>NC_056754.1:2887500-4137500 GCF_018687715.1 Carya illinoinensis
TATAAGGAGCATTTGAAAACATAAATATCTTCTCAATCAATTTTTTTTAAAAACGGTATTTTAATTTTATTAATAACTCTCACTTGTGATGAAAGAAAGATATGGCTACAACCAAATGCCTAGAGTCATAAAATAAACAAAAAGGCCAAAATTCAAACATAAAAATTAACCAAAATATTTTGTAGCAGAAGATATACAAATCAAATAGAATAAAAAGAGTTCTGCTATATATAAGTAAAGTCGCGTACTAATCTGCATATCAATACTAATTTTTTCATATTTAAAATTTAAATTAACTTTATTTTTAATAAAATATATTTTTTAACTAATTATAATAAATTGGTATATATATTAATACATAAGTATATTTGCAACTAAACTTTTTCGAATAAAAAACAATACGATGAAAAACACCCACCTGCAAAAAGTTAATTAACAAATAAAAATTAGGCATAAATTAATTTCTCTATTTGTTTTACTTAATCAGGAATTGGATCCAATTCCAGGGACGAAACAGCAAGACAAAAGGTTTTTTTTTTTTTTTCTTTTTTTTCTAGTTTGGAGGGTGTTGATCAGATGTCATTTTTTATATTAAAAAAGAAGAAGGATAGGTGTCAAAACATCAATGACAAGTTCCGAGTGTTCAAGAAGCATAGTTTTTCTTTGTTGATGCTGGGACACTTGGCACTTAATTAGGTTCACAAAATCTTTAGAAACTCGTAACGAAAACTTCGTAAATAGGCGACGAACGAGTTTGGTGGGGAGGTCTCATTTTGATGTTGAGCTAAATAAAATAAAATATTATTATAATCTTATATTGTTTATATTATTATTATTTTAAAATTTTAAAAAATTAAATTATTTAATATATTTTATATTAAAAATTTAAAAAAAATTATAATAATTAAATAAGATAAATTAAAATAGATTTACCATCTAAATTAGCCGAAGTGTTTTTATCGTAAAAGTTAGAAAAGCACCACAACCGAAAGTACAGGCTGCTTGGGGGCCGACGATTCCACTGCGCACAGTGTTAAAAAATAAACACATGTACGCTAATGTTTTGGTTCAAAATCCACCAGCTACCTTAGTCATGCTATTAATGTTGAACGCGTGCCCTCGTGAGTTTGCAAGGTGGTGCATGCCATCCGGCCGTTTGAGTTTAATTTGAGTTTTGTTTCTTCAACAAAATATTTTGTTAATTTTATTTGGTATTATTGGGAATCCAAGCGTTTCATATATCTTCTATATATAAAAAGTGTGTATGAAACGGAAAATCTTGTTTTAACGGTTTTTCTTGTTTTTCCGTTAAAGTTAACACCGTTTGTTTTAACGGTTTGACATATAAAATGAAGACATAAATATTGAGAGAGATAGCATTCAATGTTGTTATATGATTTATTAATCACAATAATAATAATATTTAATAGTTTATATAATAATAAGTAATTAAAGATTAGTTATTATATTTTTCTCATTTTCCTTAACATATACACGTGTATTAGGTACATAAGATGTAAATCCTTAAGAGTTAAGTATAATATACGTGTATTATACATTTCATTAACTCAGATTTTTGAATATTTTAAATTTAAAAATCTCATATAATATATAATACAAGTGTGTTTAATCAAAGTGTTTTTTCTTTTCCCATGGTAGTAGGACGTAACTTCCGCTAAGTCATATTCCACACATAGGCTTGCTATGATGGGTACGTGACAAAAGCCATGATCCTTGAGCTAATCAAGAAAGAGTAAATTCGGCCAACAACTTCAAAATATATTTTAGGATTTATATATATACTATATATAGAAAATATTATACCACAAATTTTATAAAAAGATTATGTTTTAACTTTATGTTGTCCCTGATCGACTCAACCAACAGCAAAATAAGAATTTCAATGTTATCTCTATTGATCGTCTACAGGATAACATAAATTGATGAATAATAATACAAACATCAAATGATACATATTTTGAACTACCGTTTATGTTAGACTTTTATTAAATTTTTCGTATACATCTTTACTAAAATTATAGATGTTATAAATATATATTAGATTATATGATATTTTGAACTAATTTTTTATTTTCTCTAATATGCCTTAAATTATTAAGTGACATTAATAATTTTTATAAAATATATATTATTTTTTACAAATAATTATTTCATAAAATTAGACAAACGTGCTTTGCACGTTACTCCCACCTATATATATATATATATATATATATAATATTATATATATATATATATATATATATATCTTCTTTACCTCACTTGGCCTCTTTTCTAACTTTCTTACTGTATATAATATTTTCTCATTTAATTATAGAAATCTATTTTTACTTAATTTCTACGTGGCATCAGAATCCTAAGTTATCTGTAGATTCATTACGTAATTTTTCTGACATTTTTTTCCCGATAAGCATGTTACCGTTCTGTGCTTTCCGACCTTAATCGCTGCTAGTTTTGAAATCAAATTTTAGGATCAAATTCGAAAGTTACAGATTGTCTAATTTGCGAGAGAGTTGTTCCCACCTGCCTTCAGATACTTCACCATTGCCCACTACAAGATTCGGCACCCACCACCGTGGTTAGCCACATCATGTATTCCTTTTTTTTTCATATTTTTAGCAACGTCCCTCAATAGAAAATCCGTCATAGAGCTCAACAACACAAAAATCAACCCTATCAGAGGCCACACACGCCACCCAGATATTTTGCCCCTCGTCCACGCGTCAATAGACATCTCCACGTGCAGGGCCAACAACGCATGATGCCCTATATTTTTATTGTACGTAACATTTATTCATTCAATTATAAAAGTCTTTCTTACTTATTTTCTACACATTTTCTACACCATCAGCCATCACTTTCCTTCGGAATAGAGTCCCACGTGATTTGATTAGCTACAGCTGAACTTATATTTTCTTCAAATATTATTGTGTATATATATTATAAGTGTACAGGAACCAATAGGATGGATCGGCATCGAAAGGATTCAGACATAATTGATAAAGAACTGGTTGGCCGTTGGTAGAAAATAGAAGAAACTGACTAGCTTGGTTCTGGTCTGAACCAATTTAAAACTTTGAACCGGCCGATATATTATATATTTATATATTAATGTAAAATAACGTCATTTCACTTAAATTTAAGTAAAACGACTTCGTTTGTTTTAGCTTGTCATCTTTCCCCTTCCTTACCCTCTTGTTCTCTAGATTCTCTCTCTCTCTCTAAACTATGTTCGTGCTCTGCTGTCAACCAAGAAGTGGCTGTGAAACTGCTGATTTCAATTTTTGGTCGTGGTTCATCCTCTCGAAAACTTCTATATCGGTGGATTTCAATGGATTTCAATTTTTGACAAAACCCAAACCGCTGCAGTCGGTTTTCACCTCTACTATATATATATATATATATATATATATGAAAAATATCTATTTATCATCTCATGATATAGCATTATATGATAAATTTAAAAATAAAATATAATAAATAGTCTCTAATTATGTAATATCACATTGTAAAATGATGAAAAGATTATAAAAATTGAGATAATAAGTAACATTACTTTATATATATATATACATATTTGAAGGAGTAACCTTATATACAATCATGATTATGCAAGCATTGTGATTCATTTTGATTAAAAAAAAAAGGATATATTATTAAAAAATTAATTTTTATGTGAATTTTTATATTTATTGATAATTACTTCTTCTATAATTATAAATATTATTTTTGATATTTTAACGTATTAAGGAGTTAATGTTTTTTTTTTTTTTGTCTAGATAGAAAGAAGAAAAAGAGAGAGGAAAATAGATCAAAATTAAAGAACGTTGCCATAATGAGTATATATTTGTAATGATAAATTTGAAAGTTAATGCCGTTTTCACATGGACTTTAAATTGGGATTAAAAAGCTGATTAGGGCTGAAAATTAGACGGTTCAGACCGGATAAACCGATCGGATCGGTCCTATTTGGACTGGACCGAATTGGGATCAGTCCAGTCCGATCTGGTTCAATTTTTAAGGGACCGAAAGGGTTCGATCCGGGGGTTTTTCACCCCGGACTGGACCGGACCAGACCGAATAGAAAATTAAAAAAAAATTATTTATATATATTATTTATATAATAGTTGTACATAATTAATTATATAATTATATATGGTATAAAAATATTAATTGTCTAATATAGACTATAGTTATACTTATACTAATATAATTATACTAAATCACTATAACTAATACTTCAACAATAGCTATAGTGACCTATACTAATAGTCTACTATTAATAATAATATACTATTATACAATTTATATAGTTATACTAATCACTATAATTAATACTATGTATAGCTATATAGTATATTTATCACTTTAATTAATATAATTTAATTATCACTATACTTATATTTAATTAATATATATAAATTATTATAGTTAATACTTATATAGTTATACTAAAACACTGATTCACTATAACTAATATTACTAATATATAGCTATATTAATGGTCTAATACTATTATAATTTATATAGTTATACTAATCATAATAAGTTAATAACTAAATCACTAAAAATATAACTATATATATTTAGTATCAATGTATTACTATAGTTTTTAATTTATAACTATTAACTATAATATATAGTACTAGTATAACTGATCAAAAAAATATATATAGTACTAGTATATATGTTAATGTATTAACATATTATAAAAGTTATAGTATAAATTATAATATATCATATATTTGTAAATTTATAATAGTATTAGTATAGTTAGCTTAATATCTAATATGTTAGTATTAAATCATTATAACTACATAGAGTATTAGTAATAAGAGTATTACTATTATTTAATATAGTATTAGATATAGTATTACTATCATTACATATAGTTATTAGTTATAGTATTAGTATTAGTATAGTTATTAGTACCAATAGACTAATAGTATTAGCGTATTATTAATATATATATATATACATATAATAGTATACTATATGTATATATATTAAATATGTCACAATATAATTATATAAGTATTAAAAAAAATGTCATTAGATAAAAAAAAAAGTTAACCGTGGACCGAATGGACCGATCGAACCGAATAGGACTAGATCGAACTGGTCCTGAGGGAGTTCAGTTCGGTCCAAGGTGGGAAAACTCTAGACCGAATAGGTATGGTCCGGTCTATAAAACCTCTCCAGACCGGACTGAACCGGACCGAACTCACCCCTAAAGCTGATGATTGCAAAGGGCTTTTTGGTTTTTTTTTTTTTTTTGAGAAGTTTGGGAGTAGAGATAAAAATTTTAAATTTGAGATGAGAGTTTAAAATATTATTTTTAGTACTATTATTATTTTAAAATTAAAAAAAATTATATTGAGATTTAAAAAAATTGAATTATTTATTATATTTTATATATAAATTTAAAAAAATTATAATAATAAGATAAAAATTTTAAATTTGAGATATATTATTTTGCCCCAATTCCAGTTTGGATGAAAATTGACTACAGCGGCGAACTAATTATTGCTATTTTGGACGCAAATGTGGATAATCCTTTTCGCAGCCGAACGCGGATCATGGCAGGTACCTTCAAATTTCAAAACGTGCTAATTTGTCGAAATTTTTGACGTACAAATCTCACTTTTCAATATGGTCATATTCTGAGACGTTTCTGGCCTTAGGTTCTCCGCCAGATCATCAAGAACCACCTCTTATTCTGTACAAAAAGTCGCACGTGATATACACACATTCCCTGCACTCGTCAAAAGGAAGAGCCCACCTTATTTAAATCACCAAGATTTTAACATTTTTCACGCATTGCCTGCATCATCACCCAAATAAGTGCGGCTTGACTATTTCAGGTTCATGTCAGTTCATCATGCATTCTTGATTACATATAAGTTGGCTCAATTAGCAGTACTTCTCAGGAAAAAGCAAATTAAGGTAGTTCGGTAAGCATGTTGACAATCGCATTTTTAAGGACAACAATTTCTAGGATTTGTGATCTGAATTATAGCTCGTTCATAGATCCTTTTTCTTAAAAATAAAAAATAAAATAATAATTACACTCCTAAATATACAATTATTATATAATTATTTTTAAAAAAGTGAATAAATACTAAAACTCATATAAAAAAATTAATTTTTTTAATGGTAATTTTTTATTTTTTAAAATAATTACACGACACTTATATACTTTATAATTATATATAAAATTACTTAAAAAAAAATTATTTTGCAAGAAGACAAGGGATTCATCTCCGTATATGGTAAGGCCATATTCTTTAGCACAAATTATAAACATCGTGTTTCGTATGTTTTTAAGTCGGGCCCTCAACAGTTCAGGTCTTTGATTTGGAGCTTGCGAACACAAAGATGATACTGAAAGAAGGTGACCCTTGTAGTGATAGGATGAGTCTCTGATGCCAAATTCAATAATACTTTAAGAAAATATATAAAATAGTAGCAAGAGTAAAGAGAGTGTAGATAGTCTAGAATGTAACAAGTGTAACTATGCATCACTTCTTTCTTATACCTAGAGCTTCGCTTTTTATAACTGGCCATGAGTATATGGCAACCATGCCATGGGGCTAGGAAGGGGGTGTTCTCCTCAAGTCTATTTCACTATACTTATTTAATACAGCGTGATCATTTATTTCGTTTAAGGATTCAATCTTATCGAGATTGCATGTTTCTCTTTCATTTTCATTGTGACAGATTTTTCCACTAACACAAACTATCAAGACATACCTGCATTAAAACTTGAACGTGAATTTGTTGCAGAAAAGTGTTATTTGGCCTCAAAGTAACTCCTTCTCCAATGGCTAATGTTAGGTACGTATCGGTATAAATAGTGCACAAATCTTTTGTAAAAAAAAAAAAAAAAAAGATAAATTAAAATGAGTGGTTTTTTTATTTTTATTTTTTGACACTCTTAGTGTGAAATACAATTGTTTACAAATAGATTGTACATAATTTATTTAAAATTTATATAAATCAGTACTCTCCCATAACATTCTAATACCTCCTCACACGTCACCAGATTCTTACCATTGCCACCAGTAAAAATTTAAATGTTCTTAATTTCATATATTGAATTCATATATAACTCAAATTATTTTATTATTATTATAATAATTTTCATCATATTCTCAAAGACTTTTCATTTGCTTAAAAGTACTACCAATGAATTTTGTAAAATATAAATTTTTGTAAAGTATAAAGAAAGATGACAAAAAATCTCTTTCATTGGATCATCTATTCTATTCCTATTTTACATTCAACTATAGTAAATTTTCTATATGTAGAGATTACTATTCATTCATTTAAATATTTTTAAATTATTTTCTTCTCATTTTATCCTCTTTCATTTTTATCTTATTTTCATTTTAACAGTTTTATCACTTTTATATAGGCCCGACTCTATTATCTCTCATATACTCTCTAGCACTCTTTTTATAGTACCTTTGACTTTTATACATGCAAAATTTTTGATATTGTTAATAATAAATGTAGATATTTTTTAAGAATATTTTCAAGAATTATCGAGAATAGACTTTTAATTTACTTTGACAATATTTTTATTATATAATCTATTTTTTTAATTAATTTATATTTTGATTTAGTTTATAAATTTGGATTAATTTAAAATAAAATATAATGAGAAGATATTGTAAATATCAAAAGATATGAAAATATTATTGATAATTAAAGAAAATATTTAAAATGAATAAAAAAGGTTAAAAAATAAAATATTTAAATAATATAAAATTAAGATAAATTGATGTATAGTTTTTTTATAAAAATTAATATATAAAATAAAAAAATAAATTTTAATAATATATTTTAAAGGATAAACATTGCGAGTGCTCATTTATTATAAGAAAGGTTTTCATTTCCTTATGGAAAATGCTATGCCCACCACTTGATGATCCCGCTTCTTGCTCCCGCTTGACGAGGAATGCCCACATGGCATCAATTAAATATTAAAAATAAAACATTGAATCAGTTAACTTCCTTACTTTCTTTTTGTTCTTCTCTCCCAGACTCTACTTTTCACTTCGTAGCCCATTCATCTGCCATGGTGAACTTCAACTTCGAATCTTCCATCTCAACTTAAAATTTTTTTGATCAGTCAGCTTCCTTTCTTTTTGTTCTTCTCTCCCAAAAAACAAACACCAACTCCACTCTTCAGTTTGTACCATTTTCCCTTGCCTTGGGCAAACCTCAGCTTCAAGCTTTCCATCCTCGAATCTTCCATCCCAAGTCAAACCCTAAATTCCAAACCTTAGTCGGGGAGCTTAGTTTCTTTTTATTCTTCTCTCCCAAATAACAACCCAAAGCTTCAGGTGAGAATCTTTGAATAATCCATGAGAAAGAAGGTTTTGTCTTTTCGTTAGGTTTTTCGTGTTGGCCCCATAGTGTAATAACTTATCTTTCTGGTTAAATGAAAATATTTATTTTGAGGGATTTTTTACGAACATTTGCAACATCATTCTATTTTGGAAATGGTTTTTTACCATACTTTTTCCCAATTTGATTCTACAATACAAAAGGAACATAAAGAAAGAAACTTCAATTCTTTCCATGGTTTCTTAGTAACCAAACAAGCATAAAAAGTCCCAGAAAACCAACTTAAATCTCAATTTCAATAATTTCAATTGCATAAAGACAAAATATACGAATATCTGAATGAAATAGCTTCGACTGCAGCGTGCGGTAGAGGTCTGACGGAGGAACACGACCTTGAGATACGCGACTATGTCGAGTGGTGCAAGTTCGACCCTGAGATACTAGCTCGGCGCATACGACATCGTGGAGGAAGTAGCCCATGTATACGATGTAGAGACGAGGTGGCTGAGAAGCTCAAAACCCTGTACTAATTTTGAAATTCCTTCGATTTTACCTATTTCTTTCTTAACTATCATTGTTTTACAAATTAAAATGGATCTCTTGTCGTGTGGATTGGATGCCGATGAATATATGACTGAAGAGTCGGAAGAAATGAAGGCAGGTTTATCGGGAGTGGAGATTTCGTCCTATGAAAAGGAAATTTTGTGGTTTTTGGGGTTTTTGGGGGGGGGGGGGGGTGTGGCGGCGCTCGCTTTGGGTGGGAGACGTGTTTTATAATTTTTTTTTCTATAATTAATGCATGCCATGTCAAGTAAATAACAAAAACGATATATTTGAACGATAACTTAACATAACATTACCCTTTCATTATTCTCGTAAATAAGAGATGGAATTTCTTGGGTAATGTGAAGATGCCCAATAATAAATATTAAATAACATGCAAACATGCATGAATGAATTCTTTAGCTTTGATGTTGGCGTGTCGTGCAAGAAAATAAACTGAATTGGACTCTCACTCTCAGGGCTCGGGTTCTCGCGCCGTGTGCGCGTGGGTAGGTGTGGCTGCTGTGGGGCGCGAGTGAGCAGTTCAGTTTCAGCCTCCTAGTGCGTGATCCTGAGGTGTCTGCTAACTTCTGCAACGTGGCAGTGCTAGCTTCATGTTCATCGCCGTCTTTTCTTTTTTTTGTTTTTTTTACACTTTCATCGCTGTTCTGTGAATGGAAATTATGGAACGATGCATTGTTTTCGTACACGTATCATAAAGGTTGAAAAAATAAAAATAAAGGTTGAAAAATTTTCGGTTTAAATATAAATATTTCAAAACATATGAAAACGGGTAATAAATATTAGAGTTAGCATCGGGTAACGATAAATGGTATCGATAACTCGATTGATAAGAGTACAAATTATTATTATTTTTATATATATTTTAAATAATTTTAAATAGATTTAAAAAATAATAATAATTCATTAATAAATACTTTCTTAATCATTAATTTTATTTTAAAATAATTAAGTATTAATCGATTTGAAAAGTTCAATTCACGGTCTCCTTGTATTTTCCGTAGAATTATCTTACAAACACGGCTACTAATGTGTCATGTCACGTGATTTTATTTTTATTTTTTAAAAGAAATAAAAAAGGAACAAAAACATAAGAAATCGTTCTATCCATTCATAGATTGTATACAAAAAAAAAAGGATTAAGCATTTTTCATTGATGAAGTGGGCTGAGTTTTGTACTTGGGCTGAGTTTATTGGTATACATAAAACCTCTTATCTTATTAAAAACATAGGCATATTCTTTAGGGCCTTAAATTACAAAGAGCGTTTCCTTTTCTAAGTAGATTGTGGATTAGCTTCGTTTGCTTGATTGAACAATGAAGACGGAGAACAAATTTAAACCCTAGCCCAAGGTCCAGCCCATCTATTGCTCTGGTTCAGGTTAAACTCGTCTCGGGTTCGGGTCCAACCCAGCCCGATTCCAGTAGGATCATATAGCCCACATACGAATGCCAAAGGGTAGTTTGGAGATTCTACTGTTGCCTAACTACGAACCATATCGACTCTTCCTCTATTTGGCTCTTTCTGAATTGTACGTTATTCTCTTCTCCTCCGCTCAGAAATTTTGCATTTCTGTTCAGATCCATCTCTCGTACGTCGCTGCAATTCCCTCCTTTGCTTGAATTCTTAGGTTTTCTGGAAGAAATGTACGGCTTCGAAGCGCTAACCTTCAACGTTCATGCTGGGTACTTGGAGGCCATCGTGAGGGGGCACCGGGCTGGGCTGCTTACTGCCGCTGATTACAACAATTTGTGCCAGTGCGAAACCCTTGATGACATTAAGATGCACCTTTCCGCTACCGAATACGGTCCTTACCTCCAGAACGGTGCGTTATGTCCTGTCCTCCAGAAACCCTCCCCCATTTAGTTTAATTTAATTAAATGGTGTGGGATCAATAGCTCTGTTTGGTTACTGAGAATATTGAAGGCTTTGGTGGACGAATCAAAATTAGAATTTTGGATATTTTATAGTTGCATTAACTGGATCTTTTTTTTAGAACCTTACTTTTGTAACGCATACTTACTTTGATTAGAGCAATGCTATTGATTTATGGAAGGTGGCAGCAGCGTCGATAACAATCTCTTAGGGTCTCACAAATAGTTAATGTTACGGAAAAATCGAGTTTTACATTGAATGATTAAAGAACATATATAATGAAATGTCAAACGAGAAGAATTGTTACCTGTTCACAGTTTTTGTGTTTTAAATTGAACGAGAAAGTAATTTGGTGAATTCCTTAAATAATGCGGCTGCCACATCTGGTAGTTCCGTTTTCCACTAAAATCTGGGAACTTTTTGCTGCCTCGCACATGCTGCTAGATCGATCTGCTTTCAGTTTGAATGGATGACTTCGAATTTTTTATTTTCAAGCAAATATTTAAGTTATACTTTTATTTTTATTTTGGGTTTAAGTTCTCTAATTGCTAAATTTCATATCTTGCTTGCAGAACCTTCCCCGCTGCATACCACAACTATTGTAGAGAAATGCACTCTTAAACTGGTTGAGGATTATAAGCACATGTTATGCCAAGCGACAGAGCCCTTGTCAACCTTTCTAGAGTATATTACGTATGTGGACTTTTGTTTTATTGATAACATTAAGTTCGTGTATTCTTACATAGTTGACGAATCAACTAGTAGTTGTTGATTTATTTAGAGGAATATGGAAATATAAAAATATATATATATATATATATATGTATATGTATGTATGTATCACTTTAATCAAAATACTTGTTTTGGTTCACCTATATGGAATTTCAAACTTATGTGTATTTGAACCACTTACAAGAACAGAGAAATTGAGCTTATTACGATTACAACAGAAGAAAACATATTGAACTTCTGCTGCTTCATTCAGATATGGTCACATGATTGACAATGTTGTCCTGATTGTCACTGGAACCTTGCATGAGAGAGATGTTCAGGAGCTCTTGGAAAAATGCCATCCATTGGGCATGTTTGACAGGTAATTTTACCCTGAAGGCTTTAGGGATTTCTTTTATCACACTTTAGTTCTATGGGCATCCTCTATTGTAATGAATGGCACTTCTTTTACTGAACTTTACGCTGCTCTTTGCAGCTCTTAGCCTGTAGCAAGGCTCTCTGTATACCACCTGTGTACTCGGGCCTTGCCCTTTTCTTGTTCTAATGTATCTCTTTTTACTTATCAAAAAAGAATTTTACCCTGAAATACTGCTTTCCCTTTCTTTTTGACTTTTCATGTAAGTATTTTCTTATTTCTCTCTGTTCTCCTCAGCATTGCTACCCTGGCAGTTGCTCAGAATATGCGAGAGCTTTATAGGCTGGTTCTTGTTGACACACCCTTGGCCCCATACTTCTCTGAGTGTATCACATCAGAGGTGCAGACTTGTAACCTTGATTGACTCGCCTATTATATTCAGTTTCCTTTTATAGACATCCTATGGTCTTTCTTTTATATTGTGTCTCTACATTATTGTGGTTTTTCATTGAATGACCAAATACTTACTCCTCTTTTCTTCAAATAGTCACGTTTTCTTCAAACAGATAATTTTGATATTCCAGTTGTTAACTAAAGGTGTAATATTAGGGCACTGAGCTGGGGATTATTTACAATCAGCAACTGTAATGTGGACAACAAGGTCACGTCTTCTTAATGTCTCATAGTAATTGCTACTTAAAAAAATCTCATAGTAATTGTCAAAACCCATGTAATGTCTTTTTCATATTAATATTAGTGAATAATTTAGTTCTAATAGACGAGCAGTAGCATCAGTATTACATAGTAATCAATTTGTTTGATACTTGAAGGCAAACATTAATTTCAAATTGTGTGGCTCTCTTTTTGTAGGACTTGGATGACATGAACATTGAAATAATGAGGAACACTCTTTACAAGGCATACCTAGAGGATTTTTACAGGTTTTGTCAGGTGAGTGTTGATTGCTAACTAAGATGTCCTTTCTTTTTTAATAGACGTTTTTCAAAATGATTTCAGCATGTCCTATGTCTTTTTAATTTGAAAGTGATATTTTGGTATAGAAACTTGGGGGTGCCACAGCAGAGATTATGTCTGACCTTCTCTCATTTGAGGCTGACAGAAGGGCTGTCAATATCTCCATAAATAGGTAATCGTCTATGAACAAACATTTTTACAGGTCTTGTGGTGAATCCTTTATTGTTGATGAACTTGTTTAAACTTCTTTTGGGTTTTTATGGTTTCATGGTTGATCATTCCAATCTTAAAATTACGTGTATTATTATTCTTTTTTCCTTGACCTGGTTATCTTTTTGCAGCATTGGAACTGAGCTCACCCGAGATGATCGCAAAAAATTGTACTCTAACTTTGGTTTACTGTAAGTTTTTTGCTCAAACTTGATGGGAATTTAACATTGAATATGTTGTGTAGCTTTAGAATATAATCCTTGACAATGATTATCTTCTTCGGCTTGGTCTGATATCGTTTGCTAACGTTGAACAGTCACCCCTATGGCCACGAGGAACTTGCCGTCTGCGAGGATATTGACCAGGTATCTATTTTGATTTTTTACAATCCTTGATTTCTTTTATTCTTGGGGCTGGATAAGTAAGTTTTGTAACAAGTGGCAAAGTATTTTTGAGTTTATTTGCCATTTTGTATCCAAAATGATTATTTCAGTCCACTAACATATAGATGCTTATTTCTGGTCTTCTAGTTTCTTGAGCTTTGGCAGTTTCCAAGTTGCTACTATTTGTGTGTTTGTCATTCTTCTTGGACTTAGACCTTCTCCATGCTCAATAGGAAAATAATTACTAGTTTAGGACTTTCACTAACTTGTTCTAATCTCTGTATACTGTAGAAATGGGTGAATGTAATTGCATTAGTACTTGATTTTCCTTTTTATGTGTTGGGAAAGAATTCTTCTTAATCCTTATTACCTTACTGTCATTTGTTATGTGGCCTTTTCTTGTTTCGGCTCAATGAGTTCAATTATCAGTTGTTGTGACCCAAGTCCTTTGCTTGGTTGCCATTTCAGGTCCGTGGCGTTATGGAAAAATACCCTCCTTATCAGTCCATTTTCTCTAAATTATCTTATGGAGAGAGCCAGATGCTTGACAAGGCATTCTATGAAGAGGAGGTGAAAAGGCTTTGCTTAGCATTTGAGCAGCAGGTTGGTATATTTGCAATTGAGCAGCCATATTCCAATTATTTGTTCCATTAGAAGTAGCTATTTATGGCAGTGAGCTGAATGCCATGGCTAAATTACATCCGACTTTCTCTAGTTATTTGCAGCCATTGCTGTCTTCTAATTCTTGTTAAATATTCATATCCATCTCCTGTGCTTGTCTGCTCACACCGTAATATCTTATGCAGTTCCATTATGGTGTTTTCTTCGCGTACATGAGATTGAGGGAGCAGGAGATAAGGAACCTGATGTGGATTTCAGAATGCGTGGCTCAGAACCAGAAGTCCAGGGTTCATGACAGTGTTGTCTTCATATTTTAGTCAAATTTTCACCGTTAAGTAAGATAATAAGTTGTTCTTTTGCATAACTTCTGTTAAGTCTCCTTCCTGTTTCATCGTTCAACTTAGCACAGATGAGCTTACCTATACCAGTGTGAGATTATGTAAAAAGTTCACGAGATATTGTTTTTTAGAGGGGAACTTGTTGTATGGTATTGGTTGTGAGGAGAAGCTGCATTTTATTTATTTATTTTGCGTATGCTTATAATAAAAACAATAATTTGGTGCTTACATGAAATGATGGATTTTCCTTAATTGTAGAAGATAAATTTAAAACAGTACCTAATTATGCAGAGGGTGTTTTTGGTGGCGAGAATAATCTGTTAATTCAATGGGATGGATGGATGGATGATCATAAGTAAATATATACGCGATTCATTCAACAAGAAAGATAGAAGGGCAATCTTTATCAAGAAATTTTATAAAAATAAACTTACAAATTAACTTAATTTTATATGATGTATTAGATTTATTTTATAATAAAATTATTGCATTAAATCATGTTTATAATTTATTTTTTGAAATCTATGATTAGATCATTGTTCCGTTGCAATCAGGATTTAATAAAAATAAAAATGAGAAGACAAGAATGAAAATTTGAACCTTAGTCAGTTAGTTGATGCCATCTCGGCAGCAATCAAAGCCCAACATGTCTCATTGCTCTAGCAGTTTCTGTAGAGTTTCATAGTTCATATGGGCCGGAACTCTGTACTTAATAACAGTTTCTGTAGCCATTGGAGGAGTGGAAGTAGCTGATGACTAGATGACTTTCGTCTCTCGGTCTCGGGGACTACAGAGCAGAGACTGCACCTTCTAGCCAGCCAACCATCGATCCAAAACGCCCATCCCCCCGTTGATTTCTCCGTTCTTAACTAAGCTCCCTTTCCTTTGTACTAAGGAGACCAAAATCCACCATCTCAATTATCCGAGATGCCCACCACCGCCATCACCAGCTTAATCTTCGTTTTGCTCCTCCTCTTGACCACCACCTCCGCGGCCCAGATCCTAGGCCTAGACTCCTTCCTAACCCAGCAATCCCGCCTCGACCCTCAAGCTATCAACGACTCCTTCCTCTCCCTCCCTTCCTCCCTCAAAAAATCCTTCTCCTCCCACTTCCCCCAACCCCATATCCCTTCTCTCATCTCCTCCATCCTCTCCCTTACCCTCCCTCTCTCCATCAACCTTCGCCTCATAGGCCCCTTCTCCCCTGACGCCCCTGCCCTTCTCTCTTCCTTCCTCTCCTCCGCCTCCCAACCCCTTCACCACTATCACGTCATCTCCCCATTCGAGTATCAATCTCATTCCCTCTCCATCCAACACTCTCTCCACCTCGACGTCTCTTTATCCCCTCCTTCCCTCGCTTCCCAACTCTCCCAATCCCTAACTTCCCAAATATCGGCTACCACTTCCTCCCTCCGCTCCTCTCTCCTCTCCATCCCCTTCTCCTCGGTCGACTCCATCATCAAGCAAGACTTCGAGAAGGAAAAACCCATTAACGGAATCTACCTCTACTTGCTCAATCTGGGCCCCCAATCCAAACCCTACGCTTATACCTACTCCCACGGTGATTCCTCCCCTGCCTTTCCCAAATGCTTGGGCACCATCTGGACCGGCAAGGACCGCTACCTTTGGATCGATTTGGCCGCCGGCCCTGTCGACTATGGCCCGGCATTATCCGGGGAAGGCCTTCTCCCCCGCGGCGAGTTTCACCCACTCGCCACCCTCCACGGCCGCCCCAAATCACAGAGAGCTCTGTATGCTGATCTGGCGTCTCTGGTTTGGAGCGCCTACCAGGTACTTCTTGTGCCCTCTTTGAGAATTCCTGTTCCTTTCGAGGCTTCCTTGGTAGTTCAGTTCATACATGTCTATGGGTCCGAGAGCAATAGGGATTCCAGTGGTTTGGACTGGAAAGCGATCGAAAGGACATTTATGGATGAAGTTACTGATGGGGGTTTGTTGTTGGGTGATCAGTCTTTGAGTTTCAAGACTTATGGGGTGAGTCTTGCAGGGTGCCCCATTTGTTCCTTTGCCGTTTCGAGGTCGATTAGTTCGTACACAGCGAGGTTTTTGTTTGATAATTATACCATGATTGTGAGCGAGTATTTGGACTCCAAGCGTTTGCATCAGATATTGATGGATTCGGCAGAGGAGTTTAGGAGGGTGGCTAGTATTCCGGAGGAATTAGGTCGGGTTCTTCCCGTTTACGTGTTTGATTTGGACTATAATACTCACTTATTGCTTGATCGATATCACCAGTCTGTTGCCTTCAAAGATATGGTTATTGCAGTGAGGACGAGGAACACACAGACCGTGAGTGATTATAATTGTAATGGTCATCACGTGTTTACTCAGACAAGGGAGCTTGAGCGGCCGCTTGTTGGCTCGATTCTGCAGAGCATGTGGGGGGTGTCCCCTACCCATTTGCTGTGGAGCCCGAGGCATAATAGTACCTTGGTGGATTACACATGGAGTGTAGGGCAGACTCCATTTGGGCCGTTCTCAGAGGTTTCATCCTTGTCATTTGTGCAGAAGGATGCAGCTAGGAGAAATGTTCTTTTGACATCGTTGAACCAGAGTATAACAAGTGCCGTTGACGTTCTTGAATCCATTGCTGCCCATGGGGGAGATAGAAAGCTACTTAAACAAAATCAACATGTTGAGTTCATACAAAGGTGGAACTTGTTCAAGTACAAGCTGGACAAAGCAGTTTCTGCACTGTCACATTTGGATTTTGAGATGGCTTTATACTACTTGAGATCATCAGATCATGATATGTATGCCATCCACGATCTCGTCTATCATGCTTCTAAGGAAGTGGAGGCTTCGCTCGTATGCTTTAAGGACCCACCGTTTCCATGGAAGTCAGTTTCTTTATCTGCTTTTGGTTTCCTAGCTTTCTTTTACGTTTATGCAAAAAGAGACAAACTGTTCAGAAATAAGAGAAAGCAATTTTGAAGCTCTTCACAGGAACTGAAGTTTGTGATTTGAATGCAATCCAAAACATGTATTTTGAAAGAGAGGTAAGCCGGTAGCCAGAAACTTATATTCAGCTGACTCAAAACATTTGCTGCAGTTTGGCCCTGTTGCTAAACTATTGTCCTGGTTCTTAATATTTTTCAGTTGCATTATGTAATTTCACGACTTGTCAGATGAATGCTGGCAGCATGCACTCTGTTGGAAATTCTGCTGTGCTTGTTATGCATTTATGCTTAAACCTGTTTTTCTAGCTGACTACCATAAGAACCGTTAAGATTCCCTTGATGAATGTTAACATTTCTTCCTTTGCAATGTAAAAGTTAGCCTTGTTCTGTCTTCACTGGAACTAGTAAGTCCGAATGTTATTGTCTACCCCCCCTCATATGTGATTCATATCATAACTGCTCATAAATCATAATGCCATCGTGCAGCATGGTGCTCAATCGAGCTACGGAGCTGTCACCACTCGTATGGAGGAAATGCCAAGATGCTTTTGTGGATGGGCTTGGGATGAGTTGTGATCATAGCCATCTTGGATTCAAATCCATACTTGAGTTTTCGTGGATTATCTAATAGATACTTCGGCGGATGTGATAATGTATTTGGGGTTTATTCCCCAAGGAGAAGGGCTCTGCCTTACCTATTTTCCATGTCGTTAAAAAAATACCCTAGCTAGTCATTTCCGCTGTCCGATGGAGTTTTGATGGTGTTTATAATGCATTTCACTTTGGGCCTTTAATGTCTACCTTAGGAGACACTAGGTGAATGTTTGTATTGTTTCATTTAAAGTGGAAATGCTTGCTTTAAATGCTCTAATAATTCAAGAGATGGAAATGATTGCTTTATAAAATGGGGGTGTCAAAAAGATTGTCATGGCCTATACATAATTGGGTTTAACAGGAATGGGTTGACCGAGAACGGATATATAAGTTGCTTTTTATTAAACACTACCGCTTTTAGCTTCTCATGATGTATTTTCTTCGGCTGTTCATATAATTTTAGTCAAAAGCTATTGCAGGAGAATTGGTATCTTTACAAAGGGTTTATACTTTGTAGCAACCAGGCACGGTGACTATGTACAGAAAATAAAGGTCCCTACATCGTAAGGCATGAATTGATACCTTCCTAGTGCTTTGTTTAAGGAAGTTGGTGACTTGGTGATCTGGGTGACCCAAGCCCAGCAAATGACAGTCATAACTATAATAATGATCCAATCCTAAGGTAGCGAATTCGTGCATAATTTGTGCCATTTTGGATACTGTTTCGAAGAGAGACTTATCGGATGAGATGGTTGCCAACTTGCCATTGAGTGAGTGAGCTCTGCCGAAGTAGATGACTAGATTAAACAGCTTATTTGCACGGGAGCAATTCTTGCTCTATAGGTTAGAGTGATGAAAGTGAAACCATGCGATATGCATTTGTGTTTCTTTCGGTTTTATTGATTTATTTTGGTGCCCAACTAGTGAAATGTACAAAGCAATAATTCTATTCAACATGAGCCGGTTGCTCCTCGTACCCACTAGAGCTCCTTGCTTGGAACACGTTGAATAGTCAACTACTTATTTTAATTTTGTAAAGAACGAGACCGGTATGTGACTTGAGTGATTGGAAAATGTTGCGGGGATGGTGAGCAACCGGCTGTTGTATAGAAGAACTCATTTACAAATAATAGAAACACACGCAGACACCGCATCAACAAGCTCTGCTCCTGAAATCTGAGACAAAAAAAGCGTTGTACAGCACTCCCTGGTTAAATCCTCAACTCTTAGTCGTGCTCAGGCTCTTCCATAGAGACTTATTTAGAAAAGGAAGTGAAGTTTTCTTTCTTGCAACTCTATGCTGTCGTCTCTATTGTAAGTGCAAACAAATGGGATGTCGCCAATTCCATCATAAAAGATCCCTGCATAGTCATCGTTGCTACCTATCTGTGCTTGGTTCTTTGGCTCGTCCCCATCAGTGTCATCTTCAGAGATATTTGAATTCTTCTCAACCAATTCCTTGAATACTGAAGACCGAAGAAGGATGCCTAGTGCAGTGGGAGAGGATGATGACTTGTTGCATGCGTTAAAAGGATTTTTGCTTTGAAAGACTTCTTGCTTTTGGGGGGAGTTGATGTAGTCGGTAACCAAAGGATTACTGTGAAGGAAGGGGGATTTCGATTCCTCTTTTGGATTGGAATTAGTTGGCATGGGCATGCCAAAGTCTGCAGGTCTGTGAGGGTCTGTGTCTCATAAGCGGCGTTTGCTCCTGGCTTTAACCATCTTATATATGTACTCAAGTCAAAGTTGGTCACAGCATTGATCCCCCTATACTCGATTGCTGCAATGTCATAAGCACGAGCAGCTTCCTCTTGGGTACCTGTATTGAGACAAGGAACGTTTTTGGTAAATGGAAATTCTAAGTTTGTCAGTTTTATGGGGCTTGAGATTGCAACTTTTATGACCATATTCTTATTTCAGAAATCAGCTAGTTTTTGCATCGTATTCGAAATACAGATATACAACTTACTGTAAGTGCCAAGGTAAAGGTATTTGTTGTTGAAGGTCCCCCCATGTGTTGCCCATAGGTTGCCCATGTGAGCCGTCCACTCCACTCCATGTGGTGCCCATAGATTGCCCATGTGTGCATGTGCCCATGTGGTGATATTCCTCACATGTGCTTCCATGTGAAGTGAGCATTGCATTTCAGATGGATCCAGCGAATATGTGGAGGAAGAGGAGCTCATCCTCTCCTATAAATAGGAGAGGATGTTTGAAGCTTAAATTATCCTCACTGCGGTGAGCGATCAGGCAGAGGGTTGAGGGCGAAATTTGAGTTCTGGAAAAACCCGGAACAGAGGCCATTTGAGAGAGATAGAGAGTTATTGTGAGTGTTTGTAAAATTGTACAAACATATTGAAAAATTGAATTTCCGCTTCAGTGGACGTAGGCAAGTTGCCGAACCACTTAAATATTGTCTCTATCTATTGTGGGTGTGATTTCTGGGCAGCCGGAGGCGCAACAAATGGTATCAGAGATTCGGTTCGTGCTACCCAGAAAATTACAGTTGATCAAAATTAACTTTTGATCACACCACAATGTTCCTCTCATCAAGACGGATCCGTAGCCGCAAACGGCGTCAAAAACGGATGTCGGAGGAGCCCGTACAGGCCCCTGGAAGTCAGAGAGTGCGATGCACGCGCCTCAGTCGCATTGAAGGAAGAAGACGAAGTGGGATACACGCGCCACGCGCCCCACGCGCGGCTGGAGGAAGAAGACGCGTGGAACACACGGCGTCACGCGCCCCCACGCGCGGCAGATGACGAATACATGTGAGGGACACGCGTCCACGCGCCCTCACGCGCGGTGGGGGTTGAAGACGCGTGCAGGGCACGCGCTCACGCACCCCCACGCGCACTCGGAGTACTCTGGCGCTTGTTGGACAAGCGCCAGACGCGCCTCAGACGCGCGTGTGGTACACGCGCCAGAGAGATCTGGACCATCCGATTTTCAGATCTTTGTTGGGCTAGATCTAAGCCATCCGGAGTCCGATTTCAACGATCAAATAGTGCTTTCCAACTATTTGGATTATTCCGGACTCATCCGTACGGTGGGAATGTCAAGATTTACCATCGGTACTGTTGATCTGAACTGTCGATGTGTTGCAGATTATTTTGGGCTAGATCTATGCCAGTTGGAGTTCCATCGCGATGATCAAATAGTGATGTCAAACTATTTGGATCATTCCGGACTCATCCGTACGGTGAGAATGTTGTGATTCACCATCGGTACAGTCGATCTGAACTGTCGAGGTGTTGCAGATCATTTTGGGCTAGATCTATGCCAGTTGGAGTTCCATCGCGATGATCAAATAGTGATGTCAAACTATTTGGATCATTCCGGACTCATCTGTACGGTGGGAATGTTGAGATTCGCCATCGGTACAGTCGATCTGAACTGTCGAGGTGTTGCAGATCATTTTGGGCTAGATCTATGCCAGTTGGAGTTCCATCGCGATGATCAAATAGTGATGTCAAACTATTTGGATCATTCCGGACTCATCTGTACAGTGGGAATGTTGAGATTCGCCATCGGTACAGTCGATCTGAACTGTCGAGGTGTTGCAGATCATTTTGGGCTTGATCATAGCCAGTTGGAGTTCTATCGCGATGATCAAATAGTGGTGGCAAACTATTTGGATCATTCCGGACTCATCGGTACGGTGGGAATGTTGAGATTCGCCATCGGTACATTTGATCTGAACCGTCCACGTGTTGCAGATCAGTTGTGGGCTTGATCGTAACCAGTTAGAGTCATGATGGACTCATTGGTTTTGGGCTTAATTTAAGCCAGTTGGGATCGTGAAATTTGATGGAGCAAATTTCAGATCATTGGACAATGCTGATTAACTTGTTATATCAGCAGGTTTTGGCAGTCATACAACTCATGGAGCATATTGTTATTAAGAGGAGAACCGCATCGGATCTCGTTGTGGCTTTCTTTGAAAAGCCAGTTGCAAATAACAAAGTGCAGATGAAGCTTTGGTGTGGTAGTGTGGATACGTACAGTCTAAGGAGGTTCTGTCTAGGAGATTGGAAATTTTAAGTGTGTCCATTGTGACCCTCCAATCTTTCCTGGGAACTGACTTAGTGAGGTACTATTCATTTCTACGGTAAATTCATTAAAGCAATGTCAGGAAGTAAGGTTTCAAATGTTGTCAGATTTGAGGTGGAGAAACGATTCAATTTCAGATAAGGCAGAAGGTACTATTGTTGCCTAATAGCATTTTGGTGTTGTGGTCAAAAGGTTGGGAGGTCATGAAAATGGCTATGAGTAATTCTGCAAAGAAGTCAAAGTTGAAGTTTCTCAATGTAAGAGATCTTATCCTGGATGAGGAGGTGCGCAGAAGAGATTCTGGCAAGATTTCAAGTTGTTGGTCCTGAATGTTGATTGTAAGGACAGAGGCAAGTCAAGATCTGGACAACAGATGACTCGCTAGAAATTGTGGCAAGACCGGCCACAAGAGACTGCTAAAATCAGGAGAAAATTGAGAATGATGCTGTGAATATGGTGACTGAAGAAATACATGGCATTGCATTTCTTGCAGTGCACAATGCTGTTAAGGACAGCCTGAAGACAGCAGTCATTCAGTAGTGTTTTCTCAAAGGCGTTGAAGGGCAAATCAATTCCTGAAGTCAGCAGTGATTCTAGCGACTGGTGAAACGGCTAGTACAAGGAGCTGGTTCGGCAAGTGGCTCCAAGTCAGTAAATGGAGATACTGGTATTGATGCTAATGTTGTGTCTCTCTCCATGAAAAAAAAAGAGGGAGACATGTATATCCTCATGCCGCTAATTCCCAGAGTTGCCATGATAGAGGATGTGTTAATGTTAGCAGGTCCACAAGTTTACACACAAGCATTGGTTTGGCATTAATGCAGGGTGTGTAGTGGAAATTCATGTCGATGGCTGATGAACTTCCAGAAGAGCCAAACGTGGAAGTTACACCATAGTTTTCAGCAAGGTTATTTTCGACATGGGCCGAAGTGAAATGCTTGGAATTAGTTTATTCTGAGTGGATATGCTTTTATGGTGAAGCATGATAGCGGGAGCTATGAAGATCTTCATTGAGGTGGAGCTTGGCTGTGGGACCAGTCAAAGTCACAAGGTGGAGATTGTTGCTATTGTTGCCAATAGCATTTAGTGTTGGAAGGTCACGAAGGATTAATTGGTCTTGGCTCGGGTTAATTGTTGTGTGAATTAGAGAAAGTAAAAGGAACTCAGTTTTACTTTTCTAAAGAAATCTCCCTAGACCATGACATGAAGTATAGGTGTGAGAGATGGGAACAAAACGTCAGATGTTCCAGGGATATCTACACCTAAAGAACTACCAAGACGATCAGACCTCCATGGTGGTTACTACCTTAAAATGTATCCTGCTGAATGAAGGTAGTGAACTACGGTATGAAGAAAAATCTTGCAAGAAGGGAGATTATGCAAGTCGGAGACTGCACACAAGATGGACACATGCGACTGAAGATAGCAGCAGGATGAAGGGTCAGTCACCCAGATCAGAGATGAGACCTCAGCAACAGGTTCTCTAATATGTGTCAAGGTCTGTGCGAGACCATTGATTCCCAGTGCAGTGGGAGATGTGTTGCCCTATGTAGATGTGTTGATTAAGGGCACTGTACGTGATAAACTAAAGTTTTGCATCACTTTAGTTAGTCTTCTGACTTGAAGACATGAACTGTAAAATTGTATAAGGGATCATGCTGGAGATAGAGCTCGGCATGTTGAGAACCAGTCTCCAAGTTGGAGATTGGTGTGATTGTAGGATTATGGAGCCTGGTTTGAAAGCTGTAAGGCACCAAGCAGATTGTTCGCTCGGATGTGGCTAGAGCGAAGCAGATTGTTCGCTCGAATGAGCCTAGAGCGAAGCTCAGTTTGCTCAAGGTGTTCACTCGGATGTGGCTAGAGCGAAGCAGATTGTCCGCTCGGATGAGCCTAGAGCGAAGCTCAGTTTGCTCAAGGTGTTCGCTCGGATGTGGCTAGAGCGAAGCAGATTGTCCGCTCGGATGAGCCTAAAGCGAAGCTCAGTTTGCTCAAGGTGTACATGAGTGCGGACTCATGAACTCGAGCAAAAGAAGAATCCTAGAGAGTTGAGATTGTGCAATTGAGCACTGGTAAATCTCCTCTGAAGAAAATCCCTTGCAAGCTCTGTGGATGTAGACGATGCTAATGCATTTGAAGATGCATTTGGAGAGGCATCTGGACATCCATTTGAAGACGTACCTGCAGATGCATTTGATAGCGGATCTCTCATGGCTAACAAGCATTCCAATGAAGGAGTGCAATCATTTGAAGGATGCAACCATTTGTAGCATCCTAGTATGGCACACTTGGGTGGAGGGGGTGATTGTTGAAGGTCCCCCCATGTGTTGCCCATAGGTTGCCCATGTGAGCCGTCCACTCCACTCCATGTGGTGCCCATAGATTGCCCATGTGTGCATGTGCCCATGTGGTGATATTCCTCACATGTGCTTCCATGTGAAGTGAGCATTGCATTTCAGATGGATCTAGCGAATATGTGGAGGAAGAGGAGCTCATCCTCTCCTATAAATAGGAGAGGATGTTTGAAGCTTAAATTATCCTCACTGCGGTGAGCGATCAGGCAGAGGGTTGAGGGCGAAATTTGAGTTCTGGAAAAACCCAGAACAGAGGCCATTTGAGAGAGATAGAGAGTTATTGTGAGTGTTTGTAAAATTGTACAAACATATTGAAAAATTAAATTTCCGCTTCAGTGGACGTAGGCAAGTTGCCGAACCACTTAAATATTGTTTCTATCTATTGTGGGTGTGATTTCTGGGCAGCCGGAGGCGCAACATTTGTTTCCAAAAACTCTCCCTATTCTTGCTTCCCATCTGCCGTTATGATGGTGCCTGCATATATAATATTATTCACCAAAACCATTTTAACGGCTGTTTCTCGAAAACTATTGTAAAGAAGTTGGTTTCATCAATTTATCATCAAGAGCATCACCTCGCAACTCCCCTATACTTTGACACCCCTCTGGAGAAGCCACTGCTCTTTCTGAAAGAAACAAAATTAATGATATTCTAATTAGGGATGGTGGCCATGGTAGTGGATTAAAGTCTACTCTTAATAATATTTACGATTCTTTTACCTTCTTAAAGAGGCCAAATGCTCCTCTTTAGTCACAGTTTGCATTATCTCAATCTCCTCATCATAATCTGATATCTGTAATGAGTATCAAGAGTATTAAATATTGAATTTTCTTATGCTAGCTAACCTTCGAAACATTTCAGAGAAGTAATGATATGAACAGTACTCATTCTTACCGGGAAATTGGTGAAGGTAGTGCCCCCCAATACTTTAGTGCAGCTAAATCATAAGCTGTTGCCGCAGATTCTTCTTCGTCGTAAGCTCCTAAAAAGTTCAGGAAAAAAATATTTCACTTTCTTTATGATCCATGTGTTGTGCCTCCGGTCTGTCTAAAAATTACACAAAATAATTTTTAAGTGGTTTAGCAAATTGCCTACATCTACTGTAACCTTTTTTATAAAATTTGTACGAGATTTACAAATAAATCTACAAAATTCTATCTTTCTCACGTCCTTCTTTTTCTTTCTTTTCTCTTCTCTCCACTGCCTCCTCTGCAAATCAGAACTCTCCTCTGCAAATCAGAATTCTCCTATTTATAAGAGAAGTTCTCCTCAACAAATTGCTAACTGATTTCGGTACAGCAATTTACTGGTAAAAATAAGGAGGCTCCTAATAAAAACAAAGCACCGAACGGTGCATGTGCGTTCGGTGCAGCAGGCCACTTGGGTGGCTTTCAACTTGGGTGGCTTTCAACACCATGCACGGTGAGAAGTAAAAAAAAAAACAAAGAAGAACTCGGAAAACCTTAACTTGACGGCGAAAAGAGTACTCACCAAGGTAAACTGTTCAGTGCCGATGATGAATTTCAGATCGGAACGTTCCCAACAGGGGAGCAAAGAATTTATATAAAGCCATGTTCAGTATCTTGGAAAGAAGAAATAAATTGAGCAAAGAGGAAGGAAAAAATACAAGAGTGAACATTTTTCTACCTTGTTTGCTTTCGTTCTTCTGGGTTACATTCCAAGAGAGCTTATCCCACAAGTGGGCTTCAAATCGACCCGTCCATCGATGTCTGTTCAACTTACAGTTTGATTTGAAATAAAAACTAAACGAAGAGGGAGGAAAACTATCCAATAATAACCTGCATTTAAGTCCTTCTATATTTTTCACCTGCTGACTCCACGAAATTTTGAGCTTCTCTTAACAGTAGTGGCAGTAGAAGTCTGATCCGTTTGTTGCTGAAACTGCTGCTGGTGCCGACTGTGGTTGTTATCATCGCTACCAGGTGCAACTGCAGTTGGAATATCTCTTCGCCGTCTCTTGACACACCTTGCTGCCTGAGCCTGATCAACATCTGCCGCGCATGACATGCTGCGCCTTAATTCGTCCGTTCTCTTCGTTCTTCACCTTCAATATTGTTTCCATCTTCTCTTGTATCCTCCTCCTTTTGATTCTTTCTTTCTTCGTTTCTTCCTCAGTTCCTCCTGCAGTGGCTTGACTTAATTGGGCCATGAGTAGTTATGCATATATAGTAGGCGTGCTTCTTTCGGCTTTATTATGTTTTTGTTGTTTGTAGGTACAACTGTGATTCGAGTCCAAACAAGGGAGACGGTGATCCCGAGCAATTCGAGACAAACTGTTGCGCACTCCGGCCTCTCTAAAATCATACGAGACGATATTTAAGTGGTTCAATCAATTAATTATATTTATTAAAATCTTTTTTATTGAATTTATACGAGATTTATAAAAAACTCTATAAATCCTCTCTCTCACGTACTCTCTTTCACTCTGATTTTTCCCGCTCACTCTTTACCCACCTGAGCTCTCATATTTATAAAAAAGAACAGCCTATAACTTACGATTTCGGTGCAGCTACTTCTAAATTTGCAAATTTGCTAGGGAGAATTGGATGGGTGGCCTAATAGAGCTAAGAAAGAAAATTGTGCCTAATACAACAAAATAAAGAACGGTGCAAAAGTTAGTTTCACACTGCAGGCGATTGTCCATAAATGTCCATACGCTGTTTCCAGCATAAAAGACCCAGAATCCATGCTTTCATACGGTTTTGTCGTTATTTCTCTAAGCCGGTTGGGCATCATTTAAGATTAAAAGGGCGAACATGCAGTTTTATGGGGTAGAATCGTTTTAATCTTCTTCCAATTCAACAAAAAGATAAAAACAAAAGAAAAAAAGCTTGGCCATGAGACATTCCGATTTAATACCTAAGTTTCGATCCAAAGCGCCAGTGACATGATTGACCACTTAAATACACTGGCTATAAGAGCATGCAAAGTTTTGAAGAAAAGTATAGATTTATGGGACATTGGATATATATAGAGATCATGAGATGCAAAATTCTCAAAATTTAATTCCTAAATATCATGAAAACATAAAATACTTTTTAATTTTTAATTTTTTTCATCTAATCATTATATAATTATTATACAAACACAAAAATCAATACATTTTTTTACAAATTTCAAAACAAAATACAAAAATAATATAACTTTTACAAACTTCAAAATAAAAATAATATTCAAATAATTTTTTTTAAGTTTATAATACTTTTATTTTTCTCTATAATCTCACCAAACTCAATAAAATATTTTAATTTAAATAATTTTATTACTTGTTATTATTCACAAAATTTTGAGGTATTCTAATTAGTACTATCCAAACAAGTTATTAGAATGCAAGACAGATTATTGTGTCGCAACAATTTATAAGTGGGACTAGTAGATTTTGGATGAAACGAAAAAAAATGACTTGTTCTGTTCATTATCTTTTTAAGTAATCACATTCATATTGCTTATTATTTTTTACTTATTATTATATGATCATGTCACACACTCTCTCTCTCTCTCTCTCTCTCTCTTAAACCACCTTGTTTAGATATATAATCGACTTCTCAAACACGAAAGCGTCTCTTTCTACATTTGTGTGGTTGGGGAAGCATGACCTGACCAGTGGTCCGGTACTAGCACTACTTCCCGCAAAGTTGCAAACAGTGACAGCCTACAATGGCGACTCTCACCCGCGCTAAAAACCCACTTGAAAACAAACATATTAAAAAAAAAAAAAAGAAATAAATGAGATGATGGAAGTTTCAGGAAAATTAGAAGACCATGGAAAATACTCCATAGTGTCTTTGCTCTGTTGTTTCTCTGGACAGAATGGATCGAAGGTGAACTTACAGACTACAGTTACACGACAACTTGGTAACACATGCACATCAATCAAGTTCTTGGATTCCTCGCCTTGTTTAGTTTACTTTTGTCTGGTCTTTGAAGGTTGCCATTGCAGTGTAGGAGAGAGTCAGCTCTTTTGATCAATATGTCGATGATTTCTATAGAATTCGCTGCTATAATGAATATTCTTGCATCCTGTTCTATCAACCATTGCGCCAGCCACCACCAGGGTTGCGTGATATGACATTAGTGGCATGGAATTGGGTCCATGTAGTATGTTTAACATAGGTTCTATTCTAATGGGTGACCTACTTCGGGTGTTCTATTTCTTTTGTAATGCTTTGGGGCCGATGTGGGCCTCTTTCGGGTTTTCTATTTCTTCTGTGATGTCTGCCGGTTTCCTATTTCATTCCATCTTAAAATCATGGGCTTTTTGGGGCACAATATGGGCCATTGTTTGGGCTCATCAATTTGGATAGAAATATAAATTTTAAGATGAAATAGAGCAGATTTACTTAATGAATATGAAGATGTCATATCTAATAGTTTTAAAAAATACAATATAATCTATACTTTTGTACAGTTATTAATTTCAAGCGAAATGTGAATATTTGGTATACTGAAGTAGATACGCCCGCAGCTAATCATACCCTCATTCGCGCCACAATCTTTAACTGCGTCATAGCGATACGCACCGTTCTCGACCTCTATATAATCATAAATTCCCCTTCTCCCTCTCTCATTTTCTGACAGGAGACTCTCTCTCTCTTCGACACTCGAACTCTTTTTGCATTTCTGCAGCTCGCTTCTCTTTCGATTTTCAGTCATGACCGACGGCCACCTCTTCAACAATATCTCTCTCGGAGGCCGTGGAGGCACTGTGAGTTCTCTCTCTCTCTCTCTCTCTCTCTCTCTCTCTCTCTCTCTCTCTGTGGCTCACTGCCATTCATCTTGATTCATGTACTTGAGCTTAATCTGTGGGGTTTCCTTCTTCGATATGGCGCTCTTTCTCGATGCTATTTCAGAACCCTAATTTTATGCGCCCTGGTTCCTTGTCGAATAGAACAAACTATCTTTAGTTTGGTGCTTCATTTACGCTGATAGTGGGAGGAGTCGGGATGATGATTCAGGATTTTATTAATCTGGGATGCTACAGTTTGGTGTTCCTGGAACCCTAATTTCGCGTTTTCTATTTTTTTTTTTCGGTTTTGATCCCAAGGATTTGATTTTGGTCTTTGCTGGGTGCTAGTTGTGGTGGTGGTGGTTTTGGGCCCTTTGGGTGGGGGTAGAACTGACTATTGTGACTGCGGATCCTTCTTTTAGAAACCCTTATTTTAAAATTACATTGCTGGAAACTTCTTCATAAGCTCTCTCTCTCTCTCTCTCTCTCTCTCTCTCTCTCTCTTTTTAAATGTGAAATTGCAATAAAAACAACGGACTTCCGAATCTTATCATAGTTCTTTCTCTACGTCTTCAATTAAGAAACGTAATTCGCTGCATACCTTTTCCTTGTCCAATTTATTTGACGAATTGGGTTTTAAACTGTTTGATTACTTGTAATTTGGAATTAGAAACGAAATCTTATAACCTTGTTTTATCTGAAACCCTAAGCGATCACACCTCACAAATTTTATAGTATTTTTTTTCTAAGTAAAAATGTATTAATATCGATAGGCGTAAACAAGTACATTGGGTGTATACAACAGAGAACACCTAGCCCATAATAAAGTACCTCTAATGATCAGTAAGTCCATCCAATATACACCAAGCTAGGAGAAAACGCTCCTCCCCATAGCAAAGGAAATCACTATAACTACCCCAACCCCTTGTTTCCACAAAACTAAGACACCCCCTAAACTCCCTTAGAAGTTACATTCTACATGCTAAACCCGAACTAATACTACACCCTACCTACACTCCTGCTCTCCATTTAGTCTTCCCGACTTGAACTGCCTCCCTTAATGTCGTAGTTGATTGTCCAAGTAACACGCTTTAACTCTCTGCTCTTCTTAAATCTTGATTTCGTTTCAAGTAAGTGACCCACCTCAATAGCAGTGAGTAATGCTGTGAATTGGTCGTCAAATCCTCCACATGTAATCCCCACAAACTGTTGTATTTCGTTAACCTTTTGCAAAACCCAATTCGATGATGAACCAGCTAATGGAGGAAGAGATATGAAGGGGATAACATTTTCCCCAGACTCAACTCCCAACTGTACACCGGGCCCTAAACATTCCTCTTCGCAAGGCATCAACGACAAGTCCAAAATTTCCTCCACACCATCCCTTGCTTTCAAATGTTGTATCTCCTCAACAACACCCTTGTTACTATCACAAGATGCATGAAGAGATACCGACAAATTGGTTCTCTCTATCATGAGTGGTGAGGTCATGGTCACCATTGGAGGTTTTGGGTTGGCAGCAAACCCACAAATTGCCTTCACCTTCGAAGTGGGTGCCAATGTTTCGTCAGCGAGAACTGGAGATGCGTCACTCCCTGACGATCCAATCTGTGCCACTTTGGCAGACCTACTCTTCTGGATCTGGTTATAGGGTCTGGGCTGAACCCGACTTTCTATTTTCCTTTATCTGATTTTAACAGATTCGAGCCTATCTTGGACTCCCTCTTATCGGGCCTTACAGCCTTGTTACCTCCAGCTGAAAGCAAGTCTATTTTCGTAGATGAAAAAGCAACCGATGCCTCCAACTCGAAAAGTTGGTTTTTCATCTCCTTTAATGTACTGAGCGTCTCTCTTTCAGCCATATTGCCATAGTCAGACTCCTGCTGCTGGTTCTGACCTTGCGTGCTCTGCATAGTCTCCAGGCCACTTTATAGTAATTGATTCAGCTTTTTGGAGTTTGTTAAAAATTATTGGTTATTAAAGGCAGGAAATTTTACATACTTTTGTATGCTGTGTTTTAAGAGCGGTTAATCCTAGTCAGAAAATACTTACGAAGCTTGTTCAGTTTCTGATTGCGCCCCTCTTTCTGTTACAACTTATGAAAGCTTCAGTTTATTTCATTCTGTAAAACTCAATTATTCTAGCTTGAACAAGTCTACACTTTGTTAAATTCCACCCCCCCCCCCCCCCCCCAAAACAAAAAAAAAAGTGTATTTTATACCATATGTCCCATTTAATTGTATTTGGAATCCAGAATCCAGGGCAGCTTAAGATATATTCAGGAGGGATTTTATGGAAGAAACAAGGAGGCGGTAAGGCAATTGAGGTTGATAAAGCTGACATCATGGGGGTGACATGGATGAAGGTCCCAAGGACAAATCAACTTGGTGTCCGAATCAAAGATGGATTATTCTATAAGTTCACTGGGTTCCGAGACCAGGTTATTATCTTCTCTCTCTCTCTCTCTCTCTCTGACACCCACACATACGTGCACATGCACGTAGAAGTTGTTGAATTAGCATCAATGTATTCTGTAACCAATTTTCAGTGAATGCTATAAAGGATTGGTTTATAACTAGGTATCGCTTTTGTATATAATATGTCCTGCATACTTGGGCTATGCCTATTATCATCAATAAAATTCTTATTGACAGATAAAAAAACTAGCTGATTAATCGGTTTCCTGTTCAGTGCATATGCTGCATGTCAATGGCTGTTTCATATGACTATAATGCGGGAATATCTAGGCATCATTTGGATGTTGAGATAAAATGAGATGAGATGAGAAATCTATGAATTGCAATGAAATAGTTTGTGAATAGTAGTGAAATGATTTGAGTTAAGATGTTTTACCGGGTTTTGGGAAAGGAGAGAGAAAAAGTTGAATAAAAATATTATACAGTTAAAATATTATTAGAATATTATTTTTGTTTTAGGATTTGAAAATTTTGATTTTTTTATATTCTATTTGGAAGTTTGGGAAAGTTGTAATGATTAGGTAATGATTAGATGAAAAGTTAAGATTTGAAATTGAAAAGTATTTGTATTTAAGTGGTGTTTGGATGTTGAGATGAGATGAGGTGAGAAGAGACCAACTCAACATCCAAACGATCATGCTTTGAAGTGTTTGGATTATCTTGCTGGTCGTTTGTACACTTTTTTATGCTTCCTATGTACTTGGTTCCACCCCTCCGTGCCTTCAATAAAATTTTCACTGCTTATAAAAAAAAATGTTTAGAAGTAGCTAATCCTTATTTTTCTCTTTTGTGCTTTGCCTATAGGATGTCACTAGTTTGACCAATTTTTTTGAAAACACTTGTGGTATAACACCAGAGGAGAAGCAACTTTCTGTCAGTGGGCGTAATTGGGGAGAAGTTGATTTAAACGGTCAGTTGCATTATTTTCCATTCAAGTTGTTGATTTAAATCGAGTTTCTCTATCTGATATGATGCTTTCCAATGTTCACTTGTAATTTTCCTCAGGTATATATTGATCATTTTGTGTTATGTTGCCTTTGATATGACTTGCAAGAATTTTCTTTTGTTAATGTATCTGGTTTTTCTTTGAGTGATAAACTTGAAGAGCATTTCCCTATTTTAGAGATAATTTCCTATTTATTTTTTGTAAGCTAGCTTAAAGACTTATCTAGATTTTTTTTTATTGATGTGGAATCTCAACAAGGCAAAGCCCTTCGGATCGCCCCCTAGAGAGTAAAGCACATGAGCCCCTGCTAAAGCTGTATGTTAGCTAATCTAGGGGAACTCCTTGTACGAAATTGAACCCAGGCTGTCTGATTCTACTATCCGCCCTGATCGTTAGGCTGCTCCCTGATGTATTTCTAGAAAATTAAAACCTCACGTGTGCAATCTTGTTAATTAAAATGTGATGCATTTGCAATTTGCAAGTGTACTTGGGCTATGCCTATTTACTAGTTTTAATAACGTTATTTTACTTGTAAAAAAAATGTGATGCATTTACAATCTTGTGATACATCCAATAAGTTTTTGTTTTTGTTTTTGGTTTTTTTTTTTAATGAGAAAAAGCAAAACTTTATTAGTAGAAAAAGGCATAGACCCAGTACATGGGATAAATTATTCATAGTTAGCTAGAATTCCCAGCTTCTTACGTTAAATTTTGTGGTGGCCCCATGATGTTCTAAAAAATCTCAGAACCCTTCTCTTGTATGCAATCCTGCAGCATCTCCAAGCTAGCAAGCAGAGTGCAATAGAAAGAGAATACAGTCATCTTATCTGGCTAATTAAAAATATGTTGATTATCGTATGTATGATTGCATCTCTAGTTAGGCTACCGGGCTGCCTTGATTAAATAATTTTTGCCCTTCTCTTCCACCATTTTTAGGTAATACACTGAGTTTTTTGGTTGGTTCAAAGCAAGCATTTGAGGTATCTCTGGCTGATGTCTCACAAACTCAGCTTCAAGGGAAAAATGATGTAATCTTAGAATTCCATGTGGATGATACAACTGGAGCTAATGAGGTTCGTGGGGTTATATTTTGTTCTTACATTCATTGTCTGAGTTCAGCATTCACTAATTTGATGTTCATGAAGACATCGCTATCCATTCAAATTTAAGCTTTACTTTGGTCCCAAAGATTGTCTTTTCTTTTTACCATAATATTAGACAACATAGCAATAATGCTTTAATTTTAGATTTCTTGTTTGATTGTATATTAAATGTTTCTGGGCAATTTTATGTTATTGTCACAGAAAGATTCATTGATGGAAATAAGTTTTCACATACCTAATTCCAACACCCAATTTGTTGGTGATGAGAATCGTCCTCCTGCTCAGGTGTGCTTCTTTTTCTGTAATAAAATTGGGTGGTTTGCTTAGGATTGTTAACTGGGGTCTTTTTCTGTTAGGTTTTCCGTGAAAAAATAATGTCAATGGCAGATGTTGGTGCTGGAGGTGAAGAAGCTGTGGTTACCTTTGAGGGCATTGCAATCCTCACACCTAGGTAGCTACTTTGGCAAACGGACATATCTCATTCAGTATCCATTCACTTCTATGTACATGCCAAATTTTTTAGTATGCTCTTCAGTTTTATTTCCTTGCCTTATATATGGCTAATTTGCAGGGGGCGATACAATGTTGAACTTCATCTATCATTCTTACGACTTCAAGGACAGGCTAATGATTTCAAGATTCAATACAGCAGTGTTGTTCGTCTGTTTTTGCTTCCTAAGGTTCTCTTATGGAAATTATTTTATGAGAACTGATTAGAATGTTTGAATGCACATTTTCTTTCTTTCTGCAAAGGATTTGGAGATTATTATGAGAGTGATCAATGCATTCAAATCATGCTTTTTATGATTTCCTTCAACCGATGGATTGGTTCTCTTTTCTTTAATGTTATCTGTCAAAGCTTATATTTGCTAGTTGTGTTTATGCAGTCTAACCAGCCACATACATTCGTTGTTGTTACCCTTGATCCACCAATCCGTAAAGGGCAAACTTTGTACCCACACATAGTGTTGCAGGTATTTGTCAGGTTCACTGCATCACTATGGGTTTCCTGTTATTGCTATCATCCACTTATTTGCTCATCTTCATTATTGCACAGTTTGAAACTGACTATGTAGTCGATAACGCCCTGTCAATAAGTGAAGATCTTTTGAACACCAAATATAAAGACAAGTTAGAACCATCTTATAAGGTACTTTATTCCTCTCTCTCTCTTTTTTTTTTCTTTAACTTATTATTAGCTCATTAGGCACTGTTTGTTTTTGGTTATTTTGTGTATTTGGGTAAAAAAAAAAAAAAAAAAAAAAATTAGTTGTATATTTAGTAGTTTTGATTGAGTTTTTTGCACCTGGGCTTGCTGGATTCACATGAGCTTCTCTGATGGCTTGGTTTAAACAAATAGGGACTCATTCATGAAGTGTTCACCACAATATTGCGTGGCTTGTCTGGTTCCAAAGTTACTAAACCAGGAAAATTTCGTAGCTGTCAAGATGGTTATGCGGTGAAGTCATCATTGAAGGCTGAAGATGGAGTCCTGTATCCACTTGAAAAGAGTTTCTTCTTTCTACCGAAACCTCCTACGCTTATTCTTCATGAAGAGGTCTGTTCGTTTAACTTGTGCTGACCAATCATTGATTTGATTGTGTGATGGACATAACTTGGAGACTGACCTTGTTCATATTTCTTATGATCAATAAAATCTTGTTTCCCGATCAAAAAAAAAAAAGATCGAGTATGTGGAATTCGAGAGGCATGCTGCTGGTGGCTCAAATATGCATTACTTTGATCTTCTTATAAGACTGAAAACCGAGCAAGAACATCTTTTTCGTAACATCCAGAGGAACGAATACCATAATCTTTTTGACTTCATCAGGTCACTTAAATTTATCTTATCATTTAATTGATAGAATCTTAAGGCCATCTTCAAATTTTCACATTTTGGCTATTTGTGCAGTGGGAAGGGCTTGAAAATTATGAACCTGGGAGGTTTCCAAACTACAGATGGCGTTGCACGTGTTCTTCAGGATGAAGAAGATGATGCTGTTGATCCACATTTGGAGCGCATTAAGAATCTAGCTGGTGGAGATGAGAGTGATGAAGAGGTAGATCTTCTATTAATGGTTTGGTTTTTCAATTTTCCTTTTTCCTGGGTTTTTTTTTATTGGCAGGGGGAGATATATAAACCTGCAGATAAATTTAAGATGGCTGAAATTTTTCTAGTATATATATATTTCCCTATTTCACAGCATTTACTAGATTTTGACCTTTATGGTACTTGCAGAAATATGTGGGATCTTGATTCTTATAGTAACCCCCCCTTCTCTCTCTCTCTCTCTCTCTCTCTGTGCATGTGTATATGTCCGCACATGTTCTAATTGTCTATCATATGTAACTGGGATATCTGTGCTGTTGTCTTTGCATTCATTAGCCTTTGCTCGCATTTGTTTGAGTACTATGGATCCAATTGTTTCGCCCACATATTGGGTTTGCATGTTTCTTCAAGTGTTATTATCTGTTGTTTGTGTGCTTTTGCAAAAAAAAATATGATTATCCTCTCGTGTTCCTGCTTCTTGGTTATGCATTATTGGACCTTGGTATGCTCTTTGCTTAGGCATGTCTTTGGTATGCTTTATCACAAGTGTGTATAAACATGGTGGCTTCTTGCAGGATGAAGATTTTGTTATTGACAAAGATGATGGTGGTTCTCCAACTGATGATTCTGGAGAGGAGGAATCTGATGCTAGCGAAAGTGGAGATGAGAAAGAGGCAAAACATTCTTATCTTTGTAGTCTTTTTGGAGGATTACCATTAGATGTTCTTCAGTTACTCTTGTTAATAAGTATATTCTTTTCTTTCTTTGTTTACTCACATCAAATGAGTGCCAAATTTTCAGAAGCCTGGGAAAAAGGAATCCAGAAAAGAGACTATGTCTTCCAAGGCAACTTCTTCTAAGAAGAAATCTAGAGATGGAGATGAAGATGCTTCAAAGAAGAAAAAACAGAAAAAGAAGAAGGATCCAAATGCACCAAAGAGGGCAATGTCTGGTTTCATGTTCTTCTCACAAATGGAAAGAGAGGTGACTTTTGTTCTACATTATGGTGCTTGTATTGTCTTTAATGGTATAAAGCAGGCTCAAGAAAAAATATAATTAGTTGGCATGGACAGTTTGGTTGTGTGGGCTTGGGGAGAAGTTATTCCTAGTTGGGGCAGGTTTTTTCCTCTAAATCTTTAACAATTAGAAGACATATGCCCCATGCAGGGCCTTTATTGATGTTTCCGACATAAGTTCAATTATTTGGGTTCTCGTTTAGTGCATATTTTCAATGTTTGATATATGATTCTTCATCCTCGCTTGAACCTGACTCTTAAGTCCTTACCTGTGATGTTACCCAAGATCAGCCAGTTTTACAGTGAGCTGACTTTTGAAATCTATGTGAATATAATATGCGAAAATAGAGAGATTTACCTGTGTTTTTTCATAAGGTAGTCTGCAATTGTCCTTTATGTTTTCTCTTCATGCATGCAACTACTATAGGTATGCATGAGACACGTTTTTTTTTTGCTAACACTAATCGATCTGGTAACAGAATGTCAAGAAAAGCAACCCTGGTATTGTGTTTACAGAAGTGGGGAGAGCACTTGGAGATAAGTGGAAAAAGATGACAGGTACACGTGACTTGACTAATTCATTTGTTTCTTGAACTTAATCGGGATCTATCTCCATATGATTTTCTGATTACAGCTTGTATTATCTAGTCATGTTGAGTCAAAATACTTTTCCATTTGTGCCAAACAGCGGAGGAGAAAGAACCATATGAAGCAAAGGCTCGTCAAGACCAAAAACGTTACAGGGAGGAAATTAGTGGCTACAAGAACCAGCAACCGATGAATATAGATTCTGGGAATGAATCTGACAGCTCATAGATTTGATGGGGGATGTTATCCTCAGTTTTTGTCCAAATGTTATATCAGTCAGCTCATCTGTAATGTTAGTGCAGGATATTCTTCACATCCTTGACTATGTATCTATGCCATATCTGGTCAGAAGGTTTTCATCCCCCCTTTTCCTTGATTGGCTAAACGGGGTAATGAACTCCATTTGCAGTAGTTACCTTGGGAATAGACCGATAAAAAAAATAGTATTCTTGGGAATAGAAGTTCTATATACTTCAAACATATCACTGTACTGCACGCATGAACATTAAAGTTTTCGGTCATATCCTGGTAAGCTCTCTGCTTCTTGGGTTTTACATTATGCATGTTCAAGAGGCTGTCAAGGCAGAAAAACCACGGTCGCATCTAATCCTACTAGATATGCAGAGAGCAGCAACGATTAGACACAGAATTAGATGGTGTTGTGGCACCCCCAAAATATGTATTTGCAGAAGCAGCTCAGCCACACGAAGCTGCATCTGGTATTTAAGAACCTTCTTTTCGATATCGTACATTTGAAGGGAAAAGTGCCAGTTGATCCTATTCTACAGTCACTTAGTTTCTTTCTTAACTGGAGATGCTATATGCAAAAAATTAAGGCATGAATCTTTCAGTTAGGTATGAAGCCACGAGCAACCTTATTCTCTTCGGATTTGTGTTTTATGTTATTGAACAGTGTCGTAATGCAATTTAGATCTGTGGGTATAATGTACCATTGTTTTCTTAATAAGGCTTTTGGCGCAAGGGAAACTGGCGAGGAAGAAAAAATTGGAGCATGTCCTACAAGACTGCTAGGTTCTTGTCTCCAAATTGCCATATCTGAGCTGTGTTCCACTTTATCGTAAAAGAATCAGATTCCTGTTGGTTTTATTTCGAATCCTGAAAGGGATTTCTGAGGTTGCGGATTTATCATCATTTCCTTGATCTTGTTTTGTCTCAAAATGCTCATTGAAATATTTTACAGAACATGTTTCACTTGTACAAGTAGCTGAATAAATAAATGAAGTAGACAATTAAACCAACAAATTCTCTGGACAAAGTGACCTAATAGAATTGTCCTGGCATTCGCTTGTCTTCCTCTCATCATCCTACTCCCACCTCTCTCTCTCTCGGCTCCCAGTCCCCTTTTTGCTCTCTTTTCTCGTTCAATTGAAACAAACATGCACATGAAAATGTTCACACTTTTAAAGTTTCGCAAGTCATTCTCTTAAAATATAGGCTCCATTTATAGCTCATATATAGCATGATAGACTCTTTCTTTTAAACATTTTTTAACATTTTAGGCCGGGCATGCAGTTAAGTGAACCTGAAAAGCGTGTCAACCTAGTGACAAATGTCCCTGGCTTCGCCTTGATCAAGTCCCTCCTGTTGAATTTCCTGTTCTTGCTAGGGTTTCCTGACTGAACAAAGAATGCTCCATTCATCATAAGATCTCCTTCTGATCTCCACGTCCAGCTCTTCCATTCGCTCTCAGGGGCGTTATAGTCCCTCTTGGTCACCTTTAACATCCAAAAGAAACATTCAGTAGTAGTGTTGCTTGGAATTCGGAAATGTACGTACATATTCTTATATTGATATGGGTAGCTACTTTATTAGCGTCCATTACGCGAAATAAAATTTCCATAAATTAGGATTATACCTCCTTTGCTGCAAGGTTGGGTGGAGCTATGAAGCGGTTGCCCTGGCTTATAATGGTGGGGTTATGACTACCTCCAATGGCATACATAAGCCAGTGAGTGTAGTCATTGTTAACAACATGAAAGAAACCCCATCTGCACCTTGGCATCCTCTGCACCAATCCCCTTCCGAAATGGTTGAAAGCCACCGTGATTTGCATTATGGAATCACCGGCATAGGTATCACTTGCGCCAAACAACATCACCTGCATGCGCCATCACAATATTACTTAATTTGATCACAGTCTAATATTCATGCATGAAGATGATCTATATATCATGTAAATGTAAAAAGAACAGGTAAAAGAAAACTCACATCGTTATGGCGGGTGAAATGGCCGTTTGAGATGGTGATGGCCGTGGACCCCTGAATGGCGTCAATAAGACCATCCGCACAATTGGACATGGAAAGATGATCGAGCCAAATGTTTGAGGATCCAAAGATAGAAACCCCATCTCCATCACTCTTCGTCCTAACCCCAATATGCTCCACAGAGTCTCTAATCATTCCACCTCCGGAGGCAACAATGTCATGTATGTGAAGACCATGAATAATCACGTTGTTGACAAGAAATATAGAAATGCCAGCACCAAAGGCAATGTGGACGTTGGCGCCACGGGCGTCGATTGTCTTGTCAGAGGTCATCAACAGCTCCTGGGACAGCTTGATGATCATGCTGCGTTCGAATATGATCCACAGGGGCTCCTTCTGGATCACGGCGTGTCGGAGAGTACCTGGCTTTGGTTCCATCACGTTGTTATCTGAGGAATCGGTCACAACGTAGTATTTGCCGCGCAGGCCTCCGGTTGTCTTGCGGCCGAATCCAAGGACGCATTTCGCCAACCTCTTGCGTTTCTCAGCCCAGTTTTTCCGGCACCGCCAGCATCGATCAATTGGGTTTGTGGCCATGCATGGGCCTCTGTATTTCCCTAGGTGCCTCCTTGAGCTGTTTGTCCCGTCCAAGACCCTGCATGTACCACAAATTGTAACAATAAATAAATCATTCGGATAGATACTATTAGTTGTATACATCTTCTAGATTTATATATATATTTGCATCATCTTAAGATTATTAAAACTTTATTTGCGTTAATTAAAATACTATTTTAAATAGAATATATAGTTATCGGATTTACTCGTTAACTTTTGAGTTGAATTGCTCGGTGACCACTTCAGGGTTTGGTTGATAGGCATCGAGGGCAGCCTTCTTCGATTCCGCTTCTCGTTTCTTCCAAAACTCGTCAAATTCATCAATGTTGGCCTGGAGGCTTGGAATTAACACAGCCAAGGAAACGAAGAAAACGAGCCTTAACTTAGTTGCCTCCATTTCTGTATGTAATCTTTTTTTTGCTTTGCGTCAGTAAATGGCCAAGGTCTAGGAATATTGAGTCCGCCGGCTGGGGTGCACCGGGATCAGACCTTGCCACAGTACTAACCGATACGATCGAACCAAGGCTCAGCTAGTTTTTAAGCTGGCAACGTAGCCTCGGTCCAACTTATACCAAACACATTTGGAGGGTGATTAAATAGTAAGCCAAGGAAGCTAAAATTAGGTGCGTAGACAATGGGGAGCCATCCTCTTCCAACTGTTTGACTGTCTAAATTTGCGAATGGGCTCATCACCATGCAACCCCTCATGACCACTCCAATTTTGCTCTGGAGCTTTGGGGCCAGAGATTTTTTTGAATGCACGAGAATTTTAACGTGGTAGTGGAGGTTACTCTATACTAAATATAGCCATTGCAAATATATGCATCATGAGGATAATGATGCCAGCTGATTAGCTTCGAGAGATTCAGCCCCTGCATGTAAAAACAGCACTAAACTGGTTAGTCAATCTTGTGTGATGATGACATGTAGCACTGCAGATTAATATTGCTTTTTTCTTTTTATTGCTAGTAAAAATAATAGGCATTAATCTTTTGTTGATTGTAAACATTTGGGATAATTAATATTCCAACATGAGCAAACCCGTGGAAGCTAAAATGGGATATGTCATACTGTTATCAAGCACAATAGCAAAATGGGGGAATTCATGGGAAGTCACTTGCAGATTTACTCGAACTGTTGCTCACATTTTAAAAGGATTTGTCATTATCCAGCTTGGTAAAACAATTATGGACAGTGTTGACTGTTTGTCTTTTGATGATAGGTGACACTGTGTGTATATATATATATATATCGGCTAGATTGAATTGTTTGCTCTCATTGAAGACTGCTTGAAGAAAGTAAAGCACTTAACATTTTTGAAAGGATTTGTCATCCAGCTTGGGAAAGCAATCTGGACATTATGTTTGTCTTTTGACGGTCGGTGACATTGAACATATCGGCTAGATTGGATTATTTGGTCTCACATGAGAAGACGGATGGAAGAAATTAAGTAAAGCACTAAGTTTCTGGAAAGGACTCATCATCCTTTGGAAAAACAATCATTGACATATGTTTGTCTTATGTTGATCGGTGGCATTGAATGTTTTGGTTAGATGGGATTATTGGTCTTATGTAAGGCGGGGTTAGGAGAAAGTGAAGAAGCACTAGGTTTTTTTGGGTAAAATCTCACATTTTAAAAAGCAAATTCCCAAGAACACTTATTCTCATACTTTTGACAAACATCTGCAAAAAATCTTCCTTATCACTGTTATAACTCAGTTCTTTGATTACTTCTATTGCAATTCACTCTTTATTCCTCCCGATAATTTCCAAACAACCACCCCCCCCCCCCCCCCCCCCCCCCCCCAAAAAAAAAAAAAAATTAAAGTTAAAATACCTCGGTCGATACAAACTATCCAGTATAATCAAGAAAAGGGGAAGGAGGGAGGAGAAAGAGGAGGGGGAGGGGGGGAGTAGGTATTGGTCATTCACACTTGTGTTCTTCAGAAAATGTATGCAGACTGAAAGAACTTTGCATGCTCTTGAACTAATACTATGTACGACAGAGGTATGCACCATGTATGATGCATGGTCAAAACAAAGGAAGCTAAGGGGTCGCATCCTCCCCTGGATAAGAAGCACTTTGCATTGAGAAAGACCCTCCAGTTCTTCCTAGTCCGTAACCCCTCTTTTGTAAACCGTTATTTGCTTGACCAAAAAAAAAAAAGAAATAAAAGAAAAAAAAAAAACAAGGGAAACCAAAACAAAAGGTGTTTAGAAGTAAGAAAATTTCTAAAGCCTAACGGGTAAGGTTTATAGCTACGTTGTCAGCCTATAGATTTCTCTTTTGCCTAAAGAACCACCACTGAACCGAAAGAACGAGAACATATGAATATGGAATCAACCTTTTGACTTACGATGACAAAAATGCCCTGATATTTATATTCGAAACTATGTCCACCAGTGAGACTTAACAATCAGAACAGGCAAAGAAATATATACCAAAAGTACATTAGAATACATCACAAAGCATACGCAACAATTTAAAGTAATCTATGTAAAAAGGCAATAACTATGTTCGCATCCTGACACAAACATTGACAACTCAAGGGCGTTCTCGGAAATAAGAGAACTTCTGAGGAAGCTTAAACTAAAACAGGAATTCCCACATTAGTTTTCATGGTTTGACAAAGCATCCAAGAGAACAAAAAATTGCCATATCACCCATAATTCAGTTCCAAGAGAGATTTTTTCAATCCTACAACAGACCTGGTACCATAATGATTTCTCCATCTGATGTTTATCATGTTGTGGCAGCAGCAGTTCCATTATATGTTGTCATGATAGTAGCCTACATCTCTGTGAAATGGTGGAAGCTTTTCACTCCAGATCAATGTGCAGGGATAAACAAGTTTGTGGCAAAATACTCAATTCCTCTATTATCGTTTCAAGTGATCTCTGCCAACAACCCCTACAAAATGAACCTTCAACTCATATTCGCCGACATATTGCAGAAGCTACTTGCCTTTCTGGTATTGACAGCAATTACTAAAGTCAGCTCCCGAGGAGACTTGAATTGGATCATAACTGGCATCTCTCTGTCAACACTGCCTAACACTCTGATCCTGGGAATTCCACTATTGAAAGCCATGTATGGGGAAGAAGCACCTACACTCCTTTCCCAGATAATTGTCTTACAAAGCCTGATTTGGTACAACATATTGTTATTTCTGTTTGAGCTCAGTGCCGCAAAGGCAGCCCCTGTAACACCAGCATTAGAAGCCCCAGGTAGGAATTCAGAATTTGCAATTGAAGGATAGTGATTAGTGATTCACAGCATCACTTACATAGGACATAAATAACTTCAATAGTATGAACCCTTCTTTCTCGAATTCCAATTTGAATTCCCTAAATGTGAATGGATGAGCCGTTTTCAATCAAGTCTAGTAAACTATAGACACCTAAGATAAATCAACTTCCTTGGCCCTTTTTAAGTTCCGGTTTTCTTTGTTTCTTCTCTCCAGTTAAACCCTCTTCAATTGAATGTGTACAGATTAGAATCTCCTAGAAGGGTTTTCTGTGAAATACTCCTATAAAATCAACAAGTGTATGTCATGGTACTACAATAGAGTAGCCTGTGAGTTCATGATTGTGATGATATTGTCCATACATCGGGTTAGTATCTGGCATAGAACCAAATGAAAATTAAGATCATTTGTGGTTTTCACTTTTGCTTTTATGCATTTACGTTAGTAAAAAGTGGGTTTGTTGCTGTGTAAAGTTGATACAGAAGCCCCCCAGGAAGCACAAACAAAAGAGGAGGAAGAGGAAGAGAAAGAGGAAGAAGATGAGGAAGAGGAGGAAGCAAGAACCAGAACAACAACGAAAACCAAAACTATGCTCATTCTGTTGACAGTGGGGAAGAAGCTTTTTAGAAACCCCAATACACATGCAACTTTAACAGGTCTCATTTGGGCCAGCATACACTTCAAGTAAGCTTTGCAGGGCCTTACAAAGACATAATTCTCATTACAGTTTCCAAGCGAGACAGATTGTTGTCAACATCTTTAATTCATAAAAAGGGTAATGCGGTTGACATTTTTTGCAGGTGGGGAGTAAAAATGCCAGATATTGTTAAGCAATCGATACTCATAATTTCAAATGGGGGACTTGGCATGGCAATGTTCAGCTTAGGTATGAGAAAACACGTGATGCGATTATGTGCCATACAAATTTTAAGAAAGACCTGTAAAGAATCGTTTTTTAACTTCTTCAATTGGATTACTTAACAGGTCTTTTCATGGCATCACGTGCTAGCATAATACCATGTGGAACCCGACTGGCATTGGTAGCAATGGGAATGAAGTTCTTGGTGGGGCCTGCCCTAATGGCAGTGCCGTCAACTGCCGTTGGACTAAGGGGCAAAGTCCTTAGAGAGGCTATTGTGCAGGTACTTACATTATGTTTTACTCTCGATCGATCAGTACAATCAGCCAAGGAGGGTTACAAAATTTTCTCTAATGCTGCAGGCAGCACTTCCTCAAGGAATTGTTCCATTTGTTTTTGCCAAAGAGTATAACGTACATCCCGACATATTGAGCACCGGGTAATTAGTGATTCACCCCATATCAAAGTTAAATTCTGCATATGGTTTTTAACTAAGAATCTGAGATATCTGAATCTTGTTCTTGTTTCAGGGTAATTTTTGGCATAATAATTTCCATGCCAATAGCTTTAGCCTACTACTTCCTTCTAGCATTGTAAAAATGCTGCTAAGACAGATGCAACATAACTCTATAACCGGGAATTGCTGCGACATAGTTCTAAACCAGGAAACGATCAATTGCGAAAGATGGACTGCAGATTGCAGAAGTATTAACCATTTTTTTGGGAAAAAAAAAAAGAAGAGAGTTTTCTTTGACATGTGACGTGGATGATTTTGATCCCCAGAACACATAAAATGTACCTGTTATTGAAATTAGCAAGCTAATGCATGGTGAGTAACGGGTAGTTGTAATTTTACAGCCTCATTGATTTGAGATTAACAAATTGTGAGCAATTCTCTTTTGTCGACTTCCAAAATGCTTCCTTCGCTGATCATGAATTACCATCACATGATAAACCACGGCATATGCATGAATTAGTGGAAAACCAAAAGTTGTATCCGAGAAATTATCATCACAATTAAGATCAAGAGTACGTAAATATTGTGTAATTATTTTTAAAATAATAAATAAATATAATATTTATAAAAAAACTAATTTATTAATAATAAATTTTATTTTTATTTTTAAATAAGTACACGAAACTAACATAATTCCCGGTGGCATTTCTCTGTATACCCCCAAAATCATCGAAAATCGTAAAATTGATAGTCGAAATATCCCCAAAAAAACCTTTTTATATCCCGACCCAACAGCCCTCGTTAATTCTGTCCCGAAAACTGAAATATATTCTGAAAAAACATAGGCAAAAGCCGCCATGCCCTCTCCCTTGCCCCTAAAAGTGACTTGTGGCTACAAAAAAAATTTAATTAAAAAACAAAAAAGGGTAGCGGTAAGCTTAAGCGGTGCACTCTGAGCGGCAGAGTAGCACCGCTTGGTCTCTCCCCATGTATATATAAAATTATAAATCAGTCCGTAAACCCCCACCGCTCAGACAGCGAGAGCTATCCCATCTATTTCTTCGCCTTTTACTTCGAGTTTCGGATCTCCATTTCTCGCGCAACCATGGGCAAGGGTCCTGGCCTCTACTCTGATATCGGAAAGAAAGCCAGAGGTAATTTCTCTTGTATATGTATTGATTATGTTACGGTTTTATTGTTTGTTTTGAGGTTTTTTATTTTAATTTTCTTGGGGGTTTAGATCTTCTCTACAAGGATTACCAGAGCGACCACAAGTTCACCATCACTACCTATTCGCCCACTGGAGTTGTAAGTTTCTCTATTTGGTCTTGACCATTTTGTAATTAAAATGTTAGGGCTTTATAACTTATATATCCGCGCGCGCGTCTGTGTTGTTTTCTGTAGTTATATCTTATTGTTGAACGTATGATTTAGCATGCAATTCTTGATTTACTGGACTTCCTAAATGGCTCGGGGCGAAGATATATGCTCTATATTGTGTTAGTGATGGATTTTCTAGCTGATACTTTCAGGGTTTACATTTATTTTATTTATTGTTTTTTTCATGTTTCCCCCGCATGGATTGCAGTGGCTCGTACTAGGGTTTCTTTGCATGGACCATGTTTTGATGGAACCAACTGCATTATAGACTCATGTTGAGAGTTCTTTATAACTTTTTGTTTTAAGTAGGACCTTATGAGATATTATACGAATTTCCTTACCTTTTTGCCTCTGACTTATGGATAATGCTACTGAAACACTGAAACTTGATTAGTATTTATGGTAAATTTTTACTCTTGTGAATTTTGATCTATGTGTTAGTTTATTTTCATCACTTGAACGCGGATGTGTATATATGATAATATGTGATTCAGAGTTGTTTCTTGCATTCCAAGCATTAATACATTATTTCGTGTTATGTTTTACTGTATTTTTTTTTTAAAAATAAAAAAAATCAGGCTATCACCTCATCAGGAATAAAGAAAGGAGATCTGTTTTTAGCTGACGTTAACACCCAACTGAAGAATAAAAACATCACAACTGACATCAAAGTGGACACGAACTCCAATGTAAGCTCAAGTTACCGATTCGGTAGCACTTTATTTCTTATTTCCTGTGTTTTTCTGTTTGCATTGTCCATGCCTTATGATTGGACGTGATTGACATCAGACACCAAATGTTGAATCTGCACTTTTTTATTAGTGACCTTAGTTTTCTTTAGAGGTTATATGTTGGTCTTTCTCGTGTGCTTGTAGTATATTTTGCTAAGGAAAGGGTAGTTGAAAAGCGACATGCAGACTTATTGCCCTGCAAAAGATTGTGGGGAGTTTTAACTGCCCATCTATGGATGACTGAAAGATGCTAGGGCCTAGGAATCCTCCTCCTGTGCTTATTCTTGGAATGCTGTGAAGTCTGCATTTATTGTTGTTGGACTCATCATTGTGGTTGATCAGTTTAATAACCGAAATATTTTGTTCTACCTTATTAAATAACCTATATAAATGTAACGTTTTTTATGATTGAATCTGTGAAAAAATCGTGCTCGAAAGAGATTAAGTTTGTCTTCTTCAATGGGCTTATTGTGTCACTAAAAGCTCATGCTATGATCAGCTTTTCACAACCATTACAATTGATGAACCTGCTCCTGGTCTGAAGACAATTTTCAGCTTAAGAGTTCCTGATCAAAGGTCTGGCAAGGTAAGCTCTGTAATATTCATTTTATACAATGAGATTTTAACTTATATCTACCAATCAAAAATGGAATCTGTATCCAATTGTTGCTAGCTTCTCAAATATTAATTTTTATTCTGAGATCATCTATCATGGACACAGGCATTGAAATTGTTGGTATGTTTGTGTTTGATTATGTAACAGGTGGAACTCCAATATTTGCATGACTATGCAGGGATAAGCACCAGCGTTGGGTTGACTGCAAACCCTATTGTTAACTTCTCTGGTGTTATAGGAACTAATCTTGTTGCACTGGGCACAGATCTCTCATTTGACAGCAAGACTGGGGACTTCACTAAATACAATGCTGGATTGAGCTTCATCAATGCAGACTTGATTGCCTCGTTGACTCTGTGAGTTATTCTTTTAAACATTTGATTTTTTTCACTTCTTAACATGCCCGGTGGACCAAAGACAGATCATCAGACAGTGACTTGAGTGCAATCTTAAACTAGGATAACATCCCAAATGCTGCAATTACCTAATAAAAAAAAGCATGTGCCTGTATGCTTGTACTTACCGTTCTGTGCTCAGCATCAGCTCCATCATAACCATTGTGATGATTGTCATTATTATTAGCGCAAATAACTTTGTGGTTACTAATTTTTGGGGTAGATCTACACACAATGTTCAAAATTTTTTTCCTTCTTTTGTGGACTGGGGAGGAGGATGAGGGTTGTTGGTGCATTATATGATGAGCATTTATTGATTTTACAGGAATGACAAAGGTGATACCCTGAGTGCGTCCTATTATCATTCAGTGAATCCCTTGAGCAACACATCTGTTGGTGCCGAGGTTACTCATAGCTTTTCAACCAATGAGAATACAATCACTGTTGGTACACAGCATGCATTAGACCCATTGACCTTAGTGAAGGCACGGGTGAATAATCTTGGCAAAGCTAGTGCTCTCATCCAGCACGAGTGGCGTCCTAAGTCACTTTTCACCATTTCTGGGGAGGTAGATACCAGGGCCAATGAGAACAGCGCCAAGGTTGGACTGGCTTTGGCTCTCAAGCCATGAGTGTCCTGCCCTTTTATTGTGTGGAGCATTCAGGTAGGGGTATGAGGAGTTTAGAATAGTTCTCTTTTTGGACAGTGTGTGTTGTAACTTTTAATTTCTCTTTCGGCGGTTTTGAATTGTAAAATAAATATTAGATGGTGTTACAAACCAATTTGCGAATTGAGTTCCCACAAACCCTCCACTCATTCAACTGGGGATTAATAGCTGTTTTGATTTTGCTCCGTTTCTTTTGTGGTTTGTTTTTCAGCAAACTCTTGAGAGGGAGAGAAAGAGAGAGAGGCCCGTTCTGTCTGAAGACTTACATAAGCTTTTTGGAGTAACGTAATGGGTCTTTAGTATATTATGCTTTGTTTTAGACCTTACAATCTGTCTCCTATAAGTGGCTGGAGGATACCGTACGTGTCAAAGAAAAGGCCGAATGACCATAGCACTCTTCGTAACAAGCCACGATGCGAGATGGATGGTTAGTGTGTATTATTTCATTCTGAATATTTTTCCTGCAGGGAAATTACATTTTTCTCACCCTGTAATTAACAGATGATTTATATTTTGTACTCTAAACTACTAAAATAAAACATTATATTTTCAAATAATAAAAAAATTAGAGAATATGTGTTATCTATTAAGATTCGATGATCATGATTGTGTTCGCATCATTTATTTTTAGCAATATTAAATTGAATAAGAGGCATTTGAAAGGCAACAAGTTGTTAGACAAGATCAAGTGGCGTTGTTGGGGGGCATGGCCGACAGAAGTGGTAAGTGGCATTGTGGGTACCGGTATGTTTCTGGGTGGGTTCTCTGGGAGACCGAAACAAAGGTGAGTGAACTTGGACCTGTAACCAATTCGCTCAACAACCCCACTTTTTTATCTATTCCTTTGTTTTTCACTTTGAAGAATTGGAATGAATTTAAGCAGCACTTGCATCCTACCCCCCATTTGCACTTATTGATAAAGAGAATATGCTGTCATTGCAATGCTGGCTTTTATTCCCTCCCTCCCTCTCTCTATTCTGTCATTCCAATGTTGTAATTTATTCCCTTATTATTATTATTTGAAAAATGTTACTATGACCCTTAATTTATACTATTCACTATATCCCCTTTTTTTATGAGTAAAAACTACTCACTACATCCCTTGATGTGACATTACAATTTAGTGCCACATGATTTATTAAAAAGAATTTAAAACACAAACATTAAAAGGTAAAAGGAATCTAAAATTTTAAATTTTCTCTTTTTGTGTTCTAGGGAGCCATTTTGTTTTGAATATATATATATATATATTTAACTTTTTTACTAAGCCACGTGATAATAAATTTTAGTGCCACATCAATAAGACAGTGAATTGTATAAATTAAGAAGTATAGTAGCATTAGTCTTATTATTTCTGGTTGTTATTCTCTCTCTCTCTCTCTCTAACATGACTTGTCTAACAGATTTGTCTTTAAAAACATCCATTGCCTCGTTGTAGTTGAGTTTGGTACAAAATATGTGATGTGACAAAATCTTCATCATCGAATCTTAATTGATTGTGCATATTGCAATTCTTATTATTTAATAATATGTTAGATCAGTGATTTTGAGTGTAAGATATAAAACGTGTTACTCACAGGGTGGAAGTGTATTTTCCTTGCTAGAGGAACATTCAGAGTGAGAGAATACACTACCTATCCAACTTGCATCGTGACTAATTACACGCAGTTCTACAATATCATTCTGCACTTTCGTACTCGTACAATATCCTCCAGTCACTAATACGTGATCAAGTCTAAACCAAAGCGTAGTATATTAATTTTAAGAGTCTTGGACAGGACGGGCCTGAAGAAGACCCTCTCGAATTTGTGCAGCAACGTCTCTCACCGCACCAGGTCCATGCGGGATGAAAATAGAGGAGGACTTGGAGGATGCCCCAATCTCCTTCATAGTGTCAAAGTATTGAGTCACTAGCACCATGTCCATGACATCCTTTGGAGTTGTTCCAGGCACATTCTCAGAGAAGGCAAGTACGCTGTCCCTCAGCCCATCAACAATTGCCTGCCGCTGGCGAGCTATGCCCAGTCCTGACAAGTATTTGGACTCTGCTTCTCCTTCAGCTTTCTTTATCTGTAATATTTTCTCGGCTTCCGCCTTCTCATTTGCTGCCAACCTCAGTCTAGCGGCTGTGTAACACAGGTGAAATGCATTGTATAAGGATCCAGCCACTACACAAATTTTCTTTTGCTGAGCTAAGCCACTACATAATTAAACATGAAGTAATGCAACCAAATAGAGAATTGGAAACTATATGGAATTTATGAGTACCTTATAATTAGTAGCAACTTTTTTCAGTATGACCATAGGATATTGCACATGATCAAATTGCTACCGAGCCAAAACTATCTCAAGCCAAGGGTGTTTGGAGTGATACTCCACAGCTGAGAGTAATAATGAAGAAATGCAACCAAAATTTGTTGTGGGAAAACTCATCTGTCATACGTCCTCATGCATATAACATGACAAGAGTTCTAGGTACAACATGTATAGAAGTACATAAGTTGTTCACTCTTTTTTATTTTCGTGCACCTAGTTAAAAAGTATCTGGTGTATGAACCCTGTACAAGATTACATGCACAACTATAAAGGGAATCCTTCTTATAAACAATTTACAAAAACTACCTGCATTTATTTCGTTCATTGCTCTCTTCACTTGAACATCTGGCTCAATATCCACAATAAGGGTCTGGACAATTTCAAACCCATAGGTAGACATAGCCTGTTAAGTACAAATGGGAGTTTCCAAATGTGAGTTCTGGTATACCGTATTTACAACTGTTCATGCACACTCTTCTAATAGTAGAAAATTATGTCACCTTTTCCAGCTCCTCTTCCACAGCTTTTGCTATGTCATTCTTCTGCTCAAAGACAGCATCCAAGTTTAATTTTGGGACACTTGCCCTTATAACTGAAGAAAAGAAGTACATTAGCAGCAAGAGAGATGCAGAAATATCTACCAACCATCCAACAGTAATCTCTTCACATTAAAGGGAGCTAATTTTAAAGAAAAACTGAAAGCAGACAATTCGCAAGATTTTTTGCAGCCCAAAACTCTGCAGTTTCTTTTTTCTTTTTTCTCCTCCAATAACTGCAATTGCTGATGCACTGAACTGTGCTCTACATACCATCAAAAACATAGGATTGGATCTGCGCTCTGGTATTGGAAAGCCTATAGAAAGCATCAGCTGCTTTTTCAGCAATGGCATGGTATTGGACAGATGCAACCACATTGACAAAGACATTATCCTGAAAATCCAACATTAAGCAACAATAAATGAGATTAAGTTCTCCATATTTATGAGGAAGAAGAATTGTAACATATCTCCCCTGTATAATATGTAACCAAGTCTTATTCAAATTGAAGTTTAGGAGGCAAGACAGGTGTAAACTAAATGCAAACCATTGAGACAATAGTTAGAGATTTGAACCAAAACTACCACTTCCCATTTCATATCTTAGGATATCAACATTCCTGTATGGTAGATAAAACTTCAATTTTAATAAAAAAATAAATAACAAAATACACAATCAGATGAGGATGTACATGAGATTAAAATCACATCATTTCAGGAAAGTGCAAGTATAGAAGTTACCTTAGTTTTCGTCTCACATCGCACATCAAGTTGTTGCACACGCAGTGAGAGCCCACCTGCTACCCGGTATCCTAGACACCAAGGTAAGCAATGACACCCTGGCTCAAGCACATCATCAAACTTTCCGAAGTGTTCCCTGATAACTACATTTGACTGGTCCACTTGAAGGCAACCCAGTGCTTGCCCCATACTTCAACTCTGCAAGTACAACTTACAAAAGGAGTTATAATTCATACACCTAAAGAGCACTAACCCAATAACACATTCTGGATTTAAGAAAATCAAGAAAATTTTGTAACTTATTTTTATATAGGATTTGAGACTAAAATTTCTAGTTATCCTTACTTTTACATCATAGGAGAAGTAGAGAAACAGACTAAGGGCTTAAACTCCAGTTTCACTAAAGAAGAATAAAAAAAGAAAACAAAACAAAAACCTAGCTAAAAGCAAAGAAACATGAATTAAAAAATTTTAGAAAAAAGTTCTATGAAATGCTAATAATGTTCGATACTAGTCCTTGCTCCAGAAATTCTGGCTTTCAAAACTTTAAAGCGAAATTACTCCAAGATATTATAGAAAAGATGCATTATTTTAAAAACTACACATGCTATTGTAAAGATGAGGATGCATTACTTAGATCCTACAAATACTCTTACGGTATTTTTGACATAAACAAAGAAATGCAATTAAAACTGTTTCCACGTAAAGGAAGTTTGGATGAAAAATCCAATCAAATATTCTCCTAAACTTCAGTTGAATGACTGAATAAACGTTCGGAAAAAAAAAAAAAAACAATATAAAGGAACGTTCTAGTGAATCTGGTATGCTGACATCACAACTTAAACAAAAGAAAAGGATCTATGACTACTAGATAACAAGTTGATTAGCAATGTCCTTTTGAATCTGCCTTATTTTTTAGCATTAGCTACTATTTACTGCACAAAAATCATAGATTGATTTATATTAATCCGATATTAGATTAACAATGATTACTTATATTCAAATAATATTATACACACACATACGCACACAGAGTATATAACAGAGAAATCAAGACAAGTCAAAAATACTCTTTTAGAATTAATATATTTCCTCCAAACTCTTAGTACTAGAAGATAAAGAAAACCACGTCACTGTTCTCTTTCGAACTGATGTGGTTATTCCTATCGAAACCTAGAACTAAAAGTTGTGGAAGTGCAGACTTCACCGAGCAATTTATGGCCTGATTCAGTTATGCGTTCTCTTGCTCTGTTTTCTCGGCAACCGAACCGAGGTTAGTATTAGGAACACACACCGAAAAAAAAAAGTTTTTGCGACCACACAGAAAGAACTAATTAATTGACCTATTTCCACATAATTGAAACCAACAAAAAAAAAAAAAAACAACAGCCACTCGAGCCCCCAAAGTTTTGGTCTGGAGAGTGGAGAAAGCGTAGGAAAAGAGTAAAAGTGAAAAAGAGCCCAGAAACCAACAACTTAAACAGCTCAAAGCCAGTCAAAACCAGGAGAATAGGTAATAACAACTTTTTATTCCCCAAAACTAGAGGAACGAACAGAAAATAGCATTCCAGTACACAATCAAAACCAGAAAGTACATAAACGCAAAGATCTTAACACAAACTAATCGTGCCGTTTGGTTGCTGAGATAGCTAGCATAAGGCCAAAGTAGAATGTGACTATTCGTAAATTTCATCTGCATATTCTACTATTTTCCAGAACCAAACACGAAGTGAAAATTGAGAGAATTACAGCTATAACTTGCAGCTCACCGCGAAGAGAGAGGGAGAGAGAGACCTATGCTTTTCAAGCTTTATCTTATGGTCTCAAATGCTGCTTCTATGAACCATGTAGAGAATCTGCGAGAGGCGGAGAGTGGGTTCCTCTCGTTATGGAATGCCTGCCTTTATTCCTGTAATGCTTCGCTTTGGTGTGGCTGCCCGCGCTGTTAACTTAAAATGGCAACAGCGTGTTTTTTCTTTTTTTTTTCAGTGCGACGATATTGTCCTTGGTGGATCCCACGGACCTATTATAGAAAGTTTATCACATGGCTATCACACCGTACCTTGTCACAAAAGATCAATCATTGTACTATTAAAACTCTTTATATAAATATTAATTTTAACAAATTTTATACACCACACTATTATTTTACTTTTATTTCATTATATAAAATGTGAGATATTCTTTTACTACTAGATAATTTTTTATTAAATAATTATTTATCATCTATTAATAATAAATATGTCACATCTTATATAATAAAATAAAAAAATATTGATATGATATATAGCATTACTCGTTTAAAATTTTAATTTTTAAAAATAAAATTTGATCATTTAAAAGATGTGAAAGATATATTTTATACATCGATTCTCGATTTGAGAATAAAATAATTTTATCATCTTTCAAGCCTTAAAAATTGCGTTGTTTTCTTTTCCCTCGAGCCAAACAATGCATAAACGAATGTTGTCCTTATACTCGAGGCATCGTCTTTGCAAGATATGGTCAGGATAATGCACCTTGATTAAAAATAAAAGCTATGGATTGGATGATGGGCCAACTCATTGCTGGCTACCAATGATTCATGACAAATTGACGATCTGTCACGAAATAATTTGGTTGTTGAGATTATATTATAAAACTCATTTGGTCCCTGGTTTCCCGCAAAGAGAAGAGTGACTTTAACAGGAAGGGCGGTTGAGAGTTTCTTACAAATTTCTCAGACAACTAGCATGGTTGGTTATATGCATTGATTTGTCATGACTGAATGGCTGGCTACACTTGATATGTGGGTCAATCTATCATCAATCCACCCAGCAAATGCCCATGGTTTGGAGTTCATGGTACAAAGAGGAACACATTTGGGAACCTGTTGCATTCAACGATCTTTATCTAGAAAGTATTCATGCTTCAAATTATGAACATTGATGATCCTAGTTTTCAACAAAGAGAGTGGTTTTAATCCCATCCCCATGAGGTCTTTGACACACCGTGAAGTATCATTCGGCATTGATTTAATGTGACCTGTTACTTGTATTGATACAGCCCATGCCAATCATTTCTATGGTTCAAGAGGCATCACAGACAGACCCTACATCATAGAATCAAAGATGCCCTAGGAAGGTTCATCGAATATACAAATTCAAGATGTATATCTTTTTACCAAGAGAAAAAAGCAGATTCTATGATTTTGTAACATTTGGTTTTGGTGATTGGAGAGGACGAGGGTATGGAGAAGTTGGATGTCCATTTCTCGGTTTTGATGCTGCCTGCATTCCAATTCCATTTGAAGCATTTGGGTTGGACCTTGCACTATCAACTTGCATGGTCTTGAAGAAAGCGGAAGAGCTGGCCATGTCCTTGAGGTTCGGCAGAAGCTTTAGGGCCTCAACAACCTCACTCATCATAGGTCTGGCTTTTGGGTCTCTGCCAAGGCAGCGGATGGCTAGCTGGGCAGCTTTCTCAGCTCCTTTGATCGAGAAGTGACCTTCAAGGCGAGGATCTATTAGCTGGTACAACTTCTTCTTGTCTCCAAGAAGTGACCGTGCCCATCCAACAAGGCTTTGCTCTCCATTTGGTCTTCTTTTGTCCATGGATCTCCTGCCGGTCATCAGTTCAAGTAGGACAACTCCAAAGCTGTAGACGTCACTCTTTGATGACAGATGTCCTAAAGCAAGAACCATACAAGATTTAAGCTTCATCAGGACATATCTTTAGGCAGAATCTATGACAGCAACACGATTTTGAAACCTCAAAGTGCATAAAAATAAGAAACATGACCAGGTCTGAAAGTAGAAATGCAGTGTCTGAATTATATTGTTAAAGTAATCCAACAACATCACATATTAAAAGATAAATTGTTTACCGTATACAAACCAGAGGAACTTAAGAACACATTACACCATATTGATGATATCAACAGACCTATATCTCCTGAGTGTTTCTTTCCTCCTGCTTTTTTTATTCAAGTCTTCTTTATTGAAAGCACAGAAAGACGCAGTTCAAGTACACATAATGTATACAAGAGAAGCAGTTGGACAACGAGCTGAAGGAGAATATTGAGCTGACATCCAAACACGAAAATTCCTTGGTACAATGGATCTAAGCTCATCCATGCCTGCTCAGAATCTTCAAAGTTGCACACATTCCATTCCTTCCACATGCAGCACATCATGAATAAAGTAACCATCCGGCAAACTTCAATGCTGCATGGACCAACCTACCTTCTGACTTCTCCAACAAGCCAATAGCCATACTACACTTTGGGGGCATCACCCATACGACAGGAAATAGGTGAAAGACCAAGGCCAAAACCAGATATCATTGTCCAATGAGCATATGAAAATAGTCAACAAGAATAGATTGACTAAATGGCATTTACTTAATGCTTTCAAAATTGGTAACAATATATAATATAAAATGAAACAAAATATTTTCAGTTCCACATATCCTCATATATGACAGTCATCATATCATGCTCACTGACCAACACCAGCCAGTAGTAGTAAAAGTAGCAGTAGTGCCAAGTATTGTCAAGCTACTTATTGTAATCACACTCACCGGTCAAGACATACTCCGGGGCTGCATAGCCATAAGTTCCCATAACTCGTGTTGATACATGAGTTCTATCACCCTCAGGGCCATCTTTGGCAAGTCCAAAATCCGAGAGCTTGGCATTGTATTCCTAAAATCACATTTATTTTTTCAGAACAGAATAGCAATACAGGGTACAATGCTATTGCATAGTTTTAGTCACATACCGTATCTAGTAAAATATTAGATGTTTTGAAATCACGGTAAATGATAGGCCGTTGAGTTTCTTCGTGAAGAAAGGCAAGGCCCTTTGCAGCGCCAAATGCAATTTTTATACGGATAGACCAAGGAAGAGGCAGGGACCCTGTGGCATTTTTACATGGTTGTTGCCAGACATTAAAAATCAGGAGTAGAAAACACAAACTGTCAAGAGCACCATATCTACTGTCCCCCATTAATGCAATTACTCCAAATAGAGGATAGGATCAGTTTTCTCAACTAGGCCAGAGCTGAAGTGGACAAATCAAGCCTTCTTAATCTGAGGGTGACTGATATTATGACCAAACCACTTATATATACTTCTAAAAAAATGAAAAAACTTGTCCCAAAAGGAACAAACTTTCACTTAAGCATACATTAGATAGTATATAAACTTGCAATTGGAAGTTTTTTTTCCTTTTTTCTTTAACTTCATGTTTAAACAGATCCTCAGCCAACAGTTAATCACAAATATAGTGTTTGTAATGGAAGGATAAATTTCATCACAAAATGTTGCCGCTGACAATTACTACATTATGAAATAGTTCTCCACAAACTTCAATTTAAATCATGTCTGATCTGAATATAAAGGAAGCATAATTAAGAAAATAATGGATTTGTTGCGTACTTCTGAAAAGGTGGTTCTCCAAACTTCCACGAGGCATAAACTCGTAAACTAACAACCGTTGATCATCTTCAATGCAGAATCCTATCAATCTAACCAAATTAGGATGGCTTAGGTGACCAAGCAAATCAATTTCAGCCTGTGATGCAAATAAAAAGGAACGTTAGTGGAGATGAAAGGAAAAAAAAAAGTCAATCGATACATGAGAGAGAGAGAGAGAGAGAGAGAGAGAGAGAGAGAGAGAGAGAGAGAGAGTAAGGGGGACTATACAAGCCACTCTTTATGACCCTGATGTCCATCTTGGTTGAGGGTTTTGACAGCAACTGTAAGTCCAGTACCAGGCTTCACAGGAGCAGTGCCATTCTTTTCAACCCAACCTTTAAAGACAAAACCAAAACCACCTTCACCAAGAATACTATCAGGTCTAAAGTTCCTCGTCGCCAACTTCAGTTCATTGAATGTGAACTTCCGAAGTTTAGAAGCAACATTCAGCTCCTCGCTGAATTTTAATGTGGAAGAGATACTCAATTTTGACGTTGACGTAGAACTCAATTTTGACGTGGATGAAGTACTTCCCGTATTACTAGTGATTGTAGAAGACCCTAATGAAGCAACTGGTTGGTCTCTGCTTTTCTCGTTCGTAGAATTACTCTCTGCTGATTTAGACAAAGACCTAAATGAATGATTGAATATTGCAATTTGTTGTCCATAGAGTAATCCTCTGCATGATATAATGCCAGCAAAGAACCGAATTTATGCAAGTTAATTCCTAGAATATTAACTAATCCCAATCAAGCAACCAAATCAAAGAAAGGTTAATATGCACAAACAAAGTTGATGATCATAACAGAATGTGGTGGGACGACCAAAGAAACGCATATGTCAAAGAAAACAATAAAATAACGGAAAATTTTTATAACTGGGCCTAATTGTTTCCAATACTATAGCTGATCAAACAACATAGTTTTATTAAAATCTGCAAAGTTCCCACCACTTGCAAAAATGTAATATTAGGCGGAACTGGTTGAAAAATGCTCGTCTTTACGGCCTATAGTTATTTGTTTAATACTTCTTTAGATCCACAAAGTTTTTGAATTGGCAAAATCAATATCCCTACATCCAAAAAAAGTTATCAAGCATCTTCACTTTATCTAGCAAACAAAAGAAGAAAAGTTCTATTTGAAATTAAAATCAGTACTCCAAGAGAAATGCTTATGCACATACCACCAACCGAGACAAGGCAAAAATAGAATTACCAAAAGGGGCAGCAGGGCCACTGGTAGTGCTATCAACTTTTGTTCTTGAAAATATGAAACTCCCAAAAAACCTGCCCGTGGTCGCCCAACACCCAGTCTCTGTCTCTCCCCCATCTTTTTTATTCCTTCCTTTTGACTTGCTCACATCCAAAATCACCTCCTCCTTAATTGCACTAGCCTCCAAAGCCATCTTCCACGCACTCTTATAATCAAATCCTCATACCCCGAAAATCCAGAATATCTTCACATACCGCATGCAGAATCCATTCCAAAGTACCTCACTTCAAATCATAGAAATCCATCAAATGCATCATAAACCAATGACCCGCACAACAAAGTGAAAAGATCAGGAATAACTGAAAAACTCACCCTGACCCAGTTGTAAAATTTGGTCAGAATTGCCTCACAGACAGAGAGAGAGAGAGAGGACATGTCAAGGAGAAGGGGTGCTTGGGAGTTGAGAAAGAGGGAGAGAGTTCCAAGTACGGGCAGTTTGAAACAAAAAGGTGGGCAGGTCGGGCAAGAGAGAGACAGGGTGATGGAGGTGTTGCTGCCTTCGCCAACAGTAAACTTTGGCATATGCCCAAGTTATCAAATCCCAAGTGCTACTTCAATAAATTGTTTTCTTTACTTAGGCTGCCGTATTTTAAACATCACTCAGATTTTGATTCCTATACCAGCACTAACGTTATGCCACGTTGTCACTCGACCTCGTTGGAACTTTTTGTTTCATTTTCTTACATAATAAGAGTGTTTTTTATTTTATAGAAGCTCCAATGATAAGCAGACAGAGCCAAATTGAAGCTAACCAGTTTGCTGCATGAAGCTAACCAGATGACCCTGAAGAAAGTGTTAACTACTGACTCATAATCTGAGTCATTTGTTGTTTTTGCTGGCTGGCACGTATTCCTTTTTTCTCGCAACCTTTGGTCTTCTTGACATAAACTTATCCTAAACACTAGACAGTATATATAAATTCTACAAAGTCAAAGTAGAACTTTTCTGCACTTATTGGTATGTAATCATTAATTTGTCATCCTTTTATCATCCAATATTTTAATCAGTATAATTGGGTGAGTTTCAGAAGGTGGTGTAAAGGCTGACCAATGGAGAGCCGAAACGATTGTTTTATGCAAAAAATGAAATCCCCCGAATCAATTCCTAATTATCTGAGAGCTGCATTTTCCAACCCTCTTTGAATTTTTTAACTTTGATCCCTTTGGTTAGTCGAGAATTGCGTCTCCAACTGCTGTAGCCTGTGCATCGTCGCTCCTTTCCCAGTAATCGCCCCAGGTTGGAGTTGGACCTTTCTTTCTCTTTCTCTCTCTCTATTTTCTAGCTAGTTTGAAATTTGGATATTTTAACAAATTTATTGTCGCTATTAAATTAAATTGGCACTTGGATTTTCATCTCAATTTTAAGGGATGAAAGTGAGAGCAAAGTCTTTAATAATATAGCAAATGAATGAATAAAAATTCTATATATAGTGACTTTTGTGTACTCTTATATGCACTCTACCAATCACATCAGTAGAAAGTATAAAAAATATACAAAAATAACTATATATAACATTATTCATAAATGAAACATGATGTCGTCCTGTCGTCAAGCTTACCTTTGCAAGGCTGTTCCTTTTGCGGCTGGGATCATGTTTGACAGATGATAGCCTTCCCCAGATATGTATTATACAGCCACTAAACATATTATATATTCTTGACACTCTTAGTCAAGATGAATGATTAGATACAATGCATTTGCGTGTTATAGGATGGAATGATTTACAATACGATATTGGAACTTGAAGGACACGAAACCAAAATATATATACATTTATATATATATATATATATAGATATCCGCAGACTTTTTACAAGCAAATAATTTTATTAGACAGTTATCTAAGGTATAAATAAAAAAGGGTGTGAGGATCTGGACAATCTCTTCAGAACAGTACAAATACAATGCTAAACAGCAAAAATTAAAAAGAAATAGAGGAAGGATTTACTGACCACAACTAGTGTCCAATTTATCATTAGTTTATAGCAGCAAAGTATTCCGTGAGGAGAAAACAAAAACATAAAGAAGAAAGTGGCTAGTGTGCCACGTGTGCTTGTATCCGATTGAACTTCCCTTGGGATTGATCAGAAAAGCAAAGATAGCATAAAATCAACATTTTGCACAGCATAGCCTAAGAATATTATGCGAGCTTTCATCCACAAAAACAAAATTTGAAAATCAGTCAGGTTTCTAGTCAAGTTTCAAGCCATGTCAAGCTTCCCACTATCAAATATTTGCTTGGGAGCTCTCCTGCCGATGGTGCGAGGTATGTGATTTTCTTCCTATAATGAAGATATAAGGGTTAGTGCCATATAAAACCATAATTTCCGCAAAATGCTTCTGATTCAAAATTCAAACCTTTGAATGTCGACGTCCGTGATATAGATAAAGCCAGCAACATTACTGCACCCAAAATAGGATAAAATGTGGTAAGCATTTTGTGTGCGCAAATGTGCACATTCTGTATGCACCCACGAGAAAGAATTAACTTGCATTATCAAGGTAATTATATTGACACGTGAAGTGATTCATACTAATTTAAGACTAGTACTTCTTGCCCTTATATCCTAACTAAGTAGATTTCTCAGAGTTCAAGGTATTTCAGCTGTACCTTGAAATTATTTCATCAGGTTCTTTGGCAAACGAAACAGCAAGAACTACATGGAGCAAGTCCTGGTTGATACTAACAGGAACTAATCTGGTCGGGTCTGCAACAGGCTCTGCCCCTATTGGCAGTGCTGAGCGCGGGGCCTGTGGTCCACCCCCAATTCGATACACGGCCAAATCGTTGAAGTTTGCAATATTAGAATGCGGGGAGAGATCATTCACCAGGCCATAAAAATATTCCTGGCAGAAAAATCAGACAGCCTTGTCAATAAGAGGAAACATTGACACAAAACGTTAAAATAAAAAAGGAACATATTACCATACAACTAGATTATTTTCTTATAAAAAGGAACATATTACTTTTTTTTGATAAGTTAAAAAGGAACATATTACTTAATCTACCTTGAGTTATTTTCTTTTCTTTAAATCCCCATATATAAATCTGTTATGTCATATTTTCTTCCCACTAAAAAACAACATGACGATAGAGGGGATATCCTTCTTAGAAATGTTGTGAACTAAAATAAACAAAATACACCAAGAGTGAACCAATCATTGTAGTTACGTGAAATTCAAGTACAAAGAGACCTCCTTTAGTCAAAGAAACAAAGGAAAGAAGATATACAATAAAAGTCAGTTTACTACTAACTACAGAGGTTGCTGCTACCTTTATCCTACAACTCCTGGACTTCTGGCGAACTTTGGCATTCCTGGATACAACACCGCCTGACTTTTGAAGTTTAACAACATCTATATTAGGCTTGTTCTTTAGGACATCTCGGAGCATACTCCAAAGTTTTTCCTGCATGAAGCTTGAAAGGAAAGTCTAAGATGCACTATAAACAAAACGCTCCATTTCCTTAATATCAAGAAATGACTTTAAAGCAAAGGCAATAGCTCAAAGTTCTAAGCTTACTAGAATCTGAGTTCATTAAGAGATAATAAAATTTCACACACAAGCTCTAGAAAGAAAGCCACATGTTAAACTACTGAGATTTACTACTCATCATCCTCACACACCACACATCACACTTAATTTTATTTTATTTTTTGTTTTATTCTTCCTAAACTAATTGAGTTCTTCTACTAATCATCCATACACAACACATTTGGTAAGAGAAAAAAAATCACGTGTGATGTGTAGTGTGAGGATGATGAGAAAATTTTTCTAAACTACCAGATCTTTGTCTAAAAAAAGTTTCTGGTGTTGAATTTTGGCAAAAAGTGGAGACAGAACAGCATATCATCCAACAAGTACAAGAGAATTGTTTGTGCATTATGTCTATCTCAAGACCAGTATGAAATGTTCCAAAACTTTCAGTAGATTGTCAATAATTAGAGCATTGCGCGTGTGTATTATAAAAAGATCTGTCCAATCTTAAAAATATTCTAAATTCAGCACAAAGTCCACAGACCCTGAAAAGGGCACTACAAAGTAGAATGCTAATAATCTAGATACCATTCTATTGAAAAAAATTAGAACATACTCATCTGCCAAAATGATTAAAAAAAAATGTAAAAACAATTTCAAGGTATATGGTCCTATATATTAGGGCTCTTTTAAATTCAGAGATGAAATGAGATGGTTTTAGATGAAAGTTAAAAGTTAAATAAAATATTGTTAGAATATTATTTTTTAATATTATAATTGTTTTGGGATTTGAAAAAAGTTGAATTGTTTATTATATTTTGTGTGAAAATTTGGGAAAGTTGTAATGATGAGATAAAATGAGATGAAACACTCTCTGAATCCAAACGATCTCTAATTTTGGCGGCAGGTATCTTTATTGGACTTGACAGGGAGTCATGAAACTATCACACTTAATCATAACTTCTCAGGTTTATACAGACATACTCTAAAAGAAAAGAGCATATATTCAATAGGATGATGCAAGCAAGATGGCACTCGAACTGTTAATGGAAACAAAATTCAAAAGATAGGCATCTACCTGGCCCAAGACCAAGACCACATTGGCATTGAATGTATCAATCGCATGTAGTAGCAACTGCAACAAAATACAGAACATCAGAGATAATTAAACAACAGCTCCACATATTAGAAACCGACAGAAGCATTACAAGTTCACTTACCTCATAGCCTATTCCTTCTATCCATCCCATGGTATTGATCACCATGCCTGCAGCACGAGATTCAGCATTGCCAGAAAACTGTCTCTCCAGCATTCTAGCAAGCTCCTTCACAAGAACTTTGTACAAATCTACATTGTTACTGCAAAGAAAATTGTTTTGACAAGTGTTACTGCAAAGAAGATAATATTTATAGATCTGATAAATCTGGATATTCTCAAAACTAGTCAACCCATTCAAAAATGGCCATTCAATAGTTACTAGTATGTGGAAACCAACCGAGGATTGATCTAATGGGCAGATAACCATGATATGACAGAGAAAACAGATTTTGATTACCTAGGAGTTGCGTGCCCAAAGAAGTACACAAGGGGCATATCAAGAGGAACTCCTTCCACTGGATCAATAGGTAGTTCAATTGGGGTGGCAGCAATGCATCCAGGAATTGTTATTGAGCCTTGGCCAATATCCAAATCCACAAAAGTAGGTTTCCAGCCCTGTTTAGCAGCCCAACTAAGAAGCATCCTTGACAAGGTACTCTTGCCAGAATCTGTGGGTCCCACAACAATCACCCTGGGTCCCTGGACCACTCAAAAGTAGTATTTTTTTATTCAGTAAATAACACTCAAAAGTGGTATATTGACATACTAATAAGTTAGTAAAGTTGATTTTGATGAGATGGTACGTTGATCTTCTCTGTCTCTTTTCTGTTCCCTCCCTCCCTCTCTCTTTCCCTCCTTAAATTACATTGGAGGAAGATAGAGATTTGGAAATGTCACAAATTAAGTATGCCAACAGATAAAGTAGTACATACATCATATTAATGAAATTTTTTGTCCGCTAGTACTGACAATGGAAAAAATTACCTGAGAGGAATCAGAGTCATTGGATGATGATGCTTTCGCACGGTTTCTTCGTCCTTCCAGTATGGCATGAACATTTACATAACTAACCATGGGCGTCTAATAATCAAGGATAGCAATACTATTATCAGTAATCCAAAAAAATAATTTGATCTTATTTTTATATGACAAGAAAATATTATTTTCACAAAATAGAAAAACAAATCAAACAATAAAAACATGCAGAGCACGAACACATACCTCATCTGCAGTATAATCAAGTTCTGTAGTGCCATCCATTTCAACTGTGGCTCCATACCAAGTAAAAACCTGACATTTAAAACTTACCTTTTGAGTTTTGCTCAACAAATTGCAGAAAAGCATATTACCTCGGAATATAATAAAAAGATTCATTCACTTTATTAATCTCCTACTATGGGAACTGACAAAAATTTTTTGTAACAACCAAACATTCAATAATTTCCAAGAGAACCATATCAGGTATAACTGATATGATGGCCTTTATAGACATCTGGGTGTACGGAACCATAAGTATGCAGGGTCATCGATTAGCATAAAAAAAAAACAGCACGCTTTAGAATGTTAACAATCATCATAAGAATGCCCAAATCAATTTGCAATTGAACAAAGCGCGAAGCATTGAACGTTATCGAAGCATTCTCAAAGCCAATTTCGCTGAAAACCAATTTGCAAGCTTGAAGCATTCTTCTCGTACTATAATTGATAACAAAAACCTAAACCATCAGCTATTGGCATAAACGGTTGGTTTAAAAGAGTGAAAATGTTGCAAAATTAACTGAAGCTTACAGCGAATTTGAGCCTGGGAGGGAAGTTAAGCCATATTTCCGGGGGGAGCTCGGTGCCGAAGATCTCAGCCGTGCCAGTGAGAAGTCGGAGCCTGAGAGATGTGTCGTTAGGGACCTCAATCCTCAGCTCACTCTCTCTGTCCAATTTCACCTGCCTAACATTCGACGCCGATGCTGAAACGGTAGTCAATGGCGCCCCCATGGTTGCGGCACTAAACGCCATGACTCCTTTTCCTACTGTGTTTGGATTTTCTGGCTTTACGTACAGGTTCCGGGAAGTGGAGCCTTGGGGAGAGCAAAAGACTCGGGTGTGATCGATGTGGATTTCATTACCGACGCGTATCGCTACAATAATCGAGGAATCGGTAAGCGATTCTGAGGGTTTAGGGTTTACTGCCCTTGCCCCAGTCACAAACGGTAACTCCATTTCTTTCGCGTCGATATTTTCGTCTCAACAGAGTTTTTCAGTGATGCCTATTAGCTATTCACAAGGGATGTTGCCATGGTCTTTGTTACGTCGGGATGCAGATCCTTTGTAAATTTGAACGTCAATCCGAACTAGTTCCGTTTGAGTTATGACGACATTATAATTGTAAAGGCGGCAGAACACTATTTTAACAACTATCGTCTTAAAAGGTCGACACATTACTTTTGATCGTGTTTGGAAACTTTTTTTTCTTAATAATCTAACATAATTCTATATGTTTCAAACATGAAAATAAAACCCACAAGGAATAAAAGAGAATGAAAACTTAAATTTCGGTGAGAAAACTTTTTTTTTATTTAAGTTTCAAGATAATTTCTCCAAAGTCTGGACTACACAAATCAATATTTGATAGAATATTCATAAAAATAATGATATCATAATAGGACATATTCGCACCATATAAAATAACATTCATGGAAATAATGGCATATTATTCTTGCATGTTAACTCAAGAAAATGTCTAATGTTGCCGAGAGTCTAATAATCTAAGACTTAAATAAATATTCTGGATTCAAAACCTCACACCTTGTATAAAAAAAATGTCTAATGTTTGATATAACGAAATTCAAAGAAAAATGATAAGTTAGTAAAGAGATTTTGTTAAAAAAATTATTTATAATTTAAATATTATAATAAAGGAAAATGATATTTGTAGAAGGTGTGCAAGTCTGGCATACTCTTTTAAAAAAATTGATAAATATGAAATTTATATTAAAAGTTAATTTTTAATAATAGATTTTATTTTTTCTTTTAAACACGAGTGAGCGAGAATTAAATATTTTAATATTACTCCACAATAAATTATTTAGATTTAAATCCTGAGTGGTTAGGTTTTAGATTTGTTCTTCAATAATTTTCAGTTCGAATATCCTCAGAATCATTAAAGATTTACCCGACCGTTAATTTCATAACTCCGTAAAATTATTCGAGATATATGTAAACTAGTCCAAACATTCACAAATATAAAAAATAAATAAATAAATTACCTAGATTTATAAATTAATTTTACCGAACATTTGCGCAGTTTCCAAGTCCTGCCCCGGAAATTTCCAGGCAACTTCGAGATGACGTTACTAGGAAACTGCTTGGAACTTACATCGAGATGATTAACATCATGTTAGTGAACGCTCAACTCGCATATGATTCTTCCAGGAATTGCTCGGGAAATAGGCGAGAATGAGTACCGCAACTTCCGCGCGTCTTCTTTTCTTTTTGGGATTAAATTACATGTATTTTTTTCCAGGTTCTATTTACAAGGCGACTATAAATAAGGCGACTATAAACTCTCCGGAACCAAACCAGTCTCACTGCCAAACCATCCGCCATTTGCTTCCTTCATCTGCTGCTGCCGCTGATACTCAAAAGAAACTTTTGCCGCCTTGCAAAATGTCGCCCAATGGTCGCAGCAAACATACTCTTCCCCTTCATTGCAACAGGTGCAACACCAATGGCAGCGATGAAAACCTCAGGCTTCTGATCCCCCAACTGGCTTCTCTGAACCTAACAATTAGCTGCCTGGGCACAATGTACCGCGCATATAGTAACAACGACAGACCCATCGTAGCTTTTATCATCTTTGTTTACTTTGCCTATTTTTGGTCGGGTCACTGTCACACTCAGCTTATCAAGTTGCCTCCGAGCGATAACTCGTTTAAGAAAAAATTCTTGCAATTCAACATTTGGGTCTTCGCGAGCGCCATCTTGTTCGGCTTTGCTTGTGAATTCGGCATGTTTCTTAGCTGGGCTGCAACCTTGTTTCTCTTTGGCGTCGCAATTGCGGGCAGCTCTTTCCTCTTCTATGTCTACTTCATCTGCGATGACAAAACATCGCCTCAGCTTTCTCGCCCTGGGGAGAAAGTCAGTGACGATGGAAACAAAGATATGCCACCCATTTGAAAAAATGTCGGAGATTAACTTCAAAGAAACAATGTCAAAAATCATCGTTCCCCACCTAATAACTATCGTAAAAGTCTTGAGTGCGTGTGTAGAATGCCAATACAACGTAGTTCATGAATGTACCTGTAACATCCAGACCCAGAGTGATTTTATCATAATAATCATCATCATCATCATCATCATTATTACTACTAATTTATTGTTATTTTTATCATATATGTTTTGAGATAGTAATTGGTTTTGAATAGGATATCTCTACTGTTTAAGCCGTACACCTTCTTCATCTTTCTGTTTGGTTTCCCTTCCTAATTTGAAATTAACTCCAACCCAACTTTAAAAAATAAACTATAGCCTAGTCTCCTGATCACTCACAAACATTTTTTTTTTTTTTTCCTCTCTATAAAACCCATGAGACCTTCGGCAAAACCAGAAAACTTTTACACACTACCCACCATAGCAAACACAACTACCAGAGAAAAACCCACCAAGAAAAAAATAGCCATGCATTTTCCCAACCATCGTCTACCACATCCGGGGACGTCGGACCACCTTCTAGGCAACTCAGAAAGTGTCAACCAGCCCAACCCGACGAACCCATAGATTTCCGGTAAGCCCATGCCGGAATCTTCCTTCATCTTCACTGTTTTTGGTTTGAAAACTTTTTTCTCTCTATGTCTCACAGTTTTCTCTCAAAGCTTTCTCTTTGTTCCTTTGCAAAATAAAAGCAACAGTAAGTTATAACTTATTAGCATGGGTAGTTTTGGTATTTATAGTATCTACCATCTGACAGGTTAAATCGCAAGAGAATATCTTTAAACTGGTGCTTTCTATCAACTCTATTTATCGGAATCTAATAACCAAGTGACACGTAAGAGCTATAATTTTACATCCAATAACCGAGCTACAGGGGATCGACAAGTAAAGGAGGCCTTTCAGAACTCTCTCTCTCTCTCTCTCTCTCTCTCTCTCTCTCTCTCTCTCTCTCTCTCTCTCTCTCTCTCTCTCTCTCTACGAAAATCATCCCTAACCCAGGAACACTTCTCTACCCCTTCTGTCTCTCTCCTTCCCTCTCTTTCACGAAAACTTCTCTCTCTCTCTCTCTCTCATTCACGATCACTGTGCTTCGTTTATAAGAGCAAACTCAAGAGAATGTGTTCGTAATGTCAAAGCACCAAACTTGAAAAGAAAACATCACCCATTTCTATCCTAATGAAACACTCAGCAGTAGGAACAAAAAATTTTCTTAACTCGGTCGTTGCCACATTTCTCCAACAAATAACAAGTGATCCTACCAGACCTTAGGCGTCAATTGATCAAGGGGCAACAGGATTCGCACAGCAACTTGATCGACATCCCGCCAACCAGTTGAGGTGATTCTCCTCCCACCTTTTGGGTCAATATCAATAATGTTCATATTCCGCAATTGTTGTAGAATGTGGCGAGCAACAACACCACTACTCTTGTAGAAATGGGGAGGGCGATGTCCATTCCTCTGACTCCCATCATAAATCCTTCAGAAAGAACCAACACCAAAACTTCCCTACAAGTATATCTTCCTTGCTAGTCGTCGCGGTCACCATAGTCGAAGCAAGGTGAGAGGCTTGGGTCACACAGGTGAGGAAGGCTTGATCGTTGGGAGGTGCTGAAGCAGATGACTCTCCTATCTTTCTCTCTCTCACTCGCAAGGATTCTTGGGCGTTCCTTGATCTATCAAATATCTTTTTTTTCCTCAATTTCAATACGTGCCACCAAACTCTAAAATTGAATCTACCTCATATGACCTAATGGGTTGGTGGGTTAGTTTTAGAAAGAAGAAGAGCGAAATCGCTCCTAGAAGTTGAGGTTGGTGCTAGTTTAAAAATTTACTTCTAATCCCTGTTTTAAAGGTCTTTATCTTTTATAGGTTTGATTACAAGCCATTTTTGTTGAATTTTTTTCGAATAAGAATGGTGGTTGTGGTTCTGGGTTACTACTCTAAATATTTGAAGTTTTAGCCAGAGGAAATGGCAAGGTTCCCAAGAAGTCAACATCCTGAGAGAGAGAGAGAGAGAGAGAGAGAGAGAGAGAGAGAGAGAGAGAGAGAGAGAGAGAGAGAGGCCTTTCGTGAAGGAGAGGGAAGGAGAGAGAGAGAGAGAGAGAGATCGAGAATTCGAGATAAAGCAGAACTCGGGAAGGGAGAAACCTAGTTCGAGAGGGAATGAGAGTTTGATCCCCTGCTATGCGTTCAAACCGAACTCTTGAGTAATCCATTATGTGGCAGGTGTTGATTCGTCTCCAATAAAATCAACTTATAAGAGACACTAGCCAGAAGCGTTTTCCTTTTCAAAATACAGAATTACTTTTAAGTTCTTAGCCCTATCAGTTATACTCATAGGTATCTTTTTAGTATTTACAGAAATTACCATTAAAAAGCTAGTCATGTAACCTCCTGGAAGAGTCTTAGTTCCATCTGGTTACACATATGAGATGAAATGAAATGTTTTAAATAGTAAAAAATAAAATATTATTATAATATAATTTTTTAATATTAATTTTGTATTGAAATTTGAAAAAGTTAAAGTGTTTATTATATTTTATATGAAAATTTAAAAAAGTTATAATGATGAATTAAAATAAGATGAGATGAGATTTTTAGTTTTAATTAACCAAGCAAGACTTAGACTTTTAATATTGTTTTCAGTAAAAATGACCCTAATTCTTTTGGGATGGGTTGACTAGCATTGGCTTGTTTTAATTTTTGTTAAGTAAGCCACCTCTTGTTTTGAGTGTTTTAAGTGGATTATTTTCTTTAATTGAGCCTTGGACCTTCTTATTTTTTTTAAAGGATTTTAAGCATATTTTTTTAAAGGATTTTAAGCATATTTTAAAAAGTATTCTTGTGTCCTATTATTTTAATTAATATTTCAATTGACCTTTAACTAGATTTTTTATAAAATTATTAAGATATATGTTTACACAGAATATTAAATAATATAATATGAGTTTTGAATAATATTATTTTATGTAATTTTTGTAAACTTGAATATTTATTAAATTATCCTTTTGGTAATATTTTAAATATTTAGAATGCTAGACACATTTTTTTCTTCTAGAAAAGTTAGTAACGATTAACACCTTGTATAGGTTATGAGCTAAGACATGAGATTGTGGAAGCAACGCTAAGAGGTAATTAGTATGATCATATAATTGCATGTGTACCATAAAATTTCTATTGATATATGAAAATATGATGTTTGTCTATGCTACATTACGAGCTAAGTCAAGGTTAGATTCCTTTTACGATTTTTGATGAATTATGACATTATGCTTGTATGAATGAATTTGTTGCTTGATAGAGTGAATGATTCTAAAATCACATGAAAGCCATGAAATGTTCATGTAGTAATTTAATTCAATATGTCATATAATAGAATAGCCAGATTATGTATGCCATGTTCATGTAGTACCTAAATCATATAGCCACATTCATGTAGTGATTAAATCATATATGCTATGTAATGTCAAAAAGTATTTAGATTATGTATGCCATGTAATGTTTATGTTTAGATCATATTGTGTTATATATAAGAATATACCATGTACAAGGATATGTCATATTATGCTATGCCATGTAAGAAAAGTTCTCATACATTAAGAAAGATAAGATGTTTAAGGGTGACACGAACCTAAACGCGTTCACCACAAGTTATGTTAAGACGGTGCCACAGACCTAAGTGTGATTCACCAAATGTTAAGTGAAACATGAACCCAAGCATGTTTCACTTCAAGTTATGTTAAATATGACACAGACTTAAGCGTATTCATCACAAGTTATGTTAATGATGCAACGGACCTAAGCATATTTATCATAAGATATGTTAAGGATAATACGGACCTAAGTGTGTTTATCACAAGATATGTTAAGGATGACATAGACCTAACCGTGTTCATCTCTAGTTATGTTAAAGGAGACACAGATCTAAGTGTGTTCATCACAAATTATGTTATGCAGTGCCACGGACTCAAGCATGGTTTACCTTATGTTAAGTAAAACATGGACTCAAACGTGTTTTTACTCCATGTGTATGACAAGTTATGGGGTGTCGCGAATTCAAGCGTGGTTCACCATATAATAAGTGAAAGACATGATAAACAAGTAATTGTTCATATTTATATGTTCGTCATGATTATGCATATTTTCGTTCATGTTGATGATAAATAAACATGCTATGAGAATATGTGAATGATATATGTTTGTTTGAAGAGTCTTTCAAAAAATTAAGTCTTGTTAAGTTATGTTTTACGGTATGATGTACTATTTACCGAATATTCAAGATGAAGTTGGCTTTAACTTTGATTGAGTCAGGAGACAATACATTTTGTTGGCGACTGCGATGGCAAAGATCTGATTATGAGCAACGGATTAAGGGGACAAAAAAAAAAAACTGATGTGGCATCTACTCCGAGTAGTTTCCAAAAATAAAGTCAGTAGCTTAATACGGTATATTTAGATTATAAATGCCAATACAATGTAGCTTGAAGTCACGAATGTATAAATAATTATAAATGAGAAATATTTAGTTTCAAATAAATTATATAAAAATAAATAATTATAAATTTATTTTTATATAATCTATTTATATATGTACTAATTTTTATTATAAATTGGTCGAATAACAACAGTTTTTTTTTGGTTTAAATTTCTTCTAACAGCAGTTTAAAGCTGAAGCGAAATAACAAAGGGTTAAAATGGAAACCATAATATGTGGTGATAGAAAAAGAAAAATGGAGATGCGGGGTATCGATCCCCGTACCTCTCGCATGCTAAGCGAGCGCTCTACCATCTGAGCTACATCCCCTTCATGTTTATAAGAGTAATTATTATGATACAATAACAACAATTTTACAGAACAGATATAAGTTGGCGCTCTTCCCCGGAGATCACCCCCGCGATCACGAAATGCTTAGGCGTCTGTTTCTGCGAGCTCCCACTTCTTATCTTCAGGCATCCCATGCCTACTACTTTGCTCCGCAGCTCCCCACACGAGTGCCACCACCTGCGGCTCGTTCGCTTTCTATAACACGCTTCTTGTGCTCTTCTTCATCGTCCCAAGTCCCAAACAGTACTTCCATCGAACACGTAGAGGACGATGTCAACCTCTCCGCTTCTCCACCGGCCGCCACAATCTCCATTGACCGCTCCGGCCTTTACAATTCTCCAGGTAAATATTTTCACAAACGCGATTAGTGAAAAGGCTTTCTTTATTTCCTTTTCTTAGATAATTTTTTAGTTAGTGAATTTTGAATGGCAGAGCATTCTCACGAGCCTTCTCCGGACTCCGAGCTCATCAAGCATCTCAAAAGCATCATCAAGGTTCAATTCGTTCATTTTTCTTTCTTTATATGTTACTTTTAGTAATGTAAGTATTGCTGTTTGGGGGATGCCTTTATTTTCTTTATTGTTTGATGGAGTCTCTAAATAATATTACAAACTGAAGTGGGTTTCGTAATGCCGGAACTAATTGAGATATCTTATATACATTATTTACTGGAAATGAAGGAATAGGTGCGGGACTGTGCTGTTAGTTGGATCCAAGATAGTGCTGGAATGTTGGTGCTATGTATAAAAAAATAAAATTTTCGCCAGAAACGGTGCTCTAACAATGAAGATAAGATGGAGATGTCCTATGACACACAAAATTTCAAGTTTATAACTTCATTGTGAAGTTTGAAGCAGAGGTTTTGTGAAAATTATATTGTACCATACATAAATATTGTTTCCTGCCATGCCTGTGCACACTTTCATTGTACAATGATAGGAGCATCCTACTCTATTCATAGACTGGGAATGATTTTTTTTCCTTGTGGCATTTAAATGTGCCATAAATAAAAAAATCAAGGAAAGGGTCTTATGAATAAAGCCAAACCATATGGTTATAACTCTACTGTTGTAAGTTTGGGAGTTCTTAGAGAGTTGGTTTCGATGGGATTATTTAGAGAGGTGGGAATAGACTCGAAATTGTTCACTCTAGCAAAAGAGGGAGGTTTGTTTGGTATCACAGAGAGAGGATGGAAGAGGCAACAAGAACTCTTAGTGAAGCAAAACATAATACAGTGGCTGATCAAGGCGTTGGAGGGTTGCTCGAGTAGGGAGAAGAAGGAGTTTTATAGCTCCATTAGAGAGGGATACTCTAGTTATATAGCTAAAAAATGTTCCAACAACAGGGGTTGATTTCTGGAGGTGGCAGAATACAAAAAGGGTGGAGGAAGTAGGCTTATCATCTTTCAGGAAGTGGATGGGGGGAAAGGTTGGAAGAGGCTGAAGGAAGCTTTGGGGGAGTTGTTGCAGGAGGGGGGGCCACAGGGAGGACCTCACGGCGTAAGGCCTCAGGCCGAGAAGAAGCGGACGTACAAGGAGGCGTTGAGAAATAGAGGGTGGCAAGGATCACGCGATGGAGAGAGGTTCTTTGACATGCGGACGCCCCGAGCTCCTCAAGGTGTACGATACACAGGGGGTGGTAGGGAAGAGGAAAGGGAGGCGTGTTAGAGGATGGAAGAGTTGCGGGAGCAAATATGGAAGTTGCAAAGGGAGCTGAAGGCTTTGAAGGCTTTGGTCTGTCGAAATAAGGAAAGTTGTAGTTTGTAGTCGTAAGGGTGTTGAGAATGAAGGGTTGGGCCTGAATAAAGGCAAGGCCCATCAGAAAAAGGGGAAAGTAGCGCTTTGGAAGGAAGGGCCCATTGATTAAGAGGGCAGACCATTCGGGTGGGGCACAACCCATGGTTCATGTAATCACGACTCAGCAGCCCATGGTTCAGAAAAATGGTAAGACCTCCCATGCTGAAAAGTCTGGCATGCAATCACCAACGTCGTGCTTGCTGCTGCTGGTAGTGGCGACGTCGAAGGGGCAACAAAGTGCGCCAATGAGGATGGTGGACCTCTCAGATGACGGTCCGTAGGTGTGGGATGATCGGAATGGGGAGGTGGAACTTGCGATGATCTCGGCCAATCGAGAGGGAGTTTTGACTGCACCATATCAAGTTTAGAAAACGCCGATGAGGACTTTGGAGGCTCCGTCGAACCCCTCTGGTCTTCTTCCTGAGGTGGCTGAGCTTGAGATGACCCCCGCGAGTCGAGAGGAGGAGTTGCCTGCGCCGTATCAAGATCAGACAGTGCCGATGAGGACTCTGGAGGTTAGTGGGGCTCTGGCGAACTCTTCTGGCTTACTTTTGATGGATTCAGAGATGGTTGTGAGGGATGGGGAAGGCTTGGATGATTCGGAATTGGAGGGGTCTCTTTATGACTCTATCGAAGGGTGGTCCTCTGACGAAGAGCATGCTTTGGCCTTGAGGGAATTGCTAGGCCTGATTGTTTTTTCTGGGGTGGAGGAAACTAGAGAGGTGGATCCGACACCACTTAACTTTCTGTTTCCTATCCATTCAAGAGTTTCAGGTTGGGTGTTTGATAAGGTGAAGGAGATTCAGAAAGTTGTGAGACTGGAGTGTGAGGGATATGAGGAATAGTTTATGTCCTTGCTGACAGCTATAGAAGCAGGGCACCAACAACAATGGAAGACTGTCTCGAAAAAACAACAAGAGCTTAAGCGTTTGACATGGTCGTTGAACATTGATGGTAGCTCTAGTTGGAGTAGGGGCTGGCCCATTCTCCATGAAACCCAAAATTGTATCATGAAATGTCTGTGGGCTAAACGAGGCTACTAAGCAATTGCGGATAAGAAACTTGCTTCGGGAGTGGAAGGTAGACATTGTTTGCTTGCAAGAGACCAAGATGAAGCAGATTGATAGGCGGATTGTAAGAAGCTTGTGGAGTGGTGCTCATGTGGATTGGGTTTACTTGGCCTTTAATGGGGCATCAGGTGGAGTGGTAGTCATGTGGGATAGGCCGGTGGTGGAAAAAATGGAGGAATTCATAGGGAGATACATGGTAGCATGCTCGTTTAAGAGTGTGTCTGATAACTTTTTATGGTTTTTTGCAGGTTTATATGGTCCAAATTTGGATAGCAACAGAGTACTTTTATGGGAAGAATTAGTCGGTGTTCATAGCTGGTGGAACCTCCCTTGGTGTATTGGGGAGACTTTAACGTTATTAGATTTTCAAGTGAATCTTTCGATAATAGAAGAGGGAGGCTAGCTATGGTTGAATTCTCTGAGTGCATCTCTGATTTAAATTTGGTAGACTTGCCATTAGCCGGGGGCTTCGCCACGTGGGCTAACAATCAGACGTGGTCTTGTTTGAATAGTTTCCTCATTTCTCCTGAGTGGGAGAGCCATTTCCTTGATGTTTGGCAAAGGCGTTTGCTTCGTATTAGTTCGGATCACTGGCCTATCTTGCTTGATTGTGGTTGTTTGCGAAGTGGTCGAAGATATTTTAAATTCGAGAACATGTGGTTAAAGTCGGAAGGTTTTGTGGAACGAGTAAGACAGTGGTGGGCGTCGTATCAATTTCAGGGTACCCCTAGCTTTATTCTTTCTGACAAATTGAAAGCGCTAAAAAGAGATTTGAAACTTTGGAATACACAATCTTTCGGTGATCTTAGGGAAAACAAAGAAGGAAAGATGAGGTAGATTCAGGAAATTGAGCAGATTCAAGAGGTTTGATCCCTTACCCAAGCCGAAGTAGAACAGAGGACATTGTTGGGGGAGGAGCTGGAGAGAATTATCTTGATGGAAGAGATTTCGTGGCGACAAAAATCAAGAGCTTTGTGGCTCAGGGAGGGAGATTGTTGTACCAAGTTCTTCCATCGAGTTGCAAATTCTTATAGGAGAAACAATAATATTGAGATGCTGAAAATTGATGGTACTAAGTGTAGGGAAGAACAGGTTATCAAGGACCATATAGTTGGCTTTTATGAGCAACTCCTTACCGAACCGATGAGTTGGCGGCCATCTCCTGATGGTTTGGTCTCTGATTCCATTGGAGAGAGTGAGGAAGAGGAAGTGGCGGAGGTTGTGCGAAAATTGGCTAAGGATAAGGCTCTAGGGCCGGATGGGTTCTCTATGGGTTTCTTTCAAGAATGCTGGGATGTGGTAAAGGAAGACATTATGAAGGTGTTCCGGGAACTCCATGTGGCTGGAAAATTCGAAAAAAGTTTAAATACAACTTTCATAGCATTGATCTCGAAGAAGGTGGGGGGCTAATGAGGTAAATGCATATCGTCCCACTAGATTAGTAAGTGGTGTTTACAAAATCATCTCTAAAGTGTTAGCGAACCGGCTTAGTGAGGTGGTAGGGGAGATTATCACTAAGCCTAAAAATGCCTTTGTTAAAGGTAGGCAAATCCTTGATGCTGTTCTTATTGCGAACGAGTGTGTGGATAGTAGAATGAAGGAAGGTGTTACTGGAATCATTTGCAAGTTGGATATGGAGAAGGTTTATGATCATGTAAATTGAGATTTCTTACTCTTATCTTCTTAGGAGATGTGGTTTTGGGGTGAGGTGAAGGTCATGGATCCAGTTGTGTTTATCAATGGCTAAACTCTCAGTGTTAATAAATGGTAGCCTAGCTGGCTTCTTTCATGGTACACGAGGCTTGAGACAAGGCGATCCGTTGTCAACATTATTGTTTGTTGTTGTGATGGAGGTCTAGGCAGGATGATTTTGGCTTTGACTCGTAACGGCATGGTGAACGGTTTTTCTGTTGGAAATCCGGAGAGGGGCATTACTAATATATCTCATATATTTTTTGCAAATGATACTCTTATCCTTTGTGACACAGATCATAATCAGATACGGACTTTGAAGGCGATGCTTCTTTGTTTTGAAGCAGTGTCTAGGTTAAAAGTGAATTTTGACAAGTCCGAGATGGTACCAATTGGAGTGGTGCCAAATTTAAGGCAACTGGCTTGTTTGTTAGGTTGCAAGATAGCTTCCCTCCCATTGACGTATTTGGGTCTTCCATTGGGGGTAGGGATAAGATCGTCCCTCCTTTGGGAGCCAGTGATTGAGAAAATAGAGAGAAGGCTAGTGAGTTGGAAGAAAATGTACTTATCGAAAGGAGGAAGGCTCACATTGATTAAGAGTACTCTTTCTAATCTTTCTACCTATTTTCTATCTCTTTTTCCTATTTCAGCAAGAGTAGCAAGTCGTATTGAGAAATTACAACGTGACTTTTTGTGGGGTGGTTTGGGTGAAGAGTTCAAATACCATCTGGGCAAGTGGGAAACGGTGTGTCGTCCTTTATCCAAGGGTGGTCTGGGTATTAAAAATGTGAAGACTTTCAATCGGGAACTCTTTAGTAAATGGTTGTGGAGATATATTCAGGAACTGGAAGCCTTGTGGTGAGGGGTGATTGGGTTCAAATATGGTGATATATGGGGGGGGGGGGGGGGGGGGGGTGGTATACTAAAGAAGCTAGAGGAGTCGATGGAGTGAGGTTGTGGAAACATATCAGAAAAGGTTGGACGGTCTTTCTTCTACACACCCGCTTTCAGTTGGGGGATGGAACCAGGATTAAATTCTAGCAAGATATTTGGTGTGGTGATACGACTTTACAAGAGTTATTTCCCTCTCATTTTCAAATTGCCAGCATTAAAGAGGCTTCAATGGCGGATGTGATGGGTATATCGGGGGGACAATTTCATTGGAATATCAATTTTAGCAGGGGGGCGCAAGATTGGGAGATGAACAATTTTATGCAATCTACAAGAAGATGGGTTGTGGTGGGTCCCGCACCGGAAAGGTATGTTCTCGGTTCACTCCTTCTATATTGCTCTCTCTCAAGATCCCAACTGTCGGTTCCCTTGGAAAAGGATATGGAAACATAAGGCGCCCCTCAAGGCGGCCTTCTTTGTGTGGACAACTGCTTTGGGTAAGATCCTCACAACTGATAATTTGAGGAAAATGAGGGTTATCGTAGTAGATTGGCACTGTATGTGTAAGGGAGGGGGCGAGTCGGTAGATCATCTTTTGCTGCATTGCGAGATTGCAAGGCTTTGTGGGATGAGGTGCTAACTAGAGTAGAGTTGGGTTGGGCCATACCGGGGACAGTGGTGGCAGTCTTGTCCTGCTGGCCCAACATTTTTTTTTGATAAGTTATTCCCATATAGCAGCGGTTTGGAGGATGATACCACTATGCATCATGTGGTGTTTATGGCAAGAGAGGAACGCGAGGACTTTTGAAGACAAGGAGCGAATGCTAGAGGAGTTGTTGGCTTTATTTTTTAGTACGCTTTGTAATTGGGCCATTGCTGTTGATTTCAATGGAATGGTCCTTCATGATTTTCTTGTCTCTTTTGCGCCCGCTTAAAGGGGTCTTTTCTTGTATATACTGGGCTAGGCTTATTCTTTGATTAATATAGTTTTGTTTACCTATAAAAAAAAAAAAAAAGGTGCCATAATATCTAAATTTATAATAGGAAGATTTTCCCCCTTTTATGACACACTAGGAGGTTTTCTTTTACTTGCAGGGCATTTGGACACTTGGAATATCTCAGAATTTTGTAAATAGTAGTGAAATGGTTTGAGTGAAGATATTTTTTGGGTTTTGGGAAATGAGGGCGAAAAAGTTTGAATAAAAATATTATTAAGTTCGAAAATTTTGAGGATTCTCATAGTGACCAAACATGCTTGTAGTCTTACACCTTGTTTCTTTTCTGTTGTCAAGTTCCGTGGTGGGCCAATCTCAGTTGCTGAGTATATGGAGGAAGTTCTGACAAATCCCAAAGCTGGGTTCTACATTAATCGGGATGTTTTTGGAGCAGAGGGTGATTTTATAACCTCTCCTGAAGTAAGCCAGATGTTTGGGGAGGTAATTTGGTTGCTATGAAACTCTGAATTGTTCACATCCCCTCTTAATCTTCTAATGATTTTTAAAGACTCATTAAAGCGAAGAGTATTATTATCCAGTACTTGTATTGTGTTTCTGCTGTGAAATGAAATTCTTATTAAAAAGTATTTTCTAAGATGCTTTGATTTTTGAATATTTGCTCAATCAAGAAGAATGACTTCCCATGTCTTGCTTATATAATCTCAGATGATTGGGATTTGGGCCATGTGCTTGTGGGAGCAAATGGGACAGCCAAATAAAGTGAACCTAGTTGAGCTGGGTCCTGGACGAGGAACTCTTATGGCAGACCTTCTTCGTGTACGAGACCACATTCTTCATCATACATATTTTTTGGATTTTCTATTTGTTGTTGGAGAAGAAAATTCTGTCTTCACTTCCTCGGTTATTATTATTATTTTTTTTCTGTTTAGGGGTGGGTTCAAGTTTTGAAGAACTGTAGCTTTTGTTGTAGGGTGCCTCAAAATTTAAACACTTTGTCCAATCTTTGAACATACATATGGTAGAATGTAGCCCAACATTACAGAAGCTTCAATACAGCAACTTAAAATGTGAAGATGAAAATAATACGGATGGCATGGTTGACAAAAAGACTTTCAGCTTGTTGGCTGGAGCTCCTGTGACATGGCATGCTGCACTAGAGCAGGTTCCTTCAGGAGGTATGGAATGTCTTCTTATATATGTACCAATGGAAACAAGCAGATTCGCAGAATAGTGTGTGCAAGTAGGAAGATGGATTCTTTCACACACACACACACACACATACATATAAATATTTATACAAATGCGCGTGTGCACGCGCGCACACATACATATTCTTGTGGAAATTGAATAAAATGATTCTCAAACTGTGCTCTCTATCTCTCTCACTCACACGCGTAAGCATGCCAACATGGCTTTCTCTTGATAACATTTTTCCATCCCTAGAGAAATTTTTGTTATGAAATTTCATAAGGCAATATACGAGGACATGATGTTCAAGAGATCTTTCTATGTTTGTTTTTTTTTTCCTTTGTTGTTTGTTAGTTGTCCTTGTGGCTTTTGTACTGCAATTTCAATCATGCTGGGCAAAGAGTTAAGTTCATTCAGCAGTTAATTAGAGGCTAACTTTTTAATTTGAACTCTGTGAATTGTTATTAGAGGCTAACGACATTAGAGGCTAACGACATTAGAGGCTAACGACATTCAGAATTGTTATTAACAAGTAGAATGCTTGATCCGAAAGCAATAATGGTATGGTAGTTTGCCAAAAGCAATTTAACTGACATGACAGGGATACACATATAACGTGCTTTAAATTTATTAAATGCTGAATGTCGTCAATTTACTGGAGAAGAGTTGACATACTTTATCATTATGTGGCCGTCATGTCTTAATTATCAACTTATGGTTTTATCTTTGGTACATTATGAAAATTATGTCTTATTTTCCTGCATTTTAATAGTTAAAATGTGACAAATCTTTTTCCTTCCCTTCCTGATAAACTTTTTTCTCTTCTACCTTGTTCCAGTGCCTACTATTATCATTGCCCATGAATTTTATGATGCCTTACCAGTTCACCAATTTCAGGTTTGTCATTTTAATCTGTTTTGTGTGAGTCTTGCCTGTTTATGGGCTGTTATTACGCGTTTTACAAGACTCTTCCTTTTGGTTCATCTTGTCATGATTTTAATCCTTATGAACTAACTGACTTGACAATGTGTCATTGGCTGGTGTCCATCTTATATGTAACAAACTAGTTTTCTATGATAGCAAGTTCAGAATAATCGGAAATAGACTTAGCCATGCAATCTATAATAATAACTTGGTTTACGCTCTATGCAATTCCCTGGCACTGGCTGAATTGACCAAGAAAGTGACATAAAACAAGGGCGTAGTTAGACTAAAGGGAGAGATACGCAACCAGCAGAGGGAGACCTCTTTCAAGCTTCCAAGACACCTTCATCTTCTCCAATCTCTCCTCAAACATTTTAAGCACTGTAATAGAGAGCATGAGAGTCAATGAAAGCTTGAACGATCATCATACGTGGTAGATTTCACCCCCAAAAGTAGTCCTTAGTGCCAAACCATGTAAATTCTGGTGTCTCGTTCTCTCTTTTTATATTTATTGTACCCATCTATTGCACAAGTCACGGATGGGCATTCCAAACAAAGCAAAAACTTGAAGAGTTATACGGACACCAGACCGATTTCAGGATAAGGAAGATATCATGGGATATACATTCTCGAGTATGGACCATTTATATGCGTTGCCTCGATAAAGATTTCCATATTTCGGTATTTGATGAAAGAGTTCCTTTATGTAAGTAAACAAGCACCAAGGAACAAACTAGCCGTTAATATGCAGCAAATAATCAAAGCTGTTAAACTGCTGCAAAATAAAATCTGCAAGCAGAAGAAAACAGCTATCTGATTTAAATTGCCAGCCAAGAAACAAAGGTATGCTTGGGCACCTCTTTTCAAACCAAATGAGATGCCACCAGTTGATTTTAGGTGAAGTACCATGATAGCCCTCCAAAGTTTCAGATCTTATATCGATAAACTTTCCAATTAAGCATCCTTACTGTATACCAGTACATTCTATTATGTTGTCACTGCATGGGCGTGAATTACTCTCTCATCCTGTGATAATCTTGTATACAGAAGGCTTCTCATGGCTGGTGTGAAAAGATGGTTGATTTGGCAGAAGACTCAACGTAAGGATATGAAACTTAATCTGATTAGTAATCTCTCTCTGCAGGTGCAATTGGTACGTAGTTTGTTTATATAATTGTTTTTGCATAATATCTGTCAGGTTTCGCTTTGTTCTATCTCCACAGCCAACGCCTGCAACTCTCTATCTAATGAAGCGTTGCCAGTGGGCTGCAACTGAAGAGTTAGCAAAGCTTGATCAAATTGAGGTTTGCCCCAAGTCAATGGAATTGACTCAAACTATTGCTAAGAGAATAAGTTCTGATGGAGGAGGGGCTCTTATAATTGATTATGGACTGAATGCAGTCATTTCAGATAGTCTGCAGGTCTGTTAACTTGCTGTTTCTGTATTATGGTACTGTATTTGTATGAGAGGATGTGTAATTCATCGTTGGTCTATCAACAGTTATCAAGCTAACCGTATGATGTGTGAATATTTTTGCTTTTATACTCTTTTCATTTTTCTTTTCTCTTATTAGCTTTCCCATTATTACGTGCATACTTCTTTTTCACCCCTCTCATCAGCCCAATCCCACATATGTCAGGCAATTCGGAAACACAAGTTTGTCAACGTTCTGGATGATCCTGGATCCGCTGATCTCAGTACATATGTTGATTTTGCTTCCATCAGACGCTCTGCTGAGGAAGTTTCAGGTGCATATCCCCATTGTGTTGGTACCTGTAGTATCCCCACCCCACCTCCTTCCTTCTGAAGATAAAGTAAAAGTGAAAATTTGAAGAAAAATTCCAATTTTTAAACCTTTTGCAGGCGATGTGTCTGTCCATGGCCCAATTACTCAGTCTCAGTTTCTTGGTGCTCTTGGGATAAATTTCCGACTGGAAGCTCTACTTCAGAACTGCACAGATGAACAAGCCGAGTCCCTCAGGACAGGATACTGGCGTCTGGTGGGCGAGGGTGAAGCCCCCTTCTGGGAGGGACCTGAAGAACAGGTACCTATTGGAATGGGTACCCGGTATTTGGCAATGGCTATTGTAAACAAGAGGCAGGGTGTTCCGGTTCCCTTTTGAGTGTGGTCTGGTGTCATACCGTGGCACTTTGTAATCTTATATGTCCACTAGAGCTTTATTCCATCACCTATTGGTTGTTGGAAGGGATCCAATTTTGTAATTTGGGCTCCCCTTATATTAATTTATCGGTCCAGTTTCATGGTGACGATTGTGGCCGCCTACCAAGTAATAGGTGAATTTGCTGTCACAGTGATTAGTTGAGACTTCCTTTCTGGCACATACGGATCTACATCTGATAGATGGCTGAGTTCAATCGTCCGGTAGCAAGGGGAAGATGAACAATGAAGCTATACATTATTAGCTGCTGAGCTTTCCCGCTATTTGTCTTTCAAGGGATAGGGGAGAATCAAGGCAAATCGTGTTTTTGGATCGTGTTCGTATGTTGTTAAATCATGAATATTTAATTATAGAAAATAATAATATGACTACTAAATATATTTACTAAATGTGTCTATTTATATATTTTTATTTTTATTTTACTTTTTTATTTTTTTAATGATTAAAGAAGTGACTATTAATAAATTTATATATATATATATATATATATATTCTTGATGTTTAAAAATGTTTAAAAAATGCTTAAAAAAATTTGTATTGGTGTGTATATTTGGTAAGCACCCTAGTATTGTTGTCAACTTGAGTCCGACTCGTTAAGGTAAACGTATCAAACCTTAATCCAATTGATTTAGATAATGAATCGTGTCATGTCATTTTTTTTATACGTTTAATAATTAATTAGAAATAAATTAACACAACATGACATATTTAAATTCATTTCATGTAAATGAGTTGAATTAAAGTGCATAACTTATTGACCTGATTAAAATAATTTTATTTAAAAGTTAAAATCTATATTTATTAAAAGTCACAATATGTTAAAAAAAATATATCAATTTTTTTCTTTAATTTTAACATATATAAAACCAATATTAAAAACCATACAATAACAAATATGAGTATAGATCTAAAATTGCAATCCTAACAAATAAAAAAATAAAAATATAAGCGTATTGAAAAATACCAATATTACAACTTAACAATAATAAAATTTTAATTTTGAAATAAAATCTAAACATGTTGATTTCTTGTTAAGCGAATTGACTCATTATTGACCTGTCAATAAATTGTATCCTAATAGGTCAACCCATTTCGATTCGAATCCATAAACATCAAATCCAAACTAGTTAATTTTATATTGTATTTGTATTTGATTTATAGATCATATCACATATTGCCACGTTTAAAAGAGATTAACAGCCCACCGATTAACAACCCACCGACCAATCTTTCGATCGGTTTGTCATGTATATCTGTTTACAACGTTAAAAATATGCATGCCTCAACTCTTGGGAAGGGAACCTCAAGGAAGCTGCTATCACAAGGATAGAGGAAACTAGCACACGCATGTGTATGTTAGAAGAATAGTCGAATTGGAGACCATTTTGAAAACGGGTAAATTTAAGCAATAATCATGATGTCATGGTGGAGAATTTTAATTTCAACATGCTCCGCATAATCCATTTGCAACATTCTAAATTGGTAACAAACAAAAAGCTTTGGGGTTGCGATAATGAGAGAATGGGTTTTGTGAGATGAGGATCTTGGACAAAAGGAGAACAAAGGTTTAGATATTTTGGAAGGTTCGAGGAAAGAGGCACAAGAGTTACAATAGCATAGGACGATACATTATCCAACATAACAAACAAAATTCAGTGTGGTAATCAAACAGAGGGTTGGCCACGCTTGTAGGCTGTATGTCACTGATTGGTCGGACGGTAATCATTCTATTGAATCACTGGCATTTATCTTCATTGATTTATATATCTTTGAATCCAATTTGAATAATATCCATTTAAATTCATCTATATTGATTTATATATCTTTAAATTTTTATATAGCTATAAATAATTTATCTACATTGAAGAAATACTAACCACTTTTCAAACATTATTTTGCTATTATTTCTCTCTCCTATCCATTAAATTTAACTTTGTATAATATATATTAAATTAATTTTGATATATAAATTTGTATTAAGTCGATAAAACAAAGTAAATGCTAATTGTAAAATATATATAAAAATAATAATTTTGAAAAAATTAAAATAAAAATATTTTATTATCATTTAGTTCAAAAATGAATAATTGGATGGAAGTTTTTCTTAATATGTAAAATCAATCTACACTAGCATTAATTTCTTTATATGTATATTCAAAATCATATCTTTTTGAAGATTGATTTTATATATAAAGAAAAACTCACACATTAGATTATCTATATTTGAATCAAATAATAATAAAATATATTTTTTTATTTTTTTCTTAAAATTAACATTTTTTTTATATTTTATAATTAATACAACGCACTCAAAAATATCAATTTCATATATTAAAATGATCAATTTTATCAATAAATATTAATGTATACTAAAAATCACTTTGTATCATCAACTTAATACAAATTTTACAAAATTAATTTTAATAGATGAGAGAAAAAATAGTAAAATAATGTTTGGAAAGTGAATGATGCTTCTTCAACTTTGAAGTAACACATTTTATAGTTATGTAAAATTTTGAAGATACATAATCTAATATAAATTAATTTAGAGAGATATTATGTAAATATAAAGATAAATATGAAAATGTATAAATCATTATCAATTCTTTAGAAGATATAATTTTGAAGATGAATGTGGAGAAATTAATGTTAATGCTCAAAAAGCGCGTGCAAACACATTCCGTTCTCCAACAACTACGATGGATCAATATCCATGGACCTCAATAAAACCCAAGAACCCCACGCCGCTAAAGTAAGCCTCCTCCATAAAATACAAAAAACAGGCACAGAGAGAGAGAGAGAGAGAGAGATAGAGAGAGAGAGAGAGAGAATGGGGTCTTTAGTGTCAAGCTTGCTTGGAGGCGGCGAAATCGCAGAGGCAGCACCATCTTCATCCGATCCATCTCGGATTATGCCGTTTCACTCCTCCGCCAGATGGCAGTTACACTTCAACAACTCCAAAGACTCCTCCCAGCTTGTATTTTTATTTATGCATATATTGTTCACTTTCTCTCTTCTCTCTAGCTTATATTCTTTTTTGAGAAGGTATCGGTGTTTTTTTAGGACCTGATTCTCTTTTTCTTTTCTGGGTTGTTTTTTGACGGAGTAAAGATGGTAATAGATTTCGCTGCATCTTGGTGTGGGCCCTGCAAGTTCATTGAGCCCGCCGTCCATGCCATGGCCTCCAAGTTCACCGATGTTGACTTCGCCAAGATCGACGTCGATGAATTACCTGTACGTATTCTTTTTTTTTTTTAAATCTCTAAAAAAATTAATCTTCCTAAATCTCTTGAGGGTATGCATGATTGTTGAGTTTCTGCTTGGTTTTGGGGGATTGGGATTGGCATATACAGGATGTGGCGCAGGAGTTTCGGGTGCAGGCGATGCCGACTTTTGTGTTGGTGAAGAAAGGGAAGGAAGTAGACAGGGTGGTTGGTGTCAAGAAGGATGAGCTCGAGAAGAAGATCGAGAAGCACAGGGCTCTCCAACCCTCCTCTTGATTATGATCATCTCCTTCAGTTGGTATCCCTATTTTCCATTATTACTACTACCACTACTACTATTATCATTATTATTGTGGATTTGGTAGCTGGGATTACCTCAATGTTAAATGATAAATTCCATTACGATGATGATAAATTCCATTTCATTTTCTTTTGGATGGATTCTTATAACCCTTTGGTTTTTAATCAAGTTAAGCATAATATTTTTTTGTAGAAGGAGAGATCATAATATTAATAGAGAAATAAAACTATAATAGGAGTGAGTGATGGGATCCAGATGAACTCCTCGATACCATCGTGACAGTACAAGAAAGTAAAGTTATAAACATTAAACAGGAAATGGTATGTGAAGTGATAAAATAGTGTTGACAAGGGGCCTAATTTTCTGGTCATGTCATACATTTTTTCTGATCCCAGAAGGAGAGCATAGATGGATGACTATAATTGAGTAGTCTTTGGATGGGGCACTGATGTAATCAAATGTGTTAGGGTGGGTATTTGGTTATCATATATAGAAAGGAAAGCAACCCAAAATACAAGGAAGCAGGCAAAAGTAAATACATATGATGATATATACTCAGGTGGGTTATGGTTTATATATTAGGATCACAAACTACAGCTTTTCTGTTTCAAGCATTGACACTAAAGGTATATAACATGCGGAATCATAAGTGTATGATCCATCACACGGTGTATGATTGCTGAATTGTGTCTATGTCAAGGCCCTTCATTCTCACCACCGACTCCACATGCCCTTTCAGTGTGTGCAATTCTCTGATTCTGCAACAAAAAATAAAAGTAGGATATACCATGCATTATCATATCAAGTTCAATCGCCGCGGTGAGGCGAAATCATTTATTGTCATAATAATTAAAGATTGCATGAGTTGGTAACAGGATGCATTATCTTAAAGTATTTTTTTTTTTCACTGCCTGTTAATTTAATGTAAAATGAAACCGATAATCGGTCTAGCGTGTGTTGTACATACCAAATATTCTCTCAGGATTTTATTGCTTTCTTCTTTTTCTTATCTTGCTGGGCATATTCGATCCGTGTATTTGGATATCAAATAAAGTTTAGCGTCTTTATAACTTAAACGTATATGAAACAAAAGGGAGCCCATCACACCATTTCATCTTAATCACAGACTATTCATCAACCGTTAAGAGCAAAACTATACTACAAAAAATTAATTGCATCAAAAAGGAAAATTAGTCGATTGTAATGACGTTTACCTAGCAATCTCAGCTCGTCGTTTGGCCTCTTCAGCCATCTGATTAAGTTCGGTGTAACTTGTGCGTTCACTGAACATTTTGGTTTCAGGTGGGTGCAAACCATGGAGTGTTCTTTGTGCATGTGCCCATTTGAGCTCCCGTTCTTCCTTCCCGAAATCCTTTTTCCTTGTGAAGGCAATCTGCAGTACATAGAACTCGATCACAAAGAATCAAGGAGGAACCCTTGTCAACAACTTACGTGACTCTATTGAACCAGTGCCCATACATACCCTTTGCTCAATAACAAGATCCCAAGCCCTCCCACTCAGGGCATATCGGATAAAGAACTTGATGAAATCAAGTGGGATGTAAGAGATTAGGTTATAGAGCCAAATAACACCAGCCCATCCCCATCCAATCCCTTCAATTGCAGCAAAGCTCCAGTTTGCATAGACAGCAATCAGTGTGGCAACCTACATGCAAGAAAAATTGATAAGAGGTCATTGATTCTTCCCATATATCAGTAGGCAGGCAATCACAAAATGCAATGAAAAAACCAGCAGTTCACCCACCAGCTGAGCAATAACAAAAGCTGCTACAAGCAAAAATCCAGGTCGCTCACAAAAAGACCAAGTCCGGGATCGTGTCACAAATATAAGAGCCTGACTAATGGTACTGACTTGCAGGTACACTGCTGAGGCAAGCTTTCTAAAGTCATCTGCATCCTTCTGCTGAAGGCTTGAAACCCCAAATGTACGCTGTGTATTGCATAATAAGAATCAATTCGAGCAAAAGAAAAAAGAAAGTCTTACAGGAAAGAACAAAAAATTTGGTGTTCATTTGACTAAAAAGATAAAAGAGTCTTACAGGAAAGAAGTCTGCCTTGTATGCTGCCCAAAAGAAGATGACTGTCATCATAGCCAAATAACTGCCGAGAATGATTCCAGTTGTAAAGATCTCTGCCAGCTTCCAGCTATCAGGCTGAGGAGACGGCTTCACCCTATCCTTTGATATTGTCATAATGGTACCTAGCAAGCCATCGATCTTGTAAATGGCAGATAGCCAACTCCTCTATACTCTTTGTTAGTTGAATGGATACCAATTCACGTCCCCAGAGAGATGGAAAATAATGTTTTATCCGATTTTTTAATCCCCTTGTAACGAAGGAACCATAGAAAGTTCTATATGCATATTAGATAAAATAAGGAATTCAGAGCATGTGGGGGTAAAAGAAGGAAACTAACCATCATTAAGGACAGCAATAATCAGCACCATGAATGGTGGGAAGTCGAACTGCCATATGAGAGCAAGTAACATAAAACCAAGCTGTCATAAGAGAAATAAAATGGAGTTAAAAAACAAAGTCAGATAGCTCAAAGAACATGGGGCGATGTAAAACATTTTCCAGATACAATATCCTGAAGCCAACAGCATAGTACTTACCACAATACGGATTGTAATGGCAACTGCATAAATCTGCAACAAGAAAGGAGTCAATAAATAATAATTACTACTTTGTAATCTAAGGTCACATTCAAACAACTCAACAATTAGGTTTTAAACAAAATTAAGAGTAAACATTTATCTTCCCTCAAATTGGGCGGTTGTGCAACTAGTTATTGATAAATTCTGAACATTTGTTTAAAGCTCTATTTAATCAAAGTGCAAGCTCACCGTGTAATTTTTCATCCTTTGGAATATTGCCCGACTAGTCAGTACCGCACTAATTATAACACTAAGACCAGGTTCAGTCAGGACAATGTCAGAAGCACTGCGAGCTGCATCAGTTGCATCAGCAACAGCTATGCCAATGTCAGCCTTTTTCAGAGCAGGAGCATCATTGACTCCATCACCAGTCATCCCGCAGATATGCTTCCTAGCTTGCAAACGTTTCACAATCTCATATTTGTGCTCTGTATCAACAAAATATTGGGTGCAGTCATATAAACAAAGAACAGAAATATGCACTGAATCCTACAAAAACAATATATGGTTGATCCCAGCTTCCTTTTACTAGTAGCTGAATTGGGTGCAATGGTATTTCGACTAGACTTAGTCATAGGTTATTCATTGCAAGTTGGGGAGAAAAGCCCTCAAAGAATGAAAACAAAATACAATACCAGGGAAAACACCAGCAAACCCATCAGCTTTTTCAATAAGATCATCTACCGGCAAAGCTGCCATTGACTCATCCTTGTTCTGTCCCAGCAATGCAGAGGAAGGGTACATGTTTGTTCCCATTCCCAGGCGGCGTCCGGTTTCCTTTGCTATTGCTAATTGATCACCTAATGAAGACCGGAAAGAGTAAAGATCCAATCAACAAGACTGCAATTGATACACTGGTAGATGCCATAAGAATTTCCACGTGCCAGAGAAAAATCATACAAGTCCCAGAAGATGATTTATGTTTATTAGCAGTATTTACCGATTATATACTAGTATCGTTTGCGTTACAACCGCATATGAGTTGACGTAAAAGCACGGAAAAGGCAATGGCAGTTAAGTGGTACGAAAAAATCTATAAGCACCATTTTAATATTACAATCTGAACTGCATGCTCTTGCTATTTGAAGGAGAGAACAGAACTAATACAGAACTGGAGTCAATTACTACCTGTGCAGTCTATGACAGATGGTACCAATATTGGGCAAAGGTTTATCCCGGATACCACGTACAAACAAAGCCACACGTAATGTGTAATAATTGCCAATCAGGTGTTCACCAAAGAACAAATTCTGAATCATCTTTTTGGCTTGAATTACTAGCGTGAAGTTGCTTCAGAAGGATTAGGAAGTGCTATACGGTAGAAACCTAATGGTTCAACATGCAAAAGAAGTCATAAAAGCACCCTCCTTGCACACTTTTTGCATAGTATGCGAGTTAAATACAAGCTTTTACCCTAGATTAAAGTAGTTATCTCTTTCATTGCCTCATTCTCTGGTATACACAACCGTAAAGTTACCTTATGACTTTGATATTTACCAGGCATGAATCATACTAAGGTATTACCCATGAATCTAATTAGAAGTAGTATTCACATGATATTGTTTTATGAATAATACACACCTGTGATCATTTTAACATTTACCCCAAGATCCAATGCCCTTCGTATTGTCTCTGCACTATCATGTCTTGGCGGGTCAAATAGGGGCATGACACCAATAAATTGCCATCGCCCTCCTTGGCTCTCCTTCCTTCCATCAGGAACTTCCTACACATTAAAAACGAAACTTGCCAATATGATCATGAATTATAACACAAGTAATGTGCATTAGAAATGAAATGAAGATAAAACCAAGAAATAACAACATGGATGATACACTACCTGATATGCTACTGCAAGAGAACGTAATCCCCTTTCTGCAAATTTATCTATCATGGCATGAACTCTGCATTCTATTTCTGATTTATTGTGTACAAGATTCAAAATCTAGTCATAAAAACGCAGGCATAAGTTACTTCATTCAGCATTCCAGACAAATCAAAAGTACACAAAAATAATTGTTGATTATCTTACCTGCTCTGGTGCCCCTTTGCTGACCCGATGCATTTTACCTTCACTGTCAACATATGTTAGAGCTGTTCGCTTATCGGTTGGGTTGAATGGAAGGAAGTGGACCTCTTGAATTCCAACTCTAGCCTTTTTGTATCAAGAGCATAAGCAAAGAAACATAAAAAATACAAAATCTAATAAATTAGACAAAGCTCATCTATCATCCTAACGTAATAAAGGTTGGCAGAAAACATCTAACACAGCTTTTTTAGCATATGTGCAAGATAAAGCCTGTAATACTATACATGCCTCCTTTGGATCACCCAACATTCCCACTATAGCAGCATCTATTGCATCTTGATTTTCGACTCGGGATGCTCGAGCCGCCATCAGAATGACAGTATTTGTGTCTACTCCCTTTACAAAGACCTATTCAAATGAAATATTCGAACTAGCATTAAATTTAAGATGTTTAAATTGCAACCACAAACTGAAGAAACCATTAACCAACGTCTATAAGATTCTTGTCAACGGTAAGCTTGTTCAGTGTCAAAGTCCCAGTTTTGTCACTGCAAAGCACATCCATCCCCGCCATTTCCTCTATTGCTGTCATTCTTTTGGTAATAGCTCCCTGCAATAATAATTAATCAAGGCCATACACACCATCAACCATCTAAAAGTGATCACTTGAGGCGATAGAAGTGCTATGCCTATTGTAACCAACCTGCTCAGCTAAACGATGGGATCCAATTGCCATAGTCACCGACAAAACTGTGGGCATGGCAATAGGAATTCCTCCGATAAGAAGCACCAGCAGATTGTCGATTCCTGGACGATATGGCTGGTGTTGAATTGGGAACATGACGATGATCTCTATTATCATCCCCAAAACAATTGTACATATACAGAAGTTCCCAATGGCAGTCAGGACCTATCATGCAGGTAACAGAAGGATTTTCTCAATCAGATACAAACAGAAACAACTAATCTAGTAGCGGCAGGACAAAAATGGTTAATATCAAGTTTCAAATTGCCAGTAAACCGTGTTTCTCATTAGTACAGGTGCAAACATGGTTATCAATCACATTTCGTCTGGTAAAAGCAAATAACCATACAAGTAAATTTTTATTCACTTGGTTGAAAGCAAACCAGGATTTACCTTTTGACCTAAAATAATTAAATTTACCTTTTTCCCCTCAAAAAAGGAAAAAAGAAAAGAAGACTTATCATAAAGCAGTTACTAATGTTATGCAGAGAAAAGCTTAGGATACAAGAAAGAACTACTCAGTGGCATAAGAGCAAAGATTGAAACAGCCATGCTAACATGCATGTCTCACAATGTGCTCCGCTTCCATATAAGATAGCTGTCCAAAGTCTCCCCAAATCCTCTCCTCTGTACTGTTCCCACTTCTCGCATTAGCTTCTTTTCCATTTTATTTTCCCTCAAATCTTTATTTTCTTATCTCTATTGCAACTATCTTTTAGAAGAATTTGCTTTCATTTGCACCTATTTACCTTCTGAAAGTGCCCCACTTGATTTGTAGAATCTACAAGGTGAGCAGCCTTTCCAAAGAAGGTATGAACACCAGTAGCAATGACCACTGCTTCAATTTCCCCCTGTTTGCATATAGAACCTGAATAAACACTATCACCAGGGCCTTTTGTCACAGGAAGGGACTCCCCTGTAAGTGCAGACTAAAACAGTCCAAGTACAGAACACAAGTGAGTAGGTCGGTTCCACTCAACAAGCTGACCCAGCTTCAGCAAACAGAACAGTGAAGGTTGCACGAAAAATTACCTGATCAATTTTCAAGGGATCGCCATCAAGGAGGCGAGCATCTGCAGGAATAATGTCCCCAAGCTTGACACTAATTACATCACCAGGAACAAGAATAGATGCGTCCTCCTCAATCCACCTCCCATCTCTAAGGACCTGAAATAATCCCAACACATATGACATAATCAGAAAAGACTACAAATTCATCAATTACATATAACAGCAAATTGATGAATCAATTTACGTCAAATCAAAAGAAAACTCATAGCACTAACATAACCAAAGTCATATAGATTACGGAGAGGAATGCACTTATCCGATCAATACCTTCGCTTTGGGAGCGAGACAGGCCATGAGAGCAGCAGCAGCATTACCAGCATTGTTCTCCTCTATAAAACTTATAGTTGAATTGATAAGCAGCAGAACTGTGATTCCAACAAAATCTTGCCAATCAGGAGGTTTTCCCTACAAAATGTGCAGCCGGTAAGAAATTCTAAAATGTAAGAATCCTCCAGTCGAAGACAAGTTGCAGGAAAGAGGTAGGAAAAAAAAAAAGGAACTTAAATAATCTTTATTCGGCACCCTAGACAACAAACGTTAAATCAACTAAATCTTATTTAATCCTTAAAAAAAGGTATAGTACACCAAGAGAACATCAATATAAGCATTTTTTTCTGAAAGGATGGTACCCCCAATTTTACATCAATGTAAGCTTGGAAAGTTAAATTTCCTTTCATTTCCTCAGACTTTTTTCTCAGCAACTGACAGAAAAACCCCTAGAAGAGGTAAAAAGAACACTCACTCCTCCATTGGCTAGCGCAATGGCCATTATGGCTGCGGCTTCCATGACCCATGAGAGAGGATTCCACATAAAGCCCAAGAACTTCAATATCTTACTTTCCTGTGAACTCAAAATATGAAAACAACCAAAAAGGCCAAAGAAATCAAAATCCAAAGTGAGAATAATATAAGAGGAAATTGATCTGTGTTTTCCATTCGTAAATACTTCGAAGAATTTCCTTTTAGTTTGTCTTGGTGCAAAACTCAGAGTAAAGATAAGGAAAGACCTATTATTTTCCTTTCAGCTAAATTGTTGGAAACTTTCAAAGTAAATATCTCACACCAGAAGTATATCATTTTTGCTTAAAACTGAAACGAAAAAATTTCTCAAATATTTTTCCGTTGAAACAAACAGAGAATAAAGGATAGAAGTGGTATACCTTTTTTTCCTCAAGCTTGTTGTAGCCGAAAATGGCCAACCTCTCCTGAGCAGCCCCTGTTGTGAGACCATCTTTATTGCACCTCAACGTCTGAAAAACCTCTTCAATTGGTACGTTCTCCTACAATCCAAGTAATTCCATTACAAACTCAAAAGAAAAATCTAAAACAGCATTTTGAAAGAAAAACCAAAACCCATAATACAACAACAACAAGAAGGAAAAAAGAAAAAAAAAAAAAAATCATAACGGTCATCACAAACCCAGAAGGCAGAAGCCTAAAACACAACCCAGCAACAAAAGCACCGAAACAAAGTTCTAATTCGAAAATAAAAGCCCTTAAAGGAAAACCAACAGAAAACGTAAGTCCAAGAGTAAAGACACAAAACAGAGAGAATAATTCCCAGAATAGAAAAAAAAAAACAGAGAGATGGTTTGCTCTGCTTTGGTACCAAATCCACGGCTTCTTTTAGCACAGGCTCCAAAACTTCAGCCTTGTTATCCATCGCAAGCCCCTTGATTTTCAGGTGCACTACCAAATTGAAGTAGAAACTAGAAGAGCGTGAAAATCACCGTGAGCAATCAATGAAAAAACAGAGCACTGCGTGTCATCTCTCGACGGTGTAGTCTATTTCTCTTGCCACTCTGTTTTATCTCACCAATGTTTTCTCTCTCTTAACCTTAAAGTTGGCAGCTTTCTGAGTTTCTCGACACGATTGTTGTCCTTTTGCTGCGGGTTAAGAAGTTTTAACTCGAAGTAGATTATGCACTGGGCGGGTGGTACGCTCCTATGATTCATCCGTTCCAGTACTGGAAAAATATGAATGCAACATCAGAAAAAGTACCTGGCATTGGCACTCCACTTTTTGACAATTTTGCCCCCAGACACAAATGCCCTTCGAACAAGTATTGGTTGAATCAGCCAGTCCGTATATTCGGGAAGTGATCCTCAGATGGAGATGCCCACGTAACATACACTACATTTATTTTTAATTTTTTTAATTTTATTTATATTAAATTAATTAAATTATTCTTCTATTCATCATCTATATACTATATATTTAATAAAAAAAATTAAAAATTAAAAAATCATGTGTAATATATAGTAGAATTTTTTTTATAAACATGGCCAATACTTTCCCTTCAAGTGTCTTTTAAAATCTACACATAACTTAACTTATTATATCAACAAATCCGTGTGTAAAATACACCATCTACTTTACTTAATAAAATATTTAAATTTTAAAATTTATCTTTTAAATTAAATTATGTTAAGTAAGCATTTTATTAAGTATGCAATACATATCGATTTAAAAATAGAAATATTCTTCTAACACTACTAACATATAATAAAAATTAATTTACAATAAAAATGTTTAAATCATAAATTTGAGATATAACAATGTAAACACGAATAATGTATTCTCCTAAGTGACTTTATAAATAAAATATTTCATATAGATATATAAAATGGATCTCATTACATCCATGTTTAATAAATATGATAGGGATTATTTTCTATATTTAACTCTCTTAGTTCTAAGATTTAACCAAACATGATTTTACACCAAAACATTAAAAAAAAAAAAAATCTAGTATTAGTCCATGTACTTGTTTAATTTCGCTGAATTTTGTATAAATTTGAGGGGTAATTAGATAATTAGATAATGTTAAATCTTACATCCAGCTTCCTTAAACCTAATTTCTTGGTCCTATATATTATTGGATATCCCTAAGAACTTGTGTTTTGATACATAAATACAATCTGCAATAATCAGACAATGGTCCTTAGAACTCCAGGGACAGTACTAACAATTACAATCCTTTTTGCATGCATGCCTCCATCAAGGAATATATGAATACATGATCAGCCTGAACTCATAGATCAGAGAAGTCCTAATTAATGCTTTTAGCTTTGGTGAAGTCACGTAAACCATAAATATTATTTGAAAAAAAGAGATCGTCGCAAATAAAAAAAAAAAAAACTGAAGACAAATGTACACTTTCAAAGCTAATCCGGAAAACTTGAAGATTGCGACCTTCAATCATTCTTAATACATGGTAATAAAAGAATGCAATCGATCGTTAATTAATACTGCGGGAATAACATATAATGTTTTCGATCCTTGACTAGTGGTACTACAGATCATTCATGCATGGCTAGCTAGTGATGCCAAATTGCTGTGAAGTATTGGATCAGGAGCAAGTACTGTTAATATAAGCTAAGCTGGCCGGAAGCTGGAGAGGAATGGTAGATAAGGGAAGGCAACGTTCTAATATATTACCTAACTTATTATTTCTCTTACTCTTTAAGGTTTCTGCCATTTTTCGATCCGTTTGCCACTAAATTTCAACACGTAGGGATCTACGGCCGGCTAGTTAAGACAATATTTGAATCTTACATATATAAAACTCTTCTAATTTTGTATATACAAAGGAAACTTTGATAATGCATATGAGACGGATCTATGAAACTCAATATATTTAGAGTCTCTAATTAGGAAGAGGGAACTAATCCCTCAAAACATGCCATTAGGAAGAGTCTTATAATTAGAAAAAGAAAATTAGGGTTTTTTTTTTTTTTTGTCATGATCATCATCTCGATTAACAGTGGGTTTTAATGCCTATCTACCCCAACTAGAATACGTAACTCATGCATGGTATGGTTCAAACTTCAAACCAACCTTTCCTAATAGTTTCCCATCTGTTACAAGATCATGTTTGAACTTTGACTAGGAACAGATAAAAAACACAATAACTTGAAAAAGACGCCCAAAAAAAGCTAGCAGAGGGGCCTCATGCCTTCAAATTAGAAAGAATCCCCCTTGAACTCAAACTCTGGCATCATTAAAGTGGGAGTCAATGAGGGAAGATTTTTTGTCATTTTCTTTCATGCCTCTCTCTTCCTTTTTCTCATCCTGATCTTTCAGTCCTAGCTACTTCTTCACCCTTGATTTGATTTGTTTTACGTGGTTGAGGTTGTGGCGGCCATCATGTTTTGGCCTAGCAAATTGGGAAAATCAATTGTCCGAGGCAACCTTATAGCCAAAGGCCGATGCCGTATGGAATCGGTTGGCATTGGCTCTTCAGATTACCTTACCTTTGTTTTCCCTCAATATTTAGTTAGAGTTACTTCGATTTTTCGCGTAAATTTAAGGACACGAACTAGGTCAGCTTTCCCAGTCGAAACTGCTGGACCGACCACTGTTTTTTGTTCCACATGATGGAAATTATTAGACCAGCATTTTATGAGCAATTATTTGGAAACACCCCATATTGGTTTTTGTCAAGGATATATGGATCCCTTACAACCGTCTGAATCTTACTGAAATCATGCAACGCCAAACGAGGGAGTTTTTGGGATCCACCTATTTTCACACCCTAGGCTCCCAAAGATAGACGGATCATACAGATAATAAAAAAAACGGATAGAGAAATACAATTATTGCACAACATATATAATACTGTCAAAACCAATTATAGAATGAATTTGGATCTTGGAGCAACGGAGTTCGATCAATAACTCTATTAAAAATTTTATCCTATTAATTCGTCCAGTCTTTTTCTATATTCTCTTCATTAATTTTTTATTTCAAGAGCTTTTTGGGCACCAAGGGTCCAAGGTTGCCACTAATGTATTAGAGAGACCTCATTTACTATCAGCAGAGAATTGATGTATCCATCGAGAATTTCCACTGACAAAAACTACCGATTGGATTTTTTTTATTTAATGATTAAGAAAATATTTTTTAATAAATTTGTAATAATTTATAAATATTTAAGAGAGTTTAAAAATTGTTTAAAAAAATTACACGTTCGGTACCCACTCGGTGGCTGTAGCCTTTATCCTATCCGAATCTGGTGACGTCTTGAAAGAGGGGAAGGCCGAACATGACAGAGATACATTAGTGCATTTTTTCTAATTTGTAGGCGCTACGTACAAATTAGAAAAGTAAATTCGCTACAACTACGCCGCAGTATCAGAGTCCAGATTTTGTATAACCTCTACAAGAAAAGCTTAGAACTCCCTAGATACCACTTGGACCAATAATTCATATCCCCATATTAAATCATTGCTAATAATATATGCGGCTTCCACCAAATCATATAGATTTGCTTTACATCACGGGCAAGTAATAAGACATCGTATTAAAAATGTGGGTTGATAAATTAAGTATTGGAGGTAATTCCAACATGGAGAGCTTTTCTCGTCGTTTTGCCCTTCAATTATAAACCCAAATTAATGATCATCACTACGACATCTACATTTGATTGATAAAAGTGCATCCACTTGTCGTATCCCCAGATTTTGTCGCAAGGAAATGATTTTCTGAACTGTTTCATCATTTGTAACAAGTGATGAGAATTCATAACTTGAAAGGCCCCAACTAAGCCCAATGATTCTGATAATCATAGGTAAGATTTCTAACGCCTGACCACGTATTGGATCTTGCAAATATATTAGCATTAGGTTTTGAAGAAAAAATCATTTTGGGGTGGGCATAATTGTTAAATCAAACTTTTATATCTACCTGGAAATCAATCTAGGTCCAGGAAATGGTCAACAAAGCCAGATCAAATGATCCAAAGCTAAAGAAAAGCTAAAGAAAGAAGAGATATAAAGAAGAAAAGGTTCCAATAGTAAGATCCTGGAAATAGAAGGATGGGTCTTCCCCACCCACTTTCGGTTGTCAGCAAGAAAGCATCCTCGTCACATTAGGGTGACCAGAGTAACTGTCTGTCTATGAAATTTCTGAAAAATATATAGAAGGTGCATTATTTGATATAGATAGTCACTTACCGCCTTTAATGCTTCTAACCAGGTTGTGGCGCTTGTGCTGGGCAAGTAACATGAAATTGAAGGTGGGTTTAGGTAGAGAAGTAAAGATTATAAGATTGAACTATTAAGAAATATATTACTCGTGCTACCTATGGCATTTAGCAGTGCTGGCCACCTCTTGTTATGTTGTTACATGGTGTAACTTTTACGTAATATGCATTTTGACAAAATAAATATTATTATAATATTTATCTCTGTCACACCAGTGATGTAGGCCCACCAAGAATTAGTTGCACATTTTCTTTGCCCGAAAATATTGTTGAAACTTATAGCCTGTTTACACAAGAATGAAATCTCTGCTAAACTACTACCGCCCCCTTGACCCCTTGTTATAGGCTTAGAGCAAACCCACCTCCGCATTAATATTGGAGAATGATTCAACCTGTCGATGAAAGGTCGGAGGGAGAAAAGTCTGAGGATAGCAAACCCACAAATTCTAAAGGCAAATAGTCTATGGGCCCTATGATGACAACATAAAACCCCGAAAGTAAGGGGGACTGCGTGACATGATTGTGTTGGACCAAACCTGGCTTTGCAACTTATGCAGAAAAGAGTGTAGGGATACTTTTCTCTGAAAGTAGGCTACAAAAAAGGAGGAAGGCAATCCCTTTTAGAGTAGTCTTGACTCGATTGACCCTGAGACGACCACTGTTATGTGCTTGAAGTGAAGATATGGGACCAGAAGCAACCCGAAGCTTATTGAATTGTGTCGAAGAAGATCAATGTGGAACCGATGAGTTCAGTGTTCTGTCAAGTAAGAGTAACGAGGAAGATAAATGTAGGGATTCAACGGCAGCGTTTTGTAGAGAGCAGATAGTTTCTGTCTAGTGTTAGTCGGAGTTAGTTGTAACGGAGTTAGGCCCATAAAGGGTCCAATACTTCCAGAAGAAACTCTATCGAATCAGTCCATCACTTTACAGAACACAATTTAGTGGGCTCGCTACAACCACCTACCTACAGGGACCAGAAATATAACCAGCTATAACCAGATCATAAGCTAGAAAACATGACCTTTCGTAATAGCGTATGATACGACGAACTCTTGGGTATTGCTGGCGAAGTATTGAAATCTGATATCAAACCTTGGCTATCTGCAACATGTCATTTCATCACCGCGGGTAACGCACGCACGCAAGCAACCACTTCAGCAGGCAACTGCCACTATCCACTCATTTTCATTTATAAAATCCCTCTCCTTTTTAAAGTTTACTCTCCCAACCATTTTGGCCTTCATCTCAAAGCAGAATTAGTAACCATTTGCTTTAATTTGATTCTTCAAGAGCCCTGGAAGTCTTGTTAGCCCAGCAGATACACAAAAGGAAAAAAAAATCCCATTGTTCTCTAACAGAAGAATATTATAGCAATTTCTCCACACGTGTATGATCCGAATATAACAATATGGTTGATTGTGGACTTTAACACAAAATCTAAACTTTAGCACCTGGGCAAGATACTCAGCTGATGATTACTTTTATCCACATTAATGGAATAATGAGGGAATTACAAAAAACGATGCAAGCAATGCCCGTCAGTTTCATCCAAGATGGATACTTCCAACACATTCTTTACTTGTTGAAAATTGTCGGACCATTGCTAATTTTCTCTAAAGGAACTCAAAACTCACTCTACCCGATCAACCAACCATAATTTTTCAAATATCAAGATGCATAAATGAAAGGGCCAAATGAATGAGAAAAGAAGAGAGAGGGGGGGGGGGGGGGGGTGGTTGTGGTTGGACACAAAATATAAGTGAAAGTACTCGTTACTTTCCGTTAGAATTTGCATGCTTATGGAAAGGCCAAAGATTTACCAGGCGCTCAAGCACCGCTGCACTTTTTGCGAAATAGCCAGAGAATCCAGCAGGAGTTGATGGTGGAGGGAAATCTTCTGCTGGCATGGCAAAAGGGCGAATCATTTTTTCCATTTTCTCTAAGGTGAGATATGATCCCACTTCTTGCAGCCTTTCTGGACCCATTATGGGCAGCGTGTGCTCCTGGTGCAATGAAGCAGCCTCACTGTCGATTTTCTGCCAAGCAAAAGAGAAACCAGAGGTTAGCTGCATATTTATGCCACCAACACAGGAAGAAGAAGCCCAAAGTTATCAGGGGCAGATATGCCCATGAAGTTGGTAAACTAATCTAACTTTAACCAGGTTTGTTGCCAATAAACAGTATTAAGCGTGTTGGATGAACAAACATTTTTAATCCCATCCCTAGCAATCCTCTTATTAGCACATTATAACTTAAGTTTCAACCACAGGGTGAGCATGTCCATCATTAGCTCCTTTTGAGATGGTCCCTTCGATGACAACTTTATCATAATTCAAGACGCATTACCTCCAAGGGGGATAGATCTGCACCACGGCTAAAAGTGATCTCTATGCGGAACCTTTTTGGGTCTTCCAAGGCTACCTGTAATTTCATTTCAAGAATAATTGTGCTCAGCATAATGAAGCCACAAATATCTAATTACTGGTGCGTTAATCTAAGAAAGGATTTATGAGAAAGAATAATGTAACACAAGATTCTGGCAGGTGCTACTTTCATTAATCACCAGATTACCTGATTGATCCAGATCAAAGTGCAGAACACCAGTAATAAGTCAAACATGTCTAGTCCATGTAGGGTCTATTAAATAGGCTCTAAGCGTCGACTGTTTAGCCAAAGGAACTAAAATTACCAAATAGAAATGCCTCTCCTTGGGGGCATGCCCAATATTACCTACCTCTGTGTTCTCAAACATCCTCAGCACAATGTAACTCATGTAGTCGAGCTCCTTGGTTCTATATAAACGATCCAAAGCAGTATGGAAAAAAAGGCTATCCTCTCCTTGAAGAGATTCATCCAGGTTACAGTAACGGAGGACATTCACGAGAGAATGGATATGAGATTCCTGTCATTGAAAAGAATAAATCACAAATTGTAAATATCAGTCAACGAGCTAAACCGTAAATTGTATAGATGTCATAAGACATAAGGAACTAGTATAAAATAACTTCAGATAATTATTAATGATTTCTTAGTATAAAATAACTTCAGACGATTATTAATTATTGTTCGGCTCACTCCACATGAATGGAAAGACATTAAGCTTACCAGAAAAATGTAAAAGGAAAGAACTAGAAGGAAAAGATTTGAGAAAATGGATTAAACTTAGGGGAGGTTTGGATGGTGTGCATCCAAACCTCCCCTAAAGGTTTTTCATTCTAAGCCAACTATTTGGAAGTTCCATGCCAGTATTTATAACAAAGGGGTATTAAAAAACTATAACGAAGTCCTTGAAAGAGATTATTATTTGCACCAATGCATCAATATCACAATTCAAGTCAATATGAAAGAAGGCCAAACACCATTGACAATAAATAAAGCGGTAAGATAATGAAAGTTGATACACCTATTAAATTTGGAAAAAAGGAATTTGCACCCTTCAACTACCAGATGTTTTATACATTACCACGACTAAAACTGATATATTACACCCTCGAGCAACTTAAAAGCTGCAATGTGTACCCTTTCCCCATTCCAGATTTCATCATGCTTCCTAAAGAGGCTTTCATCAATCATGGTGTTCAGCTGATTTGCACTGATAGACCCCTGTTAGGATCCATAGTCAAAATTAAGTTACCTGTTTTTTATCCATTTTAACAACTAGACGGGACAAAGGCACTATTTATCAATTTTTGGTAGTTGGAGATGTAATGTGTCGACTTTGGTAGTTTGGTTATTTGGTATGCAAATTGTACAATGTCTGGAGGTTGGAGGGTCCTTAGTGTATTTTTCCCATTAAATTCTGCGGTTCAGATTAACCAGCTACTTGGTACAACAAACAAAATCTTAGTCAAGACCTCTTCAATCCTACCCTAGCCCTATATTAGATATAAAGGATTTTTTTTTTTTTTTGATAGGTAAACGGTAATATTAATAAGAATAGGCAAAGCCCAAGTATACAACGATATAAAGTATTTCTTCTGCACTTGTTTGAATCGTAATTGAGAGATTATGGAGAGAATTAGAGATAGAGCTTCTATGGTGAAAGGGTAACACAAATATTATACTCACTGATGTGAAGTAAAGTCGTGTCCGCACATGGCGTTCAGGTGTCTTGACATTTGCATACCTTAAAGAAAATAAGGTTAAAAAGTTTATATAATAAGTTGCAGCTAATAGAATAATGCAACAAACACAATAGTCAAATATTTACTTTGGATCCAGACGATATTTGGTCTCTTTATCATCGTCATCATCCTGCTCCATTGATATATTGCTTGTAGTGCTATTTCTTCTCACGTCATCATTCTTAATGTAAAACTTTGATTGATATTCCATGTCTTCCTTTTCGGTTTTCATGGATGGAGAATGTTGATCTTGATTGCTTTTTAGGTCAGCAACACTGATGGCCTCTTCACGAGTATTCCTCAGATCGATCAGCAGTTTACCCAACAGACGACGAGCAATCTGAATTGCAAATGTATAAAATTAAGTTGGAACCATTTCAGCCGCAGAAATGAAATATATCAGATAAGAATGTAAATGTACAAGAAGCAATATTGACCAAGAAGAGCTCCAGACGCATGGAAAGGCAAAAGGTCCACAAGTCCGCTCGGAGTTCCTGACTTATTTATATTAGTGGCTACACTCCAATTTTTGGTTGTTCCAGACTAATATATCTATAGAAGCCAATTTGTGCATTTAGGGCAGAGATAGGGCATTTAAGGCAGAGAGGGGGGGTATACATTGAGGGAAGAGATGGTGCATTTAGGGTAGAGAGAAAGGAGGATACATATTAGAAGTGAGAGATGCGGAATGTAGCAAGAGTTGACATCGGTATCTAGGGGTGAGTTCGGTCCAGTCCAAGGAGGTTTTGTGGACCAGACCGGACCTATTTGGTCCAGGGTTTTCCCACCCTGGACTGGACCGAGCTCCCTAAGGGTCGGGACGGTCCGGTTGGTCCACCCTTGACTCTCTCTTTTTTTTTAATCTAATGACATTTTGTTTAATACTAATGTAATCATATCGTGATATATTTAATATATATACATATAATATACTATTATATATATATATATTAGTAATACGGTAATACTATTAGTCTATTAGTATATAGTAAATTAGTAATAGTTATAAACTTATTTACTATAACTAATAATACACTAGTACTAATACTATAACTAATAACTATATATATTAGTAGTAATACTATATGTAATATACTAGTTTCACTATATCTCTTCAAACCCCACACATTTATTAATAATCTATGTCATACTATATTAAACAATAGTAATACTCTTATTACTAATACTCTATGCAATTATATTAAATATTATATTACTAATACTCTATGTAGTTATAGTTATTTAATAATAACATATTACATATTAAATTAACTATACTAATACTATTATATATTTATACATATATAATATATTATAATTTATACCATAACTCTTATAATATGTTAATATATAAATATATACTAGTATTATATATTATAGTTAATAGTTATACATTACAGAATATAATAATACATTGATACTAAATATATATAGTTTTAGACTTATAATGATTTAGTTATTATGAATTTATGATTAGTATAACTATATAATAGTATTAATATTAGACTGTTAGTAATTTAGTATAGCTATATTATATTAGTAATATTAGTTATGTTGAATCAGTCAGTTTGTATAACTATTTTTTACATTATTAGTATTAATAATTTTAGTATTAGTTATAACTATATAGCCTATATTAGAATTGAGAGTTTTAGACTATATAATAGACTAATAGTATTAATACAACTGTATAAGTATACTATATAGCTATATATTAGTACTAACTATATAATAGTATTAGTATTAGACTATTAGTAATTTAGTATAGCTATATTATATTAGTAATATTAGTTATGTTGAATCAATCAGTTAGTATAACTATTTTCTACATTATTAGTATTAATAATATTAGTATTAGTTATAGCTATATAGTCTATATTAGAATTGAGAGTCTTAGACTATATAATAGACTAATAGTATTAATAGTAGACTAATAGTATAGCTATATATTAGTATTAGTTATATTGTTATAGTGATTTAGTATATTATAATTTCTATATTATAATTTATACTATAACTCTTATAATATGTTAATATATTAATATATACTAGTACTATATATTATAGTTATACATTAAAGAATATAATAATACATTCATACTAAATATATATAGTTATAGTGATTTAGTTATAACTATATTAGTATAAGTATTAGTATTACTTATAGTATTTAATATAATTATATAGTCTATATTAGTATAAGTATAGTATATTATAATATTAGACTATTAGTATTTTTTTTAATACCATATTAGACTATTAGTATTAGTATAAATATTAGTATTAGTTAAAAATTATATAATTAATTTATAAAATTATTTATATAAAAATTATATTTTATTTTTATTTTTCATTCGTTCCACCCCAGACTCATTTGGTCCTCTCAAAATTGGACCGGACCGAATTGGGTCCGGTCCGATCAGTTTGGCCAGTCCGGACCGGCCGAATCTCACCCTATTGGTATCCAAAGATGGTGGAATACACTTGTTCTCTGTTTTTTTGGGCAGAGAGCTTCCAGACTTGCAACTTCAATTTTGAACCTTTGATTTTCAATTTTCATTTTGATTTTGTTTTGTTAAGCGCTTGAGCTTTTGAATTTTTTTAGCCGACACGGCTGAAAGTACAGTGTGTAGGGGTGTGTCTTAAATAAAGGCTTGTAAATAGCTTAGCCCTTTTGCTGCATACATCTGAATCTGCCACATTGGCTGCACAGGCAACAAACTGAAAAGGCATTGCAAATTCTCCAGAATATACATGTGCAATCAGCAACCCCTATAGCAAAGAACATTGGGCCACCGATGTATACAATATCCTAGACACCACACATTGCGCAGAACCTACCGCACATTGCTAAACATGTCCAGAAGCTTCCATAAATGTATGTGATTAACCCCGTAGTTGTATGCGCACTCACTAGAAAACTTTCATACAACTAACTTCTGATGCTCCCAATTAGTCCTAAACATCTCATGTTGCTTGTTAGAATTTCAGAATATTTGTTTTCCCAGTGACTGACACACTGTTCAAGGAGACAAACATGATTAAAACCAAAATAAAGAAAAGGGCATATGCCTTCGAATTTCTTGGGGTGTTATCTAATTTAACTACTTGCCACTATGTTAGCATTGCAGTGTAACTTATTATAGTTAGAAATTAGTGGAAGAAAGTATGTTGTGGAAAGTGCTTGTATCATGAGAATAAGAGCCCTTAGGACTCACCCATGGAACCTAAACACCTGCAGAGAGTAGCACAGCAGCCCACCGCCATGGCCTCCAACTTGCAGTTTGATCCAAGGGGGAATCAAGCCTGTGGCATGGGGCTCATGCACACAAGTTCGCCCTTACCACTTGGGCTACCCACAGGTGGGTAAATCCCCTTTTTTTTTTTAAAGGCAGAATGGTTGAATGTGACATTCTGTTAGTTACTAAAGAATGATAGCTGATCAATAATTTATAATTTTAAGTGTAAATTTGAGGGGCATCACAGCAAGCAGGCTACCTTTGAGCCAATCTTCAGCTTCTGCCTTGGATTGATTCCATACTCATTTGGGATGACGCCATCTGCAAGTAACTGCAAATATATACAGACCACTTTTAGCATATCTGTGATAATGAGTGGATCTCACCAAATATTCAATATGCATAACAGAGAAAGTGGGTAATAACAAGAGGTTAAGTCCTCCTGCAACCTATTTCTCCCACAACTCTTGACTCAAAATTTGTACTTTTGGACCACCAAGTGTTTTGTTTTAAACAAGGGGGATCAAGTTCTTTCGGCAGCGATAATGCACAGCTCTAGGAAGCAGAAATCCTAGGATTGAAGGTAAATAGATACCAGAGTGATAAGTCTTGCAGACTGTACTTTTTTGCTATTCTACAGGTGAAAGGCAGTATCACTTAAATCCACCACAGTAAAGTAATGAATATTTGCAATCATATCAACAAAAAAAAAAATGAATATTTCCTTCTAAAGATGAATCGATGCCAAAACTAACTTAATTAACTTTGCCTGTTTTACCTGAGCAACTTTGAAGAGCTTATCCAAACCTTCTAGCTTAAGATGTGCATTGTGCAAGAGATCATACCTGTCAAGCAGAAAGTCAATAAAAACACATCACAAACTAGAACAAAAGTATACAATTAATAGAACAACATGAAATTCTCCATTAGTGGATGCCGTTATAAACTTTCAATCAAGACAAAATGATCAACTTGAGTTTTTTTTTTTTTTTGATAAGAACTGAGTTTTTTTTATTTATTAAGTGATACTGCCTTGTTTCAAACAAATAAAAATAAGGGGAACCAACAATCTTTGCTGAGAAGGTTCTAACTATTTGAAAGGACATATTTATGCTTCACCACAACCATGCCAAGATGTCAAGTTCGAATCAGCAGGGCCAAAAGTTGAGTTATGCTATAACTGCCATGTAGATCCAGTTCAGATTGTTGGTAAGCTGAACAAACCCAAAATGACTTGCAACCCTAGTTTTGATGCATATTCCTACTCATAAAGAAACGAAGTAACTAGTTTACAAGCATGCCATGCATAGGTTGTGTAGAAAGAATTCTATGGACTACTCATAAATTCAATAGAGGAGCAAACAATAAAGATGGGTTAATAATATTTTCTTTCATTAAATTTCCAATCCCAATACTCGTATACGTTGAATCGTTGACATAATGTAACTTGGATCATACTTTTAATATTTCCGTATTAGTTTGCCTCATCCATAAAAACAAAAAATAAAAATAAGAAGTTAATTTGAACATAAATATAAAAAAATCCAACAACTCCTTTAACACAAAACTATACCTTTGCATACTGCATTAACTTTACTTTTTTCCTACATATTTCCGTTTGAGTTGATAACCTTTCTTTATATATGGAGGGAATAATTATGTAATGAAGAATTTTATTGATCAATAATGATAGGCATAGCCCATGTACACAGGACATATACAAAAGAGACACTATTGCTCAATTGACAACCGAGGGATTTTTTATTTATTTTTTGGGTGGGGTGGGGGTGGGAAGGCAAAAGGAATGAGATTAAGGAACAAAGAAGTAAACAAAGTTAACAATAATATACGATAATATTTCCGTTTGAAATGCAAAAATTAAAAATATGTGTGTAAAGTGATGTCATGCTTTCTTGCTGCTTCGATCCAATATGGATATGAAATAGATGACATACTTGCACGAATCATAGACATCAGGAATTTGAGTTATATCAAACCGCCTGCAAGAGAATCCACAATGTTAGTTAACTTGCGAGTCTATCATATTCAACAATTACAAAACTCAATAATCCTTTCACTTTCAATCAAATATAAATTAAATTACAAATAGTTTATCAAGTAATAGTCACATGTTCCAGATACCGAATTGACAAAAATAAAACAGCTGAGGTTCCAAAAGAAATTCTTTTTGATGAATAAATAAATTTTATTGATCAAAGAATGGCAACGCCTGAAATACAACTCCAATGTCCCACTTAAGTGGGCACATTAGAGGCAAGAAAATCTCAAAGCGCCATGCCATTAAAATCTACAGCTATGGCCCATCTACAAAGAGTTCCAAAAAAAATAACAGTTTAAGCTCCTCTAACGATCTTTCCTGGTCTTCGAAATTCCTCTCATTGCGCTCCAGCCACAAACACCACAAGATACAAATAGGGATCATTCTCCACATAGTTTTAATCAGTTGCCTGCCTCTTATAGTTGGCCAACTGGCCAACGCTGCCTCAACTGTTTTTGGCATCACCCAAACCATTGCCGAACGAACGAACACCTCATTCCATAAAGTCCCTGCCACATCACAATGTAGTAGAAGATGATCTACTGACTCCCCCCCTCCTTTGCACATACAACACTAGTCTGCGATAATGATCCTTCTTTTCCTTAGATTATCAATGGTAAGAATCTTACCCAAGGCTACTGTCCAGACAAAGAATGAAGCTTTTGGAGGTGCCTTGTGACACCAGATCTTTCTCCATGGAAAATGAGAATTGGGCTCTAGGGTGAGAGCCTTATAGAAAGACTTTACAGAGAAAATACCTTGTCTTGCTGGCATCCACCACATGACATCTTCTTGCTGGCTGTTTAATCTTATGGAGTATATAAAGCTTTAGAAATCTGCAATGTTACTTACCTCCCAATCCTGTACTACCCTACCAAAGTTTATATTCCAAGTAATCCGTCCCCCCGAGACCTCTATAGCATCCGCCACTGATATATCCTTTGCACTTGCCAATTGGAAGAGAGACAAATCTTTTAGGGCCCTATTTTCACGCTACATGTCGCTCCAGAATTTAATCCTGGATCCTGTACCCACCTGAAGCTTAACAAAGCGGTTAAAGACTTCCCATCCTCTTCTAATGTGTTTCTACAACCTAACTCCATGAGCCCCTCTAGCTTCTCTAGAGCACCAGTCTCCCCATAAGCCGCCATATTTCTTTTCAATAACCAATTTCCCTAGCGAGTCTGGTTCCTTGGCAAATCTCTATAACCACTTGCCTAACAGTGCCCGATTAAAGACCCTTAGGTTTCTAACTCCCAGCCCTCCCCCCGGGATCGAGCGGCACACCTGTTTCCACTTAACCAAGTGAAACTTGAACCCCTCCCCCAATCCCCCCCACAGAAAATCACGTTGGAGCTTCTCAATGCGGTTTGCCACACTTGCTGGTATAACAAATAGAGATAAGAAATAGGTGGGTAGATTAGATAGAGTACTTTTTATCAAAGTAATCCTACCTCCTTTAGACAAGTACATTCTTTTCCACCCCGCCAAACGCTGTTCTATTTTCTTGAACACTATATCCCATATTGCATAAGCCCTCGAAGCGCTCCCCAATGGAAGTCCCAAATATGTCATAGGGAAAGAAGCTATCTTGCAACCCAAAGTTCGTGTCAAGAGACGAGTATTAGGGATTATCCCAATTGGCCCCAGTTCTTATTTGTCCAGATTTACCTTCAAACCAGAGACTACCTCAAAGCAAAAAAGTAGGGCCTTTAGAACTTGCATCTGCCTTTGGTCAGCTTCACACATAATCAAGGTATCATCTGCAAATAATAAATGGGAAATATTAATAATATCCCTATTCAGGGTTCCGATCGGGAAACCTACTATAACACCATTCACAACCAATGCCGTTATCATCCTGCTTAGCGCCTCCATGACTATGACGAATAACAAGGGAGATAACGGATCCCCTTGTCTCAATCCACGTGAGCTCTGGAAGAAACCTATTGACACTCCAATCAACAAAACAGAGAATTTTGCCGAAGAAATACACTAATGGATCCAGGCCCTTCACCGCTCCCCAATACCACACCTCCTTAGTAAATGAATGAGGAAATCCCAATTAATATGATCATATGCCTTTTCCATGTCGAGTTTACACATGACCCTTGTTTTCCGGTCTTTCAATCGACTATCAAGGCATTCATTAGCAATTAACACCGCATCCAAGATCTGTCTTCCTTTAACAAAAGCATTTTTTCCCCATCACCTCACTCAATCTGTTAGCAAGTACCTTGGCAATTATCTTATACACCCCACTCACAAGACTAATAGGCCTAAAATCCTTAATATCCGTCGCCCCCAACTTCTTAGGTATCAGTGCAAGGAACGTGGTATTAAGGCTTTTTTCAAATCTTCCAACCCTAAAAAACTCCTGAAAGACCTTCATTAAGTCTTCCTTAATAATTTTCCAGCACTTTTGAAAGAAACCCATAGAGAAACCATCTGGTCCTGGTGCCTTGTCTTTAGCCACTTTCCTCACAACTTCATAGACCTCTCTCTCTTCAAAGTCCCTTTCTAGTCTTGATGCCTCACTCAACCCAATGGTGTTAAAAACCAGCCCATTCAATGGAGGCCGCCATCCCACCTACTCCTTTAGTAGGTTCTCATAGAATTCCACAACATGATTGTGGATTACCTGTTCATCTCTGCACTCCACTCCATCCACTTTCAACATCTCAATATTATTATTTCTCCTGTGTGAATTTGCAATTCTGTGGAAGAAACCCGTGCTCCGATCCCCTTCTCTCAACCATGATGCCCTTGATTTTTGACACCAAGACACCTCTTCTAATAGGATCAACCTTTCAACTTCTGCAACCAGCTCAACTTTCCTCTCTTGTTCCGCCTGAGTGAGGTGTTGTACCTCTTGAAGTCTCTCAATCTCTTGAATTTCCAACAACTTTGCTTTTTTTGTTTCCCCTACATTGCCAAATGATTCCAAGTTCCATACTTGTACATCTTTTTTGAGAGCTTTCAGTTTTGCTGCAAAAATGAAACTAGGAGTACCTTGGAACTGGTAGGAAGACCACCATTGTTTAACCCTATCCACAAATCCTTCCGCTTTCAGCCACATATTCTCAAATTTAAAAGGCCACCTACCCTTCCGAATGCCTCCACAATCGAGCATAATCGGCCAATGATCCGAACCAATACGGGACAACCGCTTCTGCCAAACCTCCGGATAATGGCTTTCCCATTCTGGTGAAATTAGAAACCGGTCCAGTCGAGACCATGACTGATTATTAGACCAAGTAGCGGTACCACCAGCTAAAGGCAAGTCCACCAAGTTCAAGTCAAAGATACACTCCGAGAAAGCCTCCATTGCTGGTCGTACTCTTCTACTTCCCGACGCTTCACTTGGGAATCTCACAATATTGAAATCTCCCCCTATACACCAGGGGAGATCCCACCAGTTGTGAATCCCAGCAAGTTCATCCCATAACAAGCTTCTTTCTGTGTCTGAATTGGCACCATAAACACCTGCAAAAGCCCAAAGGTAGTTATCGGCTACACTCTTAAACGAGAATGCCACCGTATAATTGCCACTAAACTCATCGACCCTTTCTACAACACGTCTATCCCACAACACCACAATTCCTCCTGACACCCCATTTGAGGCCAAATAAGCCCAATCCACATGGACCCCGCTCCATAAACTTCGCAAAATTCCCCTATCAATACACTTCAATTTAGTTTCTTGCAAACATACAATATCCACTTTCCATTCCCTGATTATATTTCTAATCCGCATGCGCTTATCCACATTATTGAGCCCACGGACGTTCCAAGTCACAATTTTTGGTTTCATGGAGGAACGGTCTGCCCCTTCCCTTTATCTACCCCCTGCTAGCGCTGCCCTTCATATTCATAGACCAAGTCAATCTTATGAGCTCCCGGTGCTTCTTAGATTCATCCCTATTTTTTTGTTTATGCCCCGCCTCAATTGCTGTAAACAAGGCCATGAACTGCTCTTCATACCCATCACATTCAAGCCCCACTATTTTCTATATCTCTTTCACCTTGTGAAAAACCCACTCCGACACATTCGGTTGAGGTGGCAAGCAAAAATTCAAAGGGGTGAGTTCCTCCAATCTACTTAACTGATTTTCTTGAAAAACTCCATCCAAAGTTGTATCGTCCAAGCCCATCTGTCCACCATCAGTAGGAAGCTCGAAATCCCCCTCCACCGAAAGGTTACAGTCATTGGCCCCCTCCCCCTTCTCTTCCTCCATCTCCGAATCACTACCTGAGTGGATTGAGAGCTCCAAACCGCCTTCCACCTTATCTCCTGCACAAATCAGCGTTGTCTGGCCACCACGCAGTGAGAAAAAATTTTCTGCACTCCAGTGAAAACACACTTAAATTCAGCACTGGGTACTACACACCCATGACCGCCGGCACCTTGCCGGAGTGACCCCCTGCTTCCATCGGCAACTTCTGTGGACTCGCTGTTAACAGGACAGTCGCCGACGAGCATTGTACATGTTCAGGGACTGATGAAACCCCGTAACTGGACGACGGGTCGAAAGGAAAAAGAGTCGGGTTCTTGGGTGATTGGTGTGGGCTGGGACGGCCCGAGCCCAAACCCAAGCCCTGGTCCTACTACTTTAGATGCAACATTGGGCTGGGCCTTGTCCACGAAGCCCAACCTCTCTATTTCCTGTTGACTTACGGGTTGGGGTTGTGGCCCACATATAAAACCTTGTGGCCCTTGGTCACACAGCCCCAAGCCCATATATGCTTCTCCATACTTCATCTCCCCTTTCCCCTTTATTTCCTTTCTCATCCCAACATACGTACGTAATTCTTCCATTTCCTTTTGCACTTTCCTCAACTGTCCCTGCAATTCCAACAGTTGCCTGCTGCTCACCCACGTCTCCTGCCCGACCTTAGGCCTGCCATAGCCTGACCTCCGTACTGGTTGAGGGGCTCAAAACACACCCCCATCCCGGTCGAAATGCCTTGGTTTCTTCTCGCCGAGCACTGGTCTCGCCACCGTGAGGGCCTCTACGTACATGAGGTTGGATGTTCTCCCTACCCTTCGTTTCGCCTGAGCCCCGGCAACTTTAACTGCCGGCTCCCTCATCTGGGTCATCTCTTCAGCCAGCTCCCTTAGGATCTTCCATCCCCAACCACCTGAACCTTCCGGAAAACAAAGTAAGGAAACTCTTCCCTCGCGTCCATACTCTGCAACCGATAGATAACGTCCTCGATGGTTTGGACTGCGTTGTGCGACAAAGCTCCGATAGCCCTCCCTTACCACCGAGTACACACCTCCTTGCTCCCCCCTCTCAAGCATTCCTCCAACACACGTACAAGCCATAACACTGTATTGCGGCACACGACCACCTCATACTTCTCCTTCCATCCCCTTTCCGATAGACGAATGTTTACTCCCTCTCTTACCAGAGAAATCCTCTTTGATTCTACCACTAACTCCCTAGACAGAATCATATTCCACCATACAAACTACACCACCGTCGAAACGTCAGTCGGACAAGATTGTTGCATGTGTACGGAGAGAGTGTTGCATGTGTACGGAGAGAATAATATGTTGAATCATCCAAAAGAAATTCTTATGCTTCAAAAACTTGACAGAGTTCATACCACTGACATAAGAGAATATGAAGCACATGATAGCTTGTGGGTTTACACTCCAAAGAAAAACACATTAAGTCAGTAAAGTCAAACACTTACAATTTGCGTTCGTTGTACAAGTCTCTTTCAAGCTTTTTCCAGCGAGCATACATCAAAAGGAATCCTTCACTGCCACATGGTAACCCAGCAGCAATGCGATCAACATCAATGTTTGTTTTACCAAGTGCCCTTGCTTGGTCATAAGGTGGGATCACATCAGTTAGTTCCTCATCTTCATCCTTGGCAAGTATTCTTACTTGTTCGGTGACCTTCTTAGTCAATTGTACCTAATCACAAGAAAAATAATCCAAAAAGTAAATATATAAAGGACGTAAAATACTTTCACATGAATGGGCACAAGTATATGTTGCTGCAATTTGACAAGAATCTATAAATTAGTAAATTACACCATAAGCATAAGGTATTGCATAACATAATTACATGGCTCTACTAAAAAGCACACAAAAGACAGAAAATTCCTCAAACACAACCAGCATTTCTCCAGCTTTCTGGAAAAGGTATTCACCTATAAGGATGGCATGCATATGATTTCTTAACTTCTGATAATGCAATATCAAATCAAATATAACAGAAGAGGAGTAACCAAGAAGCAAATTTTGATTGATCTAGTGGTACTAATAATATGTAGTGATGTCAAAATCAAAATAGAACTTGAGATGCATTGATGTCCTCTATCAATGAATTTGAAACCCTGAAATTATAAATAAATAAATAAATAAATAATAAAATAAAAATAAAACATATAAAAAAAAAAAAAAAAAAACACTGCTGGCGCAAGCTTAAAACAATGCAGTAACAGCAAAACAAGCTTAAAACATAAAACTAAATAAAAGTAAAAAATAAAAGAAACAGAGGTTAAAGCATAACAAAAATTCGTCACTAAAGAGTTAAGTTCAGTAGGAATTATTCTGTTATACTCCTTCCTCACATTAAAGTTGAGCCCAAAGTAGGACCCATTGATGATGTTAGAGGATGTCCTGTTTTGATAATGGTCACATAGATGTGCATAAATTGAAATGATGTGAACATAGTCAATCTCAAAAGAGAGGAAAAAAGGGTAGTGAAACATGGTTTCACTGAGACAATGTAATTACCAATTTGGTAAGAAGTTCAGATGCATTTGAAGGCAGCCCAGCTCCATCAACCATCCAAGGGGATTCAGATGATTCATCATTTTGGACTGTCTTTGCACCAGAAGTTATTATCTCATTCAACCTATGCTGCAAAGAATCAAAGGGAGAGACACGGAAAAGCATCATTGTAGGATCAGAACCTGGCACAATGATACTTCCAATCTTTGAGAATGCCAAAATGCAGAAGCAAAACAAAATTGTTTATCTCATTCAACCTAGTCTGCAAAGAATAAAAGGGGGAGATGTGAAAAAGCATCATTGTAGGAGCAGAACATAGCACAATGATGCTTCCAATCTTTGAGAATACCAAAATCCAGAAGCAAAACAAGTTTGTTTATCCTAATCCCAGTAATGGAAAAGAATCGCTTTCAAGATCAGTAATGTAAGGCAATGAACCTAAGGTACCTTCTTCCATTAGTGAGACAAATAAGGTAGCCTTAATTTACTGATGAATTTCTTCAACCCTTCAAGCATTTAGTTAAAAAGTCGTGATCCATTGCAGTCACTGATCCAATGCTATTTCTCAAACCCATAGCAAGTTACATAATCTTATAGATTCATATGGTAACTAGATAAAATCATAAATGATGGGAAAGGATGTGCAGGATCACGTGGGTGCCTATTTGACCTTGCAGATGCTAGCCATCCAGGTAACAAAGATTAGCATAGCCCATTTAAAGTTTTCCTATTAGTGTAACTATCTTAGATTCTTAAATGTTAAATTAGGCACAGAGATGAAGCAGAAACCATCCTTGCCACATAAATAATAACGATAACCTCAATATGATAAGCAAAAACATCATGCATATTCAGAGTAGAAGCAAAACAAACCTTGGCCTCTTCCATCTCAATACTGGCATTGTCAAGTCCATCCAACATAGAAGAGTCTTTGCTTACAAGTGAAACCTTGAAAGAGTGATAAAGTTTTAAAACCTAAACTCCCAAAAGCACTCAAAACACCCTTGAGAAAAAGGCTACAGACCAGGATTGGTGTTAGCTGCCCTTCTAGGTCAAGGAGGCCTTTGGCAAATGCAGCTGCAGACATCTGCCAATGAATATCTTAGTGTGAATTATAAATGATGCCAAAGTCAAAGGTTAACGATCAAAATGCTGGTAAGTCAGTAAGGAACTTTCGGGAAAGTAAAGCTCTAGAAGACAAAAATTATAAAAGCATAGATTTACAACTTCACTATGGCTATACCTGCACACGACCCTCATCAGAGCTGTAAATTTTAAGATCGTGACGATATGTACTATGGAGGCGAAGTAGGCCGGTACCTTCTCCTGCAATTTTATAAAACTTCATTAAGACACACATGCAAGAACAATAGTAGGTCTAGCAGACTTAAAGCTGGTAACTCCTTTGATACAATGTAAAAAACCATTGACTTAGTCGAGACTACTTGGGATGAGAAATTGCTAGAGAAGGAATGAAAAACTCAAGTGTTTGACTGGTATCACATTTCCAAAACATGATAGCATCACCAATTAATCTGTCAATAAACTCTGCATTTGAGGTTGAATTGAGACAAGGGCATGCATTCATTGAGACAAAAGGAATCCCCAAAGTTTATTGAGTAATTGGAACTAGAAAATAGGTTGGAACAATATCTAAGGGACATAGTGAAGTGGACTAATGTAATGGTCACCAACCAAAGGTGATATGCAATTAAGCTCATCATGATCAAATTATATTCAAGCAGGAATTAGCATTTCTGGCTGATGGTAAGGATAGCTAACTCGAATGGTTGGATTTCTCATGAATCTGAATCATGTGCAAGTCCTGCATGATCCACGATCTAGTTTTGACTTAACAAGGACTTTTAAACTGCATGTGGGAAAAAAGAATAGCTGTGCAAAAAATAATAAGAAAACTGTTGAATCACTCAAATGCCTCTTCATACATCAAATTAGCTTGAGTGAGTTACCAAGAATTGGGAAGAAATAAATAAATAAATAAATAAATAAAATTAAAAAAAATTAAAAAATAAAAATAAAGATAAGTTCTAGAAAGATGATTTTAGAAAATGACAAAGATCCACCAACATAACCTGGATACATGTTATTTCGGAAATATCTACCCAGTTCTTCAGCCTGCAAAGAATGACAGAAGAAAAATTAAGAACTAAGACACTAGACGAAAAGGTTATACAAAAAGTTTTTTTTCTATGAATAAGAAGATTTTATTGAGACAAGTAACAAGGCAAAGTCAAGTGCACAAAAAGTACACAAAAACTGAACCTATTACAAGTCAGGAACTAGAAAAAAGAAACAAGAAAATCATGGACACTAGTTCCATTAAATACAACAGGGGAAGCCCACTGAAATAAGGAATTAAAGAAAAAATGTCTAAGTTCATACACCAAGTGTTCCTTATCTTGAAAGCATTGACCATTCCTCTCAGCCCAAGTACACCACACAAGGCATAAAGGGATCATATTCCAAACAGCAGTTATTTGCACATTACCCCTTAAACCTCTCCAGCATGCAAAAAGGTCCACCACCCTCCTAGGTATCACCCAAGCCATACCAGACCTATTGAACACTTCATACCATAACAACCTAGTCACTTCACAATTTAATAATAGATGATCCACTGATTCACCAGATTTCTTGCATAAGAAACACCAATCCAAAACAATTAATCCACGCTTCTCGAGATTATCCAACGTCAAAATCTTCCCTAAAGAAGCAGACGAGCCAAAGAACGCTACCTTTAGGCACCTTACTCTTCCAAACCAAATAAAAAACTAAGCCACTGAAACATCCAGATTCTGAGAAATATGAAAAAGAGGTGGAAAAATAGCACAAAGAGTCCTACCACCACACCATGGATCATGCCAAAATCGAATTCTAGAGCCGTCCCCAACTACAAAGATGACATGTTTTACAAAAGCATCCCAACCTCACCTAATCTTTTTCCACACCCCCACCCCATAAGTACCACTTACCTCCATGGAACCCCACCCCCCCCCCAAATAAAAAAAAAAGCACTCCCATATTTAGAATCAATCACAGCTCTCCACAAAGAATCACATTCCTGATGATACCTCCACAACCACTTCCCTAATAATGCTTTATTTATTTATTTTTTATTGGCACTAGGTGTCCGAGAACAACATCCCAACTAATCCCAGAGGTGCACAGGCCCTCGATAAGGAGTTTCCCGCAAGTGCACCTTGGGTAATTCAAAGGGAAAATCCCTCAACCCGATAGCTCCCAAAAATTGTTTGCACCCAAGGGGATTTGAACCTTAGACCTGGGGGAGCATACCCCCAAGCCCAAGGCCTTTACCATTTGAGCCAAGCCCTAGGGGTTCCCTAGTAATTCTTTATAAAAATGCTCAACTTCCGAAACCCCAACCCACCACACGACAAAGGAGAACAAATCTTATCCCAACTAACCAAATGAAACTTAGCTTCCTCCCCCATACCTCCCCACAAAAAGTCTCGAAATAACTTCTCCAATCGATTAGCCACACCGATTGGAATGAGAAATAAAGATAGAAAATATGTATGAATGTTAGACAACGTACTTTTGATAAGGATGATTTTTTCCCCTTTTGACAAATACAATCTCTTCCAACCTGCCAACCTTCTCTCTACCTTCTCCAACACCCCATCCCAAACCGTAATGGCCTTGGACGTTGCCCCAAAGGAAGCCCAAGGTAACTAATTGGCAAAGAGGAAACCTGACAATCCAGAATATTTGCTAACCTACTCATATTTCTCACCTGGCCCACCAGTACCATCTCGGACTTTCCCAAATTTACCTTAAGGCCCAACAAAACCTCAAAAGGAAGCAGAAATGCTTGCAGATTTATACAATATGTTACAAACAATAGTTTCACACGAGTGTACTTTTCATCAACAATACTATTAGAATTGTTCATATATGCTGACTAATGAAACAGAAACAGGCATATGATCCATGGATTATCATTACCTGCTTTCTGCCAGCATGTGTAAGAACACCCCCATATTTAAGAACCATGAGAGCTTCAACAGGTCGTTCTTCCTCCCCTTCTCCATTGCTTTTTGCAACTTTAACCCACTTTAGTGGCTTTAGTTGAACCTTCCTATATATACCAGAAAAATGTCCACCCTGGACATGTAAAATTGAAAAAGAAAGAAAACCAAAGTCAGAACACTGAAAAAAGAATTTGAGGATCATATCAATCTCCTATAAAAAGTTTATCCACATGTTTAGACATGCAAGGACATGACAATCAAGTATTGATATCACATGCGGCATCATTGGCTTCATTTTACACAAACTGCCGCAGCCCAAGTTGAGGAATTACAATCAATCACATGCCTAATTTATTTTTCTTAGGAAAAATGTCAAGTATTTATACAAAAGTCAATACTCCCATTATGGTGGGTAAAAATAATTCAAAAATGTTTAATAACTTTCAGTTTGTGTATGAGAACTAAATTCACTCCAAGCACATGACATTCATAACATAAGAAAACACAGTAAGATAACCATATTACAGCTGGATAACTAATATAAAATATGCATGACTGAAAGTGAGACGTAAATACCTCCTCAAGCACTGCTTTGACTTGACGAAGCTTTTCCGCATGCTCAAAGTCTTCCGTTTCACTATCACTTTCTCGACCTGGTCTATAAAAGTGATGAAGCATTTCATTTAGAAAGCAACAATACCAAACATTTTAAGAACTTGTATCTGTTACCATTTCTTCTGGGGGAGGGTGGTAAGGCTTAGATTCATTATCGATTAACTTTTAAATGTGGAGTGATACCTAGTACGAGGAACAAGCATTCGTGTGGCATCCAACAAATCTTGCAACTGGATGGCACTTTTAAGTTTTGTCTGTAGAATGAAAACCAACAGAAAAACCATCCCATAAGTGGTCAAATTACACAATATAGAAAGTAGTATAAAAAGCAGATGAGGTAAAAAAGATCACCTCAGATCTTGGTCGCCCCCCATTGTACTTTAACATCAAACTTAATAGCTTTTCCTCAGTAACCTTCAACTTCACCTTCTGTTTGGGAGTCCTATCACCGCTACGAAAACAAAACAGGGATAAGAATAGAAAACAAAGAAAAAGGAACAAACTAATCTAAGGAACTTCTAAGGGAAACTTAACATACTGTCGAATAACGGCAATTACACAACGTAGCTCCTCAGACTGCCCAAATGTGCCAATAATCCCACTTCCCTGACGAGTTAATCCCTCGGAAGGCTGGACTGGTTCATTGAGTTTCCACGGTAAAGTTGGTGGAATTGCTGAAGAAAGATGAGAAGCTCTTGCATCTAAAAACATCTTCCTCAAGACACAAGCAGCATCATCATAATACCTGCAAGTGGAAAGGAAATTCATGTGTACCTCTTCCAATGAAGAAACATAAGCAATTTCAGAATTTAAGAAGGCAGTAAAAACTAAAACTAAAATTCTTATTGACCGATTTAAAAAAAGAAAATCCCTTGGCCGAACTATTCAGCATGTGATGTAGAATAACTTTCATAATAGAAAATGTAAAAAAGATAACGAATTATTTTGAATACATATTTCTTGGAAAATAAACCTTTTTTATAAGCGACTTGGAAAAAAAACTAACGGTAAGATATAGGAATTGGGATGAAGAAAGACAATTACATTCAATGAACACTTTAGTCATTTTCCTTGTAGAAAACAATGGATGAGCTTAAAGTTCCTTGGGGCCATTGATTTTAATGGTGTCCATGATTTTCTACTTTCAATTGTAAACCCTAGTTAGGTACTTCTCATGTATACATCCTGTGTACTTGGGCTTTGCCTTCTCTTATGAATAAAACTTCTTGATTACCTAAAAATAAGTCATTTCCTTGTAAATGGTTCTGGCAAAACCAGAAAAGAATTTTAATTCATGTTGGAATCATGCTGGCATATCAAAGCAAGTACCCACATTGAATAATTATAATATTAGAAAAACTAGGTAAAGCTCGATAATATCAGAAAAACAAGGCAAAGCAAGCTTTACTTGTACGAGTTTTTCACAAAGCTCCACCCATTCACATCACAAACATATGAACATCCATCAGAACGCAAAAGATCAAACCCGCAAACCTGCAAGTGACAGAAATTACTTATAAATAGAGCTAAAGCACAAATTATTCAACAATAAAGGAATTTCTTGATGAGTGTATGCCTACACATCATATCAAGCCATATAATTCTTAGCAGTAAATTTCTTTGAACTATCTTTGAACTTTCTGTATTTCTGGACTTTGTTTTGATTTTGTAATGAAAGTATCTTGCTTAGGAAAAAAAAAAAACATTCTAAATCGGTTTGATATGGTGTTTCGTATATCTCCTGTATAGTAGGAAAACAATACAGAAGTTCTGGTGAATTCATAGAACCTGTTCATATACAGCCTATAAAAAGCAGATTTAATATGTTACCATTTCATTTGTCACAACTCCAATGAGCTCAACAAATCTACAAATACCAGTTTCTATGACAGTTCAAATAATCAGACTCTCAAATAGGATGAAAGTATCTGATACGACATTACTGCAAAACAGCAGCTGCTGATTTAGAGCTGACGACCTATTTTACATTCCAAAATCCAGAGATAAAGAGAAATGTTCCTTAAGATGACTAATAAAATGAGCTTGTTAATCTGGGAAAAGTCATTAGCCAAAGTTTAATTTTTTTTTTTTTTTTTAATCGGTAAACAAATTTTATTGATCAAAAGAAAGCAAATGCCCAAGTATACGGGACATATACAAGAGCAACGCCTAGGCATGCTAGTTTAGAAAATCTTTTTAATTAGTTAATTGCGGGCTGCTTTAGCCAAAGTTTAATAATAATCTACTTCTCAAAAAATAAAAATAATAATAATAGTCTAATGCAACTTTTTCTTCATCGGCAGGGCCAGGGAGGATATAGATAAATTTAATGACAAGCAAGAACAATTAAAACATATAGAAACTGATATTTAGCATGCTTCATAATAGAAGTAATCATAAACAAGAAAGAATGCTAATGCCTTTAAAGAACATACTGAATACTTGTTACCACATCCAGACAACTTACCGCTTGCCTAAATGCAGTGTAAACGTCTCTTGCCATTTGTTTCTCGGTAGGTGTGAGTAACACAGGATACCTCACCTGTCAAAGAAAGAAAGGAATATATGTTTCAACGGTTACTAGTTTATCACATGAATTAGGTTACTACCATCACCTACTGCTTGCTACACACCATATACTAATACTTTCTATATATCCGGTGGGTGCCTAACAGCTAATTTCACTTAACTTTTTTTTTATCATATAAAGTTTCAACTATGAAAAAAATAAGTTGGTTGGAAAAGACAAAATGATATATCAATAGAGTACATAGAAAGAGTCAATTCTGGAGTGCAAAGCACCTATTTAAGGCATAATCCTGAGACAAGACCAAGATAAAGAGAAGAATTAATTATTTCATGAAAACATAATTGGGATCGTGTGAGAGGCAGTGTGCTCCAGTATGCAGTTCAATAATCCCTAAAAACTTTGTGCATGTGAAGTCAGCATTTTGAAAGATTGTATGTAAAGTCAGCATTGAATTGAGAGGGTAATGCCAAATTATAATTACACTAGGCCATTCTATCTATGTATGTGGCACAGAGTATTTGGAGTAGGGGGAGTTCGGTCCAATCCAGTCCCGTCCCGGGGGATTTTGTGGACCAGACCGGACCTATTTGGTCCAAGGATTTCCCAACCTGGACCGGACTAAATAGCTAGGGACGGTCCGGTCCATTCGGTCCAACCTTGTTCCAAATGTGCCAATAGCCCAATCTATATATCCCATATTTTTCAGCCCAATAGTGAAAACCCACTAACAGTTTATCCAATTTTAAGCCAAAAATACCAAAAAAGAACTTGAAAGAAAAATAAAAATAATCATAAAAGAAAAATTGTCTATATACAATAAATTTGAATAAAAGATTTTACTACAAAAAAATAAAAATTTTCTATATCCAACCAAACAATTTAAACAAGGTTATAAATCATAGTATTTAATATTTATCATGCAAACTAGCAACTTATTTACCATAACTATTAAATAATTTAATACATATACATATAGTATACTAGGATATATATATATATTAAAATATATATTAATATAAATATAATACTATTAGCCTATTAGTATATAGTAATAGTTATTAACTTATTTACTATAACTAATAAATTAATAATACACTATTACACTAGTACTAATACTATAACTATATTAACTAATAACTATACTAGTAGTATTACTAAAATACTATATGTTAGTGATAAATTGCTAATACTATATTAAATAATAATAATATTACACTTATTACTAATAATCTATGTAGTTATAGTGATTTAATACTAACATATTAAGTTAACTATACTAATACTATTATAAATTTATACATATATTATAATTTATACTATAACTCTTATAATATGTTAATATATTAATATATTTTTTTTTTTGATAAGTAAGAAGAAATATATTATAAAAGAAAAGGGCAAGGCCCAAGTACATAGGGGGTATACAAAGAGCCTTGCTACAGGCTAAGAGCTGCAAAGAGCAGCGTAAAGATCAGAAAAAGAAGTGCCATTCAGTACAATAGAGGATGCCCATAAAACTAAAGTGTGGTAAAAGAAAGCCCTAAAGCCTTCCGGAGATCGCTCCTTATCCTCGAAACAGCGACTATTCCTCTCGGTCCATGTGCACCACATTAGGCAAAGTGGCACCATTTTCCAAATGTCTGCGATCTGCCCCTTGCCCCGGATTCCTCTCCAACAAGCCAAAAGATCAACCACCTTTCTAGGCATTACCCATGCCAAGCCTAGTCTTGTAAAGATGTCATCCCATAATGCCGTGACAGCTTCACAATGAAGAAGTAAATGGTCCGCTGTCTCGCTGTTGTGTTTGCACATAAAGCACCAATCCATTAGGTAAAGGCCACGTCTTCTCAGTTTATCAATAGTCAGTATACTCCCGTGAGATGCTAGCCATACGAAGAAGGCCACTTTTAAAGGTGCCTTAGTCCTCCAAATGCTCTTCCAAGGGAATGCAGTGGATGGGTGTGCCGAAAGTACCTTGTAAAAGGAACGTACTGAGAAACGTGCATTTCCCGTGGGCGACCAAAGGAGGTGATCTTCTCTATTAGCATGTAGCTTCAAAGCTTGTAACGCGCTGTAGAAATCGGCAATGTCTCCCAATTCCCAATCTTGTGCCGCTCGGGTGAATCTTACTGACCAATGCGTGAAGGTAGAAGAGCTGTTGGAGTTATCAGAAACTGTGGCCTCCTTATCAGACGCAATACTGTATAGGGAAGGAAAAGTGATCTTCAAAGCAAACTCGCCACACCAAGTGTCATGCCAAAAACTAACTTGATTGCCCCTTCCCACCACCAATCTGCAATTAGCAAAAAAAGCTTCCCAGCCATTGCGTATGTATTTCCACACACCTACTCCATAAGCCCCTCTTACTGCGTTGGAACACCAACCACCTCTCAAGCTCCCATATTTGCTGTCGATAATTTCTCTCCAAAGGGCGTCTCGTTCCCTATGGTATCTCCATAGCCATTTACCAAGTAGTGCCCTGTTGAGAATTCTCAAGTTTCGGAGCCCCAATCCACCATTTTCCATGGGTGTGCATACTTTTTCCCATTTGATCAAATGGAATTTTTTCACATCTTCCAAACTACCCCATAGGAAATCGCGGAAGGTCTTCTCCAATCTAAGTGCCACACTTGCAGGCAAGGGGAAAAGAGAGAGGAAATATGTGGGAAGATTAGATAGAGTGCTCTTAATAAGAGTGACTCTGCCGCCTTTTGATAGATAAAGTCGTTTCCATCCCGCAAGTTTACTTTCAATTTTCTCGACCACCCCATCCCACATGGACTTGGATTTGTGAGAGGCCCCCAAAGGGAGACCTAGATATTTCATAGGCAAGGATGAAACCTTGCAGCCCAGAAAAACAGCCAACTCACTTAGATTGTCGACCTCACCAACTTGAACCATTTCAGATTTTGCAAGGTTGACCTTGAGTCCGGAGACGGCTTCGAAACAGAGCAATAGAGCCCTAAGAGAGCGGATCTGATCAGGGTCTGGCTCGCAAAAGATCAGAGTGTCGTCAGCAAAGAGAAGATGAGAAATACAGAGATTACCATGGGTGGAGCCGCCCACTGAGAAACCCGAGATGTGACCACCCTCCACCATTCTATGTAACATTTTGCTTAAAACATCCATTACTAAGATGAAAAGGAGAGGTGATAAAGGGTCTCCTTGCCGTAGGCCCCGGGAGCTATTGAAGAAGCCTTCGGGAGTGCCATTAACCAAAACGGAGAATCTGACAGTTGAGATACAATGTTTCATCCATTGACACCACCTTTCCCCAAAACCGTACCTGCCAAGTATGTGTATCAAAAAATCCCAGTTTACATGATCAAAAGCTTTCTCCATATCCAGCTTGCACAGGATACCCGGAATACCAGATTTGACCCGACTTTCTAAGCATTCGTTGGCAATTAGAACGGAGTCGAGAATTTGCCTCCCTTTCACAAAGGCATTTTGAGACTTCGATATGATCTTTCCCATAACGGTGCACATCCGTTGGGCTAGCACTTTGGAAATAATTTTGTAAACCCCACTCACCAAGCTAATGGGGCGAAAGTCCTGCACCTCTACCGAGCTTGCCTTTTTTGGAATAAGGGCGATAAAGGAGGCATTGAGACTTTTCTCAAATTTCAGGAAAGAGTGAAATTCGAAAAAAACCTTCATAATGTCCTCTTTGATAATGTCCCAGCTAGCTTGAAAGAAAGCCATGGTGAAACCGTCGGGACCTGGGGCCTTGTCTTTTTCCATCCCTTTTAAAACTTTAAGCACTTCCTCCTCTTCAAACTGCCTTTCTAACCACGCTGCACTTGATGCATCAATAGAGTCAAAAGTTAACCCATCTACCTTAGGCCGCCAGGAATGTTGCTCTTTAAGCAACTGGTCGTAAAAGTGCACGATGTGTTCCTTGATGGTTGCCCTGTTGGTGATAATCCTCCCGTCGGAATGTAAAACCTCAATGGCGTTGGTTCGTCTATGGGAATTGGCGACACTATGAAAGAATTTAGTGCACTTGTCCCCTTCTTTCAACCAAAGGGCTCGTGATTTTTGTCTCCAGGATATCTCCTCCAAGAGCGTGATTTTTTCCAGTTCGGCTATCACCACCGTTTTCCTTTCCTTCTCCTCAGCCGTGAGGGCCACAGATGCTTCTCTGTCCTCCAAGAGCTGCAGTTCCTGAAAAAGAGTGTGTCTTTGGTTATTTAGATTCCCGAAGGTTTCCAAATTCCATGTTCTTAGGTCATTTTTCAAGAATTTAAGTTTTCCGGCTAAAACAAAACTGGGGGTGCCCGAAATCTGATAGGAGGACCACCAAGATCTGATTTTGTCCATAAATCCCTCCGCCTTCAACCACATATTCTCAAATTTGAAGTATCTCCGCCCCTCGTGAATACCTCCACAATCCAACATGAGTGGAAAGTGGTCTGAGCAAAGCCTGGGAAGGCGCTTCTGACAAAGGGTGGGGAAATGTGTCTCCCAAGACGGTGAGACCATAAATCTGTCCAGGCGAGACCATGCCCTCCCATTTGACCAAGTATAGTCACCCCCCCCTAGGGGTAGATCAAGCAGGTCCAGTTCAAATATTAAAGCTGAGAAATCAGCCATGGCTGATCCCGAGTTAGAATCCCCCGACCTTTCACTCGAGAAGCGAGTGGTGTTGAAATCGCCTCCAATGCACCAAGGACCCTCCCACCAACTACACAAGCCAGCGATCTCGTCCCAAAGAAGCTTCCTGCTATTATCATTATTCGGGCCATAAACACCTGCAAAGCCCCACGCGAACCCATCCTCCTAAGATTTAAAGAAACATGCAACCACAAACTCCCCAAAGGATTCTTCCACCAAATCAACAACTCTCTTATCCCACATCACAATAATGCCCCCTGAGGCGCCCTTGGAAGGCAAGCTAGTCCATCCCGCATAAGCGCAATTCCATAAACTTCTAACAATATTCCTATCTACGTACTTCAATTTGGTCTCCTGTAAACAAATGATGTCCACCTTCCAATCCCGGATAGGTTCTTCACCCTAAGGCGTTTGTTCGGATTGTTTAAACCCCGAACATTCCATGAAAGGATTTTGGGCTTCATGGATCACCTAAGGTTACCCTATCAGTAATTCTTTCCCGGCTAGCGCTACCTTCTCGATCATAATTTACGGAACATGAAAGTCTCTTTAATTCCCTTTCCCTTTTGCTGGCAGATCGGAGGTGGTGAGACTGCTCTGCTGCAATGGCTGTGAACAATGCTGTCAACTGGTCCTCGAAGCCGACGCAAGAAATCCCCGCGCAATGCCGAATGTCCTCTAACTTCTTCAGCACCCAATCCGTTTGTGGGTCAGACCACGGTAATGCTGGGGGCAACGAGCAAAGTGGGCTTGGATCATCCCCTTCATTCCCCACAACATCCCCTTCAATCCCCATATCAGTGAAAGGTACCAAAAGGCTTGACCCTAAATCTGCCTCCCCTTCTTCTCCCACTTCAAGACCAAGTTCAACCTCTTCCTCAAGCGTACAAAGAACCCTAGAGGTAAACTCAGAGGAATCCATCAAGGAAGGAGCAAACCGAACTGCTGGTGAGGAGTGATCTTCATTCCCGGAGGAGAAATGGCCCTCGGAAGAGAACCCAGTAGCTTCCAAAGGACCGATCGGAAGCTTCTGTGCCGGATCCGGGCCCACGGAGGCGAGAGGATCGACGGTGACGTCGTTTTCCTCCGTGGGTAACACTGTCGGAGGCGTACTTGTCACCTTAGTGGGTTTAGGTGATGCTTTGACTATGCCGGTAGGGTCGCCGGAGCTAGTCGGCACTTTCTGCGATGCCTGCGGGGTGGCCGGCGTGATTGCCGGCGGGGTTTGGTTGAGGGAGCCTGAAAGCGGGTCACGGGACCGAGATCCGTGTGTTGAAGGCTCCTTCCGGGTCACGGGCTCGACCCGAGAGGGGGAACCCGTCTGGGGAGCGGGCCAAGGGCTTGGGCTTAAGGCCCGAGTGAGCGGGGTCGAGGCCCGTGTAGAAGGGGCCTGCTGGGAACCGGGTGGGTGAACCGGCCTTGAAGCCCGGATGGGGGAACCGGCCTGGTGGGGGTTTAAAACATTTTTTGCCCTCTGCGGGCTTTGAGGCCCGTTCGGCCCAGGGGCAAACAAAGGCCCGAGAGGCCGTGTGCTTACCAAAGCCCCACAACCTTCAGTCTTCTCTGCACATGCAGAGGCTTTCCCTCCCGTAATGGGAAAACGACTTTCTGAGATTGGCTGGAGCGAGACAGACGTGCGCACCTTACTCCGTCCCATCACCATGCCGAGTCCCATGTCTACTTTATTCACCAGAGTAGCAACCTCTTGGAGTACACCCGAAAGTTTGGATTTAATATCCCAAAAAACTCCTTCTATTTCACCTAATGCTGTACCACTGTCAGAAATCCCCTCCACTACCGCTGGGCAACAACCAGGTTTATCTTTCTGCAACTCCTGTATAGCGCTGCACTCTCCCGTTGCACCGGATAAAACCGCGGCATAAGAAGCCGGCGTGGCCAAAGGCCTGAATCCAAACTCCCCAACCCGACTTGGAGTCTCATGTTCAGCCACCTTTCTGAGGTTGTAGGCAAACCCCTCCCATCCACAACTCTTGGCGCCTTCAGGGATGATTAGGGAGCCTCTTCTTCTGCCATTGACGAATTCCTCCAAGTGGAGATAGCAGCCCCTAGCATTTCTGAGTAGATGAAGGGTGAGAAACCCATTGCCGATCCTCGTTTTTTTAAAGAAATTCTCACGCCACCTGGTCTCGGCAGCTTCCACCACCATTTTCACCACCCATGAAGCCGCCGCCCCATTGATAAGCAAATAAAGAGCCATGCGTCTGCTTTTCTCTAGAATACAAAAACAATTTGCTCCCACCTTCGAGAAAACAAAAGTTTTGGACTCCACAGAAAAATGTCTAATGTTCTCCATTGCAGAAAAAACAGGGGAGAAAGAGAGAGGGTGAGAGAAAAAAAGATAAAGGAAAAGGTGAGGAAGGGAGGGGGATTATAGAGATGGAAGAGACAAATCAGCTCCGGCGAGGGGCGCCGGAGTGAGAGAAAGATGCATGCATGCAGGCACGAAGGGAGTGTACGGAGAGAAAATCGAGTGACATTTTATTCGTGTATTATATATACTAGTACTATATATAATAGTTATACATTAAAGAATATAATAATACATCGATACTACATATATATAGTCATAGAGTTATAGTGATTTAGTTATTATGATTAGTATAACTATATGATAGTATTAGTATTAGACTATTAGTATAGCTATATATTAGTAATATTAGTTAAGGTGAATCAGTGATTTAGTATAACTATATTCTACATTACTATATTAGAGACTAGAGTATTAGTATTAATATAAATGTTAGTATTAGTTATAGCTATATAGCCTATATTAGAATTTAGACTATATAATAGACTAATATTATTAATACAATTGTATAAGTATATTGTATAGCTATATATTAGTATTAATTATAGTGATTAGTATAACTATATAATAGTATTAATAGTAGACTATTAGGATAGCTATATATTAGTATTACTAATAGTGATTTAGAATAACTATATTAGTATAACTATAACTATAGTCTATATCAGACTATTAGTATTATTTTTTTAATACCATATTAGACTATTAGTATTAGTATAAATATTAGTGTAATTTTTGGGTAGTTTTGGGATTAGTGTATTGTGGGTTGTTTTTGGGTCATTAGGGGTGCTTTATTATGGGCTAGTTGTTTTCTTGTATACGTTCAGTGTACTTGGTTACTCCTTTTGATATATAAATATTTTTCCTTATAAAAAAAAAAGTATTAGTATATAATTATAAATATTAGTATTAGTTAATAATTATTTAAAAATTATATAATTAATTTATACAATTATTAATATAAATAATAATAAAAATTTAATTTTTCATTCAGTCTGGTCCAGGGTGAAAAATCCCTGGACCAGGACCGAACCGAATGAGTTCAGTCCTATATAAATTGGGTCTAGTCCGGTCCAAAAATGGCCAATCCGGTCGGTTTCTCCAATCCGGACCGAAGCCAATAGTGAGATTTGGTGGAAGTTTCATATCAAGAAAACATCTATTGTCAACAATGAAAGGTTTCGATTCAATGTAAAAGCTAAAATTAAATATAGCAGCAAATGTTTCCTTCCATAGGCAAATCTCAAGAGCAAAAATATGTCCACATTATTCATGCACTATATGATTGACGTCAAGCCCAAAAAAAGGCCATATAAACATCAAAGTCATTATAGGATGACAGGAAATTGACAACATCATAAATGTTTCGTAACCGCAACTATGGATTCTTGAACATCTAGGTTTTGAACTCTAGCTAGGCTTATTCTACCAAATTAGAAAAAATCTATTCATCATCCCAATTCTCATCATCCCATGATATGGCATTAGATGATTGGAACCAATCATCTAATGCCATATCATGGGATGATGAGAGGATCTCAAGATGATGAAAATTGGGATGATGAGTAGTATTACTCACCAAATTATAGGTTTATTCAACCAAAGCCGAAGATTGTAGGTTCAAGCCTCGCTAGAACACCTATTTAAAATTTTTGCTTCCCTATAAAAGAAATAAAAATAAAAGTATTGACTCCTCTAATATGAAGCAGAGCAACTCAACTATTCTTCCATCAAGCTAGGGCTGCCTGCACACATATTATCTTGCTGAAGCTGTTTTAAGTGCATAAATGCTAATATTCATGTTCTTATATGTTTGACTGAAAAATATGCAGTGCCTATCCACCAGACACAAATTCCCTCAAAGATGCAAGGCAACTGACCGGTCAGGTTAAAAACTCGCACCACCATCAAGTAATGCCAAAGAAATGAAAGGATGACAAGGAATTGAGAATTGCAGACTAGAGACGTATAAGAGAAAGAAAGTAGTAGTTGTAACAGAAAAGGCAGAAAGACAAGATGAGCTGGTAATTAAAATGTTACATTTACAACTTACTTCCTTGCCATCAGGATTTCTCATAACAACACCATCCACAACAGGAGACTTCCTAGCCTCTGCATGTGCATATTCGGGGCCAACGGTGTACACCTAAAATAATGGTAAAACAGACTCAAGCAAGCATTTGTATAAGAAAACAAATATATAAATAACTAAAGATATAACTGATGTTCAGAATTTTTCTTCCTGCCAACCCATAACCCAGGACAAAAGAACAAACCCAATATTTTTTTAAATAAATGGCTTCTGTTCAGAAAGAGAACTTCCACCATAGCAAGCTAAAACAATCCTGAAGATCTCAAAAGGTCCATCACCAACGGAACCACGTCCTTCTACAGAAGCATATATTTATAAGATCAATCAAAACAAGTCAAATAAATACTAAACTCCACAACCTTGACATCTGTTCCACCAGTGGGCTTAAATTCCTCATATATATAGGAGCCTTCACGCCTCACTTTTCTGATCTCAGGATGAAACTCACTGGATCGATTACCAACCTAAAAGAAAACAACAATCATACTGACAATACATGGATAATAAGTTATAGATGCCAAAAAAATAAACGATCACTTTAAAACGACTTGTTATCCTTTTTCTGCAGGGGTAGGTCTGAAGGGCCCTGCCTTGGAGAGATTCCCCAACATAAAAAAATAATAATAAAAATAAAAAATAAACCATCACAACAGTCTATGGGTTCTGAAAAACTCTAATTTTAATCCCTTCATCCATCTCCCATTTATTTTTTAACAGGAGAATTGCAAGCCAAATTAAGAAAAATTGGACTGGCCACCATGGTCCACCATGATGGCTCCATATGATGTGGCCCACTGCTCAACACCTTTGCGGTGGACAGATTGTGTCGGCAAGGGGCAGCCCTCACCCATGGGAGCCACCACAGAGGTGGTTTTATGGTAGTTGCTCCAAACTTCTCTCTCTCTCTCTCTCTCTCTCTCTCTCTCTCTCTCTCTCTCTCTCTCTCTCTCTCTCTCTCTCTCTCTCTCTCTCCCCCTCCTTTTTATTCTATTTTTATCCTATTATTTACTTTTTTGTAAGTGGTTTTTTTATGATTTTTTATTTAATTTGAGTCTTAAAAAAAATAGTTCATCTTACATTAGTAATTTTGTTAGTTTGTTGTTTTTTTTAACGTATTTTAATTTTTTAGAGGCTATCTCTATGCCACGTTAGCCATCCCATAATATATATATATATAAAGAAGTTTTTTAAAACAAAAAAAAAAAAAAAAAAAAAAATCCTATCAGAAGTCACATAGCCTATCTATGCCAGAACAATTCACCCATTAGAAAACTCACAGGAGAGAGGTGAAGGGGTTAGAATGAGAGTTTCTCAAAAGTGAATCTGAGGGATTTTTTGCAAAGATGATGGAAACCCAGAGATTGATGCTGCAACTAACCAAAAGACAATTGATCAATAAGCAGCTATAAATGTTAATCACTACAATAAATGTCACTGAGCATGAGAGTATATGTGCTAGCTTATAATTTCATAGATATGTCATAAATGATGTTCCAAAAATTGTACTGGAACTGCAACATCACCCACAGGCTAGTGGAACTCAAGTAAACCCAAATCCAACTGACTACAAATGGGTTAGTTTTTGCTAAGATCCAACCAACATAATCAATAATTTGCCTTCTATTTTAAGATTTTTTATCTACCAATAATTCACCACCACTTTTGGTGGAGGTATCATTTAGACTTCACGAACCCCGATATCCCATTGAGTTAGAATGTTTTGAGCCATGAACATTGACAAAGAGCTCTTAATGAAAAACTCACCTTCCTGAATAATTCCTTCATACCTCCACCTGCAGAACTAGGGTAATATATCATAATACGATGATCATCTCCTTCACATACATAAAAATCAGTCATTAGCATATGTGCACATTGGAAAAAGCAATACATTGAATTAATGCAAATCTTAAAAGTATTCAATGCGAGAAGTTGCACTTCAAGAGTAAAAAAAAAAAAATAACTACATATTGAAGGCAATACTTCCATATCAAAAACAATTGGACAATGGCAGAAAAGGGGACAATAAAAGCTTATGACATTAAATATCAAAAAAAGCTCATGACATTATTTTCACTTTCAGATTTCATATCAAATATTTTTTATCTAGTAAAAGTCAAACAAAGATAAAACAGATGTCAAGGAAGCATAATCTTAGGTTCTGCCAAAAGATAATGACAATGTAGACTTTCAAATGAAAAAAATGGAGTTGTCCAGTGCATAAATAGATGCTGCGCTGTTTGGTAACTAGAAAGATATAATTGTTAAAGCAACCAGAAGAAAATGGCCATTGCCCTAATCAAAATTTCCTCGAGCTTTAAATTGTTAGATATTATCAGTTTGAGACTAGGTACAAGCATCAAGACACAAGGAAGAACCAGCAAAAATTCATATCAAATTTACTGGCTCAATCGCTAACAATATGAAGCAGCATAGAGAAAACAGCATATCTATAAATACACCAACTCACCATCAATTGGCTTTTCCACAAATGGCTTCCAAAACCGATTACCATGAACCTCAACAAAATCATCTTCCTCAACAAAATAATCCAGCTCTTGATATGGTACTTCTCTATTGACAAGGGCATATCTTGGAACAGGGATTTCAAACATTTCAAGACGCTTAAATCCAGAAAAAGAAAATAAACTATTTGTCAGCATCAATTTTGGTTGCAATAAAAAATTAAAAACTAGTAGCTGACATGATACTGTTCAATTAATTCAAACTCATGCATGAAGGCATATGCTCCAAAAGTGTTTTTTGGTAATGCTTTCATACACAAAGAAGTGACTAAGGTCACCAATCCATGGCCAAGCACTTGTCTATGGCCCGATTGTGACCTGGTTCTGTATAACAAGGTCTGTCATTTTGTAACAATTGACAAATTTTTAACAAGAAAGGAATCCACAGTCAGTATCAATATTTAAAAACAAAAACACGTCATTTACAGACCCAACCAGCTAAGAAACAAGCTACTACACTTTCCAGGCAAGGTAGTAAATCAACCCATTCCATCTAGAACTGGATTGGCCTGATGGCCCCACTAACTGGATGTCACCAGAACAACTCAAACAAGTACTTAGAAAGCAACTCTTAGGATTTCCAAGACTATTACCTCATAAATGAAGTTAGCCCAAAATACAGAAACCAATAATTGAAACGTTTAAGCAAACATAAAGCTTGATCGGATTACCACAAAGGATTAAAAGGTAAACGAACCATGCGCAAGAACCTACCACAAGATTTTAAACACCAATAGCGGAACTAAACCCAAACAAAAAGATAGAAGGTCATTAAGCATACCTCATATACCTTCCTTCGGTCATGAAGAAGGTGCTGCGGCTCCAACTCATTTACCAGAAAAGGTCTGGATCACAAAGCATATAAGCAAAATCAAACTGTAATACTCCCCCGATCCAAAATAGATTACATGCTTTCTTTTATGAGTTGCCTCCATATAGATGAATATTTCTAAAAATAAAAGAATTATCCATTCTGACTTCCTATATTACCCTTAAATTTGAACTCACTTGTTTAAATTAGTGGGTTCAAATTCGAACACACCTTTTCCCAAATTTGAATTTCTAGATTTTGGAATAGTAGTTCTTTTTTTGAAAAAACAAATATGTTATTTATTAACTTTCATCTATTGTGAGATGGGAGGAGACACTAATTTATACTGAAAAAAAATATATATATATTTTGGTTGAGAAATGAAATATGATCGATGCAAAAGAAAATGTAAAGCTTACTTCCTTAAAGCAGCATATGCTTCGGCCTTTTCAAGGGGATAGCCAGTGGAATAGAAGGCAATTAAACAATCACATATTGGCCAGCTGAAAATAAGAATGCCACAACAAATTAGTCTATGTATGCCTCCCAAAAAGTTACCTCCTCTCAATTTGTCCCCTTCAACTATTATTTAAAATAATAAATTTAGTCCTCTTGGGCAATTAGTTTTGGATTGCATGTTTGCAATCAAAACTGCACAAGCAACATGGACACTTGTCTTATGCAAAAAAAAAAACATGCCATTGAGTCAAACAATATGTTTTGTTCAAACTATTAACAAATCTCAATGTAAGACTAAACAGAATTGTAGTGAAAGAAACTTCAAAGTAAGTATATTATAGTTATTAGTAACTATAAAAGGAAAGTATGCTTCATCCTCAAGCAGACCTTGATTCTTGGTCATGTTTATTTTATATTATAATGACTTTATTGACTCTACATACCAAATGTGAAAATGAAATGCTGAAAAGTGAATCTCCAAGTTTTAGGAATTGAAATTTTTCCTCTTTTCAACTTAAAAGACACCACCTAGCAGAAGAGGAACTACATATCCACCCCCAAAGCTTTCTTAGATATACAATATTACCTTTAAGCTGAGTTGCGCCTTTTGCATTTTTAATAAAGAATTATTAGTTATCAAAAAAATAATACCCTCAAATTTTAGCTTATTCTTTTACCTATAATAAAAAATTAAATTAAATTTAAAAAAAAAAGCGTATTTTTTTTAGGAAGACTATAAGCAACCCCCCTCCCAAAAAAAATTAAAATATTTATATATTCACACATTTCCCATATGGCCTTCCTATGTGTGGTTGTTTTTGTATTTTCTCCCCTAAGCGTTTGGTTACTTTAAGTTATCACCACTACTTTTGTTTACCAATCAAAAAAAAGTTATCACCAATACTCTGGTGCACAAATCGTAAAACTTATGTTCAACCCCTTCCACCAAAGTACGTAAGCTAGTTGGACCTGAACAATAAATGAATTGTTTTAATTTTGGTTTTTTATTTTTTATTTTGCTAGTTATATAACAGCTATGATATGCATATGTTTTTCAAAGCTTGCGTGCCCAACTCTGAAGCTTTTTAGCCTTAAAAAAAAAAAAAAAAAATCAACAATTAGAAAAATAATATCCTCAGCCTTTAAATGACAATAAAATGAAGCAACTCACATGACAACTAAAGTTACACGCATACTATTATAAACCATTGGATTCAATGTACTAATACGGTATGATCCAGATAATTGATTAAACATATACCTTTCAATTGGATCTTCAAGGATGACCTTGTCCCCAAAGTGTATGATCTACGACAGAAAAATATGAGAACGCACGATAAGAAAGAAGAGAATATGGATACCTTAACCAATCCTATCAAGTAGTAAAAACGGAATTTGTGGAAACTGCATAATTTAAATATTAAAAAACAAAGCCCAAACGCAGTAGTGCTTCATTTCCTAGAACCTTTCGATCCGCATTCGTATCCATTAGCAAACAGTATCATGAGCTAAATCTAAGAAAAGAGGAAGAACAAATAATTGATCCAATGAGCATGTGAAAATGGATAAAAACTCAAATTCGTATACCTCAAATTCACCGAATGCCTTTAATCTCTCAAGAATTTGTCCCATCGGTGCCGTGAAGACCTATAGGATAAAACAGATTGATCGCTTAAAATTTAAACGAGGCAATATAACCTACATTCAACGATTGACGCTCTGTTTTGTATTGCTGACGAGTAAATTGAGCTGAAAGAAAGAACCTCCGGGCCGCATTTCACCTTCTTTTCCATCACACAGACTCCAATCTTTAACTTCTTTCCGACACCACCTCCTTTATCCTCCATCTCTCCGTCTCTCTTTCTCTCACGCTCTAGTTCTCAGGAACTCTTTAGAACACTCTCTTCTCCTCTCCCTCTAAAATTGCAGAATCCGAATCCGCTTCAAATTTATCAATTCCAACTTAAGCTCAAATCTAATACACAAGACACAAACACAAATAAAAACTCGTCAGCCACTCACCGGCATTCAGAAACACACTAAAAAACTCTCTAAAACACACATACATACGCAAACGCACGTATATTTGTAGGATCTAGAATAAGGTAGAATCAGGGAGAAACCATACCAGAGATGCGTCGACTTCGAATAAGAGAATGGAAGGGGAACGAGGTGAAAGATAGAACCGCTTTTAAGCTGAAATCACGAGCAGAGGCTGAAAACGGAAGATGGAGGTGTAAAAGTGAGAAAAGAAAAGGCCACGCACATATATATATATATATGTATGCATAAAGTGGCAGTGTTTGGATAAAAACGTCTTTTTAGATTCTGGAATATGCAAACCAAAAAAAAAAGCCGGGGGGGGGGGGGGGGGGGGGGGGTCATTGGTTGGGGACGTACGAGCGGGACAACGGTTGGTTTATAAGTGCATACTGGAATTGAGCAGATGGAATTTGATTGATGTCTTTGTCATCGTCCCACAAGGGGGATATTAAAATTATGATATGGTTTAGTAAGAGGATACTTTAACTATTTGATTGCAGGTCTGGGGGTCCCACTCTTGGGGGATATTAAAATTATGATATGGTTTAGTAAGAGGATACTTTAACTATTTGATTGCAGGTCTGGGGGGTCCCACTCTTGAGATCTCCATCTTACAAGACCCCTAGTGGGATTCTCATAATTTTTTTTTCCCTTTTTTTTTTTTTTTTTTTTCGCTATGCCTTTTTGTGCCGAAATTTGTCTGCCAAAAACCATCGACTTCATTGAATCTTCCTGTCTCAACGGGGCACCATTCCTTACAGTTGAAATTGTTATCATTTATAAGTTGGCAGATAAAGTTGATAAACACATTATTTATAAATAATGAATTTTATTATAAAAATTTTAAAATAAATATCAATTTATTTTAATTAATGTTGAGATTCGAGAAAGCCTCATTTGTTTCATAATTCTTTTCAACTTATCACATCTTATTATTATAATATTTTTAAATTTTTATATAAAATAAAATAAATAATTTAATATTTTAAATCTCAAAATAAAAATAATATTAAAAAATATATTCTAATAATATTTTATAAAAATTTTATATCAACTTATCTTATCTTATCTGTAAAAATAAACAAAACATTACTTTCACCTTAATTATATGTTTAATGTGTGAATTGACAAAAAAAAATTATTTTATTCTGAAGGCAATATTTAGAATAAATCATTCACATTATTTAAAATGTAAAATTTAATTTATAAAATTTAAAATTTATTTTTAAAATTTAATTATATCATATATCCTACACACCATGTGAAAATATAATTTTTGTTAATAAAGTTACAAACAGACACAGTTCTACCTCAACGACAATGTCACTGCTTTATGGCATAAAGTTTAGCGGCTCTGCAGCACTGACTTGAATCTAAATTCGGGTCCCGATAAATGTAAAAATAAAAATTATATACTTTTAAAATATTTAAAAATAAATAAAATTTATAATATTAATAAAAAATACTTATGATATTAATAAAAATACTTATTTAATTATTAAATTAAAAAATTGGAAAAAAATACTCGATATGTATTATCGAAATCTCAACCATTCCTTTAAATTTCTGCTACAAACCTATGGCCCAAAACGAAGACGACGATATCATTCTAGAGATTATAAAACCAGGCGCACGCCGTACAGTTGTCATTTTAAAGGCGGCGATGAACCACTCCGGTACAAGAAGCCAAAGTGGGAACAGTAACTGGGGGCAAAAACCCGCGTACTCCCACCGTATCACATACATGAAAATCTTGTTTTTTATTCCGAAGGGGCACATTTATTACATGCATGTGCGTTGTATTGTGTTTATATGATGCGGATGTGTGAGAAACACTAAAGTCTTTTTGTTAGTATATTTAGCATTCCCCATATAGGGGTATATATGTACCAGTAGAGATAACGTCCTTTGAACGTTTGTCTAATAGGGACATAATTTATATGTAAATATAAATTTTAGATACAAGTTAATATTTTATTTAAATATATAATTATAATAATGAGAAGTTTATATAAATTTAAAAATAAAGAAACAAACATAAACTCTATATATAAGTTTTAGTTTCTATGTGTTGGATATGCAGAAATTTGTTTTTTCCTTTTGTTTGATGTATATTCACTTGCAAGTTTTTATTTTTTTATCTATTTGTGCTGGAATTTATTTATTTGTTAGTTTATGATGCAATTTTTTTGTTTCTTACTCATTTGGTTTAATGTTCATTTTTTTTCTTTTTGCATTCAGATATGTGTTCTTAATCTTTTCATCTTTTCTATTCATGTTTAATTTTTGTTTCTTTTTTTTACTAATTTTGTTGTTGGGCATATTTATGATCATAATCGCTCTTTATCTCCCTCGTTTTGTTTGTTCTTACAGATCTTCACAAATCTAAACAGATTTAGCTCCTCTCAAAAAAGTTAAAATTATCTCATTTCACTTTCAATTCAAACACAAAAATTTTAAAAACTATCTCAATTCATTTTATCTCAACTTAATAATCTTACTATTATTTATAAATTATTTCAATTCATCTGATCTCATCTCCCAATCCAAACGAGGCCTTAATGATTTTGAAAGTTTAAAGGTTTTGTTAATAATTGTTTTAAGAGTGATGCTACATCCACCAGAGAATGTAGCCTGAAAACTCACTGAACCAATTAAAAAAAAATCATTCTTTTTTATATTCTTAAATATTTTTTTTTAATAAAAAAATTCACAACATCATTAAAAAAATACTTTCTTAATCACTAAATAAAAAAATATTCGAAACACTACTTCGGGATCTAAATTCGGGTCCCAAAGCATTTCTCTTGTTTTAAAGTACAATGATTTTATATTAAAAAAATGACATCTTGATAAACTTTAATTATTTTATTTGCAAACAGATAAGCATCATGAGCATCGGTCAATAAATGAAAAAAGAATGCATGCACATATGCTTGTTACTTTGGTAAATTACTTTAAAGCAGCTAATAGTAATAAAGGATAAAAATGTCTTGATAAATATATTACAAATATAGCAGCTAATAGTAATAAAGGATAAAAATGTCTTGATAAATATATTACAAATATTTGGATGATGCATGATGGATACCTTTATCGTGATTTATTTACAAATAAGATAATCAAATCAGCAGTTTTAATGGATTTTTTTCTTATTTTTTAAAATACATTATTAAAATTTGTTTTTTATTTTATATATTAATTTTTACAATATAGTATATATTAAAAAAAATTCATATCATTTAAAAATTATATTTTTTAACTATTTTTTAATAAAAAATCAACAACGAAAGAGAAAATATAATTTAAAATATTTATAATAATGAATACTTTCTATAACAAAATGCAAAATCAGATTCAAATATAAAAAAAAAAAAAAAAAATGTAGCATTTGAAAGAATCTCTTTTTATTTTAAAAAAAAAAATATTGTATTATAGAAGAGTGCTAAACTACACATCATCCATTATTTTATTAGATTCATTTTTTTGGTTTCCCATTTTATCAAATGGTGAGTCCAAGGTCTAGAGTCATTGGAATCATTTTCGTTTTTTATTTTTTATATTTTGAAAAAGAAGAAATATTTGCTCCAAATCTTATATTCTTGATTTTGGTTTTAATTCAACCGAAATGATACATGCCCACATTAATTGTTTCTTGCACTTAATTCAATTCAATGCATATTAGAAGACTTTGTGATTTTGCTTTTTTTTTTTTTTTAAATAAAATAAAGAAAAATGTAATATAGATATTTTGTAATTGTATTCGATGAGTCATAAAGCAATCAGATATAACGACAACGAAAAATTTGTGTGCTATAATTGCAAAAGCATTAGCATCTTATAATCACAGCAAATCATTTTATCTTATCATTTTAAATGATCATTCCTTACATGATAAATATAATATAGTAATTGTTAAAATTACACAATTACTAATATTGCTGAATAACTCAGTGCTTCTTTTGTAATTATACCAAATATCACTACAAGTAGTTGTCTTGTACTATGATAATAATTCTTTATATATAAAAAAAAAAACAGAGCTCGGTCAATTTAATTAATCATTTTTTAAGATTTTTTATTTTGTATTTTAAATTTTGTTAGGTACACTAAAATTTAAGAAAATAAAATATTTGAAAACAATTTTAAAATAAGTCATGAGATTTGGGCACTTCATTCAAATGCTGATCATTAGCTTTTATTTAGTTCATTAATAAGAAAATTTTAAAATCAATTACGTGTTATGTTTGGAATTTTGGCTCGGCTTTACTAACCCATAAAGTAAATTGCACAATCACAAGACTAATCGTTTTCTTTCTTTGTATGTATTATTTTATAATTGGAGAACCATGACAAAGAGGATAGAAGTGGGAGATGGAGGGGGTTAGGGTTCCAATACTGGGAATGGGAAAATTCGTAGAGATGGAGGAGGAGCATGCGATGGGTTTCAAAAACTAGGAAGGGAAAAATTTGAAAATACGTTGTATTTATTCTACATAGACTCTCACATTTTATTCGTGCGCATCCCTATGCAAACTCTCCTCATATAGAGTTGTCCTATTTAATTTGCTTGGATTGCATATTTAGTAATAACTCTAGCTTTACTCAATTCTATCTTCTCTCTTAATCCTTCCTGCCGTATGAAGCCATCTCTCAATCTCCTCTTCTCCTTTTTGCATCTCATCCTTTGTTGTCAGTCCCAACCCCAACCCTACAACAATGCAACACATCGTATCTTCCTCATCCTCCTCCTTCTATTCTTCATCTTTTTCATTTTCTCTTTTTCTTGTCCACAAGCTACGGTGTAACCCTGGATTTGCTCAGACCTACGACCACGACTAGCCATGGTTTTGTTCTTCGAATCATCTGTCTTGATGTAGTCATGAGTTTGTTTAGAGAGCCACGACTGCATAATTAACTAGATTTAGTTTGATTTTATTTTATTAATCGATATGAATTTTAGTTGGTTGGTTGTTATTTTGGTTTGGTTGGATTTTAGTTCATTCAAGTTTGGGAGTGGAGGTGCGGCCTGGCCATGGATATGGTGGTTTTTGTGCATGGAGAGCCAAAACCGTGGCTCTTTATGCGTAAATTTGGAATCCAATGGTGTGTAGGGTCGAGGATATGGCCAATGGACTACATGACCTATCGAACGGACGGGGCCAAGACATATATGAAATTGGGGACTGGTGTGCGAGGGCAAAAATGACCCCATCCAATGAGAGGTGGGTGCTCATCGATGTAGGGCTAGTAGCGCCTAGTAGGACGCTAAAATGTGGGAGGATTCCCTACCCATTGTCCAGCTAATGGAAATTTGGACAGTGAAATGAGATAATAATTTTGTGAAGAGTAGTAAGATAGTTTGTGAACAATAATAAAATAATTTGATTTTAGTATTTTTAGATTTTAAAAAATGAGAGAGAAAATTTTGAATAAAAATATTATAAAATTAAAATATTATAAGAATATAGTTTTATAATATTATTTTTATTTAAAAATTTGAAAAAGTTATAATTATGTTTTATTTTTTATTTAAAAGTTTGTAAAAATTATAATTATTAATTTAAAAAAATTATAATGATTAATTTAAAAAATTTATATTTAAATTATGTTTAAAAATAAAATGAAAGGAGATAAAATGAAATTAAATAAAAATTTTGCACCTGCCCTAAATCTTCTCTCGAGATCGACACCGACCTTTACCACTCTCGGTCGTTCCCTCTCTCTAGTCTCTGCCCCTCAATAATGCTCGCACATGACCCACGTCTTCCCTCGCTGCTACAACCGCGGCGGCCAAGCATGGAAGTGGTGCATGTCCCTTGCGCAGCGCTGCACCACCATGTGCCAACTCAAGCCCATTCACGCCATCTTCATTGCCAGCGGCCTCCACCACAACAACTACGCCGTTAGCAAACTCCTTGCTTTCTGCGCACTCTCTGCCACCGGCAGCCTCTCTTACGCCTCCCTCATATTCAGCCATATCCAATCTCCCAATTTGTTTATCTACAACACCCTCATCAGAGCTTACTCCCTCAGTTCACAGCCTCAACTTGCTCTTCATTACTTCCAGCTCATGCTGAAAGATAATAACCTATTACCCGACCACCACTCTTTTAATTTCGTTATTTTGGCTTGCGCGAATGTCAAATGGGTACTCGCTGGCAAGCAAGTTCACAATTGTGTAATAAAGAATGGTTTGGCTTTATTTGATGCTCATGTCCAGACTGCGATTATTAAATTTTACGGCGAGTGTAAGTTTTTGGATGATGCCCGTAAAATGTTCGGTGAAATTTCTTGTGTAGATGCTATTCAGTGGAATGTTCTTATGAAAGCCTATGTTAAGTGCAATTTGGCGTCTGAGGCTTTGAAACTTTTCCGGCATATGTTGGTATCTGGAGCTGAGGCTGATGAATTTTGTGTAACCACTGTGCTTACAGCTTGTGCTCAGATGGGGGCGCTTTGGCAGGGGAAATGGATTCATGAGTATGTTAAGAAGATGAAAGGGATGGAATTGGATGTGTTTTTCATGACAGCGCTGGTTGATATGTATGCTAAGTGCGGGTGCGTAGACGTGGCTGAGGAAGTCTTTGAGGGGATGTCTAAAAGGAATGTGTTCTCATGGGCAGCCATGATTGGAGGCTTGGCGTTACATGGATATGCTAGGAAGGCTATCCATTGCTTGGAGAGGATGCAAGTAGATGATGGGCTAAGGCCTGATGGGGTTGTCCTTCTTGGGGTTCTTACGGCATGTACGCATGCAGGACTCCAAGAGGAAGGCCAATTGCTGTTGGATAACATGGAAGCTCGATATGGTATTAGGCCTAAACATGAGCACTATAGTTGTATGGTGGACTTGCTATGTAGAGCGGGCCAATTGGAGCAAGCACTTCAGCTCATAAGAAGAATGCCAATGAAGCCACTTGCCTCTGTCTGGGGTGCTTTACTGAGTGGTTGTGGAATTTATAAAAATGTTGATCTTGCAGAGCTTGCCGTTAGAGAGCTTCATAAAGTGTTAGAAAATGACGATGGGGCAGGAGGAGGAGTTTATGTTCAGCTATCTAACATATATTTGTGCGCTCGGAGAGCTGAAGACGCACGTAGGATAAGGAGGATGATTGGTGATAGAGGTCTCAAGAAAACACCAGGTTGTAGTATGATCGAGGTGGATGGCAAGGTGAATGAGTTTGTTTCAGGAGATGTGTCACATTTTGATAGAACTCGGATATGTGCAATGCTAGGGCTACTGTCCCTTGAATTAGGTTAAGATCCTTGTTTGAATGAAGCAAACGACTTGCATGCATATCATAGATAAGAGTTCTAGATTGCAAATCCTTTTTCAGAGATTAAAGTTCTTATCACTCGACGCATGGGTGTGTTTCTTCTTTTCACTCTAAACATTTCCCCATTGTTGTCAATTTGCGGATACGTTATGTCATTAACTTGGCTGCAAAAATCTCGGATTAAAGTTCAGCACTCTGGTTAATTTCACAAAAAACCCTCTGCTAGGCCAACACAAACAGAAAGCAAAGAAGAACACGGGAAAAGTTATCTCCTTTAATGAGAATATATACATACATCCATACATTCATAAATCTGCATGTTTGAAAAACTTTCATTCTGACGATGAGGGAACAACGACAACATGCATTTCAGTGTTGTTGGGAGGAAGATGTAAGCGAAGGGGATAAAGTTTGCCATTCGAGGGATTGCGAGAACATACGAGAATATCACTGAGTCCTGTCTCTTCCTGCAACTTTTTCTTCAACTCCTCCACACCATTCCCGCTGAATGTAAACGAAAGTCCTCCAGATTCATCAGTAGCATCTCCATTTTCCTTTGCCACGTTATAATAGATAATCCTCCCCTCGGCTTTCACCGGCGAACTATACGATTCGTCACTTATCTGCATCACACAGCAGATAACACAAACCCAATTTAAATTCAGTTCCATTAAACATAAGTTCATTGGCAATGCATGTTTAGTTTTGCATTGAAAACTCGAATCATACTTAATGCAGATGCAACATTTGCAATTGAATCGTTAAGAATTGTTCAATGCCTACGTATCAAATTTTTTTAATGATATTCTCTTTTCACTCATCGATATAGAAGAATCGTTCGCATTTCATGGATCAAATTATAAGGCGGAAATGAACCGAATCAAACCTCTTCTTTAAAATTGGGGCACACGAGTTCAATTTTGGCGCTTGCATCTGAATCTGTGCAATCCACTTGACTAACGGCCGGTTGTGATGGCGGTAACTGACGTGGTGGACTAGATTGCACTCGAATCTGCACCACATCCACATCCCACAAAACCCAATCCTGCGTTGAAGTTCTGTGTGGAATATCGTGCGTGATCGAGTTCCGCCAAGGTGGAACCCCACCATTTGCGCGCAAGTACTGGCCATAAGGCGTCTTGAGCCTGACCCGGAAACCTTCTCTAATGGGCTCCCATTCCAACGACGAATTCAATCTCTGTGGCAGTGTTTGTAGGACTTTCTTGCCTGTCATTCCGAACAGAAATGGCATGTTGGAGGCTGTTAAATACTTCCCATAACAGCTTCTGAAACGTAAGACGTTGGCGTTCTTAACGACCTCCACGGTCCATCTAGCATTCATGACCGAGCCATTGCGATCTTGACACACAGTTTCTTCATCATCGTCAGCTAACAGGTACTTGTCGTGGCGGCTCCGGAGACGTACCATTTTGGCCTTTTCGAAGAGTTCCATGGCGCTCTGAATCAATTGGATCAAATATTGTACGTAAAATCAGAGATCATCTCTCAACACCAAAATAAAAAATAAAAAAATTATAACTTGGAACAAAGCTGCCAAAGATCTGCGTACGTATTTTATTTTGGTATACCTTTTTTTTTTTTTTTAAGAAACAATTTATCTGAAACAATCTTCGAATATTGGTGGAAGAAAGTTGGCAAAACCTGAGGCTTTCTTCAAATGAACAAGAGCTGGGACAAGAAAAACAACTGGAAGGTAAGAGAGAGGTAATATTTGTAACCGCATGCGGCAGTCTGGGGACGTCGTGGATACGAAGAAAGTACGGTGGATTATATAGGGAGAGGACACGCGTCATGTAGTTGACCTGTCGTTTAGCCGATCTGTCATGGCTAAATAAAGTGTCTAATCTATGAAAGCTGCTCAATTAGATGTACCGTGTGCCGTTAGCTTCAACTTAACCATGGACACGGCCCTTACTCGGGGGCCCTGGCCAATTCGAGAACAAATGAATGAGTGGTTCTAAAAAATCTAAGCATTTGTTCACCCTAAAAATACATGTCCAGATTAATAATACATTTACACCCTAAAATGTTGCGATTTATCTCTAGATTGAAGTATTCTGTACTGGACCCTTTGACGATCATCACAATTTATGTAGTCTGAGTCGATGATATCCGAGTCATGCATGCATGGTAGATCTAGGTGTTATTTGAATGGCTAACGTGGGGTATATTCCCATGGACGAAGGTCTAATTGGGATATACTTTTCACAATATTGTATATATTGATCAGGAGGGTTTGAGCAGCTGGTCTTGAAAGGCGCAAATTGTTAGGTTCATGTATTTAGACGACAGACGCCCTTTCTAACCTTGTCGTGAGTACTTGAAACTCTTTATTGTCAAACAAGTATAACCTAGCTAGCCATCGGAATTAATATCTATTGTTTCGAAAAAGATTTTTAAGAAAGTTAAAGTAATGAGAAGGATTGAAAATAGTTATGAATAGTAGTGATAAAAAAATAATAGAATAAATAATAATAGTAAAATATTATGAGAATGTATTCTTGATAAAACAGCATTGCAATAATTTCGTTGCTTCCTTTTGTACGATTTGTCGATGTAACGAGTACTTTACGTTCATTAAGTAAAAGTATTTATTACTTGTAGTGTATTTTTTTTTCTTTTAAGTATCTTTTAATATTTTTAATCATTAATTTTTTTTAAATCTATAATTTTACTAATAATTATTTTCTTAATCATTAAGTAGATTTTTTTTTTAAATCAAAAAATTAAAAAAATAGTAGAATAGTAATAACACTATCATTATTCTTTGCAAAAGTATGTGTCCCAATGGATAAAAAATCATAAGATATATATATATCTACTATATCCATAAGCATCAATATAGAAGAAAATCAGGGATGGTTTTATTTTGTTTTAGACATTTTTTTCCCGATTTTGCCTCTGCTTGGTTTCCTAAATTGCATACTGTTGTTTGTTTTTGGTTCTTTCATCGGCTCAGGTTTTGGTCTTTTTACATCTACCATCCGATTTTGCCCCTGCTTGGTTTCCTAAATTGCATCCTGTTGTTTGTTTTTGGTTCTTTTGTCGGCTCAGGTTTTGTATTTTTTACACAATCATGAAGTGTTGACATTATCAAAGCTCGTTTTACTACAAACATATTGAAACCAAGTCGATCATGCGCACACGTATTTGAAGAAGGGTTTTGTTATATATAAATAAAATCGCGTATTAATCTATATATTAATATTGATTTTTTTATACTTAAAAGTTAAATTAACATTGTTTTCAATAAAATCTATTTTTTGACCAATTATAATAAATTAATATACATATTAATACACAAATATGCTTACAAGTGACCTTTTCCTTTGAAGAAATATCTTATCATGTGCAAGTCGATGATACGTATGCAAGCATAAAGCTAGTAAGCCGGCTGGGCAGTACAGCTCAATTGTACCTCTCAGTAAATTTTTTTTATTTTTTATTTTTATTTTAATGATTAAAGAAATAATTTTAAGTATATCAATATATTTTTTTACTTTTTAAAAATATTTAAATATATTAAAAAATGTGAAAATAAAACTTAAAAAAAAAAAAAGGACCTGGGAGGCTTGCGGCACAGTAGCCCGACCCATGTATGCAATAATGCAAACTTGAAACCAATAACTCAGACCTCAATGAGACACCTCGTTTCTGTCCCTTCACGTGGCTTCTTTTATCAGCGATGAAAATTTGGATTTGAAGAATGAAGACTGCCACAGCGATAATCAGTTAATCACATCAAACCAGATAGTTACATATCAAATGACCATAATTATTAGGAAAGTGCTAGTGCTTGGCCTCCCAAATGACCAAAATTTAACTGATTTGTTGTTGTAGTTGTTTTTTTTTTTTTTTCATTTTCAATTTTCCTTTGATTAAAATTTTTTTTCTCTAACTGATTTTTCTTTTTAAAAAAAATTCGAAAACCGAAAAAATGGAAAAAGAGAAAGGAAAAACAAGCTTGACCCAGGATAAGTTTTGCAAAAGCTCATTGCAACGGTTGTGGATTCCATTTCTGTTTGTCAATCCTTGAACCCACATTCATCTAAATGATACTTGATCATTCCCTCCTGCAGCCCTCAAGAATTTATGTTCAAATTATAGTTGGATATTAACAGTGCATATTTCTATACTAATCTAAAGCACTATCTAGCTAGGACTTGAAAGCATTAAATGCTAGTGAATTATGCATACCTTTACCAATAACAAAGCTGAAATTGTTGCCCTTGTTTTGCAGAGATAATGAACCGGATTTTTTTGACATAATAGGATCCATGTTCATTTTCATCCAATTCGTGGGAATCAGCAATTCATGTTCGTCCATTATACCATTTATAGCTGCTGAGCGTACAGTTATGTACCGAGAATTGTTTGCTGGAATGTACTCCTCGTGGGCATATTCATTATCACAGGTCTAATAATATTACTAGTGCAGTTCTAGCATTTTGTCCAGCTGAAAAGAAATTTTAAAAATCATGATTCTTACGTCATATGTTGCAGGTGACGATCGAAATTCCTAACATATTTCTTGAGGCAGTTTTGTTTTTGGCAATAACATATCCAGCAATAAATTATTATTGGTCAGTTTACAAAGTATTTTGGTATTTCTATACCATGTTCTGTACTTTACTTCAATTACTTTGGCATTCTGCTTGCTTCATTGACCCCAAATCACGAAGTGGCTTCCATACTGGCAAGTTTATGGTACACAATGTTCAGTCTGTTCTCAGGGTTCCTCATACCTGGACCAGTAAGCTGTCAATCCTATCTTTACTTTATCCGTCATCGGAACTCACGGTACTGGTCAGGCATTTCTATTCAGGTTTATCTGTGAAGTTTCACAAGATGCACGATAATGAGGCAACAGTACTTAATCATCTTCAATATAGTTGTTTCCATGGTGCTTCACTTACATTTTCTAAATCATGAAATGAACAATCTACGACCAAACTTCTGTTCATTCATTTTCCTAGAGCGACCAAATAATTTGGAACTTTAATGAAAATAAGAATCAGCAGTTGCTGCTATTGATTCTTTCTCAATTACATTCATGAAATGAGATCCCATTCAGCTGATCCAACTATGATATGCTTTTTTTTTTTACCTACTATGACATGATTAACATGCAGAAAATTCCTAAATGGTGGGTCTGGGGTTACTGGATGTGCCCAACTTCCTGGTCCTTGAAAGCCATCCTCACTTCACAATATGGAGATCTAAAGAAGGAAATTACAGTAGATGGGGAGCACAAACCAATGAATTCCTTCTTACAAAGTTATTATGGGTATAACTATGACGATTTGGCTGTCATAGCAGTTGTTCTCTTAGCAGTTCCACTTGTTTTTGCATCTGCTTTTGCATATGCTATAGCTAAGCTTAACTTCCAAAATAGGTAAAGACGCTCATCACTTATTGTAAAATGAACACCCAACTTCGATTAAACATTTGTTTCGAGTACCTAACTTCCTTGTACTACATTCCGCACTCAATCCTATCATATAGCAGGAACTTGTGGCTTTTGAATCCTTAACGTGTATGTATGATTTTTATATGAATAATGCTAAACACCTTATCACCATCCCACTAAATAAGATATGGTATATTTATCACATTTAAATCGTCTAATAGTAATAAATATTTCATATTTTATACAATAAGATAAAAGTAAGATGATGGTATTATGTGTAGAATTTTTTTTTTTTATCTTGACTCAACTCAAATATCAGTTGAGGACATTTTTGAGCCGACTGCTTTTCAGTGATCAACTCAGCGCTCGAGTTTTATAGTAGTTCTTCTTGGTTCTGTTCGATTGCACATATAAAGAATGATACCACTTCACAGAGGGAAATAAGATCGTGGATTCAGTACCGAATGGGTAACTAGGATAACTTCTTAAAAAAAGATAGTAACAATGCATGGGCATAATAAAAAAGAGAATAACAATAAATGAGAAAAGCAATGCAAGATCTTTAGCGGGTTGCAACATTTAACATCCTTTGGCAATTCGACAAACGACTTCAGTACACGGAAATAAGGGCTTTAGATTAGTGAGACAAATGTTTTTTTTTTTTTTTTTCAAAAAAAAAAAAGGGTTTTTGTGCGTCTACTCCAAGGAATCATTTCGGGAATGCAGAAAGGATATTAGCATTAAAGACAGATTCAGAATTTAGAAGACATCGTGTGGGCCGGACAGAATCAAGAGACACACCGAGGTTTATGCAGTTTCCGTCTGACAGCCGGGTAGGTACTAGGCACCCACCGCCATTACCCTGAACCCGGAGCCAACACGCCTCAAAACCAGGGGAGATAGATAATACAGAAATAGTAACGATACTTATAATTATTTTTATTTATTTATTTTTATATATTTTATTGATATAATTAGTTAGATTAATTTTTTTAATATATAATTAATCATATCATTAAAATACATAAAAGAGTTCACAAAATTAATTATACATAAAATTTTTGATACAGAAATAAATCATGCACTTACACACAAGATTTCTTTGCCGTTGAGTGCAAATCTTCTCTTTTTTATTTATTTATTTTTTTACTTTTTCTTTCACATTTTTTTAACTATTTAAACATTTTTTAAAATAAAAAAATCATATATTCATTTAAAAATACTTACTTAATAATTAAGTAAAAAAAATTTTAAAAAAATTTTGGATAAAGAATTTCGGTAGATATTCTCTGTGAAACTAATATTTTCCTATAGAAAGGATTAGAAGGAAACAGAATTTAAATATTTTGTAGTGATAAAGAGAGACAGCAATCAAGTCGCTTTTTGTTCTTTAATTGTAAGTCTGAATTTTACCGTACCTCTCGTCCCATTTGCTTCTTTTGTCTTGTTGGAATCGAACCCACTTGATGGCTTTCCCTTTTTCCAATAAACATAGCTAGGCGAAAGCAAGGCGCATAAACAGTGTATACTCTGTCCATGAGTCTTGCCCGTGCGCACGGATTCCGTGCGTTTAGCATTTTTTTTTTCTTCCCAATATGTAGATTTCAAGGTCAACTTGGTGCATTTTCTTTGCCACCCCTTTCAATAAGTTTGAGTATTCCGGTTAAGTCAACCATGGCGTTTGAAGAACCAAATGTCAAACTTTTTATTCATTTCTCCCTCGAACTGACAAATAATACGTAACTGTTGCCGATGGGCCCAGGAGAAATTGATAGGTTAGAGGTTTTAAAACAGAAAAAAACATCAACTTGGTTATTGGTGGTGTTGGGAAGAAAGAATTGTTAATACCCAAACACGTGTTCTGTATCTGATTACCCAGACACTTGTTCTGTATCTGATTTTTCTTTTTTCCTGCGGGGTCTTTAGATAACAATAAAAGTGATTGGTTTTCTAAAACTCTCTCTGTGTTTCTCCCTATACAAGGAGATTGAAGGGCGGGTTTTCTCCATTGTTTGTAATTACTTGTTTTTTCAAGAGAGATGAGAGGTGTTCTGACTATTACCTTCGTGCTTTCTCAGCTGCTACTGATCAATCTTTGCTTTTCACATCCCTTGTGTACTAATATGAGTAGGTGTTTCTCCTCCATATCTGCACATTTTTAGTTCTTTTTACGTTCTTCTTATTTGATGGCCAAAAACTGGCATACTGACATGAAAACTGGGGATGTAGTAGTAGGTTGGATTTCTAATGACTTATATTGGCAATCAAATTAAGCATTGATATATTTATTAACTCGTTCAAATTATCCACGTTTATGATATGTTTGCAGCTTGACCGATTTCATAGCTTTTCTATTTGAATAGGATCACCTTTTACCCCAAAGACCCCGATTGCTTTCTGTCAATACGATGGTAGTGCTTGCTGTAACCATACTGAAGATATGGAATTACATAATCAATTAAAGCAATGAATGTTTCAGATGTTGGTTGCACTTCACTTCTCAAATCAATACTCTGCGCGGTAACTTTCAACTGATTATGGAACGCACTTGTTTGTAGACGTTATTGTGCTTCCAATCTCCATCTTGCATGTGAAAAAGTTGTTCTGTTTTTTTCCTGTTACTTTTCTTATATTTTTTATGTTATATGATTGAATAGTCATTTCTAACTTCTCGCATTATTACTGCTATTTATTGCAATTCCTTTGATTGTAGCTATGTGTAATTATGTGTAATTGGTTTATATCATGTGATTCGATGATAAGAGAAAGGAAGCCTCCCACGCACGACAAAACACCCATAATGCTTGTTTGGATATTAAGTGAACAATACATCGTTCAATGAATCAAGCATGGCATATGGTTTAAGTATTGATTAAACATAAGTGATAGAATAATTACAGTTAATAAATTCCAGCAATTTTGTATTTATGAGAAATCAGCACTTCACTGAGAGCCTTTGAAACAATTACAACATATGGCATAGAGAAAAACAGGACGTTGATTTCTGCATTTTGGATGAGAGTTTGAAACTTGCAGCCAAATAGAATTCTCACCATTAATTGCTCGCATGAGCCTTCAAGGCTCAGTTGCAACTAACATTGTTAGTTTTACTGTTTATACCTATTATTACAGATGTGGAAATATTTTTCACACTAACATATATCAGTAGATATGAATGGCAGAGATGTGATTAGTTCTCAGCAGAACTATACCGAATTGAATCGGCACCTCGGAAGGTTCCTGTTCTCTGCAATTCTACTGTTTCCGCAAACTCACCTCAGTCCCAACTCACAGAAGTTGGCTTTTGTTCAAAGGTATGGGATGAGTGCAAAAATGTCTCTATATCAAATTCTCTTTTTCCATTGCAAGATAGAGGTGGAGTGCCACTTAATTCTACTACAAAGATGGCTGATATATGGCTGTCAAAAAGTGCTTTCTGCAATGAATTTGGAGGTGCTTCTGAATATGGAGCGGTTTGTTTTGATGGTGGACTGCTTGTTCTGAATCATACCGAAAATCTAAGGTGGAACGCTTGTTCTGAATCATACCGAAAATCTAACTCCACCCAGTGGTATTTGCCTTGAGAAAATTGGAAATGGATCCTACCTTAACATGGTAGCTCATCCTAATGGAACAAATCAAGTCTTCTTATCTCACCAACCTGGTAAGATATGGTTGGCAACTGTTCCCGAGGAGGGATCAGGAGAACTATTAACAATAGATGAATCAAATCCTTTTCTTGATTTGACTGATCAAGTATATTCTGAAAGTGAGTTTGGGCTGATGGGAATAGCATTTCATCCCAACTTTCAAGAGAACGGTCGCTTCTTTGCTTCATTTAACTGCGACAAGGTTCAGTGGCCAGAATGTTCAGGAAGATGTTCATGTAACTTAGATTTAGGATGTGATCCTTCGAAGCTAGACTCTGACAATGGGGCACAGCCCTGTCAATATTCCAGCGTCATAGCAGAGTTTACTGCTAATAGTAGCACATCACAACCTTCCTCGGTAAATTCTGCATGGCTTTTGAGGAGTCATTTCTCATAATTTTACTGCTTACTGGTTTGAATTTTATCTAAATTACAAGTAACAAGTATCAAACCCAAAGAAGTCAAAAGAATATTCACTATAGGCCTTCCATTTACTTCTCACCATGGTGGTCAGATTCTTTTTGGACCAGAAGATGGTTACCTGTATTTCATGATGGGAGATGGTGGAAGTGTTGGTGATCCTTACAACTTTGCACAAAACAAGAAGTCATTGCTCGGAAAGATTTTGAGGCTTGACATAGATAATATGCCAAGTAATTACTGGCATAAGGCATTTTTTACTCTTGTAGGGTACAAATACTTCTCTATGTTTGTTTATGGCTAGGGGATCAATCGTTATTTTCTTTATCATGAGCAATGTTGGTGATAATAAACAGAAGATCTTTCAAGAGTTTTGCTTCAGTGAAAGGACAGAGGCGGTTTTGGGCATTTAAATTTTGAAATATGTTTAAGCAAACTCATGTTACTCAAATGACCTTTTGACTTCCAACAGGGTTCCTGTTTCTCCATTTTTAAACTTTCAAATCCACTATTTCTTGACAATATAATTAGGTGTCTGTCAATGTGATATCAAATATAAATCTTGTTGAATCTAAGATTTCAAGTTTTGTATAATTATATATCTACACATGGATTTTGATGATAACAAATGAATTCAAATAATAAAGAAGTTTCAAGTTCAAGTTGTCTACACAATGGAATCAAGCACATCAAGGAAACAAGCATGAGCAAGAAGGGAACAAATTCACATTAAAGTTATAAAGTAATGTTGTAAATCTCTTCAAAATTTGAAATTAGGATTAATGCTCAAAATTAATATTTTATCATAAAGCATTAAAATACATTTTCCACATGTGCATGAATATTTTTGAAAATTAAATTTGAAAATTTTGAAAGATGATTGATTGTCATCTTTTACATGTGCATGCCTTGATTAAAGGATTGAACTTTGAAAATATTAAAGATGATTGATTGTCATCTTTCACATGTGCATGTTTTATTTGAATATTTTCAAAAGTGATTGATGCTTTTTTTGACTTATGCAAAAGGTAGATGATTTTGTTTGAAATATTTGAAAAGTAAAGTGTGCTCCTTTTGTCATATGCAAAAAGTAAATGATTATGTTTGAATTTTTTGAAAAATAAATGATGTGCTCCTTTTTTCATATGTAAAAAGTAAAAGATTAGGTTTGAAGTTTTTGAAAAATGAATGATGTTGTCTTTGACAATTAAAAAAGAATAATCTTTTATTTGAATTTTTTGAAAAAGTGAATGATGTTGTCTTTGACATGTGAATCTTTTTTAATTTGAATATGAAGTCTCATATGCCTATAAATAGATCATTTGAGAGTTTCACATTCACAACATCCAGAGCATACAACATTCATTCAAAACTTTCATTCTCTCTTCTCTAAGCATTGAGCCTTAATCCTTGTTCATTTTGAGAGATATAGTTTACGTTGTATTATTCTTATTTCACTCATTGAGGAGTGTTTTCTGATAACCTACCCACTATTAGCTCTTGTATCAGAAAAGGGTGTGTATAACTCTTGTGCGTGTAGAAAGTGTTCTACACGGGGAATAGTTGAATCACCACGTGTAAGGTGATTGCAAGTATAGAGGGTGTTCTACACGGATCCTTTGTAGCATTGTTGTTCAAAGGTGTAATAGGTTTCTATCTTCACCTGAAGGAGGTTGAATAGTGAATTTGAGGATCCTCAAGGGGTAGCTTGAGGTGAGGACGTAGGCAATGGGCCCGAACCTCGTTAACATACTGAGTTTGCTTTTCTCTTACCCTTACTCTTTATATTTATTACTGTTTCGTATTTTGTTTATATTTTATATTCTATATTTGATTTATAATTGTTATTTTTTTTTAAATATAACTCAATTCACCCCCTCTTTTGTGTTAGTCATCTGGGTAACAAATCCTGTGCAATTGAGACCTGCTTGTTAAGTTCGTTATAGTGGGGCCTGTATTTTCTAGAACAAGAGATTAGGTGGAATATCACTTGAAGTTTTCCGGTCTTCTTTTTAATATTGTTTTTCACTAAAGCAACTCTCCTTGTGCATTTCCTTTGGAATATATTGCAGATGCAGAGGTAGTTTCTGACCTTGATCTATGGGGAAATTATTCTGTCCCTGGAGATAATCCATTTGCTGAAGATAAGCAATTGCAGCCTGGAATTTGGGCCATATGATTTAGAAATCCTTGGAGATGCAGTTTTGATTCAGAAAGGCCTTCCTACTTCCTGTGTGCAGATGTTGGCCAGGTTGGAAGGCTCCAAGATTAATTTTCTTCCACACGACTATTTTCTTTTCCATGGTTTGTTGCTTTATATGCGTGCACGTGCACACACAAGTATGTTTCTTTTTAATGAGAGCTTCCTTTAAGATCCATTACTCTTATCTGATATAATACCACTAAGTCATTGATCTTGCAGGAGCAATATGAAGAGGTGGATATAGTCACCAAGGGTGGTAACTATGGATGGCGTATTTATGAGGGCCCCTTTCTTTACAATCCCCCAACTTCTCCTGGGGGAAATACGTCTGCTAGATCTATTGACCCAATCTTCCCTGTAATGGGTTACAACCACTCTGATGTAAACAAAGCTTTAGGATCTGCATCTATCACAGGTGGTTACTTTTATTGGTCCATGAATGATCCGTGCATGTATGGAAGGTAAATAGACTACATTTCTTTGATTTATGAGAAATTATGTTACTACATCTTACTTGGTTTTTTTTTCCCATCATTTAGTTAGCAATTAGCATTGTAAATGCACAGATGACCATATTACCATAACTTTTTAGCAGGGTTATTTTTTTTCTTCATTTCTTTTGAGGTAATATATACTTTCAAAAGCTGTCTTTTTGCCCTGCATAAAGAAGATAATACCATAATATTCAAACATACTACAATGCAGAAGTAATTCAGTGTTGACAATACATGTGTCTCACTCTAGACAATAACTATGAAATATGGAACTCTTTTGTTTCTGCACGACTTAAATCTGTTGGAAGTTCTAAATTTTGATGGCAATGTGTTTTGCCATTGTCAATGTCATGGACAACACAAGTACCTCTATGCAGATTTATATGGTGGTGGCGGTGGAATGTGGGCAGGTACAGAAAGTGGGAACTTCAGCAGCACTCATATTTCTATCACTTGTGCTAGAGACTCTCCTATCCAGTGCAGCACTGAAGTAGGAATCTCTCTCCCCTCGGCGTCACTGGGGTACATATTCTCTTTTGGTGAGCATAACAGCAAGGATCTCTTCACCCTGGCCAGCTTGGGTGTGATGACCCGCTTTTGAGTGTATTTTCGCTGAAATAATTGTTTTTATTTTAATTAATATATTAGTTTAATTATTTTAATTTAATTACGTTTTTTTTTTAAATTAGTTTTTAATTTAATTTAATTTATTTGATGTTGTGTTTTATTTCTTTTAGTTGTTTTTGTGGTTTTTAATCTCTTTTGGCGGTTTAGTTTTGTTTCCCGGAATGAAGATTAGATCTCCTCTTTTCCCTACATCTCTTTTTCTTTTTTCTTTTTCTTTTTCCTTTTTCTTTTTTTCTTCTTCTTTTCTTTTTCCTTTCTTTTTCTTTTTTTTTTCTTCTTTTTCTTTTTTTTTTCTTTCTCTCTCCCGTGTCGTCCCCCCCGAGCTCTCTCTCTCTCTCTCTCTCTCTCTCTCTCTCTCTCTCTCTCTCTCTCTCTCTCTCTCTCTCTCTCTCTCTCTCTCTCTCTCTCTCTCTCTCTCTCTCTCTCTCTCTCTCTCTCTCTCTCTCTCTCTCTCTCTCCCTCACGCCGAACGTCTCTTCAGCCCAACCCAGTGCCGTCCGGCCACCGTGTGGCCCACCACCGGTCCCAAACTCTTCCCCTCCCTCCGGCGCACCACCCCTCCAAAGCCCACCCCCAACCGGCCGGCCGTTTGGCCGGAAAAGCTTTCAAAAGGCTGCACGGATTTTACTCCGATCCGCCGCCGTCACTCCACCTCCGGCCACCATTTCTTCACCACTTCATCACCGGTCCCTTGCCGTTCTAACCCACCCATTTCTGGCCTCCAACGACCACCGGAACAGCTCCTACGAGCTTAGTTTCCGATTTGCATTTTCCGGCCATTTCCGGCGATTCCGCCGCCACCCACGGCCGTTCATCACTTCCAATAGCTTCACAACCATCCCTAGACCATTCCCTATCAGTTTCGTGTCCTAGTTTGTCCCCGTTCAAAAGTGAGTTTTTCACAACCCACGGCCACAGTGAATTTTCACTGTGACGTTGCTTTTCCGGCACCGTTTGCAACGCCGCGTGTTTTCTAAAATTGCCATATAGCGCTGTAAGTATTTTCCAAACCCTATTTTCAGATTTAAATATATATTGCTCTTTCAATTAATTAATTTGCTGGTTGGTTGATTCCGGACTGAGTCCGAGGAGTTCGGGGGTCGGATGGATGGAGGACAGAGTTGCTTGATTTATTGTTTTATGATTGGCTGCTTGTTTTGTGCGTTGATTATTGCATTTGCATGGGGCATGCACGGTTATTTTATTTTATTTGAGAAACCCTGTTTTGCTGGCGTGATTGGATTTTCGGGTGCGTGTGTCTCACGAGCCCAAGCCGGGATGGGTTATTATCTCGGTGGAGCTCCTCTGGTCACTCGGGAGTGGATAATACTGAGTGACGTCCCCTGAGTTGTCGCTGGGCGACGACGGGAGCGGGGCTAGAGGATGGCCCGGCCAGGTACGCGCAGTGCGCGAGTCTGGGCATCGCTCTACTCACCGACTCTGTGGCCCTTCGCTAGCGAGGGCTAGAGGATGGCCTGGCCAGGTACGCGCGGGGCGCGAGTCTGGGCATCACTCGTTTAGGTGTCACATGCGCGGTCCTTACCCGCGGTGTGGCACTTAGCCAGGGTGTGCGGATGATCCCTAGGGGAGATCATGGTGCATGCATAACCGGTGTGTTTTTATGGTTTTCGGATGCGGGCCATTTTCTGGGAAAATGACGAGTTTTGGTTTTGAGGCTTTTGATCCATTTTCGGGGAAAATGGTGGTTTGGGCCAAATGGGTTTTTGGCGTGCGTGGAAAAAATGTGGTTTTGCGGGGCATGTGCATTGGTTTTTCTTGCATCCATATTGTTTGAGTTCTATGTGTTTTTATCTGGTGGTGTTTGGGTTTTACTTACCTGCGGTACCATTTTTTTCATTCCGTAGCTTTTGGTGCAGAGTTCGAGGAGGAGGAGGAGGAGGCTGAGCCCGAGGATGCGGCTCCGCCGGGTTGCTGATGCTATGTCTTATCTTTGTTTAAAGCTGTATTTGTGTTTTTGTAATATTTTATCTATGTACGTTTTAAACAGCTTGTATTACGTTAAGAAAAATTCTGGTACTTAGTTATGACTTTCGTTATCCGCTGCGTGTTCTTTCGTGCACATTTGTTGCCTTTGCACACACTCGGCACCCGTCGATAGGATGGTGACCCGGGTTGTCACCATCCGGACGTCTCGATTTCCCCGTGTTCGGGCGTGGGGATTTGGGGGCGTCACAGGTGGTATCAGAGCGGTTTGGCTCTGGGTAAAACCACATGTCCCGTAGGCAGTACCAGAATGCTTTTTAAAGTTGTGTTTTAAAAATTATGTTAAGTACAGTTGTTTTATTTGTTTTATTTGTTTGAGCTTGTTTGTTTGTTTGTATTTATTTGGTTATGTTTTTGCAAGTTGGTTTCTTTCGTTTCTTGCTGTGTGGTGTGGTTTTGTTTTGTTGGTTTTATAATGGTTTTATTTGTTTTCTTAAAGGAGGGTCAAGAGTGGTGTTGTGACAGGAAAATGGGGAGACCAAGGAAAAATACTCAGGAGCCACGGGACAATACCTCCAGGGATGACTCCTTAGCCGAAGCAATACGGCAGATGACAGAATTTATGCAACAGAGTGCGAGGTCTTAACAGGCAGGGCCTTGGCCACCACAAGGACCTTGGCCACAACAAGGGGGTCCTTGGCCACCATCAGGAGGACCTTATCCACCGTCAGGAGAGCCTTGTCCGCAACAAGGAGGGTTTTGGCCACAACCAGGAGGTCCTTGGCCATATCAGGGATGGCCTTGGATGTATCCAGGAGGGTCCAGTAGCATGGTGCAAGCCGGATGCACCTATGAGCGCTTCCTGGCCCATAGGACTCCACACTTCACTGGAAATGAGGATCCACTTCAGGCTGGAAAATGGATCAAAGATCTGGAGAAAACCTTTGAGGTGTGTGGATGCACTGAGGCGCAACAAGTACTCTACGCCAGCTATCTCTTGCAAGGTACTGCTTCTGATTAGTGGGATACCAAGAGGGTGTTGTTGGAAGCTGAACTGGGATCTTTCGCTGCGGTGACCTGGCAGCGTTTCAAGAAGGAGTTCAATGACCGCTTCTTTCCCGCAACGGTAAGGAAGCAAAAGGCAAGAGAGTTCTCCAATCTGGTCCAAGGGGGCGCGACAGTGGAACTATACGCTCGGAGGTTCATAGAACTTGAGCGGTTTGCTCCTCACCTTGTTGCCACTGAGGAGATGCGAGCAGATCGTTTCCAGGAGGGGTTGCGTCATGACATACGCTGTATGGTGGTCAGCCATCGGATATCCACTTTTCAGGAATTAGTGGATGTGGCCACCCTGGTGGAACGAGAAAACAATCTGAGTATGGGCTCCCCTCCAGGGCATAAGAGGCGGAGTTTTTCTGGTGAAGGAAGCAGCTCGGGTTCGCCTCAGAAATTTGTTCAGCGGATCGGGACTTGACCGCAAGCATCTTCAAGTGTTCGCATGGGAGGACGTGTGCCTGTATGCGGAGTCTGTAATAGAGCCCATGTGGGTGAGTGCCCTTCTGGTGGGGCTCGATGTTATAATTGTGGCCAGCAGGGTCACTTTGCCAGAGAATGTCCAAGAGCAGCTCAAGGAAGCCGTGGAAGTGGGCGCGGTGGAAGGACAAACCCGAGACAAACAGTGCAAGCCCGGGTTTATGCTGTCACACCCGGAGAGGTGGATGACGAGGCACCAGCGACCCATGATGTTGGAGTAATCACAGGTATGGATTAATATAATTTTAAGTTGGATTTATTTCTTTTGGTGTTTTTGGTTTATTCTTTGCTTTTTGGATTTCATGGGTTGTGTGTTTGGTTCAGGAAGAGTCCGTTTGTATGAGTTTTATGCTTGTACCTTGTTTGATTCCGGTGCTTCACAATCGTTTGTGTCTTCCACGTTTGCACGGGTGTGTGATTTGGTCACAGAACCGTTGCCGAAGGCTATGGTAGTGGCTCTACCCGATGGTGAGATGGTGTGGTGTTCCAAGGTTGCTTTGGGATGCCCGTTAAATTTTGAGGGAAGGTTCTTGGATGCGGATTTGGTGGTGTTCAAGCTGTTGGGCTTCGATATTATCCTCGGGATGGATTGGCTATACCGATATTCTGCGAGTATTAATTGCAGAAGTCGGATAATTAGCTTTCAGCTTCCAGATGGTGATTGTCTGGAATTTGCGGGGAGTAGATTAAAAGAAAAGCCAATGATTATATCGGCGATTCAGGCAAGACGAGAGATTGCATGGGGAGCGGATGCATTCTTGGTGCAGATGGTGTCCACGCCGTCTGAGAAGAAGTCTTTGGCAGACATCCCAGTTGTGGAAGAATTCTCCGATATGTTTGTGGATGACTTGCCCGGACTACCCCCTGTTCGGGAGATGGAGTTTGTTATAGATTTGGAACCTAGAGCGGCTCATGTGCATAAAGCTCCTTATCGCATGGCACCGGCTGAATTGAAAGAGTTGAAGACTCAGTTGCAAGAACTGGTAGAAAAGGGATTTATTCAGCCTAGTACGTCGCCGTGGGGTGCACCAGTTTTATTTGTTAAGAAGAAAGATGGAACCCTCTGTATGTGCATTGACTATCGGGAATTGAACAAGGTGACCATCAAAAATAAATACCCTCTCCCGCGGATTGATGATTTGTTTGACCAGCTTCAAGGAGCAGCCGTGTTCTCTAAGATTGATCTGAGGTCGGGATACTACCAGCTGAGAATCAGAGACCAGGATGTGCCTAAAACTGCTTTCAGGTCGAGGTATGGGTATTATGAATTCAAGGTGATGCCGTTTGGGTTAGCTAATGCCCTTGCAGCGTTCATGGATTTAATGAATCGAGTGTTTCGACCTTATCTGGATTCCTTTGTGGTGGTGTTCATTGATGATATACTGATTTTTTCCCGAGATGTTGAAGAGCATGTGTATCATCTTAGTCTGGTACTTGAGAGATTGAGAGAACACCAGCTATACGCCAAGCTCAGCAAGTGTGAATTCTGGTTGGAAGAAGTTAAATTTCTCGGGCATGTAATTTCCCGGGGCGGAGTGGCAGTTGATCCTAGTAAGGTAGAAGCCATATTGTCATGGCAGCGCCCGACAACAGTGCGCGAGGTCAGGAGTTTCTTGGGGCTCGCCGGTTACTACCGAAGATTTGTAGAGGGTTTTGCTCGCCTATCTGGACCTCTCACAGCTTTGACTCGGAAGAATACAGAATTTGTTTGGTCAGAGAAATGTGAGAGAAGCTTCCAGGAATTAAAGAACAGGTTGACGACGGCACCAGTGTTAGCACTCTCAGAACCGCATAAGCCATTCGTAGTCTTCAGTGATGCGTCTAAGTTCGGTTTGGGTTGTGTCCTTATGCAGGAAGGACGGGTTGTAGCCTATGCATCTCGTCAGCTAAAGGACCACGAGAAGAATTATCCGACGCACGATCTAGAATTGGCTGCGATTGTTTTTGCCCTTAAGATCTTGCAGCACTTCTTGTATGGGGAAGCTTGCGAGGTATTTACTGATCACAAGAGTTTAAAGCGTTTGTTTTCCCAGAAAAATCTGAATATGAGGCAGAGGCGATGACTGGAGCTAATCAGTGACTATCAGTGTGAGATCAAGTACCATCCGGGGAAGGCTAATATAGTTGCTGATGCTTTGAGCCGGAAGTCACATTTGGAAGATGAAGCCGAGCCGTCAGAATTGGAGTTGTTGCTTTGTGGGATGAGAAGGCTCCTTATAGAGAGTTCGCAACAAGTAGAGATTTTGTCTTCAGTTCTTGATATTCGGGTAACTGATTTTGAAGAATTGAAAGCTCTCCAAAGAAAGGATCCGAAGCTGCTGAACATCAGGAAAAGAGTCCGAAAATCTCGAGGGCCGTTGCATTATAGCATGGATAATGATGGGATACTTCGGTTCCGAGATCGCAGAGTGGTCCCAAAGGACTCAGATTTCAAAGAACGGATCATGGCGGAAGCTCATGCGGCCCCGTATTCAGTTCATCCCGGCAGTACAAAGATGTATCGAGATTTGAAGAAAAATTACTGGTGGGATGGAATGAAGAAAGACGTTGCCTTATATGTGGAGAAATGCCACACGTGCCGTCAGGTAAAGGCCGAGCATCAGAGACCTGCAGGTATGCTCCAACCCCTCCCGATTCCTGAGTGGAAATGGGATGATATCACGATGGACTTCGTGGTGGGTTTGCCGAGAACGCCTAGTGGGAAGAATTCTGTTTGGGTGATTGTGGACCGGTTAACGAAGAGTGCTCATTTTCTGCCTGTTAATAACACCGACTCTTTGGGTAAGTTGACCCGTTTGTATGTCAAAGAGATAGTGCGACTACACGGCGTACCAAAGAGTATAGTGTCGGATCGAGACCCGAGGTTCACATCGCAGTTCTGGAAGAGTTTGCAGGCAGCTTCGGGTACTAAGTTGAAGTTCAGTACTGCTTATCACCCGCAGACAGACGGCCAGTCAGAGCGTACCATTCAGACCCTGGAAGACATGTTGCGAGCATGTGTCATGGAATTCCATGGGAGTTGGGAAAATCATTTACCGCTCATTGAGTTTGCCTACAATAACAGCTTCCATGCGACCATTCAGATGGCTCCCTATGAAGCTCTTTATGGGAGAAAGTGTAGGTCGCCCTTGTGTTGGGATGAAGTTGGGGAGAGTAGGGTAATTGGACCCGAAATAATTCAAGAGATGCAAAGCCAAGTCCGGATCATTAGAGATAAAATGACGGCAGCTCAGAGTCGTCAGAAAAGTTATGCTGACACAAGGAGGAGAGAGTTATCTTTTGGAGTTGGTGATTGGGTTTACCTTAAAGTCTCTCCCATGAGAGGTGTTAAGCGTTTTGGTAAGAAGAGGAAGCTAGATCCGAGGTACGTCGGCCCTTTTCAGATTCTGGAGAGAGTAGGGTCCGTCGCCTATAGAGTTGCTTTGCCAGATTATTTTGGGGATGTTCATGATGTCTTCCACGTATCATCCCTGAAGAAGAGCTTTGGACAGCAAGAGCCACGTTTCGTCGACCCAGCAGGTATTCAGTTGCAACCGGATCTCACTTACGAAGTTGTTCCGTCGCAGATTTTGGATTGGAAGGAGCAACAGTTGAGGTCCAAGACGATACCTTTAGTTAAAATGGCTTGGGGAGATCCGTTAGCTCAAGACTTCTCTTGGGAGCGAGCATCGGACATGAGGGAGCAGTACCCGTATTTGTTCGAATAAGGAAGGTATGTGTCTTAATCTTGATCACAGATGGTTTATGTGCTTTCTTGTGGCTTGCTTTAAGTTGGTGGTTGATTTGTAATTTCGAGGACGAAATTGTTTTTAAGGAGGGGAGGATGTGATGACCCGCTTTTGAGTATATTTTCGCTGAAATAATTGTTTTTATTTTAATTAATATATTAGTTTAATTATTTTAATTTAATTGCATTTTTTTTAAATTAGTTTTTAATTTAATTTAATTTATTTGATGTTGTGTTTTATTTCTTTTAGTTGTTTTTGTGGTTTTTAATCTCTTTTGGCGGTTTAGTTTTGTTTCCCGGAATGAGGATTAGATCTCCTCTTTTCCCTACATCTCTTTTTCGTTTTTCTTTTTCTTTTTTTTCTTTTTCTTTTCTTTTTCCTTTCTTTTTTTTTTTCTTTTTTTTCTTTTTTTTCTTTCTCTCTCCCGCGTCGTCCCCCCCGAGCTCTCTCTCTCCTCCCTCTCCCTCTCCCTCACGCCGAACGTCTCTTCAACCCAACCCAGTGCCTTCCGGCCACCGTGTGGCCCACCACCGGTCCCAAACTCTTCCCCTCCCTCCGGCGCACCACCCCTCCAAAGCCCACCCCCAACCGGCCGGCCGTTTGGCCGGAAAAGCTCTCCAAAGGCTGCACGGATTTTGCTCCGATCCGCCGCCGTCGCTCCACCTCCGGCCACCATTTCTTCACCACTTCATCACCGGTCCCTTGCCGTCCTAACCCACCCATTTCCGGCCTCCAACGACCACCGGAACAGCTCCTACGAGCTTAGTTTCCGATTTGCGTTTTTCGGCCATTTCCGGCGATTCCACCGCCACCCACAGCCGTTCATCACTTCCAATAGCTTCACAACCATCCCTAGATCATTCCCTATCAGTTTCGTGTCCTAGTTTGTCCCCGTTCAAAAGTGAGTTTTTCACAACCCACGGCCACAGTGAATTTTCACTGTGACGTTGCTTTTCCGGCGCCGTTTGCAACGCCGCGTGTTTTCTAAAATTGCCATATAGCGCTGTAAGTATTTTCCAAACCCTATTTTCAGATTTAAATATATATTGCTCTTTCAATTAATTAATTTGCTGGTTGGTTGATTCCGGACTGAGTCCGAGGAGTTCGGGGGTCGGATGGATGGAGGACGGAGTTGCTTGATTTATTGTTTTATGATTGGCTGCTTGTTTTGTGCGTTGATTATTGCATTTGCATGGGGCATGCACGGTTATTTTATTTTATTTGAGAAATCCTGTTTTGCTGGCGTGATTGGATTTTCGGGTGCGTGTGTCTCACGAGCCCAAGCCGGGATGGGTTATTATCTCGGTGGAGCTCCTCTGGTCACTCGGGAGTGGATAATACTGAGTGACGTCCCCTGAGTTGTCGCTGGGCGACGACGGGAGCAGGGCTAGAGGATGGCCCGGCCAGGTACGCGCAGGGCGCGAGTCTGGGCATCGCTCTACTCACCGACTCCGTGGCCCTTCGCTGGCGAGGGCTAGAGGATGGCCTGGCCAGGTACGCGCGGGGCGCGAGTCTGGGCATCGCTCGTTTAGGTGTCACATGCGCGGTCCTTACCTGCGGTGTGGCACTTAGCCAGGGTGTGCGGATGATCCCTAGGGGAGATCATGGTGCATGCATAACCGGTGTGTTTTTATGGTTTTCGGATGCGGGCCATTTTCTGGGAAAATGGCGAGTTTTGGTTTTGAGGCTTTTGATCCATTTTCGAGGAAAATGGTGGTTTGGGCCAAATGGGTTTTTGGCGTGCGTGGAAAAGATGTGGTTTTGCGGGGCATGTGCATTGGTTTTTCTTGCATCCATGTTGTTTGAGTTCTATGTGTTTTTATCTGGTGGTGTTTGGGTTTTACTTACCTGCGGTACCATTTTTTTCGTTCCGTAGCTTTTGGTGCAGAGTTCGAGGAGGAGGAGGAGGAGGCTGAGCCCGAGGATGCGGCTCCGCCGGGTTGCTGATGCTATGTCTTATCTTTGTTTAAAGCTGTATTTGTGTTTTTGTAATATTTTATCTATGTACGTTTTAAACAGCTTGTATTACGTTAAGAAAAATTCTGGTACTTAGTTATGACTTTCGTTATCCGCTGCGTGTTCTTTCGTGCACATTTGTTGCCTTTGCACACACTCGGCACCCGTTGATAGGATGGTGACCCGGGTTGTCACCATCCGGACGTCTCGATTTCCCCGTGTTCGGGCGTGGGGATTTGGGGGCGTCACATTGGGGGTGTATAGAGTTGTTCGTCCTAGTCGCTGCAACTACAATTGCTCCAAGGAAAATGTTACAGATCTTGAACGTCCAACTTCTGCTCCTTCTCCTCCTCCTTCCAACGCATCAGGGAGGCGGTTTAACAATTCATTGATGGAGCTGGTGCTCTTAATTATTTCCTCCTTGCTCTTCCTGTAATCGAAAATAATCTACGTGGGCCCACTTATTCGAATTTCCCATTTAAAGCCCAATTATGTACAAGAAGTTTAGAGCTCTGGTCCAGTATGTGGGCTCGTGCTGAGACATAATGACCCACGATCTTGTGGGTCCAGAGACTAACGTAAAGTGGCTAAGCCTATCACATAAGTCAGCTTCGCCTCCGTCTTGATTCTTAAACCTGGTCCTTTTGTGAGAGGTTGGACTCTGACCAATCCCTCTTCTCAGGCCTCGTTGTGATTTTATATTTTTCAACCAAGAAAACATCTAGCTCGACATAACAAAATAATGCAACAGGGAAATGCCTCTTTTTTTTAGTTACTGAATCGAACACTCTCTCAAAACACAAGAATATTTCATATCCAAGTGGACCAAGTGCCTGCTTTTTGTAGACTGTACTAATTATAGTTGTAAGAATTTTTTGAATGGAGGAATCATCCTTATGATCATCAGGATCTCTTTGAATGTGCAAAGAAAAACTGTCTTGTAGTAACAAGCACTATTTAAATCTATGAATGGAGGAATCATCCTCATGATCATCAGGATCTCTGGTTCAGCTCGTTTTATGTCATGATGAGTACGACAAATGAAAACATAAAACTTTATGTATTTTCCAAGCCAAAAAAAAAAAAAAAAAAAAACAGCCAGGCTGTCTTCTATGAAGAATAATGCATGATCTTGGCCGCTTTGCGAATATTCTTCCATTCTTAATTAATTGTAATTTTTTTTTTTCCCTTCTCCAGTCCATGAGGGAGTTGGTGTATGGGCCATGCCGCCATGAGCTTAACTTGTACGTACAGTATTTAAATCAGAATGCGTAATTAAACAATAACCCAAGCTAAAGCATAAACTAGGCTGACAATAACATGTCAAAGGCTGGCATGGATTCTCTTACATTTATTTATATATCTTTGACCGCAAGAATAGGTCGTTGAGTTTTTTAAGCCATTTAATATAGTGCACGAATTATATAATTATCAACAAAAAAAAAAAAAACATTTATTCGTGGTATGAAATATGAAGCGTAAGCGAGAGAATCAACATAAAGATTGTGATTTGTGAAGCCTCCTCAAAGGGATCCGATGGCCTTTAAAAAATTAGGTGCGATAACCAACACGAAAGGTTGCCACTTTTGGGGCCTCCTAAAAAAAGGAAAGAATAAAGGAGATCTATGGGGGTAAATTATTAAATACTTACAAAAAAGAGTTGAAAATTTTAAAATTAATGTAACAGTGATACAACTAGATTCATTGAAGATCGAAGTTAGTAACGGTCCAACGGATGGTTGCGATCATTTTAGCCGTCATGTAGGGACGTTCGTTGAAGAATTAATTAATTTGGGGACCCACAGTTAGGACGCTGAGTACTGGTATGTGAAAGGCTTATAATTTGCATTGAAGGCCAAGAATAATTTTCGTCTTGCAACTTACATAAAATCACGTTACAAAACGTGCAAGCATAATAACTATAAAGTTTTTGTACCATTAAGGTGGCAGTAAAGCCTGACTTTTAGGTCATGAGACCAGTTTAATATTTTAAAAGTGCTACGATGACGGGCTCATTCTTAAGATAATAACTATAGTTCAAATCAGATATTCTGCAGTAAAAATAAATTACTATAATTATATCTATAAAAGATTACTATGTTAGTTGACTCTGTCTTTATTTTTCTTTAAGAAACAAAATTTTTGACTTTTGACATGATATTTTGTAACTTTTAGTTTTATTTCTATCTTTTTATTATTTTTCTTATTTTGTCTGTAATTTTTTACGGACATCCCTCGTTGTGCCTTTAGGTAGCTTAAAAGATCTTAAACTCGATTAACTTTGTTGTTTGTAATATAGCTAAGTAAACTTTATGTTTCAACTTCTTCAAGTCATTGATCGTTGATACTATCCTCTTTTTTGTCTCTGATATTGAGATGGACCTCACTTTTTCTCCTCCTTTAGTGATATCCATGCTCTTGGAGGGCTAAAAAAAAAAAAAAAAAAAGTAAATCCAAAACATGGGATGAACTTGTAGTGGCTTACCTACAAAAGTGGTGATTTATGGAGTTCCTTTTTTTAGTCAATGTTGGCGCGTGCATTATGCAATATTGTGAAATGATTTGATGGCTTTGAATAAAGATGTCCTTCTAAGGCAAGTAAAATCCCATAAGACGGTACAAGGGAACAGTATCTAATAAAGTATCTCCATTTGTTTCTATTATATATATATATATATATTAATACCAAAAGTCAAGTCGCATTATGGATACTGGATAATTAATAGCATATGAATTCTAAACTGAATTTGAGATTTCATAATTAACAAAGTGACGCAGCATCCATTAATCCCTGTGACTACAGTTTTGGTGAGGTTATCCTTATCATGCCTAATTTTAATTTAATTTTTTTATTATTTTTTATTATTTTTTAAAATTTAATCTCTTTCTTGTGGTCCTAACTACCTAATTTTAACCAACATCTAAGAAAAAACCCTTGAAAACAAAAGAGCCATAAAAGGATGTTTTATTATACCTTTGACAATTTAATTGGCATTTTGTATTTCCTCCAACAAACAGAAAAAATAGGGAACTTAAAACCAAACGACAGAAGGAATAAAAGAAGGAAAAATATAGTTACAATCATAATTGTATACTAATCTGTGCACCAATATGATGTGATTGGTTAAAAAGTAGATTTTATTGAAAGAATTTTGCTACATATAAGTAAAGTCACGTACTAATCTGTGTATTAATACTGATTCCTTTATACTTAAAAATTTTAATTAGTACTGTTTTCAATAAAATTTACTTTTTGAGCAATCATAATAAATTAGTGCATATATTAGTGCATAATTTTGTTTACAACTAGATTTTTTCTTATTGAAAATAGTATTAATTTAAATTTTAAGTATGAATAAATTAATATTAATATATAAATTAGTGCGTAACTATGTTTATATATAGTAAAACTTATAAAAGAAAGTGTAATTTCATTAATCTGGTAGACCAAAATCCTTTAGTACAAAAAGATCTGTATTAAAAAAATAAATCTAAGAAGTGGGTAGTGGGTACCCACCAGTACCAAGAAATCAAGAATATTGAGACGCAGCCATCCTGAGCCGTTTGATCACAGACTAGATTTTTACTCAAACTCCACTACCAAAATTTTAAGTTAATTTAACCCTCCACTCACGGCGAGACGATGCATTATCAACTGCGGATACAACTCCTATTCCCCTCTCTGCAAGCCGAAGCCTACCCTATTCTACTTGAACCCAACTCTCACTCATCCTCAACATCCAGCTCCTCGCTCTCTCTCTCTCTCTGCAGCTCAACATCAACCTAAACCGACTCTCTCTCTGTTAAATTTAAGAGACAGAGAAGTGTTAAAAAAGTTGAGGAATTTAATTTAAAGAAAATGAAGAGGTTGAAGAGCTATTACATGAACATAAGGCATCAACAAACCATGGAGAGGAAATGGATCTTTCCCCTGGCGATAGGCTCCATTGTCTCTTTATTCCTCCTCTTCCTTACAACGCTAACCTCATCCGACGGTACACCGTTCCTTCCCCTCTACCGCTCCGTCACTTCCTCCAGCTCCGTCTTCGTCGAGTCTAAGCTCCATGTCATCCCTACCTCCACTCTGCCCCCTCCACCCGTGCTTGCCTACCTGATCTCCGGCTCCAACGGCGACGGCCACATGCTGAAGCGAACTCTTCAGGCTCTCTACCACCCTCGTAATCGCTACGTGGTCCATTTGGACCTCGAGTCCCCGCCCGAGGAGCGCTCGGATCTGCAAAATTACGTGCGGGACCATCCGGTCTTTGCGAGATTCCGGAATGTCTGGATGATCACCAAGGCGAATCTCGTCACGTACCGGGGCCCCACCATGGTGGCCAACACGCTCCACGCCGCCGCCATTTTGTTGAGGGAAGGAGGGGACTGGGACTGGTTTATCAATCTAAGTGCTACGGATTATCCACTAGTCACCCAGGATGGTGCGTCTTCGTTTTTTGTTTATTTGGCTTCAAAATGAAATTTTGGGTTTGTTTTGATAGGTTTTCTTTGTTCGTGTGATTGGAATTAGATCTGTTGCACACGTTTTCGTACCTCCCGAGGGATCTCAATTTCATTGATCATACTAGTAACATTGGCTGGAAAGAGTATGTGAATGTTTCTTCCTTTTTTATTTTTTTAAATTTTAATCTTTGCTTGTTTAGTTTATTTCGTTATTGGCTGTTTTTCTTGGTTATATCCTTGATTTGGCGAATGAACTCTTATGACTGCTTGATGCTATATTTGAATTTGACATAGGTATCAGCGAGCAAAACCGATAATTATAGACCCGGGTTTGTACATGACTAAGAAAGCTGATGTTTTCTGGGTCACACAGCGGAGAAGTGTGCCAACAGCATTTAAACTCTTCACAGGTGCGAAGCTTTTTGTCACCTGTGCTTTTATCAATTTAGGGTCATTATTAAATAAACGTCTATGTTTTGGTAATGGTTATTCTACCAATCGGGTTTGTTTATGCGTGCCGTGTTGATTACAGAAAGTAACCTTGCTCTAGTCTGCTCGAATTCCCATTAGTAATGCCCTTCTAGTAGTAGTATAAGTTTTGCTTCATCTTCTAGGATACAATTTGGTGCGCAGCTTTTGAAATGAGGACTTCATTTTCTGTATCGTCAACGAATCAACCTGTTTGGAAATAAAAAGGTCGATTTGTAATATATAGACATTAGAATTCTATTTTGTAATTTCCCTTGATATATTTTATATCTTCTATAGTAGGTGAACAGGGATTGGAGTCGGGCCTGGATATCTTTTATGTTTTCCCCTTTCCTTTTCTATGTCCAAAAATCACTTGAATTGTACAAGATCACGACCAACTCTACTTTGGTAGTTTTTATTTATTTTTACACGTAATAGAAAATTCTACTAGAAATGGCAAAAGGCATATCCCAAGTACACATGAAGTATACAGACAAACAATTACTAGAAACAGAACTAGAAACAAAAAACTCATGACAACACAGCCCGTCAAAATCTATAGAAGTTGCTCAAAGCAATAGGGTATTGAAAATGACAGTTCTATGCTCCTCCATGGTCAGCTCACAGTCCTACTCTACTTTGGTGGCTATACCATGAATAAAATGGCAAAAGGCATATCCCAATAACAATTTCTTTTGGTAGTTTTAGTTTTCTTTTTTTCAAAGAATTTCTTGGCCCAAGTTCTTTCTCAATCCCCAATCATCTTTTTTATATTCCGCCCGCAATTGCTGTTGCATTACCAAGCACAATATCATGCTGTTGTTGAACTTTTAATTACATATGTCTTCTGCTCTGGCTCTATCCAAATTCCTCAATTCATCAGAAGCATAATCTTATAAGTTCCTCACATCAAAATCCTGAAAATCATCATCCATTTAAACAAATATCTATGGGATGTGTTATGTATTCAATTTGAAGCAGCAACTTGAGTGCATTGTGGTTGTGGTGGGTTGAGGTGGTTGTCAATTAAATAGCTAGATGCTACTGATGTTTGGTGAAACTGGTGGGTATGGCATTTGGTTAGGTGGGCCATACAGTGGTAGGCTGGTCGTTGGTGTCATCTCTTTTACTGGTGGTGGATGGGTGGTTCCGGTGGTATTGATAGGGGATTGTATGGTTATTCTAGTGCTGGTAGATTGGGTGGTGGTGCTCGTGGAGGGTATTGAGTTGGTGTAAGGGTTCAGAGGGATCAGAGGGAAAGTAAATGGAAAGTAAATGGATATTTTCGTTAGGTTTACAACAAAAAACAAATGTGTGGCATGTGACATCCTATCATATCAGCAATTTATTCAATGCATTACTATGTTAGCTATATGGAAAAAGGAAAGATGAGATGAAACAGACACATTGATCAAGTTTAGAGGATCAAATATGTTTTATCCTTAACTTTATTGTTTTGCTGTTTGCTATTGCTCTTGTGGGGGTGTGTGTGTGCGAGAGAGAGAAGCGGGGGGGACAGAACATTTAAGGCTGATCCAACTAAAGGGAGGGAACTTCAATCTCCCAAAACCAAGTTTGTTTCTCTTGTTCAAAGATTCCTTGTCGCCTGGACTTTAGATATTCCAGAACCCACATATGTTCCTCTTAATTGCATCAATAATGCTTTTAGGAAATAAATTGACTGACATCCTATCTGAAGGCAGAAAGGTATTATCCTCTCTGAGACTGTTATTCCAAAGGAACACCAAGTTCATGTTACTTAAAAAATATGGAAGATTATTTGCTATGAAACTTATAACCAACTCTGAATAATTTATAACAAAAGGAAGTGGTTTGTACTGTTTACTTCCGAGCAGCTCATATTTTTGTTATTTTAATGTACAAAGGGAGAGATGGTTGCAAAGAACATGGCAGGATTCTCATCATGATGTCAATTTAATCCTGCATATAAAAAGATTCATGATGCTATGTAATTCTAAGCAGCTCAGATTTTTGAAGATTCACTCTGACGCCTGATGCTGCAGTTTTATATCATTGAAATCCGAAAGTTTGTATCTAGCCAAAAAAAGAAATCGGAAAGTTTGTAAATGAGTATTGTGAAACTATAACATATTCTCTAATGGGCTACTGTGACCAAATATGTGATTTTTCTTATAGGTTCTGCTTGGATGGCACTTTCGAGGCAATTCGTTGATTACATCATATGGGGATGGGACAACCTACCTCGACTTGTTCTCATGTACTACGCAAACTTCATATCTTCCCCAGAAGGATACTTCCACACTGTTATATGTAATGCCCAGGAGTTCCGCAACACCACTGTGAACAGTGACCTCCACTTCATATCCTGGGATAACCCTCCCAAGCAACATCCACACCACCTCAATCTCAATGACATGCAAAATATGATTAATAGTAATGCTCCATTTGCACGGAAATTTCCCAAAGAAGATGCAGTGCTTGACAAAATTGATTCTGAGCTATTGTCTCGGGGTCCAGGCATGCTTGTTCCTGGTGGTTGGTGCATCGGAATCAGGGAAAATGGGACTGATCCTTGTTCTGATATTGGTAATACGACAGTCCTCAGACCTGGCCTTGGAGCGAAAAGGTTGGAAAATTTGATGAGCTCTCTATTATCCAGTGAGAATTTCCGGCCCAGGCAGTGCAAATAACAAGCACCAGAAACTACTTCAGTAAGCACCTCTCGTGGCAGTTTGTATTTGAAGATGGAAGACATGAGTATGATCATCAGGGACTTAGCATGTCTTCTAGTAGAAACAGAAATGAAAGAATACACAACTCTGCCTTATAGAGTAGCATGGAAGGAGATGGATTTGGTCGAATGATAGGAGCTACAGAATGACATGGTATTGGTATACACGATGAAGCCCACACGTTTTCCTTCTTTCTCTTCCTTTTTTTTAGTTTTTCTAATGATATGCAGCAACTCCGTATCAAGCAAGCACTGAAGCTTATTTTGCTCTGATCTGGGGTTGGGTTGGAAACTTGGAGACATATTGCCGGGATGAATATTTGATAGAGGAATGAATATTTGTTATATGATCCGGTGTATTTTTTTTTTTTGCTAGCCAAATCTATTAGGAAGTATGATTCAAGAAATATGATGTTCCATTACTTGGGGAAAAAATGCGACGGTAAAAAATGCACGGTCATTGCACTCGTTTACTCCACGTTTCCATTCAATTAGTTCAACGGGGATTTTTCGTTCCCTCAAGAAACTTCAGCTGCGTTAAGAACTTCAAACCTAGAAGCTTGATTTGTAAATGGGCCTGAATGAGCATATGACGAGCTGGGCTCGAACTACTATATATTTGCATGCCCAGTACCGTGCTTGACATTTCTTGTTTTGGGTAATTATACAATGCAGTTGTATCGGCCAAAATGCAATTCATGAGCCCAATTCAATTCATGAGCCCAATTCATCATTGATCTGAGCATTAGTATTGAATTATGCAAATGTAAATATAAAATTTACGTAATATCTCATGATTTTGTATTTAGTAATTCCACTCAAAACTTATTCCCATGTTGGATTATCTATCTATTAGCTAAAATAACAATAAAATATTATTAATTTAATAATTTTTTTTCTAATTTATTTTTGTCATTTTATAATTCTACTAATCATATATTAATTAATAATCAAATTATAATTAATGAAACCGAGGGAAAGAAATGAGTTTGGTAAATACAGAGGAAAAATTGAGAGCGAAGAGAGATTGTTTCTAGAGGAAGAAAGAATTTTTTATTCGTTTAATCAAACTGCAATTACAACCAAATATGACCATAGAATGCAATTTACTGTAGTTAAAAGCCATCTCATTTTAAACTTGCATAATCCAATGCAGACTACTTTTGAGCTCTATTAGCAAAATAGCTTGATTTATTTATATTTGCATAATCGGATGCGAATGCTATTAGAATGAAGTCAAGCACCATTTGTGTGAACTCATGGAAAGATTGTTTTCTCAAGCAATATATAAAGTAGACATTTAATTTCATTGAACCTGGTTTTTGTTTTATTCCGTAATTATCACATGAAATGAATGGTAAGGTATTTATTCTGCTTACTAATTAATGTAATAAAGTTTTGTTATGCATTAGCAACTGTTACCACCCACAACAATTGTTACTGCCCCACATTCCACACGGCTCTTTTTTAAAAAAAAATATTAAACCCATCATCACCGAACATCAATCCCATTTCTCTCTCATCAAATCCCCTATCCTTCTTTAACCTCTCTCTCTCTCTCCTCAAGCTCTCTCTTGTCATTAAGCTCTATCTCTTCGACTTCTCTCTCTCCTCTTGTCATTCTTCTTGATTCCAAACCAATTTCAAACACAAATGGAGAGAAAGTATTTTTTTCTACCTATATTTTCTTTCTATTACAATAGTTAGTTTTATGACTGACCTTGCTTCCAAAAAATAATGGTAAGTATTTTGGTTTTTTTTTTAAAGTAAAAAAAGATTAGGGTGGGAGCATGGGAATTCAACGAGGAGGGGGAAAACGTTGAATGGTTGACACTTAAAGTGTGAGGGTATGGAGTTTTGTTACATACAAGTACACTTGCGCACTAATCTGTGTACCAATACTGATTTATTCATATTTAAAATTTAAATTAACACTGTTTTCAATAAAATTTATTTTTTGACCAATCACATCACATTGGTGCACAATTGTGCTTGCAACTATATTTTTTCGAGGGTATGGGGTTTGATGGATGTGCCATCTTGCTTGGAAATTGGCTTGCACGTTTTTAATTTGATTTTTTTTTCTATTTTTTTTTTTAAAAATGATACTACAATTTTATTGATAGTTTTTACTTACGTAGAAAAAAACTGTAATTATAACCAGACTTACAAATCAGCAAAAAAACAAATCCAAGGTATCAAAACCCAAAAACACCAACCAAATAACGAAATTTCACCATAAATGAAAAATTATAAAATCACGACAAGACACCAATCCCAGAAAGGGAAATGCTTGTATGCCCCTTCTATTTGCCCCCTCAAAGTGACTGCTGGTCACAAATTTTTTTTTTAAATATTTTTTTTTACTTAGTGATTAAGGAAGTGATTTTAAGTATATTGATATTTTTTTTATATTTTTTAAAAATGTTTAAATATATAAAAAAAATGTGAAATGAAAAAAGAAACAAAAAAGAAAAAAAAATTTACAAAGGGCGGCACGCCCAGCGGTAATCGCTGGGCGGCATAGTAGCATCGCCCATCCCAGAAAACAACCAAGACCTACAAGACAGAGCACACATACAAATAATAATAGAAATTCAAAAATAATAAAAATAAGACCAACTTACCATGAACAAAATATATGAGATGCGCAAATAAGGCACATTTTTAATTTGATGTTGTCTGAAGTAATGATGTTTGGTTGCCGCTCGAGTTGACCAAGCGGCCAGCTATTGGTCGTGAATGACTATTTTTGAAACAATTAAACAAAATTTTCTATTATTATTAAATTGCGGGTTGGTTGGAAACATAATTATTTTAGATATTTTAAAATTATTTTATTATTATTATTTATGAATTATTTATTATTATTTTATTAATAATTACAAAAAAGGAGCCTGCAGAAGATGCTTGCATCCATCTATAAAGATCTATAAAGACTTCTTCTACGCCCACATATAACATCTTTGTTTTTTCCTTTGTTTTAGATTGTACTACGTAAGAAGAAAAGGTACCGATAAATGAACCAATGGTATCATTTTTCTTGAAAAAGAAGACAAAGTTAAGCCATGATTGATCATGATGTGAACTGATTGGCCAGTGATGTGGAAGGAACATGAGTACTGGTACTGAAAGATACAAGAACAATCAAATTATGAATATGTTGGTGATTATAAATTATAAATCTATGTACACGATTTAAGAGGAAATAGTATTACTGGACGAGCGAGAGTTGCTGAAATTAAGACACCAATCACGAACTGAACATAAGCTTGTATTGTGATAATTTATCAACCAATGAAGAGTCAATGCATGGATGGGTATGAAAGATAACTCTGCTTCCTCTAGTATATAATGGTTCTAAGATTGAGACTAATCGAAAGTGGTTTTCCTTACATGAATCTGGGTTCTTTATTAAGATTAGTTGAACTAAATCATTAATTTGTGGTTAATTTTCACTTCTTCATTTCATTTTTCTTGTAAATATGCATTTGCAAAATATATATATATATATATATATATATTTATTTTCCTTGTTAAGTAATATGATTTTGTGATTTTAGGAGATTAAAAAAATTGCTAAGTCTGCCACTGATGCCTTACCACATGTCTGCAGATGTTCATCTACATCAATGTCTTGCAAATTAACCACAACAACAATACCAGGAAGCATTTGAAGTAGAGGGGACAAAGTTCATCAATCTTCGTCAGAAAATGTGTTTCCTGTCACACCTATCTAATAATCTTCTTTCAAAGTTATGTTTTGCAATTCATATATTATAATTTTATATTTTGTAATGTAATGTATAAATACCAAATAATGTAATATACAATGAATTACATTGTGTTGCATGCATTTTGCATGATGCATATTGTATATATTTTCTTTTACATGCATTTAGTTAAAAAGGTAATTAGTTTCTAACTTTAATTATTTTTTACATAATTTAATTTTCTATTTTGATATATTTGTATTGTTATGGACGATGCTGTTATGCTTTTCATCGTGATTTCTTGAAATATATAGGGGTTTTAGATTTAAAAAAAATGTTTTTTAACAATTTTAACAAAATTTGAAAAACATTTAACCATGGACTTTTGTTTAAAAAAAATCGTGTATAGTATATTTCCAGGTTTCAAAAAATCCAGTTTCGTTCGGATTCCTATTTGGGTCATAATCCAGGCTAATCTAATTTGAAATTCGGATTTCAGACCAGACATACTTAAATATCCGGTCTAAAATCTAGATAAATAGTCCTAACTAACACCAGATGAACCAATAACAAAAAGACATATTTACACATGTTTTAAAGATACATCAATTGATGCCAGAAAAGAAAAGAAAAGAAAAAGTATATAGATGAACTAAAGAAACAATCATGAAGAGATAGAAAGATATATAGATCATTCACGCTGTCAAGAAATAAGATGCACATCTACATGAGTACATACAAGCAGATGCCCCAAAGGCTATTATATATATGTAGTCTTTAATTATGGGTAACTTTGAATTTCTTCTCTTGATAACACACACATATAATATTGGAATTAATAATTACCAGTATATATATATATATATATATATGATGATTGCAACGCCTGATAAATCTCGTTCGCCTCTCACTCTTTATTATTATTATTACTATTATCATCGTTAGGTATATATCTTAATTAATTACCAGTTGATCACATGAATATTGCACGTGCATGGTAAAAAGTCATTTAAGCCGAATGAGTTGGGTTCTAATAATTCATGAAAGATCAGATGATCGATCAATATAATAAGCTGATACCCTACTATTACTTCTCCTGCATATATATATGCCTTATAAATATTATAAAATTAAGCAATTTGACATCTTATATATTGTAAGTTTCAACATTATTATATGAACTAATTAATTAATTAAGATAAGCTAGCTATGAATTAATCATTCAAGATCGGTTTCCTTAGTGAAAACCAACCGTTTTTTTTTTAAATATATATATATATATATATAAATCGAACTATAAACAAGTACATGAGTTGATCATCATGATCAGTACTGTTTATAATTGTTATATCGAATTTTTTTATATCTGGTCCCCAGCCAAAGTTCTCAACTATTATATCATCATGTGTGTGGTTGGGCCGATTATTAGAATCCAGGACCCTCCTCAACCCAATACATATCCTCTTCACAATTCAATGTCATCTTAGCTAATTGACGAGTAAGCTCATTGCTCTTTCTTTAAATAAAGCTCGCTTTCCACTTGGAATATGATTTTAGTTTCTGCTGCAAAGCCTCCACCAGATATCCTACACTAGAATCATCCATTTCCCCCTTTCTCACTGTATCAATAACTCCCTTTGCATCCCCTTCAAACGGGACATCCCCTAACCCCAGGTCTTCACATAGTACCATGGCTTCCCACAAAGCAAAATATTCTGCAACAAAAGCATAGCCATTTAACACTTTAACAGCACATTTTGCAGCAAAAACTTCACCCTCACCATCTTTGATTACCAGTCCAATCCCCAATCTTTGAGAGAACACACAAATAGCAGCATCAAAATTAGCTTTTAGCTTTGAATCCCTCGGTTTCCTCCATCCATTACTTTCCTTCATTGTTGGCTTGACAGCTTTTTTATCTATCTCCCCCCTTAACCTCTCTTGAGCCAGTTTATAATCTTCATATCCTATTAATGCAATCTGTACAACACTAGTAGGAGTCAAGAATTTTTTCTCAAACACATATTATTTCTTCTATGCCATATGTTTCTCATAATTTTTTCTACATTCTCTATAGAGAGTTTATTGTACATTTCCTCCCAAAGCTGCAAAAAATTTATTACTCACACCCTCCTTTGCGTTAGATTTATCATAATAGGTAGAGTATTGTTGGCTACTTTTCACAAGAAAAGTTTAACAGAATTTAGGACTCCCAGCTTCCACATATGTTTCCATATCCTTTATTCTTTGCCAAACTTTGAACTCTCCCCACCCCTTTGCCTTCTATCTTGTTGCACCATATAATAAGCACTTCTTACCGAGAACTTTCCATTTTTTGAATACCTCCAAATTAATCTGTCATCTGTTTCCACTGTACTAATTGGTAAGGACAATATCAAGTCAGCTTCGTCCCTCTCAAAAATTTGCCTCACTAAATCCACCTTACATCATTTACTAGTTTTAGCAATCAACTCACAAACTCAATCCTCAGTTTGTAAAATTTTAACTTGAGATTGTACACAACCAGTAACAGGTTTTGGCAATCATTTATGGCCCCAAATTATGATATTCTCTCCATTTCCAACTCTCATCCTTATTCCTCTTCTAATCACCCTAAAGCAGACCACACACTCTTCCAAATAAATGAAGGAGATTTTTTCAAAGTGGCTTCAAGTAAAGGGACATTCATAAAATACTTATCTTTAAAAATTCTGACAACAAAAAAAATAGAATCCATCAATATTCTCCACCCTTGCTTAACTAATATAGTCAAATTAAAATATTTTAAGTTGCCTGAAACCAAATCCACCTCTTATTTTATTCTGTCCCAACCTACCCCACTTCCACTAATGCATCCCATATAAATTAAAGATCGATGCTCATATTAATTAAAGTCGAACATGATCATGCCTACCCGATCATGCATTCTCTTTCCTGATAGATAAGGTTTTCTAATTCCCTTGCCTGCCTTTATTCATGAAATCATCATTGACAAATGAGATACTGTACACTTTTCCGTACACGAGCCAGCTGTCTGCCTTTCAGCTAATTCTAATTTGGACCTTTGCAAGCATATATACATATATATATATATATATATATATATTTAGCGTAACGCTAGTCCACTGCCCACGTGCCTAAATGTCACTGTTTATTTATTTTTTAAATATATTTAAATATTTTTTTAAAAAATATATCAATATACTAATATTTATTTTTTAATTATTAAGTAAATAATAATAATAGTAAAAAATTAAAATATATAAACGGTCATATAAATTGATAAGACGGATTAACATTTTCCATATATTTAATATCCCGAATACCCTACATATGCAATAAACTCGACCTAAAAAAGCTTGGCTAAGCGTTCCAGCTAGCGGACCCCAACAACGTGAGGAGTCCTCCCGCCCTGCCATGTGATCAATATTATAATTTTCTGCCCCAAAACGTGGTTACTCATTCTGGAATCGTCATTATTGAATACACCATGTCAGCTTCATCATCCTCTTATCTCATACATCGATGTCATCTGGATGATGAATGGCACTAAAATTCAAGTAGACATATATATATATATATATATATATTTATATAATCAGTTCTTTTTATCTTCTTCAAAACCAACTAATAACTCCAATACGACGGGTTCTGAATCCATATTCATAATCAAATGGTCTTCTTGAAAAGGATATTTCAACTGACATGGATAGCTAGATGGAATAGGCCTAAAATAAGCTTGTCCTTGAAAAGGTCAAGAGACATTTTCTTTTTCTGAAAAATATGAAATATGCAGACTTGTCATGGCGAAAAATAAAATAACATAAAACATAAAAATGTACTGCCTCTCTATTCTTAAGAGACAACACATACGGTTGTCATGATATGATCTGTTTAAGAGAGATCATATATATATATATATATATATACACACACACAAAGTAGAGATATTCAAGCTACCATGGATATATATTATATAGCCGCCCGAAGCTCATTCTATTACATGTCAGAAAATTCAGATCTAATATTGGGGCCTGTAAACAGAAAATGGCATATTGGCTGAAGAAGAATAGTACAACTGGTGAAAAAACTCTTAAGAGAGTTCAAATATAATGGGGTGAATATTACCTTAAACAAAATGAAGAAATAAACACAGACAATTACAGCATCATGAGCAGAAGAAGTCGAAAGTTTCTTGTTACAGAAGGGATGCAGTTGCCCAATATTGGCCCTACATGGCATAACAATAATGGCAATGCTATCCCTCCAGTAACAAGAGTCCTGCAACCCCTTTTAGCTTTCTTTCTCTGCAGTTGCCGGCCATTTCCATGACTTCCACAACAAGTGGAACGCCCCCATACATTTGTATATATAGATCCAGAACGTCAAGTCTTCCAATAGCGAAAGTCATTGGAAGCTTCTCTAGTCAAGAAACCAAGCGAGGAAAAAAACACTTCTAGTAGTAGTACTACTGCTACTGTAACCATGCCACAATGTGAAACGCGAGCGCTCTACTTATATATAGTGCGCGAGCTTAATAATAATATTTATATATATGAGTTCTGCTACGTGTTGGTAATTTGGACCTTCTAAATTTTAAATTCATCCCTTAGGATCTTTTATTTGTAGAATTAATAAGAAAATAAAAAAATAAAAATAACACAAGATTTTAACTGAAAAACTCTTAAGCTGGAGAAAAATCATTAGATCAGAAAAGAAAATTTACTATGTAAAAAATTGTTATAATTATACAATTTTTCTCATCACCCCAAATACACCCATAAAACTTTCTCCACTAGCAAAACTTTAACTCACACCTCTTACCCTTAAAAAAAAAGGATAATAGAGGAATTTAACTAGAGTTAAAAGTTACTAGCTAAGCATTTTACTTGTATATTTTACCAAGGAGCCTAAGACTCTTTTATAGGCCTTGGACCTTTGCTCCTTCTTCACTTCCCATCCATGTGAGACAAATGCAAATGAGCAAAAACTCAACAATCTCCACCTTGAGATTTTGGCTAGTCCCACAACCACGCTTCACTTCAATGAAGATCTTTATAGTTTCTACTATCATACTCTACCATAAAAGTATATCCATTTAGAATAAATCAATTCCAAGTATTTCATTTCGGCTCTGTCGAAAAACAACCTTACTGAAAATTGTGGTATAACTTTCACGTTTGTCTTTCTTGAAAATTCATCAGCCATCGACATGAATTTCCACCATACACCATACATCAATGTGAAACCAATGCCTGTGTACAAATTTGTGAACCTGTTAACATTAACACGTCATCTATCATAGCAACTTTAAAAATTAGCGGCATGTCATGAGAATGTACATATCCATTTTTACAAGAAATCATCTTCTATGGAGAGAGACATAATGTTAGCATCATTACCAGTATCTCCATTTACTGACTTAAAACTACTTGCCGAACTTGCTCTAACTCTTGGACAATTTTTTTTTTATATGCCCAGATTGTCCACACCCACAGCATACTGCTTTCTTCTTTATGGAGTTCTTCATCTTCCCATTTTCAGTTGCTATCAGTACTAAGTTCTCAGGTGGACCATTACTTCCACCACCTAGTCTTCTCTTTTAAGAAAAAAGTTTACTGGTAACCTTAAAAAATTATTCTCCTTCCCATGTATCTAGGGTTGTAATCGAGCTGAGTCGAGCCAGTTTTTGGCTTGCCGAGTTTGGCTCGACTCAAAATACTCGAGCTCGAGCCCGAGCTCGAGATTTTTTTTTGAATTCTTTGTTCGAACTCGACTCGATAATCTAAAATCTCAATTCGAGCTCGTTCCACAAACGAGTTCGAGTCGAGCCGAGTTCGAGCTTGAAGTGTTTTTTTTAATAATATTTAATAATTAATAAATTAAATAAATAAATAAAAATAACTAATATTGAATTTATACAACTAACAAGTAGAACCTCAATTAAATTATAAAATTTTAAAAAATTTATAAGTAATTAATATTTACCTAGTTGATATTTATCCAAAATAACAATATATTATATGGTTATATATATTATTAATACATACACTTAAATAACAATATATTATATGGTTATATATATTATTAATACATACACTTAATATAATAGCATATATCTATTTCATATATGGTTCCCACCTATTAGTACATGAAATTATTAAATTTTATCAACTAATTATTATACAAATTATAAAATATACCTATGAAGTATATTTACTACATAGACATAAGTAATTAGAATACATATTATATATTTAATTATAAAAGTGGTATGCTTATATTATTAGCTAATACATATACACATGCATAGGTGTATGTATATATTTATCAATATATGAATGAGTTTTAATCGAGTCGAGCTAACGTGTCGACTTGAGCATAAACGAGCGAGCCTAAACAAGCCTTAGCCGAATCGAGTTGAGTTTTGTCGGGTATATGTCATTTACAAATCGAGCGAGTATCTGCTTCAACCAATGAGTTTTTTTTTTTTTTTTTTTTTTTTTACGAGTCGAGTTCGATTCGAATTTAACCGAGCGAGTACCGAGTAGGTTATCGAATAGACTGGTTCATTTACAGTCCTACATGAATCAAAATAGGCTTTATATGCTCATAGGAAGGTGGAAGAGATCAGATGAGCCTCAATGCTTGATCTTTATCATCAATTTTAACTCTAATAAATTTTAGCTAAGAGATAATGCCTTTGAGAACACTTACATGATCTAAAATAGTCGTACCTTCACTTATCCACAGTATATGAAACTATTCCTTCAGATGCACTCGATTCGAGACGCCATTCGTCTGATACAAGTCTTCTAGCTTTTCTTAGAGTTCATTTGCCGTAGAAATTCCATGCACATTTGCAAGAACATTCTTGGCTAGATACAGATGTATTGCACTTGCTGCTCTCAAATCTAGATCCTCCCAAGTTTCATCACTTATTACAGATTTGCTCTTTGTTTCACCTGTCACGCTAGTACCACTGTTGACTTCAGGGGTTGGTCGGCCCTTCAACGCCTTGTGTAAACTTGATTGAATCAAAATATCATTGACTTGCACTTGTCACAAGCAAAAATTGATTCTCCATCAAATTTCTCCACATCAAATTTGATAAGATTTGAAACCTTACTTCCTGACATTGCGTTGATGAATTTTACCGTATAAATGAATAGTACCTCACTAAGTAAGTTTCCAAGAAAGATTAGAAGGTCACAATGGACACACTTAAAATTTTCAATCTTCTAGACAGAACCTCCTTAGACAGTATCTATCCACACTACCACACCAAAACTCCATCCCTACAAAAAGAACCTAGGCTTTGATACCACTATTGAGAATTTGGACCTCCCAAATTCATCCCTTAGGCTCTACCATTTGCCGGATTAATAAGAAAATATAGAAATAATAATAACACAAAATTTTATTTGAAAAACTCCTAAACTGGAGAAAAAGTACAAGACCAGAGAATAAAATTCAATATGTGGAAAATTGTTATAAACACACAATTTTTCTGCTCACCCCATATATACCCACAAAGCTTTCCCTAATAGCAAAACTTTAACTCACACATCTTCCCTTTTAAAAAAATGACAATAGAGGAATTTAACTAGAGCAAAAAGTTACTAACTAAGCATTTGACTTGTGCATTTTATCAAGGAGCCTAAGCCTCATTTTATAGGCATTGAACTTTTGCTCATCCTTCACATCCCATCCATGTGGGACAAATGCAAGGCAGCAAAAACCTAACACTACGTATAGTCATTTTTACGTATTTCTTGCGTATTCCACTGATGTGACAACGCAGCTCGTCAAAATCTATAGAAGTTGCTCAAAGGAATAGGGTATTGAAAATGAAAGTTCTATGCTCCTCCATGGTCAGCTCATAGTCCTACTTTACTTTGGTGGCTATACCATGAATAAAATGGCAAAAGGCATATCCCAATAACAATTTCTTTTAGTAGTTTTAGTTTCCTTTTTTCCAAAGAATTTCTTGGCCCAAGTTCTTCCTCAATCCCCAATCATCTTTTTTATGTTCCGCCCGCAATTGCTGTTGCATTACCAAGCACAATATCATGTTGTTGTTGAACTTTCAATGACATATGTCTTCTGCTCTGGCTCTATCCAAATTCCTCAATTCATCAGAAGCATAATCTTATAAGTTCCTCACATCAAAATCCTGAAAATCATCATCCATTTAAACAAATATCTATGGGATGTGTTATGTATTCAATTTGAAGCAGCAACTTGAGTGCATTGTGGCTGTAGTGGGTTGAGGTGGTTGTCAATTAAATAGCTAGATGCTATTGATGTTTGGTGAAACTGGTGGGTATGGCATGTTGAGGAATGTGGAGTCTGGTCCACACCGCTCGAGCGGAGGCATTGGCCGCTCGAGCGAAGTCAGGCAGAGTCGAACGCTCGATGTTGGCTCGACAGTGAGCTCGAGCAGGAGGAGTTCGCTCGAGCGGAGGCATTGGCCGCTCGAGCGAAATCAGGCAGAGTCGAACGCTCGACGTCAGCTCGACAGTGGGCTCGAGCGGGATGCGGAAGGGAAGTTCGCTCGACGCGCGCTCGACACGCCGCTCGAGCGAACATACAATTTAGGGATTCCGCCGTTTGAACTATAAATATGATTTTTGCCTCTTAAGTCTGTAACAGAGCAGCTACGAAAACACTGTGGATGAACAGTGTTGTGACCCATCTTGTAGTGTGATTCCTCAATAATAAAAATCCTCTGCAGCTCCCGTGGACGTAGGCAATTTGCCGAACCACGTACATCTTGTGTCGTGTGTGATTGCGTGTGTGATCGTTTTCTCATTCGGTGTTATTTTTCAATTCATTGTCATCGTTTTTCACAACAATTGGTATCAAGAGCCAAGGTTCGGGTCTGAGGAGAAACGATGGCTGGAGATGAATTGAAGGTATCGGGGATCGAGAAGTTTGATGGCACGGATTTTGGATACTGGAGGATGCAGATAGAGGACTACCTCTATGGGAAGAAACTCCATCTTCCACTATTGGGGCAGCAACCGGAAAAGATGGATGATGCTAGTTGGAATCTGTTGGATCGACAGGTTCTGGGGGTTATTCGATTAACCCTGTCGAGATCCGTTGCACACAACGTCATCAAGGAGAAGACGACGGCGGATCTCATGGCGGCTTTGTCAGGTATGTATGAAAAGCCGTCAGCGAATAACAAGGTACATCTGATGAAAAAGTTATTCAATTTGAAAATGGCAGATAGTACGTCTGTTGCACAACATCTGAATGATTTTAATACTATCACAAATCAATTGTCGTCTGTTGAAATTGAATTTGATGATGAGATACGTGCACTGATACTATTGGCTTCATTGCCAAATAGTTGGGAAGCCATGAGAATGGCTGTTAGTAATTCTGCTGGTAAAAATAAACTGAAGTATGATGATATTCGTGATTTGATTTTGGCTGAGGAGGTGCGCAGGAAAGATTCAGGCGAGACCTCGGGTTTGAGTTCAGCCCTGAATGTTGAATCTCGAGGGAGATCACATGACAGGAATTCAAACAGAGGAAGATCAAAATCAAAGTATAGGGGCAAGAGCAAGTCGAGGCCTGGTCAGCAGGCAACTTGCTGGAATTGTGGCAAAGCTGGCCACATAAAGAAAAACTGCAAAAACCCCAAGAAGACGGAGAATGATAGTGCTAATGTGGTAACTGAAGAAGTACAGGATGCACTATTGCTTGCAGTTCATAGTCCAGTTGATGACTGGATACTGGATTCAGGGGCTTCCTTCCATACATCTTCCCACCGGGAACTAATGAGGAATTATGTTGCAGGTGATTTTGGGAAGGTATATTTGGCTGATGGTGAGGCTTTGAACGTAGTGGGGATGGGAGACATTGACATTGCACTCCCTGGCAAGAACAAATGGACCTTGCAAAAGGTTAGGCACATTCCTGAGTTGAAGAAGAACCTCATTTCTGTTGGGCAGCTTGATGAGTGTGGTCATTCAGTGGTGTTCTCAGATAGCACCTGGAAGGTCACAAAAGGGGCATTGGTACTAGCTCGGGGTAAGAAAACTGGTACACTTTATATGACTACTGGTTTAATTGACACTATTGCTACTACCGTTGCAGAGAGCACAGCAGATTTGTGGCATTGTAGGCTTGGCCATATGAGTCAGAAGGGCATGACGGAACTTCTGTCTAGAGGCAAGCTACCAGAACTGAAGACAGTTGATCTCGGTATGTGTGAGAGTTGTGTTATGGGGAAGCAAAAGAAGGTCAGCTTCTTGAAAAGTGGCAGGACGCCAAAGACAGGAAGACTTGATCTTGTGCACACAGATGTGTGGGGTCCTTCTCCAGTTGCATCTCTTGGAGGTTCTCGCTACTATGTTACGTTCATTGATGACCATAGTAGAAAGGTATGGATTTATTTTTTGAAACATAAATCTGAAGTATTTGATGTTTTCAAAATTTGGAAAGCCATGGTTGAGACAGAGACAGGCTTGAAACTGAAGTGTTTGAGGTCTGACAATGGTGGTGAGTATGTTGATGGCGGGTTCAAGGAGTACTGTGCAGCTCAGGGTATCAGAATGGAGAAGACCATTCCTGGGACATCACAGCAAAATGGAGTTGCTGAGCGTATGAACAGGACCATTAATGAGCGTGCTAGAAGCATGAGGTTGCACGCTGGACTACCACCCACTTTCTGGGCAGATGCAGTCAGCACTGCCGTTTATTTGATAAACAGAGGGCCATCAGTTCCACTGGATTGTGGATTGCCTGAGGAGGTTTGGAGCGGGAAAGAGGTTAAGTTTTCTCACCTTAAAACCTTTGGTTGTCTTTCTTATGTGCTTGTTGATTCTGATGCTCGCAGTAAGCTTGAGGCTAAGTCAAAGAAATGCTATTTCATTGGCTATGGAGACGAGGCACTTGGCTATCGTTTCTGGGATGATCAGGGTCGGAAAATCATAAGAAGCAGGAATGTGATTTTCAATGAGAAAATGATGTACAAGGATAAGTCGAGTACAGTTCCTGCAGTAGCTCCTCAGGAGTCCGAGTTTGTAGGATTGGATGACCTACCAGAGGTCACAGTGCAGTGTAGAAATGAGAGTGACGGGGAGAGTGGGTCCAGTACACCCATTCCTATTATTCCGCAGGCAGTTTCAGAACCGTCTACTCCTACAGTTGCAGTTCGCAGGTCAGTTAGGACTATACGTCCCCCACAGCGTTTCTCACCTACTTTGAATTACATTCTGTTGACAGATGGTGGAGAACCGCAGAGTTATGAAGAAACCTTGCAAGATGAGAATTCTAGCAAGTGGGAGCTGGCCATGAAAGACGAGATGGATTCCTTGCTAGGGAATCAGACATGGGAGTTGACAGAACTTCCATCAGGGAAGAAGGCATTACACAACAAATGGGTGTACCGGGTGAAAACTGAGCATGATGGCAGTAAGAGGTACAAGGCTAGACTTGTTGTAAAAGGCTTTCAGCAGAAGCAGGGTATTGACTACTCTGAGATCTTTTCTCCTGTGGTAAAGATCACAACTATCAGGATGGTACTGGCTATGGTTGCCACTGAAGATCTATTTCTTGAGCAGTTAGATGTGAAGACAGCTTTTCTTCATGGAGACCTTGAAGAAGACATCTACATGCACCAGCCTGAGGGGTTTGTGGTACAGGGAAAGGAAGGTTCAGTTTGCAGACTGAAGAAGAGCTTGTATGGCCTGAAACAAGCTCCTAGACAGTGGTACAAGAAATTTGACAACTTTATGCACAGTGCAGGGTATATTAGATGTCAGGCAGATCACTGTTGCTATGTCAGGCATTTTGGCAATTCTTATATTATTTTGCTGTTGTATGTGGATGACATGCTTATTGCAGGGGCTAGTATTGATGAGATCAATAATCTGAAGAAGCAGATGTCAGAGCACTTTGCAATGAAGGATTTGGGAGCTGCAAAGCAAATCCTTGGCATGAGAATTGTCAGAGACAGAGTCAGAGGTACGTTGAGACTCTCACAGGCTGAGTATGTGAAAAAGGTACTCAGCAGGTTCAACATGGACAAGGCCAAACCAGTTGGCACACCCTTGGGAAGTCACTTCAGACTCAGCAAGAATCAGTCACCAGAGTCAGAGGAGGAACGAGATTACATGAGTAAGGTTCCTTATGCCTCAGCCATTGGTTCACTTATGTATGCCATGGTTTGTACAAGACCGGATATTGCCCATGCAGTGGGAGTTGTGAGTAGATACATGAGTAACCCAGGAAAGCAACATTGGGAAGCAGTGAAGTGGATTTTTGAGGTACCTAAAGGGTTCCTCAGAAACCTGTTTATGTTTCTCTGGAGAGAGCTTGGAGGTGCAGGGCTATGTTGATGCTGATTTAGCTGGAGATATTGACAGCAGAAAGAGTACCACGGGCTTTGTTTATACACTTGGTGGTACTGCAGTGTCATGGGGTTCTAATTTACAGAAAACAGTTTCTTTGTCTACAACAGAAGCTGAGTATATTGCAGTGTCAGAGGCTGCAAAGGAGATGGTATGGCTACAAGGCTTCTTGGAAGAATTGGGTAAGAAGAATCAGAAAGGCACTCTCTACAGTGACAGTCAGAGTGCCATATTCCTTGCCAAGAATCCAGCATTCCATTCCAGGACCAAGCACATTCAGATCAGGTACCACTTCATACAGTCATTGTTAGATGACGGACAGTTGTTACTTGAAAAGATATGTGGAAGCAAGAACCCTGCTGATATGTTGACAAAGGGTGTTACGCTTGAGAAACTGAAGTTGTGCGCAACTTCAGTTGGTCTTCTAGAATGAAGACAGGAGCAGTGAGTTGCAGAGGTGGAGGATATCATGTTTGAGGAAGACGGAGATACAGCGAGTGTACCAGTCTCCAAGTGGGAGAATTGTTGAGGAATGTGGAGTCTGGTCCACACCGCTCGAGCGGAGGCATTGGCCGCTCGAGCGAAGTCAGGCAGAGTCGAACGCTCGATGTTGGCTCGAAAGTGAGCTCGAGCAGGAGGAGTTCGCTCGAGCGGAGGCATTGGCCGCTCGAGCGAAATCAGGCAGAGTCGAACGCTCGACGTCAGCTCGACAGTGGGCTCGAGCGGGATGCGGAAGGGAAGTTCGCTCGACACGCTGCTCGAGCGAACATACGATTTAGGGATTCCACCGTTTGAACTATAAATATGATTTTTGCCTCTTAAGTCTGTAACAGAGCAGCTACGAAAACACTGTGGATGAACAGTGTTGTGACCCATCTTGTAGTGTGATTCCTCAATAATAAAAATCCTCTGCAGCTCCCGTGGACGTAGGCAATTTGCCGAACCACGTACATCTTGTGTCGTGTGTGATTGCGTGTGTGATCGTTTTCTCATTCGGTGTTATTTTTCAATTCATTGTCATCGTTTTTCACAACATGGCATTTGGTTAGGTGGGCCATACAGTGGTAGGCTAGTCGTTGGTGTCATCTCTTGTACTGGTGGTGGATGGGTGGTTCCGGTGGTATTGACAGGGGATTGTATGGTTATTCTAGTGCTGGTAGATTGGGTGGTGGTGCTCGTGGAGGGTATTGAGTTGGTGTAAGGGTTCAGAGGGATCAGAGAACAAGATAGAGGGGGAGAGAGGGAAAGTAAATGGATTTTTTCGTTAGGTTTACAACAAAAAACAAATGTGTGGCATGTGACATGCTATCATATCAGCAATTTATTCAATGCATTACTATGTTAGCTATATGGAAAAAGGAAAGATGAGATGAAACAGACACATTGATCAAGTTTAGAGGATCAAATATGTTTTATCCTTAACTTTATTGTTTTGCTGTTTGCTATTGCTCATGTGGGGGTGTGTGTGTGCGAGAGAGAGAAAAAGGGGGGGGGGGGGGGGGGGGGGGACAGAACATTTAAGGCTGATCCAACTAGAGGGAGGGAACTTCAATCTCCCAAAACCAAGTTTGTTTCTCTTGTTCTCTTGTTCAAAGATTCCTTGTCACCTGGACTTTAGATATTCCAGAACCCACATATGTTCCTCTTTATTGCATCAATAATGCTTTTAGGAAATAAATTGACTGACATTCTATCTGAAGGCAGAAAGGTATTATCCTCTTTGAGACTGTTATTCCAAAGGAACACCAAGTTCATGTTACTTAAAAAATATGGAAGATTATTTGCTATGAAACTTATAACCAACTCTGAATAATTTATAACAAAAGGAAGTGGTTTGTACTGTTTACTTCCGAGCAGCTCATATTTTTGTTATTTTAATATGCGAAGCGAGAGATGGTTGCAAAGAACATGGCAGGATTCTCATCATGATGTCAATTTAATCCCGCATATAAAAAGATTCATGATGCTATGTAATTCTAAGCAGCTCAGATTTTTGAAGATTCACTCTGAGGCCTGATGCTGCAGTTTTATATCATTGAAATCAGAAAGTTTGTATCTAGCCGAAAAAAGAAATCGGAAAGTTTGTAAATGAGTATTGTGAAACTATAACATATTCTCTAATGAGCTACTGGGACCAAATATGTGATTTTTCTTATAGGTTCTGCTTGGATGGCACTTTCGAGGCAATTCGTTGATTACATCATATGGGGATGGGACAACCTACCTTGACTTGTTCTCATGTACTACGCAAACTTCATATCTTCCCCAGAAGGATACTTCCACACTGTTATATGTAATGCCCAGGAGTTCCGCAACACTGTGAACAGTGACCTCCACTTCATATCCTGGGATAACCCTTCCAAGCAACATCCACACCACCTCAATCTCAATGACATGCAAAATATGATTAATAGTAATTCTCCATTTGCACGGAAATTTCCCAAAGAAGATGCAGTGCTTGACAAAATTGATTGTGAGCTATTGTCTCGGGGTCCAGGCATGCTTGTTCCTGGTGGTTGGTGCATAGGAATCAGGGAAAATGGGACTGATCCTTGTTCTGATATTGGTAATACGACAGTCCTCAGACCTGGCCTTGGAGCGAAAAGGTTGGAAAATTTGATGAGCTCTCTATTATCCAGTGAGAATTTCCGGCCCAGGCAGTGCAAATAACAAGCACCAGAAACTACTTCAGTAAGCACCTCTCGTGGCAGTCAGTAGTTTGTATTTGAAGATGGAAGACATGAGTATGATCATCAGGGACTTAGCATGTCTTCTAGTAGAAACAGAAATGAAAGAATACACAACTCTGCCTTAATAGAGTAGCATGGAAGGAGATGGATTTGGTGGAATGATAGGAGTTACAGAATGACATGGTATTTGGCATACACGATGAACTGATTGTGTAGCCCACACGTTTTCCTTCTTTCTCTTCCTTTTTTTTTTTTGTTTTTCTAATGATATGCAGCAACTCCGTATCAAGCAAGCACTGAAGTTTATTTTGCTCTGATCTGGGGTTGGGTTGGAAACTTGGAGACATATTGCCGGGATGAATATTTGATTGAGGAATGAATATTTGTTATCTGATCCGGTGTATTTTTTATTTTTTTATTTTATTTTATTTTTTGCTTTCGCTAGCCAAATCTATTAGGAAGTATGATTCAAGAATATGATGTTCCATTACTTGGGGAAAAAAATGCAACGGTCATTGCACTCGTTTACTCCACGTTTCCATTCAATTAGTTCAACGGTGATTTTTCGTTCCCTCAAGAAACTTCTACTGCGTAAGAACTTCAAACCTAGAAACTTGATTTGTAAATGGGCCTGAATGAGCATATGACGAGCTGGACTCAAACTACTATGCCCAGTGCCGTGCTTGACATTTCTTGTTTTGGGTAATTATACAATGCAGTTGTATCGGTCAAAATGCATTTCATGAGCCCAATTTATCAATGATCTTAGAATGAAGTCGAGCACCATTTGTGTGAACTCACGGAAAGGTTGTTTTCTCGAGCAATATATAAAGGAGACATTTAATTTCAGTGAACCTGGTCTTCGTTTTATTCCGTAATTATCACATGAAATGAATAGTAAGGTATTTATTCCGCTTACTAATTAATGTTATATAATTTTGTTATGCGTCAGCAACTGTTACCGCTCCACATTCCACACAGCTGTTTTTTTTTTTTTTTTTTAAATATTAAACCCATCATCACCTAACATCAATCCCATCTCTCTCTCTCTCTCTGTCTCTCTGTGTCCTCAAGCTCTCTCTCTCTTCAACTTCTCTTTCTCCTCTTGTCATTCTTCTTGATTCCAACAAGTTTCAAACACAAATAGAGAGAAAGTATTTTTTTGTACCTATATTTTTTTTTTCTGATTACAATAGTTAGTTTTATGACTAACCTTGCTTCCAAAAAATAATGGTAAGTATTTTGGTTTTTAAAAGTTTAAAAAAGATTATGGAGGGAGCATGGGAATTCAACGAGGAGGGGGAAAACGTTGAATGGTTAGTGTGAGTGTATGAGATTTGGCACACTGATCGGTGAGAAGATTTATTAAATGTAATATTTTGGTAATGTTTTTAATTGAAATCGATCAATGATTGTAACGTCTTTTCCACCATCACTTCTGTTTCAAATGCAACATATGGGAGGAGGATAGTTAGGCGACAACATACTGTTATTATATTGAAAAATTTTAAATATAAGCTTATTATATACATTATATATATATATATATTTTACTAAATGTTTGATATATGGATAGTAAGTATAAAAATTTAATTAATTTAAACAATATAAACTCAAAAAAATAAAAATAAAATATATAATGTATGAACTTACGTGTAACAGAGCTCTATTACTTTGGGGGCATGCATTTTCCCCGACATTATTATCGTCCGTGATAAAAATGTGAAAAGTAAATTTCAACGAAGGCTAAAAGCAGCCCAACAGCCTCAGCTTCTAAAACGCAGTGTGGGTCATGTCACATCTAGCTGAGAGCCCCAAGACGATAAAGCAGCCCACCACATCCTCAGCTTCTTTTCTTTAGCAATTTTCGGTCATTCTGCTCCATTCAGATGTAGTTGAGCATGCTGCATGTGACCATATTGAAGGAGAGAAGCTTTCTTGGCGAGAAACGACCATTCATTCATGAATTCATCTACAGTGAAATCAGAAAACAGATGTATAACTTGCAGAACATAATCACTTTCGGCCAGCAGTGGAACCTAGTCCCACACCCAATATAATAGCTTTTTTTTTTTTTTTTTTTCTCGAACAGATATTTTTGACCAAGCTTCATGTTCTAATCATATTTTCCGTGCTTCCTGTAGTTGTATGCCCGTGTTTGACATTGCTTAGGAATAATCATAGCCTTACTACTATTTTACTACTCTTTTATTATTTTTTTAATTTTTTAATTTTTTAAAAAATTTTTCTTTTACTTAATGATTAAGCAAGTCACTATAATTAAAATTATATATTTTTAAAATTTTTACTTAATGGCTAAGAATGTTAAAAAAATACTTAAAAGAAAATAATAAAAAAATAAATACACTACAGATGATAAAATAGTAATAAGTGTATCATTACCCAAATAGAAAATAGACGGGAAATTAAAAAAAAAAGAAAAGAAAAAAAAATATCAGATAACTAATGGAAAAATCTGTTTCTTTTTGCTGGATGTGCCATCTTGCTTGGAAATTGGCTTGCACGTTTTTAATTTGATTTTTTTCTATTTAAAAAAAATGATACTACAATTTTATTGATAATTTTTATTTATGTAGAAAAAAACTGTAATTATAACCAGACTTACAAATCAGCAAAAAAACAAATCCAAGGTATCAAAACCCAAAAACACCAACCAAATAACGAAACTTCACCATAAATGAAAAATTATAAAATCACGACAAGACACCAATCCCAGAAAACAACTAAGACCTGCAAGATAGAGCACACATACAAATAATAATAGAAATTTAAAAATACTGAAAATAAGACCAACTTACCATGAACAAAATATATGAGATGCGCAAATAAGGCACATTTTTAATTTGATGTTGTCTGAATTAAGGATGTTCGGTTGCCCAAGCGGCCAGCTATTGGTCGTCTGGCCGTTGCCTTATCTGGTTGCAGGCGGCTGCTGTGTAGGTACATGCATTTCATGTGCTGTTATATAATGGATTGAATGACTATTTTTGAAACAATTAAACAAAATTTTCTATTATTATTAAATTGCGGGTTGGTTGGAAACATAATTATTTTAGATATTTTAAAATTATTTTATTATTATTTATGAATTATTTATTATTATTTTATTAATAATCACAAAAACGGAACCTCAGAAGTGTAGAAGATGCTTGCATCCATCTATAAAGACTTCTACGCCCGCAAATAACATCTTTGTTTTTTCCGTTCTTTTAAATTGTACTAAGTAAAACTAATGATATTGGTCAGAAATAACGGAAGCTATACCTACACAACCAATGGCATCATTTTTCTTGAAAAAGAAGACAAAGTTAAGCCATGATTGATCATGATGTGAACTGATTCGCCGGTGATATGGAAGGAATATGAGTACAAGCACAATCAAATTATGAATACGACGAAGTCTACGCTTAAGTCCCGATCTTCCGCCCATACCACATATCGCTTATGTGGTTTTTAATTTTTGTTATGTACAGTAAATTATTATTTTTAACTCTTTTCAGATACATTTCGTGTTTTCCTTTTTCGTTCCCGTACGCGACGCATCTCAGATTTAGAGAAAGTTTCAAATACATTTTCAGTTCGAGAAAGTCATCCTTCCAAATTAACGCCTCTATCCTTCTAGTTAACTTTTACGATTCGTCAAGAGTATGTGGTTCAGATGATATGAGACCCAGTCTTCATAAGAGAGGTCTTGGGTTCGATCCCCTCCCCAATCCCCAATATAAGAAAAAAAAAAACTTCCACAATTCAAGATTCTGCAAAGAGGTACTGTATGAAGAAGGGCATTTCTTCGCGTTGATGATTATAAATTATAAATATATATATATATATATACACGATTTAAGTGGAAATAGTATTACTGGACGAGCGAGAGTTGCTGAAATTAAGACACCAATCACGAACTGAACATAAGCTTGTATTGTCATCATTTATCAACCAATGAAGAGTCAATGCATGGAGGGGTATGAAAGGTAACTCTGCTTCCTGTAGCATGTAATGGTTCTAAGATTGAGACTAAACGAAAGTGGTTTTCCTTACATGAATCTGGGTTCTTTATTGAGATTAGTTGAACTAAATCATTTGTGGTTAATTTTCACTTTTTCATTTCATTTTTCTTGTAAATATGCACTTGAAAAAATATATATATATATTTTATTTTCCTTGCTAAGTAATATATATGATTTTGTGATTTTAGGAGATTAAAAAAATTGTTAAGTCTGCCACTGATGCCTTACCACATGTCTGCATATGTTCATCTACATCAATGTCTTGCAAATTAACCACAACAACAATACCAGGAAGACATTTGAAGTAGAGGGGACAAAGATTCATCAATCTTGGTCAGATAATGTGTTTCCTCTCATACCTAACTAATAATCTTCTTTCAAAATTGTGTTTTGTAATTCATATATTGTAATTTGGTATTTTGTAACGTAATGTATAAATATCAAATAATGTAATATATAGTGAATTATATTGTGTTGCATGCATTTTTTACATGAAAGATCAGATGATTGATCAATATAATAAGCTGATACCCTACTAGTACTTCTCCTGCATATATGCCTTACAAATATGATAAAATTAAGCAATTTGACATCTTATATATTGTAAGTTTCAACATTATTATATGAACTAATTAATTAATTAAGATGAATTAATCATTCAAGATCGGTTTCCTTAGTGAAAACCAACTGTTTTTTTTTTTTTTTTAAATATATATATATATAAATCGAACTATAAACAAGAACATGAGTTGATCATCATGATCAGTACTGTAATTGTTATATCGATTTTTTTTATATCTAGTCTCCGGCCAAAGTTCTCAACTATTATATCATCATGGAAAATATTAGATCCCCCGGGGGATTCTGCTGCAGCTCTCAGTGTTTTTTATTTTAATGATTAAGAAAAATTTGTTTAACATTATTATAAATTTTGTTTATTTAAAAAAATGTTTAAAAATATTAAAAAATGATTTTCCTAAGCCTAGTGGAAGCTCCAACGGGGGCGGTAAAAAGATCCTATCTTCATAGATGTGGGTGGACCGATTATCAGAATCATCATGATATATGTCCGGAGAGAGAACGAACAATTTTATTTGTTTATTTATTGTTGTTGTTTTCTGGTGAGGGCATTGGGGATGGCCAGGAACTAGCGAAGAGAAAGATCCCAATTAAAGATCGATGTTCATATCAATTAAAGTCGAACATGATCATGTCTACCTGATCATGCATTTTCTTTCCTGATAGATAAGGCTTTCTAATTCCCTTGGCCTGCCTTTTTTTTTTTTTTTTAGAAAGAGACGAGGTCACCTGTCCATGAGTGACCCCTTCCCAATTTTATTAAAAAACCCTCACTTATGGCGGAGGAAAACCGTGGTTACAACCCGATACCTGGGGGTTACAAAAAAGGCCAAAACCCAGGAATCAAAAAACCAAAACCAACTAAAGAAACCAACAACTGACAAGACCAAAAACCACCAAAATAAACCAACCTGCAAAAGAGCTCACATATAAGAATCAAAAGGGAAAACACAATTACAAAAGCATACCTCATTTCGAAAGCCTCAAATATGGTAAGCCAATTCTATCCATTCGAAGGAGACCGCGCAACTGGCTAGGCAAGTCTTCCTTCTCATCAAACCAATCCCGAGTAAGGCCCCCAGCTCCCTGCTTAGCCAGAAAATCAGCCACAGCATTACCTTCACGAAAAACATGAGTTAGTCTATAATCCAAGCATGCAAGGCATGCACGAAGTTCATCCCAAAAATCCTCAAGATACCAAATATTACAGGCACCCTTAGTAACCCAGTTGACCAGAATTTGAGAATCAAACTCGATATAAACCTGTAAAAAACCATACCGACAGCACCTCCTCACACCTTCCAATAAGCCTTTCAATTCAGCATAATTATTGGAACCCTGACCTAAATCCATGGAGTAAGCTATACACAAATGACCACTGGTATCTCGAATAACACCCCCAGCACCAGACTGACCCGGATTACCCAAGCTACTACCATCCCTTGGCCTGCCTTGATTCATGAAATCATCATTTACAAATGAGATACTGTACACTTTTCCGTACATGAGCTAGCTGTCTCCCTTACAGCTAATTCTAATTTGGACCTTTGCAGGCATATATATACATATTTAGGGTAACGCTAGTCCACTGCCCACGTGCCTAAATATCACTTTTTAATTTTTTCAATAGATTTAAATATTTTTTTTTATAAATATATCAATATATTAATATTTATTTTTTTAATTATTAAGTAAAAAATAATTAAAATATATAAGCGGTCATATAAATTGATAAGACGGATTAACATTTTCCATCCATTTAATATCCCGAAAACCCCACATATGGAATAAACTCAAGACCTAAAAAAGCTTGACTTAGGGTTCCAGCTAGCGGACCCCAACAGCGTGAGGAGTCCTCCCGCCCTGCCTTGTGATCAATATTATAATTTTCTGCCCCAAAACGTGGTTACTCATTCTGGAATCGTCATTATTGAATAGTTTAATAATTAATTAGCAATTGGTATATAGGATGGACGGCTAATAATTTCTGGATGTAGAATATTAATTAAGAATTATTAAAAGTACAATCATGATCATAATGATTCGACTACTTTTAGATTAAGGAAAGTAGGAAACGACACAGACACTGCAAGTTTTGGCTTTTTTATACAATTGCTTGCATGCCCCCACTGAGGGGGTATTTATAAATTAATTAAGTTAATAAAAGCTGGCTTTATTATATATTGATGCTATAACAAATTCTATTGGTCAGAATCATTTTTTTTTTTAAAATTAAAAAATTAATAAAAAATCTTATCCTCACGACCCATTAATTGATGGGCCCAATATTAATGCAGTAGTGCTCCATAATGGGGTGCATGCTATGATCTTCATGCTTTGGTACATCAAACAGAATAGAGAGATTTTTGTTGAAAGGAATTTGTATCTAATACATGAAAAATGTACTCTAATTGAAAGATGAAGAGGAAAAAACTTCCAAAAATCAGAGGAAGGAGGGGAAATTTGCGAGTCTATCTACCAGCCCACCTAGAACCTCTTTTCTTTAAATAATTAATATTTGTAGTTTTAAAGTATATAGTCTTTGTGTATTTTATTTTTTAAAAAAAAAATAAATCTAAAACTCACATAAAAATATTATCTTTTAAATGATGATCTTTACTTTTTTTTCAAATGGAATATGCAAGAACGGTAGAATCTAGGAGTATATATATAGCATTACTCATTTCTTTAATGTTATATATTAATTATTAGCATTTAAAATGACTCCATGACAACATTACATTTAACCAACTACATATAGATATGCAAGAAAATGATTAAAATAGGCATAACAATAATGACATTAATTTATTTAACAATCTATAATTATGAAAAATAAAGTTCAATGCGTGCATGCAGTAACAGAATATATAACTCGTGAGTTATCTTACCAACGTATATATTAACTAGTATTTTAATTTTTTAAAATGGAAAAAGCATTATAAGAAAATTGTTTATTTTTTGCCAATTATTTTCTGTTAAAATAAATCTGTTATTATAATAAATAGTTATTCTCGTTACAAATAATTTGTCATAAATTCTCGTTTTTCTTATAGTGAAGATTTAACCTTTAATATTCAAATGTATAGTACTGTAGAATAGAATCGAATAGAAAAGGAATTGCTCAGTAATCCTTGTAATTAGGAAAAATATAGTTGCAAGCATAATTATGTACTAATCTGTGTACCAATATGATGTGATTGGTCAAAAAGTAGATTTTATTAAAAACAGTGTTAATTTAAATTTTAAGTATGAATAAATCAGTATTGGTACACAAATTAGTATACGACTGTATTTGTATGTAGCAAAACTCTTATAATTAAGAAAGATAATGTCATGTGCCTCAGAACATGTAGAATAAATTGGGGTCAAACCCATACGTACGACAACAAAGTATAAACATCCTATATATATATATATATATATATATGTTATACTACATTCCGCAGCCTAGGATTACCCTAACAACAAACCACAACCAGCAAATGACAACATATACATCCATCATGCAGAAACTAGGAATTAAACCATAATGATCATTGTTTCATCCCACCCACAGTACTACATGAACTGCATGCACCCAGATACAGTATAATACAATTTACCAATTCCAAATATTCAATTTTGGAGAAGCACCAAACAATATTACAACACCACACATTCCAAAAAAGCAGAAGAACATCTACCCCACATAGCAGAGCACGGACTGCAGTCTGCAAAGACAACACAAAGAGCAAGAGAATGAGTACGACTGTAATAGCCAGAATAGCACAAAAACCAGAAACTCATACAAAGCCAATTACAGGGACCAGATCTACTACATAGACAAAAACGACACATATAACAAAGCAGATCGAGATGGGGAGTGATGATTCTATCAGCTTGAGCTAGCCCCTTCACAGCTATGCCTATATATACTCGTAACTCGACGCTGGCTCCTTACGGCATAATTAACATTGGTTGGGAGAATTCTCGAAACTGTTTTGGACTTTGGAGCTAGCTCATTAGGCACAACTTAGATGTGATTATACGTACAAACCTACGTTACAACATATATATATATATATATATATATATATATATATATATATTCTCTTCCACCCCACCCAAACCTTTTCTAATTAATTCATACTTAGGATGTTCAAGAAATTGAAATGGAAAGTGGTGACCTCTATCAGCTCGAGCCCCCTTCACAGCTACGCGCTGGCTCTATACGATATAACATAGGTTTAGAGAAATCTGGAAACTGTTTTGGAGCCAATTACTCATTAGGAACAACTTTACATGACTATTAGAATCCTTAAATGTGAACGACTGTTGAGGGACCACCCCATGTGTGCCATCCACCCACCCCATGTGTGCCATCCACTATGTGTGCCCATGTGTTGGTGGTGTCCAATTCACATGATGATATTCCTCACTAAGTGCTTTCATTGAGTGTCTAGCTTGTGCATTCCAGCACATATGTGGAGGGAGAAGGGTTGAGCCTCTCCTATAAATAGGAGAGGCCATATGAAGGGAAATTTATCCCATTGAGAGAGAGAAGCAAGAGAAGTGTGTGTAGTGTGCCATTTGAGATAGAGTTGTTTTGAATATAGTGTTTCCGCTCAGTGGACGTAAGCAAATTGCCGAACCACTTAAATATTATCTCTATCTATTTTGTGTTTATTTTCAGGGTAGCTTAAGGCACAACAATTGGTATCAGAGCCAATTAGGCTCTTTTTTGTGGGGTGGATTTTTGTGGTAGTGTGGATACGTACAGTCTAAGGAGGTTCTGTCTAGGAGATTGGAAATTTTAAGCGTGTCCATTGTGACCCTCCAATCTTTCCTGGGAACTGACTTAGTGAGGTACTATTCATTTCTACCGTAAAAATTCATCAGAGCTTCGGTTCGTGCTACCCAGAAAATTGCAGTTGATCGGAATCAACTTTTGATCACACCACAACGTTCCTCTCGTCAAGACGGATCCGTTGCCGCAAACGGCATCGAAAACGAACACCGGAGGAGCCCGCACGCGCCTCTAGAAGTTAGAGCGTGCATCTCACGCGCCAGACAGATCAGAACCGTCCGTTTTTCAGATCCATTTTGGGCTTGATCTAAGCCATCCGGAGTCCGATTTCAACGATCAAATAGTGCTTTCCAACTATTTGGATCATTCCGGACTCATCCGTACGGTTAGAATTTTGAAATTTTGTGTCTAAAGTTTCTAAATTCAAATGGAAAGATCTGGAAGAGATAGGGGCTCTGAAAATGCCAGTAGCTCTGGACATCGGTCCACCGTGTCAAATGCCAAGTTTGAAGTTGAGAAGTTCGATGGAATAAGCAACTTCGGCATGTGGCAGTGTGAAGTCATGGACGTTTTGATCCAACAAGAGTTGGATATTGCGTTGGAAGGAAAGCCAGACGATATGACTGATCAGGGTTGGAAGAAGCTTAATACTCAAGCTTGTAGTACAATCCGGTTATGCCTTACCAAAGAACAAAAGTATTTTGTCATGAGAGAGACAGATGCTAGGGTACTTTGGCAGAAATTGGAGGATAAGTTCATGAAGAAGAGCATTGAGAGCCGTTTGCACTTGAAGAAGAAGCTCTTCAGATTCCAATTTCGTGAAGGTATTTCAATGACTGAACATCTAAATAGTTACAACCAAATTCTTGCTGATTTGTTAAATTTAGATGTTAAAATCGAAGATGAAGATAAAGCTTTACTTTTGCTAAATTCCTTGCCTGATACATATGAGCATTTGGTTACTACTCTATTGTATGGGAAGGAAAAGATTAGTTTTGAAGATGTATCTAGCTCTTTAATTAGCAATGAGTACCGGAGAAAAGATAAACAGGTACAACAAGATACATCGAGTGAAGCGCTAACAGCAAGAGGGAGACCCCAATCAAGGTATCCCGGAAAGAAGAAAGGTTTTCAATCGAAAACCCGAGCCACATCACGTGGTCCATCAGTTGGAAGAAAGCTCGCCAAAGACGAGTGTTCCTTTTGTCACAACAAAGGACACTGGAAGAAGGATTGTCCCAAGCTGAAGGGACAACAGCAGAATCAACCCACCACAGCCAATGTCGTGGACAGAGATGATGATTCAGATTTTTCCTTGATAAGTTCATCATCCATTTGTCATTCCGATGAATGGATTATGGATTCCGGATGTACCTATCACATGTGTCCCAATCGGGACTGGTTTACTGACTTCAAAAAGATTGAAGGTGGAACAGTACTTATGGGCAATGACAGTGCCTGTAAGACTCAGGGAATAGGTAGCATTCGGCTAAAGCTGCACGATGGTAGCGTCAAGACTCTGACAGAAGTTCGGTACATTCCGGACTTGCGGAAGAATCTCATCTCACTGGGAGCTCTGGATTCAAAGGGATTCAGAATCACCATTGAAGACGGAACTCTCAAAGTACTAATGGGAGTTCAGGTGGCTATGAAGGGTTTGAGGCAAGGAAACTTGTACTTCTTGCAAGGAAGTACTGTTGCTGGAAGAGCTTCCACAGGCTGTGAGAAGCTAGATGAGACTGATGATGACACCTCCAGTCTGTGGCATATGCGTATGGGACACGCAGGAGAAAAAGCTTTGCAAACACTGGTGAAGCAAGGCTTACTCAAAGGTGCCAAGACTGGTAAACTGTCTTTCTGTGAGCACTGTGTATTGGGGAAGCAGAGGCGGATCAAGTTTGGAACCGCAGTACACAATACACAGGGAATACTTGACTATGTGCACTCCGATGTTTGGGGACCTACCCAAAATGCATCTTTGGGAGGTAAACATTGGTTTGTAACTTTTGTAGATGATTATTCTCGTCGTGTGTGGGTGTATACGATGAAGAATAAGGATGAAGTGCTGAAAATCTTCCTTGATTGGAAGAAAATGGTTGAGACTCAGACCGGCAGAAAGATCAAGCGGCTCAGATCTGATAATGGAGGTGAATACACTTCAGATCCCTTCATGGAAGTATGCTGGAGAGAGGGAATTGTCAGACACTTCACAGTACGAGGTACACCGCAGCAGAATGGTGTGGCAGAACGAATGAATCGTACTTTACTAGAGAAAGTACGATGTATGTTGCTGGATGCTGGATTCAGTAAACAATTTTGGGCTGAAGCTGTGACATATGCCTGCCACCTCATCAACCGACTACCCGCATCTGCCAATGACGGGAAGACACCCACTGAAAAGTGGAGAGGTACACATGCTACTGATTATAACTCTTTACACATTTTCGGATGTCCTGCTTACTATCACGCTAAAGAGAGTAAGCTTGATCCTAGAGCCAAGAAAGCAAAATTCTTGGGCTTTAGTACTGGAGTAAAAGGGTATAGACTCTGGTGCATAGAGTCTAAAAAGGTGATCATTAGTAGAGATGTTACCTTCAACGAATCTGAGATGCTTAAGTCACATAAGCATAGAGATTCCAGTGAATGCAGCCATGATAGCGAAACACCTGGTGATTCGCAAAAGGTGGAGTTTTCCACTCGAAAGGATTCAGGAGAAACAAATGGAGAGCACGAACAAGATGAGGTTAATAGTCCAGTCACAGTACCTCCAATACAACCTGAATCAATAGCAACCAACAGACCGAGAAGAGAGAAACGTGTACCGTCACGTTATGCAGACTATGTGACATATGCATTACCAGCTGAAGGGGGTGAGATCCCAACCACTTACAGAGAAGCCATACAGTCCAGTGAACAAGTTGAATGGACAAAGGCAATGAAGGAAGAGATGCAGTCTCTTCACCAGAACCAGACTTGGGAGCTTGTGCCGCTTCCAAAAGGAAAGAAGACAATTGGCTGTAAGTGGATCTTCAATCAGAAAGATGATCAAGCTGCTAAGAATGGAGTGCGATACAAAGCTAGGTTGGTAGCCAAGGGCTACGCTCAGACAGAGGGAATTGACTACAGTGAAGTATTCTCTCCTGTTGTGAAGCATTCATCCATTCGGATATTGCTAGCTTTGGTTGCACAATATGATCTGGAGTTAGCACAGCTTGATGTAAAGACAGCTTTCTTGCATGGTGATCTGGAAGAGGAGATTTATCTGTCTCAACCAGAAGGATTCAAAGAAGCTGGCAAAGAAAACTGGGTATGCAGTCTGAAGAAGTCTCTCTATGGCTTGAAGCAGTCACCTCGGCAATGGTATAAGCGGTTTGACCGCTTTATGATGGATCTGAAATACACTCGTTGCCAATACGATCATTGTGTATATTTCAGAAAACTTGCAGATGGATCTTTCATTTATTTGCTTTTATATGTAGATGATATGTTAATTGCATGTAAAAGCAAGGGGGAGATAGATCGCTTAAAAACTCAGTTAAGTCGTGAGTTTGACATGAAAGATCTGGGAGAAGCTCGAAGAATACTGGGGATGAAGATCAGCAGAGATAGGGTGAAAGGTATAGTTCACCTTACTCAGAAGCAGTATCTGAAGAGAATACTGCAACGCTTCAACATCGACTCAAAGACGAAGCCGGTGAGTACTCCAATGGCCCCATATTTCAAGCTCAGTGCATTGCAGTCTCCTAAAACTGATGAAGAGCGGGACTACATGAGAAATGTCCCATATGCAAGTGTTGTAGGAAGCTTAATGTATGCCATGGTGTGTACACGACCTGATATCTCCCAGGCCGTTAGCTTAATTAGCCGCTATATGCATAATCCTGGAAAGACTCATTGGCATGCGGCTAAGTGGATTCTACGGTACATTTTAGGAACCGTAGATATTGGTTTGAAGTTCGAGAAGAGTGAAGATAGTCTAGTAACTGGGTATGTTGACTCAGACTATGCAGGTGATCTTGACAAACGCCGATCGACAACTGGATATGTGTTCACTATGGCTGGAGGACCAGTTAGTTGGCGATCAACTTTGCAGTCGACAATTGCACTATCATCAACTGAGGCTGAATACATGGCTGTAACAGAAGCCGTGAAAGAAGCCATTTGGTTACAGGGATTGGTAACAGACTTGGGCTTTAAGCAGCAAGAGGTTACCGTTTACTGTGACAGTCAGAGTGCAATTCATCTGGCCAAGAATCAAGTATATCACTCTCGAACAAAGCATATAGATGTCCGTTTCCACTTCGTACGTGAGATATTGGAAGAAGGGGACATTCTACTTCAGAAGATTGGCACTAAAGATAATCCAGCAGATATGTTGACAAAGGTCGTCACCGGGATCAAGTTCCAACACTGTTTGGACTTGATTAATATCTCATACTGCTGAGCACCCACGGGTGCATTGGCGCCTTAGGGCGCATTTGGTAGCGGAGATCTCTCATGGCAAACGAACATTTCGATAAAGGGATGAAATTATTGGAAGGATACAACATGTAGTATCCTAATGTAGCACACTTGGGTGGAGGGGGTGATTGTTGAGGGACCACCCCATGTGTGCCATCCACTATGTGTGCCCATGTGTTGGTGGTGTCCAATTCACATGATGATATTCCTCACTAAGTGCTTTCATTGAGTGTCTAGCTTGTGCATTCCAGCACATATGTGGAGGGAGAAGGGTTGAGCCTCTCCTATAAATAGGAGAGGCCATATGAAGGGAAATTTATCCCATTGAGAGAGAGAAGCAAGAGAAGTGTGTGTAGTGTGCCATTTGAGATAAAGTTGTTTTGAATATAGTGTTTCCGCTCAGTGGACGTAGGCAAATTGCCGAACCACTTTACATGACTATTAGAATCCTTAAATGTGAACCCTTAAATGTGAACGACTTATACATTTATGATTTTTTTTTGCCTTTTTATTTGAGTTTTCAGCACTACTCGTCTGAATTAAGATGATGATCTGTAAATCTATTAATCTAATATACAATGCCGGATTTCACCTCGTCTTATCTGATCATATATATGTACGTTAACATCATGATCACTTGGATGATGTCTGACACTCAAATCCAAGTGGATGAATAAATTTTAATCTCCTCCATATTGCGCGTATTTTAAAAATCCCTTTTGAAGCGTTTAGATGACTATATTATTAACTTTTTATAGTGCTTATATACATCCAATATGTGCTACAAAGTTCTTCCGGTGCTTAAAATGAACTTGTATTAAAAGAGGCCACTGTCAAAGACCAAAAAACTCTCCAACAGAAAATCATCAGAGAAAGCAGACAAATATAAAACGTTCGATCTGAAGTTAAAAGAGTACTTAGAACATCAGATTCTCAAAAAACAACGAAGCAGCAGTGATATTTATCCATAATAATAGCATATGCAGTAAATATATATATATATGTTCTATATATGGTGAGAGTAAGTACCTGCATATATACCTGCACAAAGGCACTTGGTATGATCAAAATGGCAAGGAAAGAGAAAATGGCGCACCTGAAAGAAGAAGCAGAAGAACAGGAACAAGAAACAAAGAGAATACATTTTCAAGATGAAAAAAATTCTTGGAGTTTCGTACCCTTGATTATATATAGATCATTAATTGAAATAAAAAAAGAAAGAAAAGAAAGAAAGAAAGCTGGAGGCAGAAGAAGTACTTGAAGGGGTGTCTTGTCCCAGAACAATGGCACTTGCTGCATGCATCATGTACCTTGCAATACCATAGCCAGTGCCATCGCTCTCGCGACAAGAAACCCCCAAACCTTGCGACTTTAATTTGTTTCTTCCAGTCCCGCTGCTCGGTTTCTTTGCGTTGTACACCTTTTATATAGAGAGAAAAAGATGGGTCTGATCTCTATATATCTCTACACAAATTATTGGGTATCGAATCCGGCCTGGAAGTGACTTAAAGCTCATTTAATTTGGAGGCCTAGCTGTCTACAAAATAACTACAGAATTAAATTTCTTTAATTAAAGAGTCCATCCCCACACGCATGTTTAATGTGGTTAATTGGCTTTTTAATTGAATTAGGTTCTTGAAAGAACTGAGGAACACAATTTTGCCCAACTTCCTTGAGCTTTGCCATTCCCTTCACTTCCAATTTTCAACTTCTCATGGTGAAAAATATAGGGGGAAATGAGCTATTTTGGTGCTTACCTATGCAAACCTTGTTATCATAGTGCTAATTTAGGGTCCCCAAATTTATCTTTGTACTCAAAAGTCTTGGAGATTGATGAACCTAATTTTGAGGGTACATATCGACCCTGGGCTTTAATTAAGGTCTTGTACGATCAGAAGATGAGATGACCAAAGATTCCGTGTCTGAAAGAAAAAGAGGAGGTACCTTTCATGCTGGCATACCCTCATTTTGTCTTCTTATATGAAATTCCTGCTTGATCTCATCACCTTTCATGCATGCTTGATGGTCAGTACTTATATATAGCTGTATCCACGGTATTGACAAGGATATATATGATAGCTAATGGTGATTGATGAAAAGGTTAAATAATATATAGTACCAACAAGAACATGATCATATACCATAGAACTTAACCTGCTAGCTAGCTATTCCCTGTCTGGTATGTGTAGACCTCGTGTAACTCTTGGAAATGCTGAGATTGCAATTTCCCTGATTCCCAGATCGGTTTATACTTTTCTAGCATGCCATGGGAATCAATGACCCAAAAAAAAAAAAAGGATACACACACATACACGCTTTTCAGATCAATAGAAGCTAGAAAAAGATCATTTGAAAATCAATTAATGCAATATGGAACTGCGTACCTCTTAATAGAAGCTGCATGGATTCATAATCAAGTGCACGAGGAAGAAACTTAATTAGGAGCTTCAGTCGAGGGGAGATGGAGCCTCCTGTTCAAAATGGCTTCTGCCGCTGCATAAGGCGCCATCTCTCCTTCGACAGAAGTTCCTGTACACCTTTTCTCTTGCCTTTCATGCTTCAAATTATATGTCTATTGTTGCCGAGGTCTGGTCTCTCGCAACTAGAACCCCAGTTATGCCTTCTATTGTTCTACTCCAACTTCTCAAATCCTACACACACACACACACACGCACATATATAACCTGGCCTTCATATAAGAGGAATTGTACTGGTTGGTGTATGGCATATACAATTGAAAGGCTGATTCTTTTATGAAGGAGACTTCAAAGAAACGGAACTTCGGCACAGTTGTTTCCAAGATAATCCAAAAAGGAAACTTGAAATTAAGACACACTCTCTCTCTCCCTCTCTCTCTCTCTCTCTCAACATGTTATTACTGGTAATTGGTACTAGGGAATGGGAGGGAAATGAAAAGCTCATATGGGACAAACAGATAATACAGTACTAGATATGCAATGAACTATATGCTCACTGGATCACATACAGACTTACAATATTATATATCCCCCGTGAATAAATGATTTGTTTATGCAAGTTGTCAGCGCTAATTACAGCTGGAGATGATTAAGGGAACCTTTTATTCAATACACCATGTCAGCTTCATCATCGTCTTATCTCATACATCGATGTCATCTGGATGATGAATGGCACTAAAATTCAAGTAGACATATATATATATATATAATCAGTTCTTTTTATCTTCTTCAAAACCAACTAATAACTCCAATATGACGGGTTCTGAATCCATATTCATAATCAAATGGTCTTCTTGAAAAGGATATTTCAACTGACATGGATAGCTAGATGGAATAGGCCTAAAATAAGCTTGTCCTTGAAAAGGTCAAGAGGCATTTTCTTTTTCTGAAAAATATGAAACGTGCAGACTTGCCATGGCGAAAAATAAAATAACATAAAACATAAAAATGTACTGCCTCTATATTCTTAAGAGACAACTCATACGGTTGTCATGATATGATCTGTTCAACAGAGATCACATATATATATATATGCAAAGTAGAGATATTCAAGCTACCATGGATATATATTATATAGCCGCCTGAAGCTCATTCTATTACATGTCAGAAAATTCAGATCTAATATCGGGGCCTGTAAACAGAAAATGGCATATTGGCTGAAGAAGAATAGTACAACTGGTGAAAAAACTCATAGATTCCAAATATAATGGGGTGAATATTACCTTAAACAAAATGAAGAAATAAACACAGACAATTACAGCATCATAAGCAGAAGAAGTCGAAAGTTTCTTGTTACAGAAGGGATGCAGTTGCCGAATATTGGCCTACATGGCATAACAATAATGGCAATGCTATCCCTCCAGTAACAAGAGCCCTGCAACCCCTTTTAGCTTTCTTTCCCTGCAGTTGCCCGCCATTTCCATGACTTCCACAACAAGTGGAACGCCCCCATACATTTGTATATATAGATCCAGAACGTCAAGTCTTCCAATAGCGAAAGTCATTGGAAGCTTCTCTAGTCAAGAAACTAATCGAGGAAAAAAAATCTTCTAGTAGCAGTATTGCTACTGTAACCATGCCACAATGTGAAACGCGCGCTCTGTACTTATTTATAGTGCGTGACCTTAATAATAATATTTATATGAGTTTTACTAAGTGTTAGGAATTTGGACCCCTCAAATTTACTCCCTAGATCAATCTCTCCTTTGTATGATTAATAAAAAAATAGAAAAATAATAATAGTACAAGATTTTATCTGAAAAACTCCTAAATTAGAGAAAAATCACTAGATCAGAGAAGAAAATCTACTGTGTAAAAAATTGTTATAATCACACAATTTTCCTCCTCACCCCAAATACACCCACAAAACTTTCTCCACTAGTAAAACTTTAACTCACACCTCTTCCCTTAAAAAAAAAAGGACAATAGAGAAATTTAACTAAATTTAAAAATTATTAGCTAAGCATTTTGCTTGTGTACTTTACCAAGGAGCCTAAGACTCCTTTTACAGGCTTTGGACTTTTGCTCATTCTTCACTTCCCATCCATGTGGGACAAATGCAAAGGAGCAAAAACCCAACAATCTCTACCTTGAGATTTTGGCTAATCCCACAGTTACGCTTCATCTCAATGAAGATCTTCATAACTTCTGTTATCATACTCCATCATAAAACTATATCCATTCAAAATAAACAAATTTCAAACATTTCATTTCGGCCCATGTCGAAAAACAACATTACTGAAAATTATGGTATAACTTCCACGTTTGGCTTTCTTGGAAGTTTATCAGCCATTGACATGAATTTCCATCACACACCTTACATCAATGCCAAACCAACACCTGTGTGCAAACTTGTGAATTCGCTAACATTAATACATCCTCTATCATGGCAACTTTAAGAATTAGCGGCATGCCATGAGGATGTACATATCCTTTTTACAAGAAATCATCTTCTATGGAGAAAGACATAATGTTAGCATCATTATCGGTAGCTCCATTCACTGACTTGAAACTCCTTGCCGAACTTGCTCCAGCTCTTGGACAATTTTTCTTGACGTGCCCAAATTGTCCACACCCCCAGCAGACTGCTTTCTTCTTAATGGAGTTCTTCATTTTCTCATTTCTAATTGCTACCATTACTAAGTTCTCAAGTGGACTATTACTTATACCACCTAGTCTTCTATTTTCAGAAAAAAGTTTACTGGTAACCTTGAAAAATTATTTTCTCATTCCCATGTATCAAAATAGGTTTCATATGCTCATAGGAAGGTGGAAGAGACTATATGAGCCTCAATGCTTGATTCTTATCATCAATTTTAACTCCAATAGATTTTAGCTAAGAGAAAATACTATTGAGAACACTTAAATGATCTGAAATAGTCGTACATTCACTCATCCTCAGTGTATGAAACTGCTCATTCAGGTACACCCGATTCGAGACGCCTTTCGTCTGATACAAGTCTTCTAACTTTTTCTAGAGTTCTTTTGCCGTAGAAATTCCATGCACATTTGCAAGAACATTCTTGGCCAGCTACAAATGTATTGTACTTGCTGCTCTCAAATCTAGATCCTCCAAAGTTTCATTGCTCATTATAGATTTGCTCTTTGTTTCACCAGTCACTCTAGTATTACTATTGACTTCAGGAGTTGATATGCCCTTCAACGCTTAGTGTAAATCTAATTGAATCAAAACATCCTTGACTTATACTTGTTACAAGCCAAAATTGATTCTCCCATTAAATTTCTCCACATCAAATTTGATTGGATTTGAGACCTTACTTCCTGACATTGCCTTGATGAATTTTACCATATAAATGAATAATGCCTCACTAAGTAAGTTTCCAGGAAAGATTGAAGGGTCACAATGGATATACTTAAAATTTTCAATCTTCTAGACAGAACCTCCCTAGACAATATCTATCCATACTACCACACCAAAACTCCATCCTTACCAAAAGAACATAAGCTTTGATACCACTATTGAACATTTGGACCTCCCAAATTCACCCTTTAGGATCTACCATTTGCATGATTAATAAGAAAATATAGAAATAATAATAACACAACATTTTATTTGAAAAACTCCTAAACCGGAAAAAAATACAAGACCAAAGAAGAAAATTCACTATATAAAAATTTGGTACAATCACACAATTTTTTTGCTCACCCCATATATACTCACAAATATTTTTCCACTAGCAAAATTTTAACTCACACATCTTCCCCTTTAAAAAAAAAAATAATAGAGGAATTTAACTAGAGTAAAAAGTTACTAACTAAGCATTTGACTTGTGCACTTGATCAAAGAGCCTAAGCCTCATTTTATAAGCCTTGGACTTTTGCTCATCCTTCACATCCCATCCATATGAGACAAATGCAATGGAGCAAAAACCCAACACTATGTATAGTCATTTTTAGGTATTTCTTACATACTCTATTGATATGATTGACTAAAATATTTATTTTATATTAAAAAATGAGACCCAACTAATTATATCAGTGAAATACACAAAGAACACGTAAAAGTGATTGCATATAAAATTTTTATATTAATATATATTATATATTATGTATAATATATATATATATAGAAAAGAAAGAAGAAAGCATGGTACTAGTGCCCAATGTGGCCAATGACGTATTTGGATTTGAAACTTTTACAATTACAAGACTAACAAATTTTTACGATAAAAAAGACTATTTCTGACAAAAATGTTCTAAGAAAGCCTTTTGACATATGTAGTGGCCGTTGTTGGATAAACAGGGCATATATAGAGAATTAATTACTAATTAATTATGACCCTGATCACTCCATTAATTACTATTTGAGAATGAGGCCAGGTGAAAATTAAAAGGATGAGAAATCAGACCTTCTAATTTAGGATTTGTGATACCAATTAATAGATTAATATTAGAGTACATATATATATATATATATATAATCAGATCCTCCTCGTCCTAGCTAGGTAGCTACAGCTTATAATTGAGATGATCTTATCTAATCAAAACATGAATATGGTACGTGCGTATTATTTTTATCATATATAGGAATATTCTCCGATCCCTTCAATTATTTGGCTGAAATCCTAAAATAAATAAGGCATCCTAACTTAATTATTGTAGCCTATTATACTTGAACTACTACGCAGTTTTATATAGAAGTCAATCCTAACGAGCGGCAGATACGGAGCATTGATTTAATTCAGCGGATATTATCATTGGAGCTGGTTAATCTTTAATTAAATGAGTGGTCAGATCACTGCTTGCATGCGTCCTACATATATAATAAAAACCCAAAATGAAACGACTCTATAAAATATAGATCAATATAACCCTTGGCTACTTTTTTTATTTTTCTGAAAATAAAAACGCAAAACCTGATACCGGTTCCAGTTGGACCCTCCCTTGATCAGCTACATCACACTCCGGGATTTCGACGATTAATAGGCTTTCAATGAGAGCCCAACTACTTCGACATATTCGGGCGGGTTTAGAAATGCCACCCGTGGTCCCGTGGTTACGCCTATATATACAATAAACACACAAATACGGGGATATGTACAAGAATACTCATAAAGGGAGAGAGTGAGAGGATTAATCTCTGAAAGCGAACGGCTGATCAATAAAGTGGCCATCATGAAGAGGTCGTATTAATTGGAGGCAAGCTGGCATGCTTTAGAAAGTTAGGTCCAATTCATGCGCGTGCTGATCAATAACCGGCACAAAATGCATACGAGCGGTGCTACTCTGCCGCGAGTGCACCTCTCGTTTTGACCGTATGCATACTTTTTTTTTATTTTTAATTTTATTTTTTTCAAAATTTTTTAATATATTTAAATATTTTTAAAAAATAAAAAAAATATATCAATATATTTAAAATTACTTTCTTAATTATTAAATAAAAAAATTTTGTGATCGGCAATTACTTTGAGAAGGCATGGAAAGAGGGCACACAAGCATTTTCTAATACATAAATCATGTTTGAACCACAAAACTTGATCTTGTGTGTTTTGCCTATATGTAGCATTACTTTATTACTTTTCTCTCTAACTAAAGCCTATACCCACACAGGCAAAACACACAAAATCAGATTCAAACATGTATTATGTATTAGAAAAGAGTAATATTACATATAATTATTTTTATGTACTTTCTATATATTCTATTGGTATGATTGATTAGATTATTTTATTTTAATATATAATTAATTAAATTATTAAAATGTATAAAAAAAATGTAAAAATAATTATACATAAAATTTTTAAAATAAATACATGTGTGTGTCAGAGAGAAGTAATACGTACGGTACGTAGAGGTTGGAAACTTGGAGGGTACTTTTGTAGAGGAGAGATGGTACCTAGTAATTACTAATTATTACCGTGCAGTACTAGTTACCATGACCAGTGCCCCTGCGATAGAAACCGGAAGATGTTGTAATTTATTATTATTTGATAATAAAGAATTATTTAATAATAATAAATATATCATATTTTATATAATAAAATAAAAAATAATAATAATATAATGTATAGAATTTTATATACATATATGTCAGCAAATATCTATAGTGTGCGTGATAGAGAGAGAAGTATGGGGTGACGTGGCCGATCATGACGAAATACAACCCCGGCCTCCAAAATAATTAATTGCATTAATTGGCCGTGAGTCCATATAAACATGATGAATCGCCAGATCATCAGTATTGATGCCTCAATATAAACCAAGTTCTATGCATGACGATCGAGACGTGTCTTAGTTCTGGTCCAGATAATTCATGTATATTAATATTTTGCTTAAGCATGCGTGACCATTGTGAACTCAAAGGGAGAAAATTCTAGAAGCAGATTAATTAACGTTTATCATGATCACGTTTTTCTTTAACCCAAAACCTTCACAGTAAATGGAATTAATTAAGGATCGATGAATCTAGGCTGTGTTGAGTTCATAGCTAATTTTCATCCTAGTTTCATTTACAGAGAATAGTCTTTCGATGGACTTTTCAAAATAAATATTAGGAACTAGTCATTCGCGAATACAATTAAGATTCATTCCAAAATCAATTAAAGCAATAGTAAAAAATTTAAATTAAAATCAAATTGACTGCCTTTCAATTCCATATTTAAAAGATTAAGAATATATAACTTAGATAGCACGAGACATAATTTTCATAAGATAGATCATAGATTCGATCCTCTTTTCAAATCTTTTAATATAATAATAATAATAATAATAATAATAATCTATCTTTAAAAAGTAATTAACTCTTTTATCTCTGTATTTTCACTATTATTGATAAAATCAATTTAGCCGTACCTCACTCGTTCCAATATGCCGGATGCTATGGTTTGAACATTATATCTTTTCTACACACCGTCTTAAAAGGAACAATATGTAATATCATGCATGCTAATCACGATCACCGGCAAGAAAACGCATAACAGGTTTGAAATCAAGACTAGTTACAAATTTCAATCTATAAGGTACACCAAATAATTTGTAAATGAAAGAAATCTTTTAAAAAAAGGGTTAAGGCGGCCTTTGGATATTAAGATCATTTTAGATGATTTGAATTTATCTGTAAATAATAATATTTTATAAATTTTATTAAGATGTATTTAAATATAAATAGATTAAAATATGTATTTAAATAAATGAAATAAGTTGAAATAAATTTAATTTTTTTATAAAAAATTAAAAAAATAATAAAACCTCTCAATAATAATTAATTTGAGATATTTTAAAATCATTTTGTCAACCAAACATTTGCCCTTCCGATTGTATCCTTCAAATTTCAAAAGCTAAGCGCTCGAGTTCCGAGGCTCTCCCGGCTGCCGTCTCCATACACTGATCACGTATTCATGAAATTAATATATAATTAACTTATAGGAATAGCTTAAGTATGCCAACTATATATATATATATAGAGAAATATTTTTTGCAGTCGGTAAATACAGTCGACGTGTAGTCGGCTGTAAAAAAAAATTAACACGGAATCTCCATAAAAGGAAAAATTATTTTTATAATTTTTTATAATTCATGTAAGTCTCCTTAAATATAAAAAAAAATTTTATAATTTTTTTTATTCATTTTGTACAGCCGACTGCACGCCAACTACATGTGGCGACTATATGTAGCAAAGCTGATATATATATATATATATAGCTCGAGTTTGAAGTGGCCGGAAACATTAATTAACAATAACAAATTATTATTACTTAGTCCTGACAGAGCCTGATCATTTTTTTTTTATAACTGAAATATCGCATTTACTGATAATCTGTGAGGACTTTGTATCATAATTAAGCTATTTCCAACGTATTTTTGGAGTTTTGTAGAGGAATTTGTCACAATTAACTTTATTACGGCTAGCTAGCTACAATTTGTCGAAACCTCGCGCGTAGAGAGCGACCCGACTACCGCATTTTAAAACAAGATATAGTTGTGAAATTAGCAAGTATTGCATAATTTTTATGAAAAAAAGAGTAAATATGAAGCATATATAAAAATAATAATAATTTTTTAATAATAAATTATATATATTTTTAAAATAATTATATAATATTTATACGCTTTATAATTATATATAATATTATTTACTTTGATTCGTTAGGCTTATCATGTTAATTTGTAGCTAGCATTTTGAATAAATATAATAATTTATTGCTAGCTAGCTAGTCATGAACTTGTACTGCATTATTGAAATTGTCTTTTCCGGGTCTGAGCACAGCATGCATGTGGGTCATCCATGTTGCCGTTATTTTTGAATAGTTCCAAATTAATCAAGTCCTTGAATACAATAGGTATGAATGTTTTGAAGGCTATATAATTTCACGAATAGAATGATCAGCTTTAGCTTTAGTACTGAAGATATTCTATTGTTGAAATGATTTTCTATTGTCGGTGGATCATTTTCGTTGATGGTGCGTGTATATATATACAAAATTTTTATATATAATTATTTTTGCGTAGATTCATTTACAAGATCATATATATACATATACCAATCTTTCTTTTTTTTTTTTTCTTTTTTTTTTTTTTGAAAGATACATACAAATTACGAAGGAATTAATTAAATGGGAGTAACAACTTTTGTTTTTTTTTTTTTTTGTTTTTCTTTTATATAGAGAGTAACCACTTTTGAATTGGCCTAGAGTGGGGTTATCGGATTAATTAATGTTGGGTATAACGAAAGTTTAGTTAAAGTACTAGGTACATTAATAAAGCACTAGCTAGCTAACTTATCGAGTAATTAAATATTATTTTTATATTAATCTAGAAAGTTTGACTCATACGAAACTATGTTCAGGACGTACTCATCCGGTCCTGGCCGAAATTCCCTTTGATTTTATTATTCAAAAAGAAACTTATAATGTTTTTTTATATTTAGTAGACATGAAATCAAACCGACCGGGCAGAAGGGATATTATTAATATGAGGAATGTTATATATAATTATAGAATATGTAAACGTAATGTAATTATTTTGAAAAAAAGTTGAATCTACAGTTAAAAAGTTAATTTTTTTCATGTGAATCTTATATTAATTTTTTTTTTAAATTGCGCAACATTTACATAATCACAAATATGATTTAGCATACATACATATATATATATATATATATATATATAGTTGCGTGAAACATTCATTGTCATGATGGACTTGGCATGCATGGGGGTTGAATGGCCAAGTAGACTCGATTAGCTAGTAACGTCGACTACTCCATCCAAAAGAAACGCAGCTTGCAGACCAGAAATATAATAATAATTACGACGACTTACGACGCCGATGGTCATTCTAATAATACTAGTGCAAAGATTTTTATTTATTTTTCCCTCCCACACGTGGTTAATTAGGTGATGAATGATAAGCGGATTCACATGCAATAATCAAACCACACGTTTTGTTTCCTTGAATGTGTACATATAACTATAGTCTTCCTTTCAGACCATGATGGTCGATCAATTCATGAGTCCTCTCACGTAATGAGAAGGCCAGCTAGCCCAAATTAAAGTCAATTCATGAGTCTATTCTCCACATTGTGATGCAATATAGAATTGGTCCTGAAAACTAACTAGTTAATCAACAAAAATTAGCAGTTGAGATTGAAAAAATATAAAATACAGAGAGAAAATTTTGAAGAAATACTAATTTATGATAAAATTTGAATTATTAGAATTGTTAAAAAAGAAAAGGCTAATTTTTTTTTCCTATTTTGCTAATAAATAGCATGCGAGAAAACTTATCGTTGGCCTTCAGTAACAAGTCGAGGGAATCCATGAGAATTGCGATGTCGCCAGATGATTTCTATCTCTTTTTTCTAACCACAACGTCGACAATTCCTCTCTTTTTCTTTGAAAAATTTGGTTGATGGACGGTGACGGGTCGAATCATGGTCCGGTTACGTGTGGTTCATGGATTTGGAGGCTCAATAAAGTGAATATGGTGGTGTTGGGCAGGTTGAGGCTTGGGGATGCCTCTCCTTCTCAGCTCAAGATCTTTTCCTTCGATCTCAATACCACTTCTCTCTTTTCAATTCCTCTTCTTTGATGTGTATATATATCTCTCTATCTAAAATTCAAATTTAAACAGTTTTCAGTTTGGCACCATAATTGAGGACGTTTTGATCGGGTTGAGTCGAGCACAAACCCAGCTACTAGCTAGTTTACTGACCGGGAGGAAGGGCTGTTATTGATATATGGTTGCGTGAAAATTCGTTGTCACGATGGATAATTTTATTGAAGGCCTAGAATGGAGTACTTAATTGGCTTGGGGGTTTGACTGGTCAAGTAGGCTCAGCTAGGAACGTCCAATTTTGGTTGGACTACTCCATGCATGGCATGCAGCTGGCAGCTTAAATATTCCTTAATTATTTTTTATTTAATATCATTTTTATAACGCGGTCATAATTAATTAATATTATGAATAGTATTATATATATTTATAATTTTACTTATAAGACTTATTTTATTAATTTTTTTTTAAAATTTAAATTTCATAATTTTCAACATATTTATTATTGACATATGAAAAATTAAATTTTTTATAAGTATATATTTCTTAAATAAATTTAACATTTTCCTAATATTATTGCTACTGGGAAGAAGTTAAAATATCAGAGACAAGTACTTATTGATCTCACTTATTATGCTCTTGAGCAATTAAGTTGAACTCTTCAAATATTATAATTTAGGTCTCGTTTAGATAGTAAAGTGATTTTAGATATTTTATAAATAGTAGTAAAAAAGTAATAATAAAATATTAAATAATAATGAATATATAGTAATAAAAAATAGTAAAAAGTAATTATAAAATAATAAATAGCAGTTGAATATTCTCAAAACATATGAGTTCTTAAACGGAGTCTTAGGCTCGGTTTGGATAGTGGGTTGAGTTAAGATGAGTTTAGATAAAATTTTAAAATATTATTATTATTTTAAGATTTGAAAAAATTGAATTAGAATTTTAAAAAGTTGAATTGTTTATTATATTTTGTATTGGAAGTTAAGAAAGTCGTAATAATTAGATAAGATAAATTGAGTTGGGTTAGGCTTAATAACCAAACGCTGCCTTAAAGTAGTGCTAATGGTGTACCGCGAGATTTGTCACTGATAAAACTTTTTTTTCTCTTTTCTTTTTTGTATATATATATATATATTTATTTATTTTTAAATATTTTAAGAAGAAATCATAACATTATTAAAAAAAATCTTTATTAATTATTAAGTAAAAAAAAAAAAGGGTGACGATACTCGAGACAATTCATCCGTGGGTTTAGCATTATTGTATGATATATATATATATAAATTATATATGCCGAAACGTAGATGAAATTCCAAGGATTAATATTTAGCTAGACAGGAACTTAAAAGTACTTGTAGCACAATATTGATCGCAACGTACAGCACCACCTTAATTATTCATTGCAAAGACCGAAATATTTAAATATATAGACAAGTCACAACAATTAATTTGATATGTCAATAGCATGTGATTTATATGACATGCAATCTAACTTTTATAAAAGAGATTTTAGATTCGATTCTTCTCTGCAAATCTTTTAATATCATTAATAAAAAAAAAAATTAATTTGTTTAGTATCAACAACAACAATAATAATGATAATAATAATAATAATAATTACAATTACGAGAGAATGATGATTCAAGTAATACTAGCGCAATGATTTTTTATTTATTTTTTCCATATGGTTAGGTGAGTAATACCATGCGGATTCAGAACAGTCAAACCATAAGTTTTGTTTCCTTAAAGCCGTACATATATAATTATTAAATTATAATGTTCCTTTCAGACTACGGTCAATTCAGTCGTCTCACATATAGAGGCAAGGCTAGCCGCAATTAAAGTCAATTCACGAGTCTATTCACACGTGATGCAAGCTATAATTGTCCTGAAGGCTGGTTACTCAACAAAAATTAATAATTGAGATTGAAAAAGTATACAACACAAAGATAAACTTTTGAAAAATATTAATTCATAATAAAATTTAAAGTAATTAGAATTGCTACAAAAAGAAAAAATCAAAATTATTATCCATGACTAAACAATAATCCTGCCAAAATTTGATTAAAATTGAAATCAAAATCATTTCTAAAATTTGAAATAAATTATTTCTTAAGATAACAACAATAAGGTAAGTAGATGATTTGTGAAACAAAAAAAAAATACAACAAGAGATATTACTTCAATACAATGAATATTTATTGTTTCCTAGCTAGCATATTTGCACAAATCTATTTTTTTCAATTGGGTTATTGACTCATTGATATCAATATAGAATCTAGACTTGGATACCTAATATCAATTTAGATTTGTATCATTGTCACTAGATTAGAGAGAATTCAATATTCAAGAATTCAAAATTTTATTACCTTGACCTTTTGGATGTCTAATTAACCCATATTTCTTTTCTTTTATTTGTAGTCCCATCCCAATCATGATCATGGCAAGATTGAAATTGGTTTGATCAGTTCAAAATAATAATAATAATAATAATATCAACATTGAACAACATTGAACATGTCAAACTCTAAAATCAAATTTTTTTTCCCCACATCTCAAATCCAAAAGCAATATTTTGCAAAGGAAAATTTGATAGAAAAAAAAAAAAAAAAAAAACTCATCTCCAAGAAAAATAATATATTTAATTGCCTCAAAAGTTGTTTCATATTCAAACTCCAAAACCTCACCACTATTCTTGTTTTCAAAATGTTATATGTCTTCAATAAAAATAGTTACTTTATTCACTAAGTTATTTTTGTCAGAATAAGTGTTGTAGACTAGTATAGAGTTTCACTCTATGGATGATTGTATGTATTCAAATATCTTTATCATGGTAGTAAATTCGGTCAATTTCATGCAAAAAAATCAATGAAACTTTCAACTTGCAAGTACCCAGAAAAATCCAATAAATCAACTCTGAATCCTAGGTCTTCATGTTGTCCTTCTCGAAAACTGAACTCCCAAAATAGAGCACCATTGTGGTATTGGTTGTGAAAACTAGAGTCTGAATCATGGTCATTCATATGATCCTCTAGGTCTTGCACCTCTAGGTGTAGGTTTAATTCCAATATTTGTTTCTGCAAATCTGCAATAATCACATCCTGTAAGTTACGATCGATTACAACAAGGGGCTTTCTCATTCAGAACTTGTCCACGTCAACCACCACGTCTACTACCTGCAGCTATAAAAATTGATGATAAAGTTAATCGTATTGACAGCCATACCTACATTATATACGTTATGGTCTGTAATTATATGACATACGTAGATAATGTATATGTCATGTATGCATTTAAGAGTTATAACCGATCGAATTAATTTCCTGCACACAAAAAAAAAAAGAAAAAAGAAATTAAGAAATTAAGAAAAGAAGAGGGAAAACACCAAGCAGTACGATGATTATACGTAGGCACAACCAGAAGATTATGAATAAAGACAGCCCAAGATCAGGTAGCAGGGTATCTGGTCGCAGGGTGATGGCACCTGCTGCTGGGTTATAGCCATTTATATGCAACAACCGCAGCAGGTGTCGTCTCCCCTGCGACGAAATCCCCCAACCCATTTTATCTTTCTTGCTTTCTCGCCCCTCCCGTCTACTCAACTTCCCCATCGTGTATGTATATATATAGGGACGTACGTACCAGACCCCGAGTATAACTTGGGTCTCCCTCTCTCTCTGTCTCTCTCTCTGAGACTATATATGTATATTGCGTGCCAAGACCGAGGTTTAGGGTTCCTCATACAAAGAAGATGCACTAGCTGGGCAAGCGTTGCCATATTTACTACTACATACAACAGCTTGTGCCGTCTCCCTTGCGACGAGAATCGCCAAACCCATTTTATATTTTCTTGCTTAATTCTCTCCGCTCTCCATGTCTACTATATACCTGATCATCTCTTCCGTGTATTTATAGACCCTGACCCCAGAGTTAGCCGGTTCTACTTTAAACAATATCACGAGTTAGTAAATTTCCCATCCATTTCCGTGAAGTTGCTCATCATGATACTTCTACCCAACTAATAAATAATTTGCTTCTCTGGGCTGTCCGAGGAATTGAGTGGAAGGGCCAGTGATATTGACATATAATATCTTCAACAATGACGACGTTGAACTTCTCCTTTTACACTTGAAAATTAATATTTGATGTTTTATGCCAAAACAATAGGTTATTCTATTTTTAATTTAGATAATTTATCAGTTATGTTGTAGTTAATATCTTCATTTTACTACATGATATTTTGCTTTAGGTTGCACCACAACTGTTCAACCAGGCGAATCCTTCTTTTAGTCTTGGCTCGAGGATACAGCAAAGGCAAGAGGAGTACAAGAAATTAGGCTAGTTTGGGTCCCAAATCCATTTCAACTCATTTTATCTAATCATTATAAATTTTTTCAAATTTCAACACAAAATATAATAAATAATTCAACTTTTTCAAATCTTAAAATAATAATAATATTAAAAAATAATATTCTAATAATATTTTATTCAATTTTTAATGTTTATTTCAACTTAACTTAGCTCAACATCCAGACGCAGCCTAAAGATCTTGTTTTGGAGATAACATATATATATATATATAGCCTAGTGTGGCGTACATAAAGAAAATATTTAAGCATATATATGTGAAGTACTTAAACGTAGAGTAAAGAAAATTGGGATATTCTTTTGGTTGAGGGAGATTCTTTCTCTTATATGATCGGTTAATCCTTTTTTTTTTTTAATTTCTTTCTTTCTTCTCTCCATTTTTTGTTTTCGAGCATACCTTGGTCAAACTTTGATTTATGTGTGGCTTGGATTCAGAAATAAGATGAGATAATTTTAGATGAGTTGAATAAAATATTGTTATTATTATTTTAAAAATTAAAAAAGTTGAATTATTTATTATTATGTGAAAATATAAAAAAATTGTAATGCTGAGATGAGATAATTTGATTAGTATTCTTATAATCTACATAATGTCCTTTTCATGAAATTACCTATATATATATATGATCTTTTCATCGAAAAAGAGGGGAAGTCTATAAACAATGACGTCTAAGTCGAACGAAAATTGCGAGGCAGCTGCTTCCAATTAAAGAGGCTGTCTATAACATAAGACAAATCAAGCTGGAAGGTCTTGATCATCCCCGTTTTTTCTCAGACCATGCATGTTGTGGAATTTGGAGTTGATGGTGCTATATATGACCATAACTTGTGGAATTTCTCACGCCATGCCTGGCCGTATTGAACCAATAATTTGAGTTCTATAAATACTGCATGTGTGGCTACAGCCTACATGAAGATTAATGAGGAAAGTCATGATGATCATCAAATTGGATGGTCAGATTTTGAAGTAAGAAATACATCATACGTACGCATGGATGTTACTATTCTAGATCGAACGTAACCATATATATATATAATTAGGTATGTCTCTCAAGTCCTGCCTCGTGCTTGGACGTTCCCTTTCAAACTTATAGTCTTATGGACCAAATTAAGATAGCGAAATATTGACGTAGGACCAATTCATGATGATCTATATATCTCTTCACTCCTCACAACTCAATTAAGACCACAGCACTACACTAATATATATATATATATATATATTTATATTATCCTTTATTGTCAGTCGCTTGCGATGTAGAAATATTTAACCCATATCGAATCTTCTAATTAGTTAATTAATTCACAAGTTAAGACGATAAATTATATATTTATAGAGGAGAAATAACATAATTTTTTATATTTCAATTTTAGTACCATTTGATAAATAAATAAATAAATAAAAACGCCTGGCATCTTGTGGGCGGGCTCTGGATTTAAAGATAGCCCAACTTCCGCATTTTTGGGTCTGTCTGATTAGGGCTGGGACCAATTAGAATTCGAGCCGTGATGACATCCAAATTTAAAGGTAATATCTATGAGTATGATTCGACGACAGGCCGCTGTAAGCACGTACGCTAATTTACAATTACTGGCCTGGGGATAAAGATATTTCGGAGACACCCAAGTCTTTGACGAGGCCGTCTAGATGAGAAATGTCTAAGAAGATGATTAACGTAACATAAGATAAATGGTTTCTGATATATATCCACCAACTAATTGAATAGGATTGATCATGAGAACAATCTGCGCCTTTAATTGGTTTGTATCCAACAAGTAATTATTATTAATCAACTGCATTCAGGGGAATTAATTCTTATATATATATATAATCAAACTGTATTCATGCACATTAATCCAGCATCTGAATTTTAGCCAAACCCATGCATTAAAGTGAGTTCCATTAATAATACTTCAACTAGCTAGCTTAATCAGACCCAAGAATCTGAATTTTAGCCAACCCCATTTAAGTGCTTGATGATCAGTAACCAAGACAACAAGGTCAGCAGATTTCCATTCTAGCTAATATATTATTATTATTATTATTATTATTATTATTATTATTATTATAATTAAGCTTCATGCTTTGAACTCCTGATCACCTTTGCCAAAGGCTCATTTATCATTAATACATCGTCATGCACGCACGCACGCACGCATGCACCTTCCGCAAAGAGATGATCATGCACTAGAATGAGTGAAGCAGCTTTCACGTCAACGAAAACTGGTTCCTTTTTTACCATAACCCATTAACAAACTGATGCCATTGCTGCTTCTTGTTACAGTGATTTTCATCGTCTCTGTATATAGATTTGCGATATATTCAGCATTTTTTTACCCACTGCGCTGGCAGAGAAAAAATGGTGGAACGAAACGAATTAATTAACATCCTCGACCTTTCAATTCCCAATTAGCTAGGGAGATTCCTGGCCAAGGACAAATACAGCTTGATCACAATAATAGCTCTGCTTTTAGAATCCTTTTCGTCCGGCATTATTGATTTGCTTTTTATCTTTGAAGTTAAAACAGATACCCTAATGAGTTTTCATTGGTTTAAGGGGTAATTAATTATAAGTGGGTCAGATTTCACGCCTGCATATTCCCATGAATTATACGTAACGGGAAATTATCAACATGTAGGGACCCACGTTGAGCCGCCCAGTACCATTTTCCACAAATTTTCTAATTTCTGATTCGGCTCATGTCAGATCTTCATGCTCGTCGTAGTCAGTACCACCCCCTCTCTATGCCACTCGAACATGTACTACAACACCCATATTTTCCTATAAATACTTTCGCCTTGAAGATGATCATAATTCAGATCAGCAGCTAGCTAGGAAAAATATAGAGCTGTTACAGAGGGTTTCTGTTCCAGGAGAGATGGCACCTAGTGCATCAAATACTGCAATAGGCGCCCTCTCTCCTGGGCAGAAACCCCCTTCACTCTCTAATGCATACTGCGCCACTTGGTGAGGCTGTTTGTTTAGGGCTGACCTTTCTGATCTCTCTCACAGTCACACATGACACGAAAAGAAAATATCTACACACAAACATATATATACATGGTTCTTATCGATCTTTCTGTGAGGCTTGACTATTTTGTGCAGGTTACGCACGAGCTGGACGAACCCTTTTCAAAGCACCTCCAATCTCCTCACGAATGTTTTGAGCGGTGGTTCATGGCACTTGCAGAGACTAAACTCCTCCCAATGATCTCTCCCTTGTTTCCTTGGACGGTGAGTTTGTGGGTGCGTGCACGAAATTTAAGCTGAGAATCATTACAAGCAAACAATATATATGGCAGGCCCTTTACTAATTAATCAGAACCCTATATGCGTCAGAAAACTCTTGCAAGGAGACTAGCTACTAGGCATTAATGACCTTATGCCTTCCGATAAAGAGAATAAAAAGTCGGCCGAAACTCTTATCTCTTCCTCTATATTATATAAATATATATTCATCACAGAAAGATTACATCTAAAACTTGATATGTAGATAAATTCCCAAATCACAAGTTAACTATTGCGTTCGGAGCTTCACTAGCACACACTTGTGATTGATATGTCTTAACTACTGTTGTAACTCTCTATAGACAAACAGTCTAAGAGACAGTACACTGTCTAAAATAGAAACTCATATACTACCCTCCATAGGAGGAAATGACTTAACCTCTACGAATAAAACGTCAAAAAAGCGATCTTTTATTATTATTATTATTTTTTAAACTAAACAAAAGGAAACAACAATGAAAGTTAAAAAATAGATGTGAAAATAATTAATTACAGTTTATATATATTCTAGTAGATTTTGAAATTAGCCATAAAAGTCAAATCTGAATGATCTGATCTAGTGATCCGCCACTATTTTTCCAACAATCAGCATAGGAAGCATCTTGTGTTGCTCGCGTGTCACAACAGGTGTCAAAAAACTATAGATCTGTCTTTTCAATCTTGAAGGAAACAAAAAAAATTAGGGAAGGTGATCAGGGAGAAGAGAAGGGAATGAGGGATGAAAAGGGGAGGAAATGAGAGAGGGAAAGGAAGAGAAAGAATGGATAGAGAATGAAGGAATGGGAGGGGAAAGGGAAGAGGAGGATCGAGGAGGAGGAGGAGGAGGGGCCTCCTCCCGCAATTTGAAAAATTTCTAAGAGAGAGTTTGAGAATAAGAGTGTCGGAACTAGGATTTCTAGATTCTATCTCTTCATCTATATTGATACGAAGAAACTAATTTCAATATATAGGTATTAATCCTCTTTCTTTGGCAAGTATGGCATCTCTAGTCTCCAACTTAAGATTTACGCATTCGCATTTGACAGTCTGATCAAACTTTTAAAGCATTTGATCAAATATGCCATACTGTTACTAAGGCATTAATTAAGGTCAATTATACGTGCGGAGGACAAAAGCCCTAATTAAGGTCAATTATACGTGCGGAAGACACAAGCCCTGAACCAATTAAGTTAGCATGCATGGGCAATATCTATAAAAAGAACACACGAACAAAACCTGCAAGGGAAACCAAAGTTAGCCTGGGTACTACACCATTGCAGGCAACCGGCACTAGTAATAACAAGCACACCAAAAAAAAAAAAAAAATTTAAAAATCCCAACCTCAAATTGGAGGAGTGAAAATTGAGGTAATTCATTTCTTAATCCTTGAGAAAACACACCCTTGAGGGTGCCCTTAATTAAGACATTAGAGCGGTCAGTGTCACCATAATTTTGTTTGCAAACTGGAAAGCATAGAGGCCGAATGTATCAGTTGCATCCTTTATAAATATGGCTATATATTAAAGATAAAGGCATACTGCTTTAAGAACTACTTTACATTTTATTTGAATTCCAAAGTACTGCTACTTCCAAAAGAAAAGTGTAGGTTCCAAAACCCTCTCTCTCCAAACACACATACGTAAGAGCCAAGAGGAATATTTATCTGAATTTTAACAGGGACAAACCGGCCTCATCATGAATATCATGATCATCAGAGGTAAACACACCGGTCTTACGACGAAGCTACTCACGTATTGGCGCGTGCAGCTTTTTCTTTTCTTTTTCTTTTTCTTTGTTGTCAATGGATTAATTGAGTGATCATGCGAATGTTCCTAATTATTAGCGCACGGAGTCCAAGTTCAAAGTTTGAATAAATCCCTTGGAGACAATTACGTTTACATTGCAGCGGGCGGCCGCCCCCGGGGGGGGGGGGGGGGGGGGGGGGGGGGGGGGTGGGTTAGATCATGATCACCAATTGAGGTAGTTGATTAAGGGACAAAAAGATGATCTTCCAATAGAGTTAATTTAAATTTAACTGTAAATTACTTCTCTATCATTTCATTGATTATTGAGTAATGATCACTTCGATCCCTTGTTTTTTTGTTTTTGAAAGAAAAGGTAATTTCAAAACAAGATGAGCTTCCTTTCAATTACATGGCCGGCCGGCACCCAGAAATCAAAGAATCACATCAAATCTCGGAGGTAAAATATCTTCGATCTGGTCCATGCATACGTATCTTCTGGTGCCACGTGGCACTTTTGAGTGGAATAAACTGGATCGAATCTTATTTGGTCAAGGTTATGGTGAAATTCGGAAAACTGTTTACGACAACCCTAATCAACATTAGAAGAGATCAATTCATACATATATAGTCGCCAAGATTGATCACATGAGAGAAGGTGAAATCCGAAGGAAGATATCGAATATAAATTAAGACAACGGATCGCAATATAAAAAACATGAAATCTAAATAAATAAATGAATATATAGATCGAGCAAAGAATAAAATTCGATTTCAAAACCTCCATTAATCTTTTTATACCGCGCTGAAAACATGAGTCCTGCATGATCGGTTATTCATAATCAAGCGGTGCTAATTTTTATCTGATGATCTCCATGTATCTAACATTAACTTACGTACGGTTTACATGACGTGCAATACAATCATATTAATTGATTCGTCTGATCCATGAGTCTCGTGCAGAGTCTATGCTTGTGTATCGAATATTGATAATCAAGCTGACCCAGGGAACTGATCTTTTGGGCTAGCTGGGTGGGTCATGCTTTTTGAAGGACAGGAAACTTAGAGGATAAAGCCAGGAAACTACATTGAAGCCAGGAAACTACATTGAAGCCGGCCATGATCATTTGATTAGGTGGAAGTTAAGGAAATAGAAAAGGGCGCGCATGAGTGTAATATATGTTTGTAATTTCCGGCCAGTTAGGTACGTAGCAGTTGAGAGGTGACGAGGCCTCAGAAAGTCATCATGATTACATATTCAAAACAGTTTAGCCATGCTCGCCTCTGTTTCCTTGAAGCTATACATGCATATAATAAGAATCCGGCCTCTTTCTTTCAGACGTTTTGGTCACGGTACCATCTCAATCAATCTGCATCATGTTCAAATGATTGACTTAAGCTAGCGCCCAGAAGATGTTCAGATGGATGCCTACTTTTTTCAATGCTTCGTTGTAGATCGAGATCAAGTACTCCGTCATGATCAATCTTCTCCTCGAAATTGCGGGAGAGCAAACTTACGTACGTACATGAATGAGGTCATCATCATGTCCATTAACCACGTTTTTGGCATTTTTCCCATATGGACCAAACATTAATGTTATTTTATGCATGTAAGACCATGCATGCACCCAGGAAAAAATGTACACTGGTCCACTTTCATCACAATTTTCTTTTTTACGCACGTCCGTGATCTCAGATATATGTATAAATATATATATATATATATATATATATATATTGCTGGCTGTCATCAATATTTAGAAAGTTTTTTTTAATTTTCCTCACTCCATCCGATCGATGAAACTACATCACCATTAAATTATTATTTCACTAATTGATTTCTTGACATGATAATAGTCGACATGAACCCTTACATAAATTTTGTTATAAGATCAGATAAGAACTTAAGGATTAAACATTAACCAAATATTAGTAGCTAGTTCATGAGATAATTAATGATGTAATTAATGGTGATACAACTTTAAAAAAAATTGATCTTTTCATTAATAATGATAGACAGCTAGCATCATGGTATGCAGAAAAGGAAAATTGAAAAGCTTAATTTTTGTCTTGTCACGCATGCAACTTTTGATCTTGAAGATCATATTAACGGTGGATTAATATTATTCTCTGAATATAAGTAAACACTGTTTATTCAGAAAGTAGAAAATCATTGACTTTGAGCCAGGTGCTTATTGTTGGTGTTTTTTATTAATTATAGTATCTTTTCTTTTACCGTTGGAGAGAGTTTGGGTCTTTTAGTGGCAGCCTTCAAGACTAAACACAACTAATTTTTTTTTTTTTTTTTAAGTTTTTTTTTTTTTTTTTAAATAGCCTAAACACAACTATATACCTCTCTCATGTTACACATGTAAAAGGAAATTAAGGAAAAAACACTGAGATTAACAGATTAATTTCCTGAAAAAAAACAAGCATTGGAATCCTAAGACTTCTCCTCATGAGGTATAACCAAACATAGGCCAGACATATTGTATTAATTTTAAAAAGTTTTATAAAATGCACCCCTAGTTTCAACTTAACTAGGTAGTTGAATTAATGGGAAGCTAATCCCATAGCTAGCATTAATTTTTAATAATGGGATTTAGATATGTCCAAGATTAACAACAACAATGAAATCTACGCCCATATTGTCAACTTAGATATATATATATATATATACATATATATTTATATATAGTCGAATTAATTATGAGTGACACTTTCAAAAAATTCAACTACGTACTGATCAATTCCTTAAATAATTCGTGGGCAAGAAATGGAGTACAGCGCCTACGCTATCTGCGGTTTGCGGCTAATCAATGTAAAGCACATCAGTAATTTTAGTAAGAGTAATCGATTACGTACAAAGACATTAAATTCAACGTGAAGTCGTTAGCTATATGATAGACCCTGCATTTTAGCCCTCGTTTTTCTAAGTTTCAAATTTTTGACTAAAACTACATTCATATATGTATGATCGATCAACGCTACAAAAGATTTCCATTACTTCATAATATAATATTAATAACAGATTAATGCTACTTACTAATTAATTAAAGCCCTAAGATCATAAACTAGAAAAAAAATACTATATCTTATCTCGAGTTTTATTTTAGTGGCAGCCTTCAAGACTTGAAGTTCAAGTGCTAAGTCAGTATCTTCAACCGTTGTGTTTTAATGGGCATAAAAAAGTAGCCGTTTAGCTCTTTAAGTTGTTAATGTTGGCTTTATGGGGTTGTTTACGTTGTCTCTTTATTTCTCTTATATTGTTTTTCCCGTTTATTTTAAGGATCGGTTTTTTGTGCAATAGATTATATATATGTTTGTTTATTTTGTTATTTTGATTTTACGAGTGAGAAAAGATATACCTTAAAAAATTGAGGTTGGCGTCCAGATAAGGGTTTTGTTTTACGAGTGAAGTTATTTCTTGTTTTTGATGAAAGCTGTGTACTGCTTATTTTGAGAAAAAAAAAAGAAAGGAAAATTGTATGTATATTTTTTTAGAATTTTTCCAGACAATAGAGAGATGTTTTTTGAGTAGAGATTTGGGTTCAACCACTTGTGCAGAGTTGGTTAAAACTATACGACGATCAGTTGAGCTATTGTATCTTGAAGGAGCCAAGTCAAGAGAAGTTTTACTGCACAGATTAATTTGAGATTTTGTATACTGCAGAAGGCTTAAATTTCTTTAAAGAGAACGAGATTTCCGTACCTCAGCCAAACTAGTATCGTTTGAATATTATTTTTGTTGTAATTTTTATTACGTTATTATGTATTTCACTAACATTTATTGCCGGAAAACATTAAAGATCCACACGGGGGATCTTGCATGGTTTACACATACTTCAACCAATCTATACGATATTGATATGTTTAGAAGCACGTGCTTCACGCGCTCGATTCCCTTTGCCATCATGCATTAGGATGATCATGATGTCAGTGTTCTAGCCTAGAAAATCATCGGAAGATGAACGTAAATGAAGAAGGAATGAAACAAATTAAGGAATTGGAATCCTCCTCGACCCCTTGATTAATGGTCGTGGATACGGATTATTAATTTTATTAACATGATCACTGACTGGTACTTGAATATTATAACTTCAAATCGTGGCAAAGAATTAGGATATATAATTTTATTTTTTAAAATTATTTTTGAGTTTATTCTTCTTAAACTAATTGAATTTTTCTATTCATTGTTCATATACCAAACATTTGGTGAAAGGAAAAAAAATATATGTTGTATGGTGTGTGAGCTTATGTTTAGAGTTTTTTTTTTTTTAATAAAATTTGGAGTATTTTATATATGAGTATTATTATATATATTTATAATTTTACTTATAAGACCTTTTTTTTCAAAATTAAAAAATAAAATTTAAAATTTTATAATTTTCAACATATTAATAGTTGACAAGTGAATTTTTTGTAAAATTTTTTAAAATATAGATAGCCTTTTGCTTTAAAGTGTGGAGGATAATTTTTCCTTTATAAATTTAATTAATTGTTCTCTAAAATAATATGTATCTTTGCTCATATGTGGGCCTGAAGCCTTTACATAGGCTGTTTACACATTTGATGGTCCTTTAACAGAGGTGATCGATTGCTAACTACAAAAGCGAGTTAATAGTATTTGGGCCGTCTCCACCCTAACAGTCCATTTATGCCTTCATCGCTCGGTTGTTTACTGTCCAAGTTTTCTGTTACTATTTTGTGCTATGTTTGTGATGAAATTAGTTAGTGGGTTGATATTTGCTGGTTAGCTGCTCGTAGAAAGTCCACTTCCAATTACTCCATAGTAATTTATGATTTGTAGTCGGCCAGGGCCAAGAAACTGACTCTCTGAACTTTTTCGAAGGGAAAACGGACGTCAGATTGGATTTGATTCAAGAACAGGGCTTGTGTCTGTAAGACCATAGGGCCCAAGGGCAGAGCGTACCCATCCTGGCCCGAGATCCCAAGAAGAAAGTACCGGTCAAACAGACGCTGAGCCTGAGCCACATGCAAAATATCAAACGGCATTAAATGCGCCGACTTATAATTCGAGTGGGTGATCCGGACAAACGAAAATAATAGGGATAGAACTAGGGGTGTGCAAAATTCCGAAACCTCCGATTCCGTCCGGTTCCGCTCCGATTCCGACTCCGGCGGAGTCGGAAGTTTCGGAACTCGGAATCGGAATCGGAGTAATTCCGATTCCGAGTCGGAAGTCGGAATCGGATTCGGTGACCGTTTTGGTTCCGACTTCCGATTCCGAATTCCGACTTATTTTTTTAAAAAAAATATCCAGGTGCAAAACGACGTCGTTTTGCACCCTTATTGACTGAAACGGCGTCGTTCCATTTAAATGGGAACGATGCCGTTTTGAATCACGGCACCGTTCTTCGCCCCTAGTTCTTCCCGACTGCCATCACTGCAAGAACTAAAGAACACAGGGTTCTTTACTCTCAGTGCTCTCAAGTGACCAAGTCTCACGGTCTCACCTTGACAGTTGAGACCTCCGTAGCTCGTTGCTCTCACGCCGCACGCCGCAGCCCCTGACGGACCTACGTCGGCCGTAGACTGCCAAAGGTAGCATCGCCGCACGACCGCAGTGCCAAATCCAGGTATATTTTCCCAATCGGTGACTAGAGTAACGATCATGCCTAACTCATATTCTCTACTAGATATTGACTAGAGTATAGATCTCATAAGATTAATAGAGGTGGTCTGCGTTGGTAACTTGGTGGCCCGGTGGGTACGTACTCGATCGGCCACTACGTACAAGTGTGATAGTTATAGAACTCCACCTGTTTGTGAAAATGTCACAATGAGAGTCTCGTTGCCCAGTGCCCACTACGTATTTCTTTTTTCATGTAGCAAAAGAAGTACACCACTTATTTTTCATGTAGCAAAATAAATTTAATAGATTTACTTAAAACTATACCACTTTATAAATTTACTTTCATCAAATTCTTTTATATGTCTATTGAGTGTTTTCTTTTCTTCAAAGAAAAATCTAAAAGCTTCGGGAAAGAATTTATTTGATGCCAAAATATTTATTTTTCGATTTAGTTTGCTAATGATGCAGACTATAAGCTCTGATCCGGATTGGCTGTCTATTTGCAAGAAAAAAAAAATTTTTGACAAGTATTTTGCAAGAAAAAAATTGAGAATAAACTTATGATTTTCAATCTGATGTATGCCAGAATCAACACCTCCATAAGCATGACATCTGGGGCTCATACACGAAATGAACCAAGGAGAAACCAGACTTTCTAAATTTCCTCCCAACCCCTTATCTCAACCTCCCTATGGGATGGAGGGCTGTTATAGGCAACCACACCTCCATTCAATCGTAGCTTTTCTTACCGTTGGTATGTGCCCCATGTGCAACCCTGTTCACCTGCATGCTCTCTCTCTGCTGACCCAAGCAATCTGACTCCTTACCATCACTAAACAGTGAATGGTAAGTTGATGACAGGCCATTGCTACTGCTGTTACCGTTGGAAAAACTGTGTGCTTCGTGTGTGTTGTGAACTATGGGCAGTGATCCTTTGTGCTGATTAAGCGAGGAACTTGAATTCCCATTGCCATTGTTGAAAAAGCACTTAGAGCCAGATGAGATGGTTCTAGTGTCGTATCTAGTACACTACTTCATTCCAAATTCTAGTATGTTTTGGCTATTCTGGTCCAATTTCAATTGTTTTGGCCAGAATTGGCATTTTGGTTCCTATTTTCTTTAGGATTGTTTTTGTAATTTTTTATGCTTGGATGATATTTTTATAAATTTTAAATCCAGATGTATTTGATTAATTCTAAAATATAACATGTATTTATAGAATTTTAATTCTTTTGTAACTTTAAATATGTTTTATTATTCTTTTTTTTTAAATATCATTATTTTTAATAATTTCTCTATTCTTTTAGTGTCTCAACTCAAGTTTGTGACTTTCTCAATACATATTCATTTTATAAATCTTCAATTCTTCCATATATATATACATATATACATGATACGCACGTACATATATATATATATATATATTTATTCTATTAGTTATTAGTTTATATATATATATATAAATATTTATAAATAATATATAATTAATCTAGAAAATTTCACAAAATACACTGATACCAAATATTCCATTTCAATACTTAAATCGAAATTATCATCTCAACCAAATTTAGAACATTGCTGTAAACACATTGAACGGCAATCATACATTTTCCTAACCAAAAAGAGCAACTTTGGAATTGTGACATCTTAGGTAAGCAGTGACGCATCTTCAAATCTCTCTATTTTCTATACATATATTATATATATATATATATATATATATATATATATATATATATATATATATATATATAAATAAATATAGTTGCAAGCATAATTGTGCATTAATTTTTGCACCAATGTGATGTGATTGGTAAAAAAATAGATTTGATTGAAAACAGTGATGGTGGGTAACATATTCATTTAGCTGTATTGCCATCCATTTATTATATGATTCAGTGATTCACCATGAATGACTAATTATGTATATCTAACTAAATGTGTCAGATTTCAAGCTATGGAGGAAGAACCATATGGGATGCCAGAACAAGATCAGGATGCCACAATTCCGTCCCCAGCACCGAGATCCAGACCCACTTCCAGAACACAAACTTCATGTGCAAGTAGTCGATTCCCACTCCCGGTAAACATAGAAGATGAGGATACATTTAATGATGAGGAGGAGATGGGGCTTGGGGATGAGCCGAATGTACCACCACCTTCATCCACGAGGACCAGACCACCACGTCCACGATCAAATAAAAAAAGGTCGTGGACGTGGGAACATTTCACAAAGGTTGACGGTGATCCCTCGGAGCCGCACGCAGCTTGCAGCCATTGTGGCACAGAAGTTGCATGTCATTCAAAGAAACAAGGCACTGCTGGCTTGATATCACATCTAAATAGTTGCCAGAGGTATAAGATAGCGAAAGGATTGGCGGCCCGAGATCAGACAACGCTAAGTTATGAAGCTTCTACTGCAACTGATGGTACGCAAGCCAGGAAAATGGTCATCCCTCAATATAGTGAGAAGATGTTGAGAGAGGCGCTTGCCGAGATGATCATCAAAGATGAGATGCCTTTTACTACAATTGAGAAAACAGGGTTCCGATCGTTTATCAAGCTTATTGAGCCACGATTCCCAATGCCGTCACGGTATACAGTGATGCGAGATTGTATGAAAAGGCATCTGAAAGAGAAGGCTGAGATGAGAAAGATGTTTGTGACGACTGGCCAGAGAGTCTCATTTACGACTGACACATGGACGTCTATACAGAATGTTTCATACATGTGTATTACAGCACACTACATAGACAGTTCATGGACTTTAAAAAAACGGATTATTGGATTCAAAGAAATAATTGATCATAAGGGTGCATCAATTGGGGCAGCGATGGATGATTGCTTAAAAGATTGGGGAATACAGAAGGTTTTATGCATTACAGTTGACAATGCCAGTGCTAATGATACTGCAATTGAATGGTTCAAGCGGAATATGAGAGTGAGAGATGATGTCATCCGGGACCATGAGTTTATCCATGTTCGTTGTTGTGCTCACATAATCAACCTGATTGTGACTGAGGGGTTAAAAGAGGTTAACGATTCCATTACAAAAGTCCGCAACATTGTGCGGTATGTGAGGGCTTCCCCGCAAAGGCTGAAAAAATTCAGGGCAATAGAAGAACAACTTGGGATAAAACATTCTCGGACGCTGTGCTTGGACGTTCCCACTCGATGGAACTCTACATACATGATGTTGGATGTGGCACAGAGGTACCAAAAAGTGTTTGAGCGGATGGAGGTGGAAGATGGGGGTCTGCGGTATGCTTTGCTGGAGCCTGCAGGAAAGGGGCTCGGTCCGCCGGACACACATGATTGGACGAGTGTAGGATTCTTTGTCACATTTTTGCATATTTTTTATGATATTACAATGAAAATATCTGGATCCGCATACACGACTGCAAACTTGTGGTTCAGTCAGATCTCGACACTACACCACCACTTGGAAGATGGTTGCGATGACCCTAGCGGACTGTTATCTGGTATGGCTCAGAGGATGTTGTCCAAATATAATAAATATTGGGGGCAAATAGAGAAGATAAATAGATTACTCTTTGTAGCTGTGATCCTTGACCCCCTAATCAAGTTGGCCGTGATAGAATATTGGGCAAATTCCGTCCTCGGGGCAATGAAGGCTGCATGGTTTATTACAGCGCTAAAAACTGATCTCGATGACTTGTACAACCACTACAAAAATAGTGGACAGCCTTCATCTTCAGCGGGTACCTCACACGTGACTCCGACACCTCCCTCTGATGACTTTAGCCCGACTGACACATTGCCTCGACGCCGTAGGAATTACGACATCATGAACGAGTATCATCAGCTGGTTGCATCGAAGAATATTATGGGGTGTACTTCAGAGGTTGAACGGTATTTTATGGAAGAGGTCGAGGCACCTAGTCCTGCATTTGAGATATGCATTTGGTGGAAGGCTAATTCCATCAAGTATCCTATCCTTTCCCGTATTGCCCGAGATGTGCTAGCCATTCCTATTACGACGGTTGCATCTGAGTCGGCGTTTAGCACTGGAGGTCGAGTCTTGGATGCTTTTCGGAGTTCTTTGTCACCGTCAACCGTGGAGGCCCTCGTTTGCACACAGAACTGGATTAGTGATACACCCATTGGACTAGATAGCATTGGCATTGATGATGAGAGCTATAGGCTTGAAGATGGTAACCTTATTTTACTTGATTTTTTATTATTGATTATTTTAATTGTTTTTATGATTTCGAAAATTTATTTAATTTATATTTTTTTATCATTTCACAGATGTAATTGTGAACCCCAGTATAGTTGCCGATGAATGATGGAGTATGGATAAAGATAAGTTGATGTCAGAATTAACTTAATCTTTATTGGTATTAATGGTAATTAAATTTTACTTTTATTGTGTTCAATTTTCTGTATCAATATTTAGTTATATTTATTGATTGAATACTTTTTTATCTTAATTTCAGGTACTTCGCATGACCAAGTACGATGCTGCACAGTGCAAATTATGTTTTTTATTTTGGTTGAATCAAAATGTTTATTTTTATGGACTGTTTACTGCAACTTTGAAATAGGTTGTTATTCCTATTATTAATTGTTTAGGACTTTCTGATTTATGTATAATAATTAATTATGCAGTCTAACGTGCTCAAATATATTTGACCTTTTGCATTGAAAATATTGTCCATAATACTCGTTATACCAGGAAAATGCATTGTTTATTAATTAATTATACGCTTTAACGTGATTGAAAATATTGTCCATAATACTCGACAATACCAGGAAAATTAATTAATTTATTAATTAATTATACGTTTTAACGTGATTAAAAATATTGTCCATAATACTTATTATACCAGGAAAATTAATTAATTCATTAATTAATTATACGCTTTAACGTGTTCAAGTCATTATATAATTTTCAAGCTTTAAAAATAAGGATAAAATGAATTTTAAAACAAAAAAACAAATTTAAAAAAAAAAAAAAAGGAAAAAAGATAAAAACGTATCAAAGTCGGAAGTCGGAATTCCGACCTCGATCGGAAATCCGACTACCGACAGTAATCGGAATTCCGAATTCCGAACGGAATTCGGAATTCGGAATTCCGTTCAGAATTCGGAATTCCGAATTCTGTTCGGAATCGAACTCCGATTCCTCTCGGAATTGGAATCGGAGGTCGATTTTGACTCCGACAAAAGTCGGAGTCGGAAGTCGAAATTCCGATTCCGACTCCGTCGGAATCGGAGCACAGCCCTAGATAGAACTCTCTTATTATCTATTTATTATTATTTTTTATTTTACTTAATGATTAACAAAATAATTATTAATAAAATTATATATTTTTAATTTTTTTAATGGTTAAAGATATTAAAAAAATACTTAAAATAAAATAATAATAAAATAAAAAAACTTTTAATCCTTTATAAGTAATATATGAAACCCTTAACAAAGTATATCTTGTTGCCAGGGATTGCAGTTGCAGTATAAAGAATTTTTATTTTAATTATTTTATTTATATAAGTCTTCATATTTAAATAGTTATTTTTTATTATATAATAATAAACTAATATAAGATAAATTTAACTATTTATATCAAATCTTGATATTGAATAATTTATTTATTCATAATATAGTAATGAGTAATTAATAATTAATAATTATTTATTTTTTTAATTATTAATTTATTTTATTTTATCATATTTTACTATTCTACCTATTATATGTTAATTAGTAATAATATTTTAATTAAATTATGGGTTAAAAAATTAAATTTTTTTCACTGTCATTTAACGTTAATAACCACAAATATCTAATTAAATCCATCTAAAATTCTATGTAAATGTCTTAATTATAAATCAAATTTCTATATTTCCTATATAACTATATTTTGTTTTTCCATATTTTATTTTACCCAACAACCATATGTATTCCATTTTTCAATCTAACCATTTGTTTTTTTACCAAACTTTCTTCTATCTAACAATCATATCTACTAAATTTTTCATCCAATCATATTCGTGTATCAAACTTTCTTCTATCAAACAAGCTCCTAGGTGTGGGTGGTGCGGTGGCTTCCCTGGTGTAGACCAAGTTCATTTTACACTTTCACGAGGTGGGACGATGAAAGGAAGAAGAGAAGTGAAAATAAAAATAAGAATTTGAGAGAAAGAAATTGATGGCAGTTGCATTGAGAAAATATCAAGAGAAGAGAGTGAGAGTTACAGATAAATAATAAAATAAAAATTTGCTCCAGCATTGTTAATGGATTATGCGTATGTAAATGACATTTTTGATGAGTGTAAGATGAATTTAGATTTTGACTATTTCATTCACATAAGTCTCCATATTAGAATAAATATTTTTTATTATATAACAATAAAATAATATGAGATGAATTTGATTTTGACTAGTCACATTAAATTTTCACATTTAATTATCTATTTTATAGTAATGAGTAATTAATAATTAAAAAAATATTTAATTTTTTTAATTAATTTATTTCATTTTATCATATTTTACTATTCTAGGGAAAGAAACGGACGTCAGTTGCATTGAGAAAATATCAAGAGGAGAGTGGGAGAGTTACAGAAAAATAATAAAATAGGATTTGCTTCTTGTATAGTAACAATTTGTACAATCAAACTTGATTTTATCTTTACAAATACTATAGCTAAAAAATTTGGTATTGGCTAATCCGTTACAAACGTTTTTTATGTCTAATAGTTAAAAATGACACCTTATTTTGGATATAGATAATCTGTTAAGAATGTTTTTATATAGTAACAATGAAATTTGACTTTATCTTTACGAGTACTGTAGGTAAAAGCTAGATAATTTGATATTGTCTAATCCATTGCAGGCCACTTTTTACCTCTAATAGTTTAAAAGGGACTTTAATTTTATATATGCATAATCCGTTAGGAATGCTCTAAGTATGACACTCTGAATGGACAAAATTCCTACTAAGAAGATACAAGAGGGGAGGAAAGGAAAAATAAAGGCCGGTTAATCACTCTATGAACTCTATGAGCTTTCTCTTTTGATTATATATAGAAAATACATTCTGATTTTGGCATTGAAGTGTCACGAACACACCCAGCCACCACTTCTTACTAGCTTAGAGGCACTTGAAGCGTCGTCGGAGCGGATGGTTACAAGACACGTCTTTAACAGTGTATGTACATGTAAGTTTAGTAGGTGGGTCGAGAAATATGTTCAAGTTTGTAGGACTGTCTAGCATGTACGAAGAAGGATATGAAAAATCTGGCTGCCTTCGGAAATTTTTTTTAATGTTTTGAGGACAGCTTAGCATTCTCGTCCCTTACTCCGCACAAGGATGAAAATAGAGCGAAATTCGATATTGAGAAGGTATCTAAGCCTAAAATTTATGATGTTGGTCGATGGCTATAGTTCAAGTCAAATGCTTCAGGGTAGATTCTATTTCGTCTTATGGGTGAGTTGCTTTACAAATTAATTCCTTATGAATCACTGAACTTGACAAATTATGATGTAATTTGTTTGATATAAACAAAAACTAATAAAACGTTTTGCACAATAACAGTAGGAAGCAGAGGATATAGAGAAAGCAGGGGATAAATTTCTGCATTTTCATTGATAAACAAACAGCCTATAAATAGGCTAATACATAACTGAAAGCAACATGAAAGTAGGCACTATCCCACGTTAAAAACAAACTCCGATGACTAGGTAAACAAACTCACTAAAGACTAGGACAACCAACGTGCAAATTATTAAATTTCCTCAACATTGTTGAGGATGGAAGTTGAAATATGCAAGCCACCTCGATCCTTGAGCGTGGGTAGTCATTCCAATTGCATCATACCAAGGATACTTGGCCAACAAAATGGAAGATTGCTGACAAAAAATTTATAATGTTCAACCAGGTAAATTTTCCAAACTTTGTGAACTATGTAGAGGATTTTCATTAGCTTAACTCTGGATTTAGGCACACCAAAAACAATAATTCGATTAAACTCGTAGTACACAAAAGTGGTTGGCCTGTAGCAGGTTTTCTTTTCATATAGTAATAAACCTTCTTTGTCCAGTCGTGGAGCTTTGGACTCTTAATTCATACACCAACGTCACTCATTTCATCAGGGATGGCTCCTCCAGTTTGGCTTATTTTTATTTGGCTTATCAGGGCTGATGGCTGCTTTTCTGTGGCATATTTAGGGAGAATTATTGGTTCCACATTATCCTTCATCAGTCATGATTTTATCTTGCTCCTTTGCTTCTTCCTTGGCTGATTGTTCTATCTTTTGCCTTTCTTCCTCAGCTTTCAACCTTGCTTCTTCTTTTTTCGTTTCAAGAGCTTGGATCAGACCCTCCAAGCAAAATGTTGCATCCCCTGAAATTGTCTTGGGCATCAAATGCTCGGCAACATCAGCTGGAGTAATGTTTGTTTCTTCCAACAACTCACGGATTTGGGGAAACAAGTCATGAGATTCAAGATAGAGATAGTTCTTAGCCAGCACCTTGAACGCCTCGAACCTGCAGTAGGACAACTCTATATGCTTATCCATCCGTCCTTTCCGAATCAGTGCTGGATCGAGCTTCTCCACAAAATTAGTCGTGAACACAATCAGCCTTTCCCCACCACAAGCTGACCAAAGCCCATCTATAAAATTTAGGAGTCCCGAAAGAGTCACCTGGCTCCCTCTGGCATCCTTTTCTTCTTTTTCTACTTTTGGCTTCGGATCCTTTTCTTCTTCTGCTTCCACTTTCTCCTTTTCCTTCTTCCTTTGACCAGTGAGATCGAGTGAACAATCTATGTCCTCAATCACAATAATAGACTTACTTGATGTTTCAATCAATAGTTTCCTCAGCTCAGTGTTGTCCTTCACCGCGGTCAATTCAAGGTCGTATAGATCATAGCACAAAAGATTGGCCATGGCAGCAATCATGGTAGACTTTCCAGTTCCTGGAGGACCATAAAGTAGAAAGCCTCTCTTCCAAGCCCTCCCAACTCTTGCATAAAATTCTTCCGCTTTGCTGAAAGTGATGAGGTCATCGATAATCTCTTTCTTCTTCACTGGATCCATAGCCAGCGTCTGAAACGTAGCCGGGTGCTCAAACACGACATGGCTCCAATACGAGCCGTTGTTGGTGTACAGCTTTCGTTGCCGGTTCCTAACTTTAATCGCCTTGCCTTCTTTCAGGACATGATTCAGGTACGGCCGGAGAATGAGATCCCGATGTCGTTTATGGAAAGTGAGCCTGTAGAATCTCTTCTCGTCCGAAACTGGGTGGAAAGAAAGTGACGGTGTTTTGATGATATTTTTCCCAGAAGCCCACCATAGCTTGACTCCTTTAAATTCGTCAGCAACCTCTTCGTGGTCATCCATGCTAAGAACAAGAGACTCTGTGTTCTTAACTATGTCAGCCTTCAGCCGCTTCGCCTGCGAAGAGGTATTGGAGCTGAGGTAGTTCTCGATGGCCGAGTAAGCTTCACTCCGCATGAGACGCTCTCCGGTGAACTCGTTGAACCTGATTTGGATGTAAGGATAAACCAAGCTCAGCAATCTTTGAGAGTACTTCTCGATGCAGTTTCGGAGCTGATAAGGTAAGTATTGCTGAAACATTGCCCACACAAACATCAAACTCGCTATTATGGATCCTGGATGACCAAACATATCTTTAGGTGTCATGTTTGTTTGTTTTCCTTCTTCCTTCTCTGCCTCGTTTTTCTCCTCTAGAAGGAATGCTTGAAGTTGAATCCTTTTAGATCCCTTATATAACGAAGGAGGCGTGGGTGAGTTTGCATATCAGTGTTCATGCCGTGTGATTGAAAATTGACTGGTAGCTCGTCTTGGGGTCCACAGCAGCAGCGGCGAACTTTCCCACGATCACATAAACATGTACGCTGACATCAAAAGTTTGTGATGTCATGGATGGGGGGCTCCAGCCTCCAATCCTCAGAATATCTCTTGGCTCCCAACAGTCCACAAACATATGAATCAAATTTCTTCATGAAACAGGGCTCGGTTGGCTGGGTCTTGCCCAGTGGAATGGCTCCATACATATATTATATTAAACTTGCCCTTTCTATTGCTTGGCTCCCAAAAGTCCACATGAATATTTTTGTTTAGTGCCCATACCGCGGCTTAGCCAACTAAAGGACTTGCGTTGATACAAGTTACAACCAGAGCATGAGAACTCATGTCTTGATTAAATTAAAAAAATCCGCTTTTTGAAATTTGATTTCCTAACTTTGCAGTATTAATGTCCATTTTCGAAATATATATATATATCTAGTTTGGCCCAGATCCTACACTGTGCATATCAACTTTCTTGGATTATATTAACTCAATAAGCTATGTATTTATATAAAAGAAAAAACAATATTAGAGATTTAGGTCAAGAAAGCAGCAAATTATATTAGCGTCATTTACCTCTTCATGAAACAGGTCTCGGCTGGCTGGGTCTTACCCTGTGGAAGGGCTCCTTACATATATTATTGTATTATATTAAACTTGCCCTTTCTTTTTGTGCAGGGGTTAGTTGCCGGTGTTTATGACTCCGTTTGCTTAATTTAAAAATTAGATGATTTTGATTTCTGAATCTGCATGGTGTGTGATGATAAAAAGGAGAGCGAGCAAAAGTAACATTCAGGGATGGCATCGTAGTTTTGTTTTCGTGGAAAAAAAAGATTTTGTTTTGTTTCGTTTTGGTTCTTTCTTATGCTTTTTTGGGTGTACTATAGTATCAACTAGTTGTCTGTAGACTGTACTAGCTATTGAAATTAACAAGTCTGTTCAATATTTTATATTACAGCTCACATGTGTCCTACTCATCATGTTGGGTAAGTCCGAACACCATGACTCTGCTCTTTCGACTGCTATCTTCTTTTCTCCTTTATATTTGCTTTTGCTTACTTTGTTTGCCTTGTCCTCTTCTTTTTCCCGACAGCTTCCAGATTCAGGCTTTGCAAATTCAATTAAAGCATCTTCTCTCCCTCAGTCTTTGGCCTGGAATGCTCAGAAACATGAGTCCTACTCACCTCTTCCTACAAGCTGTGTCTGATGACTGATCTTTCTTCAAGCTGCTGGGCGCCACCCAATGTCCAAATACTTATTTGCTAACATCTTTCAAGGCTTCGAAACTGCATCCATTTAGAATCTTACTCTTATCTAATTTAGAATAACTCTTTACCTGCTTTGTCCCGCATGCTATGTGGTACTTTGCATTATAGCCCTTTGAATTATTTTATTTATTTATAAATAATTCATGTTATATTAATTAACCACCACGGAATCCTAGCCACCAATGTGATTGGCTCGATCTCGACCACCATATGGGTGCCACGCCAAAACGTGGATGGACCGAACTTCTGACAGTGACACTCACCATAGTGGATAATATCAAATCCTAACCTATAAAGGTAAAAAAGACTTGTTCTCCAAGTTTACAAATTCTTTTTTTAAAATGTATTTGGACGGTTTTTAACATTTAGATGAATCCTAACATGGGTCCTCAAGGACCTTTTATCTAATGACTTTAAAATATTTGTCTCTGTTTTATTTTTTTTTTCCTTCTAAGTGGGTCTTTTTTTTAGGTTTAGTGATGTAATCTCAAATAATCTGTGAATAATAATAAAAAAATAATAATAAAATATTAAATAATAGTGAATAATAATAAAAAATAATGAAAAGTAAGTTAAAATAATAATAAAATAATAAATAATAGTAAAATATTATCAAAATACTTTAAAAAAAGGAAAAAAAGAAAAGACTAACATCCTAATGTACACATCACCAATCTAGAGTATTATTATTCGTATGTTTTTTTTTTTTTTGGGTGACTAGTAAAGCCTTACATAACAAGCAATTACTTCAAATCATCTAAGTTAGACAAGCAGACAAATCACACCTTATATGGAAGTGTGATCGTCACCCCACGCTGGACAAAAGGTTATCACATACTCTCTGGAGGCGCAGTTTACCAACGGAGGGGGTGCGTCAAAAGCATAACTATAGTAAGAAGGACATGCATTTTTAAATATCTTTGAGTAGACGTTGGGCTTGCATTTTTCTGGGCTTCCGTACTCATTTCGGCAACAAAATTTGTCAATATCAAAAGCCAAGCAAGCACTTTTGCACGCCACCACTACTCCATTTTTGTTCAAGACTTGGAGCTCTTGCGGGCACATGCTGTTCACATTTTTCAAGCACCCTCCGACTGTACATTTAGGCGATATTTGCCTTGTTGTGACAGTAACAGGGATATTGTACCCATCAACCAAGCTTACATCATAAAAATTTGGCTTGCCTTCATCTCCTTCAAGTGAGATTTCCACAAGTGTGGCTGGGGGAGTGCCTATTAGTCCATTGCAGGCTACTCGTCCATCACAGTCACCTGTTTCACAAGCAGGAGTCCAATTGGTATTGAATTTGCAACCTGTTCTTGCCCAAATCCGGCCACTCCATGTCAGTGGGGCGTAAATCCGCTGTGTCTGGCCTGAGGGAAGGTAAAATCCGCCATCAGCTATAACTGGGAAACCAGTATTTGATGCTGTTGCAGGCCATATGGGAAAAGAGCATTTATTGTGCACATAAAATGTAACCTGATGTGCAGCTGCATTGCCTGCGATATGTTTTCAATTGGATCATCAGCATAGGCATGCAAATTACAAAGTGAAATGGGAAAAAAAGCACTCGATCCCTAGTCTCCAGGCCAACTTAAAGGAATTTAACCACACAAGTAATTTGGAGTATGATATTGGGATTGAGGAATTCAATGAAGAAGCGAATGAATGCTCGTGTTGTGTAATTACCTGCAGATAGCATAAAATGCCAGACTAGGAAGAGGAAGAAAGCAGCAATCTGATCTGGCAACTTCATCTTGAATGCTATCAAGGGAAAGGCAAGATTTGGATATCCTATTTATAGTTGAAAGGTAGCGGCGGTATGTGCTTCTTCCTCAATTGTACTTCAAGGTTTGATGTGAAATCTTTGAAGACAAGAAACGGCAATATGTTTGGCTTTAAAGTAAGCATTGTCATATCTTGAAAGAAAATCAAGAACATGTGGTGCCGTTGAGAAATTGACGCCTGCGAATAAATATTAGTATGAAACAGTCTCTAATTGCTTTGTGAGAGGAAAATCTCTTAACACAAAACCGCATGCAATTCTATGAACATCCCTGATTATCGAAAATTGAATTGAAAGAACAAACTTTGGGTGACATGCACGTTCATGTACCAAAATATGCTTAGCTTGTTTCCATCAAAGCATCATTTATCCTTCTGCTGCTCTGCATGTCACATTTTTTTTTCTTCCTTCCTTTGTTCCCTTTTCGTTTTTCTTTCAACTCTTTTCTTTTTAATTCTAATTATTATTATTATGTTTTACTATTTCTAAACTTCAAAAGGATTATATAACCAGCTATTATTAAGGTCTGGGATTCTGCTACTCCTGTAGGTGTACTGCTGGAATCAATCCCGCATCGTTATTTTCTATCTACTGTGTTGCTATAGAGCTACTCCTACATATAAGGCCACTTCTATTTATGGTCTTAACTGTACTTGTTCTGGATATGATGCAGCTTGAATTAAGTTCCTGTAATCTAAAGCGTACAGCATGAGCTGTGTGCTGAAAATGAACTGCATATGTGCTGTGTTCGCTGAATCGCTGGAATGTAATTCAGTGCTGGTGTAAGTTCTCGTTGCTGTTGGAAACTAAGCAATTTACTATAGCATTGCCGCTTCAGCTATTTCCTCGTGGTTGTGATTCGATTGTACTTCAACGTCACCATTGATAATCACAACTGGGGATGACACCTTGTAGCCTTTAGGCCACATATATCAAGAGTATGCATTAGCTTATTTCCACTAAAGCGTCATTTATCCTTTAATATTTTGGACAGTAACAGACAATTCTAGCAATATTATTAGGTCTAATATTCATGGTAAAAATTATTGTGATCAACTACCAATCTGCAGCCCAGTTTTTATTCAGACATTGGCATTATTATGTTATAAGCCATATTAATGCCATGAGAAATTGCAGGTCATAAATAAGATGGATACTCTGGCCTAACCAGCAAGTGCAGAACTATAGAATTTTCTCATCTAGTAGACACAAATAAAGATTGATAGAAACGGTAGATATTGCAGGTCATAAATAAAATCAGAAATTTAAAATGTACCCAGAAAATTATGTGTAATTGACCAAAGGTGGGCCTCTTTTGGAGGGAATATCCAATGGAATTGGAATCCACACTTCATGACTGCTTACGCCTACTCCTGACAAATACTGTACAATACAGCTTCTGGACGAAACCATCTGACAAATACTACACCCCATTCCCAACAGCGGAGCTTTCATGAATCATCTCGATTCTCATTCCCAAGATGCGCAAGCATTTTCTACAATTTTCTATTTCCGACCCTTTAGATATAACATTAAATACTACAATCCACTCACATATAACATTTAATATTGTAAAATATACGTATTATTTTCAGAAATTGTAAAAAATACCCGTTCAAATACGGATTTGATTCCCAACAAGTCACGCGATACCTAACCTAATTGCAGCTACAAATCCAAAAATCTGGAGTAACGGTACTGGCGGAGAAGGGTTTGTCCGTATAACATGTTCGTTTAGAAAATCTGAAAGGCTTTTGTCGTCCTCGTAAACAGGAACTCTCTCTCTCTCTCTTTCTCTGTGTTTTGTCTCTTAGCTGTAACATTTTCTGGGACGGCAAGAGAGAAATGGACTCAAAGCCCAATTCACTCATCGGGGCTCTCCCTCTCACCCCTGCTCTCATTTCAAATTTGAATACCCTTTTCACCCATCTTTTTGGGTCCCTACGCGCAGCTCTCTTCGCGCCCGCGTCTCTCTCGCCCTCCCTTTGACCGCCTCGGTCTCATCCCCACCCAACTTGACCTCCCCATTCGTCATATTTAATCCAAAACATGTTCGAGTTCGATCAAAGCTTCCATCAAACACTTTCAAAGCCGATTCGTTCAGGCATGGAAAAACCACCCCATCGTAGTGCAAACAATGATACCGAATCCCTCACTGGCAACCTCCAAGACCTCAGTTTGGGTGCCAGTGTTAGCATCAGTCTCTGTAGCAGCACGGTTTCTGGGTCTGATACTAGCGTGACTAGCAGCGATATGAGCAATGCCAGCACCGTGGACGCTCACAAGAATGCTGAACCCGTGCCCGTGGGTGACTACGAGGAAAGCGACACAAGCAGTTCGAGTTGTGTAAGCAAATGTAACAGCTTCGATGCAAATGAGTCCAGCTTTCGGAGCTTTTGCCCGTCGAAGCCGCACAAAGGAAACGATATACGGTGGGATGCAATACAACAGGTAAAAGCTAAAGATGTGGACTTGGGGCTGGGCCATTTCAGGCTTTTGAAGAAGCTTGGTCGTGGGGATATCGGGAGTGTGTATTTGGCCGAGTTAAGAGGAATGGGCTGTTTGTTTGCGATGAAGGTTATGGATAAGAGCATGTTGGCTGGGAGGAAGAAGCTGGTGAGAGCTCAGACTGAAAGAGACATATTGGGTTTGTTAGACCACCCGTTCCTTCCTACCCTTTATTCCCATTTCGAGACCGACAAGTTTTCTTGCCTGTTAATGGAGTTTTGCAGTGGTGGGGATCTTCACACGCTTCGGCAACGCCAGCCGGGCAAACACTTCACGGAGCAGGCAGCGAGGTTAGTTTGTAGTACTAGACTTCCAAATTTTTCTTTGTTCTTTATTTATCTGGTATAGGCTATAGCTATTTTCAGAAGTTGCAACCTTCACTAATACCTCTCCTAATTACTACTGTTACATAATTACTACAACAAAAATCTATAGCCCAGCATTAGTTTTTGATACTTGAGAACAAAAATCGGAGAGAGAGAGAGAGAGAGAGAGATGTTCCATCAGATCTAACTCCTCCCGAACTTGATTATGAATTTAACATTCGATATTAGATGAATGGAATAGAGGAAAGAAATCGAAAAGCGTTTTTGTAACAAAAAACGTAATGTTTTCTCCTTTCATTCGGCTCTCTTCTCATAATCCAAAATTATGGAAAAAATTCTTTTTTTTTTTTCTTTGGATTTGCTAATTGATAAATAAACGAGAAAAGCAAATTGGTTTACTATAAATTCGGTCATACTTTTGGCCAAGTTAAGTTTATATTTGTCCATCTCAATCACTCACATTTAATGAGAAGAAAAAATATAACTGAAATAAGAAGTGGGTCATGATCGCAATCTTATTTACTTATTAAAAAAGCTATACTGTCGCAAAAATACGCTTTTCCATTCCTTTTTGTTAAGACTTTTGCTATTTACTTTTCTTTATTTTTTATTCTATTTTCTAAACATACAGATTCCATCTGTTTTATTTCGCTTTGTTCCTTTCCTTTGTACTTTATTCATTTTCAGTCCTAAATCTCGAAGGAAACGAAAGGCTTGGCTAACGTCCTTCCATTATTTCCCATTCCATAAAGCTGGAATATCCTTAGATGATGGTGTTTGCACTTCTAGTTTGCATCTCATTATGGTCCCCTGTGGCATATTATTAAGGATGATGCGATTGGTTTTGTCTGGGTTTTGTTTCGCTCTTGTAATATTAGCTCAGATTAACGAACTGTGCCTTTTAATATCATTTTTTTTAGCTCCTTTGGGCCATCCAAATGGACTTTAGTTTATATATTATTAAATTTATGATGACTTCTTTGTTGCTGATGTAAAAAAGATGTCTGAATTTTTGTTTTGCTTTCCAGATTTTATGCTTCTGAAGTGCTTCTTGCGCTCGAGTATCTACACATGATGGGAGTGGTGTACAGAGACTTAAAGCCTGAAAATGTATTGGTGAGGGAGGATGGCCACATCATGCTCTCTGATTTTGATTTGTCATTAATATGCTGTGTGAGTCCCACCCTTGTTCAGTCCAGTATAGAGCCATCATGCAGGATATCTGCTTACTGTATTCAGCCATCATGCATTGATCCAGCCTGCAAATTACCCGTTTGTGTGGAGCCTTCTTGCTTGCAACCGTCTTGCTTTAGGCCACGTTTTCTCAGATCCAAAACGACTAAGGTTAGGAGTGAAAAAATGGTTAGTGCAGATTCACTTCCTGTACTAATTGCAGAACCAACAAGCGCCCGCTCTATGTCATTCGTTGGGACACACGAGTATTTAGCACCTGAGATAATAAGAGGAGATGGTCATGGGAGTGCTGTTGATTGGTGGACATTTGGTATTTTCCTGTATGAGTTGCTACATGGGAAGACACCTTTTAAAGGCAATGGAAACCGAGAAACACTATTCAATGTTGTTGGTCAGCCCCTAAAATTTCAGGAGGGATCTTCTATCAGCTTCGCTACAAAGGATTTGATCCGGGGCCTGCTTGTAAAGGACCCACAAAAGAGATTAGGATTCAAACGAGGTGCCACTGAGATCAAACAACATCCCTTCTTCGAGGGTGTTAATTGGGCTCTCATTCGGGGTACTCAACCTCCAGAAATTCCAAAACCTCTTGATCTTGCATTTTTGAGCCACACATTCAAGTCATCGGTGCCTCCCAATGACAAGGGTGTCGCTGATTCGGATAGCTCATCAGGTCCTTACTTAGATTTTGAATTTTTTTAATGAATTTTAGTAGCCAAAGCGGAAAAAAGAATAGAGGTGTTTTATTCCTCGAAATTGTCATGGTTACGATATTTTCCTCGTGAAATTGTCATGGTGGAATTTTTGCTGTTCTTTATTTCGTTATGGTGTCTGTAGTATTGGCATATAGATGATGATGTTGTACTCGCTTGATTCCTTTTCAAATACATCGAAAAGAGAAAAATGAAGTAAAGGGACAGAAATGAAGCTGACGTTTGTTGTGCATGATCTCTTATCTCTATCCCCCAGCTTTAGTGAGTTCTTTTAACAGGAGAGTTTCTTGAGGCAGTCCTTTGATGGTGGGTGTGAAGCCCCTTTTTGATTGTCCCTTTTGTGTCATCAACGTTTGTCTGAAATGTCACACTGTAAATCTCCAAAACTTTATCCACAGATGAACTTTTCACTTTTGTAAAAGGAAATTTCTGATTTAGACAACACAGAAACAAAATCATACTGTTGGGCTGGACTCTGAATGCATCTGGCATTGATACAATGTGATATCTTTGTAGCATAGGTCTTTAACAGTGTTGGGTTCTGCTTCCTGAATTGTTCCAAGGACAAAGATGCTTTATTCCTCTGCAATTACAGGCTTTTTTATACCAAAATCATACTTTAATCATATGTTCTTTCCAGGTCACTGACCACAGTATCAAAATTCAAGATCATGTTTAGTGCAAAATGACCAAGGCTCGACTATTGCATTTCACCCATCATTTTCACCATCATCAGTCCTAAATGTCGAGAGAATTGAGACAAACCAGACCAACTTGAGCTCATCTTAACAATACTTTTTTCAACAAAACATTACACCCATGATTTCTCTGATTCTTAAAACTGTCAAAAAGAAAAAGAGAAAGCCTGTGGAGTGTACTCGTGCATCTTTTGTTTTACAAATAAAAAGGTCCATGGAGCGCCTTAATGTAAATTGTAATGATAAAATGTAATAACTCCTTGGTATCCATCCCCTTCAATAACCCAACACCAAAAGGAACAGATTAATACTGCTGTTTAACAACAAAGAAGGGACAGGAACCACACACGAAAATATGGGGGCCACCCAAAAAAAGGTGCATCTGCTCCTCTTTTACAGTTGGATTAACTTTGGGACAGGGCAACATTAAAAAGTAAAAATAAAAGACAAAACTTGTACGCAGCAACCGAGAAGTTCGTCCAGAACCAGTTAGAAGGCCGTCTTAAATACCAACCCTTTACAGTCATTATTTTTTATTTTATTTTATTTAAAAAAAAAATAGAAGTGGACCAGCCATGTACTAAATTAGGTGTACTTGTTCGGTTTGGACCATTTTATCCCTTCCCACCGACAGTCTTCGGCCCTCTAGTAAAAATTTTCCAGAGATATTTAAGACGGCAATTCAAAGTAGGGCAGTGAACTTAATTACCCCCCGCCCCCCAAAAAATAGGGCAATGTTAGTGTTCCACTCAGTTTTGACGTGCTTATTAATATATTTTTTAAAATTTTTTAACATATTAAAATTTTTTAGAAAAATATAAAAAATTATTTCTTTAATTATTAAGTAAACAAATTAAAAAATAAATACATAAACGATTAAAATAAAGTACAAACTTAGAGAGCAAATTAACATTTTCCTTCAAAGTATCATGTATATGCTTTTAAAGATAAAGATAATTAATATTATTATTCCTTTTGAATGCCTTTTTATTCAGATTATTAATATATGAATAGCAGCCACTTAATTACATTATCAATATATGGAGGATACTAAATTCAAAAAATAAAAAATAAAAAGTAATTTTTCAAAATATACGTAAACTGCTTTTTTTTTAATCAAGTTATCAACACCATGTAGGTTGGATTTTTTTTTTTTTTTTTTTGTGTGAGAAGAAAAATTGAATTTTAAAAATAAAAATTAAGAAGAAAAGAGATGAATTTAACATAAAATATCTCTTCATTGATCTAATATCTTAAGTCTCGTTTGGTTTTGTTAAATGAGATTAAATCGAATTACTTCAAGGAGCGAAATTTTCACGAGGTCGGATCTTTGTTCGTCTTACGGCCCACGTCACTATGTCGTTTATACTTCTACATCACTTAGGAGGCTATTAGAGTCTCCTAAATAATTACACGCTTCAAGATCAAGAGATCTAGATGGTTTCTCTAGGAAAATGTAGAGAGAGAAGATAGTTCTTCTTAGACTTTTTCTACACCTATAAAATGTACGTACACTCTCTTTTAAAAGAGTTTTCACATCTGAAAGTTAATTAACTTCCCTGCAAATGAGGAAGTTAAATAACTTCCCTTAAAGTTGTGATAGTGGTGGGGAGTTAACAAATAACTTCCCCACCTATGTGGGTAGTGGACACAACTTGGTAATGGGTTAACCCATTACCAACATCTCCCACTTGTCCACTATGGACGTTATGTCTATTAACAATCTCTTTATGTTCTCTCAATCAATTATCCCTCATATAGAAAATGAAGCGTGCGACTTGACGAGAAGACAAAGGGTAGGAGTACTATATTAAGTCACCATCATACTAACATAGTACATCACTCATTATATCTCGTCGATGCCCCAGATTATTTGATCTCACTAGATCAAGTGTCCTTAATCCCTCACAAGTTTATAACTTAAAGCAATTCTTGACCTCATATCATATAATATGCTCATGATTATATCGAGTTTAAACGACATAATCGCCCGGGCTATAAGACATAAAATAACAAGTAAGAATCCAAACAATCTTCCCTAGACACTCATGTCAATTCCATTAGACTTGACTGCTTTCCTAGACATGTTCCGCGAGACCGTATCATACGTGGCCCTAAGAAAACATGTTAAAGTAACAACATCAAGTTTTCATTTCATGACATAGTTACAGGTTCAAGGGCATTAGATCATTTATTGATCCATTAGGGCTCACATAGTGATGGAGTAGGGATCCATCCAATCACTCCCTCAAAAGGTCGTCTATAGCACATACAGTATGAAATGTATGTAACGACGAAACCCCCGCTTAATTGGGCATGTCATATTCAAAACGAATCTTAGTTTAGTCGTCACAAAGACGTTCTAACTTGAGTTTTTTAGCACAGTCACTCATCTAGCGCCTACCTAAGATCTCATATTCCGCTTTAATTAGGCTTTTATGAAGTTGTGCAAATGCTTCATATACGACTCTTGTAAGTCTCATATTAACTAAGCTAAGGCGATATTATTTAAATTTATCTTAAATGCCCCCAAAGCATCAAGATATTTACTAGCTCGCTTTCCAAGCGCCAAAGTAAACAATTTGTCTCATCTTGCTCGCAACTCAAACACCAAGGTGAACAATTATGTGAGTAGACTGATCTCTGCCTGTGACATCTTTATTATGTGTGCTTTACACTTAGTATCACTTAATTAATCATTTGAGATAAATACAATAATCTTACTGCGATAGATACTAATAGTGTTAAATATACAATAAAGTTAAGGTATCATCAATACAACATATATCAAATCCGAAGAAGTCCCAAACTCCTAACATGAGTTTGGAAAACATTTTTACTAGTAGCCTTAGTAAGAGGATCAGATACCATCTTGCTAGTAGAGATATGTTGCAGGATCACCTCACCCCGCGCAACAACATTTCGAATGTAGTGAAAACAAATATCTATGTGTTTGGTTTTGCCATGGTATTTGGAATCATTGGCATATGCCAAAGCTGCCATACTATCACTGTATATCTTAACGGCTTCATTTGCAAAAGCCGTAACATCTAGGCGCTGGAAGAATCTCCTCAACCAAACAGTTTCTTATACAGCTGCTGAACAAGCAACGTACTCTGACTCCATCGTGGACAAAGCAATACATGATTGTTTCTTGCTACACCAAGAAATAGCTCATCCACTAAGCATAAATGAGTAACCCGTCGTGGATTTTTGCTCATCTTTGTCACTAGCCCAATCAGCATCGCTATAACCCTTCAGTCTCATGTCTCCACCCTGGTAACAAAGAACGAGGTCTGCTGTCCCACGAAGGTATCAAAAAATCCTCTTAACTGCTTGCCAACGAACAGGTCCTGGGTTACTCTGATAACGACTAACCAATCCAACCGTAAAGCAAATGTCAGGTCGTGTACACAACATAGCATACATCAAACTTCCAATTGCACTTGCATAAGGAACTCTGGTCATTTCTTTCTTTTCCTCATCATTCTTAGGGCAATGTTCTAGGCTCAAAGAATAACCCTTCTCAATTGGAGTGTCTATGGGTTTGGAGTTATGCATGCGAAATCGTTCTAGAATTTTCTTAACATAAGTCTCTTGAGACAAACCAAGAAATTTCCTAGATCGATCAATTGAAATTTTAACTCCCAGCACATAATTTACTTCACTCATATCTTTTATCTCAAAAGTATAGGACAACCACTCTTTTGTGGCGACTATTATCTCCATACTATTTCTAGCTAATAATATGTCATCCACATGCAAAGATAAAATTAGAAAATATTTTTCCTGTACGTTTGACATACACACAATGGTCTTTTTCTAGCATTTCAAAGCCAATTGAAGTAATGGCCTCATGAAATCTGAAGTACCATTGTCTAGACGATTGTTTAAGGCCATAAATAGAACGTTTCAGCTGGCATACTTTGTGCTCTTGTCCCTCAGCCTCAAAACCAACAGGTTGATCCATATCAATCTCCTCGTCTAGTTCTCCATTGAGAAATGCAGTTTTTACATCCATTTGAAAAAGTTCCAAATTTAGATATGCAATTATAGCTATAATGAGGTGAATATAAGCAAATTTTACCACAGGGGAGAATGTTTCTTCATAATCTATACCCTCTCTTTGAGTATAACCCTTTGCCACTAGTCGGGCCTTATACTTGTCAATTGATCCATCTGCCTGACGCTTAATTTTTTAAAACCTATTTGTTTCCAATAGATTTGCGCCCAGGTGGAAGATCAACTAACTCCCAAACTTGGTTCTTTTCCATGGAACTCATCTCATCTCTCATAGCAGCTAGCCATTTATTTAAAGCAGGTGAACTTAGTGCTTCTTCATAAGAAGAAGGTTCATCAAAGTTATACGGAGCACACATGAAAGATTCCTCTTCAATCTCAAAACGACGACGAGGAGTGGGTCCACGTTCGCTTCTACGTAACTGAGACTCTTGTGAGTCATTTTCTAGTGGTATACTCCCACTAGGAGGCAAGTCACTCTCACTATCTTTTGCGATTCTAAGATGTGACAATACTCCACCCTCGCCAAACGATGGTGTAACTCCCTCAATTTCTTGTAACTCTAAAAGTTCACAATCATTCTTTGTTTCACCAATACTGGAAAAATCACTCTCGATAAATGTAACATCACGAGACTCAATTTCTGTCATCCCTCCGCTAGGATATTCACCAAACATTACATAACCCTTTGAGCTCTCTGAATATCTTATAAAGATATACTTATTTGCTCTAGGGCCAAGTTTCCCATACTTATGGGAAGTAGTGTGAACATAACCTGTACAACCCCAAGGATGCAAATGTTCCAAATTTGGTTTTGCATTATTCCATAACTCATATGGGGTTGACGGAACTAACTTGGAAGGCACACGATTCAAAATGTAGGCTGCAACTAAAAGAGCATCCCCCTAAAAAGATATTGGCAGGTTAGCTTGCACCATCATTGATCGAACCATTTCCAATAGGGTACGATTTCTTCTTTCCGCAACACCATTTTGTTGTGGTGTGCTAGGAATCGTTAATTGCCTGCGTATCCCTTTTTGCTCACATATTCCTTGAAACTCTTTAGATAAGTACTCTCGACCCCGATCAATTCGTAGAATTTTTAAATTCCTTTCTTTTTGATTCTCAACCATAGCTACAAAGCGTTTGAAACAGTCGAATGCTTCAAAACGATAGGAGATCAAATAGACATGACTGAAACGTGAATAGTCATCTATAAAGGTGAGAAAATAAGAGGAGCCATGTACATTCATAGGTCCACAAATATCAGAATGGACTAGCTCTAAAGGATAAGATGCCCTATGAGCCTTTCCAAAAGGCTTCCTACAAGCCTTACCAACTAAACAAGGCTCACACACAGGTAGGCTTATATTAGCGAGAGACCCCAATAGGCCTTCTCTAGCTAGTCTAGCCATTCTATCTTTTCCTATGTGGCCTAGTCTAGCGTGCCATTTCAATGAATTAGAAACAACATTATCATCATTTGAAACCACAAAAGAAAATGAGGAATTATCTAAATCCAACGTAAAGAAACCATTCAAAAGAAAACCATGTCCATACAAAGCCCTATCCAAATAAAAGTCCAGCTGAGGGCCATCAAAATGAAAAGTAAAACCAAGTTCCAACATAGAGATAACTAAAAATAGATTACATTGAACACCAGGTGCATATAGCACATCATGAAGAAGTAACAAGCGCCCTAAACGTATCTTGAGTTGGTAGGTGCCAACTCCAAGCACTTCCTCCCGAGTTCTGTTACCCAATATAATGTACTGTCTGCCAACTGGTATTCTTCTATAATCTACGAACCCAACTCGATCTCGAGCTACATGTTTGGTTGCTCCTGTGTCTACAATCCATTCAGGGATTGAGTGAGCAACAAAGATATATGAACAAATATAAGTAATGAGAGAGTTGTGTTTAAGGGGTACCTTCTTTGCCTCAGTGCACTCACGAGCAAAGTGTCCCATTTTTCCACAGTTATAGCACTTCAATTTGGACTTGTCCTTGCCAGCACGCTTGCCTCTGCGGCGCTTTGCTACTTTTCCATCATTTGGCCCAAGATTTTTTGTCGTTCCAGTAGATCTCTCATGTTGCTTACGCTTAGGCATGAATGCCTTGCGCTTTCCAACTTGGGCAACAAGTAGAATATTACGGTGCGCATTTATGCGCTCCGCCTCTAGCTCTAAATGGCGAGATATATCAGCAAAAGTCTTAATATTCTCACTGTGTGTCAAAACAAGTTTCATTTGCCCCCAAGTTGACTTGAGCAATGATCGTATCACAGCAGTAACTTGTTGTTCATCAGTGAGATTATTGCCAGCAGCCTTCAAATCACGAATCAAGATAGACATCAACCTCAAATGCTCAGTCATGGTATGTTTAGGGTTCATAACATTCTGCTCAAACCTCAAGGTGAGTGCACGAAGCCTAGTAGCTGATGTTCCCCTATAGGTGATTTTCAGTTGGTTCCACATATCTTGAGCAGTCGGGCAGTTCTCAAACTCCTCAATAAGATCATTGTGCATGCTGCTAAGCCTGGTAAAGCGTGCACACCGATCTTTCTTTACCCAAGCCTGATAGGCTTCCATATCACGACGATGTTGGGAAGTATTCCCTTCCTCAGGTTGAATCATAAGGTGAGACAGATTCTCAAGGACCTTTTGTTCATTAAGCAGATATTGGATTTTTCTATGCCACATATCATAATTGGTCTCATCCAATTTCTCTCCTTTAGTAAGGTCAGCAACTTACGTTCTTAGTAACCATTATCACTACATTCATTACACGAAATTGGACATTAGCACATATTTAATTTTATTCCAAAATCTAACTAGACAATGGAATTCCTTCCTATATAGTGAGATTGAAAATTTCGCAAAAAGCTAGTAATCATCTCCCACTATATGAGTCAAAATACCATATCCAATTAATTTTGAATAAAATTGATTTATTTATTTTTTTAAATACTCAAAAATCATGCACATATACTCCATTCATAAAAAAAAAAAGAATTCATAATCATGCGAATAGGCTCCACCCGAAACCTCATTGGTAATTTGGTGCATCATGTTAAGGTGACCTTAAAGTATATCGATAGACGTGAAACACATCTCTTTACATGGCTTCAACAATAAAATTACATTCCCAATATTACATATCCAAAGAAAAACCTACTACAAATTTTCTAGGAGAACAATAAATTAATAGGGATGCCACATCATCGATATACTTATAAGGTTCACCTTATCCATTCACTTAAAAAAAACACATGAGCCCAACAAATTACCAATATCAACTCTATCCATTTTAATTAAATAAACTAATAAACTCAAACATTCAATCATAGTAGTATGGATGATGGTTTAATGGATAGAGAGCCCACATTCTCAACTAATGAGAAGGGTTTCATAGGTTATCAAAACTAGGGACACATATTCAATGTGGACATTCATTTAATAATAAATCAAGACATATATTCACAATTGATTTATATAAAAAACACATAACATATAAAATTTAGACTTGAGGAAGTATGACAATTTTTTTTTTTAACAAAAAAAAAAAACGGCTCTCTATTTCAAGGAAAAAAAAGAAATGAATCAACTTTAAACACCAACACTTGATTACACATGCTGGAAGTGACAAAAAAAATGCGTCGGAATCCTCCGCACGCGCCCCCACGCTCCGCCTATGCGTGTGGGCTTAGTTTTTGCTCTAGAGGCTGGTTTTCCTCTGTTTCACTTGTTGCGGCGGAGAGTGCACATCACCTCCTCCTCTCATGGTGTTTTCAGACTCTAAACTTAAACTCCAGTGATTTTAATGTGTATATTTGTTGGTAAACTGATTAAAAACCGGAGCCAAATAGATGGGTGCACTACACTTTCTTTTACCGAGAGTGGGACAAGGAACAAAAACTGTTCATCGTCTTCTTCCTCAAGCCAAAAAATTGGTTTTTTTTTTTATTTTGAGCAGCCACATTCAATCGATCATAACTTACTCATACGAAGTCCAAATCGTGCATATGATATATCAAATTAAAGCTATCGAACCCAGCTTTCTAAACATGTAATATTTATATCCATAAAATAAGATATGATTTGTTAAAACGGGGCTCAAAGTCACGGTCTCAACATGAACTTTAAAAACTAGGGTTTTGGATTTCTTCTTCTATATTCAACGAAATTTCACCAAATTTAATAGACATGTTTCTGACATTATATGGAATATTTTCATGTAAATAATTCAACCTTAAACAAGTCATACCGTAGCCTCTAATGAAAAATCTGAAACATAAATAATCATAACATATCATCAATTACATGCGTTTACACTCATTTCAAAGCATCAAACAACATGTAATCATATTCATATGGGCGAAAACAAGCAACCTGGCTCTGATACCAATGTTAAATGAGATTAAATCGAATTACCTCAAGGAGCGGAATTTTCGCAAGGTCGGATCTTTGCTCGTCTTACGGCCCACGTCACTATATCGTTTGCACTTCTACATCACTTAGGAGGCTACTAGAGTCTCCTAAATAATTCCACGCTTCAAGATCAAGAAATCTAGATGGTTTCTCTAGGAAAATGTAGAGAGAGAGGAGAGTTCTTCTTAGACTTTTTCCACACTTATAAAATGTACGTACACTCTCTTTTAAAAGAGTTTTCACATCTGAAAGTTAATTAACTTCCCTGCGAATGAGGAAGTTAAATAACTTCCCTTAAAGTTGTGATAGTGGTGGGGAGTTAACAAATAACTTCCCCACCTATGTGGGTAGTGGACACAACTTGGTAATGGGTTTTACCCATTACCAACAGGTTTGATTTGGTTATACAGTTAAAATTATCTCATTTTATCTATCTTATATAATTATTATAATTTTCTTAAATTTTTATATAAAATATAATAAATAATTTAATTATATTAAATTTTAAAATAAAAATAAAATTAGAAAATAAAATTTTAATAATATCTCATTTAATTTCTAATTTTTATCTCATATTTTTTTTATTATTTTTTAACTATAAGAACTTTTGAAAAAAGAACAAATTAAGAGCCGCACCGCACATCAGACCAACATATGAAAAAGTGTCGAATCAAGGAAAAATCTAATTATAATTATAATTATATATTAATATATGTACTAAATTAATATGATTAATTTAAAAATAAATTTTATTAAAAATAATATTAATTTAAATATAAAAAAATTAATATTCATACCTAAATTAAAAGGTAACTTTGTATACGTAGGAAAACTCCAAATCCAATTCCAATGTGGCGCAAACAAACAATATTTAAACGAAGAAAAAAAGAAGCCTAGACTCCCCTTGGCGGCCTTGTCCTTCGTCTAGTCGCCTGATCTGCCCGGTCCAGACAGACTCCAGTTCTCCATCTCTTCGTTGAATTTTCAAAGCATTTAATTCAAATCAGGAAACCTCATACCCTTCTTCTTTGTGCCCGAACCCCAAAGCCAAAAGTCTGCCCCTTTCTCTCTCGAGATTGTATCTAACAGTGACGGACTTCTCATGGATTGTCGATATTTAATCCCACTCTCTATCTGTTTTCTTTTCCTTCTGCCTCGTCTCTCACTTTCAGCTATCCAATTGCGAGGATTGCTGGGAGACAAGAATACGTATGCCTCTGTGTGTGTGTTTGTTTTGTGGAAATGCCGTTAAAAATCATTTATTTAAATTTTGATGCGGTTTTCAGGCCTGAATCGGTGCTGAGATTGAACGGAGGTGCTTTCTCTCCTGCTTTGGATCCCACTCGTGTCACTCAGCTCTCATGGCGTCCCAGGTCTCTCTCTCTCTCTCTCTCTCTCTCTCTCTCTCTCTCTCTCTCTCTCTCTCTCTCTCTCTCTCTCTCTCTCTCAGTTTAGTAAATCTATTTTTCTCTTTTGCTGTCAATATTTATTTATTTTACCTGCATTTTACTACCGAAGGGCTTTCGTTTATAAGGGATTTCTGACCGATGGAGAGTGCGACCACCTGATCAAACTGGTAATTCAAAAATACTGAGAATTCTCCCTTCGATTTCGTATTTTTGTTAGAACATGTAGAATTCTATGAGCATACTGAGAAATTGGATTTTATTTAAATGTATCTCTTGTCCTTAATTCGATTTCGATTTGAATTATTTTGGGGAAAGTAGTCTAGGGATAAGCTGGAGAAGTCGATGGTAGCGGATAACGAGTCCGGTAAGAGCATTATGAGCGAGGTCCGAACAAGCTCTGGCATGTTTCTTCAGAAAGCTCAGGTATTGTTTATCCCTCATCTGCCCCACATTTATGGACTTCTTCTGAGACTGCGTTTAATTCTGTGCATGTAGAATTGTACGAATTTATTGCCATTGCTTATTTCGTGTAGCGTTGGAGATGCGTATACATTGGCAAATTTAGTTGTGAATCTTACCGTGTTAAATATTTGTGGTTTTTGTGATCTTATATGCTTGTCTCGCAGTGCCTAACCCAATCAAGAGAATGACGGGCTGCTTTTGGCATTTAGAAAGCGATGCTGGTTTTAGGCGATTGCACTCGGTGTTTCGTGTATATTATCTTTAGTAAGCAGGGCGTCTCTCAAATTTATTTAACTAGGGGATCATTAAGTACAGTTTTTACTTAACTAGCTAGTCTAACAGTGAGTTATGATTTTAAGGTTTGGAGCGTATGGGTAATTTCCAAAGATACAAACAAGGTAATAAAATTATAATGAAAGGTTTAAACATGCATTTAAGTTCGGGGATTAGTGCATTTAGGGTTAAACAGTGAAAATTACTGTTGGATGGCTAGCAAAATATGTCAGTTTTCTTTATAGGTAAATTGATAACAAATTATATTGTTATCAAACGTTTTTGACTCTTTGTACAGCAGAATTCTCCTGCTTTTTTGGTGACCATGTCATGGAAAGAATAACTTTGTCTTAGGAAACAAGGTTAGCTGAACGTTTTCTGTAGACACCCTTTGAACTAATTTAATGGGTGGGCACTGAACCCAGTGCATGATACAATGGTATATATAGATATCTCTTTGGTATCTGAGGGTGAACTATATTTGGTTAAAATCGGCTTTCTACATCAGAGAAACTGACTTGGAGCTGTACCAGTTATGTCGGGTATAATATCTGTTCAAACACTTTTTTTTCGTCCCAGCCGTTTGAACATCCATTAATCAACATGAAAAACTTTTGGAAACTTATATGCATATGTATCTGCATGTGTATGCATGCTGCCTCATGTGCATACCTCTGTTTGGCTGTGAAATAGTGAACCTTTATTTATGCACCCCCTTAGAATCACATCCGAGAGGGTGGTTTGTGTTAGATCTGGAATGTTTATGACTATGCTGCAATTGGTTGCTGCAAGGACATGACCTGTTTTTCATATCTATCTTGTGAATATGCACTTGTCAAAAATGAAAACGAAAACTTTATTTTGTGAACATGCATTTTCCAATTATTTTTTTGATAAATAAACAAATTGTATTGATCAATGGCAAAGCCAGTGTTACAACTCTAACGCCCTAACTAGGTAGGCACATCAGAGATAAGAAAATCATGCATGGCCATGTCATTAAAATCCACAGCAATGGCCCAGCTACAAAGTGTTCTAAAAAATAACAATTTAAGCTCCTCCACTGATCTTTCTTGGTCCTCAAAGGTCCTTTCATTTCGCTCCTGTCATACGCACCACATAATGCATAGAGGGATCATCTTCCAAATAGATTTGATTGGTTTTCTGCCCCTTATATTTGACCAGCTGGCCAGCGCCGCCTCCATTGTTTTAGGCATCACCCAAGCCATATCCAGTCGCGAGAATACCTCATTCCAGAGTACCCTTACCGTATCACAGTGTAAAAGGAGATGGTCTACCGACTCTCCCCCTCTTCTGCACATGCAACACCAGTCGGCGATAATGATCATTCTTTTCCTCAGATTATCTGTAGTAAGTATCTTTCCCAGAGAGGCAGTCCAAACAAAGAATGATACTTTAGGAGGAGCCTTATTTCTCTAGATTTTTCTCCAAGGAAACAGAGAAGTGGGCTCATTGGTGAGGGCCTTATAGAAAGATCGAACTGAAAAATTACCTTTGTTTGTTAGAGTCCACCACAACACATCCTCTTGTTGGCTATTTGGTCTTATAGAGTATAAGAGGCTATAGAATTCTGCGAAAATACTTAATTCCCAATCTTGTGCAGCCCTACTAAAATTAATGTCCCAAAGAATTTGGCCCCCCTCTAACTCCATGATGTCTGCCACTAAAGCTTCCTTATCTCTGGCCAACTGGAACAAGGGAGGGTACATGTCTTTCAAAGCCCTACTAGCACACCATACATTGCTCTAGAATTTGATCCTTGATCCCATGCCCATACAAAGCTTAACATGCCGGTTAAAGACCCCCTATCCTCTTCTTATATGTTTCCATAACCCCACTCCATAAGCTCCCCTTACTTCTCTAGTACACCACTCCCCCCATAGACCACCATGCTTCTTCTCAACCACCAATTTCCATAGAGAGTCATGTTCCTTGGCAAATCTCCACATCCATTTGCCTAATAGCGCACGATTGAAAGTCCTTAGGTTTCAAACCCCTAAGCCTCCCCCTGATAAAGAACGACACACCTGCTCCCACTTAATCAAGTGGAACTTGAACTCCTCCCCCAAGTCCCCCCATAAGAAATCGTGTTGGAGCTTTTCAATACGTACCGCCACACTTGCATTTTCCAATTATTATAACTTGGAAATGCTTACTCGGTGTCTTGTTTCATCTTGAAGGATGCAATAGTTGCAGAAATTGAGGCCAGGATTGCTGCATGGACATTCCTCCCAGTAGGTAATGTCATTACATTCTTGTAGGTTTATGATTTCTTCGTGTATTGAAAATTTTTGAATTTATCTTTCTGTTTCTGTGTAAACAGAAAATGGGGAGGCCATGCAAGTACTCCACTATGAGCATGGTGAGAAATATGAACCGCATTTTGATTTTTTTCATGACAAGGCTAATCAAGAACTGGGTGGCCACCGGGTTGCCACTGTATTAATGTATTTGTCTGATATTGAGAAGGGTGGGGAGACAATCTTTCCCAATTCTGAGGTAAACAATTACTTGTCAGTGTGACTATCCAAGTGGTCTTCTCTTTCTTTTTTGTCTTTTCTTGAAATTCCATGGAGAACTTTTATCTGGTTTCACGGCCCATGTCTTTATGTCATGTTGTGTGTGCGTTGTCCATTTTCCACTTTCTGTGTCTCTAAGCCGGCATTTATTAGTTCTCTTCTACAGGTGTCTCAACCAAAGGATGATGTCTGGTCATATTGTGCTAAAAATGGCTATGCAGGTATTAATTTGTTGACAGATAACAAATCTGAGTCTCTTCTATTGCTTTACTTAAGAACATGCTAGTTTGTGTTGGTTAATTCAGAATCCTTGTGAGAAATTGACGTAGCTACGAACACTCAATATATAGTGCACAATAAGTTCTGTTTTACCCTTTTTCCTTCTTGAGTTGGAGTACTGGAAATTACTTGTAGGTTGTATGCCAATAGCCTTTTGCGAACTGATTACTGGTCACTTCTGAATTGTTTGTTTGGTAATTTAATTTATAAGACAGAATCAAGTCGTTTTTTAGAATCAGTTCACGCCACTGCTATTTTTTGGTGGGAAAAATCCACCACTTTTACCCAGTGTTACAAGATGCTCCACATGATAGGGCCCATTTATGAGAGAGTAATGCTATCTACAAGCTCCAAATAGACAAGTCCGATGCAGACATTTTGTAAAAAAGTTCTCACTAAAAAAGAATAGGTTTTTAAACACTTATTGAGGTGGGGTCCATTTTTTTATAAAGGGACTGTGCGGAGCTTGTACAAATAATATCTCCTCCAGGTATTACACTTTTAATTTTTGGACCTTGTCTCCAAATCTATTGGCTTGCAAACCTTGCTTAACTTTGATTGGGGTCCTGGGGATGCATCTTACTATAATGTTCTTTCAGCATTGTATTAAACCTGGTAAATCCTTACCAACCAATAGTTCTGCTGATACCTTTCTTACAACATTTCTCCCTTTCATTACATTTTTTAGTTAGTATGTCATACGATTGTATAGCATAGCATCCGGGTTCCCTCCCTACGTCCATTTTAGAATCTGAAAAATCCTTTTTATAACAATGCAGTGAAACCCAAAAAGGGCGATGCCTTGCTGTTCTTCAGTCTTCATCCTGATGCAACTACAGATACCTACAGCTTGCATGGCAGCTGTCCTGTTATTGAGGGTGAGAAGTGGTCTGCAACCAAGTGGATACACGTGAGGTCCTTCGACAAACCTGCAGGGGACACGGACAGTGGGGATTGCGTGGATTTAGATGAGAACTGCCCTATGTGGGCTAAGACTGGTGAGTGTGAAAAGAACCCTCTTTACATGGTGGGTTCTAACAACTCTTCCGGGAAATGTCGGAAGAGTTGCAAGGTCTGCTCATCCTAAGTAAACCATTTTCTAGTTTGTCCTTCAGTTAAATCATGTAATTGTTGTATATAACATTGAGCTCTGACTTACTGGCACATTTATCACATTTCCGCAGAGCCAGACCCTCTTAGCAGGCTCACATATATATAAATGAAGGGAAAACCTGTTTATCGTGAATCAATCACGTTTTTCTTTTTAAGGCTTTACATTGATACTCGATCTTGCGTTTCTAATGAATCATATGAATTGTATAATGGAATCTGAAGTTAACGATGCATTAGGTAGTTGTGGCCTGTGCAGGAGTTGCCTCCCTTTTATAATTGCATTCTCCTGGGACTATAGTTCATACCAAATCAAATTTGTGTTTTAGTAGAGATCCAATGTCTAGGAAATTGTCGTGAGTGAAAAAGGTTTGAGTTTTAGCTTGAGAATGACATGCGGCTGGGAAGGGGCTACCAATGGAATTAGTATATGAAATATTAGCCGTAAAATCGTTAGGTCTCACCAAATATGCCATTCAACCTTCATTGTTACTCTTCCAACTTGATCTCTCTTAAGACACATACATCTCACCACATGACAAAGACAGGTATTCTATTTAGATTTATAATCTGATGCATTATGATTTTAAATCATTATCAAGTGTATGAACAACAAAATCATAAAGAAAGAACACATGATGATAATTTGTATCCTTGGAGATCGAGTCGAAAAGGGTATGAATGAAGGTTCAATGCCAAATTTCCATGAAAAACTAACAATTTTGGGGCAATTGATGTTCTAATTCTATCACCTTGGGGGCATGACTAGGTTATATATAGAAATAGTAATACATACATCAGACGTTGGCTTAAACCCCCAAAACTAGTTAATCCTCAATCCTGAACAATAGCTGTTATATTGGGATATTTTGGATAAGTGGATTTTTCAAACCAACTGACAACTGTTTCAACCTCCAAAACTAACCAACCAACCATATTGTTAGCAGAGTACCTAATTAATATCAACAATATTCCGAAAAGCAACCAGATAATCCAGGAGCTCTGATCGTCAACAAGAAAATGCACCGATATTTTTGCCTAACACACGTCCATCCGCAAATCACCCAAATTCTAGAGTTCATACAGTTCTGAAAACTTCATTAACGGACAAGCAACGAACAAAAAGGAGATAAAAGCTCCCATGCAAGAAACAGTTAGTTATGTTTAAAATCAAATGACAGAGAGACAAAGGCAGCGACAGAGTTTAGAAAAGAAAGAGAGACACGACATACAGTACATAGAAAGATTTTATCCATGAATACGTTGCAGAGATCAAATGTCTCATTCCGGAGGCAAGGCTCTTCCGGCCACATTTGGGACGACCGACTTTTTGGGGTGCTGGAACCAAGGGCCGGCAACAAATCCTCCGCCACCGACAAAAGAGAAGCGGAAAACCGCCAACGTTACGATAGAAGCAAAGAAGACAAGAGGTTCCTGTTCCACTCTACGGAGATTGCTTATAATTCGGATTCTCCCACATCATCATCGAATTCTAAGCGTCAAAACAAGGTCCAAAGCTGCTGTTGCTGTTCCCTCCTCGGCCGATGTATGGGTTCTTCTCCTACAGCCTAGGAAGATCTTTCGGTTCTATTCCTCATAACTAAACAATCATCTGTGCAAGAATTCTGTGTAATAGATTATTAGATTTCTCTTTTATTTTCTTCCTAAGAGTTTCTTTTATTTCTTTCAGACTAGTGAGCTTTATAATGACGTGAATATATGGTATTTTTGCCTGCAATGAGTTATGGGATTCTTTGGAAGAAACGTTCATTTCGTGCCTTACGATTCGTGAAGGTGTTTAGCAATTCTTTTTGCATGTTTTTTGCTTCCAACTAATGTTCTCTTGTTTTCCTTACAAGTCTTCAACAATTGTTTCAATCCCTTCGAAAGAAACTATGCATCTACAGGGAAAATGGATGCCTGGAGAAGACGGGACATCCTTGGAGTATATTTGGTTCCTAAAACATTTCTCAATTTCAACAGAGGGAAGAGACATCCTCTTTTAATAACTTCCATTTTAATTTTTTTTTTTTTCTTGGATTGTTTTGAATGACATAATTAAGTCGTGTGATATCTTTTGGAGAAAATTTTTTAAAAAAAAATTAAACTTAATTTCCAAAAAGGACAAAAAAAAGGTATAAGTATAGAGCCACTTCCAAGCATGAAGCATCTTCGCCTTCAATCTTCTTTAAATTTAACGTAGTTAAAGAAGAAAGAATAATTCTACTTATCATCCTCATATATTAGATTTCATGTATATTTTTTTTTAATTTTTTTATAATAAATATATGGTATATGGACGATAAGTAAAATAACTAAATTAGTTTAATAAAAATAAAATAAAATAAAAATATATAAATTATGTAATGTGGAATAATGAGTAACATCTTTTAAAAAAAAAAACAATGTCATGTCAAAGACTCAAAACTATTTTTAGTAGAATCCTACTATGCCCCTTGTATGTACTACTGGACGTGTCCGGCTCATTTGTACTTTTTTTTTTTATACATTTTTTAATAATTTTTAAAAAAAATACATAAATATAATAGTAGTCAATTCTTTAACTACTTAAAAAAATTAAAATACATGAACAGTCAAATCCAAAGAGTAAAAACATGGGACAAACTAGCATTTTCCTTTTATTATTTTTATCAACTCATGCTTTTTAGTTGGTTATTAAGTTTTAGAGGAAGATAAAGAACTTGGCTCTTTATTAAAAAAGAAAAACATATTATGAACGCACAAGTAATAATTATTGACGGGTTGAGTTTTCTTGGCACATTGTATTAAGAGTTACTTGTGTATGTCTCCACTCAATAAAAACTTGTGAAATTTTATATTAAGAACAAAAAAAATATTAGGAGTAAGCAGAGGAAATGACAATGACAAACTATTTTTCTTTTAAGAACTTAAAATGGGTGCTATAAGCCACACTATCGTCTTCTACCATGTTGTATTGATGAAGGGTTGCCTTTCAACTCTTAGATGAATTCTTTATCTTTAATTTTTTTTTTTTAAATAACAAATGAAGAATTGATAGATAATAACGTATACAACTAATGAAACAGGAATAGGAATAGAATGAAAGTGAAGTATATATAAATGAATAGCAAGAACTATAATAAGTTAAAGAGAAAACTGAATTTGGATTGAAAAGTCGTCCAATCTTATCACATTTCATTCTATCTCACTATTATAACTTTTTCAAATTTTCATATAAAATATCATAAACAATTCAATTTTTTTAAATCCCAATTCAACTTTTTCAAATTTCAAAACAATAATAACAATATTTTATTTAACTTTTATCTTTTATTTAAAACTATCTCGTTTCATTTTTTTTAATCCAAACCAGTATTGTTATTGTAACAGATAGTAAAAATCATTTCATCCAACATGCATATTTTTTTATTTTCTAATGAATTTACATCTTTCATTAATGGAAATCTTTTGATGTAGTGAGTAATAGTTCTGGTTGTTCACTGATCAAGAATTTTTGTTTAGACAGTTCATATCTTCCATACATAATGTTTTGATCTAAGATTTCAATTCTTCCGTGTTTCAGCAGTAGTATATTGTTCCACGGAGCAAAGGTCTAAAATATGAAAGAAATAGGTGTTTCCACGACTCAACCACCCAGTCAATTCTGTTCTGCTTAATCGCTATTTCGTGACCACATATCTTTCCAAACTTTTATCTTGTTACATAATCCAATTTTTGTTTCATCTGGGAACCTTCTCCACATGTGAACCACAGATTATAAAAAACAGGCTTGCGTGCAGCTAGAGTCAACATCAGTTCATAAAGTAATTTCGTATCTTCCAGACCCACCCAATTGAGCTTGTTAGCAGCCACCATATTCTTTAGCAAGCTTTGAGAGAAATATCATGAGCATCATTTTACGAACAGCAATCTCATAAAGAAAAATTCACTGCATTTTATTATGTTATCTTTTTCAGAACCTTACATTTCTAGTTTGAACTTCTGTACAAATGAATGAGGTCCTTGCGTTTCAAAATTCGAGTTACTAAAGTTAATGTTCGATCGAACGACAAGATACAACAGGGAGGGCGTCTCAATTGATATTAAGGATGACACTCTCCATTATTTCTTCATTGATTGAAAACCCTGACGGCATTCGATCACTTGTGTATCAAAGGCTCAGTTGGTTATAGTTAGTGCGGTCTATTTCATTCAACCTTATGCAACATAAGATATGCTCTGGCAACTCTTCTGCCTTGTTGCCCTGTTTCAAAAGAACAAGATGCAGAGCGCAAAATCAGATCTAGATCTTTACTAAAGCCAATAATTAGTGTCACCGAAAATCTCGACAAAGATCGTTACCTGAATTGTCAGGCCAAAATCCAAGATGCTTAACTTCAACCTGTCCTCGAATGCTTCTACACCTTTTCTGGCAATGTAGCCGAATCTGTGCATATCAATATCGATCTCAAAGTAGTTTTGTCCCTGTAACAATTTTTATGAAAAAATATCAAAAGAATAAAAAACAATCTTTATTTTTCTTTGATGCTAGATGAATAGCTTCCTCCCACAGACTCGTAATAATAACTACTGAAAACTTCTATTTCAGAATTCCTGACGAAACTGAGCCTAGTGAATGGAAAACATGAAGAAAAAACAGGATACTTGCAATTGCAGGATTGCATGCTAGGTCAATACGAAACTATAAGTTCACCATTCTCCTTTCGAATTTATATTTGATAAATACACAGGCAACCTTAGAACAAACTGCAATGGGCAAATTCTATGTTTCTTCTTTACAGTCTCATACATGGCAGCTTTGCATCCGAGTATCAACTCAAATATGTTTTTTATGACTGGAAACCACCCCACGGCAACGCCCTTAGGATTCACCCATGGAACAGTATCAACTCAAATATGTAATGTCTTACCAACCTAATATGACATGTTACTTATTATTAAGACAGAATGATGCTTCGGATTAACAAAAAAAAAATATGGCAAAATGTGCAGGTCACATGCCTAAATGTAACAAACCATCAGCAAGAAATTGCTTGTCAGGAACATGGAACAACATTTTTTTTTTTTTTTTATAAAGAAATGATTTGTACAATCTTAAGGTATGCAAGCTCCATGCTCTCCCTTTGAAAAAGGTGGACTTTGGGACCCACATAAAAAAAAAATTCATTTTTAATGGCGGGCCCCAATTTTATTCAAAGGGAGTACACAATGAAACTTGTACACCCTACTAAGACTATATCTAGCATTACTATTTTTTAAAGAGAAAATGGAACAACAAAAGTAGTGTTCGATATGGAAAAATCATCTTGGAGGAAAATGGAATTAATAGAAACTTACCAAATAAAACTCATGTTGAGGACGTGATAGAACGGGTTTTTCATTGTAAGTATTCATAAGCTTCTTCTCAGCTGCACTTAGATGAAGCTCCTCCACATTTGCCAGCCTGCCCAAGATTTTTAATCTTTCCCTAAAAGAGGAAATTGTGTCCACAGGGAAACCTCTAACTCTCTCCACTTCATCATTGATCAACCTCTGTCAAGAACAGAAACAAAAACACTAAGGTTAATAAAGTATTAAGAGCGCAATAAATACAAGGATGATCATAAAGCTACCCAGATAGAAGCATTGAGAGATATTCAGAAGCAGAAATAGAGGTGCAATCATCTTACATTGATACTTTCTTGGAAATGAGTGGGAAGCTCTTTTAAATAACTTTCAGATAGCTTAAAGTAGAAAACCAAGCTCATTCCTTCTCCATCATTTTCACTTTGAAAAAATGTGGCAGGATATAATGGTATCTGCAAGCAAAACGGATATCAAAATATTGACAGGACTATCTCTAGTATTTAAAAAGACAAAAAAGGGGGAGGAGGGAGACAAAGAAATTGCAAGCGTATTAATTACACCCCTACAGGATGTATTAAAAAAAATCATCAAGTGTCTAGCACAGGCACTATGGTAGAAAACAGGAACCAATTGGTTGCAGCTTCTTTCCACTAGCAATGATGAAAGGAACACAGTGCAACATTCAGGCTAGGGAAAAGAAAAAGATATGGATACCTGAACATTTACAACAAGTATGGAAGGGATTTCTCCATGTGGATTTATATGAGGAAGTTCCACAAAACGAGCAATATGATCAATTTTCCTTGGAGATAGGAAGACGTCAGCACCGAAAGGATAATATGCAGCACAGTTTGGAGCAAAATCTTTCTTTTTATCCCTGTCAAGTAAATCAAGAATAAGTGCAACATCCAGACGAAGAACAAACAGCCCAATAATGGGAAAAAAAAGAAGCATGTGAATGAAAGAAACCATAACCCTACAAATAGTACTACCTCTCACCTAAAATAATTTTTCCCTCTGACTTTGAAAGCACATGGTTCTATATGTGACCAACAATCAGGCATTCTCTTCTCTAAGGGGCAGTTAGAAATCGAGGAACCTGCTATCGGTCTTTGCAGAAGCGCCTTGGGTGAAACTGAGACAACAAGAGAGCACCTACTTGAGCTGCTGGTTAACTGATAAACAATCTTATCTAAGAACTAGTTGTCATTATGCTGGAAAAAAAGGAATTACGAAAAGGTCATCTAAGGATCATAAGCATCATTACATGTAAAATGTGTAGGCTAGATATTTTTTAAAGCATATCTGTTTGAAGAAAACAAATACTACCTTTAGTCTTCTACCTATATTCCACCATGCACTCAAGCGTGAAAGATCTATCTTTGTACACAAGAGTTCTACTACATACAATCATTTTTGCGTACTCTTTGAGTACTTTACTGATGTGATTGGTCAAAACAGTTATTTTATATTAAAAAAAAGTGATGCAACCAATCATATTAGTGGAGTTCACTAGGAGTATGCAAAAATGACGGCACATAGAATTTTTGTTTTTGCTATCACTTTAGCCTCAGCGATTAAGGCCTCATGCTGATGCACATAGTCCGGGTAATGTTGTCCCACTCGATTATTTACACGAAATTGAGAAAGTTATTCTACCCTTTCTGAATTAAAGTTTCCAATAACAAAAACTCATAATGGTATTTACCATCAATTTTAAATGAGGTTAAACATTGATAATAAATGTTAACCAACTCGTCCTTCTGAGCAAGGCTCAACATATAATCACATGTACGACCCCTAAGTAGGAGCCACCTTCATGACCGATAACAGAAATGCTAGAGCGTTTTTTTTTTTCTTTTTGTGGGTGGGTGGGTGGGGGGTAGGAGGATTGAAAAACACTCACCAATTGTCGGATCGGCCAGTCCTTCCCTCAATTTGAAGGAAAGCTTCAATGGCACTCTTCTCCTGAAACTCGGTGCGCCAGAACCGAATGCTCTTCTTTTTTCAACCACCGCAGTTCCAGTAGAAGTAAGACACGGCAAGCAAGTATTCGGAAGAATACCACTATGATCCGGTGTTCCTGCTTCATCCCATCTAGTACACACATCGGACTTGAACAGAGACTTGGAATCATTCCAATGAACCTTATTGGCATTCAGATTTCTAGAACCCTCTATGGAAGACTGGTTTTGGCAATTCTTTTCGAAATTAAAATCCTTTCGGGACGAAAACGTTGATTCAGAGCCGTTCGGAGAAAAAGCATCTGCAAGTAATTTATTTTCTTTTTAAGTTCTAAATTCAAGAATATGTTTGAATAATTTTAATGCTAAACTGATTTTCAGTAAGGGGGAAAAAATAGCATACCACCATGAATGCTATAAAACTCGTCGTCCAATTCGGACTCGAGCACTGAGGCAGAATCAAACCATGCCGCATCTATACTTGCTGAACAGTAAATCATAACAAATCAGAATTCCAAACCACCCCAATTATCAATTAAATTACAATTAAATCAAGCATGGAATTAAAAAAAAGTAATCAAAAAATAATCACAGGGAGATAGAGTGCGAGATATATGAAGAAGAAACTAGCAATGATGAGGTAGAAGAAGAACCTTGGAAATTAGGATTAGAGTAAGAACGATCAATGGGGCCCCGGGAATCGACCTTGGGCTCGCGGGTATTAGATGAAACACGGCGCTTAGAGAGTCTTCTTCGCTTCCGATGATTCCTTTTCTTCTTAGGGAAACGAAGTTTCCCTCCCACGCAGCCCTGTGGCCTCGAACCACAAGCCCCCATTTTTTCTCTACCTCTCTCTCTCTCTCTCTCTCTCTCTCTCTCTCTCTCTCTCTCTCCGAGCTTCTTTTAGCTACTCGTCGTTTCCCTTTTTTCCTATGCAAAATCTCCAACAAGCTCCGATCTTTGTAAATTAGGCAGCCTCCCCAGGGAAAGAAAGTCGTTAAAACGATTTATAAAAAACAAAGCAAAAAAAAGAAACAGGCCAAAATTTGAGACCAGTTGTAACTGCAGGAGGACCTTCCGCGGGGGACTTCACGCGCTCTTCTCAACGGCTATTAACATGCCACGTGGTGAGTCAGACCGTGTCAGTTTGTCCACTTTTTCAAAAGAATCGTGCTGGGGTGAGATTGACGAGTAAACTAGACAGTACGCGTCCGAGGCCTTAGCCGTCTTTCAGTTTCTAACTCGTATTTAATCGGGATACTTTTAATATAGGTGATATTTGGTTAACGGAGAATGTGATAATTCTAGATATTTGCATACAATAGATAAGCATCGCATTCTTTTTTTTTTTTTTTTTAAAGGAAAGATAAATATGAAATTTATATAAATATTATTATTTTTTTAAAAAAATATACAGTCTATAATTATTTCTAAAATTAATTATGAAATAATTAAACAAAATATATGGACACGTGGCTCAATATTTCAGGACTTCAGGCGAAATCAGCAACCATTTGAAATCATGAACTATTTGTATATATATATTAAAATTATAAGAGATAAAAGATTAATAAAATATATTTAAAATATTATTTTTAAATATTATTCTTATTTTAAAATTTGAAAATATTAAATTATTTATTGTATTTTATTTTAAAATTTTAAAAAACTATAATTATTAAATTAGATAGTTTGTAAAAACGAGGTGTTTAAATATTTTCAAATATAATTTTTTTAAAATTATCATTTTCAATTATATTTATAGACATAACTTATTTTTAGTGATTGTTGATTTAAATAGTTAATGTCTAAACAACTTAACGACGGATAAAACCTAGAATGACATTTGCCTAACCTCTTCTACAGTTCTACTGTCAAGGAAAGAAAAAATAAATAAAAAAAAGGTAACTGCCTAGCACTTGTATCGGCTTGACTTCAGACGTATCTGATTGTTCGGAGTGCAAGATCCGGGCACTTGGCCCATGAGAAAAAGTGGATTCGGTTACTTGGGCCTGCAGATAAGATTGAGATTCTGGGCTTGGGTCTGAGTGAACTCCATCTGTTTTTTGTTTTTGGAAGAGCCCCGATTTACTTTGACTCCTGCCCTCTTTCTTTAGGCTTTAGTTGCAAGTCTTGGCCCTTCTCCAATTAACTGGAGAAGTAACATCCCCACTTCTTCATGGGCCCTTTTTAGGTAAAGCTTCCTTCGGGAGCATCCTCTCAGTTAATGCTACTCAAGTTCAGCTCAAACACACGCAATTAGGGTGGTAATCAGGTACTGTTTAGTTACATAAAATTCTTATCTTAAAGATAAAATTTTCATCTCATTATTATAATTTTTTTAAATCTCTATATAAAATATAATAAATAATTTAATTTTTTCTTAACTTTTTCAAATCCTAATACAATAATAATATTAAAATATAATATTTTAATATTTAATCTTAAAACTTAAAATTCTCATCTGAAAAATCTTAGTAGCTAAACAGAACCTCAAGTTGAGTCGATCTAGTCTTTGGTTTGTCGAGTTTAGCTCAATTCAAAATTCAAAATACTCTCGAACTCAAAATTTTTATTTATTTTTTGTTCGAACTCGATTCAATAAGTTAAACTCTCAACTCGAGTTCGGCTCAAATTATTTTTATTTTTTGAATAAAATTTAATAATTAATAAATTAGACAAGTAAAAAAATAAAAAAAGTCTAATATTGAATTTGTACAACTAACAAGTAAAACCTCTATTGAATTATACATAATTAATATGTAATTAGTTGATATTTATCTATAATAACAATATATTATATGCTTACGTAAATTATTAATACATACATATAATATGATATCATATATCTATTTCATATAGTTCTCACATACTAATATATGAAATTACTAAATCTTATAGACTAATTATTGTACAAGTTATAAAATATAATTATGAAATATATTCAATATATAAACATAAATAATTAGGTTACATATTATATATTTAATTATAAAAGTGTTATGCTTATATTATTAGCTAATACATATATATGTATATATATACATAGATGTATGTATATATTTATCAATATATGAATGAGTTTTAATTGAATCGACCTAACGAGTTGACTCGGGCATAAAGAAGCAAGTCTTAACGAGTTTTAACTAAATCGAGTCTAATTTTATCAAGTATATGTCATTTACTAATCAAACGGATATTTGCTTTCACATGCGAGCTTTTTTTTTACAAGTCGAGTTCAATTCAAATTTAAACAGACAAGTACCAAACGGGCTATCGAACAGACTGGTTCATTTACAACCCTACACGCAACAGAATACCAACACAACCTCATTGTTCTATGTAAGTCATAATTTAAGTTCCCTAAATAAATTAATATATACATATAGAGTAATGCTAAATATATTTTTAGAGTATGTAAATTCTATGTATTTTTTTCAAAAATAAAAAATATATGATTCATAATTAAAGAAAAAATAGATTTTTTTCACATAAATTTCAAATTTAAAATAAGTATGCGAGATTTATATATCCTAAAATTATACATATAATAAGTATATATATATATAGAGAGAGAGAGGTGTATCAACCATAAATCAAATTAAAAATGTGTTATCTTTTCAAAATATAAGTTGTATTAACCACTGATCTTTCTTCTATTGCTGCTATCTCAATCCCCAACTTTCTTCTTCTTTTAAAAATTTTTTTTAACATTTTTTACAACTTAAAAAACTGATGATTTTTTCTCCGGCATACGCGTGGTGTATGTACTGTCTCTAGTGCATCATTTTATTCTTTTAACCTTTTGTTTTTAGCTAATACTGTGTACTTTTTTGACTTTAATAAATATTGTCTGCACGCCCATGCCCTCTTCACTACTCTGTCTAGTATGTCTTCTCCTACATTGTCCTGTCTAGCTAATTCCAAGCTCAATCCCACAAATATCAAATGTTTTATAAGAAATATTGTTGTTCATTTTATTTTTAATTTTGTCAATTGTGTTTACAACATAGTAATTATTTAAAAAATTAATAAATGAATTCACTTAACGCGTGTGACCAATGCAAACGTGGAAAAACTTTGCATTCCAAATATTTTAAGCATGAATTTGATGAACATAAGAGCGGATGTTTAGGACAATGTTCACAAATCAAATGGTAAGAGTCTAAAGTGAAACTGATCACATCTGGATAGGATGATAGGGGAACATAAATACATGTGGGATCCTTCACAGGATTGTGGGCCATGTTTTGATCAATCATAATGTCACCTAGAAGTCATGAGGGTTTATATTTTAATGGCAAAACGGCATTCTGTCAATCAAAGGAACTGCCCAAGATCGGAATCTGTCTCCCATGCAGCAAAAAGGCACTTAAATTTGAATCTTATACTTTGGACCGAGTCTTTCCTTCTCGAACCAACCAAAAATCAAACCAGAAAAAGAAAGATAAGGAAAAAGTAAAAAGAAAAAGCAAGGAGCAGATGTTGCTTCTTCCTTTTTAACTCTTATAGAGAAGATTTGTTTTATTTGTTTACACCTGTGTCCATGTATATACCCGCCCATATTGTGTTTATCTTTACCGGGAGAATTAATTTCCTTAAAAGAAAAGGGAGTCTTTGGATGAAGCTCATGCAGTTTCTCTGATGTTAATAAAAAGATTACAAAAAGGGATTTACTAGGGAGCAGCTACTATTCATGTTGCACACCATTCATTTTTTTGGTCGGATGCTGTCCATTGTATTCTGCTAATTCAGTTGTGTGTATGCTGTTCTTTCTTTGGGCAAGAGAATATTACCATTAGAAAACCAGTTTGAATATATAGGGTGGGATGTGAGTCTCCTACAATCATCCAACTGACTGAAGGATGCCAGTAAATTAAGAAGTCCACAAGTTTAGAAGAAACAGATCATACAAAGTGAGAAAAAGAGAAAAAAGAAGATCGGAATTGCTTTAGGTGGGGAGCACAAGCCATTTAAAAAAGTACAAATACAAGAAAAAAACAACACCAAACCAACTGCAATAAGCTGAGAAAAAAATATTTTACAAGCTTAACTCATCATGTATTGGGACTACACAGAGTAGAACCTTTCTGGGGGGTATTTCCTTTTTCTTATGGTGTCTATTTGATCATATTTTTCTCCATGCAAAGTAATCCCTATCCACGAATCTCTCTCTAAAAATATTCAAAGTAGGGACAAGAAAACAGCACTTGGGATACCTCCAAAAGCTCAATCTTTCTCAAGGTTCCCCGTGTATTTTGTCTGATCAGAAAAATTCTGCTTCTTTCAATAAGCACGAAAACTTTACTGTTCATGCAATCACCAATCCAAGTAAACCACGCTGCAGCTCTTGGAGAATGCTCTAACATTGGAGTAATCAAGAGAGATTAATGATCAAATTCTTCTTCTTCTTCTTCTTCCTCTCTCTCTGTCTCTCTGTCACTCTGTCTCTCTCTCAGGCACACACACACAGATTATTAATCAACACAAATCTTAGGATGGTTCCAACTTATTAGTAACTGAATGAATTGCACATAATCTCACTACAAAATATTTATAAGCACTCGGACCCAATCATATATAACAGTTTTGCATCAGTGTTCTGGACAACACCATTAAACTTGGATTGCCTAATGATTGAAGGATCATAAAAAATCTAAGTCTCTTGCACATTGCCCTCCACACAATTTCTGATGCTTCTCTGCTCTGCACGCTCAGGCTCGACCAGGCGGTCGTCCAGTCTTCACTGCTTTCCTGAATAAACATATCACAAAACACTAACATCAGAGAGAGAGAGAGAGAGTCATTATTTTTTGGGCTGGTTTAATTTTCTTAATGGCTTTTATCTTGAAGGCTGAAATAGACTAAACAAAAGGCAATTTCCGTGACAAGCTAAGATAGCTCCATGATTTATTTAATGGGAAACTTCCAATTGGGAGCTTCAACCTAAAATATTAGGAGTATCAAGTAGTATGAAAGGTGTATTGAAGAGCCTAGTTAAATGGAGGCACCTGATCTCTTCGTATTGAACAACAAACTTTTACGGGAATGATGGTTTTAGCACTCTTAATGGGCCATTAATGGAATAAACTTGCAATATATTAATTAAAATTTGAACAAAAGGGAAAGGAGTCATCTCTGTATGCTCCCTCCTAACTAAAGTGGTCCACTTCTTTCCCCGATGTCTTTATTTGTTTCTCATCAAAATAAGAGAAAGATTGGTTCAAAGAAGCTTTTAGTAAAGAGTTAAAAACTATCATCAACTTCCACGCATGTCATATATCACTTCATGATAATCTTTCTTTTATGATCCACCGCCTTAGCGACAGCTCAGGTCACAACACGGCTGTTGAAGAGCTGGGTCAGTTTTGATTCTTGATGTTAAATAAAGACAAAAAACACAACAGTTCTCTGTCATTCTGATCATCAGATGTACAAGAAAAGAGCAGAGACAATAGTATTTTTTTAAGTGCACTGTCACTCTTGAAAACCACGTTGAGATTCAAAGCAATTATGAAATTGGAGTCAAGCTTTCTTCTTTGGGTTCGTTCCTCGGCTGAGGAAGAATGTCCCTCCCTCCATAATTTAGAAGCGTAAAGCAATGTTCGTTCATCCTCCAATTTACACGAGTATGCTTTCGACATGGTACATAAATTATAATGCACAATTGGTTAAGGAAGAAAATAGAAACAAGTACCTGTTGTGAATTGGATCAGGTCCATTAGGTACTCTTCTCTTGCTCACGTAATTGGGATCGGAAGGCCAATGAACAGCACGCTTTTCTCTTCCAATCTGTTTCCAATACTTGAAGATTTCGGTTGATCTTACCGTTAAAGTCGATGTTTTACTTGCCCGGTTTACTAGGATTCCAACTGTTAAAAGCCAAATGACACCCACAAATACAAGAGCTACAAACAGAACCTTGAAAACCCTACTACCCCACACCATGTCTGTTCTTCTCTTTCTCCTATAACTTTTCAGTCAAGTAAATTGGGAGGCTGTTCAAAGCAGTATATGAAGAGTGACACAAAACGACCATGTTGGAATGGAGAAGAAGAGGATCAAAAAGATTATGGAGCTCCCTCCCACTTGAGCAGAACAGAAGAATAGAATGAGAGAATACAGTGGGAGAAGTGATTAGGTGGTGTTTTTAAGTTGGCGCGGAAGAAGTGGGTTTGTTCCATATAAAGGCAGAACATAGCAAGAAAGTGAGTAAGAAAGTGAGTACAAAGGCCAATAAAACAAAAAAGTTGGTTATTCTAGTTTGCTTTATGTATTGAAATGGGTCCGTGCAAGGCCTCTTTATTCATTCTGCTTCGAGCATTTTCATGCAGCGAGCAAAGGGGACCTCACTATTCCCCCTAATCTGGCGTACTCGAGTTTTGTATAACACATAGCTTGGTGCCTATGGAACAATGAGGATCCAGATACCTCCCATTATTGGTAGTTGGCTTCCAAAATACAACATTATCTTAACCACTTGATCAAAAAGATCTCTCTCTCTCTCTCTCTCTCTCTCTCTCTCTCTCTCTCTCTCTCATAACATCTGCATCTCGAGTATCTGAATTCTCAAGGAATAACCTTTATTATATCTGAATGGCAAGTGCTATTGTCAAAACAGAAAATCTTGTTGCCAAGCAATTGCAGCCGTGCGCTCTGACAGTAACATATTGTGCACGAGTAGTTGCATTTTCTATCTGAAATTTCATACACCAATCCCATCAAGGATACACGGAAAGATGAGCAAAAAGAAAACAGAAACTAAAAGAAGGAAACCATTGAAAAGAAGGGATTCAAGAGAAACTGTCAACTGAATCAACTGTTATTTATAATGCAATCCGGTCAATTTTATAATTGAGGAACAATGCTTTCCTGACCCGTGGTCACTCGTATGTACCCTAATTGGACAATACTCAATAGACCATTAATAAGGCATTAGCGTTTCATATTCTTCAGAGAAGGAGGACCACGTCACTCTTCCAGCAAGTTTTATCCTTACAAATAATTGCCACAGAATACGGACAGTTACAGAGGAGTAAGAAGACAAACATGCAATCTCATATGAAATAATTCTGCGAAAATGCAGTGGAACAGAACAAGGGCCTATGAAATTTGCAAGAGACAGCAGAGTAGATTCCTTATTATGGGTTCCTTCTAAAGATTTCATAAAAAGTTGCACAATATACACTCATATTTGTCATAGCACAAGATGAGAAAGTAAAAGGGGATAAGCAGATTCTAAATTCTGATTATATCTGTTGCACTTGTGATAACTATAGAATGAGTCCCTATCCAGTATAAGAATCTCTGCAATGAACCAGCATGGCTGAGAGTGATGGTTGAAGAAAGTATCGGTCGCAATCTCCTAAGTGCTAGACCACATGACAGGACTGCCACACGTTATGCAGACAGTGAAGAATATACTATGGTAAAAGACCTTAAAACACCAAACATACGAGTAACATACACCCAATGATTGCATTCTTGGTGTCTGAAAAGAAAGTTTTTGCCTGCCATTAAACCGATTATAGATTATAATAACCTGTTTGGAGAAAATCCCACATTAAATCGCCATATCGAAGCAATCACCATAATGAACAAATATTTTGATAAGCAGTTCCTTCATCTCCCCCACCCCCCTCCTTTTTCTCTTCCTAATACAATGCCTATGAGAATAAAGGTTCCATTGTTCTATCCAGCATTGAATTACGGTCTTTTTCAAAGCTAGATGATTTAATGCACAGTTTCATAGTCTTTAGTGCATAATTCCCTTAAAATAGAATATAGTTATGCAATTCCAGTAGGATTGCAGTTCAATTATAATTGTGGGGTAACTGTTTCAATTATGAGGGAAATGAAAGGTCCACAAGGTCACAAATCATTATTCACCAGTGAAAGTCCCCCAATTTCTTTGGGGTCCCACTGAAGGGATCTTCTCTACAGAAATTTACTTGTGTGGTCCCTAACTCTACTATTAACAATCCAAACAGGGGGAATGGGAGGGAAAGGAAAACAGAGTTAACATCACCCATGAAAGCTCACAATAAAATGGCCGAATTTAGTAACCTAAAGAGGGAGAAAAAAAAAAAAAAACATTGGCAGCTAAAAAGAATACAGCATAAGTACTAAAATAAGTTTGAAGAGTCAAAAGTAGATCAAGATGCTCACACGTCCGCAGGTTGCCCGGTCCCAGAATAGGAGAGAATAAATAGTAATTAACTATAAGTATTTGAAACATAGAGACCCCAAACCAATCCGAATCAGTTAATAATGAGTCCAGAGAATACAACTTCGAACCCATCAGCCTTGAATTAGACAATGAATTGGTGACCAAACTCAAGCCCATTTCTGTCCAAAATGAGCATGCTTCAGGTAAGCTTGAGGAAGTATATTTCGATATAGAAGATAGGCTGATTGCTTCTTGTTTTTTCCATCACAAAGTAACCATCTCATCTTCTCGAAAACAGAAAAGATGCAGTTCCCCATACATATCTCAAATTATCAAACTGAGGGTGGTCCACCTTCCCCCGTTATATCAAAATCTTCCTCTCTTCATGGTATTTAGTATTTGTATACATTGCCCCTCTGACAATGTATGCTCTTCACAAGCTCCATTGATTATTCTATTCTACAGAAACCAATAGATTTTAGGTGTCAGTCCCTTGTATTATAAAGATTAGTTAATGCAATCAATCAGCGAAGATGCCCTGACAACCTAGTTTTTTGACGCCCAATGACTGGCAACCTACCTCTAATGGTATAACTTAGTTCCAAAAATTTCAGCTACCTCATCCAAGTTTCAGATGTTTGAGGAGACTTTAAAAAGCCAAAGGTGGGGAAGGGGAGAGCTCATTTTTCCCCGTCTTCAAAACAACCTGCTGCTTATTGGTCTTTTAAACAGGTTCCAGTCCATAATTTAAATTTAAGTTTTGTCAAAGCCACTGGAACATTTTAAGTTTACTTGACTGCTGATTTATTTATTTATTTTTTTAACTTGTAAAATAAACATTCAACAATCAAATGAACTTCAAAATACTCGTATAATGATTCCCAACATTAAAAATTATGCGCCTATAATCGCCTCTATTGAGTTAAAAATGACATTCAAACTTGCCATGATGCTTCAAAATTAACAACAGAGGGAAGAATTTTAAATTTATACCGACTTGTTAAGTACTCAAATACAGATTGTGGAATTCCCTACATCTGTTATAAATCAGACTGAACTGTATGTATGGTATGACGCCATTAAATCCGTTACAGCTCATGTGGCAAGACAAAAATTCGACAGGAGACGACAGTACATCAATTACTTATAGATTTTGCAGATGCCATGTCTTCCACTGCAAACTCTCTTCAGTTCCAGGTTACAGTTTCCATCTCCAAGACGGTACACCAATTACTTCTAGATTTTGGAGATGCGATGTATTCCACTGCAATCTCTTTTCAGTTCCAGGTTACAGTTTCCATCTCCAATAGCGGATCTGAGTTAAACTTCTACTGCTGGCTTCCAAAAGTGACTTTTAAGGCTTCCTTTTCTTCTGGGCCCATGTAGGTCCATATATCACTAAGTGTGTCCGTCCAAACCGCCGATCAGTTATCTGCGCTTCTATTTTACCAGTTAAAATCCCATAAAACACAGAGATATCACTTCAAAATACATAACCATACTTGTTGGCGTATTGAGAGTCACATATCTAGTTCTTTGAATGATATATGTAGACCCAATCCATCTGGGAAAAATGAAGAAGGCGTGTTTGGTGCTAACAGAAGCATAACTGAAGAAGGTGATCATGCATATACGTAGAGCCACTTTGATATAGAAAATTTACCATAAACCCACATCATATTGCCAACGGTTTGAAATATCGAATTTAACATCCATGCCACAGAAAATGTGCAGTTTTGCAGTCATTACGATGATTCATTAGCTCTTCTAAACTTTATTTTATATATATATATGATTATTAGAATTACCTTCACCAGGCATCCACATGCATCAAGCATGTCCGTTCTTGAAGGATACTCAACTACCTAGGAAAGTTCATCAAATTAAGAGAAACACCGTTAAAACATACAAATCCAAGCAAAGCAGAACACATGAAATCTGAGCTTACAATAAAGGTATCATCTCCAATTAAGGGTGACTTTGAAATCTGGCCCATTAGAACTCCATAGTCAACTTCAGTGTATGGAGGGGTAATGCTAATGTAATCAAATGATCCATCTTTACCTACACAGAAAAAAAGAACTATATTGTGACATATAGAAAGGGAATTCAATTATATAGCATTTTTATCTTTAACTATTTGTTATTTTAATTATTATGCTCCATGACAGATCTGAAGCAACAATTATTTTTCTTAAGGCTTATTTGAGGTTGCGGTGGGAGTCTTAAAAAGTATTTAAATATTCTTAAAAGCTCTTTAATGAAAAAATTAGGTCGTTTGGATGTTAAATATTAAAGTACTTTTAGTCTCAAATAAGCTGAAAAGTACGTTTGAGGAAAAGTATCAAAATGATGCTTTTTCTCAAACGTGTTTTTCCGGATAATGCGGAATGTAATTCGAATTTAAAAGAACTGTCAATGGACGAAAATATCCTTATAACTTTAAGATAATTACAACTTTCAAACTTTCAAAGATATGATCATAATCTTTAAAAATTTAAATAATCGTCATTTCTACTTCATAAAGTACTTTTTTAATTTGTTTTCAAACAAACGTAACATGTTTGGAAGTGTTTTAAACATATGATTACCAAACAGTAAATAATTTTTTAATAGTAGAACTTATTACTTAAGTTATAAGTTATATTTCCTACCGCAATCCCAAACATGCACTTATTCTATATTCCATGTCACATGTTTATTGCATCATGATACATGTCCAGACCATTCAATATGTGTAAATTTGGCCACACCTGACTCTTCTTTTTTTGCTCTTAAGGATTTTGGGAAATATGCTTATCAGCATATGCATGGAAAGGGGAAGTTATGAATCCAGAGATTAAACATTTTATTGAAGATAGAGATGTAATCAAGAGGAGAGGTCAATGAGCTGCTAAAAGTTCTGATCCATCTCATTGCACGAGAGGTCTTTTGGGTACACTTCTTCAGTATCGGTCATAAGTTATGTTAACTAAATGGCAAGCAAGAAAGTCCTATCAATGTAATAACATTGAACATTGATGTATGTGTGTCGTTTGCAAGACCTTCAGTATGTTGAGCTCCACAACTACAAGTTATAAAGCGGCAGATGCCACATGAATCCACTGAGATGTACAAGTCTGATCGGAAAAGTGAGTACCATGCTCCCTATTAAACTTATAATCCCGGTCCAGGCAGATTTTGCGATTTGATAGAACTATTAATTTATATTCGAAGAGCAAGTTCAACGTGTCCTGGCAGATCATATTATTCTAAGCAACATGCAGGACTGATACTTTTTGTTCAGTATTTTGGACTACACATTCCTCAACAAGATAAATGTTCTGGTTAATTTTATGCATATGTTTCTTAAAAGCATATGTACATGCATGCACAATCTCCCACACAGCCACACACGTGTGCACACACACACACAGAGTAGCACTTACCTACAAATTGCTCAGCGCGTTCCAAGAAATTCTCAACACGAACAGTATGTATTATTGAAACATCAAGAAACCCAGTCCATTCCAAATTTGGACGCAGAACATCAGACACAACCCAAGGATCCATCTCAACAAAATGCACCTGAAAATGTTCAACTCAATGAAGCAGGAATTTCAGCAAGATAAAAAATGCAACGAACCTTTTAAAGCAAAATTATGCAGCATATTTCCAGCAATTTTTATGGGCCATTGGGCTCTAGCTCCCTAAGTAGACGTTCCAAGTATCAAACCATCATAATTTGTGATCTTAAGAGATACTTAATGGGTAACTGATTGTACCTGAGAGCATCCTCGGCTAATTGCTTCAATCCCAACAGATCCAGTACCACTATACAAGTCCAACCAGCGACCAGGCCTTAAAGCTGCAGGACAACCACTAGCTGCCTAAAAAGTGTTGAATAAGTTAGTATCACAAACATGAGTGTTCATACTTCATATAAGTATTTTCCTTATCTAATCAACCGCTAGTTTTACAATTCAAAAAACACTAACTGATCATAAAAACTTAAACATTTGTAAAGAAAAACGTAAGTAGAATTTAAGATTAAGCTAAAACTAGTACCTGCAATATATCAAAGGCTGCACCTTTCACAACTTCCATCATCGGGCGTACATCCATACCCTTGGGCGACAACAACTTCTTTCTTCGAGCCTTTCCGCCAAGCACCTGCAATGGCCAAAACTTTATGATTTCTTGCACAAAGGACACCTCAGACTGCCAAGATAACCGGGGGGGGGGGAAAGCATTTTAGTGTTCAACATAGTGTAAATTGCCTTGTCTAGGTTTTCTACCTACAATTTACAGGGCTACTGGAAAAGGCAGGAACCATCTTTTGGAGTCATAGCCATGACAGTGTCAATATATGGAATCCGCATGCCATGATTTGCAAATCGGGCATCTACCTCAATTAAAGGGCCCTTTAGCAGTGAAGATAAGGGAACGTCACATAGTACACGTAGGAAAAAGGAACCATTCAAAAGTCCATTTTACAGCAGTGCTTGCATCAGAATTCAAAACCAACATTGTTTAACGCATACTAATTTGGAATTAGTGTCCTATGGGCATCAGCTTTTCACCCTTGCAAAAGCAAATGATCAAGAGAGACGAATTAGAGAAAAGGCATACCTGAAGCAACTTATGCGTAGCCCGTGGTGGCTTAGGTTCCTCTGGTGGTTGGACGGATTTGCCCCTTCCTCTCTTTTGCAGCTCCTTTCTCCTCCTAGTCTAAAATTCATATATAAAACCACCAAAAATTCCAAGGAAGAAAAAGAAAAGGAAAATGAAAGTTTTACTCGACTAAAACGAAATTAAAAAACTAACAAACAAACTAAAGACAAAAAATAACGAATTTCTTCCTCATTTCGGTTTTCTCAGCAACCAAACGGGAATCCGGAGGAGGGAGAGAGAGAACCTTAGGAGGAGGAGGTTCAGATAAGAACTCGTCAGGGTCGAGACCGTAGCGCTCAAGCAACAACTTCTTCTCCTCACTAGCTAAACCATCTCCCGCTTCTGCTACCATGACACGAAACGAGAAAGTTCAATAAGAAAGCAGCAAAATTTGAAAAAAGTTGTACACACACAAAAGAATTACGAAGTTACTGTAAGAGAAGACGATGATTGGTCGAGGCCGATTGCTCGGTCTGGAGGAGATACTGAAGAGAGGAATATTTGGAGAAGATGAGCCAAGGTTCATGCGCAGTGGCAAGAGAATTGGAGACGATGAAACCACCGCCATTGCCGGAGCAGAATCTCGGTTTGGCCTTAAATTCTTATAATCGAGTTCGAAGCGAGAACTAGGACAGAAGAAAACCCATTTCCTAACAACGTTGCGTATTCGTGCATCGAACGTCGTCGTTTCTGCACTGGGGAAATCCGAGAGCGACGCATCGAATCCAGTCCGTTTTAAAACGTTGCGTTTGGAAGATTTACCACCAGGTATAAAAATAAGAGAAATGATATTTGCAGTCGTAGTTGTGCAAGTAGTATACAGTTATTTTGAAAAAAATGAATTAATATAGAACCCACATAAAAAAAAAATTAACTTTTTAATCGTAGACTCCACTCTTTTTCAAAGCGATTGCGCGACGTTTATAATTTTACGACTGTATGTAGCATTGCTCTAAAAATAATTGTTTGGTTGAATACTCCTGAAATCTTTATTTTTGTAAATTAATATTCAATGAAATTGTAAATTGCGCCCTAAATTCTTTTTTTAGTCATTGCAACAAACTGTTCCTCTTCTTTTTTTTTTTGAGAAATACTTTTTGCAATCGGGAAATGCAATCGGCATGCAGTCGTGGAGAAAAAAATGAATTAATACAGAACCTACATGAAAAAAAAAATTATTTTTATAACTTTTTTTATTCATGTAGGTCCCTCTGAATATAAAATAATTTTTTTATAATTTTTTTTTATTCATTCCGTACAGCCGACTGTACACCGACTGCATTTCCCGACTGTATCTAGCAAAACCCTTTTTTTTTGGGCCCCAGTTCGCAGAATAAGACCCAGTTTTTAAAAATACCCTGCTATCGTTCAATGATTCTTTCAATGTCGAGATTCAAAAAATTGCTGAATATTTTCAAAACATACCCTGCTATTGTTCAATAACCTTATAAAAGTGTTGGCACAATGGCACCATTGAAAGGTCATCTGTTAATTACTGGCATCGAAACTGCACTCCCCCAACAAAAAAACAGCTGAATATTTTCAAAAAATACACTGTTATTGTTCAATGGTTCTTTCGAGTGTCCTATATGGCTTATGTGCAAACTCAACCGTTTGTATATGAACTTGGACGCCCTTCCCTTAGAACCCAACTTTCAAGATCAGTGAGTTATATTCAGAGGTTTGTATAGAGAAATCCAGTATGGATTTAGCATTTTTCTCATGGTCTCTCATGGATAGAGTCTCTTGCTTATCCAGTTAAGAAATGATGAGATCTCATCATGATATTTCTAGAGTACTACAATGAAGCCTTACACCACACATTTTCACCTAACAAACATGTGCTTAATCATTTTTTGCCCTTTTATTTAATCGTACATATTTAAGCATTAAAATAGACGGACAAAAATGACAAATTACATATTGATTAGATAAATCTGTGTGGTGCCAGGCTTCATGTAAAATTTCTCATTTTTTTTAGACGGATACCAAGTTACAAACGGCAAATCAGTGGTTAATAATCCACAAGCTCTAAGGACAACCCATGCAGCAGTTATAAATTATAATCACTGATCTGCTTTCTGCCACAGAATCACGAAAGGGAAATTTGTTATCGAGGAAGCACCTCTGATTTTTTCAGTTCTGCCTGTTCAAGGGGGACGTGCCAAACTTACAAGTTCAAGGCACCAATCTACCTGAATGATTTGTTGAAAGACTAAGCAAATAAACAAAAAGATTTGTTGAGAGACTAAATGCATATTGCCAAGTCTACAACCAGTGCATTGCACTGTTGATACTCAAATCATTCCAAAATTGTGGCAGATAAGTTCATATTTGGAGCTGTTAATTTATTGAAGAACTAATGGTACTTCATTGGCAGAGTAATGCAGACTATGAAAGGGATTTCGACAGCAAGTAAAGTAGGGAGTATGAACAACAATAGTTTCATGTACAGGAAAAAAAAAAAAAAAAAACATACATATTTTGTGGAAGCCATTGCTATTAAAGCAAACCAGTATCGATTTAAAAGAGTATCTCAGGTATTCTGGGAACATGGGTACGGGATCTTAATGCTTCAGAGAGCTTAAATGATAAGGCTGTAAATAAGGTGAATGATTCCTTTAATGGCATACTGATGTTAAATGGCAGGCAGGCAGCAACCAGCAGGGGAGTTTATCCCAAGTGTCTTGAAGACTCTCAGCCTCTTTTTAGAGGCTGTATTTCATACATTAAACGGCAAATATATTTTTAACCTTCGGTTTTTAAGTATTTTATTGAATGACACAGCTATATGTAAAAATGGAACAAAACTAGCTAGAATGGAGATGACACCATTTACATTAGTTAAGATCCTTCAAACCTTTACCACAAGATGTAGAAATCCTCAAAACCACTTTGTCATGCTTCTTCCTTCATTGCTCCAGAATCATTTCCTGGTCTACCAAATATCAGTGGAAATTCATCGTCTTGTTCAGAGAAACCATCATCTCTGGACATACTCTTCAATGATTGATAAACCTGGTACATAGACCACCTGTCCTTGGGCCGAGAAACCACACAATTACATGCAATTTTCAGGAACTGCAAAATTTCCTCATCATGCCCTTTTCCACAAAGAGCCATATCGATGGCATTTTTTGTTTGACCAGAAGAAGAGAGTTGATTCACCCAATCCACCAAGTTGCCCTTAAATCCCTCCTCAGCAGTGCTGACATCAAGAGGTTTTTGACCAGTTACCAATTCAAGAAGTACCACCCCAAATCCATAAGCATCTCCTTTCAGGGAAGTAACCAATGTGCTCGGGTATTCTGGAGCTACATAACCAAGTTCTCCCAAATCGCCACTGACATAACTACTTTCATCGGAATGAGAAGTAGTCATCAGCCTTGCCAACCCAAAATCCATTATCCTAGCATCGAAATCCTCATCAATAAGGATCGCATTGGAGCATATGTTCTGATGCAAAATTGGAGGGTGGCACCCATGATGCAGCCAAGCAAGACCCCTTGCCGCACCCAAGCCAATCCTAAACCTACTTGGCCAGTCCAATGCATCCCCACTTCCATGTAACAAAGAATACAAAGACCCATTAGACATGTGCTTATAGACCAAGAGCTTTTCTTCCTCCACCACACAAAACCCCAAAAGGGGTGCCAAATTGGGGTGTTTAAGCTGGCCTAATCGATTCATCTCCAAACGAAACTGCTTCTCCCCAAGCTTACAAGTACTCAAACGCTTGATCAGAAGTGCCGATCCATCAGGCAGCACTGCCGTATAGGTAGTCCCCGTTCTAGTGGTAATACTTATATTTTCTGGGCTGAAATTGTTGGTGGCCGCCATCAAATCTGCCAATTTAACCTTGACAAGCGGTTTCTGAAACAAGGAAACTTGAACAAGCTTGTGAGCCCTCAACCTCTCAGCCCAATCATCATCTCTTCCAAACCCATACCTTCTCCTAGTCCTCTTCCTCAACCTCAAATGGTACCACCACCACACCCCAAAACCCAGCAGCAGAGACCCCGCGGCACCAAACACTCCGGCAGCAATTATAATCGCCAAATTCTTCTTATTCAACCCACCACACTTCCCCAAAGGTTTCCCACAAAGCCCATCATTCCCAGTAAAACCGGCCTTATCAAACCTGCCGAAATACGACGGTAACCTGCCCGTAAGATCATTATTCGCCACTGAAAATTCTTTCAGCCTACCCAAACTAGAGAGCCCGTAAGGTATGGTACCAGAGAGCTTATTGTCCGACATCATCAGAGTATTCAGATATGTACAATTTGCAAGTTCGGGTGGGATAGGACCGGAAAGATCGTTATTAGATAGATCCAAGGTTACTAAGTAATGCAACCAGGTACATGTTTCTTTAGGTATCGTACCGTCCAGGTTGTTGGCTGAGAGATCCAGGTTCTGCATGTTTCCGCAGTATTTCAAGGACTCCGGAAACGTGCCCGACAGGTTCATGTCGCGGAGTTGGAGGCCTAATATGCGATTCTCGCGCTCATTCCAGCAGGTGACCCCAACGAACTTGCATATGAAGCCCGCGGACCTGTTGTTGAAGCTCCAAGAGCTGAGCTTCTCCAGTGGATCTTTCAATGAGTTCTTCAAACCTTCGAGGCACTTGAAGTCGTCCTCCACCACCTGCGCCGAAGAAGCACAACACGCCAGAAACAACGCAATCGGCAGGACAACAAAGTTAAATATCACGAGAAACTTCTTGGCATCGCTCAAACTTATCATGCTGATCATCAAAAGCGAAACAAAACCAGCACCCAATTTTCAAATTTAGAGTTTCTAAGAACTCAAAACCATAAAAAGGTCCAAGAAAGGCGATGAATGTTTACGCGTACAACTGTTGGAAGCAGTAAGGGGGAGAAATCAGGGCCATTGACTTGGTGCGGTAGGAGACTAAATACTGGAAAAGTGGCATCTCTCACAATTCCGTAAGGAGTGGGGTGGGATGGTGTAATTATTGTTGGTATAGACTCATGGTTGATGAATTGTTTTTCAATGGGTTAGTGTGTACTAGATCTGATTAATAATTACAACTTGTTTGACTAAGGTTTGTTTGATTAGAGGACTCTAATTAAAGGAAAGGGATTTTTTTTGACCAAAAGGCTGTAGACTGACCAGGTCCACTGAGAATGCCTGGTTGGATGCAGGATGCTCCACTAGAAATCATACCCTAGCCGTCTTTGAAGTTTATCTCTGTGGAATTTTCCTTTTCTAGACAGCCAATCAGAAACTGGCTCTTTTTTTCCATTTGGGAGTACTGGGCGGAGAAGGTTTGGGACTGTAGGTGGATTTTTACATGTGGGTGGATCGAAACGGTCGTATTGGTTTAGATATTGGTTTAAATCATATGATTATAAAGATAATAATATTGCAATCATACACACCAAAATCTTAAATACCATCATTAGAAAATGGATCATTCATTATATATTAATCTTAAAACATCTTATTGCAGAGAGATGAACAATTTTCATAACATCAAATATTGTAATGGAAATTAATATAATATTTATAACTTATAATGACATAAAAATATATCTACTTTCAAAAACTTAAATGCGTGATTGGATTTCAAGGAATAAAGGAGACTTCGTCGTTCATCCTGATCCTGCAGAGTCGTTGGTTTGAAAAACCAAGTCTTTTTGCAACAAAATTCCGCATGAATTGTAGCCTAACTTGTAATATGGTTTAGTTTCGTGATCGACGGGGATTGAATTTCAAAAAAAAATAATAGTATCTTTCCACGATGAGATTGATGGAACGGAGACGAGTCATAAGGGTTGGGGTTTTGAAAATTCTGAAACGGGAGAGTGGTCAAAGATGAAGCAGTAAATGTTACGTTTGCAAGGTGTCAATCTGTATGCGTAGTTTTGAGTTAATCTTATAACCAGTCCAACTATTTTACTACTAATAGCAGCCCTTTAATGGGTGACCTCCACGTAGACTCCATACTTTATCTATCATGTGCTTCCCTGCAGGAGATCATACCTGCTCTCCATTCTATCCCATGCAACCCAGATGGAAAAAAAAAAAAACTCCGCCCTCTCTGCAACTTTATATATTTAATAATATTTTATTTAATTTTTAATTTTTATTTTAACTCACCTCAATTCGATTTTACATTCAACAGATAGCTGGATGTTACGTTTGCAAGATGTCAATTGGTATGTAGGACTGTTCACATATCCGACCCGACCCGGTAACAAGATATTCCTAACCGACCCGATTCTAGATGCATTCCGTTTATCCGTACTCGATACTCGACCCGATAGCAATTTCGATCCATTGCGGTCTGTCTCCGTCTCCCTCTCTCTCTCTTTCTTGTTCTGAGAGTCAGTGCATACACAAGCTTGTACCTGATTTCTGAGATGTCAGTCGAGCCCTCTCTCTTGTGCTGAAGATCCACCAACAGCCACCATTGATTTCGGATCAACCACCCCAAGATTCACCCCAAACTCTCACAGTCCAGATTTGAGCCCGACAGCCTGAGCAACGCCGGTAAGATCTCTCTCTCTCTCTCTCTCTCTCTCTCTCTCTCTCTCTCTCTCTCTCTCTCTCTCTCTCTCTCTCTCTCTCTCTCTCTCTCTCGATTTTTCTTCATTGCAGTTTGGGGCTGTGATCTGTTGGCCCTTCTCTGATTTTCATCGCCATCGAGCCTCCCAGGCAGAGACGCAGGCAGTCAGTAATGAGGATAACTTCAACACCCGAAGAAATTTTATGACCCCATCCCAGGAAACCCAAAGAAAAGATAACCTAAAGAAAACATCCACACATACCGCATACATGCACAAAAATCACAGATTCACAATAACAAAGCGAGCGAGAGGGAGAGAGAGAGAGAGAGAGAGAGAGAGAGAGAGAGAGTAATACCTATAGATGAGGGAGACCTTCTGAACAACAGATCAATGCCGACGGAGAGAATCTCAACTGTGAAAATTGCGAACAGACCAACGCCAAGGGAGAGCGAGCTGCACATTTTGTGTGAAAACGGGTTACGAGTATTACCCAATAAAATTAGAAACAATTACGGTATAACCCGTTTCCGATTTTTCAAGTAAACGAGTTGATATTTTGTGTCGGGTCGGGTCAAAAAAGGGCCGGGTTGGGTTTACGATTTATTTGTACAGTCCTATTAGTATGTACTATGAATAGCTTTTTCCTCCGAAGGATGGTGTAGATTTTAGGTGGGACACGAAAAGACTTGGTGCGGTCAAACGCTTGTAGTCGTGAAGTGAATATTAATATAGAAAAAAGCTGGATGCAGTCGGATGGCACAAGCGCGGGATAAACGTTGTTGACGTGGAAAATGTAAAACGACATCGTTTTAATTTTTTTTTTTGTTTGCCCCATTTCCTCCTTCTCTATGTGTTTCGGATTTGTCCTCTTGTGTTTAGTTTCACTTTCGGGCTAAGTTTTTGACGCATCTTCCATCTGCAATGAACTTTCTTGTTCAGAACCTATATCCTCTTCTCGATTCTCAGCTACCACTGGTTTGTGTTTTGAGAATGTGAAGTAAATAGCATACAAGATAAATACTGTAGATGAAAGCTGGAACAAGGATGAGAACCCTAGCCTGAGAAACCAGCAGAAATCAGGAATATTAATGGAGCAAGAACGGCAAACCAAGGTAGTGGGTTTTTAAAGCAACATAAAGCATAAGCCATTTGATCTTTATCTGTGTTTACCATAATCATGAATTAGAAAAAAGCCTAGAGGCCTACTAATCAGTTATCCCAAGAAAAGTAATTATGCAAGAAAGGAACTAACTTTCACTTTTATCAAACTGGAAGAATAGCAGATAAGATCAACCGGAAGAACAACCACGAACATTGTAAACAAAAGCTAAAGTTAGCTCCAAATGCAAAAAGCAGCTCAAAAACAGAGTGTTCATCGTTTTTCTTCAATTTCAGAACAAGCTTCACAATTTCATCTTCTCAATTTCTATTTTTTTTTTAAAGAAAAAAATATATAACAGCTGACATGGCAGCTGACTGCCTTCCGTTTGCAAGCAGCGACTGTCCCTAGCATAAGTGATTAATATATTATGGAAGTTGCGAAGCTTTTAGCATAATTTAATTAAGGCCTTACAAAAATCGTTAAAACCGACCGTAACCGTCGGAGCATGAAATTGGCAAAAATCGACATAAAACTGGTTTGACAATAGTAGAATTATGTCAAAATCACCGTAGTTAGTTCGAACTGCTGCACCAATCGATTATAAATTATATCTTTTAGATAAAATGATGTCGTTTCACATATTTTATATATTATATCAAGTGAAACGATTTCATTTTACTAATATTGTTTAGAAAATAAATTTAGAATGAAACATTGTTGTTTGGTTTAAGAAAAAGTATTGGCATCAGCCACTATTTGGCATCAGCCAAAACACACCTTACGTGGCTAAGCAAAGTTACCAATTTCTCCCTAAATAAATTGTCTAATTTCTCCCTAACCCCAAGACCCTAAAGCCCCCCACACCCAAAAATGGCAAACGGCCGGGAGTATGTGTGCTGCGATGGAGAGGGAGGAGGGGGTGACTTAGGTTCAACAGTGGGGATTGTTGGGAGGTCGTGGGGCTCGTTGGTGGTGGTTGGGCTGGCGTACGGCGGCGGCATCGTGGCGAGAAATTGGGAGACCCATTTCGGATTGTGAGCTGCGATGGAGAGGGAGGAGAGGGTTGCCGTGACTCGAGGGACGATGGGAATTGCTGGGAGGTCGTAGGGCTCGGTGGTGGTGGCTGGGCTGGCGTACGACGGCGGCGGCATTGTGGCTAAGTTCATGTAAGACCCATTTTGGGAGAGGAGAGGGGGCTGCGCGTGGGGGCTGTCGTGGACGCTCGAAGGTGACTAGAGGGTCGGCAGTGTGAGGGAGAGCCGGTGAGGTGGTCGATGGCGCTGCTGGGTGGCCGACGATGGTGGACAGAGGCTGAACGCAATGCGGATTGCTTGGCTGGGCTCGATGGTGGTGGTTAGGAGGGAGGAGTACCCGGTTGGGGGCTACCGTGGAGGCTTGAAGTTGGCCGGCGTGAGGGGGAGCTGATGGTGGTGGTCGGTGACTGCAGGTGACGCACGGCGGAGCTGGGTGAGTTGAGAGAGGGAATCGGGTAGGGGGAGGGGATGCACATCGGTCTTGTTTTTATTTTAAAAAAAAAAAAAAAAACAACAACAACAACAACAATAACAAATTTACACGTAAGGTGTGCTACGGATCAGTCGTGAACAGTGGCTGATCTGTAGCAAACCTCCTCTCTCTCTCTCTCTCTCTCTCTCTCTCTCTCTCTCTCTCTCTCTCTCTCTCTCTCTCTCTCTCTCTCTCTCTCTCTCTCTCTCTCTCTCTCTCTCTCTCTCCGCCCCATCGCATTTTGCATCTCCATTTCTGAGTTTGCACCATTCGTGATGTTGAAGGGACACTGAAGACCAACTCGGATCACGCCGAAACCGACGTCGCTAGTTTCCTTCCCCTTTACCAGCCAGTTCTATCCACGTGTGGTAGTTATCAATGGATTTCCTCACCTTTACTGAACTGAAACCATCGGCCTTCACCCCTAAATTCAACCACCCACCAACTTCTCTCAGTCATTTTGGATGTGAATTTGAATATTTGTTTTAGAATAATTACTTCACAAGTTAAATGATTTTTTTTAAAAATAGTTCATAAGTTAATTTTTTTTATTATTAAGAGAAATTGTTATCATTCATTCATCAAGGGACTTACATCTATAATTGGATACATTTTGAGATATTTCCGTATCAAATATGATATCATAAAATACACTATTTCTTTTAGTTCACAAGTTAATTGCTTTAGCAGTTTGTTGATATTTTTTAATAAATAATATTTATTATTAACATTTTTATTATTGCTGTTTCTTTTGTCATTAAGCTTCCATTCAATTTTTTTTTTTTTTTCCTTCTTGTATTCTTGAGGATAACTGTTACAACATCTTTTATTTCCATTGTTTTCCCGTTCGATTTTTTTCTAAACATTCTTTAAGGCAATAAAGAAAAAAAAGCAATTGGGATCAGTTTTTATTTTTAAGTTTACATCTATAGCTTTAGAGAAATAATATTTGCAATCGTGGTTGTGTAAGTACCGTGTAGTCTCTTTAAAAAAATGAATTAATACGGAATTCACATAAAAAAAAAAGCTAACTTTTTAATCGTAGACCCCACTCTTTTTTAAAGCGATTACGTGACGTTTGCACATTTCACGACTGTATGTGGTATTACTCATATCTTTTAAGGCCTGCAATCATATCTTTTAAGGCCTGCAATCAAGAGTCTTAAATAAAAAATTTCTTACGTTTAGCTTTTAAAACCGGATGTACGATATGTTTTATAAATCAATGTTTTGAATACCGTACCGGTCAAGACATTGGAACTAAATATTTTGGTATTGGTACCGTTTCGAGATAGTCGATATATAAATAAATTATACATGAATACATATGTATATATAAATTATAAATAGGTTGGTATGAATTGGGGGTCAAAAAATGAGATTACAACTTGAAAAAATGAAAAAAAAAAAAAAAAAAAAGATAAAGGCCAAAATACCGACCGATACAGGCCAGAACGACCGGTATTTTAGTCGGTACAAAACAAGTACCATATCTATACCGGACCAGTGACCGGTATGGAATATACCGACCGTACCGGCCGGTACGGTACAGTATAAAAAACAATGTTATAAATGCACGAGTAGAAATTAAACCTGTGTGGTTCTTTCTCAATGGGAAGTTGGCTACCAGTTGTGTCGTTAGCCTCTAGTATTCAATTTTGGTATGTCTTTTTCACATGAGATAGAGAGAAATAACGAAAAGTGTGTAGATATTTTTTTGAGGGTATTTTTTAGATTAAAAAGAGGTGTTCTTTTAGTAGAGTTTTGGGCTAAACTACTTGTGTAGAGTTAGTTCGAGTTATACGATAATCAGTTGAGTTGTTGTATCCTAGATGAGTCAAGTCAAAAGAAATTCTGATGTACCAGTTAATTTGAGACTTTGAACACTATAAAAGGCTTGAATCTCTTTAAAAAAAAGTAAGATTGCAGTGCCTCAATTCAAATTGGCTTCGTTTGAATGTTAATTTCATTGTAATTTTCATTATTTATTGTGTATTTCACCAACAAAATCAATATGACTTCCTATTAAATTGGCTCGCATTAATAGATACTTTAATCACAAATAATTTTATGTTGTACATCATATTATAAAATTATTGTAAAACAGATCTAACATATTACATGAATTATAAAATTATTTTTATTAAGTAAATCTAATGTATTACATGAAACTATTTAAATTTATAAATTTATTTTTATAAAACATTTGTGTGGCTTAGCACTTCTCTTAAAGATGTATATATTGCAATATATTGAATCCAAGTATTACACCTATAGGCTATTAAGCATCAATCCATGGGTGGCTTTATCTTATAATTCGTTCTAAGTAATTCCATTAACAAAATTGAAAATATTTATATTTAAAATAAAAGATGCTCAAAAAATTAAAAGAGAAAAATTAAAATCTTAAATTTATTTATTTTTTATGTTTATATTTTTAATAAGTTTTTTTTATAGAATATTTTTAATAAATTAAGTAAAGAGTATTGATATACACAATACTCTTCACAATACTTTTCACGAATCACAACACATTATGTAAACTGAAGGTATTTTTATAAAATAGTATTATTTTTATATGATATTTTATAATTATATTTTTTATTTTAAAATATAATCATTAAATGTATTGTAAAAAGTATTATGTGTTATCCTTTTTCTAATAGGATATCGGATATCCATACAACTCGATAATTCAAAAGAGAAAACCTTCCCGCAGGAGCCTCCGTTATTCTTCAACCAACGGAGTCAAATAGAGACATGCCACGTAGAAGTCACAAGAAAAAACGGATAGATCGCATTGCATGGGATTTCAAAAAAAAAAAAAAAATCTCACTTCGTGTGACTCCGTCCTCCTTCCCCCACCCCCCCCCCACCCCAAAAACTATCTCTCTCTCTCTCTCTCTCTCTCTCTCTCTTTGTGCCAATAAAGCCTTCGAGAATCGGGGGCCACCGTTGACTCCGTTCCCCACTGCCAATCTCGAATTCTTTGTCGACCGAAACCCACTCCCGATCTCGGATTCCTCGTCGACCGAAACCACTTCGTGGTCCGTAAGTCACCTTTCTCTCTCTCTGAGGATTTCGTCTCTTCCTTTCTGTTTTTCCTTCTTTTTCCATTTCTCTAATGTGTTGGTTTTTTTCCTTGCAACCTATCTGTTTGTTATCTCACACCGTAAGTCACCCACTCTGTTGATTGTTTACTGTTTGCAATGCTTGAGTTTTCATTGAAGGGTGTTTGCGTGTGTCATCTTCCACCTTCTTGTAAATCTATGTGATGTATAATATAGCTGTTGTTATGTAATAAGGGAATCGGCTGAATGTAATAAACTGCTGCATAAAAGAAATAAGAATATGCAGGGAAAGTGTTTGATAAAAGTTCTCATAGATTCATATGCATTGATAAGGACAGTTTCGAGGGATCCAACCCCCAGAGTCCTCTTTTTCAACATGTCTTCTTCCTCATTACAACAGCTACATTCTTCATGAAGCTAGATTGTTGCAGGACTATATATATTAGGACTGTATATGGCACTGAATGGAAGAAGTATATGGCCTGAATCGATCTGGATCCACTAATAATTACAAGCAGAAATTAATATTATACGGGCTATATATCTTCAATGCATGGTTTAGTTAGATCAATTACCTTTAATATATTATTGATAGGCAATTATAATGGGAAATCTTTCATGAAGGTTCCATGCATGTTTTTCCTTCAACCTTTTAGATTAGTACCCGCCGTCACTGATTTTTTTCTTATATATTACTTTTTCTTCCCCCTCAAAAAAAATTTCCAGATTATTTTGGGTTTGTGTTTTTGGGAAGATGTTTTTATTTTAATAATGGCATTAGGGTGTTCATCTCATCGGTTGAAGAATATCCAATTTTTTTTTTTAAATAAATTGAAGAATATCCAAATTAAAGACTATGAATATGGTATCAAACAATGGATCTGTGTGGTGTTTTGGTTGTTGTATTTCTTGAGCTAATTAATACAGGTGTTGTTGAGGAGAATACTTTTTAGGCATCCCGTCTATTTCAGAGTTGCTTATGTTTCTCTTGTGGGATAAAACAGGTTAATATTCATGGACTCATGGTTGTTGGGTTCTGGACTACCCTATATGTTTGTGTCATTCTAGACTCATGGTTCATTATTTAATGTCATAAGCATCCAATGTGAGATTATTTCCTGTCATGGCATTACTTCAGAGAAATCTTTGCCTTTTTTACATGTGCAGTTGCATTGACAGCGATGCTAGTTTTTCAAGCGATATGAAACACACGAAAAAGCGATATGAAACACTCTGACAGCGGTAATGGTTCAACTTCTTGGACTTCAAGAGCAAAAGACCAAGCTGATTTGGAGAGACCAGTTTTATTATCGTCATGGTTCTGTTTTGTTATGATTTGTGCTGTAATTATTTTGTATTAAATTTTGTAATCCAAACTAGTACTTTTGGAATGTATCTACATCTTTTTAAATGTAATGAAAGACTGAATGTACTTCTCCAGTATGTAATGCTAATGTTTTGTAATGTAATGAGCATTATGTTAAAGTTCCAATGTCGGTCCATATATTCTTGTGTAAACAAGCCATTGTGCTAATTATTATTATTATTATTATATATTATAATAATAATAATAACAAAAATAATATCAGCAATACACAATAGTTAAAAGCCAACACATGTTCCTAGACAAACAACTTTACATGGACGTTACATGGAAAAAAACATGTTCCTGGACATTATATCAGCAATACACAATATATCAGCAGCTCCATTAGCCATTATATTAGATTGCTCTCAGATTGCACAATATATCTGCAATACACATTGGAGAAGATTGCACAATAGCCAAAAGCTTAATGACAAAAAATATTAAACATTGGAATGTATCCAGATATTCAACATCTGTCTAAATATTCAAAAGCGCAGTTCTGTCCAGCTATTCAACGGCTCCAAATAAACCTTTATCTCCATCCTAACAAGCCTTCATCTCCACTGTCATTAACTGTAACATAAAAAAAATCAAATAAGCTTGTGAAGAATAGCACCATCCTTTCTAACTACCAACTCAAACACCAACCTCATCTCGTGTTTGTACGAATCCTCTAAGCAGGCAGGCTGCCTGCTCATATCAATTGCACTACCAATTGGTACAATTCATTAAACTATGTAGGCAAGAGACCTTAAAGATTTTAGGAACAACTGCAAAATCATATGCTTCTTTAGGCAAGGATTTTTCTGTTGCAAAACAAATTATGAATAAGAAATGAAAGAACTGTTCGTCTTATACCAAACCATCTGAAGACAACAAGATCAAAGCTCTTGCGATATATTATATTTTCCCCAAAGCATTGTTCTTGGCCGAAGGAAGTAATTCACCCTTGAAGCTGTTCTATCATTTTGTTTTTCATTCTCTTAATGGAGGTGGGTAGGATACATTTGATCTAGAGAGTATTATGTTTGCAGAGCTAGCTATTGGAAGCCACTTTCCAACCGAAAGTTGTGAACTTCCACCGAAGGCATGGGGAAATCTCAGCATGCCTGTTTGGCCAGTGATGACCCCAACCTTCAAAGCAAGGAATTTGCCCTGTGTTTATCGACTGCATAAGAAAAATATATGAAAATGGGTTGCAAGAATCAACTTGAAGACATAAGCAGGAATAAAAAAAAAAAAGGCATCAAAGAAAACCTTCAAATATATGGCTGGATAAATGAGAGCCTCCAACCGGTCCCCAGTTTGTAAGTCTTCAACTAATAGTTCACGTACAACTTCAAGCTTCATCAATAAAGGGAAAATAAATATAAATAGGGGTTATTTCATCAAGTTAAGCAATGAACTGGGAGTTAAAATACTACTTCCATTCCATAATGAGAAGAGAGAGACCTTAGATGAAATGATAACACCCACCCTTGATGGTTTTCTTCATTCTCACGATTAACCTTATTATATGAGTGACAGCTGAATAGTGTAAATCATCCCTCAAATATATTCCCTTGATGAAATATAAAGGTTATTTAACAGATAAATTTATTTTCTTATTCTCTTCCTTTTTACAGTAATGACTACAATAACTGACTCCACCAATAACGTTGATAAACTAAACAGGTGACTTATAATCTTGTTCAACTACAGAAAAAGAGTTGTGATTCAGGTGTATTTAGAGGATAGATTTGAGGGAAAATTCTCCCCTCATTTTCTTACTAATTGTTCTACCTACTCGTTCTACAAATTCATCTGAAAAACTAAACACTGTACTGGAAGAAAGAATCAAAGCTATTTCGAAGTTCACGGGCTGCTTGCTTGCACAAGAATTTGGTCTATCCTAAATGGTTGCTATTAGAGCATACGAATAGGCATAGACAAACAAAAAATGAAGGGAAAATGAGGAGAAATTGATACGGACCAGAATAATCGAAAATGGTGGTCGACCTTGACGAACTTGGGGTCCCAGGAATTTGATCTCTGCGTGTTGCTTGCTTGCAGTACTCTATGGCCAGCCCAGAAGATTCAGATTTAGCTGGTAATGTTAGGGTTTGTGAAAGGGAGAGACTAGAGAGAGAGAGAGGATTTCAGTTTGAGACACAGAGAGACAGAAAATGGGTGTGCGAGCGTTGTTCTCGGCAGGAATTTTCCCCTGCATCGCGGCGTAGTAGTTTAAAATTTTAGCCCTTACGTGGCACAGACCAATTGGTCTCCGTTGTTCTCCACTTATAGGAGTATCCGGTCTGAAGCGTTTCACTTCAAAAGAGAAAACCTGGCACAAAAGAAACTCATGGCTGACGGCAACGGTGTGAATTCAAAATTTGAAAAATATCATGTCGTTGACCCCGCATGCTAGAAAGGTAGACAAGCAGCGTCCCGTCCTATCCGATGGGGCCGGGCCGGGGGACCACCTCTCCTCTCCTTTCCTGCGCGACACGAATACAAAAAGACAAAAGGAACCCCGTTTCACCAAAGGCAAATCAGCGAAATGCAACTCCTTAATAATGGGCAGGGGCAGCCACCCTCCGACTCTGAGGCCGAGCAATACCAAATGAGCTGTCTTATTAATAAGCCTCACGCGCTACATTTTTTTTTTTTTTAATTTTTTAATTTTTTAAAAATTTTTTTTAAATAATAAAATTATTCTCTCATTATTTATATATCATATATTTAATAAAAAGAGTGATATATGATATATGATATATGAAATTTATAAATATAATTTTTCATATCAAATTACCAATAGACAATCTCGTAAATTCGTAATTCAAATAACAAAAATGCTAAAGGCAAGTGGCATGTGTAACCGCAGGGGAACATTGCCTATGTGGAAAATAAAACGATTCGTTTTGTAAGTGGAGAAAACGGTTCGTTTTGATCAAGTGGAGAAACCTATCATTCGTCTTCCACATCCTCTCCCTCCATTCGAAGACCAGAGCTTCCTCCCTCAGACTTCCACATTCACCCCCTTCTATTTAACCTCTTTCCAATTTCCCAGCCAAGTTATTGGCCCAGAAGACGGAGATCCGGCGGCCGGACACTTCCTTCATGAATTCCAAGAAGTCCGTGACGACCGCGTGCTTCGAAAATATCTTGGCAGATCAAAATGGACATGGAGGGGAGCGAAAGCTCGTCCTCAACCTGTTCGTTTGAAATGGGTGAAAATCCCATTATTAATGCATGCGAGATCGCCGTAATGCCCCTATGAACTAGCTTTTTACTTTTAGTTTCCATTTTCTTCTTTCTCTGAGAGAAAAAGTTTTCCCAGAATTTAAGCTCGGCGAGATTTTGTGAATGACCAATTTCTCTCTTCTTGTCATTTAAAAAAAGAGAGAGGAAGATGATGGTTTTATCTGTAATTTTTTTTTTGTTGGGTTTCTTGGTATCTTGTATTATGTTGCTACGACTGCGAGACAAAAATTCTGTTTCTTTTGATTTTTCTGTGTCTTATCAAAATTCATGAGTGGATGCATTGGATTTAAGAGCTAGGTAGGAATCATAAATGGTCAGAGTTGCAAGTGGGTCAGGGCATATGGCAAAAACGAAGACCAGAGGCACTCCCACATGAAGAAGAATACGAGGCAGAAGTGAAATCAGAGAGTCCAGACTCCACACGAAGACAAAGATCAAAGGGTGTTTTGGTCTGCCTGTTTCATTTTTTTTTAATATATAGGCTGACATGGCCAGCCGACTCCCCACTGCTCCGCGGCCCGACCGTACATAGAAGTACTGGATAAATATAAATAAAAATTTTACGAAAAATTATTTTATATATTTTAATGATATAATTAATTATATATTAAAAAAAAATTTACGAATTATTTTATATATTTTAATGATATGATTAATTATATATTAAAAAAATTAATTTAATTAATCATATCAATAAAATACATAAAAAAAATACGTAAAAATGGTTATATTTTAACATTTGTCACACATAAAACGTAAAGAAAACATCTACGTAACCTAACATAAATGGTAGCAAATTACCTTCTCCCAGTCCTCTTCCTCAACCTCAAATGGTACCACCACCACACCCCAAAACTCAGCAACAGAGATCCCGCCGCACCAAACACTCCGGCAACGATTATAATCGCCAAATCTTTCTTATTCAACCCACCACACTTCCCCAAAGGTTTCATACAAAGCCCATCATTCCCAGTAAAACTGGCCTTATCAAACCTGTCGAAATACAACGGTACCCTGCCCGTAAGATCATTATTCGCCACTGAAAATTGTTTCAGCCTTTGCAAACTAGAGAGCCCGTAAGGTATGGTACCAGAGAGCTTATTATCCGACATCATCAGACTATTCAAATATGTACAATTTGCAAGTTCGGGTGGGATAGGACCGGAAAGACCGTTATGAGATAGATCCAAGGTTACTAAGTAATGCAACCAGGTACATGTTTCTTTAGGTATCGTACCGTACAGGTCGTTGGCTGAGAGATCCAGGTTCTGCATGTTTCCGCAGTATTTCAAGGACTCCGGAACCATGCCCGACAGGTTCATGTCGCGGAGTTGGAGGCCGAATATGAGGTTCTCGCCATCATTCCAGCAGGTGACCCCGACGAACTTGCATATGGAGCCCGCGGACCTGTTGTTGAAGCTCCAAGAGCTGAGCTTCCCCAGTGGATCGCTCAATGAGTTCTTCAAACCTTAGAGGCACTTGAAGTCGTCCTCCACCACCTGCGCCGAAGAAGCATAACACGCGAGAAACAACGCAATCGGCAGGATGACAAAGTTAAATATCACGAGAAACTTCTTGGCATCGCTCAAACTTCTCATGCTGATCATCAAAAGCGAAACAAAACCAGCACCCAATTTTCAAATTTAGAGTTTCTAAGAACTCAAAACCATAAAAAAGTCCAAGAAAGGCGATGAATGTTTACGCGTACAATTGTTGGAAGCAGTAAGGGGGAGAAATCAGGGCCATTGACTTGGTGCGGTAGGAGACTAAATACTGGAAAAATGGCATCTCTCACAATTCCGTTAGGAGTGGGGGGGGATGGTGTAATTATTGTTGGCATAGACTCATGTTGATGAATTGTTTTTCAAAGGGTTAGAGCATCCACAATGACTTTTTTTTTTTTCATATTTTGCAATTATATGGATATATATTTATATGGATATATATATTTTTGCCTTTTATTAACTTATATGAATATGCAGTATATGCAGTAAAGCAGTTAACTTATTAATATGCAGTAAAGTATTTGATGAATTAAAATGCAATAAAAAAGTTGACGTATAATATGCAGTAAATGCAGTAAAACATTTGATGAATTAAAATGCAGTAAAATAGTTAACGTATAATATGCAGTAAATGCAGTAAAGCACTTGATGAATTAAAATGCAGTAAAATATTTAGATGATGAGTGTACACTAGCCCTTCATATTTGAAAGAAATGGGGCAAATATTGTAGGTCAAAACTTCCCATTATTTGGTTTGACTAATTTAATGTAGCTCTTTTCTACCCATATTCATCATTTTATACATTTAGCTTGACTTTTGATGAAGTCAATATCAATACTCTTAGCGTGTACTAGATCTGATTAATAATTACAACTTGTTTGACTAAGGTTTGTTTGATTAGAGGACTCTAATTAAAGGAAAGGGGTTTTTTTGGACCAAAAGGCTGTAGACTGACCAGGGTCCACTGGGAATGCCTGGTTGGATGCAGGATGCTCACTAGAAATCATACCCTTGCCGTCTTTGAAGTTTATCTCTTGTGGAATTTTCCTTTTCTAGACAGCCAATCAGAAACTGGCTCTTTTTTTCCATTTGGGAGTACTGGGTGGAGAAGGTTTGGGACTGTAGGTGGATTTTTACATGTGGGTGGATCGAAACGGTCGTATTGGTTTAGATATTGGTTTAAATCATATGATTATAAAGATAATAATATTGCAATCATACACACCAAAATCTTAAATACCATCATTAGAAAATGGATCATTCCTTATATATTAATCTTAAAACATCTTATTGCAGAGAGATGAACAATTTTCATAACATCAAATATTGTAATGGAAATTAATATAATATTTATAACTTATAATGACAGAAAAATATATCTACTTTCAAAAACTTAAATGCGTGATGGGATTTCAAGGAATAAAGGAGACTTTGTCGTTCATCCTGATCCTGCAGGGTCGTTGGTTTGAAAAAGCTACAAAATTCCTCATGAATTGTAGCCTAACTTGTAATATGGTTTAGTGTCGTGATCGAGGGGGATTGAATTTGAAATAAATAATAGTATCTTTCCACGATGAGATTGACGGAATGGAGACGAGTCTGCGTTGGGGCTTTGAAAATTCTGAAACGGGAGAGTGGTCAAAGATGAAGCAGTAAATGTTACGTTTGAAAGGTGTCAGTACCTATTTAGGATGAGCTTTGCTACGGATCAGTTACTGTTTACGGCTGATCCATAGCACACCATACGTGTCTATTATTATTATTTTTTTTAATCATGATCTTCTCTTACACCGAAATCTCTCTCTCTCTCTGCTGCCCTCCTGTTTCGACAACGTTGATCCCCAAAACTTGTTTAGTTTCAATATTATCCCAGATCTTAGATCTTGAGCACCCATTAACGCACATCATCTCATCAACTCCATCATCTCCTTGTAAAAAAAAAAAAAAAAAAAAACTCCATCATCTCCTTATGCTTTATCTTACCCTTTCTATTTTTAGTTCTTTCCCAATTGCCTATTTGAGCCTAGAAACCTACTCTCACAACCCAAAAAAACCCTTGAACCAGAACTTTAATTAGAAAAAAGAAATTGCAGATTTCTAGATGAAGGATTTTGGTGCTCTGAGAATGGGAGACCTATTTTTTTTACACCAAGTGGAGATGGCAACTCAAATATTGTAACTTGCCCAAGTCCTTATCAGAACATTACTTTACCTTTGCTTTCAGTACTGTATCTACTGTTTGGTTGCTGAGAAAATGAGGAAAAGGGTGAAGAATTTTATTTTTCTGTGCTAAGACGGGAAAGATATTATGTTCTATAAGTTTAAATATTTAGGACTTGGGAGAACGAGGAATTCATCCTCTTAGCAATTAGATGGTTGAATCATTCTTGTTGGATTTTTCAAATTGTATACTCCGTAAGGCTATTGAAAAGGTTTTTGGATGATTTGAACTAAGCCTTTCATACGTCGTAAAAAAGAACAGAATCTACCAAACTTTGAATCCGTCTTCTCTATTAGCTTCCTCTGTTTTCTTAATAGAAGGATTCGATTATTTTACTGGTGGGGGAGAGTGTTGATGATGGAACGACTCGGACACTGGAGAGTGGGGGGGAGAGGAGCTCGAGCTTTGTTTCTCGAAATCAGATATTTCAATTTGAGTTGTTCTACGGAACCGAGTCGAACGTCGAGAAGGAGAGAGGAGGGAACTGGAGGCTCTGTTTCTCAAAAGTTAAACAAAAATCAAATGTTTGCTGGAGCTGAGGGAGGGAACGGAAAGTCAGGGACTATTTTGTCATTACACAGCGCCACGTAGGGTGTGCGTCCGGCTGCTCCCAAACAGGGGCTGACGCGAAGATTAATTCCTTTAGGATTGCGTCAGGAGTCTATTGCGTTACGAGTCTTAAAAAATGTTTAAATATTATGAAAAACTCTTTAATAAAAAAATTAAATCGTTTAAGTGTTACATATTAAAGTAGTTTTAATCTCAAATAAGCTAAAAAGTATGTTTGAGGAAAAGTATCATTTTGATGCTTTTTCTCAAAATACTTTTTCGGATAATACAGAACATAATTTAAGTTTTAAAAAGACTGTCAATTAATGAAAATATCCATACAATTTTAAGATAATTACAACTTTCAAACTTTCGAGAATATGATCATAATTTTTAAAAATTTAAATAATCGTCATTTTTACATTAAAAAGTACTTTTTTAATTTGTTTCCAAACAAACGTAACATGTTTAAAAGTCTTTAAACATATGGTTATCAAACAGTAAATAATTTTTTAATAATAGAACTTATTACTTAAATTATAAGTTATAAGTTTTAAAATTATAAGTTATATTTCTTACCGTAATCTTGAACATGCACTCAATTTGTATGTATAGCTTTTTCCTCCAAATTATGGTGTAGATTTTAGGTGGGACACGAATAGAGTTGGTGCGGTCAAACTGTCAAACACTTGTAGTAATGGAGTGAATATTATGGAAGTTGCGAAGCTTTTAGCATAATTTAATTAGAGGCGTACAAAAACCGTTAAAATTGAAAATAATTGCTTCAGACCAGCTGCTGAAGCACGGAACCAGTCAAAATTAGCGTAAAACCAATTTGATTGCGATAGAATTATGTCAAAACCATCATCAGCCAATTCGGTTCCGATTTGAAACTGTACCAGATTGCTGAACCGACCGATTATATAAATTATATATATTTTAGATAAAATAACATCATTTTATATGTATTGTTTAGGACAAAAAAAAAGAGTGAAACGATGCCGTTTAGTTTATCAAACAACGTCGTTTCAAATTAGGTTTAATCATATCTCTCTCTCTCTCTCTCTCTCTCTCTCTCTCTCTCTCTCTCTCTCTCTCTCTCTCTCTCTCTCTCTCTCTCTCTCTCTCTCTCTCTTCGCACAGCCGCAATTAGCATATCCATTTTTGAGTTTTGCACCATTCGTGATGACTAATTGGGATCACGCCGAAATCAACGTCATTGATTTCCTCCCCTTTTACCAACGGGTTTTATCCGTGTGTAGTAGTTATTGGTTGGTTTCCTCCCCCTTTATTGAACTGAAAGCATCAATTTTCACCCCTAAATTTAATCACCCACCAACTTCTCTCAATCATTTTGGACGTGAATTTGAACACTTGTTTTAGAATAATTACGTCACAAGTTAAATGTTTTTCCTAAAAAAAATAGTTCACAAGTTCTTTATTTTTTTATAAGGGAAATTGTCGTTATTCACTCGTTAAAAAATTTACATCCATAACTGGATATATTTTGAGATATGTCCATATTAAACATGACATTATAAAAAAAATAGTGCAATTGGAGCTTCACCAATACACTATTTTATCTAGTTCACAAGTTAATTGCTTTACGAGTCAATGTGACGTCCTATCAAATTGGCTCGCATTAATATATACTTTAATCACAAATAATTTTATGTTGTACATCATATTATAAAATTATTTTTTATTGTAAAGTAGATTTAACATATCACATGAATTGTAAAGTTATTTTTATTATAAAATAGATCTAATGTATCACATAAAATTATTTAAATTTGTAAAAATATTTTTATTTTTATAAAATAAATTTTTATATTTATTTTTATAAATATATACATATATTTATATATGTATATATTGCAATATATTGAATCAAAGTGTTACACCTATAGGCAATTAAGCATCAATCCATAGGGGACCCTTTATGAGAAAATTCTGGAAGAGATAAACCACACAAACATAGCACTTGTTCCTAAAACTGAAAATCCTAATGCAGTCTACCATTTTTGTCCAATCAGTCTCTCCAATGTCTATTATAAAATTATTGCAAAAATTCTAGCTAACAAACTCAAGAAGATTCTACCAAATCTTATCTCCCCTTACCAAACAACCTTTGTGCCTGGTAGATTAATCTATGAAAATACCATCCTAGCTCAAGAAGTTTTTCACCACTTGAAGAAGAAGAGAGGTAAGAAAGGAATTATGGCCATAAAAATTGATATGAAAAAGCTTTCGACTTCATGGAATGACCATTACTTCTCAAAGTTGTCAGAGCCCTTGGTTTCAACTCAACTTGAAACAATTGGATAAATGAATATATCACAACTGTGTCATACTCCATCATCATCAATGGAACCCCCACTGGTTTCTTTCGTCCTTCGAGAGATTTGAGACAAGAAGACCCTTTACCACCGTTTCTCTTTATTGTAGGAAGTGAAACTCTCTCGAGATTGATCCTTAGAGAAGAAACAAAAAAGAACCTGGAAGGTATCAGTCTTTTAAGAAAAAGCCCAACTTTATCTCATCTTCTCTTTGCTGATGACACTTTGTGGAACAACAACAAATCATAAAAACTCAAGCATTTGCAAGCTATCTTGATACATACTTCGCATGGTCGGGCTAAAAAATAAACAAAAGAAAGTCCTCGATTTACTTCAGCAACAATACTCCCATTGGCAACAAAAGAGAAATAAAAGAAATTCTCAACTTTAAAGAATCTCCTCCAAAACTTAGATACCTAGGCCTCCCTCTATACATTGGTTCATTAAAGCTCAACATTTTAAGGGACATCCTTGAAAAGATTCAGAACAAAATGCAGGGTTTGAAAACAAAACTCATCTCCCAAGCAGGGAAAACCACCTTAATCAGAACAGTAGCTAACACACTTCCTTCATATGTAATGACCACTGTGTGGATGCCAAAATCTATTTCTAGAAGATTGGATAGCATGTTTCGAAAATTCTGGTAGGGCACAAAAGATCACAATTCAAAAACTTACACACCAATATCTTGGACATCCATCTGTAAACCAAAATCATTAGGAGGGCTGGGTCTTATAAATAGCAATATCTTTAATAAAGCCCTCATCTTAAAATTTGTTTGGCATCTTATAAGTAATTCCAATAGCTTGTGGAAGACAATCCTCACTAAGAAATATCTGAAAAGTAACACTTTCCTTGAAACTAATACCTAACCAACTGACTCGTGGTTTTGGAAATGAATTCTAAAGTAGAGAGACCTGGTTAATAATAGTGTCTACTATCAGGTAAATAATGGTACCAAAGCCGATAAATAACAACATAATCATAGAACCAAACCTAAAAGTTACGGAATTGACCCTAGAACAACCTAGAAGATAGAACACAATTCTTCTACAAGCTTTTTTCACCACATAAACAATGAATGAAATCCAAAAAATTCCCCTATCAAACTACAGCTATGCAGCAATAGAGGACAAGTTTAAATGGATTCATCACACAACTGGTAATTTTTTGGTAAAATCTACTTTTGCAATAATTGTGAACAATTAAGAAAATGATCAAGTTCTAAACAATGGTGACATTTGGAAGAAGTTTTGGAAATTAAATTTGCAAGATAAGCTAAAGTTGTTGCTCTAGAAAATTGCCCATAATATTTTGCCTATCAGAGCTATCTTAAACATATTCTTAGCCCTCGAAACTGACCACATTCTCTATCCTCTATGCAACACTAAAGAGGAGAGAATCTAACTCATTTGTTCCTAAATTGCCATTTCTCCATAATTCTATAGAGACAATCAAAATGGCCCATAAACATAACCCTTTTTGCTCAACAACCCATCACTACTTGGATAATAATCATCATCAATCCAAAAACAGAACTGGCCATTCAAGATCAAGAAACCCAACAATTCCAACTCTTTGCAACACTTGCAATGGACAATTTGTGGTTATTACGAAACCAAGTCATACACAATTCTACCAGCCCTTCCATCAAAATGTTCATAGCCAAAGTTTCTCAAACATTCAAAGAACATGTTAATGCATGGACAGCTAAACTTCTTCAGGAAGAAAACACATATCAACAGCCACCAGAAAGATTCCATACCTTGGATTTTGATGTGGCAGTTCGAAGTCATGGAAGCATTGTAGCATCAATCTGTAAGTTTGAAAAAAGAATTTTGGTGTTTGTACATACAGCTTTCCTTCACAGCAAAAACCCAACGGTGAGGAGATTGAACGTGATCAAGTCTGCTCTGATGGTCATGTTTGTTCTGTTATTCAAAACCGACCAACATCATTTCGACAGGTTGTTTAAGTTGTTTGTTGTATATTATACGTAGAAAACAACGTCATCCCACTTAAATTAAGTGGAACGGCGTTGTTTTGAATATGTATATTTTTTTAAAAAAAAATTTTATTGGTTCGATCGGTTTAGCAGTTTGAATCAGGGTCAAATAGTTGCCGAGTTGACGTTGGTCGGTTTTGAATAAATTTTACTGTACATTAACCGGCTCACCATCGGTTTCTGACTCAGCCAGTCGGTTCGCATCAATGATGACCGATTTTTCAATTTTCGGTACACCCATGGTGTCCATACAACTTGACAATTTTTAAATCTGGCACAAAAGAAACCGGCGGCCGACGGCAACGGTGTGAATTCAAAATTTGAAAAATATCGTGTCGTTGACCCGCACGCCAGAAAGGCAGACATGCAGCGTCCCGTCCTATCCGACGGGCCCACCTCTCCTCTCCTTTCTTGCGCGCCACGAATGCGAAAAGACGAAAGAAACCCCCGTTTCGCCAAAGGCAAATCAGCGAAGTGTAACGCCTTAATAACGGGCAGGGGCAGGCAACCTTCGACTCCGAGACCGAGCAATACCAAATTACCAACAGACAATCTCGTAAATTTGTAATTCAAATAAACATAAAAGAAGAAAACGACCCATTTTATTCTCAAACTCCGAACCCGAAATAACGCCCGCTCACACAGCTTGCCTTCATGGAAGCCGAAGCTCAGGTAACTACCACAACCTAACGACCAAAAACTCGCACCTCAGCCACCACCAAACAACTGCTAGCCGTGCCGCGCCAGCATCTAATAGTATTTTTCTCTATCTGTAACTTCGGTTTTTTGTGGGTGCAGAAAATGTTGGCGTTGAAGAAGGCGTACGCGGAGATTATTCTGAACACGGCGAAGGAGGCGGCGGCACGTGTAATGACATCGGAAAGGAAAGCTCTACGCTTTCAGCAGGATCTGCGTGCCACCAAGGACGAGGCGCTCCGAATGCTCGTCCGCTTGAAGCAAATGATCGATTCCAAGGTGCTCCCTTTTGTAAATTTCAATGTCCTTGATTCCGTTACTTTTGAGTTTCATTCTTTACGCACTCACTCTCTATTTTTAACTTCTTATTATTTTGTATCAGTTTTATGATCTAGAATTGAGGTTCTTGTACGATCTTTAAGTATTACATTGATTCGAATGTAAATTAGGGGCTATTTGATTCCCGGAAGGGAATGGTGAAATGGAAACAAAACGGAGGTGCCTTCTTTTCATTTTTTTCTCTGTTTCTGCTGAACCAAACCGAAGGGAAATGCTGATGTTTTATTAAATAACTGAGTATTTCTGTCGGTTGCTACATTTTCAGAATTGGAGGTCTTTGGGGACCTTTTGGCTCAGTCTTTGAAAGCGTTTCCTTTCCTTGTTTCCTTGCTTTTAAATGCACAGGTGTTTGCATTATTTTAGTTTTTGAAAGCAGAATAAGAAAGTTACTTTAAATCTGTAACAGGAAACTGGTATTGCAAATTTGCTGTTGTGTTTTAGTTACTTCGTGGTTAGTATGGTAGAAGTACTTTTCTCCTTTATTGCGGCTTTGTTAAAAGCAATTAGCGCAAGGAAAGTGCGTCCCAAATGCTAACCGAACAGTACCTTGGATGACTGTAAGCCATAGCCAGTGCTAGAATGGACGTGTCTTTATCTGCTTCAGTATCTTGCCAAATTGTATTGGAGCTTGTGTTTGGATTATCTCCAAAGTTGGCTAGAGATATAACGCGTAGTTTTTCTTATGTTGACTCAAATCCATCGTACACGTTTACGCAAACACATGCATGCAGGCACGCATGCACACATAGATGGAAAACTTAGTATGGTACAGTCTCTGTTACAGCTTATGAGGCTTGTATGTTAAAGTTTGCTATCTCTCATCTTGTTCGTTCATCTTTTCAACTGTTAACAGAGCCCTCAACTTATTTGTTTATTTCTCGAAGCAATTGCAAATAATGCCAATAGATCAAAGCATATTTGGATGACACAAGCAAAATTGATTCATTGTGATACTGCTTTCCAATTTCGGGAACAGAATTTTTGAAGTACTGAAATAAACCAATCTGTGTGCGACATGGAAATTTCTAACTTCCAACACATTATCTCATGATATAACTCCTAATCCACTTTCATTTTTATTCATTTGTACTTCTGAGATTCCAGCACTACTTTTAGGTGTAAGGAAAGCTGCAAGGGTGTAGTGGTTCCTCGGATTTCGAGCAGTGATGACGCTTTAAGAATGAAAAGTGAGGGGGATTGAAAAAGTTCTATCATATTGGGTTGCATGTTATATATTTATATGTTTTGGGGTTGGAGGAAGAGCCCCTTAGGCCTTAGCCCTCCCTGTAGATCTTAGTGGTCTGGGCTCAGCTAGATTTAAACTACCAACTTTTGCTGGTTAATTGTTTCCTAGTTTGTTATGAAGTGTCCTCAAATGTTCAATTTTAATGTGTTACTGCTAGGTCTTTGAGGTCTGCGTAGCGACTTCAGTAAATAGAGTCCACCGTTTTCTTCTCTTTTTTCCCCTTATAAATGTTGAACTCGATATGGACACAATCTTTTCCAGAAAGAATAAGGAAAAATAAAAAAAGGTTGGTCAATTGAAAGTCATGCTATTCATTTTTTTTATTCCTGTTTTCAATCTACCCAACTCTTGTACAGCATCCTCCTTTCAACAAAACAAAATGCATTAACACCAAGGAGCACTTATTTCAGTATTACCATTATAATTTACCAATTCATTCAGTTTACGTATGCTGTCTAAGGTGTCATTCATTGAACATTGGATGTTCAACTGATAGGGGGTCTGCCCCTTTGGGTAGTCTTAGTTATAAGTTAGATGAAATGCATTACTCATCCAAGCATATTAGCAACTACATTGCATTAATGTTGAAAGGGCAACTTGAATTTTTCTAACGGTGCCTGCTCCAGTATATTTCGGAGTTTTTGTAAGCAGTTAGTATAGAATTGACCAGTTTTTCCTTGTTTACAGGCCACTGAGGCGGAGATGACATCCTTGGGCCAGCAGAAAAGGATAGAAGAGCTTGAAGCACAGCTCAATGAGGCAGAGGATGTAATAGGAGATCTTAGAACAGAGTTGAAACAGGTATGGGGTGCACTGGAGAAAGTGAAGAGCAACCAAGTGCGATCTTTAAATGGACAAATCAAGAGGGAAGTTGCATCTTCTGATGAAAATGCAGCAGCTGATCCCATCAGACCTTCTCATTCAAATTCAGGATTTGAAACTATGATGACTTCTGACGAGAAGAATGCGCCATTGAATGAGAGAGTTTCAGTTGATAATTCCTGTCTTACAACAAAAGAATCTGAACGACCAAGTGTTTCTCTGATGAATAATTATTATGCTAATGTCTCTGACTTAGCCTCCATAATCACGAGAAGCAAGGAGTCTCAACTGTACAAAAATGGATTTACACAGAGAATTCGTGCATTTGAAAGAAACTTCATGGATGGAAAGGTGCCTTCTTCTGGAGATGTAGACGATCAACATTCTCTCAAAAAGAATGAGTTAATCACTGACGTGAGTAATAAGGATGAAGGAAAATGTCTTGAACCCTCTTCTAGGACCAGCAACTCTGAAATGATGAACTCCTCAATTGGCAAAGAAGTGAAGAACCCAATTAAGGCCCGCACATTACAAAGAAGAAAGATACGGTTTGGGAAAGCCAAAGCTACTTCATGGAAGTCTTGTCCTGGTCCTGACCAGCTCATGAAACTTTGTCAACCATCTTCTGTTCTTTCCTGTTGTAAAACATTCTCAGTCAATGGGAATGTTAAGTCTGCTGAGAGTGCCTGTACTGTACCGAATTTCAAGGCAGACAAAGAGAAAGTCCACAAAGGGAATGGAAAAAAAGAGATGGAAAGTGGGGATGCCAATGCCTCAGTTAGGTCTCGTTCTGATGAGCTGCTAAGCAAAATTTGTCAGCCATATTCTGTTATCTCGTGTCAAAGAACTTTGCATTCGATCAATGGAAATGTTAAATCCGTTGAAGAGAGGTCAAGAATAAGTGAAACCGATTCTGGGATAAAGCCATTAATCTGTTTGGATCCAGGATTGACTTTAATTACACATGATGTAGATCCTAGATCAGGTTCTGCTGATCTTATTGTTGACATTAAGGAGATTAATGAATCTGGATTTCTCCAGAATGCGGCACGGAAGGATATGGAGTTGGTGGATGAGTCTACATTGGTAAAACATAAAGTTAATTCTACCAAGAATTTGATGAATCCAAGCTCTGAGTTGGATCATGGGATGTGCAACAAACCATTGATGAATTCTTCTTTGAAAGATGCCGAAGCGTCTGAAGCAACAAATGGTTCTCTTCGTCAAGCAGACAGCAACAGGCTTCTCATGTACACCTTTCGTAGGAAGCGCAAGAAGGAATCCTTGAGCTACCCTGATGATAATGCTTCTCTTGAAAACAGCACCACTAAGAGAAGGTCGGGAGATAAACAAAGTGATGCGCCAAAGCCCCAAAACTCTAGCATAATCAACGACTCATCTAGAGATAGTCGTCGACTGGCTCAGATTGCCCGGCAGGTTGATTTTTTTCCCCTTCCTCTTACTCTCTTGATTGTTTCCAAATGTTTTTTCTTTTAAGAAATGAACTAATTATTTTTTTCATGGTGGTAGACTACGAAAAGATAGCAAATATACAAACAACTGATTTCTCTTGGCTTTTTGGTGCTCCCAGTGCATAATTACATGCTCTTCGAGTTTGATGTTGCTAAATGATTAAGCTTGTTTAATATTCTAGTTTACTTTCCCCTTTTGTGCAGCTAATTTCTTTGTCTGGGAAAAGATGGTGGTAGAAAAGGTCACCATTTCTTACATCCAACAAGTAGAAAGTTGTACATGATTCGCCATTCAAGAAAACATTAACCTTTGCAGGGTGGCTGTAAAGGTTAGTGTCAGCTGGCTGCATTTTAGAGAGAGAGAGAGAGAGAGAGAGAGAGAGAGAGAGAGAGATAAGTTGTTGAGGGATTATCAAATCTTGTTGCTCTCTCGCTCATGTAGCGTGTAGGGGTTACTACATAGAAGAGTCGCTAGAGGAATGAGGGAGAGAAAAGAACAGGAAAACTTTTTGCGACTTATGAGTTTTTTGTTTTCGTTTAAGTTTCAGTTTGTAACTAGCTCTAAATCGAAAATGGTGTTGATTTTTTAAGTCATGTAACCCAATTTATCTTAGATTGCGATCTCTAACTTCAGACTTCCTTTTTGTAAACTTACAATGTAACATGTATTTTACGAGGCAAGCACTTTTTAGTCAATGTACTAAAAGCTCGCCTTTCCCATGCCCACGAAGAAATCTCATAGAGAAGAGAAAAATGATATGCTTTTCTACTGCCGCTGTACAATAACCCAACATGTAGGGTCATTTTCTGATATGATTTAGGTATCCAACAAGCGTGCTGTGCATCGTCACGTTTCATTCATTCCATTGCTCTCATCAACCGGCAAAAATGCGAGTGATCACTGCCACTCTGCTTTCCAAAGTAAAAGCCAAGCAGCTTTGAGTAGGAGAATATTTCCACTTCTTCCTATGGTTCAACAACACGTCACCACTCCCACAACTCTGAAAATGATGTAACTTTTTTTTGTTGATCCCTCTAAAGTTTGTATCTTTTGGCAATTATTGTCATTGCAGTTTCGATTCAAACAATTTCATTAATCTACAAGGTGAAATTAGCGAAGATCACTCGAAAATTACATAACCCAAAACATATCATACCACTTTTTACCTTGCTAGCTAATTCCGAGGCAATTGCTATGACTATGGTTGGGTCAGTAGCGTGCACGCCAAACTAAACAAATGCGAACTTAATTACTGGGCTCAATTCGGTGAGCAATCATACTGACTTCACTTGCAGTTGTGGTGAATGCTGCAGTAGTGCAGACACACTGTCTGCTTGTCTTCCCCCACAGGTCCTCTTCATCACTGTGAATCCTCGAAAACAAAAAGGGCATCTTTTCTGTTCTAACTCTCTATAAAAGCGAGACACCCCAATACCAAGACTCAAATGGTCCTCTCGATCGACTCTTGAGGTAGCTAACTAGCCATATTGCCAAAAAAGAAAAAGACCCACGCAATATGGAGATGAGGAAGATAAACAGTCATAAGAGAGTAACTGAAGAGAGAGACCGCGAAGATGACGACATTATTAACACAGTTTTGTACACTGCTGGAGCAGCTCTTTTAATGGCATGCGTGAAACGCGCAATGATAACGTGCCTAGTCGAGCAGTACTGGCGCGCATGGGTGTTTCTCGCCCTCAACCTCGTCCTCTTAGCCATTGTTTTCACGTCTCTACGCTCCGCCTCCAACGAAAATCAAGAATGCAATGACGACCAAGCGGAGATGAAGATCGAAAGGAACAAGAATGAGAGGCGTTGTACGGGGTCCGCACAAGCTGAAGATCACTGCGGCCACAAAGTGCACCGGAAAAAAAGTGATGAAAGTGAGGTAGATGGAGTGGATCCTGATGAAGACCAAGCAGGAGAGGCTCCAATGAGGCTGTCAAAGGAGGAGCTAAACGAGAGAGTGGAAACTTTCATTGCCATGTTCAGGCAGCATTTGGTGTCCGATGCGAAGAAAGGTAGAAGCCAGTTCTTTGTGAAACCGGCACGAGCGGAAGTTTTGAAATTTCAAAAGGTGTCGTACATGACCCTTTCCCCTCGAGGGTCATGTGCTTAATTAAGTGCGCAAGTTTTGGCATGCATTAATGTTATATTTATATAGAATTAAGAGGCATTTTTAATGTCAAATTAATTTGATTTCGGCTGCCCCGGCCACGGAGGCCAGCCCATTCACAGTAAGTACAAGACCAAAGTCTCAAACTTCATGAGATGCAGGGCCGCAGGGGGGATTGAGTAGAAAGCGAAAGGTCGAATTATAAGAAGGGAGGACATTAAGCACAATATTTTGAAACTCTTCCCAATTTACAGGCAAGATCCCATTAATTATACCCTCGTGAGCATGGATCCGATCGATGTAGTGACCTTATTCCAATCCAATGATCGATTCATTTTTATTCTTGTCTGTAATTTGCAGCATAGGAATTCCATTTTTCAGTATGCCCTGTCCCGATCCTTTGAATGAGTTTTAAAAGATAAAACAGATCGAAGATGAAGATTGGCTTTAATAATTTGTTGTTTTTATTTGCAGATCGATGTTTATGCTAGCTAGCTAGTACCTTGTTTCAAGTACTTTGTACATACTTTCTTGGAAGAAATTCTAATTAATTCATCTAACTCACCAAATGAATAATCTTCGATGTTTATGCTAGCTAGCTAGTACCTTGTTTCAAGTACTTTGTACATACTTTCTTGGAAGAAATTCTAATTAATTCATCTAACTCACCAAATGAATAATCTTTTTTTTTGTTGTTGGGAACCTTCGAAACTCACGCAAAAGGTTGTGTACTTTGTCGTCTTTATTGCAAATTATAATATGAACCAAACCTTTTGTGCTCAATTTGTGGTTTTTAGAGGAGAACTGTACGTAGATGGATATCAGCAGAGTCTTGCATCAGATCTATGCTAGGCTATAGAACTGCAGAGATATACAAGGCGCATATACAAATTGGAATTATACCTTCCACAGGTGATTCTGATCAGCAATTTGCAACGTCGACTGCAGGACGTTAAAGTTTAGGTTCAAATCTCATACTTTATGTGAAGCAGTGGTCCCAAAAGAACAAAGGGGAGGGAGATAAGGGCCTCGAGGCTCATGCTGCATGCTACTCATTATGATTGAGGTTGAAAGATAACTGCAACGACTGCAAACGCATCTACTTCTTTTAGAATGTCTCTAGCTGTGAAAGCTACACACATATTTGAGTACGTACTGAGGGACATGTGACATGCATGTGATTGCATGCATTAAGAAGAAAATCGAACCAGCTGGTCCTCCCCTGCTATTTATTAAGGCCGGTGCATGGTTTGATGATCAGGTTACAACTTCATGTACAACAACATAAAGCTCATTAAAAACGTAATTGAACCAACCTGAAACGTCAGTAATTATCAGGTAATATTAATAAGACATGAAAATTAATTAATGCATATATCATCTCATCTATTTTTTGGTGCGTAAATTGCTAGTTTTCGAACTTGGGATTTGTCGACATAACAAACTAAGGATCGATAACTGTGCGGCTATATGTAAACGAAAAGCATCTCAAATCAAGGGGCCGGTAGACCCTCTCTCTCTCTCTCTCTCCAAATTAATAACAGAAATCTATTGGCTATATAGTCTTGAGAATATCCAAATTTCAACAACGCCAAGTGGCTGCAGACACCATTATTTCATAAATGACATGGGCCAATTGATAGGTACTACCCATTAGACTGTTGCCACACATGAGTCACAGGACAGCTCCTACAGCGACCTTTTTCTCTGTTTTTCTTGGAAATTAAGTTGAGCATGGCCTTTTTCTTTTTGTTGAAAAGAATTTAAAAAAAATAAAAAATACAAAAATGAAAATGTAGAGGCATGAAATGTAAAATTTTAATTTTCTTGACCTGTGCTTCGTGGCCGTCACTATTAGGAGTCCAATATACACCCAACCAAATGAAGTTATTCCAATTTCTAACAGTATCGTCCTTCGTAATATACAATTAATAATAGTGTTAAGATCCAGATTCTCCTAGTTGATCTATTCCAACTCGATCCAATATTCCAGCTAGCAGCTCACTCTTTCAAATTACAGCTTGATTTGACATCTTACCATGCATGCAAAAAGAAAATAAAAAACAGCACTTAATTCTATAATTTAAGCGAAATGTAATCATTCTTTTCATATAAACAAGAGTACTGCCGAGAAAAATAATATCAATAATATATAGTAATTTTTAATTTTTTTTAGAGGACCGGCATTTATTACGGCCAGTACCTGAACGAAGATTAAGGATTCTGATGAGAATTGAATGAGATGCTTATAATTATAATGTATGGCCATGTATATGCATGCCAGATCAGAGGGCACCGGGCCCTTGCCGTTATATATATAGTAGATCATCGATCGTTTTGACTTTGACGCGTAAGGATATTAATGTTACGACGTAAAAATCCATGAGACATACGTGACCGGCACCACCTAACAAGTCTAATTATCAAGTACTAAATGATAAAAACTAATTTGTGAGGCCTATATCATTTGCGGTTTCCTTCTGAAACAGTAGTACTCATCGAATTACACCATGAAATTAATATCATGAGAGAGAGAGGGAGAAAGAAGAGAAGAGAAGAGAAGTTTCTTCCAACATATTTTGACTTCGCATAATTCGATGGTTTGCTTGTCTTGGGTATATCGGTAGAGGGTGTAACGTATTGCTGGGTTTGTCTCTTTCTCTTAATCTTTCATGTAGGGGCGATTGGCACAATGATATTCTACAGCAAAATCCAGATTTAGTGCTGAAAATCATAAACATAGCGGCCATCCAAGGGAGATACGAGCCGCACAAGGCATATTCCCTACATCTTCATGTAATTATGCCAAACATGGACTGGGTTGTTTTGTGAGGTTATGGATACTGGGAACCGGAAGTCGAGAGCTCGGAGAATTGGCACATGGCTTCAGAGGAAGTACAAGAGAGCTGACCCGTTTCATTTGAGTGAAGTTTCAGGTTAGAATCTTCTTCTTCTTCTTCTTTTCTCCCTTCTTTTTATGGCGTTCCCTAGTTGTCATGTTATATTTCAAGCTAGCATTCCCTTTTGAGTACAGATGGGGCAGAAGATGAGAGTGACGATTACCTGGATGATGTTCTCGTTCGGTCAACGCAGATGGATCCATGCATTTCGACGAATGAATTAAGGTGAGAGATCTCGTTTATCTTGTGGCCGAAAGAAATCAGCCAGGAAATGACGATTGTTTTATTTTCTGGATATTAAATTCAGAATCTTCGTGGGTAGCTGGAATGTTGCTGGAAAATCTCCTATAGGGAGTCTAGCCGTAGATTTGGACGAGTGGTTGAATCTCAAAGATACTGCCGACATGTATGTTCTTGGGTATGTAACGATCGATATTGTGTGCTAGCTATCTTAACGTTCTAATTAATTACCTCTTTAATCATACGTGAAGATCAAGCAGATGAGAGATTTTGACAACCAAAAACAAACAAATTTCCGCTTGCAGATTTCAAGAGATTGTACCCTTAAAGACCAGAAACGTAATAGGAGCAGAAGATCCAACTGAAGCAATGAATTGGAACAAGCTAATAGGAAAAACACTCAACAGCAAATATGGATGCTCTTGGTTGACACCGATGTTGAATATAATCTCAAGCGACAATTACCATTATCCTGGAGGTCCCGATTTGAGAAGAAAGAGTGTTGGCAGCCTTGTCATTGGGAGTCCACTCAGAGACAGACCAATCAGGAATCGACTTGACAAGCTGAACGGGGGCAGTGATCGGTACAAGCTAATTGCAAGCAAGAAGATGGTTGGAGTCTTTGTAAGTGTTTGGATGAGAAAGGAATTACTCATTAAGTATTGCATTTCAAATGTCAAGGTTTTTTCAGTCGCTTGTGGCATCATGGGTTATTTGGGAAACAAGGGTGCGGTTTCTGTAAGCATGTCAATCGAAGGAACTAGTTTTTGCTTCATTGCTGCCCATTTGGCTTCTGGTGAGAAAAAAGGTGATGAAATCCGGCGGAATTACCAAGTCTCAGAGATTTTCAGGCGAACTTCTTTCACTCGATCCCCTACAAACGATACGAGCTCTCCTCCTCTCACCATCTTAGGACATGAGTAAGTGAACCTATCCAAACACAAAAACAAAATACATATTTTCAAATAATTCATTGTTGGTTCTTGTTGTATTTGAGCTAATTAGAAGTTGAAATGTGAATTTCACTATATATGAGAACCACGGTACGTACGTACTTTTATATTCAGAACCCACAATTTTCATGATGTATTGCTGTTTTTGGATATCTAGCCGGATATTCTGGTTTGGGGATCTCAACTATAGGCTATGCTTGGAGGACAGCTTTGCGAGGCAGCTGATAGAGAAGCAAGACTGGAGAGCTTTGCAAGAGTTTGACCAGCTGCGAAGGGAGCAGACAGATGGAAGAGTATTTCAAGGTTGGAAAGAGGGAAGCATAGATTTTGCACCCACGTACAAGTATTCTTCTCACAACTTTAATCGCTACTCAGGAGGCTTTCCAAGCAGATCTGGAGAGAAGCAAAGGACTCCAGCATGGTATTACAATGAATCACTCTTCTTTCTTAAATTTTGAACTGTATCATACACCATACATCATAATCAGCATCATAGGACCACCACTAACCAGGCTTAAATGTGATGGTATTTGGTTCGTACTTAGGATCAGTGGTCCTAGCTACATTGCAAGTACTGACAGCATTTGTTTAGCTGAAATTAATCTGCATGCATGATCGTCTTACTATCAAAATGATTGTCGGTTGCTTCAATATAACTGTGCAAGAACAGTGCATGAGAATTAAGATGTATATGATGTAATTGCAGGTGTGATAGAATTCTATGGTACGGGAGAGGAACAAAGCAACTATCCTATTTTCGAAGTGAAAGCAAGTTCTCTGATCATCGACCTGTCTCTGCCCTATTCTCTACACAGATAAAGCTGTTGAGTCTACCAGTACAGGAGCTATTGCAATGCACACCATTTTTTTCACCAGCCTCGATCCCAAACACGTACGTACAAGCTCATGTAAGTTAGCTAAAAATATCCCAGCTAGCCTTAAAAGTTGTGGTATTTTTCCCAAGGTATTACATTAATTGAACATTCATTTTAGTAAAATATTGAGTCATCTAATTCTTGTAAAATACTGCCATACTAAGATTCATGTCCTTGTCTGTCGACAGTATCATTATTATTGTTATTAGTGCAGGAGGGCCTAAGTCAAATATGATGATCAAGTACTGGCCAAATCAACACCAATTCCTATTATATATTGTTTGTAAAGGGTATTGAAACATCACCAATACAAATGCATAACCGTACGTACGTAGATCTATCAAAAAAGATCGTCAGAATATATTGATACAGCTAGCTAGCTGGCCTATGTAGCCGCAGGCTCAGCCTGGGGCTCGATACATGGATCATGTCTTGCAGCCTTCTTTGATCCCTTGCTAATTCTCGCCATTCTCAGTGAGATCATTCTGGTTTGCTCGTAATTGAAATTAGATCTAATAGCTGGAAAGTAGTGCCATTTTCTTGGGTGTGTCACGTACATCTCCTGATCCGCAAGTACTCCTCACCGAGGGAGGCGTGCTTACGTACACGATGACTTCCAGTTCAGAAGTCTGCTTGTTTTCATGAGGTTAAAGAAACATCTTGATCAGCTAGCTGCTGGTTGTGTTCGCACGAGTGATGAGCTGATCACCCAAAAAGATTTAAAAACAAAACACACCCAAAAAGAAAGTGGATTAATAGAAAAAAAGACGATGGCCATCAAGAATGATGTAGCTCTCTAGCCGGTCAGGGTCACATGTTGACTATCTGTAGCCCAAACTTAGACCCAGTTCATTGGGCCAACATATGTGGACTTTTATTACCAAAAGCCCTATTAAATAAGTTCAATGTTGCTGGTCGTTATTCCTGATCCACGGTAAAGGCTTCTCCCCTCCAGATTCTCTCATCCAAACTGCTAAACAAAAAGTCCAATTTTCTAAACAAAGTAATGAGAGACAACAGAAGAGCACAATGGCGGTGGAACAATCTGCCTGTTCATGGCAAAAACCACATGAGGGTATCTACAAGCTGAATTGGGATGCTGACATTCATGATAGTGTTGCTAGTAGAATTGGCATAGGTGCTATAATCAGGGAGTCAAATGGTAATGTGATTGGCACACTTGGAGCCTCACGATCCTTACTTGCCAATCCATTTATTGCAGAATCTTATGCTCTGATGCTAGCAGCTATTTTTCCTCAAAACATGGGTGTCACATGAGTTGTTATTATGGAAGGTGATGCTCCAAGTGTTTAGCAATCTTAGAAAGTTTTCAAATGACTGGAGTCAAGGAAAACTGCTTATTATGCTAAAAATATTCTCAACTCCTTTGCTGCCTGTTCTGCTAACCATGTCAAAAGAGAGGCTAATAAAGATGCCCATTGTTTAGCTTGGAATTCATTGTTGGTGCATGAAGACTTATATGACTTGAAAGTAATTCCTAATTGTATTTTGTCTGCTGTTCTAAGTGAGATGATGTAAGTCTTTTGATGAACAATAAACCATTTGATTTTCAAAAAAAAAAAAAAAGCTGCCGGTCGCTTTTGGACAGTCTCTTCTTCCTCTTCTGATTTTTAAAAAAAGAAAGAAGACAAGGGGATCAAAAGGATATGCCAACATATTATTATTATTATTTCATTAAGAATAATCGAAACTTTCATGTATAGATCATCGATGGCTTTTGAAACATTAATTTTCCAGCCTTCAATTAATGACGTCAATATATGTGGCAGGTTTGCTCAATTCGATCAGAATCATTCTCCGATATTTTAATTTTTGTTTCCAAATAATTTCCATATATAGACACATTAAGTAATTAATAAGAAAAAGCTGGAACCTAAGGTACTAGGAAAAGAAATAAGAGAAAGGATGCAAGAATGTGATCTGAGCACTCTCCTTCTCTCTCGTATAGTATTTTCGGGTGAATCAATATTAAGATCTAGTGATGATGACGATGATTATCATGGAAATGCTGCAAGGCCGCCGGCCAAAACTGTAGCTCGATCGTCTACCTATCCTTTTTTCCTGAAGGTGGTGAGATACACGACAAAAATGAATAATGAGCGTCTAAGTCTCCGAAATAATCATATGGTGACACACACACACATTGTGGTGGAGGGGGGCCAAACTGGGCTTTGTATATAATTGTCTAGCGGGAGAGAAGGGGGACATGATGGTCTTCCATCAATATTAGCAATGGTTTTCTTTAGTGTTGTTATAGACACTTAACCTATATTTGAATACAAACTCACTTCAATCTATTTTAAATTAATTATTGATAAAATGCGTTACCTCTTCAATTTTTATGAATAAATTAAACACATCTCAACTTAAAAAGTAGCTATTTCATACATTTAAATACATATCTCAATGGAACTCATAAAATATTACTCTTCATAGATCAATTCAAGTTACAACAAGAAAAATAGTATTTTGCGATCAATTTATCGCAACGAAAAGACTATTAGTCTTTTCGTTGCGATAAATTGATCGCCCGTTTTTCTTATAGTGAGTCATCTGTGATAGCAGTGAAAGTTTTATAGCCTTTTCGTGAGATCGATATGTGTTTTTTCTTGCACTGGGTAACTCGTGTTATTCTAGCTCCAACTCCTAATTAAGAGGAAATATTCTATCAATAGAGTAACAACATACATTCTTAGAATATATATATATATATATATGCTTAAACTATACAAGCCATTTTTCTTCATTATGCTAGAATATATATTTCTTTAGGATAAATTAATTACTTAAATGACGGACCGACCACAGATAATATCTACTTAATGAACGTATCCCAAGCATTTGTTGCATGTACAGAGAATATTTGTGTGCTAGTACAAGAGTAATATATTATACTATTAGTGGACAGACAAAGTGCCATTTAATATTTTAAATCTGCCTCCAGCAAACATAATATATTATATGTGCATATATGTATGTATGTATGTATGTATGTATACGAAAAGATATGCATTTTTAAGAAAGAAAAAGGTTACGTTTTTTGTGTATTTTTTTCCTTACTCCACATGCAACAGAAGATCATTTACTTACTCCACTCAAGTTTATAAATATCTTAACTCAACATCTAATCCCACGTCGTATTCTACTTTTGCTGTTGCATGTGGGAGAACGCCACTAACGAAAACGGGCTGATCTTCATTTCACCGAGAATATATATTAGGTCTGCTCCTTTCAAAAAAGCAAATTAGAAATAGAAGAAAAGAAGGAAAGAAAGAGATCGAAAGCTATAGCTAGCTAGCTAGCTAGCTAAATGCACGCTTGGAAAGAGCCCTGATCAAGTTCAAGTTGTATCCTCATCACACTCCCAAACTGGCGGACTTTCAGCGAATCCATCATCGATGTAAAAGCAGGCGCATTATTTATTTTTATTTTATTTTTTTATGAACAACAAACCCAGTTGCTTAATAAAGAGTGTCATGTTAGTCACATCCTCGGGGTTCAACTCCACGTGAATTAATCTAATGTAATTGGCTTTTGCAGTTGAAAACTCGACTAGTTAACCCTAAGATATCAGACACACTCCACCTAAAAGAGTCTTAATTAGTCACCTCGGTCTCTTAACTGTTTACACCAATATATATAGAAAACACAGAGAGAGACAGAGTTTTAAAAGAAGCCATGATGGCAAAGTCATGACTCATCCAAATTATTGATCTGCAATATCTTTTTGCATCTTGATTCACAATCATAGCATGACAGATGTTCAAAATCAGTGGCTAGGATAGAAGTGGGTAACATAATTTCATCTGGTTGGCGCGCACACTCTGCCCAACGAATATATCACCTGTCATTTTAGAACGACAAATATACTTGAATTGCATCTTGAGAAAGTCAGTACTTCTGTTGCATTCTGGAATTGGAGTCCAAAGTATTGCATTCTGATATGCTTATGAAGCAACCCCCTCGATCCCCTTTCCTACTCTCTGAGCGTAGTAGTGTTACTTTGACGCTTTGAAAATAAAAGAATAGGGTTCCACGAGTAAGGAATTAGAAACCAGAAGAAAAAGTATTCATGAATGTCTTTCTTGAAGTGCATAAGAGCAATGGGAAAAGATTACATATTCTGAATTCTCTCACTTTTTTTTTTCAGAAGATAAAAGATAATCATTCTGAAGGAATATTCTCTCCGTAAAGTTAGTGGCAACGGAAGCAAAAGTGAACGGTTCACTCCCACACTTTGAAGCTGAGCGTCATGGATGCAGCGATACGAATCAAATCCACCACCAGAGAGTAATTCATGAACTATTGATCAATCCATCCTAACTTTACAACAGCATGCAAGCTCAACAGAACGATGCTAATTAACAACTAGTTCTTTTTACCCAGAATTGGTATATTGGGAATCGCTTCCGTTGAAACTTTTCTTTCCGCACAATGGGTTGCAGATAAAGCTTGTTTTGTGCAAATGCTTCCATGTCACGGCAAGATTAATGTGATGGTCTCATTCATATCATGCATCAGTAATGATGGCAATACAAATACTAGTGGGAGATCAGATTACTTATTGCAGGACTATTTTTCTGACCCCAGTTTTTGCGCCATTTGAGGTGCACGTAGGACGCTTTTTCAAGCAAGAACGGTTAGGTTCATTTGCATTAATTAATGTGTGCTTTTGATGACGCTAATCAGAAATATGGGTATAGCCAGCGGCAAAATGAGGCACGTACTACATACATATATGTTAGGTTCATTTGCATTGATTAATGTGTGCTTCTGATGACGCTAATCGGAGACATGGGTATAGCCGGCGGCAAAATGAGACCCGTAATACACACACACACATATATATAACTATAAGAACAATGATTTTGTGTATTACTTAAATTCATTGTAAAAAATTACAAAACACGTCACAATTATTTATTAACGACACATTTTTGTAACGAAGTGATAAAAATATCATTTTTCTTATAATGATATATATATTGCAGTACTCGAGTGGTCTCCCATAACAAAAACCTATAGCTAGCTTGGTCGATGCAAGATTGCAAAATATATATGCATTTCCATCTCGAGCAATTAATTGTTTTTGGGTTTTCTTGTGCTTATTTTTGCACGAATATTAACTGCATGTGGCTGGACTTGCCCACTGCAAAGCTAGCTAGCTATATTAACTAGTTAGTTCATCATCATCTTGCCGGGTCGTTTCTGAAGAAAAGTTGCAGAGCCATCGTAAAGATCAAAAGGAAATTACAACGTACAAGCTGATCTGACTTACTTGCTAGATCTATAGGCCGAGGTCCTCTATTCTCTAACATATATGGTGCATGCATCTTATGATCAATCATGCGTACTTAATTGACCAATCCGGCCCCGGACTAAATGAATGGATAGAATAAATACTGCTGCAAACAAACGCTCGGCTATGACGTACGTAATATTTGGCCGATCGAATTGGTTTAAATCCTAAATATATATTCCAATTGTTTGATCAATAACATATAATAGTTCGATTCCTCAATATGATCTTATATCTTTTTTATTGTTATTTTACATATGAAATGAATGAAGTAATTATGTTCTTTTACAAAGTTCATTTTTTTAATATATCTATTAATTATTTGATATCATATTAAAAAATAATAATTAAAAAATAACGATCGAATAAATTTTTTAAAAAAAGAAGAAGAAGGTAGGTTTCGATCTTGTCCGGTCCTTTTTGCAACCCCAAAGGGGGGCGATGATCAGTATTAGTTGCGTGGCATCTATATATGCATGAGTTGTGGGCCTCTGGGAATCATCCCAACCGAGTAAACTAGCCACTCGATCCCAATATATATTCTCTCCATTTCTGAGAAAAAGAGAAGCAGGTGCGGCTCAATATAATTCAGTCGAAGTGCTCCTAGGTGTCCCCTCATGCTATCCAACGATTTCGACAAGATTAGACTTGCGGTTGAGGACTATCTCTATAAAGATTCTTCGCATGACGACTTTTGAATTCCAGATCCGGAAAACCCGCTTCTCTACATGAGCAATAATGTTATATTCAGTATTAGATTGTATAAATATTGTATAATTTCTTTGAAAAAAAATAGAATTTAAGATTAAAGAGTTAGTTTTTTTTTTTTTTTATGTGAGTCTTGTATTAATTTATTTTTATAAAAACGATTGCGCGATACTTACACGACCACGACTACAAATATCATTTCGCATATATATATAAAGAAACGGGCACTACATTCCTGATTTCCATGTCCATTTAAGCACCACCATCAACATAATATATATGAGTAATGTTAAATACAGTCGTAGAGTGTACAAACATCGTGTAATCTCTTTGAAAAAGAGTAGGGTCCATGATTAAAAAGTTAGTTTTTTTTTTTTCACGTGGGTCTCTTATTAATTTACTTTTTTTTTTTAAAAAGACTGCGACACTTATACAACTACAACTGCAAATATCATTTCTCCTATATATATATATATAAAGAAACGGACACTACATTCCTGGTTTCCATGTCCATTTAACCACCACCATCAACTATCCCTATCTATCAATTACCACCACCAAAAGTTACAAGGAACAGCAAAAAAAAGCTCAAGTAACATGGCTCATTCCTAGCTTATGCATCTTTCCTAGAGATATATGGAAAAATGCATTTGGTCTCATAATGGAGAATAATACATAGTTACAGAAGCAGCTCTATCTGATCAAGAACATGATCTCTCTATTAATCTTCAATTATGAGGAGAATTAATCGTCCCATTATTAAGAAACAAGCACTTTCCCACATATATAAAGGGAATAAACGTTTCAAGTTCATTTTGCCACCACCATGCATCAACATTTTACAAAACGAGCCCTAGCTTAAGAAGAGCTCTCTCTCTCGAATCTTTTCAGGAGAATCCTCCTCCCTTGATACATATAGAAAGACTTTCCCTGTACATTTAAGGGATCGGATCGAATGGCTCTTAAGAGTACGTAACGGATTCTAGCTCTTTCAAGAGTAAGACGTACGTACATTATTCCAGTGGTCATAGAAAATGCGAAAAATAAAAATTAAGTGGAGTAAGTTCACGATGGTTGCACATGGCGATCCATGATCAATATCCTAATTACTTCCTTGGAAAATCCAAAAGCAAGTTGGGTCATGAACCTGATCATTATCATCATCATCATACGTACGTATACTACCGTCTGGCCAAGACGGTGATTAATTCCGATATTTTTCCAATGACATAACATTGTTCCAACCACTTCAATTTAAGCATATTGGGGGCCGGATCTCTGTTCAATATATATATATATAATATAGGTGGTTGGGGGTGGCTCTGATCTCTTTTTCATGATCACTGATCAGCCGACTTTCCTATATATAGTTGGATTCCTGCTAATACCAACTAAGATATACGAAGGATAACCATCATGATGATCTCCAATTCGATAATAGTCTGATCGGGGAGAGATCTGGAGAAATAATCTATCCACTAATTAATAATATTGTGGTTATGTTATCATGTTGATGGTAGAAAGAAATCTCAGAGTGATCGTGTCAAACGTACAATAATCGCAGCTTGCTCTTTTTGAAGAATTTCAGCTGTATACTACAGTAGTCTACAGTCGAGTCCACCGAGTACCAAATCAAGTGAAACAAATCGATCGATGCCACACAATGAGGAAACGTATCCTCCCAATTAATTTTGGATAGGGACAGACAAAAAATACTATTTATAATTTAGAGTTTTAATTACTAATATATATAAAGGTGGCATGACATCATATTGATACAAAAACCAACTACAAATCATAGGCCAGATGTTATGCTAAGATATTTTGGAAAAAAAAAAAAACAGTAACTTATACATGCTTCTTTAATAAATATATAAAATATAATAAATAATTTAATTTTTTAAAATTTTAAAATAATAATAACAATATTTTATTTAATTTTTATATTTTATCTTTTATTTCAAATTATCTAATCTCATTCCATCTCTAAATCTAAACCAGCTCTTAGTTTTTGGGCTGGGGTTGTATATAATATTGATAGGTTTTGGTGGCAATTAGCTAGCGTTTGTGGCCAAGTTAATTGATCAGGGACAGTTAATTCGTTTATCATTCTCTTTGCAGTGTGAAATATATTCGGTTTATTTCAATGAATTAGAAGCAGTTTGGATAGTGAGATAATATGTAATAGTTTTAAATAAAATATTATTATTATTTTAAAATTTAAAAAAATTGAATTGAGATTTAAAAAAAAATAAATTATTTATTATATTTTATATAAAAATTTAAAAAAAATATAATAATAAAATAAGATAATTTATGAATCCAAGCAACCTTTACTCTTTTAAATGACAGACAATTAAAGGCATTACAATTTAATTTATAACCAGCTGTATGTATATTTTCTAAGATATAAGGTCCATTCTGGAAGGATAAAGTACTTTTGGATTCCATCAGAAGTAAAAAAGGTGGTAGAATAATTATAGAGTTTTGCTATATACAAATACAGTCACGTACTAATCTGTGTATCAATACTGATTTATTCATATTTTAATAAAATCTATTTTTTGACCAATCACATTATATTAATGTATAGATTAATATATAATTATATTTACAACTATATTTTTCCATAATTATATGGACGTGTGTACCAACATTTATGGGTATTCACATGACACCAACCACCTCAACAGCACGCACTCGCCAGTTTCGGTACTTCTTGTTTTTTTTTTTATTAAATTCTATGATCGATGATATACATTAAATAACAAATGAATTACTTCGTGGGATCATTAGATGAAAGACCAAAATTTCAAAAACAGATATAGGTGCGTACTCTGTCATAAATGTCGTTGTCTATCCCCACGTACATAACATAAGGCCGCAGTGGATGGATGGATTCTCATATTTGATGGAGGCGTCTTGATGATCAGCACATGATATATATATATATATATATTGCAATTTGCATTAACTCGATCGGACGTCTTTATTTTCCTTAGCCTTCTCCATGGCAAGCTAGAACTTACTAGTACCACTGCGCATATATATATATATATATATGTATGTGTGTGTTTATATATAGATATAAGTTTTATTACATATAATTATTTTTATATATTTTTTATGTATTATACTGATGTGATTGACTAAAATAGTTATTTTTTATTAAAAAAAAGTAACGCAGCCAATCACATTAATAAAATGTAGAAAGAGTACGTAAAAAATAACTGCACATAAAAATTTTGTATAGATATATATACACAAACTATTAGCAGACATATGTGACATTATATATCATACTTTTTCGAGAGGACGATAATTAATCTGTCCGCCTATATATATAACATATATACACACTAGGAAGTGCACACTGCACGTGTGCCCAGTTGAGAGAAAAATAAAAGTACTAAATCATGATAAATGAGAATGATGATGAATGGTGTAGAAACTGTTATTAATTTGTTTTTAACAATCTTAAGAAACAACAGTACTTAAAACAGCTCGATTCATATTGTGTTAATAAATATTTACAAGAAATATGGAAATATATATTTTATATTTTGTTTAATTCATTACTATTATGTATTATAATTATTCTTTAAAATTCGATTGAAACATTAATTACAATTAAATTGCTTATAGGTGAATATATAATAACATTTCTATTATCACGAAGAGAATTTTTAATTGTATGGCTAACCACCTAAAAAAGGAATTTAAATAGACGAGAAGGAAATTATTTAAGTATTTCTATTTTCTTCAATTAAACAAGAGGATGTTCTAGAGATAAAATAATGACAATAACAACATATAATATATAATAACATTATTAACAAACAAATAGAATAAATGATTTTAATATGAGAATGAATATATAAAACATACAAGAAAGCAGAGGCGGGACAAATAAAAAAACGGTGGAAGTGAAATAAACTAACAACAAGAGCAAAGTAATTAAAAAATGAATCGCCAACAGAGATTTTATAAGAGATCGATCATTTACAAAAACGAGAAGGCCAGGCCGGCACATAACATTAATATATGTGTGTATATATATATATATATATAGCCTGCAATTCATACGTACATGCATCCTTATTTAACGACGACTAAGCATTCATCCAAAGAAGATTAATATAGATTTTATACGCGGATGATCTACGGCCGGCCGCCACATGCATGAATTAATACGTAAGTACGTAGACGACCAATAGATATAATTTTCACCGAGATAGTTTTATTAGACCCTTTATTTCATATATAGATTAATTTATGTACAGTGACACTGAGCAAAGAGAAAAGTAATTAGTTTTATTTATGGTTTAGGAAATTAAAACTTAAATCATGTCATCGATGCATATATAACAAACTTAAACGACATGGCATGCGTACGTTTATATAGTTCTGGAAAACTTGAAGGATCGATGGCCATATACATAATATATATATATATATATATATATATATATATATGTATGACATAATGACATGATACAGAAGATTATAATTTAAGATCAAAGCCAGATGCATGCCAGATGTGGAACGAGATTCGAAAGCTGTGTGCTAAAAATGTTATTATGAATGGTTTATTTAGTAGGCGAATTATATATATATATATATGTGTGTGTGTATGAGAGTTGTGGTCTGGTGATAAGACGCTGTCCAATCTTTTAAGAGATCTTATTTGCATAGAAAATTGGGCCTTCCTTATTTAAAGGTATCATAAGGCTTGTGCTTGGTAAGTTTTTTTTTTTTATTTGTTTTGTTTATATGCTCCATATTTATTTGCTTGCTTTTTCTTACATGTTGTCCTCCCTTGGTTGGTTTTGAGTTAGGTTCTTGTATTTTCTATTGTCATTGTATTTGAATGATTTGGTAATTAAGGTTTTTCTACGCATGGGTTTTGGTTTCTTTTTATCTCCCATGCATCAGTTTGTAATCACGGTTTTCTTCCGCTACAAGTGAGGACTTTTTAAATAAAATTAGAGTACTGTCATATTCTTAATATATATATATATATATAAGAGCAACTTCTTTCCCATATATACATAATACATATATATATTATATTTATATATATATTTCTCTTCGATCAGTTGACTACGGAATATTTATTTATATAAGATGATGACCTTTTTTTTTTATCTGGTTTTAATTCAGCTATCTATGAATCAGTGTATTAATATATAATTTTTGTAATATTTATAATTGCAGTAATAGGAAAATTAAAATATTAATATATTTTATGTAGAAGATTTTTACATCAATAATGTACTGTACGTTACATGTACGAATTAAATTAATGACTTACAAATAATTATTTTAAAATGATTTTAGATAAGTAAAGCTTTCTAATGCAAAGATTAAGCCGTACCAATTACAAAATGTGACTCGCCATGTATTAATATGTTTTTGAGAATAAAAACTTTTTTCTAATGTACGTAGGCGTATGCAAGTGCGTCAGCGTCACCATCTCCCCCTTGACTTTCTGTCTACCTCTACCTGATCAGTACGTAACTGCCTCGAGCAAAACCAAAAGGTTAGCACTACGGCTACCGCTAGTTTCCTCCCAGCTGTTTCTATTGTTGGTTTTTTTTTTTTAATATATATATATTTTTAACATTTTTAAATTTTTTTAAAAAAGTTTATAATATTATTAAAAAATACTTACTTAATAATTTAGTAAAAGTAAAAAATAAAAAAAGGTATGGCCTAAGCATTTCCCAAAATAAAATAATTAAGACATAATCAAATTCCAACACGTGTGCCTTTTTTTATTTATTATTATTTTTATAATATGTTTTTTGTGTTTATTTATATTTTTTTGTAGGCTGAGCGATGCGACTCATTCTATAAAATTATATATTTTAAAATTATTTTTTAATTTATTTTATTTTATTTAAATTAATTGAATTATTTTATTTATCATCTATATATTACATATTTATGATAAAAAAATTACAATAAATATAATATATAGTGTATAAATATGATAAATAGATTATCGACTGTCTAATCATGATCATCAAGATTGATTGATAATAAATTTCTTGAGAAAAATTTAATAATAAGACAATATTCACATATACATATATATGGTAACACAAAAGTTATATATTTTTTTTAAAAAATAATTAATTGAAATATAGTAATACCAGCTTGTGTGTTATAAATTGTGCAGAGGTAAAAACGGATCAATCAAGCATCGATCCTGGCGTTAACTTTTCCAAGAAAAAATGATAAAGTTATGGCATTGGTCCAAACTAGCCACTGAGGTGGGAGTACATGTATACCGTTGTAAGTGCAGTATATTATGATCACAGGCTACTTTAATTAGTGACTTTAGTAATAAATAACAAAAGGCCAGGTCGACGTAGACTTAAAGCACATTGCTTTGCGTACACGGGTCCAGTACTTAGTACCATTAATGTTTCCTAACTTTGGTGGCAAAATGTCAAAAAGCTTGCGTCGCTTTCATTTTCCAAGCAGAAGAAAATGACTATCAGTAGTATATGAGTATATTTTCACAAAATTCCTTTAGGGTTGTAGAATTTTTTTATCATTAAACGACTAACGATAAGTTTTATGATTAAAAAAAAAAATACTACAGAGAATTTACTAACTTATTTATTGTCATTTTGTGCTTCATTCCAATTCGTACAAGTTTTTATAAAAATTCCACGCGCGTGGTATTTGACTGCTTTTTTTTTTTTTTTTTATTGTAAATTATGTACTTTTTCTTCTTCAAATTAGTTATCTTTTAATAATTTATTTATTAAACTATTAAAATTCTCATAGTTGCATAAATGGAGAACAGAAGTCATTGAAAAATGTATCACATGATATGATTTAAGGGTTGGATGTTGAGGAACGGAAAAAGTAAAGGAGAAATGGTAATTTGAGTGTTTTATCATCTTTGAACAATTACTTTTGCACATAAAAAAATCCAATCTCATTAGTTTTTTTATTTCTTTTATTTTTTTATTCACCACGTTCAAAGATAGCAAGGTAAGAAATCTAAAGATTCTTCTCCATAGATCTTTGTCTATGGGCAGCCGGAAGATCTTTGTCTATCGGTAAGTGTCTACCGATAGAACTGACCGATTAGAAAAAATCTAATTATAAGAATAATTGTATATTAATATTTGATTGGTTAAAAAATAGATTTTATTAAAAATAATACTAATTTAAAATTTAAATATAAAAAAATTAATATTAATACACAGATTAATACGCGACTTTACTTAAACGTAATAAAACTCGACCGATTATTATAAATATTTTTTTTTCATTTATTTTAAACATTAGAATAATAATTTAATAATTTTTTAACAGAAAAAAATAAACACACCCATCCGAGCAAGAATAATGATAGCTTTACCACTATTTTACCACTCTTTTATCACTTTTTTTAATTTTTTAATTTTTTAATTTTTTTTAAAATTTTTCTTTTACTTAATGATTAAGCAAGTAACTATCACTAAAATTATATATTTTTTAAATTTTTTCTTAATGACTAAGGATATTAAAAAAATACTTAAAAGAAAATGATAAAAAATTAAATACACTATAGTGGTAAAATAATGGTAAAAGTGTGGTAAGTTTATCATTACCCTCCGAGCAATTAATTCATGCCCAATTTCCAAAGCGGATTCAGGTCGGCTTAAAACTTCGTGCAGGCCATTCCTATGAATTTTTTTTTTTTTTTGTCTTTTCTTACACTCAAATTATTGAGGAATATATATATATTTAAAAAAATTATATCTTCAATAATATTACAAGTTCTATTACATAAAACTAATGAGCTTAGTTATCATAATTCAAAACCATATTTATTTTATCAGTAATTTGACAGTAAATATTTACGGTGTCTATAGTTTTTTCTTTATTATTGAAAAGGGTTGGTGGGGGGCATGATTGGATGCAAGGTGTGCCACGTGGTTGACATGAAATTAGGTCTCACATCGGCAAACCGACCGTAGTCTATATACTGCTCAGCTCCTGTCCCATTCTGCTGGCCCTTAGTAAAACTAGAATTGAAAGCCAACATAATGAGATTTCTATGATCTGAATAAGACCTATGGAGATCATCAAATATTGCTACTCCTCCTGGCCTTCACATGTACGTGCGCTCACAGCTGCATCCAACATGTTAATTAATACAGAACCAGGCAGCTTATAAGCGAACCCTCTCATGAATCCAACATCCATGAGCTGATCTCTGCCGCGCGCTCTAATATTGCAACCCTGAGAGGATGCACGCATGTAGAACACTCGATCTGCTTATAATTCATATATAATAAGAGCTTATTTACATGAGAAACAAGCACAATAATTTAAATTTAGATTTTTTCCAATTTGATATATCAGCAGTATAGAAACTACCGTTGACACAAACCAGCAAATATAAATTGTATCCTCACGTACGTTATCTAGTTGACAGATAGATCATTTGAAAAGGAATGCAAGCTTAGTAAGACAGTCTTAAAAGTTGTCTCCTAAAATTATATAGAAAGATGCAAATACAGGTTTAGAGAGATTCGAACTCTGCAAAATCAAGTCATTTGCTTATGTTGAGTATCCTTGTATAGCCAGATTGCTGGGCTGAGATGGATAACTTAAACGAGAAAGATTAATCGGAGAGAAGAGTCCGGCGGTGTAAAACGTCTTTGCATTCTCCTTAAGGTGAGGCTTTATGTGGTGTACTACAGTTCTTGTCCCGGAGTGGGTCCCAGAAACCCACCCCATCGTCATTAATGACGCTTTCCCAGAGAGTATAAAGTCAAACATGATCATCTCCCTCGGCATATGTTCATCCGAGTTTATTTTAATACGCTAGACTTGTCCACATGCTACTAATCTACTGACCACCTCTTGTTTCGCCAACTCTGGCCTTTCCCTCGAGCACGCACACGCACACGCACACGCACACTTATATATAGGTTACCCACATTAATTTGTTTCCTTGCGAGGGATGGAGGATCACGCCCTTCGGAAAGCAAGTAAAGGGTAGTCTGCAGTCACAACTTCCTGACTTGGTCCGCGAATCTTACTGCTGTTTGCTTCCCAGGAAAAAGTAGAAAAATGGGAAAGGAAAAAGGCAGCGTCGTCGTGAAGAAGGAGAAGGGCTCCATACGCTCTATGTTCATGCATGCGGACGGTGTAGACTTGTTGTTGATGGCTTTTGGGATCCTTGGATGCGTTGGCGATGGGTTCTCTACGCCACTGGTGTTGTATATCAGTAGCAAGTTAATGAACGATATCGGCGGTGTGTCAATTTCGTTATCACAGAGTTTTCAGCATAACATCAATAAGGTATGCATTTGTCCCTGTCTCTCATACTTGCACGTACGCACGCGTGGATACGCACACCTACAAAAAAAGCTAATTGGGTTTGGTTTTGTTGGGTGACAGAATGCGGTGGCTATGATGTACTTGGCTTGTGGGTCATTCGTAGCTTGTTTCCTAGGTGGGTTGCACTGTGGGAATGATTTTTTTTGTATATCTAGCTAGGATTTTTCATGGATTTAACGGTGTTTATTAAATTCCTTGCTCACAACAAAAACCAGTGATTGTGAATTATTTTGTCTTCTTCTTGTTTTGCCTAGAGGGGTATTGTTGGACCAGAACAGGTGAAAGACAAGCCGCAAGAATGAGAGCTAGATATTTGAAGGCAGTGTTGCGCCAAGATGTGGGTTACTTTGATTTGCATGTGACAAGCACATCCGAGGTCATCACGAGTGTCTCCAATGATAGCCTCGTAATCCAAGATGCTATAAGCGAAAAGGTCTTTCATTAATTAAAGTCAACAACTTTTCAATAAAGGATCATTTAAAGCTCTTTGATTTTGTAAATTCATTTTGAATCTCTGTTATAATACTTAATTAAATGATATTCATTTCGAATATATAATCAGGTCCCAAATTTCTTGATGAATGCTTCTATGTTCATCGGAAGCTATATAGCAGCGTTCTTATTGCTATGGAGACTAGCCATTGTGGGGTTCCCATTTATTGTGCTTCTAGTAATTCCTGGTCTGATGTACGGAAGGACTCTAATGGGACTGGCGAGGAAGATCAGGGAAGAGTACAATCAAGCGGGCACAATAGCAGAGCAGGCAATATCTTCTATCAGAACAGTCTATGCGTTTGTTGGGGAAAGCAAGACAACGGCGGCGTTCTCTGCAGCTTTGCAAGGGTCGGTGAAGTTGGGGCTGAGTCAGGGCTTGGCTAAAGGCTTGGCCATCGGAAGCAACGGCGTTGTTTTTGCTATTTGGTCTTTCATGTCTTACTACGGTAGTAGACTTGTCATGTACCATGACGCCAAAGGTGGGACCGTTTTCGTTGTCGGTGCTGCCATTGCCGTTGGTGGATTGTAAGAATATTTGTCCTTTAATTATTTGCTCAATCTAATTAATAACTTTATCGCAGTACTTGTTGCATTTAAAAAAAAATTCCAAGTGGGTAGCTTCTTATATGATTCCTTTTGGATTTCACCGAAGTTAATCGCACTCATTGCTTTGTTTTTCTTTGGTCTTGTTGAACAGATCTCTAGGTGCTGGTTTATCCAACTTGAAATACTTCTCTGAAGCAATGTCTGCCGGAGAACGTATACTGGAAGTGATAAAAAGAGTCCCCAAGATTGACTCCGACAACATGGAAGGCGAGATCTTGGAGTGTGTCTCAGCTGGAAGCGTGGAATTTAAACATATTGAATTCGCATACCCATCAAGACCCGAGAGCATTATCTTTAAAGATTTCTGCTTAGAGATTCCAGCAGGAAAGACTCTTGCTTTGGTGGGAGGGAGTGGCTCGGGAAAATCCACAGTGATAGCACTGTTGCAGAGGTTTTATGACCCACTTGGAGGAGAGATACTTCTTGATGGGGTTGCCATTGATAAGTTGCAGCTCAGGTGGCTAAGGTCGCAGATGGGATTGGTGAGCCAAGAGCCCGCACTTTTTGCAACCACCATCAAGGAAAACATACTTTTCGGCAAGGAGGATGCTACAGAGGAAGAGGTTATCGAGGCTGGCAAAGCTGCCAACGCTCACAATTTCATTTCTCAGCTCCCTCACAGATATGATACTCAGGTAATTGGCGGTTCTGCTTGTCTCCTTTAACTCAAAATTACTTTTAACTATTTTTATATAAATCCGAATTTGTACTTTGTCCCGAACAGACATATATTCGAATAATATTTTGTAAGCTACTCGTCGATAATCAAATACCGCACATCACATTTTAATTTTAAAAAATTAATTTTATTTTTTTAAACTAATTAAATTTTTTTACTCATTATTTATACATTATATATTTAATAAAATAAAAGTTAAAAATTATATATAATATATGATGTATGAAAATAATAAATAGAATTTTTCTAAAATATAATCCAAGAAGCCTTGAAAATATAATAAAAATAATTATTACGGGATTTCTTTTTCAAGAAAGACATAATTCAAGAAAGCTAGATACGCGGATTTCCTTCAACAAAAACTTCTATCTCGCTCGATCGGTTTAAATTCGAAAAGTATTTCATCTCATCTAATTTTATTATTATAATTTTTTAAAATTTTTACACAAAATATAATAAATAATTCAATTTTTTTAAATTTTAAAATAATAATAATATTAAAAAAATAATATTTTATTTAATATTTATCATTAATCTAAAACCTCTAGTCTAATCTGCGAATCCCAACCAGCCATTTCTAGTAGTTCGAACCCCAACATCATGCATATATAGTTTTAATTTGCTCAAAAGTCAAAAATATGGTTTTGATGATTGCATTACGAGTGTTGGATTCTTGTTATATCTTTATATTAATTAATCTGAATATTAATCTGTTGTCTTTTTGTTTTTTATTGTCAACCTACTATCTACAATATTCGTTGTTGTTAGCTATGCTAGATGTTGACCTCACAGGAAACATGGTTTAAAAACCGCAATGATTTTTTGTTTTTATTACTATATATTTTAAATCTTAGATTCATCTGTCTACATCCTAATATAGAAGGGCCAACCATGATTAATTAGTTATTTTTCAATAAAATAAGAACTAATTAAATATATTAAAAATTGTAGGATTAGGAGCAAATATATGTCGACCTATTCTGATGTTACTACTTTCTACTTCAGTTAGTTATCTATCACGAAACTAAAACCCAGAAGATTAACTAAAAACCCTCCACGAAAATCGATCAGGTTGGTGAGAGAGGTGTTCAAATGTCGGGAGGCCAGAAGCAGAGGATCGCCATTGCGCGAGCAATAATCAAGAAACCCAGAATCCTACTCCTAGACGAGGCCACAAGCGCATTAGACTCAGAATCCGAACGGGTTGTCCAGGAAGCCCTTGACAAGGCAGCCGTTGGCCGCACCACCATTGTCATTGCTCACCGTCTGTCCACCATTCGAAATGCAGACGTGATTGCTGTCGTCCAAAATGGCCAAGTCATGGAGACAGGGTCACACGACGAGTTGAACCAAATCGAAGATGGCCTTTACACTTCCCTTATCCGTCTTCAACAGACCGAAAAACAAAAGGGTCCAGAAGATCATCTAGTCAATTATGTTAATTCATCCTACATATCAAATGTGGACATGAATAACACCAGCAGCCGCAGGCTCTCCATGGTGAGCAGGTCCAGTTCTGCCAACTCGGCAGCGCCAAGTCGAGCTTCACTTGCTGGAGATCAAGACAGTATAGATGACAAAAAATTTCCGGTACCATCGTTTCGGAGATTGCTAGGTTTGAATCTCCCGGAGTGGAAGCAGGCATGCTTAGGGTGTTTCGGTGCTATATTGTTTGGTGCGGTTCAACCTTTGTATGCATTCGCAATGGGATCAATGATATCAGTGTACTTTCTGACAAGCCACGATGAAATTAAGGACAAGACAAAAATATACGCACTATGTTTTCTTGGATTGGCTGTGTTCTCGCTGCTAATTAATGTTATCCAGCATTATAATTTCGCCTACATGGGAGAGTACTTGACGAAGAGGATTAGGGAGAGGATGCTTTCCAAGATACTCACTTTTGAAGTTGGGTGGTTCGATGAGGATGAGAATTCTAGTGGTGCCATATGCTCTAGACTCGCCAAGGATGCCAATGTGGTAAGTATATATATACTTTTCTTCATTTCTGAAAACAACGATGACATGAGCTCACACAACCCTTAAATAAATCACCAGTTTAAGACGAGGCAACCCGTCCTAATGAAAGCCAAGACACCGTAAATAAATGCGAGATAAGCATTATAAATAAATAGTTTTGCTATATACAAACACAGTCGCGTACTAATCTGTGTATCAATATTGATTCATTCACACTTAAAATTTAAATTAATACTGTTTTCAATAAAATCTACTTTTTAACTAATCATATCATATTGATACATAAATTAATATATAATTGTACTTGCAACTATAATTTTTTCATAAATAAAACTTGCATATTTTATGTGATTGATCTACTTGGACCAAATTGGCAGGTGAGATCTTTAGTGGGTGACAGGATAGCCCTCATCGTACAAACCTTCTCCGCTGTAGTGGTCGCTTGCACCATGGGCTTGGTCATTGCATGGAGGCTTGCCATTGTCATGATAGCCGTCCAGCCCATCATCATAGTTTGCTACTACACTCGGCGGGTCCTACTCAAAAGCATGTCCAGCAAAGCCATCAAAGCCCAAGACGAAAGCAGTAAACTCGCTGCTGAAGCTGTTGCTAACCTTCGAACTGTCACTGCCTTCTCATCCCAAGACCGAATCCTAAAAATGCTTGATAAGGCCCAAGAAGGTCCACGACTAGAGAGCATAAGACAGTCGTGGTACGCAGGTGTTGGGCTTGGCGCCTCTCAAAGCCTCACAACTTGCACTTGGGCTTTAGACTTTTGGTACGGTGGCAAACTTATCTCCCAGGGTTCCATCACGGCAAAAGCTTTGTTTGAGACTTTCATGATCTTGGTGAGCACGGGTCGTGTTATTGCTGATGCCGGAAGCATGACCTCCGACCTTGTCAAGGGCTCAGATGCCGTTGGGTCAGTCTTTGCCGTTTTAGACCGATACACAAGAATTGAGCCCACAGACCCTGAAGGTTACCATGCCGAGAAGATAACGGGCAAAGTGGAAATTCGTGATGTGGACTTTGCATACCCAGCTAGGCCTGACGTGATGATCTTCAAAGGCTTCTCGATGGTTATAGAAGCTGGGAAATCAACAGCGTTGGTGGGACAAAGTGGGTCTGGAAAATCAACTATCATAGGATTAATTGAGAGATTTTACGATCCACTCAAAGGTGCAGTGAAAATTGATGGTAGAGATATAAGGTCATTCCATCTTAGGTCCTTAAGGAAGCACATTGCCCTTGTTAGCCAAGAGCCAACACTATTTGCAGGCACCATTGGAGAGAACATCGCATACGGAGCATCGGATAAAGTCGATGAAACAGAGATCATAGAGGCTTCTAGATTAGCCAATGCTCACAATTTCATTGCTGGCCTAAAGGATGGATATGACACTTGGTGTGGAGACAAAGGGGTGCAGCTCTCGGGGGGACAGAAGCAACGTATTGCAATAGCTCGAGCCATATTAAAAAACCCGTCTGTGCTATTGCTAGACGAGGCGACAAGTGCACTAGATAGTCAGTCGGAGAAAGTAGTGCAAGACGCGTTGGAGAAGGTGATGGTGGGTAGGACGAGCGTGGTGGTGGCACATAGATTGAGCACCATAAAAAACTGTAATAAGATTGCAGTATTGGAAAAGGGGAGGGTGGTGGAGATGGGGACGCATTCATCTTTGTTAGAGAAGGGCCCCAATGGAGCTTACTACTCGCTAATCAGTCTCCAAAGGACCCCGAGTACTGATATTAGCCGCCCCTTCAACTGAAGTACTTGCATGCAATCATGAGGACCGGCTTCCTATTTAAACCTCCTTTTTTGGTCGGTGAATTAATTAAACACCCAACCCCATGATCATCATTTGCATGCATGCATGGCAGCCCATCATGTTGCATGCATGCATGACCTTGATCAATATCTTCTTCTTTTTTTCTTGTACTACTCCATCTATCTTTATGATCTGCAAACGTACGTAACACACGAGGAGATAAAAAAAAGTTTGCTTCAGAATGCAACAGATATATATATATATATATATTCTCTTTTCCATGCAAAATGTAAACTTTGCACCTATATATATATATAGATCGACCAGGGGTAAAAGGTGTGCTGCTTTAGAATGCAAGACACTTTTGTTTTTTCTTCTTTCTTTTAAAGATGTAAAACTAATTGTGACCTTGATTTCAAGTCTAAGTAGCCTAGCAAATCTGGGACTACGGTACCGATCCATGGTACGCGGAATAATGTGGAAGTATGAATTGAGAGTCTGAGTCCTCGTCATGAGGGGCGAGATGCAGTTGGGTTGTCGGTCTTTCAGTATTGGAGCGTTACCAAAAAAAAAAAAAAAAAAAAAAAAGAGGCCGAAGACAGGGAACTTGGGTGGGGCAGTACGTAAAAAATTCATGAAATTTGCTTTGCATGGCCCTAAAACTGGGACCTTTCGGCTCTAATTGGGGCTTGCAAAGTGGCCTACTTGACCTTTCTGCTCTCTGGTCTGCTCACTTGTTCGGCTTCCCAAACGGGGCCACCAATATCCACCCATTCAACTTGTCTACACTACACGTACTTTATGATCAGGTGATGATCGAAGTATCACAGTTTTTGGTTGCCTTTAAATAAAACTGGGATGGGTTGGATTCTCTGCCCTGTTTTCACAGAAAAACAAAATTCGCAAGCTTTCACTTTTGGACAACATTGTGTAGACAATAAGATTGCTAGCTAAGACAACAAAATTACAAACAACACTTGTTTTAAGATTATGCAAACAGAAACAAACGAATTGTTACTCCTCGAGCGTTTGAACACGACCATTTCGAGGAACAAGAGTTCGTAACTTTTGCGGTACTTCCATCTCATTTTCTGCTTCTGAACTCCGAAGAGTTTGTACTTTGTACGTCTAGTTGGGCAATCGCTTACTCAGCCCGTGGGCCGGAAGAAATCGGCCCAATATATAATACATCCAGAAAATTCGAGCAAAATGTTGACTGAATGTCCTACTTGAGCTAAACCTAATATAGCCTTGGCCCAACCTACTTTAAAAAAAAAAAAAAATCTACTAGTTTAAAATATAAGTTGCAATGAACCCACCTTTCAAAATTTTACCATTAAAGTTATGCCACGTTATTTATTATTTTAAACATTAACGAGAGGATAAGTTACAACCTTATTATAAAATAAATTAATAGAAAATTAGGTTATAATTTTGATAGTTTAGTGTCATGTTAAAATCATGATCAATATCCTATAAAAAAACTCATGATCAATAATTTGAATAATAAATATAATTTCCCTAAATCGTTGTTACCTTTAAGATATTAGAACATTGGCAATAGTCTTACCATTGCCTAATGCAAGTCTAAATTAAATGAAAATGTGAGAAAAACCTGCTGCATTGGCCTAGCTATAGTATGAAAGTTTGACATATTAGTTACAGTAAATGTTAGGACCTCTCCATGTTTGAAGAGTGACTATTTTGAGGCCAAATGAATATTTTAATATTTATACACTAGCCGTTGATCTTGGATGAAGCACATAGCTTGTGATTTTGTTAATATTTACATGATGCAGATCAAAAAATTATACTTATATTAATTTACATTAAATGAGTTAGATCATAAATATGTGATTGTTGGGTGTATGGTTGGTAAAATATATTTATTGAATAATTAGATTGAGGGAAAAAATAGTTGAAAAATAATAATTTTATTTTTTTAATAAAGTTATTAATTAATTTATGAAGTGTATTTACAAAATATTAAAAAAATTATTAAATATTATTAAAATATATAATATTATATTATTATTTAAAATTTAAAATAGTTAGTCCAATATAGACTAATTTAGTTAGGAGTCCATATTATAGTTAAAAGACTATGAGTTCTATTTTAGACTTGACAATGACTAATCCATTGCTAAGGCTCAAGCCTAATTTCCTTCTTTTTTCCCCCTTTTGACAATAAAAGATCACACACACATATATATAGAATAATGCTACTCTGTCTTTCTATTTTGTCCCCTCATTTTGATTTCTCATATATTTAAATTTTGTTTGTAAATTTTTTTCTTTTACTTATTGATTAAATAAATGATTATTAGTGTATTGATATATATATTTTTGTATATTTTCTAAAAATATTTAAAGTAATAAAAAATTATGAATAAAAATTATGAAAAAAATTACAAATGTGAGTTTGCCTAGAAGGCATGCCCAGCACTGACCGCTGGGCGACACCCTATCATAACTCATATATATACATATATATATATATATATATATATATATATATATATATATATATATATATATTAAAATATGTAGAATTGAACTGCAAATTATTAATTTTTGGGGCTTTTTTATTTTAATGAAATGGCATCTAGGATGAGATCATGAGCATGGGGGATGATTTCGTGATAAAGAAGGCAAGACGGTCTGGGATCGGCATTTTCAAAACGATACTTAGAAAGAATTTATGAAAAATATTCTTTCTTTATTTGTGTATTTATTAACAATTTATGGTAAGAAGTAATAGTATTTTTAATTACAAAATGCTACAAAAAATTGCAATCTCAACCTATTAAGAAAATAAAATTGATTTTATAACACATTTTTTATGCAAAATATTTGGCCACGTCATTATTTAATAGAATTTTTTTTTTTTTGTCAAAAGAATTTATTTTTTGAGTTTTTTTTAAATAAAAGACAATTGATATTTATAATTTTAGAGTGGGCAAATCTTAAATATTATTTAAAAAAAGAGAAATATAAGATTCATAAAAAAATATTTTATAATAATAAACTTAATTTAAATATATATATATATATATATATACACACACGAGAGTTGCATATACTACGACTTCGTATCATCCTCTCATCCGAGGCTCACATTGTATTATTGTTTTTTTTGAAAAACCAAGGTACGAACAATGAACCCACAGGCGCATCCAAGTTACACCTATTGTGACACGGCGTCTCAACTCTCACGTACCAAAACCAAAACCAAAGCCGAAAGCTCTTCCATTCGACATATATTTCCGCACATCCCTCTATATATTTCTTTTTGTTCTTCTAGTTCTTCTTCTTCTTCTTGCGATCAATTACCTGAACTAACTTCTCCATGCATCCCTTGAGATCTGCTCACTCTTTTTGCCTCCATATTTTTCCCTAGAAAATCTGTGAGCCAGAGAGAGTTTTGTTTTATGGTATTGTCTCGGAATTTCTAAAAAGTGCTTTTTGCGTTTTAGTTTCTTCATTCTATGCTGATTTGTGATTTCGGTGGTGGATTAGTTTGTTGCGTTTGGTGGGGATGAAGAGATTAAAAGATGACCTTTACGCTGGTCCTTCTCAATTCAAGCGGCCATTTGGTGCTTCACGTGCGGACTCGTAAGTTTCCTTCTATGTAAACTTTCTTTTTCTTTTACCTTTCCCCCCTCTCCTTTCTCACTAGAGTTGTTAGTTTTGTATGGTTTGCTAATAAATCTTTCATCCAAGGTGGGGTGGGGGGTGTATAAACATAGTCGATCATGTTGGTGGTCGTGCTGTATTCGATATTTTCTCCATTAACGATTCTGCTCTGTGATTTTTCTGTCATGGTGTTTGCTGAATTTTTCTGGGGCTTGTTATCTGATTCACTTTAATTCGCTAATTTATATTTGGAGGAAAGTTTCAGCAAGAAAATCTTGAGTTAATTGAGGCAAACGGCTTCTATTTTTTGGGAAAATTTTCCTGGAATAATTCGAGTGTTGAGTTGACTGAGACTCGGCTTAAGATCTTAGATATTTGTACCTTCGTGGGAGTGCATAGATTGCATGAATATGTTGTTTTTGTGGAATAACTTTGCGATATATATTAACTGCCTGGGATTAAAAAAAAAAAAAAAACTTTCTCCATGTGAAGCTATGGGCAATCTCAACCCCCAGGGGGCGGAGGAGGCGGTGGGGGAGAAGGAGGGGGAGTAGGTAGTGGTCTTGGTGGTACCTCGCAGAAACTAACAACCACTGATGCCATGACATATCTTAAGGAAGTGAAGGACATGTTTCAAGACCAGAGGGAAAAATATGACATGTTCCTTGAGGTCATGAAAGATTTTAAGGCACAAAGGTACATGCCTTGCACCTATGAATGATGTCTTTCATTAAGGCTTGAATCTAAAAGCTAACTGATTAAGCCATTATTTTTTCTTTCACAGAACTGACACTGTTGGTGTCATCGCAAGAGTGAAGGAATTATTTAAAGGGCATAACAACTTGATTTTTGGGTTTAACACCTTCTTGCCAAAGGGTTTTGAGATAACCATTGATGAAGACGAGGCTCTTCCGCCAAAGAAGACAGTTGAATTTCAAGAAGCTATCAGCTTTGTAAACAAGATAAAGGTAAAATATTTTCTTTCTGTTGAATCGCAACTGTAAATGTCGGTTCCTATTAGATTAACAATGAATTTCATTCATGCAGAAGCGCTTCCAAAATGATGAACATGTTTATAAAGCATTCCTGGACATTTTGAATATGTACCGGAAGGAGCACAAAGACATAAATGAGGTCTATGATGAGGTAAAGACATGTTATGGCTCTGGTAGTTGCAATGCATCTTTGCTTTTTTGGAAAGTTGGTGGTTTTTGTAGTTTCAAAATTCTTAGTGTTTTTTGTCTTGTCAATCTTCAGGTTGCCACACTTTTTGGTGGCCATCCAGATCTGCTTGATGAGTTCACAAGATTTCTACCAGACACTGCACATAATACTCCACTTCTCCAAAACTCATTTCTGCGTTTCAATGAGCGGAGCTCTGGCACACCTGCATTGCAACAAATGCATATGGACAAGGTTGAGTTATGCCTTCCCTTTCCTGTTTCCCAGTTTTATTCTTTTCAACAAAATCTTAATTGTGAGCAAACAAATACATTTTTTTTCAGCAACGTATTAGGCGGGATAGGATCATTACTTCCCATGCCGATCGCAATCTTGGTGTTGATCATCCTGAGCTAGATGATGACAAAACAATGGTGAAAATGCACAAGGAGCAGAGGAAACGTACTGAAAAGGACAGTAGGGATAGGAGAAGTCGTGATCAGGATGAAAGAGACCCTGATCACGATAATAATAGGGACTTCAAGTTGCAGCGTTTTGTTGACAAAAGAAAATCTGCAAGGAAGGTTGAAGGTTTTGGAGTGCATGCAAACTTTCCTTCTTATGAAGACAAAGATACCTTAAAGAGTGAGTCAATCATGCTATTTGATTGGACAATCACAGATACAAGTACATAGATTTTATGGATCTTAGTTGAAGGAGTTGTTAATTTGTTGGTCAGGCCTTGGGTTTGTTCCCCAATGGTCACTATTTCGATTCCCCTCAGGGCCATTGGACGTTTACTTGGCCGTTAACTTCAGGGTCCTATGGGATTAGTCGAGGTGCGCACAAGCTGGCCCGGGACACCCACGGATATAAAAAAAAAAAAAATTGTTACATGTCACATTGACATGCCTGTTATATATACTATCATTATTGTTTTGACTTATAAAAAAAAAATTATTGTTTTGATAGACAACCAGGAAATTTTATATATAAGATAATAGGCATAGCCCAAGTACACAGTATACATGAGTAACACCAAACCAGGATGCTCTGGTCAATGTCAAAATCGATTAGACATATGTAAGAAATTTCCTTGCACACCTTCCCCCACAATAATAATAATAAAACAATTTGCATAAGTCAAGTTGTGTGTAAATATATATTACAGCTGTTTAGATGTAAACAATTAATAGGCTTTATCTTTATTATCATGTGAAAGAAAAATTCTGCATCATGGCATCCATAATGGGTTTTATTATTAGTACACTGGGGCTGCTAGATATATTTGTTATTGTTTTTTAATCTGATACTTGATTGGGATTTTGGAACACTGAAAGTAAGTCATTAAAGGCATCTAGTTGTTCCTAAAATTTAGCTTTTAGTGGCATTATCATATTGCATGTTAACTTCATGATTTGTGGTTTCTTACTTTTTGTTCCAGACATGTGCAACCAAGGATTCATTTTCTGTGATAAAGTTAAGGAGAAGTTGGGCAGTTCAGATGACTACCAGGATTTCTTGAAGTGCCTTAATATTTATAGCAATGGAATAATTAAAAGGAGTGACTTACAAATTCTGGTATGTCTTAGACTATCTTCTGCAATTATTCTGCACATGTAAAATCACTTAGAGTGCATCGTTAGGAGCTTAACAATGTTAAGCTCCATATAAAATCACTTAGAGTGCACATGTCAAATGATGAAGCATATGGATGTTTGTCAATTCTGTTATTTTTTTGTGGGGTGGGAGTGCCGTATTGGCTTAATCATTATAGTAAGTTCTTTATTTTTTACGCACTTTTGCTCCACACACGTGTGTGTGTGTGTAATTCACCATTACCTGAAGGAAAATGTTGTATTTCATCAGATTTTTAAAAATCATTTCGCCTTGAACTGTTGGTGATCATCTGAATGAATTATTACATTTTGGGTTTTCTTTTGCTCTACGCCATCAAGTAACTACAGTTGGTATATAATGGCATGAATTATAATTGAGTAATCGAGGAGAAGATTACTCTTATATGTCTGACGTTCCAGGATTTTGTTGGTGAACTAATGTTATCGATTGTATTTCTAATTCGTGTATGTAGACAAGACCTTGGAGCCAAACCATTGTTTCATGTCCTGTATAAGTCATAAAGCTATCGATTGTTGAAATATTTGATGTCTCTGTTGAATTTAGTTTGGCAATCTGATAGATTGACATCTGCAAATGCTATTGCAACATCTTTGAAATCACTTTGGTTCAAAATCTGTTCATCTCAGGTGACTGATTTACTTGGAAAATATTCAGATCTTATGGATGGCTTCAATGAATTTTTGCAGCGCTGTGAGAATATTGGTAGTTGTGGAATATTTCCATTAGTTACATTCTTTTCTCTCAGTTCCTTATCCACAAGGTTGTTTCTGATTATAATTTTCATTGCAGATGGCTTTCTTGCTGGTGTTATTGGTAAAAGTATGAAAACCGAAATATCCTTTCCTTTTTCTTTTTCTTTTTTCCTTTCTGTGATTGTATTGTAGATTGCATTATTTTCTTGATACCTGTCTTATATTTGTGTTTAGAGGAAGAACTTGATCTTTTACGTGGCTTAATTTAATTTGCTGGACAATTTTCCAAACATTTTGAAGTTTCTTCTAAATTCCGTAAACTCTGATGTAGCTAAATTGTTGATTGCAGAATCATTGGGTAATGATAGCCATATAACCAGATCATTGAAGGTAGAGGACAAGGACAAAGAGCAGAAGCGTGAAACTGATGGAGCTAAAGAAAAGGAAAGGTACAGGGAAAAGTATATGTATAAATCCATTCAAGAGCTTGACCTCTCCACTTGTGAACGTTGTACCCCCAGTTACAGGCTTCTGCCAGACGACGTAAGAGTTTTTTTATTTTATTTGGTGTTTATATGCTTCCTGATAAACATAATCAAATTACTTACTAAATTATGCATCACTCTTTGGTGCTTATCACTTGCAGTATCCTATACCTTTAGCAAGCCAGAGGTCAGAGCTTGGGGCTCAAGTATTGAACGATCATTGGGTATCAGTTACTTCTGGAAGTGAGGACTACTCTTTTAAACATATGCGTAGAAATCAGTATGAAGAAAATCTATTCAGATGTGAGGATGATAGGTAAAAAGACTTGGTGGTAGTTCATCAGTCCTGGATTTTCATGTTTATTTCTTAATGCAGCATTTAATTTATTTGGAGAGTTTATTTATGTTGGCTTTTGATTTTTTCAGTGCTTGCGTATTAATCTAGACGAAAAGGAGTTTGGGGATCTGATTTAGTTCTTCATTAATTTCTTCATTTTCTTATTAATGCATGATCTGGCTTGTGCAATTATTAGTATTTTTTTTAACACCTTTCATCAAGGGTGGAACTCGATAATTCTGATTTTTTCCCCCCAAATTCTATGGCATGTAACGATGGTTTTCTTTACATTTAGATTTGAGCTGGACATGTTGTTGGAGTCTGTCAGCTCAGCTGCTAAACGTGTGGAGGAATTGTTGAACCGTGTCAATGAAAATAATGTCAATTTGGAGACTCCTTTCCACATTGAAGATCACTTCACTGGTTTGTATTTACTAGCTAAGTATTGCCCAGTGAAATTTCAAGACTTGTTGGAGCTATATACTTTTGTTTGCTTCTGACTATATTGGCTTTTTTTACTCATTGCAGCTTTAAATCTAAGGTGTATTGAACGTTTGTATGGTGACCATGGGCTTGATGTGATGGATATTTTGCGGAAAAGTCCAACTGTTGCACTACCTGTCGTACTAACTCGCCTAAAGCAGAAACAAGAGGAGTGGACAAGGTGCCGTTCTGATTTTAACAAGGTTTGGGCTGAAATCTATGCCAAAAACCACTACAAGTCGCTTGATCACCGCAGCTTCTATTTCAAACAACAAGATTCAAAGAACTTGAGCACAAAATGTGAGTGAGCTTTAGTTAAATCAAGACATCTTCCAGTGGAAATGTTACATTTTTATATAAGGGAGTTGCTTATACTTGTTGCTTCTTATAACTATTGTTGCATTGGATTTCCTATTCTCATAGTTCCTGCTTTTTCTACACAGCTTTGGTGGCTGAGATCAAGGAATTGAAGGATACGAAGCAAAAGGAGGATGATTTTCTTCTGTCTGTTGCTGCTGGACACAGGCAACTTGTAGTTCCACATCTGGAATTTGAATATTCTGATATTAGCATCCATGAAGACTTGCATAAACTTGTCCAATATTCATGTGAAGAAGTTTGCTCAACCAAAGAACAGGTGAATAAAGTCATGAGGCTTTGGACTACCTTCTTAGAGCCAATGTTGGGTGTTCCTTCTCGTCCTCATGATATAGAGGATACCGAAGATGTTGGAAAATCTAAGCGACGTTCCATAAATTGCACTGCATCAAGCATAGGAGAAAGTGATGAAAGCCCTGGTGATGATGCTGCCATAATGGATTCTAAGCAACCTGGTAGTGATGAGAATAAAAACACTCTGCCAGAACTAGCGAAGTTTTGTGGGACCATAGCAAATGGGAACTTGGCTAAAGAAAACAATCATCTTGGCATAAATAATGTCAGTAGAGATGATACGATTTGTAATACACTTTGGCCAGATAAAGAGCTGAAGAATACAGATGTGACTCATAAATTGTTAGGATTAAACACACAAGTTGCCTCTGGTAAACAAATAGCCGATTCAAATCCATCTTTTGCAATTGGACCAGAATTTAGTCATGTGAAAACCAGCTTGGAGGTGACTTCAGGTTCGTATTTATGGGTTAATTCCGAAGTTTGTATCCTTCACTCTACTTATGATATATGATTGATTGGCCTAATTATCTTTAGGATCCTTTCCTATTTTATGTATATTTTACTGCTGCTGATATTGAGATTTTTTTTCTTTCTTGGAATTCAAGGTTGTGATGCAACTCCATCCAGACTTGATCACAGTGTCATTCAAGATGACCATGTATCCAGAGCTAATGCTGGTGTGGTACCCTCATCTGAGGTATGAATTGAGTCTTGGAAATTCTTACTCTACTTGCCTCAGCAAAAGTACTTTACATCAGTTAGACCTATGTTCATTATAAGGGGTGTTTATTTTATTGATAAGAACATGTTTGTATGCCCCTCTTTGGTGCTTCAGGGAGGTGATGGTGCCAAACTAGTTTTGTTGCCAAATGGAATGATTACAGAAGGAACCAATCTTAATAGACGTCATGAAGCATCTACTAGACCCTCTAAAATTGAAAAAGAAGAGGGTGAGTTATCGCCTAATGGTGATTTTGAGGAGGATAATTTTGTTGCCTTTGGAAAATCTGTTGAGCTGGCTATGGCTAAGGAAAAACAAATTAGGCAATACCAGGCTGGGAATGTAGAGGAAAATATTTGTCAGAATGCTGGAGGAGAGAATGATGCGGATGCTGATGATGAGGACAGTGAAAATGTTTCTGAGGCTGGTGAAGATGTCTCAGGCAGCGAGTCTGGTGGTGATGAGTGTTCTAGAGATGAGCATGAGGAGGAGGAGGATGTAGAACCCGATGAAGCTGACGGTAAGGCTGAGAGCGAAGGCGAGGCTGAGGGAATGGTTGGTGGACATGTTGCTGGAGGGGATGGCATGTTACCATTGTCAGAACGGTTTCTTCTGTCTGTGAAGCCTCTTACAAGGCACTTGCCAGAGGCATTTCTTGACAAAGAAAGAAAAGATTCTCGAGTTTTTTATGGAAACGACAATTTCTATGTACTTTTTAGGCTTCATCAGGTGAGAAATCTTTATTAGTTAATGCTAGAGAATTTCTGGAGGAAATTGGGTTCTAAATTTCCAGAAACCACATTATTATATAGCCAAAGGGAATACTCCACTCCTAAAATCATCCCAAGCGCGAAGAGGCCCTTCTCACTTAAGCTCAAGCATTTACTTTTCTAGTTAGAGTTTAGTTTGTTTATTTTTTTCAGCATGCTTAAGATCTACCTACCCTCTTTGAATTTGCCAGATACTATATGAAAGGATTTTATCAGCAAAATTGAATTCGACGGGTGCTGAAATGAAATGGAAAACTTCAAATGATGCTAGTTCACCAGATCTCTATTCCAGGTACTATAGTATGCCGCATCTTAAGTTCTATTTAAAATTTGTAGTGCTCATGCATAATACTTTTGGCTGCATCATACACATGTTCTGCAGATTTATGAATGCATTATACAATTTACTTGATGGATCTGCTGATAATGCTAAGTTCGAGGATGAATGCCGTGCTATCATTGGAAACCAGTCATATGTGTTATTCACATTGGACAAGTTAATCTATAAATTAGTCAAACAGGTTTGCTCATTGCTCTTTAGATATACTCATCTCTTATTAACACCAAAAGTTCTGAATTGTAGTTTTTGCTGCAGCTTCAAACTGTTGTAGCTGATGAGGTTGACAATAAGCTTCTTCAATTGTACGAGTACGAAAAATCCCGGAAGCCTGGGAAGTCAATTGATTCTGTATATTACAAAAATGCACGTGTTCTTCTTCACGAGGAAAACATATATCGTTTGGCATGTGTAAGTCCTTTGTGCTCAACACCCACCCTCAAAAAAGTAAAGTATTTGCTGCATGCAGTATATGCTTCAGTTCATAGATTACTGTTTTGCACATACTTGATTTTTTGTGTGTTCTGCAGTCCTCTGCCACCTCCCGGCTGTCCATCCAGCTGATGGACAGCGTCAGTCAAAAGCCTGAGGTGTTTGCAGTTTCCATGGATCCTAATTTTGCAGCTTATCTGCATAATGATTATCTGTCTTTTTTTCCTGGGAAAAAGGAGCCACACGGCATCATGCTACGAAGGTAGTAATCTTGCACTTCAGAAATACACACTTCGGTAATGTTTCTTTTCTTGTTCCAATGACGGTACTGGTAGAGTTATGGTTCTCAGTTGAGATCCCATAGAAATGCAAGGATTTTTTATAGTCTAGTGATTTCAACTCTTCATTCTGTATGCCTTTCCAACCTTTCTCCCAACAAACCTGAGAGAGAGAGAGAGAGAGAGAGAGAGAGAGAGAGGGGGGGGGGGGGGGGGGGTTGGATATACCCATTTGATTAGAGCTCAATATCATGTCTGAGGAAACATAATAGGTCCAGGGTGTAACTTTCTGCTTACTATTATGTTCGCAAAACCAGCTTAAATATGCTTCGATTCAAGATGGTAGTTTTTGAAATTTGTTGATTACTGAGGGTGTAACCCGTTGCTTGTTATTTTTATATGCAGAAACAAGCAAGCATATGCAGGCCTAGATGAGTGTTCTGCCATATGCATGGCCATGGAAGGTATTCATGCGGTTCATGGGTTGGAGTGTAAAATAGCTTGCAACTCATCAAAGGTATAATAAAGCGTGCGGTCTTAGAAATCTTATGTTTCACTTGATGTTGCTCTTTTCCTAATGCTGCATTGCTTTCATATGTTTGGTTCAAAATGATCACTAGGCACTATATTGCAGGATGTCATGATTTGAGAAAAGGAAGTACATTGTACTAATAGTTAAAACACTTTCAAAAGTGACAATAATCACTAGTATCAAGGTAGGTTACAGAGATAATATTAATTGGAATTGACAGCATGAATACCCTAATAATTGGAATCATTTGAGGCATAATCACCGATGGTTTAGAGCCTCACGTGCTTTACGTTTATGCTTTTCAGCATGTCTAGTTTGCTTCTGGTTTTGATATTCATTGATGTATCATGTGGCCAGATTTCCTATGTTCTGGACACAGAGGATTTCTTCTTCCGTCCTAGAAGGAATAGAATAAATTCATCAAGAGGCACATCTTCGAGTGGTGCTGAGGCAAGAGTACAACGGTTCCACAGATTCTTATTGTCTGCATAGCAGTCTATTGTGTGCCACTCGAACACTCAGAGGTATACGTTGAGATTGCACACTTTAAATGTTGTACAGTCAACTTTTAGGCGTTCTTCCAAAGCACTGTGCGTAGTAATTGGGGACTCATCCTGCCTTTGTTCGTTTGCAGGTCATTGGCGCGTTGAAGCCAGACAAGTTTTTTAATATTTTTTTTTTGGTTTGTTCGGGAATGTGATTATTCTGTTCGCGTATTGTACACCTATTTGCCAAATGACAAGTGAAGGGGATGTTAATGGCCCGGGGATGGAAGTATGTCGTGAGGGCAGCAAATGAGCGGCATTTAAGCCACTGTAAATACTAATAGGGTTGGATGCATAACATTTTGTACAAATCTTATCATTGCTCTTTTTGTACATAGGAACATTTCTTCTTCTTCTTCTTCTCTCCAAACCCACATTTAATAACCACGGGCCTAATGCTGGATCCAAGATATGGGAAATGGCAGAAATCTTTCAGCTTAGAGACTATATGTTGTTCTATGTAAAAAACAAACGCTTCGCGGATGTCTTGCATCTGCAGTGACCACCTGCCTGTGGAACTTCGTTGTTTTGTGTTGAATGCATTCTTTCTTAACAAAGTTATTCTTTCTTAACAAAGAAAGAAGCGGGCCCAAAGCCTGATGATAGATGGTAAAAATGGTGCATCTTTCTCTTGCTTCGCTTTTCTTAAATTGATGGCTGTTTCTATATATCTTCTTAATTATATATTGGCTGGATGGGAACTGCATCATCATGTGTTCCCATTTGTAGAATTCGTTCCCGAAAAATTCTTGTGAACTTCATACTCATTCCAAGAAAAACGCATAGCCCATGTATATCCAAATTCTGGGCAATGCAACTCTTTCCTGTGACTTTGTTGACACTGTGCAAGTTAATTAAATAAAAATGCAAGGAAAAAAAGAAAAAAACTTCTGATGTTATAGAGAGCTCTTCTCTCATAGCATTATTGTTGGCTTGGCCAAAGTTTAAGAATGACTAAAATTTGATTAATATGTGTCCAAAAAAACCTCACATTGGATTGGACATTGCTAAAAGAATTTGGATGTTGCTAAAAGAATTTGAATGGTAACTACTGTCCTTCGCCAAATATGAAAGACTACAATAACTTTATCAAATATTAAAATAATACTTTTTCACTTCAACAAATATAATTATTATTGACATATAATTGTTAGAATTACAAAATGTGATAAAAAAAAATTATTAAATTAATAATATTTTATTTTTATATAAAGAGTGAATGGATAATTCAATATAAATATTAAATTTAAATGGAATGGGCAAATGTAAATTTATATAATATTAACTAAAATTTAAAGATGCATTTAGTTAATCTAATGAGAATGCTTAAAGCTACTTACACGAGGCCAACTAACATCTTGACTTTATCCTATATTAAATGGGATTATTGTATCAAAAATGCTGAAATCATAAACGGGATCCCGACGAGTGCAAATTTTTTTTTCTTTTACTTAGTAATTAAGGTAGTTTTTTTTTTAATAACATCAAAATATTTTAAAAATACATTAATTTTTTTTTTTTTACGCTTATCGGGATCCCAATCTCCCATGTGCGTCTATAAAGCCACTCTTATTGTATTGCTTGGGCATCTTGATTACTGTAGTAACCCGGCCATGAGATAATTTTATTTTAATTTTTTTAATTTTTAAAATCGAGATAATTTTAATGATTTGCATGGAATGACCCTCATCTTTGTAAGTAGATGAATTCTATTTACAGTTTCTATTTAGAGATTATATGTACAAACTATTTATTAAAATAAAAAAATTTTATTTTAAGTAAAATATTTTAATAATTTTAAAAAATTTTAAAAATAAAATTATCTATACATATATTATAATCTCTAAATGGGGACTAGCATTACTGACAATTTTGATTTTTGACTTCGACCTTCCAACTTCCAATACACGGAGAGAGAGAGAGAGAGAGAGAGAGAGAGAGAGAGGTATAATTTAGAAGGACAATTTAGAGGCATGCAAACGACGCTTAAATGGAATCTGTTCATAGCACGTGGCCACATGTTACTCTTCTTCAATTAAGGACGTACCAAAAGGCGGACTCCGCGAAGCTCCCCAAGTTGAGTTATAATATTATAATAATACTAATAATATTATGATAACATAGCAAAGCAGAAACGAAGAACATTCCAAGAACCCAGCCCATTCAAACCAGCCTAACTCTCCCATCAAGGGCAGCCGTGTTTTGCTTCTCTGCTATACACGTGAGTCGTGACTACACCTGTTCCACTTTCTCTCGCCTTGACCATCTCCAAATGCCTCTTGAACTCCTTGACCATCTCCAAATGCCGTGTCTGTCTCTTATATTTATATATTTAGAGGTTTCTCTTCTATATTCACTTCCATTTCATTCATTGTTTTGAGTATTTGGAAGGCTAAACGTAGAGACCCAATCGATATAGTTTGATAATGTTTATGCCGAGAGCTCTTTTATCTGTGACCGTTCTGGTTTTCATGTTTCTATCCTCTGGCGATGCAATTCGATCATTTCCTAACAAGCTGACATGTGTTGGCGACGAAGCACCCATTGGATTTCGCATGTCTATGCAATTCTCAGAGGCACCAGTGTACCAAAACGAGCCCCAATGCGCTGCCCCTCCCAGTAACAGTATGGTATTTGCGCGTGACCCTTCGCTTGTTCACATCGCCATGACGATCGATTTGGAATACTTGCGAGGGTCTGTTGCGGCTGTACATTCAGTTCTCAGACACACTTCTTGCCCTGAAAATATATTCTTTCACTTTATTGCTTCTGATTCCAGTTTAGAAAACATATCTGAGCTTACAAGGATAGTAAGGTCGGCGTTCCCTTCTTTGGGTTACAGGGTTTACATATTCAAGGAAAGTACAGTCAATAAGATAATATCATCCTCGATTCGTCGGGCTCTTGAGAACCCATTAAACTATGCAAGAAGCTACTTGGCCGATATACTCGAGCCATGCGTTGAACGTGTAATCTATCTGGACTCCGATGTCATTGTTGTCGACGACATTCAGAAGCTTTGGACGATTCCTCTAACTGGGTCAAGAACAATTGGAGCTCCGGAATATTGTCGTGCAAACTTCACCAAATACTTCTCGGATGAATTTTGGTCCGACCCTGAATTCTCGAAGGTTCTAAAAGGGAAAAGACCCTGTTATTTCAACACGGGTGTGATGGTGATGGATTTGGTGAGATGGAGAGAGGGTGAGTACACGAGGAAGATTGAGAAATGGATGGAGGTTCAGAAAGAGAGGAGGATATATGAGTTGGGTTCTCTTCCGCCATTTTTGTTGGTTTTTGGTGGAGATGTTGAGGCAATTGATCATAGGTGGAACCAGCACGGGCTTGGTGGAGACAATGTTGTGAGTAGTTGCAGATCTTTGCATCCAGGTCCTGTTAGTTTGCTACATTGGAGCGGTAAGGGGAAGCCATGGGCTAGGCTCGATGGGAGGACACCATGTGCAGTTGATTACCTTTGGGCTCCTTACGATCTCTACAAAGTACAAACACCGTGACCATCCTCATCACCATCATTACCAGGCCAAGGCGTAAACAACACTAGCAATTGGACATATATATTCTTCTAGCACGGTATACTATGATTGTTTTTATTTTTTCTACAGTCATCAATATTCATTTTTTGTATAAAGACTCTAGAGAGGCACTCGTATTCGGTGGAAATTACATATCGTTTTTTTTTTTTTTCCTCTTCATGGTTTTTGGTTGAGACAAATTTTGGCAGTGTAATTGATCGGACATGCAATATGAATTTTATAATTGAAACTTCCCTGAACTTTTATCAGCAGTCCAGGTTTTGTTCCCAAAGTTTCAAAGTCTACGTGCTTGATAAAAGTCTCCGTAAAGAATACGAACTCATCTTCGACTTCTCAAGGTCATAATAAGTAGTTTCTTGTTTGTTTGGATACTCGAGCGTAGTTCTACGCTCATAAGCAAGACACCATCAATTGAGCGTTCCGCATATGGTTCTTGGATCATGAATGATTGCAGCAGCAAATTATATTAAAAAAAGATATCAGAATACGTAACGAGGCAGGCTTCCTATATATAACCGTACGCATGAATCAAACGGTAAAAAGAATTTGACGTTCGTAAGAGTAGGGCGAGAACCAAACAAATCAAAAAAAGAAAAGTCTCTCTTAGTTGTATTATAAGGACGTTTATTGAATAAATGAATAGCATGTTTCACACATTAAAAAAGAAAGATCTTTCCCTCATTGCTGTAGAAATGTTGAAATCAACGGGCTGCTGAGACATTAACACATGGTTGGAAGTTTCAGATGGCGACAGTCCACGGATTGAAAAGGTTTTTTTTTTTTGGGTTGGGGGGGGGGGGGGGGGGGGGGGAAGATAAAAAGGAGTGCGAGAAGAACAATGATAAGATGAAGATTAAATTGGGTTTGGTAGTAAAACCTTAAGAACTTACTAAAATATGACAAGTGGCAAAAAAAATATAAATGATTATAATACACAAAAGGTCGGGTTGGCTGCTCCGAGCATTTGGGTCAGGTCGCGTTCTCAGCTTCTTTGGACACCCCCTGCTTTCTGTACACCACCACCGCCACTAGAGTCCCGCAAGTTGGTAAACTGCGATGAAACAAGCAAGAGCATGAACATAGTTACAGAATGCGGTTTCTACATTAACCACAATATTAACACAGGTAAGGGGAAAAAATTAAGAAAAACTCTATATACAGTCGTCGTGGGGAGTCGGGATGAAATCGTCTAACAAAGCTGATCCCACTTTCTCCTTTTCTTCCTCCCTACTCTGCCCCCTTTCTTTTTCTCTGGCGTTTTTTTTCTCTCACCCATAGCAGCCCCCTATTACCTTCTCTGAATAGGGTGTAGTTGCTTTTCCTCTCAGGTTTTTGAAGTAATTTTCTCCAATCTTCTTTTTTCCGTTCAAGATTCTTTTTCCGTTCAAGAATCTATTTTTCCTCTCACCCACACTGCCACCTTACTCCATTGTCAATGGCTGAGGATCTTGCACACTTTTCATTTCAGACAACCTTTGTCTATCATCTTTCAAAATTATTAGTCCCAAAAGAAATCGATTCATCTTCTTATCACTGGAACCAAGAAACTAAATTCCAAATAGGAAAAGAAAATCCGCTGCACTGCTTTCTTTTCCTGCATTTTCCCGGGAAGAAAAAGAAAAATCTACTACAAAGTTCCTTTCAAAGGCAAATGGGTTTTCTTATTGAAGGCTTTGGCAGATTACCAGTACCGAGGTGAAAGAGGGTGAGTCTTCGAGAAGGGCTGTAAGAGGAATTGAGCACAGATGGATACTTCAAAATGGGTGGGGAAGGGGGATCAGATGGCCTTAGCGTTGAAAAATTTAGAGAAGCTGATAAGGAAGCCATTGCTACTCTTACTACCTCTTGCACTCAAATCTCTTTGTGCCCTCTTTTCGTTGATCGAACACGAACACGAAGAAGAAGACCTACCTGAAAGACGAAACCCACATGCTGTTTCTTATTTTGGGTGTTGTCTTCTTCTTCTTCTTCTTTTTTTTAATTTCTCGCTGATGTGGCATTAGCCGACTCCCCACCCTTTGCACCACTCGACTGTATGTAGAAGAATTGAAAAATTAAAACAGAACAAAACAAAGAGAAGAAAAGAACATACAATTTTCGGCTTTCTTCTCTTCACAACAATCCAACAGCACAGCTCAAATGCAACCTGTTCTCCAAGCCCCTTAAGTGATGACCCAGCAGCATACACCTTATGGCCAAAAAGTTAATGTAAGAGATATACCCAGACGGGAATTGATCCACTTAATAAGACAGAATTTGAGCCTAGATTGGCTACAGAATCAGTCAAAATGACAAATACTAACCAGAAAAGCAACTTCGCCAGGTAATCACGTGAAGTGCCTATAGTGCCAGAAAATTCATCGCCCCCATTGGGGTGGGTCTCAGTACTTCCATTGATTGGGCCTCCCATAAAATCAGGAGTCCTCTCTTCTTTGAAGAATGTACGCAATACATTTTGAACAAGTTGTTGGATAATTTCTTCAACCTCTAGTGAGGATGGACGAGATAGTTCAGTCACCTGTTGAAATAAATCAATTGCAAAGAGAAGACTTTTCAGATATAATGAAGGCTTAAAACTGGTGGGAAACATAAGACAATAGATTGCCGGAGACTAGAAAAAGTATAGAGGAACACTATTAGCAAAGGAATTTTAGGTCATCACCATATCAGGATCCAAGGAACGCAGATAATCTAACAAATTGTTCCTATTTCCTCTGCCATTTTCTATTTGCAAATTTTCCTGCTTCCAGGCATTAAGTTCCTGATACAATATACACCAGTCAGCTTCCAGCAAGAGTATCAAGCACGTTGATATCTAATCATGCAGGAGGAACTTGAAACAATGCAATTTACTTCGGATACAAGTCATATTTCTTCGATTGAGCTGGTTAATATTAATTTTATGGAAAATACTTTAGCCACAAAGGGATTACACAAAAATAAACTCACAAACTGATATGACTTGATGTGGTACGTCAGATTATAAAATTACTTTTATTACAAAGCAAATCTAACAGATTCCATGAAACCACATCAGTTTGTGGGTTTATTTGTGTAATCTCTTGGTGTCTGTAGCAGTTCTATTAATTTACAATATACAGTTTGTGCATGGTTGAAGGAAACCGGAATATAATTGATTGTAACAGTAAAGTGCATGGAAAACAGCAAGTTACTTTGATAGTACATTAAGTTTGCAAACTAAATGAAAGGCTGGTCATTGAAAACGCACGACCATTTGAAAGGATATTATATTTGATATTGCGCAACTGCAAGAGCATTGAAAAGGACAAATTCCAAGAAGCAAATCAAGGAACCAACAGTTGAATATCTTCCATCGGGAAGAGACCTAGGAAACGCAAGCTTGCTTAACTGGAATGGAATTAGCTCTAAGGTCTTGCTTTACTTAGGATTACACACATGTAATGATGTAAATCTTACCTTCAGAGTTAAAAAACCCCAAGCAACTTTCAAAAGGAGAGTACCAATAAAAACGCTAACTAAACAGTACCAAAACTCGAAGAACGTTTTCCAAAGATTGCCCTTGTCAATTAAACATCCAAATTACTAACAATTCTCAAATTATGTGAAAGTCAAAATAATCCCTGACCTCCTTTGCATCAGACAACTCCGACTGCAACCGTTGAATATAATTCAACGCCTCCGGCGACAAATCCCCAAAAACCTGAGGCCCTATACTTTTCAAATCCTCAATTCTCATATCGGTATCCCTATCCTCCCCACTCTCCTCCTCCTCCTCCGAAATCTCGCGCCGCTCCGAACAATTCGACCTATTATTCGTACTATCAGTCGAGATCTCCAAGTTCCTCGTCAACAATATACGGTACTCAGCGTTCCACAGCGTATACCTAACACCAATACAATTTTTTGTAAAATTTCTTTAGTGAGAATTGGATGATTTATTTTCTGAAATTTATTGAAACTGAAGGAGAGAAATTTTGGTTTGGTACCCGGTGATGATGGAGGAGACGAGAAGGCGATGGAGGGGGCGTTTGGAAACCCTAATCGTGACGGAGAATTGGTCGGATGGAAGCAAGCCTAGCATGGTGGAGATGGTCTGCTTCATGGAATCCTTGGCGGCATCAGAGATGCCCTTGGAGATAACGGAGGTGTCCAATGGCTCGATTCGCTTAAGCATGTTGGCGATTACTGAGAATCCGCGGTCGAAGCCGGACTTCCGTGTCGAGACGAAGTCGTCGGAGACGCCGCCACCATCGACGCCGGATATAAGGCAGCTGAAGATGGGGGCAGAAGAGGAGAGACGGCGTTTTCTGGTGGCGAGAAGGTGGCGGGAAAATAGATAGGCCGGTGCTTGGTTGGGGCGGAGGGGCTTGAGTGACAGGTCCGTGAGGTGGGAGAGTACGAGAGCTCGAGCAGCTGAGGCAGCCATGAATTGAGATATGAGAATGAGAGTGCTCTCTCTCTCTTTTCAGAGTGCTTGTTGGTGATGCCTCGACGGGCTGCTCTCACGGCTCCTCCGAATCTTTCCCTTTCTTTCTTTGTTTGCTATTTCATCATCCTGATATCCATCCATCCATCTTAGCACCCCACGAGATTTTTGTTGGCTCCTGTTGTGACGGAATTAATTCGCCCATTTTGTTGGGCTTAATTACAGATTCGACATTGCATAGTTTTTTTTTTTTTTTAATTATTATTTTTATATTAAACTTTTTATCTGGTGCCTGGTCTATGACATATATATATATATATATATATATATATTTTTTTTTGATAAGTTGGTCTATGACATATTTTCATGCTATGGCGGGTATTTTAAGGAAATAGAATTATTTTCTTATTTTACGCGATAAAAGATAATCTTTAACAAAATAATAAATAAAGAGATTTTATTAAAATTTATAAATTGATATAATTTTGACATAATATGTTTAATTATAAAATAATTCTTATTATAAATTAAATTTAATATATAAAATTACATTAATTTATAAATTTATTTTTATATAATATTGATACAGTTGACGAAATGAAGTCTAGTTCAGCATAAATTGAAAATGTATAATCGTACAAAATAACGTGCCAATCGTAGGTTGTGTTTTTTCCACTAAATCACAAAATTTGGGGAGTGGGCACTGGGCAAGCAACAAGTGGTGAGTATGGGTCGGTTGCCTGTCCCACAGCAGCTTAGCACCACAAATATTGTCGCCTTGTACCCTACCTATATATACTCATACTGTAAGTACAAATTAGATGAGTTTTTGTTACCTTATTATCCCTTTTGTAACATAGAATGTCGACAATGCCATTTCCCAGGTCCTAAATGTTCAGGTAAACAGCACCTTTTTTTTTTTAATCTTACCAAAACTAAGTGCTGCATTACATGTATGACACAGGTGAACATCATGAAACAAGTTTTAGTTTTCTATGGCTTTAGGAATGAAAAAAAAAAATCAGTAATGTAATCGGAGCATGAGATTAATTTTTTCTAACGCAGTAGAAATAATGGGATGTTTGTTGCATCTGGACATATAATTATAGATTAAAGGGAAAACTACACAATAATGGGATGGAAGACCTATGAGATGTCTGCCAACCATAAACAGTATGGCAAAGTTATATTTTAGAACAATGTGCTGATGAACTATACTTCTAAAATTAAATTTCAGTTCAAAGGAGAAGAGTCGACATCCTGTTTCAATGAAAAAAACTCCCAAATGACCGAAAAGAACAAAAATGAAAAAAGAAATAAACTTTTTTTCCAGCAACTAGAACAGAAATCAAGATTGGAAGCAATTTCTTATTTCACTTTCGATAACAAGCCACTATAAAAGACAATCAAACATATGCAAATCCAATATATTATGATAATTGACATCAGTTAAATCAGCATTTGACATGGTAAGCAAGAATAACTTAAGAACGTCTGCTGCATTCAAAGTAATCCACCATGAAAACTTTCGTTAGACTTCTGGAGTACTATATCCCGTGTATCAAAATCATATCCGTAGACACAAATTATAAATCACCTTGGTTGTGTTATTGAGGACGATAAGTTGAAGTCAAGTTCCCCTGTAACTCTATCACTCTTCTCCCTTCTGGATCTTTCAAACCGGACACATTCACAGGAGCAAAAGGGCCAAATTCTATACCCTTTGAGCTGTGTTTTGAACGCTGCTTCAATTTGATCCCATCATGGACGATTCCCAAATCACCATGTCTGGTATGCATTGGCACATCTATTACCGTCTGATTTATCCAATTTGTAGAAGACTCCACCCTATTTCTCTTTGAGATGTCGTTTGTAATATCACTCCCAAACACTCTCTTTTTTGATTCATTCAGATCCGAAGGCGTAACAGATCCATTCTTGGGTTTCTCTTTCCATCCCAACCACCTGAATGCTGGTTTCCTACTCTCTGATAAGTGAGTCTGCACATCAATTAAGAAAATTATGTAGTGTTACGAGAAGACAAACTTGCTACAATCACCGAGTGGATCTTTTTTTACCTTCTCAATCATATTCATGGAAGAAAAAACATTCGCAATATCGTACAGTCGTCTAACTTTTGCTGCATAGTTATTTCAGAAAGGAGACTTAGTGTTAAGTTCAATTTAACTTTCTTCAAAAGAATGATAAAGATTGGTAAGGTCGGTTACTTCTCAAAGCTGTTGTGTCATGCTTATCACCCAGCAATGCCTGTGCAGCATCATCAAGCAAGATGAAATCTATCTGAAGGAAAAAAAAAATGGTGTCAAGCCCACAAACAAGAAAAATTCACTGAGGAAAACCATACTAAAAATTCCCTTACGTCTGAACAGAGGAAAAGCTTGATAAAGCTCTGAGTGAGAATCACTAGAGATTTGTCCCTTCTGTTGTCTATGGAAATGAATGATGCCAAATTAGTCAATGTAAAAATTCATCATACCCAGTCTAAACGTTTAAACCATCCCCTACTCAAAGTTGAGGTCAATCAAAGACATATTCTAAGTTTATATTGTGGAAATGATCTCAGTTTCTAAGACACAGACAAAAAAAAAAAAAAGGGGGTGGGGGAAATAGAGGTCACCGCTTCTCAAAGAGGCTGAAGACCGGGCCTCCCAATTATTTTGGAGACTAGAAGGCACTCCATTTTCAATGTTCTTTGAAACCTAATCAGCATAACTCAAACAAAAATGATGAGAAACACTAAAATTTCAACACAATCTCTGTTTAAATACAAAGGATATGAAGGCTGGTCCTTATGTTCTTTTGCTGTTGTATTCATAAAAGAAAATTTGAAAAGAAATCCAGAACTCCAATTTTTAAGGCCAAACTGAGTAAGAGATTAAGCAATGAAAAATCAGTCAGCATATTTCAGTATAACACATTAATTTCTTCTTGCAGTTTTCTCCGCAAGCAGAAAGACTTCTAAATTTTTAATAGAAAAACAAATAATGGAACTGACATACTTCAACAGGATTGCAGAAGCCAGAGTGATTGGATTTTTCTCTCACACCGTCTTCCTGTAAATGGATAAAAATAGACATTGTCTTACGGTTTCAAAACCAGAGCATTAAAATTTGAGTGACAAAACCAATTTTAAAATTTACCTTGAGCTCCTCTAAAGCCCGAGGAACTTCTCCAAAACCCTTCCACGAGTATTGGTTCTTCCCCTTTTTTGCTATAATCTGTTAAAAATAATGGACTACGCAATCAACTCGGCAATTTAGGCAGAAAACCGACTGAAGTCTGAGCTTTGGGAACACATAACTCAAGAACTATCTTCTCTTTCATTTATTTTTATATTTTTGTCGGGCGAGAAGAGCATAGAATCTTACTCTAATACTCTCCAATATGTTGACTACGTCGTACATACGGCGCCGCTCAACTCCTGCAGATTCGAATGATTTCAGTAGATGCAATCAACAGCCCCTAGTATTTTTTGGCTACCGAGAAAAAAATGAAATAAGAAAAAAACAAAGAGTCAATATCTTCAGCTTATAACTTCCACTAATTTTGATTCGAGAACACAGAGGCTATCAACAACAATCGTTTCCGGGTTCGTTCCCTTGAATATTTTCCATTTCTGGAAAAGTAGACTCCATATAGATCCCTACAAGTAGGTTGATTGCTTTTCTTCCATTTTCTCGGCAACCAAGCATAAGGTAACTGAATGAAGGCAACAATTTTATTCTGTAAAAGAAGCATACAGGAATCAGTAATCAGAGAGATCGGATCAAGACCTAATTTGCTAGCTGCATCGTCGAGCTCGAACGTTGCGACGCCTTCTTCACCATACAACCTCAAGAAACTGATGGAATGTGAGATTGAATCAAAAATCAAAGCCATTAAAGATATCAAGAAAAAAAAAAAATAGAAACTTGAAGGAAAATATAACACAGAAGTAAGTTAGATGAAGATATGGAGAGATTTTAAATACTTGGAGCACAAAAGTCCGAGAGACTTCTCCTTGCGGTGGTAAGCGGGTGGCCTCGTTTCCGGATTTTGAAGATCAAGAGAAGACATTGCTCCTGACAACCACCTGAAAGCTGAAAGGAGGATTCAACACGTTTCTGATCTCTCCATCTCAGTCTCTCTTCTTTTTTTTCCTTGCTGATATATTCTACGAATCTACAGATATAATTGGGAGGGAGGAAGGTCATTTGGCTCGCAGGAATTTAAATTGAAATCTGCTCTATTTTTTGGACCAACTCGGTTTCGGCCCTTTGTTGGGCTTCCCTTCCTGGCTCGGTGGCGGGTCATTGGCATCTTTAACGTAACTAATATTAAAATTTTAATTTTTCAAGTATTTTGCCACTGTTACAGCTTTAAGACAATATTTTCACATTCACTTCGTGTTTAGATTAGAGTGAAATTTTTATTATTTTAATGCATTTGTTGTTTGAATAACATTAAAAGTTCAATACTCAACCCAATTATCTATATATATAATACTAAATATAAATGTTTGATTTACAAATATTATAAAATAAAATTTATAAATTAACGTAATTTAATATAGTATGTCAAATAGTATAATTTATTTTATTATAAAACATATTTGACGTATACTATTAAATCGCATCAATTAATAAATTTTATTTTTAATTTTTTTTTATAAACATAGGACGACTCAATAAATGATAAGTTACTTATCCTTGTTTTAATCTTGGATTTGTGAGATCGCGGCCTAATTGATTATTGACTAATGTAAATGATATGTCAAGATGGTTTTTGGACCTATTGAATATTTTGTACGGTGATATGCAATATCTAAAGCAGTCAAACTGAAGTATAACATAGAAGCTGAGATGATAAAACCACAAACATCCTAGCATGGTTATGAAATTTAATAAATAAAAAAAAGGTTATTAGTCAAGGTTCTATTTCCATCACTACGGCTGTTAAAAAAAACAAAAATCAGGTCAGATAAACCAAAATAGTGGGTTCGGTATCATTCATGACGGGTCCGGTCCGGTTGCTATAAACAAAAACCGGTTTATATATATATATATATATACTAGAAGTTGAATCATCCATTGACAGCCAAAAAAATTATATTTTTGATAAAAAATTGATCCTAATCAAAAATTTAATATTGGAAAAAAAATCTAATAATTCAAGTGGAGTATAGAATTTACGTTGAGCTTAACACCCTCGACCTGTAAGAATGATATGCTAAATACATTATTGATGTCTACGGTGATTTGTAACCAACTCAATTGTTTTTATTTCTTTATATCATGCATAAATACCAACAGCTGTAGACAAACAAATACATTGAAAAACAGAGAGTTTTCAGCAACGTATTCTATTTTTTCAACAGTACACACATACCAAGTTAATTAATCCTAAAAGGGGAAAGAAAATACAATGTTTTGACTGCAGTGAACAAACCACATAACAAGATTGGTGTCATTTGTCATGCCAAAATATGGAAAATTAGAACATAACAAGTTGTCTCCTACAACAATAATAGATTATACCCAGCGCATCCTTGAGGAGTTCAAGCTTGCATGGAGTGGTGGGCAAGCCAATTTCTGACTTGCTGACAAGCAAAATTATACAGTTTATAGCTGTTCAGAACATCAGAAATATAAAACTACTAAAATAAATAAATATGATATATTGAAAAGATGTGGCACGTAAGCCACCTTAGTCTCCCACAAGAAGGTGTATTCTTTCAAAGAATACCTTTATTTTTAACAAAAGTCTTGAGTTTTAATGCAAAACTCATCTGCTTTTTTAATACCTAGATTTTTCCAAACATTTTAAACCAGTTTTTAATTAACAAAACACATATCTTTATTTTTAATAAAAGCCTATTGCCTCCTCCTTAGACTGAAGAGTCCAAACAAAATTGTTATTTTCGCTATTCAAAGAAAAGAAATGAATCCGCATATTCTGATAATCCAGAAAGATTTAACTCTTACAGAATTTCTAAAAAGCGGAATATTTATCAAACCAAATTCTCAACCAAAATAAATAGAAATAACAATCCTAAACATCTTAAACAAAAAAATGAATTAAAATTCTTAAAAAACATACAAACTAAAATAAATAGAAATGACAAACCTAAACATTTCAAACAAAATAAATAAAAGCATCTATTTTTTTTTTCAAAAAGCTGGAAATGAAAATCCAACAATATATAAACTGAATTAAACATATTAATAATAAAATCTAAAAATCCAAAAATAGGAATGAAATAAAAAAATATGCATATTAAAACCGAGAAAAGAAACTAAAAGAGATGTACAAACCTCATAGCATCATCAACTGCAAATCAAAAAAAGTAAATTCCCTGCAAGAAACAAACCAACCAATTAGATTAACTAAAGGCAAAAAGACGATGACAAAGAAACACAAAAATAAAAAAAATTAAAAAATCTCAAAGCATCATTAACCCCAAACCATACCATGCAAACTACTTTTATGCTGTATTCTTTTAAAACAAAAGTATTATACAGAAATCTCCATTATCAGAACCATTCTATCTTTAGTATAAAATAAAATAACAAAAGCAAAACCTCAACATAATTTAATTCATTGCTAAACTGTCATAGATACAAAAGCCATAAGCTCATAATATAATATGAACAACCAAAAGCCATCTTAAACCACATGTAAAAACAAAAATTAGAATCGTTATCCTGACATTTTCCAACAAAAAAGAAACAATTTTCAACGAAAAAGTAAAGAGGAAGAAGATAAAAATAATAGTTGAACCTCACTAATTGATTTCTATGATGCTTAATGTATCAATTCACAAAAGAGTTCCAAGAATAAGATATAAAATATACTAATAACCAGTTTTTCTATAAAATTCCGAACCAAGAAATTCTAACCTCAGCATAATTTAATCCATATATTGCTGAACTGTCACAAATACAAAAACCATAAACTCATAATATAAAATAAACCAGAAGCAATCTTCTCTTTGATAAGTATAAACCAGAAGCAATCTTAAACTCATACGCTCATACACATAAAAAAAAAAAAAATTTTGAGTGCTTGTTTTACAATTTCCAGACAAACTGACGGATCAAAAGGAAAGAAATAAAAAGAAAAACAAATCCAGAAGAAATAAATATGCTTATTCTATCAATTCACTAACGTATTTGAAGAACATGATATAAAGGATACCAACAACAAGATACGAACCCAAAAAAAAAAAAAACAACTGGTCCTTTATAAAATAACAAAAATATTTAATTCCTTTTTATTCCATTCTATGACCCTGTATTTAAAATTAAATTAAATTAAATTAAAAAAAAAAAACAGAAATATAAGATAAGATGAACCATAACCGATCCTAAAGCCACATGTACCAAAAAAAGGGTAGAATCCTTAAGAAGAAACAAATTCTACAAACTTTCCAACCAAAAAATTTGAATCTCAACATAATTTAACCCAAGAAGCCATCTTAAAACCATATGCATGAAAATAAGGAGGAAAAACCAGAACAAAGATGACAAGCTCGTGGATGTAAAGCATGCAGAGACAGGAATGGAGCTGCACAAAAGCATGCAAACTTGCAGGTGAGCCAAGTGAAACATTTGAGATTATGAATTACTGATTGAATAATCTTGCTGGCAGAACTAAGATAGGAAAGAGAGAAAATAAGTGGATATCATGATATAGGACTAACAATAAGTGTAACAACTGCACTTAGAGAGAGAGAGAAAAAATCCAAGCAAATGGATGAAGAGAAACCCAACATAAATGATCCTTTTCATAAGCATAGAAATCTGGGGATGAGGATGAGGCCCCCCAAATAACAGTTAATGCCTAGCAAAATAAATAAACTATAGAAATCCAAATCATCATAACATTAACAAGTGAATGCACTCTGTCCGTGCATTGAATAATACTAACAATATAGAGTATATCCAAATGCCCAAAGTCTTTTTGCAAAGCTCTTCTTATATACTTTTGATAATTAAAGTTACTTCATTCTGAGAAGTGGGCCTGGAATTGTAGTACACTCAAGACTGAAAAAAATATATATGATCAATCAAGGAAATTGATAGACTTGAATTTATTAAATGGGTAATTGGTTGAAATCATAATATAAACTTAATCTTCAACGATTTGAGAGCTATAAATATTTGCTCTTTTCTAAGACATCATATGACTAAGAAATGGTCTTAAATCTCTCACCTAAAGCGACATCGTTAATTTGATCGGTCTTGTATTCATCATCAAGAAATATTGCTATATGAGGCTGCACAAAAAAAATTAAAAACAAAATTAGAAACTCGAGCTATTGTGAAACCCAGACTATTTAACTCCAAAATTCCCGAGTTTCTTGAAATCTTTAAAAAGGATGGGCTTGTTGCTATTCTCCAAGGTCTTGAACCCAGAATCAGTGCATCTTTCTTGGTCCTAAAAAAGTAAGGGAGAAAAAAATGTTTGCAGATGTAACCAAGGAGGAAGGAAGCTGAGAAATGCAACAAGCAATTTCATAAATAGTTCTTGTTGGATTAAGAGCGGAATTCATAAAGTACAAAATATTTACTTACCCAAGCAAATAAAAGCTTGCTTTTCTACCCTTTCATTATACAATCCAAAGCGTTGTTCAAATACCATCTATTTACCATGCATTTGGATGAAGGTTTTAAGCCATTAGAACCTCAAAATAAAGCAAAATATTATTTAGAAACTTAAAAAGAAACACAATGAATGAGTTGGTGGGGCTTATGTATACTCACTCCGTTGCAGAAGACCATATCCCAACTTTAAAAATTCAGACGCCGCTTTCCAAATGATGTTTGATGGGTGAGCTAAACCTTCATGGAGCTACATGATGAACTGTGAGTTAATCCCAATACTCGGTAAATGCAACAACTACGAAAACAAAACAAAAAAAAATCCAGTCAAATCCCATACAAAGAGAGTGATGGTGGCTGAGCTAGGCTTCTTTAGCCATGGACAGTGAAGAGAGAAAGAGAGAGAGAGAGAGAACTACTAAAACCACCATTTCTAAGGCATGGTGGAGGAGATCGAGAAGAGAACGGTAGATTTGGCTGGCTTGGTGTGGCTTTGTACGGTGACCCATTCCTAAACTGTCATAGATGCAAAAACCATAAATTCATAATATAAGATGAACAACCAGAAGCCATCTTTAAATCATATGTAAAAAAAAAAAAATTAGAATCCTTGTTCTGCCATTTTCCAACCAAAAAGAAACAATTTTAAGCCAAAAAGTAAAGAGAAAGAAAATAAAAATAGTAGTTAAACCACACTAAGTGATATCTACGATGCTTATATTATCAATTCACAAAAGAATTCCAAGAACATGATATAAAATAAAGGATACCAACAACAAGATAGGAACCTAACAATATACAAACCGAGCTTAATATATTAATAACAAAATATATAAATCCAAAAAACAAAATCAATAAGAAAATATACAAATCCAAAGTGAGAAAAAAAAAAACCTGAAAGACATAAAAACCTCAAAGCACCATCAACTCCGAACCAAAAAGTGCAGATTCCCTACCAAAATGTGCAATTCCCAGCAAGAAACAAACCAAAAAAAAGACTAACTAAAGGGGAAAAAAAAAATAAAGCATCATCAACCCCAAACCATACAGTGCAAACTACTTTTGTGCTGTATTTTCTTGAACAAAAGTATTATATTGAATTCTCCATTAAAAGAACCTCTAAATTTTTGGTATAAAATAAAATAACAAAATAACAAAAGCAAAATATTTAACTTTTTTTTTCTTATTCGATTTTACTACTACTTTCATACTGTTGAGGAGGATAAAATAAAAAAAAAAAATTAACCTCAACAAAATTTAACCCATTGCTACACTGTCATAAATACAAAAGAGATGTACATTCCCTACCAAAAAGTGCAGATTTCCTGCAGGAAACAAACCAATAAATCAGATTAATTAAAGGAAAAAAAAAGATGACATGCCAAAAAAAAACTCAAAGCATCATCAACCCCAAACCATACAGTGGAAATTACTTTTGTTCTGTATTTTCTTTAACAAATGTACCATATAGAATTCTCAATAAAAGAACCTTTCTACATTAAAATTAAAACTCAATACTAAAAGAAGGATCATGTAAACATGAAAATCAAAACAGACAGCACAAAAATTTGAAACAGATCGTAATAAAAACTGTAACAGATAGCAGCAATTTCTTTTCTCTCTCAGGTTCTTCAAATTTTCAACCTTTTTCCCTTGATTTCTTAATGAATTATAGCTATAAAACATCCAAAAATGATTGCTAATGGATGTAGCAATTTATAGCATGTAGAAAGAATACCTTGAGGAGAATTACTGAATTAAGCAGTGGAGAAATTCAAGAAGGTAATGTACTAATAGATTTTACTCTATCACCAGTAAATTTTCCATGATGCAGCAATAAATTATGTGTATACTAAATAAATTATGATACAACCATTCCTAGCATAGTAACCAAGCATCTAGATAATCAAGCATCCATATATATTAATAGTTACATTAGAGGGCAGAGAAATAGCGTGCCTGCTTTGAGTGTAGTGCTTTTTGACAATGCAGTGGATGCCTCCTGCTTCGGCAAAGCTTGAGAACTTAACGATCCACCTGTAATATCAACCTCAACGCTACTTATAAAAAACAAAAAATCCACCACAATGCTAGAGCTCCTTATACTGAAACCCAGTAGCCTGCGCAACTCGTTTAACAAAAGGATGTTGGAACAAATTAACACTTAAAAAAGGAATTCCCAGATAAAAGAAAAAAAAAAAAAAAGGAACTAAGCCAGTGTAGCTATTATTCCACGATGGCTGAGCTAGGCTTCTCTATAATTACACCAAAGTATTCTCGATTTATCAATAAGACAATAACAAATAACAAAACTTCCTAAAAACTCGCAAAATAGAAATAAGTGTAAATGTTTGTTTAAGATATCATAGGCCTGTGGATTCTATAGTCTACAATTTAATAAACCTTTTTTTTTTCTAACTAAGAGGAAAACAATTTAACAAACTTTAAAAGCCTTTTGTATGGCTGCCAGGAGTTTTCATCAAATGGGCCATAAAGAACCAAAACCTCCACTCAAGTGATATTAATTCAACTATCTAGCCCTGATTCTTTGGTTTCTGGAATTTTTCAAATCCCAATGCAGCAAAAAACATAAAAAAAAAAAAATTAAAATTTTGTTGTCTTTCTATTTTACCAGACCAATACCAGTCAATTTATAACTACTGCGATCAGTGATGCTGAACTGCAACATACATATACCAATATACCATCAAACTTAACTTGTTGTTTTTAAGGATATTTGTAAATTCTATTCTTTCAATTCAACAAAATCCTGATTCTACCTAAACAAAAGCCCTTTTTAATCTTTTGAAGACATGCAAGAGTCACAAGCAACCGAGCATACCACACAACGGCTGTGTGTGTCCAGAGCAGCCGTCCATACTTCTCCATCATGCCACACAACGACATCAATGACAGGCCCCTCGTCAAACATAGAAACATCACAAATTAGTAACAAAAGAAACTTAGCAAATATAAAAACAAAAAGATACTTAGTACTTACTTCTGCTCGCTTTCGTAGAATATCATTTCTTTTTTGGAGGTCTTCAGGGGCCCTTTTCAGGTTTGTATCTTCCACTTTAGTGCGTTTCTAGAAAAATAATATATGATAAGTTATATTGCAAATCCTAATTAGCTCAAAAAAAAAAAAAAAATCCACAAAAATCTAAACCTCAATCAAGTAGAGTACTTAAAAAACCCATTAGGTTGTCCTAAGCAAACAAATGAAACACTGGTTATGATAAACAAATACATAAAAAACAAGGCACATGCCGTATATGCGAATCGGATAGGCCGCCATTTGGAAAATGCTTTGAGCGTTCTTAAAGCCTCCTCTTTTAGAGCTCTGTTTCTACTCATAGACAGAAACACCAACCCTGTGGCCTAGTAAATGTAAGGACTATAGTTATGGCGTCGTCTGAGAATTTGGCAAGTATCGAACCTTGGGCCTTCCGTCCGGCCTTCGCGGATTCGTGGATATCCGAAGCTTTTGCTCGCGACAGCGACACCCTCACCAAGGCTCTCCAGAAATCTTTCTGCGGTGCTAACTTGGACTTCCTGCAGACCGATACCATCTCTCCCTTCCTCAACCTCATCAAGCCCGACACAGCGCCCACCACCCCCTACCGTCTCAAGTCTATCTGGCGGCTCCGAACCAGAAACGGTGGCCCCCCAAAAACGCCAGTGTAACTCGATTCTGGCGGCACTGGCGGGAAAGGTTTCGAAACGGAAGTCTCGCGCTTCGAAGTGGTCCCAGACGACCTTCATCACGGCGGATCCGGCCAACTTCCGTCAGATGGTACAGCAGGTGACCGGCGCGAGACTCGGAAACTCGCAGATGCCGGTGGTGCCGATCCTGAAACCAGAACCCCAGAGACCTGGCAGCAGGTTGCCAGGGCCGGGATGCCTACCGACCCTCGATACGTAAGCTTTTTTGCTGGACCATCACCAGCAGCAGGCGATGCGACCCAACTCGGCTGCTGGAGCCATAACTGGGGTTTCTAGTGCTGGCCAACTCTCTTTCGGGCCAAACATGGGATTAGCTGATGGTAGCGGTATTGGTGGTCTAAATTCTTCCGAAAAAATATCTCTGACACAATTTTATTAAAGACCAAAATATCCTCTTAAAAACCGAGACAAAGGAAGAACAAAAAGGTTAAATAAGTAACTATCTAATAACACAAAAGCAAATAACGAGTGAAAAATTACTGTAGCTCATTACTGTTCTTAACACTGTTTCTAACACTGTAGCACGTCGATTCCCACTTTTAATATATAAGAGATATAATATGCATAAGTTTTTTATATTATATTATAGATATTACATGCTAACATAAAGTTAATGTAACATTTGATATAACATAAAATTAGTCTTATAATTTTTAATATAACACTTGATATAATATATAAATTTTAATCTTGTAACATAAAATTAACATAACATTAAAGCTCACAGTATAAGTTATTGATGTGCTTTTGATATATACATAAAGGATAAATATATTTTTGGTATAATAAATTATAATATATACTATTTTTATAAATATATTTTTACACATTCAATCATATATATTCGTATAAAAAATATAAGACTTATAAAGACTGTAGTTAAATTTAATATTATATTAATATGCGTTACTTATTATAAAATAATATATTTATAATACAATATAAATAGATTAACAGCTTAGTTTATATAAATATCATATTATTACTAATATAACACTTCTTTTTATAAAAAAAAAAAAAAAAGTAGCATCCATTGATTTTTTGGAGAAAGATGACAAAAACATAAATGTTTTTATAATTTTGTTATAAATGAATGATATTTTTATAAAATAACGATACTTTTATAATTAATTTATAAAGATATATTATTATTTAAAGAGTAATAAAATACTTATAACTTTTTTATTATTATTTTATAATCAATTATAACTCCATCATATTCCCACAAATTTTTTTAAAATAAACTTTAATATTATAAAACTATAATTTATTCTGCTTTTAATTATAAAATAATTGTAAATGGCTTACTTTTTTATCAGAAAAATTGCATAACGTCGCTCTACAGCTACTGTCGAAGGCTCTTGATAGTGCATTTCATATGTGTGTGTGTGTTTTTTTTTTATATGTATTTTTTTAACATTTAAAAAAAAAACAAAATTTACAATATTATTAAAATATAATTCTTTAATTATTAGGTAAAAGAAAAAAGAATCTAACCCGAAATGTCTAATGGAAAAAACTCAAAAAAAAGACTTTTCCAACCGCAAAAGTCTCCTCCACTTTTTCATGACCACGTGATGCTGTGAAATGTAAATTTTTAAATATAATTATTATTATTTTCACGAGATCCCATCTCTATCCCAGTAAATATAAAGGAAAATATCTAATCGATATATAAAAATAATTTTATAAATTAATGATTAATTAAATTATAAAATTATTTTTATTAAAAATTATATCGATTAGATAAATTATATTAATTTATAATATTATTTTTGTGTGATATTTTTTGGATGCAGCATTATTCAAACATACATACTAGTCAAGACTCCAAACAACTAAAGAAAAATTACAAAGAAGGCTCACCCAAGTAACACGTCTAGACGCACACAGTCATCCACAGAGAGAGAGACAGAGAGAGAGAGCAACACACTACTGTTTTTCTCCAACAACGGCAATGGCCTTTAGCACCCGGCGTGGGGGCTGGGCCCACACCTTGCTCCCCTTATCGAGCACCCCAACCCCCAAATCCAAGCTCCCCCGAAAGTCCCGCCGCCGATTGTCCATACGCAACTTCATTTTCACCAACTTCTTGGCTATCTGCCTCGCGATCTCTCTTTTCCTTTTCCTGCTCGTCGTCCTCCGCTACGGCGTGCCCAGGCCCATCTCCTCCCACTTCAAATCCCAGGCGCCACGCTTCCCCAGGCCCCGGAAACCCGTTTACCGGAAACCGGTGTTGTCCGAATCCGCAGCCAAGGACGCCGTTTTGAGATCCACGGTGGACATCACGACGAAAGATTTGTACGACACGATTCAGTTCCAAGATGTGGATGGTGGGCCCTGGAAGCAAGGGTGGAGGGTGTCCTACAAAGGGGACGAGTGGGACTCCGAGAAGTTGAAGGTGTTTGTGGTTCCTCACTCGCATAACGATCCCGGTTGGAAGCTCACCGTTGAGGAGTACTATGAGAGGCAGTCTAGGCGCATACTTGATACGATTGTTGAGACGCTTTCTAAGGTGAAGTGGGCTTTTCTTTTACTCTTTCCTTCTTATTCTTTCTTTTTGCGTTGAATTACAGTGGAGCTGATGAATCAAATAATTGGTTTCGAAGCTTTGATGTTTTGTATGTTACCGAAATATATTTAGGATGTGCGCGCGTGTTTGAAGTGATTAATGAACTTGTCACTATTACAAAGAGCTTAAAGATGCCAAAGGGTTCACTGTTTGGTTTTGGACTTTTCTGTTTAGAGATCAAGTGAAGCCGAAGAGATGGTTTTGTATCCTAGTTTCTTATAACGTTTGGATACTCTGGGGTATTAATTAGAGAACTTATTTCTGCTATGATGGTCTTTTTGAAACATTTAGGGACCACAACGAATTTATTTAATGTTGTTAGCAACAGTTATTTGGGACTATAATATTGTGGAGAAAAGAAAATATGCTTAGGTTTTTTGTTTGTTGCGGGATTAACGTATTTGAAGATGCAGGATGTTAAACGCAAATTTATATGGGAAGAAATGTCTTATTTGGAGAGATGGTGGAAGGATGCCTCAGAGAGCAAAAGGGAGTCACTGGTCAATTTAGTAAAGAATGGGCAGCTCGAAATTGTAGGAGGTGGCTGGGTAATGAATGATGAGGTAATGTTCATGGCTTTATATGAGCTTACATACAGTTAGTTGGGATTTTAGACGCCTAGTATAGATAAATTGATGCCCAAGTTCATTTCCAAGTTTTTGTTTTTATAGGTATTTTTTCCAAATTGTTAATCTTGGGGAAAGATATTTTGTTCTAACGAGCTGGAAGCTTGACTTATCATATCATTCTTTTTTATGCAGGCTAATTCACACTATTTTGCCATTATTGAGCAGGTAAGCTGAAAACTTTTTGTCATAGGTTTCACCATATTATATATTTACTTTTAGAATTATTCATCTTAGAATTAATTAAGCTCCGATCAGCTGTGATTTGCATTGAGTGCAGGACATCTTCAGTTTGAATTTTTTGTTCTTTTTACAAGAAGTTAGTATAGAAATTTTATTAGTAAAAGGACAGACCTAAGTATAGTCAAAGTGTACAGAAGAATAACCTAATTTTTTGTTTTCATATATTCCTCATATAATATTCTTCCAAGGGCCAGAACTTATCGCCGAAAATGATTGTTTCAACCATTCATTTTCTTGCCATTAGGTTAAAACTTAAACAGTGAACAGTTCCTTTAAGAAGGAACGAGTGAAAATCTTGAATTTAATTCTATTGTAAAGTGCTATAACATCCCAATAGAAGGCCTAGACCACCTGGCCTATGCTCCAAAAGGACTAGTCAAAGATACAATTGGAGCCTCATTAGAACCTTATAAAGAGCAAGAACTTCTCATTTCCAAGTAATGTGGAATCCCATATACTTCCCATCTTTATCATATGGGGTATCACAATCTATCCACCTTAAATTCTTGACGTCCTCGTCGGGTCTGTTCGTTGTAGGTGGCACGGCTCAAGTCCCACATTTCTGGTTGTGATAGGATCTGATACCATTTGTAACGCCCCAATAGAAGGCCCAAACTACATGACCTATACTCCAAAAAGACTAGTCAAAGATACAATTGGAGCTCCATCGGAACCTTATAAAGAGCAAGAATTTCTCATTCCCAAGCAATGTGTGATCCCATACATCACATATTCTTATCCTTATCATATGGGGCTCAAGTGCTTTTTTGTATTGGTAATTCCTGTGTAAAGTACTTTTACGTTATCAGGACACTAGGTCTAATTGATGGCAATGGAAGAAGTTTTGTTTAATATAACTAAAATATACTTTTTGACAAGTTGATCACGTTGATGCTTTTGAAATGCTCGTTGTTTGGTTTAATTTATTCTTTATGATTCACTATCTTTTGATATTTTATTGCATTTTAAGTTTACACATTATCTAATTTTAAGCTTGTTGGACTACTGTTCTTGTGTGAGATCATTTGCATGTTTTAAGTTACTTGTTTTGTTGTGGTGTTAAGAATTATATTTTACACCTCATTATTATTCTCCTCCCCTTTGGGTTAGGTCATATGAAACATTAACAGACAAGTCAATTAACACGCGAGGGTGGTGACAGAGAACTATTTGGTTTTGGGTGCTATTATGTTTTTGTATTGCTGTTTTGTACATTCTATCATTCAATACAGCTGTATGTTTGGTAATCCACATCTTTTATTTTTTATTTTTATTTTCCAAAAAACACAATAATGTGGCATACTATCTGGTAGATGATATGTGCGCGCGCGTGTGCATGTGTGTACTTGCAAGGGGAACTAACTATATATTGCTGCATAGAGCTAATATATGTGGTCAAAGAATCAGTCTGCTGTGTGTGTGGGACTGTGTGGGTGGGTGTGTTACCATTCATTCAGGAATTTGTCCTGAATTTATTATCCCATTTTGAGTAGCTGCCCTGATCTTTGCGTAATCCTTGTATCAGATGTTAGAGGGGAATATGTGGTTGAAGGACACAATTGGGGCTGTTCCTAAAAATGCTTGGGCAATAGATCCATTTGGTTACTCACCTACCATGGCTTATCTTCTCCGCCGTATGGGTTTCGAGAATATGCTTATCCAGAGGACCCATTATGAGCTGAAGAAGGAACTCGCACTGCATAAGAATTTGGAGTACATATGGCGTCAGAGCTGGGATGCTGAGGAAACTACTGATATTTTTGTACACATGATGCCCTTCTATTCATATGATATTCCACATACATGTGGGCCAGAGCCTGCTATTTGTTGCCAGTTTGACTTTGCTCGGATGCATGGCTTTTCTTATGAACTTTGCCCATGGGGACAGCATCCAGTAGAGACCAATTCGGAAAATGTTCGGGAGAGGGCTCTGAAGCTACTAGATCAATATAAAAAGAAATCGACCCTCTACCGAACAAATACACTTCTTGTTCCTCTAGGGGATGATTTTCGTTACATTAGCATTGATGAAGCAGAAGCTCAGTTTAGGAATTATGAGTTGCTATTTGATTATATCAATTCTAATCCAAGTTTAAATGCAGAGGTGAAGTTTGGTACTTTGGAAGACTACTTCCGAACCCTACGCGATGAGGCTGATAGGATAAATTATTCACTTCCTGGTGAGATAGGGTCTGGTCAGGTTGAGGGTTTTCCTTCTTTATCAGGCGACTTCTTTACCTATGCTGATAGGCAACAGGACTATTGGAGTGGCTATTATGTTTCAAGGCCTTTCTTCAAGGCTGTTGATCGGGTGCTAGAGCAGACACTACGTGCCACGGAGATGCTGATGGCTTTATTACTTGGATATTGCCAGAGATCGCAGTGTGAAAAGTTGCCTGTAGGGTTTTCCTACAAGTTGACAGCTGCAAGAAGAAACTTGGCTCTTTTCCAGCATCATGATGGGGTCACTGGTACTGCTAAGGATCATGTGGTTCGGGACTATGGAACTCGGATGCATACTTCTTTGCAGGATTTGCAGATTTTCATGTCTAAAGCTATAGAAGTTCTGCTCGGTATCCGCCCAGAGAAAGCTGATCAAAACCCTTCTCAATTTGAGCCAGAACAGGTGCGATCTAAATATGATGTTCAACCAGTGCATAAGGCAATCAGTGCCCGTGAAGGAACTTTTCATTCAGTGGTCTTTTTTAATCCGTTGGAGCAAACAAGAGAAGAGATTGTGATGGTTATAGTTAACAGGCCAGATGTTACTGTTTTGGACTCAAATTGGACTTGTGTTGAGAGCCAAATTTCACCTGAATTGCAGCAGAACAAAAGCAGGGTTTTTACCGGGAAGCACCGTGTCCACTGGAAAGTCTCTGTTCCTGCCTTGGGTCTGCAAACATATTACATTGCTAATGGATTTGGTCAATGTGAGAAGGCAAAACCAGCAAAAATAAAATTTTTCTCCCAGTCTACTTCCATACATTGTCCCACTCCTTATGCTTGCTCAAAAGCAGAAGGTGATGTAGCTGAAATCCAGAATCGGCATCAAACGCTCACTTTTGATGTCAGACATGGCTTGTTGCAGAAAATAATCTTTAGGAATGGCTCCCAAAATGTTGTGGGTGAAGAAATAGGCATGTACTCTAGTTGGGGAAGTGGGGCTTACCTATTCAAACCTAATGGCGATGCACAATCTATCATTGAAGCTGGTGGGCTGATGGTGATCGTAGAGGGTCATTTGATGCAGGAAGTATCCTCTTATCCAAGGACAACATGGGAGAAACCCCCCGTCTCCCACAGCACCCGTTTATATAATGGAGATAATACTATACAGCAGTTACTCATTGAGAAGGAATACCATGTTGAGCTTATAGGCCCCGATTTTGATGACAAGGAATTAATAGTTAGATACAAGACGGATATCAATAACAAAAGGGTTTTTTACTCTGATCTAAATGGCTTTCAGATGAGTCGGAGAGAGACATACGATAAGATCCCACTGCAGGGAAATTACTACCCTATGCCTTCTCTTGCATTCATGCAAGGGTCTAATGGGCAGCGATTTTCTGTTCATACTCGGCAGTCTTTGGGTGTGGCAAGCCTTAAAGAGGGATGGCTAGAGATCATGCTTGATCGCCGATTGGTTAGAGATGATGGACGTGGTCTTGGGCAAGGAGTGATGGATAATCGTCCAATTAATGTAGTCTTCCACATCCTTATAGAATCCAATATTTCCTTCATTCCAAGCTTGGGTTCCAATAATTTTCCCTTAAGCCCCTCTCTTCTTTCTCATTGTGTTGGTGCTCATTTGAACTATCCATTACATACATTCATTGCAAAGAAGTCGCTGGAATTATCTGTGCAGCCACCTCCAAGATCCTTCTCCCCTTTAGCTGCTCCCTTGCCATGTGACTTGCATATTGTGAGCTTTAAGGTCCCTCGGCCTTTAAAATATCCTCAGCAGCCACCTGAAGATTCTAGGTTCATTCTGCTCTTACAGAGGCGTCATTGGGATTCTTCATACTGTCGGAAGGGCAGATCTCAATGCACCAGTGTTGCTGATGAGCCTGTGAATCTGTTCTACATGTTCAAGGGGCTTGCAGTATTGAATGCAAAGGAAACTTCTTTAAATCTTTTACATGAAGACACACAGATACTTGGTTACACCGAGCAGTTTGGAGATGTTGCACAAGAGGGACACGTACTCATCTCTCCCATGGAAATACAGGCTTACAAGTTGGAATTACGGCCACCACACCAATGAATATACACTAATTTTGCTGATGCTAATTGCTCTGTATCAGTGACTGAGTGATTCTACTGCATAGAACGCATCATCCCTGAGAGAAATCATCAACAGTCTGCTATCTCAATGAAAGTTGAAACGTGTGATTAAGTCCAAGTTGTGGATAGGCATGGACGGTTTTTAGAAGCGGCAGGGATGTTGTCAATTAACCGGGTGGGCTACCTTGCTGAGGAATTTGATTAAAGCATATCAGCATGAAATTTTTTTGGTGTCCAATGCTCTTTCAAAATACTCGAGAGAAAATTCGTATCTATGACTTTTTGTAAGTACTACTATTGTGAGACCGTAGCATTTATGTTTTACCACTTACAGACCTACACTTAACTCCAAACATGACGACTTTTTCCTCATTTTGTATTTTGCTTTAATACTTATTAGTAATATTCTCTATGCAGCTATTATTCTTTTTTGGGGGGGGGGGGGGGAGAATAATACAGTGGTCATCTGTTTCTTGAAAAAAACTGCTACCTTAACTAAATTTTTCAGATTTTCTGTTGTATATTGCTTGATTGAGACAGTTACATCATCATCAAGAACGCAAGTATTCTTCTGCGGAAATAAATTAAAGGAGATACTGAGATAAGCAGATGACTTGGGTTGGTTCAACTAACATATACAATGTTGCCATAAAGTAAATTTGGATATCATTTAGCAGTAGGCAAGTAAACTGAAAACATGAATGTTCAGTCAAGAGTCTCCAGATTTCAGAAATCAAATTGGCAAAAAGACCATTCTAAGTTGATAAAAAATTTATGCTGATATGACAATTAAAATGGCAAACAAAAATGTTGCCTAGTTGTTCCTCACTGCAACGACGGAAGCGGGGAAAAAAGAGGCAAAAATTAGAACAAAAACAAGAGGCATTGCGGGATCTGTCTCTTCAAATCACAAAATTATCTCCTCCTGTACACTAATATTAAGAGTCTTATTTGGTAGAACAATGCAGTTTATAACAGCAGCTTCATCTTCCACAATGACTGCTTCTCCTGCATACAGTTAAAACGACATGAGGCCTCTAATTTAGTTCCATAAAACTTTTCATCTCATCTCATCTAATCATTACAACATTTTCAAATTCCTACACAAAATAAAATAAACAATTTAAAATTTTCAAATCCCAAAACAAAAATAATATTAAAAAAATATATTCTAACAATATTTTATTCAATTTTTAACTTTTATATCAACTTATCTCATCTCATATGTGAAAACAAAGGAGGCCTCATTATAGGTCAAATTGCACTGGAATTAATGCCTTTGAACGTCAATAGTATTGAATTGTATAATATAAATCCGAGAAGGTGAGGATGCAGACCCAGGATCGTAATTCCAAGCTTTGCGTTGTAGTCTCCATCAGCCTGAACAAATCAAATGGCGATGTGGTATTGTCAAAATTTTGAAAGGGATCAAATGTCTGTACTTATGCATAAGTGCGGGACAATTGACAGGTTCTTAAGAGCATGAAAACTAAACTGTAAATTCTTTTAATCAGTCTTCAAATGTACCCAGTGTAAAATATGACTGAAAGATCAAAATGAAGCTTCATTTATTCAACTGTATTTTTTGAAGAAAACAAACCTTTCTCCTATAAATTGAAAGGTTTAATTGTATAATTAACATCAAGGGGCCAAGAGCATGTGGCTCAGATGGCATGAGACCCAACCTCTATAAGAGAGGTCTTGGGTTCGATCCCCCTCCCCAATCCCCAATATCAAAAAAAAAAAATTAACATCGAGGGCCTCCTGGAACGATCTCAGGGGCAGTTATAATCAGAACATGAAGAAACAAATCACTGGACTTGCCTGGACGCGCGACCATTTCCCAATAGATGACTTCCACCCAACAATAGAATTAATGATGACTGCATTTTCCTGTCAAGAGAACATTCTATTAAATGTTGTAAAAAGAAAATAAAACATATCATCGTCAGCTTTAGACAACACAACAGCTTATCATGAATTTATTTCCTTGTCTTATTATGTATCCACTTCTTTACCTTAATTTCAACGTCATCCAAGATGATGCAACTTATAAGCCTTACGCCTGCACCTACACGAACATTTGCTGAAATAGACACATTGGGGCCAATCTGTTCAAATAAGCAACAGAAAAAAATTGAGAGAGGGTAAGGTGAAAGCTAGCAAATTCAAGGCAGTCAAAACTGGAGATTCTTGGGTTGCAGCCTTGTACAATATTGGCTTCTTAAAGAAGTTGGAGGCTTGGGTTCACATGCAAGTGCTCCTTGTCTAAAAGGCCAAGACAGACAGAATGCTCAGCAATCATTTTACTTCCAAGTTTTCTTCTTTAAAGAACACACCTAATGTTTTGTACAATTGAATTAAGAACATTCCGTGTATTTTTCCTATAAAATTTACTTCACTATATATAATATAATAATGGTAGAAGGGACACCATATTTCTTTGGATTCTGTCGTGACCTCCTATTGCTTTAAAGATTGATATGACCAGAAAAATGAAATATAAAACACAATACTTTATTTGATACTCCCTCTCTTTTCATCCAAATTAACATTTTCCTAGGTTTTCCCTGACAATAAAGGTTATTGTTGAACTAATCAACTACTGAAGTTGACTTATTTCTAGCTTTCACATTTGATTCCACAGTACCTAACCACATTATATTAAAGGATGTTAGGTCTCTCATAGTTAAAATTTTCGTCAACGACATTTTTTTATAGGTAGATTCTTGTCAACGACATTATTATTAACATTTCCAACTAAAAGGATCATGGGATACTGCTTTTGCTGAAGATAGGTCACTACCTTTGCAGTTGGGTGAACTTTTGCAGATGGATGAACATAAACATCACCAACTACTGTAGCACTTTTAGTGCCATCCCCACTAGCCAAAAGATGGGGGGAGGCTGATCGGAATTGGGCAAGATACAGAGCAGAACATTTTAATGACATTCTGCAATCTCAAAGACAGATTTAGATGGGCGAAAGGTAGTCCAAAGTTAGACATGATGGGACAAATCAAAATGTTGGGCTCAGTTATTCTACCCTGGAGTTTTTATCTGTTCCCAGAAATCCATTGTCTCATATGTATACAATTGCTTCTTTCCAGCAAGAGGTGACAAAATATCTTGGTCCAGTCTCACAAAATCCATAGGAAAGGTTCTGTTAAGAGAAAAAAAAGCAGCAATGAGAACAGAAAGGAAATGGGCCTTCAAAAATCAACAGATGAACAAAGAAACACTAATAAATGCATTATAAAAATAGTAAGTTTTTCATAAATGTGCCATATCCCTTTCATGCCCCAAGGAAATCCACATAATCATGCATAAATTCCACGTATATGACTTGTATCTACTGTTGCAATGCCTCTAATGCATTGTTCTTGCTATAATACAACTAAAATTTGCATTGCATAACAATTCAGAATTCCATTTTTCAATATTGGAAGTAGTAGTAAAATTAAACCTTGTCACAGACTGGAGGGATTCAAAGCTCAACACGCAACGTAGATTAGCTGCAAATAATGTAAAATTAGTCAGTGCAAACAGGATGGAGAAACTGCTTTGTATATCCCACACCAAAAGAAACAATTTGGACACGTGAAAGCTTAATGACTACAACAAGCAGCTTCTCCACTTATTAGGTACATGAAATGAACTCTAAATCACACCTTAAATATTGTTCCACCAACCCAATACATACAAGTATTCAATTTCAGTATAGCTAGTGTTTTAGATTATAAAATTATACTTTCCACAAGGATTAAAGTACTTAAAAAGATCATTCAAAACCCAAATTTCGTCAACAACTTAATCTCATGCTTCCTATCATATGATAAAATGTAAAGCTGTTTATTATTATTATTATTATTATTATTATTATTATTATTATTATTTTTATAAGTGATAAAATGTAAAGCTGTTACTAATGATATCTGTTGTGACTTACTCTAAACATTGTAACGCACACAATTGGCCAAAAGAATCAAAAATTTTCTTCTTAACTTGATATGCATATTTGAGGCTTTAAAAGGGAACATTGCGCAACACCATTTCGCCATTGGTAAGAATTTGGCATTGTGACTTTAGATAACTTGGGTTTGAAAAATAAATACCAACCTCGGTCTTCCCTATGAGTGGACACACCTTCAATGGCAGTAAAAATGTCGGGGGTAAATACATAGACACCACAGTTTATCAAATCACTTACCTACACATCATGAAAATGGTTAACCATAAGTAAACATGGCCAGAAGTGATGAACCACAAGTAAGCCAGGAGGGCTATCAAGCAACAACTTAATTCACAAAACTCAAACAAAATGTGCACACTCTACATACGAATGTCTCAGGTTTCTCGGTGTAGTGCAACAACTCTTTGGTGATTGGATCAGCAACCAACTCACCAAACTGGCTTGCTGATTCAGCAGAAACCTGCATGTGAAGGCAAAAAAAAAGAAACCCGGTGTAGAGCATTTTCAATTTAAGAGTGACGTAGAGCATTCCAATTGGGGAGTGATGTACATAATAATGCTGCAGTACTATGTACCAACCTTAATGACTAACATTGTTCCCATTCCGCCATATGTTCTATGGGCCTCTGATGGAAATTAGAATTGCAAAAATTACGTTCTATACATCTTAGGCATGATTCAACAAATAAGAACCTGATTTTTGGGAAACACAACTGTAAACGTAAGCCATTAAACATGTATCGCACAAGGTGACACTCACCAAGCATATCAGGCAGTGGAAAATTGCAGCAAACATCACAATTCAGCAGAAAGATATGTGACTGCACAAAAGTAGATTTGTGTAATGAGAATTTATATGAAAATAGTTGGTGAACAATTTAGGATTAATAGTTGGACCCAACAACGGGTGGCAAAGAGGGGAAAGAAAGAGCATGGCTTAAACCGGGCAGTCTTCCATGATCATATTTCTGAAGTAGTAAAGGCCACCAGCTGAACCATGTGGTTTGTCCTCCTTCAAGTACCTAGATTCAAAACGATCAACAAGAAATCAATTTAAGATCAAATTCGAAGACTGTCAGAGCTTTATACCCACTACACCATCATGAAAAATCAAAGCACAGTTCACCTCACTGGAACTTTCAGCTCATTGGATATCGAAGACACATATAGCGCAAATTCCCGCTCCTCGTAAAATCCAATCAAGAAAATTTGGGCTAGATTGGGTATCTACAGCACAGAGATGAACAACCCTCACAATCAACTCAATAAACTATAATTGCAAATTCGTTTAGGAATTCCACTTGGCTTTTTTTCAATTATTTGAGAGGAACATTTTTCAAATTGGTAAAACCCAAATGGCAGGTGAACTAAACAAATGGAAATGGGAAAATCAAGAAAAGCTAACCCTTTTACAAGCTGAAATGGGATGGTGAACCATTGCCTGCCCAGCCAAAGGGAATAGGGGCTTCGGGGTATTGAACGAAAGAGGCCTAAATCTAGTCCCTGGAAGAAAAATAACACAGGAAAAATTGAAAAATGCTTAAAAATAGAAGAAAAAGAAAGTCTCCAAGTGAAGGAGAGTTTAATACCTTTGGTGGGGCCACCAACCATGATCACGGCGACCACCTTCTCCTCCGAGCTTTCCATGTCGATGACCCTAGATCTTAAGCTCCAATTAGTCAGCTTCTCATACGAAAGTATCAAATTATTTCGAAAGATGTTTTATTTATTAATTTTATTTATTTAAAAAAGGTATTTTCTGTGATGCAGGGAACAAAGAAAGCGATTTTGGTGTTGCAGAAAACAAATACCGGACTGTTAACGGAGCTTGAGATAAATCTTCTTTCCTCTTTCTTCTTCCTCCTCTCCTTTGGCCTTTGAAAACTGAATTCAGTGCGGGTGTTCAAACTTCAAAGAGAGAGACGTTAACCGTCCATCCGGGTTTATCAGGGAATGTAAACGATGCATATAAAACGAACAAGAACGACATCGAAGCATCGTGTCGTTGGATTTTACTTTGCTACATTCGGGTGTACATTAGAGGAAAAAGGCTTTGATTACGTGGTCTCAAGTCCACAGTTGGCAGAAGAGGCACCGAGGAGCTACGGATACCATTGGTATTTCAATGTCGTATTTCAAATGCGAGTTTAATAAATCATTGAATCCGAGTTTTGTTATTCCTTTATTAACGCTGCGAGTATATGAATTCTGCAAAGAGAAATTACCGGTGCTTCTATTCCACTTAATGTAGGAATTTTTTTAATTATTATAGAAAGCCAAAATATAAATATATTTTCATGCTTTCTCATATGACGTCAGATTTTTACATCAAGTAATACTATATAAACTTTAAACTGACAAATCTCATACCAACTCTTTGTTAAAAAAAATTACTTTTTGTTTAATGTTTTACCAAAAGATTACAGAATTTATATATTTTTAAGATTTGTACAAATCATTACTATGTTACGTTGCGTTACTATTTAATAAAAAAAACTCGAAAAATAAATTTTCGCCGTTATATTTAAGTGAACTAAATGCAGTAAAACAAGTTAAGGCGAAAGAAGATGGCTGGACATCCTAAAATGTGGACTTTAGACGTACGCATTGGCAAAGGCATACTCATAACGTTGGTAACCCTGTAGTGGAGATTGATATTGTGAACTTGTAATCCAATATAGTGAGAATCATGTGGAATCAAAATTGTTCCAACCATGTAGTTTCACCCAGCTTAGATGCGATTTCAAGAGCAACCAATGACATGAAAATAAGTGTCCCACACATACAACATGAATAGAACTTTAAGATCCATGGACCTGAACTACAAAAGTATGCCCACGCCTGCAAATAGTCACAACCATGTAGTAATGCAGCATCCTTTGCTTGTTTCTTTACATGAGTGCAAAATTGCATATGACCAAATACTCGTATAGCAAGTAACTTTGTCCTGTTAGAATGTTAACCATTTTCTTTTTTAAATATGTATATGGAACTCGTGAGCCTTCCTGAGTTGATGGGAAGAAGCATACTGATCTTGCAAGTAGCTATCACACACCGGCTAGTATCTACAAAGCACGGCCACGTTGATATTGTCAACACAAGGGGAAGAACAGAAGATCCACACTTCTCTAGAAGCCAACAGCATCTTTAAGGTGATGAAACTTGATGATGTGGTCACTACTCACTGAAAGACCTCTCAAACGACAATGAAATTAACAGAAGTTACTACAACATTTACCTAACACATTCCACCTGTAATGTCAAATCTTTGATTCCAGCTTCATGTAATATCCGTGACACCTGTGCCTTTGTAGAAGCTTTATCAGTTTCGGCTGAGATATGAAGATTTAGGGTCCCCACAACATCTGTGTTGGTAAAGCTCCAAACATGCAAATTCTGGATTCCACACACTCCCTTTATCTTCATAACACCATTTAGAGCTTCTTTTAAATCTTGCTCATGCATTCTTGGAACTCTTTGGAGCAAAATTTCTGCAGAGTTTCTGAGTAATGGGATAACTGAAGATACAATCAAGACTGAAATAAATATTGAGCAGCCGGGATCGGCAACAAGCCATCCCTTGTACTTAATTAAAAGCGTTGATATAACAACTCCAACACTTCCCAAAGTGTCTGCCAGAACATGCAAAAATATTCCTTCCATGTTGTGGTCGATATGCTGATGGTGGTTTTTTTGTGGTTTTTCTCCACCAGATGGAAGTTTTCTTGGGTGGGAATCATGATTTCCCGTGGAGGAGCAACTTTGAGTATCTGAACAGTGTGTGTGGATCTGGGAACCTGCTCTATGACCATGAGATTCTGCCATAGTCTGACCTTCAAATGTGTGACCACTACTTGAAGAGCCATTGAGGAAGCTTTCATGAACATGGTTGTCAGCTTGATGATGATGTTGGTGGTCATGCTTGTGACCGTGGCCAAGGTGGCCATGACTTCTTTGATGGACTTGGTTCTCAGCTTGATGATGGTGGTGGTGGTCATGTTGGTGAACGTGGTCAAGGTGATTGTGACTGCTTTCATGGACATGGTTATCAGCTACTTGATGATGATGGTGCTGTTCATGGTCAAGGTGATTGTGACAGTTAGTTCCCTCGCTAATGTGATCTTCTTTCCGACTGTCAGCACAGGCATCAGGATGGTGGCCGTGGTGTTCATGATGGTCACTGTGGTCAGAGCATGACTTTTCATGGCATTTGTGGGAACCAATGCTACATTCGTGATGTTTTCCATGATTCTCATGATCATGTCCAAGATGGTCATGAGAATGTTGTTCATGATGGTGAGAGTGGGACTGGGACTGAGAATGTGAGCATCCACCATGGGCATGATGATGTTCCTCATGAAAGAAAATTAAACCGATCACATTTACCAAAAGCCCTCCTATTGAAACAATCAATAGACTACTAGTTGATATCTCCTGAGGGTCCAAAATCCTTTCAATCGACTCCAGAACTATTAGTGCTCCAACCAGAACCAGGAAAACAGCATTAACATATCCTGAAAGAACCTCAAATCTCCCACGACCGTAATTAAATTGGTTGTTTGCAGGCAAACGTGAAATATATGAAGCATATAGCCCAATTGCAAGGGCAGCACAATCAAACAACATGTGACATGCATCGGATATCAACCCAAGACTGTTGCTCATGAACCCGGCAACAAATTCCACAACCATATACCCCGTGTTGATCAAAAGGAAAAGTGCTATCTTCCGGGACTTCCTCTCGCTCAAAATGTGCCGTATTGGTTTCATAATTGAGGTAGTAAATGACTCTGGAGACTCCACTCCCAATTCAAGATAATTGGAAAAGATAGGATCTAATTCCCAAACAGCAACATAAAGCAACAAACCACAAAGAAGCAATCCCCAAAGCGAGAGCTCAGGAAAATAAAACAGCTCTAAGACAAGGGTACAGACAAATGTAACAAAAAATTCCCTCCGAAAATCCTTGGAACTCACCAGCTTCTCATTGCCATAATTTTCACTCAAAAGCACCCCAAAAAGAACAGTGTTTGCCAGAGGCCAAATCATATTTCCAACGGAGACACTATCTCCGTCAGCTTCAAACACAAGCATACTAATAACGGCAGGTACAAAAAGTACAATAGTTGTGAAAAACAGGGAAATCAGCCTAACCCGTTTCCGACCCAGTTGCCTAATTGTCCCCCAATTCATCGAAATGCGCTCGTAGCAACCCAAAAATCCAGAAAGAAACGGAAGCAGCATTGGCCAAACCCTCACACAATTCTCCCTCGGAAACACTGAAACTCCCAATTTCTCAACCAAAGAAGCAGACAACGGAAAGCATTCAACCCGATCCCAACTAATAGACAACAAAAACAATCCAGAAAACAAAGCGAAAAACCCACCAACCTTAGAGGACCGTTTCCAAATCCGGACACCGATACTCCTATCTTTCCCCTCGGCAACGAACCGGGCAGCGACATTGCCGGACAACTCAGCGAGAATCATCGCAGCTGTGCCGCAGTAGCGGAGCGCTTGGAAGCGAAGAAGAAAAACCACGGCCAAAAGAATGGACTTGGCGACCAAAAGTCTCAGCTGAGATTGCGTAATCAAGGATAGAGAAAAAAGGGGTTGGTTTTGAGGTTTTCGGTTAAAGGGGTTTTTGAAAGAGGAAGAATTGGAGGTGAAAAGAGAGAAAGAGAGTGTGAGGAGGAAAGAGAGGAGGGAGACGAGGAAAGAGAAGGGGAAAAGAGAGAAGGACGGAGAGGACCGAAGGAAAGGGAGGAGGGAATAGAGGGATCGGAGAGAGAAGAGGAGAAGGAAGAGGAAGGAGAGGGAGGATTCGGTAGAAGTGGAAGATCTGGAGTTGAAGGAAGAGAGGGAGGAGAGGCGGTGTTTGGACGGGGTTGAGATTGGAGTTGAGGAAGCGTAGGGGTAGGGAGGGTAAGGTCTGTTAATAGTAGTCGGCGTGGTGGGGGTGCCGAAGTTGTTTGACGTGGTGGCGCGCGGTGGGAGTGAGATGCGGTGAGGACGGTGGTGGTGGTGGTGGTCGGCCATGATGGACCTTGGACTTCCGGTCTAAGAGAGTTATAGGTCGTTGAATTTACAGAGAAGAGACGAGAGATGTACGACACGTCGACACCGAGAATACTCAGGATTCAGTATTAGTAACCCCTCCTTAAACGCATGAGGTCTTTACAGTGGGGACCGAGAGACCTAATAGGATGATCTTGACCGTTGGATGTGTGACTTTGTCAAGCTTTCTGTATTGACTTTGACTTGTAAGCTGTAACAGATAGACAGACAAGTTGTTGGCCCCGAACGCTACCGGAGGGCAGTGGAGTGGCTTTCCGTGAAAGCCCAGAATTTAATCGTGGGTTTAAGATCTATGCTGGCTCGAACGAAGCTATTGGGGAATTGGGCTTGAATCTCATGAATCTGAGGAATGGGCCACAAATGAGTTATGGGCTTGAACTCTGGATCTTTGTTGTTGCAGAGGAACCCTCCTTTCTCTCAAGCAACCCAGTTAAGCAACATGTAAAAGCAAACTTAAAACCAACTTCAGCCCATCCAAATAGCTTTTACACTTCTGCTAATGTAAACGTACCCTCCCCATTAACCAGCTGAAAATGGATGGATCTAGCTATATCAGTTACTTCGGAAATTTGGATCGATCGGCTTTTGGATCTTGAATGTCTTTTGGTCGATTGACCTTTGAAGACTATCTATGCGTAGTCATAGGGCTGTAATCGAGCCGAGTCGAGCCGAGTTTTGGCTTGTCGAACTCGAGCTCGACTCAAAATACTCGAGTTCGAGCTCGAGATTTTTTTTAATTCTTTGTTCGAGCTCGACTCGATAAGTTGAAATCTCAACTCGAGCTCGAGCTCGAGTTCGTCCCACAAACGAGTTCGAGTTGAGTCGAGCTCGAACTCGAGCTCGAACTTGAATTATTTTTTTTAATAAGATTTAATAATTAATAAATTAAATATATAAATAAAAAAGAATTAATATTGAATTTATACAATTAACAAGTAAAACCTCTATTAAATTATAAAATTTTAAAAAATTTATAAATAATTAATATCTAACTAGTTGATATTTATCCAAAATAACAATATATTATATGCCTACATATATTATTAATACATATACTTAATATGATAGAATATATCTATTTCATATATGGTTTCCACATACTAGTATATGAAATTATTAAATTTTATCAACTAATTATTATACAAATTATAAAATATACCTATGAAGTATATTTACTATATAGACATAAGTAATTAGAATACATATTATATATTTAATTATAAAAGTGGTATGCTTATATTATTAGCTAATACATATATACATGCATAGGTGTATGTATATATTTATTAATATATGAATGAATTTTAATCGAGCCGAGCTAACGAGTCGACTCGAGCATAAACGAGCGAGCCTAAACGAGTCTTAGTCGAGTCGAGTCGAATTTTGTCGAGTATGTATCATTTACAAATCGAGCGAGCATCTGCTTTAACGAACGAGCTTTTTTTTTTTTACGAGTCGAGTTCGATTCGAGTTTAACCGAGTGAGTACCGAGCGAGCTATCGAATAGACTGATTCATTTACAGCCTTATGCGTAGATAAAAGATGTAGCACATTATTGTATACATTATTACATTTCAATTACTGAGAGCTTTTTCAAGAAAGATCGATGAGCATAGACAATTATAGTGATGAATGGTATTAAATTTTCTCAAAGTTATTTTGCTTTCTTTGTAGACCTATCAGTAAGAGAATTGCTATAGATATAAGAAGATTATACAAAATAAATTTATAAACTGATGTGATTTTATGAAATCCATTAAATCTATTTTATAATAAAAATAATTTTATAATCTGATTTATCACACCTAATCATATCAGGAGTTTATTTTTATCTAATCCCTTTACTGTTAAAGCATTTTCCTCTTTAATTTATCTTAATGGACATTATTAGTCATTACCATCATTATAAATATACCTTGAATTGTTAAACGTGATTTAGACCAACAAGAGATTAAAAAAATAGCATGCTAAAAAGTCATATACTTACTTAATTGAAGGACCTGTTTGGTATTTTTGCTTACGTACGTGTCTGCACGATCAAGATTTATATAACTACGAGACTGAACTTAATTACCAAGGGCAGAGAAAGGTTGCCCAAGAAACATCAAATCAGGGAGGGGAAAAAAAGGAAAAAGAAGAGCAATATTATAATGCACGTCCACGTAGTGATGATGAGTTGGGTTTTTGTGATATGATTTGGTGACTACTGCTATATATACATATCAAATATTCATGGCCGCGGACTAGTGGTGGTGCTGGAGCCTGGAATTAAAACAAAGTGATATCCACCTCACTAAACCACCGAGGCATCTAGGACCTAGCTGCAGCAGCAGCGGAAAAGGTTTATTCTCGCTGCTTATATATATATGATCGCGCCTCTGTCCATTTTGTGCCTAAATAGCTTGGTTAATATCAATGAATACTAAGGCCCGATACCCGTCAACTAGCACTAGAACAGAACATTGCTTTTCTCTCGGCCTTAGCTTGTCCCTCTTTCCCTCGCCCTGCAAAACCATGTTTATTGTGTGTCTGCATGTGATTTGTGTGCGCCTGTACGTGTGTGTCGTACTCGGCCTTCATTCTAACGCATGCATTCATCCTGATGATCTGTCGCAGAGCAGTAGTACTAGTACTGTTACTTCGTAATGCATGTAATGCAGAGACAGAAACGCATTCTTCGTGTCAGGGCTTAACTTTTACTTGCTAGGCGCTAGCTGTTTCACTGCTCATGATTTAGATCATGGTTTTGATGGGCGGGATAGGTTTTGAACAAAAGTAGCAAAGAGCTAGATCATCATCAATCATGCATGGTTATCAGGTAATTAAAGAAATAAGAAGATAACGACATGGCAGTACAAACACTCATGAAAATGGCCAATGGGGTCTGAGTTTTGTGGAGCTATATATATATATATGTATATGCTTGATCACAGTGAACATGGCCGGGTATGGTTTGCAATTAGATCCCTCTCAACTTGGCAGTAATTAATTATCAAAAAATGAATCATGATGTCAGTACATGATGAACTCGCAAAATGCATGCTATAATTACTTCGATCTTTTTACCTCCTCGTTGATAAACGAACCGCTTGCTTACTACTACGAACTGTTTTTGCTGGTTATTTATATTTGTTCTTACATGTTACTGGCCAACCTGATACATGTGTACACATCCCGCGTGTCAATGATATATACCACGTGGCGACGAAGTGGCACACAAGAGTGGTGCAATATCATTATATCACAGAATCAAACCAGCGCGGTTTACTGTTTGCATGTCGACATTTTCTATTCTCGATAACGTCGCCATGACACCATATTGTCCAAGCAAGCTGAAGTGGGATATAGCTTTTTTTTTCTCTCAGATAACACAACCAATGTCGGGAGCGCTTTAGCTTTGGTGAATTGTCTAGTGTCCCCCATTAAGGCTATAAAACCAAAATCTTAGAAAAACTGCTTCCAAGGATCAGTAAATGGAAATTAGAGATTGCATTATTGTGTAGTGCCAATAATGAATGTAGAACTATCGCTTACTTGTTGAGGTGACTCAGATTTTGGGTGTGAAAGCGACGTAATTATGGAACAGATGACAAATTAGAAAGTATTAATTTGTTTGCTTCAACTTTCATTTCCCTCTTCACTGGCTGCTCTTCAACCTGGGAGTATCTTTGTTCAGAGTATCCATTCTCTATCTTTCGCATAAATATGGCTGGAGGACATCAGAGAGCGAAGGAACTTAGCAAGTCATGCATTCTCCTAATAGGTAAAATTCAATTATTCTCTTTATCAACATCGATCTTTGCTCTCGTTTTAAACCATATTGTAAAATTCATGAGTACTTGGACACCCTTGATATTGGAGGGGATTTGAAATCCATTCTAGCTAGGACCAGCTAGCTTTCATGTGCAGCTACCTTGACGATCGATCGAGCATTTCCATACATAATACTTAAGAATGTTTCTAAATTTCCTGATTGCGTCGATCAGAATATATATTAATTCAAATATTATATATATATAGTGATATCCGGTATGGAGAGGTTTGCATTCAAAGGGGTGGCGTCTAATCTAGTGACTTATCTCACGGATGTGGTGAAGATGAGCAACTCTTCTGCGGCAAAGGCTGTCAACAATTGGTGCGGGTTTACTTCCATGCTTCCACTGCTGGTGGCACCCCTTGCGGACTCTTACTGGGATCGCTATCCCACTATTTTGGTCTCTTCTTTCCTCTATGTTGTGGTATGCCAATATTCCTCCATTCTTCATATATACATATACACATACACACACACTTCCATGAAATCGTTCTTTGTTGTATATATCATGCATCATCGTCGTCCTTATTTGTCTAAATATTCTTATTGTTGTTCGATTATTACATTGCCACGTTGAGTGCTCGCATGGTTTTGTACAGCTTTCTAGGAATGTGTCTTAAGTTGGAGCTGAGGATTTATTGGATTTTTAAAAGATGATGATTAAATGATCAGCCATTATGATATTGGAGCCTGAGTCATCCCCACCCAACTGAATTATGAAATTAATATCCGTAAAGTTAAGATCAGTGGCGGGTGCGGGTCAGTTGTTGATGGGTCTTTAGAAAGTTAAAACTGATTTATATATTGTGTTAAAACTATAGCCACGTACCCAATTACAATATTGATTGATTACTCATGATATGATGATTAATGCCTGGCCATGGTCTGTTAAACCTTGTTAGAAATAAATCATGTGCAAGCTGCATGCTTAATTATAAGAATTATTTATCAGTTTCAAATTATGGTTTGCTTCCCAAAAATGAAGTCTCAAACGTTTGTTTTTCTCCCGGCCGGTTTACCATGGGAAAGTAATTTAAATTAAACGGTTTTCATACAATTTTCCTATTTACCTTTCCTCATGATTGTCTTGAAAGCTAGCTTTCCATGAGATTAGCATATTTTTTATGCACTCTATTGATGTGATTGGTTAAAATAATTTTTTTATATTAAAAAAATGATACAACCAATTACATTAATGAAATACATAAAAACGACTACATATAAAATTTTTAAATTAATTATTGGTGCTGTGTATATGAGGAAATTATTGAAATATCATGACTGATTTTGATAGTAGAAAAGTTGTTATAATATTAATAAGTAATATTGTTAGATATAGTTTTAAGGTATACAAATCTCGCACACTTATTTTAAAAAATAGGGAAACTTATTATTAAAAAGTGAATTTTATTATGTGTATTTAGAATTTATTTACTTCTGTTAAAAAAGAATGCACAGAGCCGTTCCACGTCTTAAAAAACTATGAGTTATTTTCATGTTATAATTGCGGGCGACAGTATGAGAGCAAAAGGGAAATAAGATGGCCGCTCATAACTTGACTTTGATTAGAAATCTAATAGAAAAGATTTTGATAAAGATATACCCGGGTTGAAGAGCAGGGTATCCATAAGATTGCTAATATAGCTAGCAATCTTCATGACAAATTCAGAGGTTTCTCTTCAAGCCTAAAATCTTTTCTATTAGCTTAACTTGATCACTTTGATTGGAAATCTAATAGCAAAAGTGGTAAAGGTATTGGAATTGGGGGTATGCTTCCAAAGTTTAAGATTCAAATTCTCTTGGATACAAATAATTTTTAGGAGTCATCACACTGGAAAATTTTTCTTTTAAAATATCTGAGGTGCACTTACGGAAAATTTATTACTGAGGATCTGTGTATCTCCAAAATTAGTCAGGATGCTGTTCATGAACATATGGTACTAATAAAAAGAAAAAGGTTTGTACCTAATAGTGATGCGAGGAAACACCTGTTACCAAGTGGGGGGAGTTAGTAAAATCCATTAAGTCGTACACATGCATTTATATGCATTTGGATAACCCAGTGATCTAGATAACACTCCGAGTGGAAAGTGGTATGTAGCCATGACCACATATAAAAGAACTAAAGACCCAAAACAGAAAAAATATTTCTACTTAAATTATCTCTATTAATTGGTCATGTCTACGAGTACTTCAGTTAATTATAGTACTACTATAGGGGAAAATTTCTAAATTTGGCTCTGCTCCTGTCTTCTGGTTTCAGGGGCTTGTGGCATTGACATCGACATCATTGGCATGGGCACGGTCCCCTACAAGCAAAAGTACAAGGTCCTATTCATTTCTCTTTTGGTCTCTATACTTGGTTTCAATAGGCCAAGGTGGATATAACCCATCTTTGCAAGCATTTGGAGCAGATCAGCTTGATGATGATCATGATCAAGATCAGGAATTGCCCTACACTAATAAAGAAGAAGAGTGCAAGTCTACTAATGATCAAAAGAGTTTATTCTTCCAGTGGTGGTATTTTGGCGTTTGCAGTGGAAGCCTAATGGGGGTCACATTTATGTCCTACATCCAAGATACATTTGGTTGGGTACTGGGATTTGCCATTCCTATGATGGCAATGGTACTCTCTGTTGCACTTTTTTCTTGTGGAAGCCGGATGTATATGTATAAAAGGGACGGAGCTTTCTATAATCATAAGCCCTTTGAATGCATAGCTCAGGCCTTCAAAGCAACCAAATCAATGTTTATGACTTGTGGAATCACGCACTTGAGTTACAAATCTGAGAAGGTCGAGCTAGAGTAAGTTTTCTTTCTTTCTTAGTCAATTTCAGAGGAGCTTCATTTCAATCATAAGGACAATTTGCCTGTCTCTCTTTGACGACAGTTATCTGGCTTGTTTGTAGGCTTCAAGAGAAACCTCTTTGTCGTGAAGAGTTTGACAGTATCGAAGGCTTAGAAGATAAGAACCCCAGAAATGGTGTCCATATCATGCTTGAAAATGCGAAAGTAGTGCTGCGGCTTTTACCCATATGGACACTGCTTCTAATGTTTGCAGTAATTTTTCAACAACCTGCAACTTTCTTTACTAAACAAGGTATGACAATGAAGAGGAACATTGGGAGCAGCTTCAAGATTCCCCCAGCTACGCTACAGAGTGCTATTACCTTGTCTATTATTCTCCTGATGCCTTTATATGACAAGATTTTGATCCCGGTTATCCGGTTGATAACTTGTGATGAAAAGGGTATCAGTGTAATGAAAAGAATGGGGATAGGAATGTTCCTGTCGATCATAGCCATGGTTATCGCGGCAATCGTTGAAACAAAGAGGCTGGAGATCAGTAGAAAGATGGGAAATCTTGAATCACCATCAGGAACGGTGCCACTAAGCATCTTTTGGTTGCTGCCCCAATACATTCTCTTAGGCGTTTCAGACATTTTCACTGTTGTTGGGATGCAGGAGTTCTTTTACAATGAAGTTCCCGTTAGAATGAGGACCATGGGCTTTGCGCTGTACACGAGTGTTTTTGGGGTGGGAAGCTTCTTGAGTGCCCTATCGATTTCACTCGTCGAAATCTTTACCAGTTCAAAAGGGCACAGCTGGTTCTCTGACAACATGAATGAAGCTTGCCTAGACAAATTCTACTGGCTTCTAGCCTTATTAGGCTCACTGAGCTTGCTATTGTACGTAGTTTTGTGTAAGTGCTACAAGAGTAGGACTGAATTGGAGAGTGAAAACTGTAAATAATGTGTCTCGAGTTTAACACGGTTTTTGTTAATGGAGTTTCGCATCGGTTTGCATACAAAAGACTATTAATGACCCATTCTTCCTAGCTCGCATTTGATATCAGACACAGCAAATCTTGGTTTTCATTTCCGTTATGACACCCGTGAAGATGCTTGAGGAACTCATATGTTGATGACTTTTTGTCACTAGATGGTGATTATGTTGCTTGAGAGAGGAGAGAGAGAATGAGGAGGAGAGTGAATGAGAAGAGAGAACAAGCTTTAGATGCCATACATTTGATGCGGAGAATAGTGCACTCAGGATATCAATTGAAGGTCAACCTAGGTATGGATTGAAAACTACTCACAAGGGGAGATCTTGTATGGATGCTGTGAGTGGTTAACCATATCATACCGTATGGGCTAAGTAAGGAAAATGTCCCGCACCCTACAAACATTGGGATTTACGTGTGACTATACCTTAAAAACCCAAAATTAGCAATTATAATTCATAAGCATTTTGGATGAAGAATAGAAAAAGGCAGCAAATGGCTGCCACTCAAAGAAAGCTTTAGAATCCGACAAGACGTGAGGAGGAAACCCAACCCTCTTCCCTTGCTTTTAGCAAGATTCTACACTGCAACAAATGAGCGAGAGTGAAACCAAGTTACTAATATCATTCAGCCTTGGGTGGCAAGTCATTGGGTACGGCAAGTGCTCCTGGAAAACTTGTAGAATCACTTTTCCAATACAAAAATAGTGTTTCTTTCGACTTTTAAACACTAAAGCTTTCACATAAAAAGATCTTCAAAAAAAATCACAAATATGAAAATCATCACTTTTCTTTCTCTCTCAAAATCAAACCACCATTTTTTTTTTCATTCTCAGAAATGCAAGCGGCATTCAATTATTCATTTGTGTTAACAAGATTTCCATGACGAGTAGCATTCTGCCTACTCTTTTACTATCTTAGGCTGCCTTTTCTAATTGCCCTTAATATTAACCAAGATTTTCTTTGTATGTTAAAACAATTACTTTGTGTAATTATCAAGATGGTTAGCACCTTTAAGACAGGAATATAAATGGTGCCTTTTACCTTATTAAATTTTTAAAGATGATTACTAGCAATTCATCCAACCAGTCATTGACAAGCCAATTACCGCTGAACATAACGGCAACATTACCAGTAAGGATGAAATAACAGCAGATGTTACAAAAGAAAATTGGAGAATTTTTATTAACACAATTGTTAGGTTGTAGCGTGTCCCATAGAAATTGAATAAGGAAGTTCCGTTTTATAGGGCTTCAGAACTAGTCTAATCACCTTTCGGGACCAGTTATACTTCTTTAACATTAATATATATCAATTCACCAGCCTAACATATAACCAAATTCTCTCTTCTCAGAAATAAAGGTGATGTACCCTCAGATCCATAATACCAATTTCGTCGTTAAACACTACATAAAATAGCATAACTGAAAATCCATGGAAAATAAGCTTATTCAAAAAGAAAATTTATCTAGACTAAGCACTTGAGTAACAACAAACCCCTGAATATTAGTATCAAAAGCTCATAGAAATAACATAAAACGAGAAAATGACTGAAATCTGGAGTTTCATTACAAGAAACTGAGGGCATATTGTATTACATTTCTATAAGCACCTTGAAATCCATTACTATAGAGAGCTAGAACCAAATATACAAAAACTGAAATCCAGTAGAACTGCTACGTCGATTCACTAACACAAAAGTGAACCAAAATCTCAGCACTGATCCCATAAAAAATTTGAAATATTACGTTCACCAGCTACTAGATTTACCTCATTTATGAGTGCCATAACCATTCGCACCCGATTCCACCACGCCTACCTTCTGCTGTCCCCATTTGTCCTCTTCCTTAATTTCTTCACCAACATCGTCATCAGAATCCAAAGTAAATTGCGCATTCTCAAATTGCTGCATTTCTGCACTGAGAGGTTTATACTGTGTAAAATTACCAGGAATTCCATATTTCCTCACAAAAAGCGAGTACACCCCCACAATCGTCACCACAAGAAGAGCGAGATGACAATTAAATTGAAGCGTGGCAATCGCTCTTGCCCGGTGATACTCAGGGTGTCCCTTACACTTGAGAGTGTAATTCCCTCTACTCTTTTCGTGCAAAGAGCACCCACTAGTGATCAAATTGGTGTAAAAAGAAAGACCCATTTGCACAAACCATGTACCCTGTAAAATTAACCCAACCCCACGAGCCAACTTCGGGTAGTTCGATGTCGGGAATCTCAATTCCATCACTGTGGAGAATAAACAAACAGTTATAGGTACAAGCAACAGATCGAAATACCGGTTCTCAATTCCACTTGGGTCTTTCCTCTGTAAGTAAAACAGCAAAAACTCTTCGACGAAAGCGAAAACACCAATCAAACTAAGAATTGAATAAGGCAGAGGAATTGAATTCGTAAAATTTACCGAGAAACCCGTAATGGAATATAGCAGAAAGAGCGACGAAATGGCGAGGACTTGTAATTGGAGTGCAGAGCCGACTTTGTCACCGGAATTGAACGCATAAACGAAGGAGACCATAGAGTTTAAAATGAATAAGAAGGAGAGGACAGAGACGGAGATGAAGGTCAAAGACGAATAAAATTGGTTCTTTTTGGCTCTCGACGATGAAGCCTGTGTTGATGTGAGAATCGAAGCTGAGGTTGAAGATGAAAACGAACTTTGGTTTGGATTAAGGGGTGAATTTGAGGACGTGAGGGCTTCCCATGCACCGATCAGAATGAATCCAACGCCTGCCATGGTGTACGTGAAGAACGCCATTACTGAGTTTTTCTCTCTTCTCTTACTTTCTCCCTCAGACTACGCAAGTTTACTCTATATCGATGAGGAGATCTTGATCCCGACGCGGAGGCTAGTCTTCTGAGAAAGGATCACAGGATGTACAAAACAAAACAAAAATGTCTTCTGAGACGGCGAGGTTGGTGCTGTTTGAATGGTCAGAGCGTAATTGCTCGTTTTCAATGGTCGAAAAGTGTATTATTATAATCAATAATTATACTTGTAATTCACGCATAACGCACACAGTTCTTATTTTAATTTTTTTATAACAAATGATGAGGAAAATAGTTTAATTAATTTAATAAAATTAAAATAAAATAATTTTAAAATATATAAAATGTATGATGTGGCATAATAAGTGATATCTATTATTTACTTTTTTAAAGAGTGAGGAGGAGCTGTGAGTGTAGCTTCCTGCATGACCATAAGGATTCTACTCGCTGTAGTACGTTCAAATTGAGCCATAACTAGTAACTACTACAACACCTCCAAAGTACCAACATGCAACTGTACTTTGGAGGAAAAGAACGATCTCTTAGCCTTTATCAACTGTACTACCACCTTGGTATTTGGTCAAATCAAAGTGTATTACTCGAATTTTTTAAGAAATGATATATACAAATTTCAAATATACAAGTCTTGTACAAGCTACTTACAAAAAAGTAGACTCCATTATAGAAATGATATATACAAACTCCAAATGTACAGGGCTTGTTCCTTCTTAAAATCTCTCTTTGGCTATTTAGATGGTACCTTTCTGGTACTAACTGTACTAAACCTTGTTCTAATATTTTGGATGCGTGGCAGACTGGCCTTATTAGGATCATAAGTTACAGTTCTTCAAGTTGGAAATTATGGATATATTGCTGATCAATTGGTTTTGTTGCACAAACGTCTCACAGTGGAGCATCTCAGAACGTGATGCTGGAGCACTGATACCATGTTTCCAAACAGCAATCACACAGGAAAATATTGCTGCAAATTAAGTTAATTGCCATCCCTGCACTGTCATCATCAAAATATATATAGCATGCTTCTATTTTCCAGTGCTTATTTTGGTGTTCACTGATGCATTTTCTTTCACTAAACTTGTGCGTCTGACTCTACAGAAACAAACTAGCTCACTCCTTCTGAGAATGCTCATCTAATTGTCTCTTCCTGATCTGTTTGTGCATTGGATGTTAATGTGAAGTGTGTATAATGAAGTCACTTCAAAAAATATGTGACAATTTTGATTACAGATTACGTGTAATCACACACACACACACACAGACCTAGTACTGTTTTATCGTCTTAGATTATTTTTCATCAGACGGTGGTACGATGGCACAAGCATGACTATTCTTTGTTCCACTAGTACTGTGAAAACGTTCATTTATCGACACTTAAACATCAATGCGTGCGCTCAAACACATGCCATCGATATGTCTTGCATGTTCTTGAAAGTCAAGTTAGCTCTCACAACAGTTGATCTGTTCATGCAATTAAAAAGTGATTCCCTGGCATACAACACGCACAAATCATTGGAATAACAATGATTTGAACTTGGTGACATAATATGCAAGCTAGAAATTTGATTTGCAAGCCAAACTAAAAGATAACACTCCATGACTTATTGACAATTAAAAAAGAAAAAACAATAAAAACCCAACAAGACGGCAACGAAAAGCCGTACATAATGTATAAAAACGAATCTAATGTCTTACAACTTATTGAATGCATTATAATCGATCATTTTTATACAACAGACAAATTAATTCATAACAGAAAATATTTTTATGTACAATTGTTCATGAAAGTAGTTGATCAACAATCTTAAAACTTTTTGACAAAAAGACCTAAATTTCCCCGTCAAACAGGAGCTTTTGACTAACCGCTTAATGGCTAACCAACTGATCCTTCAAGCTTCAAGCTCATAAGTTGATTCACCTCAGAACCAAACTCATCTGGAAGCTCATTGAACACATCTCTGCAGAACCCAGAAATCATGGCCGCCATGGCTTTCTCATACTCAATGCCCCTCTGCTGAAAGTAAAACAGCTGATCTTCACCAATTTTGGAGGTACTGGCTTCGTGTTCAATGCGAGCCGTTGGATTCTTCACCTGTCAAAAGAATAATACAAGTTGTCAAAAAAGAATGAAAGAGTTATTATTGCTGTAGATTTTAATGGCATGGCCCTTCGAGATTTTCTTGCCTCTAATGTATCCACTTAGGTGGGGTATCAGAGTTGTAATTCAGGCTTTTTGCCATTCTTTGATCAATATAATTATTTATTTATCAAAAAAAAGAATGAAAGAGTTATTTAAGACAACTATAGACACAAGAAAATAGAGGCAGCAACGTTTAGAGGAGACTGATGGAAATGGCAAAATTCTTCTTCACAGTTTGCCACACAAAAAGATGAGATGCATTTTTTTAAAAAAAAATTCTGACCTTTTCTCCAGGATTGGAACGACAAAAAAAAGTCCAATTCAGATGCACTTTGAACTAACATTTAAAAGTGTATGACCAGGAATTGGGCTAGACAATAGATTACAATCAGGTATTGCAAGGACTACAATCCATTGGGCTAGCACAGCACGTCATAAGCTTCAGACTTCCAAGACAACAATGAAAAAGCTTTTACAAGACTACAAGAAAAGTTTATTTGACACTTTTATAGTAAATACAACCTCAAAATTGTAGTTTTCCAAAATAAGAATGCAAATCCTTAGACCATCCTGCCATATGAAGAGATGGAAATAGCTCTCTATTCCAAATCCCTGCGGCTTCTTGAAGCAATTGTGTAAGAAATAAAAGGCACTTCCATTGTCCCAGGCAGTTAAACAAACTTATCAACTGCCTCCACCTCTTTAGACATGAAATAGTAAAATGAGACAAATATAATCACAGGATGATACAAACATCCGGTCCAGAAGTAATGGGATTTCCTGTAAATGCTCAGGAGGAAATGATTTATTCCTAAGTGGTTCATAGCTGTTAGCTATTTTATGATCCCAGAAACGCTTCTGTTATGTCCAACATAACTTCCACAATTGACGTTATCTATTTTTATAAACCATATTTCTAATCTTTACCTGAAACCAGAATGACTTATTCTTTTAAAGCCAATCAGGCTTCTGGCTGGTTATTCTTTAAAGAAAAATTCAACTTAGCAGCATTACTCCACACACCTAGTTTATTTTTTTATTTTATTATTTATTATTTTTTTTTTTTCCAGGTGTGTGGTGTAGGGCTATTGAAATAGAATAACTCTTCTTTTTTCTTTTTCTTTTTTGATGTCGGGGAATCTCTCCAAGGCAGAGCCCTTCGGACCCACCCTTGTAAAGTAAACTCCGGTCCCGTGCACCGCACCCTCGGAAGTTTCCCTACACGGAACTGGTTAAATGGTTGGCTTTTCACAAGAGGATGTGGCCCCAAAAGATTGTTTGCACCCATGAGTTGTCAAACCTTTGACCTTGAGGGGAGTGGTACCCCAAGATCAAGACCTTCACCACTTGGGCCAACCCGTTGGGGTTATAACTCTTATTTAAAAGACAACCATTTTTGTAACTTCTTTTAACTGGATCACCCCTCAAGTGGCCTCTTAAATGGTAACTAACTTTGTTATCTTAACTTCAGCAATGCCCAAGTAGCTAAGCATCACATGTACGTTGTCCACTTAACATTTTTATTTTTATTTTATATATATAAGTTATTGAAATTTGATTACAGATCGTAAAAGTCATAGCCCAAGTACACAAAAAGTCTATACAAGAGGAATACCTAACTATCAAAAAGTAAGAGGAGGAGGAGTTTTTTTTTTTTCTTTTTTTGGGGGGGGGGGGGGGGTGTGTGTGTGTTTGATAAAAGAATCCCAAAGGGCAAGTACCCATGTAGACAGGGAAAAAGATATGTGCATCGCAAAAGTACTTAATGGCAGGTTTCAGTAGAAATGCAGATATGACATCCAGTAACCCCATTGGGCTGGGACGGGAAGAGGGATCTGAATGGTCACCATGACATCATGAACAAGGTATAAAACCAAAATACTAATATGAGAAATGAATAATTAGTCAAAACAGAAATGCTATACGAACAAAAGACAAGTAAAAATTGAAGAAATTACCTGAATGTATGGATATGTATTGGCAGCTGCATTGTCACCAATAAGCATAGAATCACACTGGGAGGAATTCCGAGCATTCTCGGCCCTTGACTGAACCTGAACAAGACCCCTATAGCAATTCCTTGAATTCCCAGCTGATATACCTTTGGAAATAATCCTACTTCTAGTATTCTTCCCTTTGTGTATCATCTTTGTCCCGGTGTCTGCCTGCTGATAATTATTAGTCAGAGCTACAGAATAGAACTCACCCACACTATCATCTCCCTCCAAAACAACACTTGGATACTTCCATGTAATGGCAGACCCTGTCTCCACTTGGGTCCAAGATATCTTTGAGCGAGCCCCAGCACAAAGGCCTCGCTTTGTAACAAAATTATAAACCCCTCCTTTCCCTTCCTCATCCCCAGCATACCAGTTCTGAACTGTGGAGTACTTAATCTCCGCACCCTCAGCACTGTACAGCTCCACCACAGCAGCATGAAGTTGGTTTCTATCATATGAAGGCGCTGTACACCCCTCCAAATACTCCACAAAACTCCTCTCTTCCGCAACTATTAACGTCCTCTCAAACTGCCCAGTTTCAAGTGCATTTATCCGAAAATAAGTTGAAATTTGCATCGGACACTTTGTGTCTTTCGGAATATAGCAAAACGAACCATCACTAAACACTGCCGAATTCAACGCTGCATAGTAATTATCCTCACTGGGCACTACTCTCCCCAAATACTTCCTAACCAAATCCGGGTACTCCCTAATCGCTTCAGATATCGAACAAAATATCACACCAGCCTTCTCTAGTGTCTTCCTATGCGTCGTGGCAATCGATACACTATCGAGAACGGCATCAACGGCTACGTTAGCTAATCGATTCTGTTCATTCAAAGGGACACCCAGTTTATCAAAGTACCTAACGAGTTCCGGGTCGGCCTCATCAAGGCTATTCAAAGTGGGTTTCTTCTTAGGGGCCGAGTAATAACAAATATTTTGGAAATCAATAGGTGGGTATCGGTTATCAGACCACTTGGGCTCTCTCATTCTCAAGAATTTCTCAAATGCATTCAATCTAAACTCAAGCATCCAATCGGGTTCTTCTTTAAGAGAAGAAATCAATCGGATTGTTTCCTTCGAAAGCCCTTTAGGGATCGAGTACGAATCGATGTCCACATTAAAACCGTATTTCTTATTGTACTCGATGTTACGAAGAATTTCTTGGATTTTCTCACTGGCGGTAGTTGTTGTTGATGTATTAGTAGTAGTAGTAGTAGTTGGAATCGAGGACCTACCTGGTGAAGAAGAAGAAGAACTTGGGCCCGAATACTCGACATCTGCTCGAATCTTGAGGAGCCTTGAAGTTAGGGTTCTGGGGTTTTGGAATTTTGGAATTGCGAATTTTGGGCGAAAACCTTTGGGCAGGTTAGATGAGTCATGGGTGAGTTGTGGTGATAAGCGTGAAGTGGTACCGTTAGCTAAGAAAGAAGCCATGCTTGCGGTCTGGTTGGAATAGAGGGAAGTCAGAGACATTACTTTACACACACAAAAAGGCAAAGTTGTGTTCTCCGTTCCGGCCTTTTACCGGTGTTCGTTTATTTTCTTGGCCACAAATTTAAAGAATTCTCGTGGCGAACACGTACCTCCCAAGAGGATGACACGTGGCCATACCCTATCAAGTTCTACCGAAGCATTGAAAAATCAACGACAATCAAATGGTGCAACGCCACTTGGAGAAAAGCTGCAATTACCAAATTGACGACCGTAGCTCAAAGTGGTTGTCATCCAAAATACTTCAGCCCGGGAATCTCTGGCCCAAAGTAAGTTTCAATCCATATCCAGTTTGCCCATGTCTCTAATTCCTAGCTAGAAAAGAAAACCCACTAACTACCCAATTGGTCTTTTGATTTTGTGCCTGCTTCCCTGACCCGAATTGATGTGTCATCGATTACAAGTTTGATCAGTTTAATCAAAGTTTACAATATCAAAAATTATATATATTTTTATATATTTTATTAATATAATTAATTGTATTATCTTTTTTAATATAAAATAATTATTTTAACCAATTATATTAATAAAATATATAAAAAATACATAAAAATAACTATATACAACACTCTTATATGTGTCACAAATCCTGCACATTTTCTTTTAAAAAAATTTAAATTCATTTTTAAGATTAATTTTTATTTTATTTTATAAATTCTAAATATATCCATTTTTTTCGAAATAAATACATGTTTTGCACTGATTTCTCATTTTTTAAACGATAGAAAGTGGGGGGTAGTTTGTCCGTTATAAAGTTCGTTAAGCTAAACTAGTAAAAATCAGCGTGACTGGTGTGCGCGTTATCCTCCTCAATCCTCCTCATCTTCATCTTCATCTCCATTCACAGAACACTGCGTCTTGTACCTGCGTTTAGGCAGATTAGGCTCTACTCTATCCCTATGAAATAGTATGTTGCTTCCTTTTACTCATCTCCACCACCCCAACTCCTCAATCCCCTCTAAACCCCTCTTTCACCAATCACGTTTCCCCATCATCTTCTTCCCGTCGCTGCTTCCTAAAACCCTCATCTCCCCAACCCCCAGATCCTCCAGTTTCCTCATCAGGACCTCCGCCTCCGCCTCCGACACTAATACCCTCCCCAAGTCCGCCATCCAACGCATTGCCGACAAGCTCCGCAGCCTCGGCGTCACCGAAGAAACTCCAAGCCCAAACCCTGGCCTCAATGCCGGACCCGATTATGAAACTTCGGCCGGGGAAATATTTATCCCCCTGCCCAATCGAGTACCGAAGCGCCGGGTTGGGTTCACAATCGATAGGAGCTGGTCCACGCCGGAAAACCCGGTTCCCGAGCCAGGTACTGGCTCGGCAATAGCGAAGTACCATGAGGTGAGGAGGGAGGTGTTCAAGCAGAAGGCCCTGGAGAGGAAAGATAAGAAGGAGAAGAGAGAGGAAAGGGCGCCAACATTGGCGGAGCTGACTTTGAACGAGATGGAGCTGCGGAGATTGAGGAAAATCGGCATTGAAACGAGAAAGAAGCTGAAGATAGGGAAGGCCGGGATCACGGAAGGGATAGTGAATGGCATTCACGAGCGGTGGCGGCACTCCGAGGTCGTCAAGATCGTCTGCGAGGATCTATGTAGGAAGAACATGAAGAGGACTCATGATTTATTGGAGGTTAGATCCAGTTTTTTTAATGGAATTGTTCTGGTTCTGAATTTTAATTGCGTGTATGTGGCTTTAAGCGGATTCGGACACTTTATGTATGTTCTAAGTGCTTGTTTGGACAATTTGGAGTATCTCATAATTATTATGTATATAGCAGTGAAATGGTCCATAAATAATAGTGATATGGTTTGGGTTAAAATATTTTATTGGGTTCTGGGAAATGAGAGATAAATGGATTAACACTACTTTTGGGAAAGGAGAGAGATGGTTTGATATTATTTTTGTTTTGAAGTTTGAAAAGGTTGTATTGATTTTTGTGTTTTGTTTTGATGTTTGTAAAAGTTGTAATGATTAAGTGAAAAAGTTTAAAATTTGAAATTGAAAAATATTTTATGTTTGAGTGATATTTGAGAAGAAAATTGTGAGAAGTTTTGAAAATTTCTCTTCTCATCTAATCTCATTTACCACATGTATCTAAAATGATTGATATCGAGTGGTTACTTCTTGGATTACAATCTAAGCCAAAAAAGAATGTGACAATATCAATCGGAGTTCATATTTGAAAAGGAAAAGAAATTTGTATACAGGATTATCTCAAGTATCTAACTTAAGTAATGTTTTGATTGCCTAGTTAAACATATCTTTCGTAATATTGGTTGGGGTTTTGTTTTTATCATCAAATAAATTTTTAGCATACATTTACTGAGTTTGACTCAGGATAATCATTTCATTTAGATTCATGATATTACATATTCTGTTATGAGGTTTATTTGGTAAAGCCATCTAAAATTATTTTTGTTGCAACATTCTCAGAGGACAACTGGAGGTCTGGTTGTATGGAGGTCTGGAAGTAAGATAGTGTTGTATAGGGGTGCCAATTATAAGTATCCTTACTTTTTGTCTGATGAGATTTTGCCAAATGAGATTTCTACTGATGCTTTACTGGATCCGAACATGGATGATGGAGGAAGTGATAAAATGGAGAGCTGCTCACCGAGCATGGTTGGTGTAGAATCTTCTATAACAAGTCCAACCAAAACAATATCTCAACCGAAATTAATACAAGGTGTTGGTAGGCAAAATAGAGTAAGATTTCAACTGCCAGGTGAGGCACAGCTTGCGGAAGTAGCTGATCGCTTGTTAGAGGGGTTGGGCCCACGTTTTACTGATTGGTGGGGTTATGACCCTCTACCTGTTGATGCTGATCTTCTCCCTGCCGTTGTTCCTGGATACAGGAGACCTTTCCGCCTTCTTCCATATGGTGTGAAGCCTATATTAACCAATGATGAAATGACCACTTTAAAAAGACTTGGTCGACCAATGGCGTGCCATTTTGCACTAGGTGAGTTTGACTTCCTATACCACAATTGTTGTAATCTGGTCAACCAAAATTTACTTGCTTTCCACTTTTTAACAGGAAGAAATAGGAATCTTCAAGGATTAGCTGCTTCGATTGTCAAGCTCTGGGAAAAATGTGAGATCGCCAAGATTGCTGTTAAGAGAGGGGTACAGAATACTAATAGTGAGATGATGGCTGCAGAGCTGAAGGTTGGTAATAATGTGGCAATGTTTTAAACTTTATGCTCTCACCGCAATCATGTTAGGCACATTCTTGTAATGGTCAATGCGAGGTAATGCCCTGCACTTGGAGAGTGTAAGAAAAATGCTGGAAGATGCGTAATGTGAGTATATATTATCTGGTCACTCTTAAAGATATAATGTGTCAGATATTTTCTGATGTTTCTATATATATATCAAAATGGATGGAGCACTTCACATAAATCTATTAGATTTTCCTTGACAAATTCACTCCAATAGATATGCAGTTCATTTGCAAGATGTTTATGTTTACATAGCACTCTACTTGTCCCCCCAAGAAAACTGTTACAAGTTTTGTAATCCATCCTTCTGTAATTTTTTTATTCTCTTAATATAGATGTGATAAAATTTTACTCTTTCTTTCAGAATGCTGGTAAATAACAAGTTTCAAAACTTTATCAGTGCTTCAACAGTGATTTGTGGTTAGACAGTGGGCTGTAAGTGACTGAAAACCAATGAGCCTAAACCCTTGAATCATTTCAGTGCAAAGGGACATTTTGATGCTTAATTACGGAGCACTCTCTGACATTGACCCATCAATGGCCATCTTGGATTTTCAATATATATAGAGACTCAATATCTCATATACTAATCTGTAACACCCTCTGTTGATTTTAGTTTATGAATGTAGAAGGCTCTCTATTTTTCCAATTTTTTGTACTCTAAAAGATTTTAAATTCTTCTCAAGGCTTGTGGCCCCAAATTCTTTTAAGAAACCCAATAAATAAATAATTAGAAGGTGGTAATTTGAACCCCCTCTCCCTGATAAGTAATATTTGGTATGTTAATAGAATCAATTTGGTGGCTTTGAATCATCTTTCTTCACTGTCAAATGGAGTTTGCTTTTCGGCTTTTCCCTCCAGCAAATAAGAATAAGTATTAGCTGTATCATTGGCACCGTGACGGCATGCTTCTTATCTATTGACCCCTCTGTTTTCTTATTGTATTAAACAAGTTTACATACTTTTTATGCAGATATAATATTTGATCTGGTCTACTTATTTAAAAATCCTTTTTAAAACTCTATTTGTTTCATCTTTATCGGGATGAAAATCTTTACAGATCTGTTTTTTTTTTTTTTAAATGTTGCAGCGGCTGACTGGAGGAGTACTGCTTTCCCGGGATTCAGAGTTTTTTGTATTATATAGAGGAAAAGATTTCCTGCCACTTTCAGTTTGTTCTGCAATAGAAGAGCGGAGGAGGCATGGAATTCATGGGGAGAAAGAGAGGGCAAACTGTAGTACAACAGTGACAACTGCACCGGAGCTTAAACTCGGGAATGCAGAGGGTGGTTCTGAAAGTGAACTTGATGGGGCCAATTACAAGGAAAAGGGTGGAATCTCAGAACAGAGAATGTTACGGTCCACAGAGGCAGTTATCAAAAGAACTAGCATCAAGTTATCAATGGTATGGCTTGTTAAGGTGATACAGTTGGCTAATTTCTTGTCCACTTTTTCATGTTATTCACTATATTTTTTTTTTTTCATAAATAGGCATTAGAAAAGAAAGCAAAGGCAGAGAAACTTCTGGCAGAGCTTGAGGAGGCAGAGATCCCCCAAGCACCTGAAATAGATAAAGAAGGTATAACTGAAGAAGAAAGGAATATGCTAAGGAAGGTTGGCTTGAGAATGAAACCTTTCCTACTGATGGGTGAGTGCCATCTAGTGCATGTTCTTTCGCACTCAGAATAGTTAGTATGCAATTTTTATCTTTCTTAAGACTAAACTGGAGGGCATATTAAAACTGATTGAAGTGTCATATAGAAGTGGGCCCTGATAAGCTTTATTCTCTTCCATGCTCAGGTAGACGAGGGATTTTTGATGGCACAGTTGAAAACATGCATCTTCACTGGAAGTACAGGGAACTTGTGAAGGTGATATCTAAAGAGAAAAGCATTGGAGCTGTTCACCAAGAAGCACGGACCTTAGAAGCAGAAAGCGGGGGAATATTAGTGGCAGTGGAAAGAGTGAATAAGGGTTATGCAATCATTGTGTACCGTGGGAAGAACTACAAAAGACCTGCTTCTCTAAGACCTCAGACGCTTCTTAATAAAAGAGAAGCAATGAAGCGTTCTCTAGAGGCACAGCGGCGAAAGGTAAAATTTGCTTGTCTACCTGTGTACACACGTGTAGAATTAGTTTCAATACTCACTCCCTTCCTGAACATTTTTTTCAAAAGCAATTGAAAATTTAGAAGAAACACTTCCCACACTCATGGAAAAGAGATTCAGTTGATGACAAATTAATCCATTCCATTTACATTTAAGTTACAATGCAAAACCAATAAGAGAATTAGAATTTATTTGTTTGGTTGGAGTTTTGTTTAAAGATTCTGAAATTATTTAGACTTTTTTAATCTTAGGGGACAATGGGGAGACTCATCACTAATTTGTTTTATTTTCTTTGCTAATATTCGACCAACCATGATATTCACTCTCATGTTTTTTTTTTTCTCCTGCTTCTGCATGCAGTCTCTAAAACTTCATGTTTTGAAGCTTAACAAAAACATAGATGACTTGAAACTTCAGTTGGTGAGTTATCATTCGTCCATATTTCCCATTTATACTTTCTTTCTTTTTTGGTGGATTTAATTTACTCTTTAGATTTCGAAGATTTACCCATTCATATAAAGGAAAATAATGAGTTATTTTCTGGATTCAGGTTAAGGACAAGAAGGTAAACAATATACAGTCAGTTGACAAATTGAGAAATAAATTTGTGAGCCATCTTATATTTTTGTTTAATCTGTGCCCTTTTTACCCCAATAAAAGTTCTAAATTTGAGGTGAATTTCACATTTTTACTTAAATTAGGTGAAAGAGGATATGAGCCGTGTGCAGCCAACTGAATGCTCTAGATCACATGCAGAAGTTAAATATGAACATCTCTCTCACCCAGTAATTTCTGCATGCCATGAAGAGAATGCAGAGGTGGGGAATATATTGCTGAGATCTTGGATATTGAAGCTATTTACTAAAATAGTTCAAGCTATATTTCTCTATTTACATTTATTTAAAGGTTTATGCATGTATTGAATGTCTAAAATAACGTTTATGCATACCAGTGGTACTCAATTTCACAACAATGATCCAACATGACGTGCCAATTCACGGGCGTCTTTTTTAAGTGCATATGCATTTAAATGTCTCTTCTTCTGATCTTGTATTAGTTTTATTATTATTTTACTGTTGACATTTGTAACTTCATATGCTCTTCCAACTTGACATCTGAAATAGTTGTTTGGTTTAATTACTTAAGGCTAAAGACAAACATGGAGCTCATTCAGCTTCCATGAACTTTAATGAGGGTGTGAATGCTCCAATAAACAACATTCTACAATCCACTCAACAGGATGAAGTAATTGGCCTCTCAGCGATGTCCGAGGGGGATCCTGCTGGTAAAGTTGAAATAGGATCATCTGAATCAGTCAGTAAAGAAACTCATGCAAATGTGTTCATGGATAAGAATGGTGAAGTTGGAGCTGCTGTCTCTACATCTTTCCCCGATAACTTTATGGTAATATCAAGAATCCATTTTTCTCTATATTTATATGGATTCTTGTTCCTCTTCCAATGAATGATGCAGTATGGTTTGTGTGGACTTCAGTCAGAAGGAAAGAGGCATTCTGCAGTAGTTGAGGATTCTGCTTACGATAACAAGGCGAAAGAGTTATCAGATAAGTCAGTGAAAACTGATTCCAAACCAGATCGACTAACGATGGAAAATGGATCAAAGATGCCTCACAGAGCTTTACAGCTTTCAAATAAAGAGAGGCTGCTTTTACGAAAGCAAGCCCTTAAGATGAAAAAACGTCCTGTACTGGCAGTAGGTAATATTACTCTCGTTTATGGATCTCAATTTTCCTCATTGCTGCAAATGTTGTTAGTCATTATTGCCATTGGCATTGCTTTTCTAACTTTATATGGGAGTTGATTGTTCATAATTTTTTTTATACTCAAGATTATTTCCTTTTCCCATACATTGCTTGAATTTTACCTGAAAGCAATCATTTTTGGGTTGTTTATCTATCTTATGCATTTCCTAACAATTGATATAATAATTAACAACCTATCAATTTGGGGTAATCTTTGCTGCTCCTACTTAGGGAGGAGTAACATTGTCACTGGTGTAGCAAAAACAATAATGGCGCACTTTAAGAAGCATCCTCTTGCTATAGTAAATGTCAAAGGTAGAGCAAAAGGCACTTCAGTCCAGGAAGTGGTTTTTCTGCTGGAGGTGTGTAAACCCAAGATCTTTATCTTCATTTTCTTTATAGTTAGACTGAACAGATTGGCTGAGAGTTTTCCTCCCTCCCTCTCTCCCTCTCTCCCTCTTCACAGCAAGCAACTGGTGCAGTTCTCGTCTCTCAGGAGCCTAGCAAAGTCATACTTTATAGAGGTTGGGGAGCAGGAGATAAACCTGGGCATATTGAAAAGAAGAATGCTAGGGTTGCTGGGGAAGAGGGTGCAACTCAGCTAACTGTCTCTCCTGAACTCTTGGCAGCAATCAGACTGGAATGTGGATTACAGAGTTACCACAAGGAAGAGATGGCTCTATAGCATCGAACCAATGCTTGAATCGGTGGGTATTGCTGCAACCATGTGGCCTCATGATTATCCGAAATAGTAAAAATTTCCCCCACTTCTTTGGTATTGGATAGTGTTCAAATGAAAGAGATCAGAACCATACCAAGTAATCTCATTTACAATAATCAGCAGGTTCCAACCATGGGAGACATGCACAGGCTTGCTATATGTCCAACCTGCCCACCCAAACCCCCGTTACACAATGCTGCTGGAAACTTGCTCCTGTCTGCTTGAGATGGCAATGACATCTTTGAAATAGTCGGCATTAGCTCTCTTGTATTTGTCTATTCTTCCTCTATATACACCAGGGATTTGTTTCATCAAACAGAGAAGGAATACACTAGTGAAGTCTCATGTTGATATTGCAATGTAAAACATGTGCGAGTGATGCTTATGTTTTTAGAACGTTGGCTATGAGGCGAAGTGGAAATCAACCGGACGTCTCTTGTCTTGATTTTACTTATTTGTTTTACGCTGAAAGATTAATGTTGCCGCATACGTGCCTACAGGTTGTCCAGCAACAAAAAGAAAACCTTTAATTTCCACCACCCACCTCCCATGATCCCCTTTTAGCTTTTGGTTTTTAAAATCCATCCCCCTAGTCTGAGAGGGTCAATGCAAAAGTGACTTTTTATGTTTTACATGTATATGGTTCTTTCACTTTTCCAATTACATGTCTTTGATCCAACAGGCAGTATCGCATCAAGACAAATAGAAAAAGGTTAGAATGAGCTTGTTACTTTTAACTGCATGCGGCCGAGTCGAGTCTCTATCGATAATTTTCAATCTAAAAGTCCAGATTCCATGTCTGCTACCTCTCTATAGGTAGCTAGGTCGATGTTTGATATATCACCGTTTCTTCTTTTCTTTTCCTTTTTTTAAAAAAATATAAATATTTTTGAAAGTCAATCGTCCTTCCAAGCAATTGCTAGCATTATAATTCTATTCAATTATGTATTTGTTTAAAAAAGTTAATATACTTGAGAGAAAAATATACACATGCAGACTTTACACGTGTCTATCTCTCTTTGAATTATAAAAAGATATTTAGAGTAGATAATTTTTAGACTCTTACACCCCTTTTAGTTATACAAATGAGATGAGATGAGATGTTTTAAATAGTAATGAATAAAATATTATTATAATACAATTTTTTAATATTAATTTTATATTGAGATTTGAAAAAATTAGATTGTTTATTATATTTTATATGGAGATTTAAAAAAATTGTAATAATGAGTTGAGATGAGATGAGATGAGATTTTTGGTTTTAGTTAACCAAACAAGGCCTAATCCTCACTCCTATATATTAGTAGCATCAATGTATTTTATTATCCAAGTCCATTTGAGTTAAATTGAAATGTTTTCCCATATGTTTAAATCCTTATTGACCTCTTAAGGCCGTTTAGATTGAGAAACTATCTTATCTCATTTTATTTTATCATTACAATTTTTTTAAATTCTCATATAAAATATAATAAATAATTCAACTTTTTCAAATCTTATAACAATAATAATATTAAAAATAATATTATAACAATATTTTATTCAATTTTCAATTTTCATATAAAACTATCTTATCCTATTTGATTATCCAGACAACCTTTTAATTTTCAGTCACCAGTTCTTTGTGGGAAAGCGAAGGTAGATGGATGGTAAGATGAATATGTTTTTCCTATTTTTTGTTTTCCTTGTGTTTTTAATTAAAGGGTTTCAGAATTGTAGAGAAAATTTGTGAAAACTATAACTATTTTTTTTTTAAAAGAAAAAGTTACCCAATATTTAATAATAATAAAACCTCGTCATGCCACATTTAAATAATCACTGGTCGATTGGCACAAATCAAAATTAACATTTGCTATTTTGGAGTCCAAGAACTTGAAGATAACGAAGTGAGTTAAAAAAATGTAAAGCAAAAAGATATATACTTCTTAAATTGAAGACAATTATTTAGGCTCCAAGTGCTCGAGGGATCTCTTCAATATTTCACACGCGCGCTGATGTAGATTGTAGCTGGCTCCTCCCTCGCACTGTATGAGCTTAATAAAGTCTTGGGTTACATACTTTCATGATTATCATCACTCACACACTCCCTCTCTCTCTATCTCTCTCTGCCCACTCTGACAGACCGAGATCAGAAAGAGAGGGCACAAAATACCTTGAATCCCCCCCTGCCTTTCTTTCAAAGCCAGACCCAATAGTAATCATCATGTCTTCTCTGTACCTTCTCCATCGCCATCATTGTTCCCACACCATGCTTCCTTTTGCCCTCAACCACCCCACCAACTTCAGAGTATCATCATTTCCAGCAGCAAGCTGGAAGAGAAGGAAGAAAAGGAAAGCGAGATCGGAAACATGAACACGTGTTTGCAAAAGAAGTAATGGAAGACACCCCTAGCTTTCTTTGTTGAGCTTTCTTTTTGGTTTCGAGTACTGAAGGGTCTGCTCCTTTTAAGGCTTTCTGGTCTTTACTTTTGGGGAATCAAGCGTCCTGGTCCGACGATTTGCTTGATCAAGCAAATTAACTTCTCGAGTTCTCACCTGTATGGCATCGGTTTCTCCCTTTTCCTTAGGTGAACTTCATAGATCTTGTAAGACAATTAGGGTTTATGTTTTTTTGGTCTGCTTTTAGGTTTTTGAAGATAGACTACCAAGGAGGTTATGATAAAGGGTTATCTTATTGTTTGCTTTCTCTCCCTCGGTCTGGTTGTAGGTTTTTGAAGATAGACTACCAAGGAACTAATGATAAAGGGTCTTATTGTTTGCTCTCTCTCTCTCTCTCTCTGTTGTCATGATCGAGCCGTGTCGTTAATTTCCTTGTGTTTGTTATGTCGATACTGTTCAAAGGTAACATAATACTTGGAGATAATAAATTTCTGGATTTGGCTTATGATAATCGAAATGAAACATATGATCTTACCTTGAAGAACTTGATTATCGTCTAAGTTAAGTTGTGAAAGGAACTCTAGTCTATATTTGCCTACTGATTTTAGCTTGGTTTATCTCAAGCAGATCTACGAGATGCATGTTATAATAGCCGGATCGAACTTGTTTTGCTTTATACTTTTTTCCCCTTATGGATATCCGAAGAACGTCTCCTAGCTAGCTTTTACCACGTACTTTATGGAATTATCGTCGGATTTAGAATGATAAAAGCTGCTTGCTGTGCCATGCAAACTGCTCATCGTGATGATGATCGATGTTTGATGAACTTCAATCTTGTATACATAATATTCGTTTACAGTACTGCTAATTGTATTTATGGATCTACATTAATATACGTGTAGGTACGCGTATAAGCACATCTATGTAAGCAAGACAATAGGACGTTGTACACGAATATATACTTGGAACAAATTGGGTTTTGAATCTTTAATATTCAATTGACTGATCAAATGTTTTAGCTACCTGAAGTTATTATCACATGTTAACATGATGATGTACATATATACGCATATTTTAAGGTAAGAAATGCTTTTGCTATCTTGAATATATATAACTTAGAAGAAAATACTTATGGCCGTGTTGGTGTACTATATTTCATGATTTCAATGCTCTTGGGCGTATCATGTGGTTGAAGCCTTGAATTTAGGTCTTGGTTTGGTTTGATATTGAGTCATTGAGTACTAAAACATGAATTAAAGATAAATAGATCACCTGTATCTATCTGCAAAAATTACTGCGTCAATCATGTGGTACGCATTGTTTATGACGTTCTTGCAGTAGTACTTGACTGGCCGTCTGCTTTCCTATACACCTAAAAGACATCGCATCATGCTCAATTAGTCAATATTATTTCTAGTTAATTCTACTTAGAAATCAAATCGATCCAAATATGTAGTGTTCCTTTTCTTTCTTTCCTTTGTTAAGACGGCCTGTTGCGGTATGATTCATTATTTTTCTATCGTCCTGTCTAATTTATCTTCCCGGAGCCTGGAGGGAGTAGTGGTTTAATTTGCAGCTGGTACTATATATATAGATGCATCATGCATGTCAGAGTTGATGCATGTCAAATCAGGTGGTGATAATTTGAACTGAGCTATGCTACATCATAAGCCTACAGTACACCACAGACCATATTTAAAAAAATAAAAAAAAAAAGAATTTATCCTTATTAAATTAATTGAATTTTTTCTATTTATTACCCAGATGACTAACACAAGAGGGGGTGATTTGAGTTGTATCAAAAAAATAACAATTATAAATCAAATATATAATATAAAATATAAACAAAATATGAAATAACAATAAATATAAAGAGAAACCTATTACACCTTTGAACAACACCGCTACAAAGGATCCGTGTAGAACACCTTCTACACTTGCAATCACCTTACATGTGGTGATTCAATTATTCCCCGTATAGAATACTTTCTACACATACAAGGGTTATACACACATTTTTCTGATACAAGAGCTGATAGTGGTTACGTTATCAGAAAACACTCCTCAATTAGTGAAATAAGAACAATACAGCGCAAACTATATCTCTCAAAATGAACAAGGATTAAAGCTCAATACTTAGAGAAGAGAGAATGAAAGCTTTGAATGAATGTTGTATGCTCTGGATGTTGTAAATGTAAAACTCTCAAATGATCTATTTATAGGCATATGAGACTTCATATTCAAATTAAAAAAGATTCACATATCAAAGACAACATCATTCACTTTTTCAAAAAATTCAAATAAAAGGTTCTTCTTTTTCAATTGTCAAAGACAACATCATTCATTTTTCAAAAACTTCAAACTTAATCTTTTACTTTTGGCATATGACAAAAGGAGCACACTTTTCTTTTCAAACAAATCAAACCTAATCTTTTACTTTTTGCATATGATAAAAGGAGCACACTTTACTTTTCAAAAAAATCAAACCTAATCTTTTACTTTTTGCATATGACAAAAGGAGCACACTTTACTTTTTAAATATTTCAAACAAAATCATCTACCTTTTGTATAAGTCAAAAAAACATCAATCACTTTTGAAAATATTCAAATAAAACATGAACCTGTGAAAGATGACAATCAATCATATTTAATATTTTCAAAATTCAACCATTTAATCAATGCATGCACATGTAAAAGATGACAATCAATCATCTTTCAAAATTTTCAAATTTAATTTTCAAAAATATTCATGCACATGTGGAAAATGTATTTTAATGTTTTATGATAAAATATTAATTTTGAGTATTAATCCTAATTTCGAATTTTGAAGAGATTTACAATATTACTTTATAACTTTAATGTGAATTTGTTCCCTTCTTGCTCATGCTTGTTTCCATTATGTGCTTGACTCTATTGTGTAGACAACTTGAGTTTGAGACTTCTTTATTCTTTGAATTCATTTGTTATCATCAAAATTCATGTGTAGATATATAATTATACAAAACTTGAAACTTTGAGTTCAACACTATTCATTATCTATATATTAAATATTTGATAAGAGAAAAAAATAATAAAATAAATAAATAAAAATGTGGTGTGTGAGCTTATGTTTAAAATTTTTCTTTCGAACCTACAACATTTTCTGGTTTTCATTTTTTTATGCTACAATATAAAAACCACAATAGATTATTTATCTTTTAATTTTTTATATATTTTTTATATATTTAAATATTTATTTAAAAAATATTCACTACATTATTCAAAAATGTTTTTTTAATCTTAAAAAAAAGAAAAATCTAGCGGCCATTTTCGGTGGCCATTTTCGATGATTTTTATCTGCAAAACTAGCATTATCCTTTCATTTTCCAGGAAATTATGGCAATGCTGGGAGAAAACTTTAATTTTATTGACATGTCTGAAGTTAAACGAATTGATCATTAATCGCCTCTAGTAGTACTTAATTGCAATCATGATGAAGAAGAAAATTGTTCATTTCATTCTTCATTCTTTTGTCAGTATTAGGTGTAAATAATAATTTTTTATTAAAAAAAAAAAGATAAAATGTGAGATAAAAAACAAGAAACAAGTTAATGAAAGGAATTATCAACAGAAGTCAAAAGGTCGAAACAAATGAAATTATGAAAGGAGTTGGATGTACGAGTAGTGTCATGAGCACATATTTAGAAGTGGCAACCTAGCTAGCTAGCTGTAATAATGGTTTCGAGAAATTCATGTAGTACTTGTGATTTATGGCCAACATATAACTAGTGATCAGGAGAAAGGGAAAATGACCTCATGATCATGCTGATCACTATAAACTAAATGCAAGCATTAATGTCATGATGCTCTTTTTATGTGTTGTATTGATGTAATCAACTACGTACTCTTAATTCACATGATGTCCTGAGAATTGGAACATGAGATTGATCATGAGCAGACCAAGCAACATCAATTTCCAGTATTTTATTTTTTGTTTTCAAGAATCTGCCCGTAAACATCAGTTTCTGACTTTCTTTCCCTCTTTAATTTGTTGACAGCAGTCCCGTAACTAAAATGGAAGACTTTTGGCATATGAGGTTTGCCCTTATTGTCTTGCATGTGCGGCACATGATCTCATATATATATATATATATATATATATATATATATATATATATATATATATATATATATATATATATATATATATATATATATATATATATATAATACGGCGCCATTATTAAGATACCATATTATTGCATGTTGTTGATCAGCATTTTATCATGATAAATGCTTTACTTATAAAGAATGCTTATTAAAATAAATTCGTATAAATTGATATGATTTAATATGGTATCTTAGATCATAAAATTAATTTTATTATAAATTATATAAAATATATTATATAAAATTATATTGATATGTAAATTTATTTTTTATAGAATCATTTATGATGTAACAATTCTATTAATCAATGAGAAATGGATGGGATCATACACTTGTGCGATTATTTATAATCATTATATCCATAGAACAGTGCTAACTATAGCTAAGGGTATCAGTTCATCGATCGAGAGGCCTTTTGGGCTGCATTCACCTCATTATATATGCAAGTATTGGGCTCAACTCAACATCAGGGCTGTTTGGGCTTCTCGCAATGACCCATCAGTCCAAACTTAGGTCTTGTTTAAATAGTTAAAGAGTTTCTTCTCATTTTATCTTTATAATTTTATTAAATTTTTTAACATAAAATATAAAATATAATTTAATTTTTTAAATTTAAAAAAATAATAATATTAAAAAATAATATTTTATTTAATTTTTAATTTTTATTTAAAACCATCTCATTTAACTATCCGAACCGCATCTTAATTTGTTTCAAATTTAGATCGAGGAATAACGAGTAGTTGTTTGACCAGAAGAAGAAGTTGAAAATAAATAAAGAGCTGAATAAAAAGGAAGGGAGGGGCTGCGTTTGACCATGCATGCATGCATGCTAGCTGCATGATGGAGATGGTTCAGTGAATTTGCAATTGGATATGTACTAGAATCTTCTCCCAAGACAAAGCACGTACGTGCCTACAGTAAATTAAGCTGCTACTGGCCCTTCAACGGGAGCATCATCTCCCCCAGGCCCCGGCCCATGTGATTCTCAGAAGATCGCCTTGTACGTACGTTAATCCCTAGAGCTCTTCATAACTTGGGGTAATTACCCACCCAACTATAGGTGGTTATAACTACAATTCCCCTAGCTCCCCTCATTGTGAATGGCTGATATATGCCCCCCCCCTCTCTCTCTCTCTCTCTCTCTCTCTCTCTCTCTCTCTCTCTCTCTCTCTCTCTCTCTCTCTCTCTCTCTCTCTCTCTCTCTCTCTCTCTCTCTATGTATGTATAAAATTAGACCTAGCATCCATGCCCTTCATCATCTTTGGGTGTGCCGCCGGCTCTTATCTAAAACTCTATTAGTGGAGGTTTGAAATTTGAACTAGTTGAGATCGATTCAAGCAGCCTCAACTACTGCAACATTCAATTCTCCAACACATACCACTTATGTGCACTTAATTTACGTGGAGAAGGTGTGAGTCCGTGGCTTCTGGTGGTGGTCCCAAGGGGAGCATGGAGGAGCTGGGAGATTTCTGGGAGAAATTGCAGCTGAATGAGGAGGAGAATGTCCCGATTGAGCTGGTGTCGAAAGGGAATGAACGGCAATGTGATCTGGGAGGAAGGAGTCTAGTGGGGAAAATATTCATTGATCGGCAGATTGGGAAAGAAGTTGTGAGTAAGACAATGGAAAAGGTGTGGAAGGTTAGTAGGCCGGTGGCATTCCAGGAGTTTCGCTCGAACTGTTTCATTCTCACTTTCGCAAATCTACGGGATAGAAGCAGAATCTTGGACGGAAGGCCTTGGCAATTTGATGGCCACATTTTTGTCCTCAAAGTGTTCGATGAAAGGACTCAACCACACTTGATCCATTTCGATACAGAGTTGTTCTGGGTAAGAATTCATAACCTTCCTTTTGCTAACATGAATCGTCAGACGGGGGAGGTGGTTGGTAGTTCTATTGGGAGAGTAGTTGAGGTGGACATCCGTGAGGATGATGTAGGTTGGGGATCATTTTTGCGTGTGAGGATAGAATGTGAGTTGAAGAAGGTGATTGCTAGGGGAAGGACTGTAAGTTTGGAAGGAAGGAGTATGTGGCTTCCCCTAACATATGAGAACCTTCCTAGGCTTTGTTTTAAGTGTGGAAGGTTAGTGCATCACGAGTTGGGGTGTGATGAGAGTGGTGGAGGGCAGTTTGGGCCATGGTTGAGGGCTAAAAGATTGCCTCGAGGGAGTTTTGGTAGGGGTGTGAAGAGGGATGAAGGCGTAGGGACCTGTGAGGGTACTGGGGGAGTAGGGGGGGTTTTTACTCAAGAAGATGCAGGGCCAGATCAGGTGGGTAAAGGGAAGGAGAGCCAAAAGGGGAGTAAGGTGGAGGGAGATGGGGTCGATGAGGGAAGGAAAATGGGAGTTATGGTGACTGTAATTGAAGCAAGCACGAGGGACTTAGGGGTTGGGGAAGTGGGTTCTGGTTTGGGGGGTGATGTAGTCTCGGTTTTAGAGGAAGGGGAAGGGGAAGAGGTGTTAGTTTCACCAAGAGATGGTAAGAAGGGGGAGAGAGGGGGTCAATGGAAGAGGAGAGCTAGAGAAAAAATTTCAAATTCTACACAGGTGTGTGGTTTAGTGGGTCACAAGAGGGGTTTAGAGGAGGTTGGGGAAGGGGAGGTTAGTGGAAGGGGAAGGAAGGCGAGGAGAGAAGATATTACTGGTAAGGAAATTAAGGAACTTAGGAGGGCGGAGGCTGTGGAGCAGCCCCGCCCTTCATTATGAATCTACTAAGTTGGAACTGCCGGGGGCTTGGGAACCCTCGGACAGTTCAAGACCTCTACCGTATGGTGGAGGAGAAGAGACCCAAGGTGGTTTTTCTTATTGAAACCAAAGCTAATGCAAGTAGGATGGATGGGGTAAGGAGAAGGTTGGGTTTTGAGGGCTGTTTTGTTGTGGAGGCAGTGGGTAGAAAGGGAGGTTTGGCGCTATTGTGGAAGGAGGAAGTAGGGGTCGAGGTATATAATTTTTCACAATGGCATATTAGTGTTTGGATGGGCAAGGGGGGTGAGAGTGCAAGATGGTTACTGTCTGGCTTTTATGGCCAGCCTGAAACTGCTAAAAGAAAGGAGTCTTGGAACTTATTGGCAAGGTTATGCCCTGATAGCCATATTGCATGGTGTGTCTTGGGTGATTTTAATGAGATCACCTCCCAATCCGAGAAAGAGGGAGGCTGCCAAAGGAGTGAATCACAAATGGGGGCTTTCCGAGAAGCTCTAGAGGTGAATGGCTTGTTTGATTTGGGCTATAAAGGGAATGGTTTCACTTGGTGTAATCAACATGCGGATTCCTCCTTCACTAGGGAGAGATTAGATAGATGGGTGGCAAATGGTGAGTGGATTTCAAAATTTAATGTGTCTGTTGTGGAATATATGGTAGCAAGAACCTCTGATCACAGTCCTGTGCTGTTAAAATTGTTAGAAGGAAGTCTTGGAACAAGGCAGAGAGTGAAACTGTTTAAGTATGAGGCAAAATGGGCTACTATGGAGGGTTGTGATCAGGTTGTAGAAGGAGTGTGGAGGGAGAGGGGGTCTGGTCTGTCTATGCAGAAACTTCAAAGGGCCTTAACAGCTTGTAGTGGTGCTCTAGTTAAGTGGAGTAAAATGAAAGAAAAAGAGGAGGGAAAGAACCTGAAGGAAAAAACTGCTCAACTGGAGAAACTGTACAGTAGGGAGGGGCCTCAGGATGTAGGAAGGGTTAAATTACTAAGGGAAGAAGTGGGCAGGTTGCTTGAACAAGAGAACATAAAGTGGAAGCAGAGGGCAAAAAGGGATTGGCTTCTACTAGGGGACCGAAACACAAAGTTCTTCCATGCTTGTGCTACACAGCGGAGGAGGAAAAATGAGATAAAACATGTGTGTGATGAAGATGGTAGGGAAAGGGTGGGGCAGGAGGAAGTAGCATTGGTTTTCAGGAAGTATTTTGAGACAGTGTATAAATCAAATAATCCCTCAGATGAGGTAATATCCGGCTGCTTGGATTCTATGGCTAGGAAGGTAACCTCATCAATGAATGATAAATTGATGAGGGTTTTCTCAAAGGAGGAGATTGAGGCAGCAGTTTTTCAGATGGGACCTTTGAAGTCCCCAGGACCTGATGGTTTTGGGGCATGTTTCTACCAAAATTTCTGGAGTATTGTAGGGGAGGAGGTGTGCAAGGCAGCCCTTTCTTTTCTTAATGGAGGGGATCTTAACCAGCTTTTGAACCACACTTTCATAGTTCTGATTCCCAAGATCTCTGAACCGGTTTTGGCCACTGATTATAGGCCCATTAGCCTTTGCAATGTCTTTTATAAGATCATTGCAAAGACTTTGGCAAATAGATTGAAGGGGGTTCTGAGTGAGATTATTTCTAGTAATCAAAGTGCTTTCATCCCGGGAAGGCTAATTTCGGATAATATTGTGGTTGCTTATGAGGTCCTTCACTCTATGAAAAAGAAGAGACATGGGAGGGAGGGTAGCATGGCTATAAAAGTGGATATGTCAAAGGCATATGATAGGGTGGAATGGAAATATTTGGAGGGTGTGATGAGGAAGTTGGGTTTTGCTGAAGGTTGGATTGCCTTGATAATGAGATGTGTGTCCTCTGTCTCCTATGAAGTTTTGTTGAATGGTCAACCAGGGGGGATGTTCAAACCAACGAGGGGGTTAAGGCAAGGGGACCCATTGTCCCCTTACCTGTTCCTGTTGTGTGCAGAAGGGTTGAGCTGTTTACTCAATATCCTGGAACAGCAAGGGGATATAAGGGGGGTGAATGTTACAAGAGGAGGTATAAGGATAAACCACCTTCTTTTTGCTGACGACTGTGTCATGTTTTGCAGGGCAAGAATAAAGGATTGGAGGGTTATTAAGGCAATGTTGGAGAAATATGGAAGAGCATCAGGCCAATGCCTTAACCAACAGAAAACTGAAATTTACTTCAGCTCCAACACTAAGGCATGGGACAGAAGGGCTATTCAAGGAGAGGTGGGGGTCAGGGCTTGTGATTGCTATGAGAAGTATTTAGGCTTACCAGCTCTAATTGGTAGGTCAAAATATAATACTTTTCGTGGGATCAAAGATAAAATATGGAAGAGAATGCACAACTGGAAGAACCAATTCCTCTCCCCATCAGGAAAAGAAATTTTGTTGAAAGCTGTGATTCAAGCTATTCCTAGCTACCATATGAGTGTCTTTAAGCTGCTAGGGAGGTTGTGTAAGGAAATTTCTGGGATGATGGCTAGATTCTGGTGGGGATTCAAGACAAATGACAGGAAGATTCAATGGTGCAGCTGGGATAAAATGGGGAAAGCTAAGGCAGAGGGTGGTTTTGGGTTTAGGAACTTGGAGAGCTTTAACAAGGCCTTATTGGCAAAGCAATGTTGGAGGATCCTGACCAACCCTTCTTCACTGTCAGCTTGTATTTTAAAGGAGAAGTATTTCAAACAAGGGAGCCTGCTGCATGCTAAGTTAGGCTCGGGACCTTCTTTAATTTGGAGAAGTTTGTGGGGGGCCATTGACCTTCTTAAGGAAGGACTAAGGTGGAGAGTGGGTGATGGGAGGGACATAAACATATGGGGTGACAAGTGGTTTCCGAAGCCATCTACATTCTGCCTACAATCTCCAGTAAAAAATTTTGATAAAAATGCGAAGGTGTCTGAGTTGATAGATGCTGAGAGGGGTCTCTGGAGAGTAGAGGTGCTAAAAGAGACTTTAATAGCAGAAGAAGCTGAGCTGGTTTGTTCTATCCCAATAAGCCTTGCGGGTCAAAGGGACAAGTTGATTTGGGGGCATACAAAAAATGGGGTCTTCAATGTTAAGAGTGCTTATCACTTGGAGGTGGAGAGGAAGGGAAGGGGAAAGGGGGAGTCTTCTGACAGATCGGGGTGGAGGGATGGGTGGAGGTCAGTTTGGAATCTCAACCTACCGGGGGTGATTAAGTCTTTTGTGTGGAAGGCCCTAAACAATAGCATCCCTACAAAGGAGAATCTAAGGAAGAGAAGAATTATTGAAGACCCACTGTGTCCCATCTGTAAAAGGGAAGCTGAGACCCCGTGCCATGTAATGTGGAATTGTCCTGCAACTCTGGATGTATGGTCTGAAGCAGGCAGCCCTGTGCAAAAGTGGTCTAGCTCAACTGAGGATTTGAAGGAGGTGTGGGATCTGATGTTTCGGAAGCTAAGTCAGGATGAGTTGGAAATGGTGGCCATTATCATGAGGAGCCTATGGCTTAGGCGAAATAAGTTCATTTTTGAAGGGGCCTTTTCTAGTCCAAAAGAGGTGGTTATGCAAGCAAAAACCATCTTAACGGATGTACAGACAGCTTTAAATAGTCAACTGGAGAGAGCAACAGCAATAAATCCATCAGGAAAAGTTACAAGGTGGCAGCCTCCTTCGGGTAATGCAGTCAAGGTGAACTGGGATGCAGCTTATGATCCAAAGCTAAAGAGGATGGGGATGGGTATTATAGTGAGGGATGTGAAAGGGGAAGTCCAGTTAACCTTATGCTCAGGCTGAGGAGGGGTGGCTCAACCGGTGATAGCAGAAATAATTGCCCTGTGGAGAGCAATGCAGCTGTGTATTGAGTTGAATATAAAGGAGGCTATTTTTGAAGGAGATGCACTCGAGGTGGTGAGGGCTGTAAATAACAAGGAGGAATGCTGGAGCTGGTATGGCCATTTAATAGAGGATGTTAAAGAAGAAATGTATAGAAAGCAAGGTTGGTCGATTCAATACATAAATAGAAAGGGGAATAGCGTAGCCCATGGTCTGTCAAAATTAGGCATGTCTTGTGAAACAGAAAAAGTTTGGATGGAAGACTGTCCAAGAGAAGTGTATAGCATAGTCATACACGACAGAAGTTGTATAGACAGAAGCATTTGCTAAATAGTGAAAGTACAGGTTTATTTCAAAAAAAAAAAAAAAAATTTACGTGGAAAAAGGTAAGACTCAAAGCTAAGCTTTAACTGATCTAGTACTGATTATTAACAATTTTATTTATAATTACAAGATTATGATCAGACTTTGGTACATAATTAGTTTGAAACAATTCATTTTATGATAATATATTGGCACGAGTTCTGCTACTTAAAAGTTGGTATGTAAATATGTTGTTTATTATAGATTTAGCGTAAGTTTATGTCACTTAACATATTTAAACATAAAAATCTGTTATATACTTAATGTATCTCATACAACTATAATTCAATTCAAGAACATCATGTTATTCCTCATCTTAACATATAAATTAGTGTAATTGACTGATAACATTCAAATAAAAAAAAAATTATATTTTATTTTATTCTTCAATGGGCCGACAATTTTAAGAAATTCCTATATAGCTCCTCAAATAGGCCCAAGATCGAGAGAGTTCAGTGGTTCGTGTAATTTCTAGGCCGATATTCATAACGAGTGGCGGGCACCGCTTTAAAATAAAAACTAGAAAATAAAAAACAAATATAAGCGAAGAAAAAATATCGCAGAGTTCTCTCTTTCTCTCACGAACAAGAGCTGTTCCCTCCTCGTGATTGCAGAGGCAGTAATCGTTGGCCGCCATGACTCTTCAAGCTCAAGCCTCGTCCTCTTTCGCCGTTGGCATTCCGTCGCTCACGTCTCCTCTCGGAGGCTCTCGCCACCGCCTCGTCGTTCGAGCCAAAGGTAACCAGGACCTATAAATATTATTTCTCTTGATTAATTGCTCGGAATAATTCGTTCAATTTTCGCATCAAAACTCGCTCTGAATATGACTTTGTTTTCTGCTATAAGCATAACCTAGAGGTGCCAAACAATCATTTCTGGAAGCCTCGAGAACGTGCTGTGCTGTAATTGAATCTGATTAACACTGATTTGAATTGGTTTGTTCTTTCAGTGGAACCTTCAGATAAGTCTGTTGAGATAATGAGGAAGTTCTCCGAGCAGTATGCTCGGAAGTCCGGAACATACTTCTGTGTGGACAAGGGAGTGACTTCTGTTGTTATCAAGGTATATCTGGATCGGATTTGCCACACTTTTGTGGCGATTAATATTGAATTATTTATTTATTTAATCATATATGACACAAATGGTTGATTTATGTTGATCCTCAAATTTACCTGCAGCAGCTTACTTTCTGGTCAATTGAAAATAAGTTTTCTGGTGTAAATATTACTATATGGATTCTAAACTATTCTACTCTGGAGAAATTTCTTTTGAACATTATTGCTTATCTATGAGTTTGCTTTCCTCTAGTTAAAAGTTTTAATGTTTTGACATCTTCATATTCAGGTAGGCTTGTCTATGAGGGTCATCAATTTGTAGGAGTTTAGCATCCCCTTTTAATTTGTCATGTGTCGATTCCCTCTGCCATCTGATGTCAATTGACGTCCAAACGTTCTTAATAAAGTTCTATCAGATGGTTTTGAATGATGTGAGGGAGAAGAATATATCAAATTATAGTCTGTTTTTCATCTCCCAGATTTCGGTATGTTTTGTTAAGTGTTGGAGCAGTTCATGAAAGCATTAGCTCATATCATGTGTATATACATGCGGATGGGGATATCTGTATGTATATATATGTGTCTATATATTATTTTTAGGAAAGAATGTTATGGATTCATATCTATTTCTTGTATATCTCTTAGAAATTAGGTGGAATGAAGAATATGTTGAGTTTTCTTAATCAGTCAGATATAAGTTGTAGATTGATGCACAGTTGTGACCTTGTCTGATGGTTGGCGAGAACAGATATTGCTAATATTTAGATTTTGCCTGAATAAGAATGCACACAACTAAATATGATAGTCTTTTCCAATCCGATTTTTAATATGGAATTCACTGTGCTATTTTCTACTTTTCTATATTTTCCTCTTTAATTGTGTTTATCTTTTTGTTAGTTTGTCAAATGTCAGTTTGTGTATTATATGTAAAAAACTCACCTTCATATTTACTCAGGGATTGGCTGACCACAAAGATTCATTGGGTGCACCACTTTGCCCTTGCCGGTAAATATTTTCTCTTTTATTGTTGTTTTTCCTTGATATTTTTCTCTTTGTCCTATCTGTCCGGTGGAACTCCTACCTGGATCATGAGTTCCATATTGGGTTATATTAATCCAGATCATAATCCATGCATGTACCTATTTTTTATCAGGCATTATGATGACAAACCTGCTGAGGCTGGGCAGGGGTTCTGGAACTGCCCATGTGTCCCTATGAGAGAAAGGTAGAGATGTTTTTATTATTTTGAAATCAAATGCAACTAATTAACCGGCATATTTTCTTTTTGATTGTTCTGGATTGGGATTTAACATAGTTGAAATCCTTATGACCATAATTGCGTCCCTGCTCATTATGAGTTTTTTATGGATGATTGTTTGCTGTTGCCAAAATTCTAATAAGGAAATCAAAATTATACTTTGCAAGCATTTGTCATACAATATCGGGGCTTCATGGCCACTGATATATTTGAATTCTTTTCTTGAAAGGAATTTTGAAATTGAATAAGCTGCCATGGTTCATATGTGAGCTGTCCTTGATCTTCTGGCCGGTGAGGACAAGGGAATTAATTAATTTTGGTAAATGATTCTATGGTTCCAAGAGAAGTGTGATGTTTTCTGTGTGCACTTTCTTAACTAAGAGAAGGCAAGTGATAGGTTTTTTGGGCCAAGAAAAGAAATTGATGTTGTATATGTACATTGAGGCATGAACGTGAATGCTAACTTGATCCAGGATGTGTAAACGATAAGAATCATTAGAGAGAATATAAGTGCACTTTCAAGTACAGAAAGTTTGCCTTACGTTGGCTCAAACCCCATGGCATGGAGTTTGGGTTAGTCTAGCTACAAGGTCAAGTAAGAGACACGATTAGATTCAATGAAATGCAATCACATGGAGTTAGAAGTGGGAAGAGAACAGACTCTGGATATCAATTGAGCTAGCAAAGGAAGATAGTGTTGGCAAATAATCTTACAGAAGATATGTGCTTAGATTAAACACTGAGACAGCATATATATTGCGAGAAGAGTTTGGAGAAGATATTCTATTGAATTGTTTGAAAAACACTAGCGGTTTAAGTTCATTGGGTTACTTGTAGCTGATAGCCATGCAAGGTTTAGTCATTAGTCTCGTTCAGAACATTAAGTTGTTTGGTGGAAGTGTCACCCGAGAGAACAAATGAAAGCTTCAGATCACAAAACTCCTGTTATTGAAGTATTATTTACAGCCTAAAGTGGAAGTCCATTGAGGGCACTCACTAGCTGTCCTAATTTGGGATGTGGGTGCCAGCATGTATGCGGACTTTGTTAAATCTCATTTAAATGTGGATTTGCTCCAAATAAACTTAGTTGGCAAATTTTAATGTCAGTTATTTGTAAGGTATATGGGCGAGATATCTGTATGGCATCACAGAGTCTTTCGCAATAATTTTCATCTTGATCATCTTTGTCAGAGAGAGAAAATCAACTAATGACAGAATCCTTATTAATTTGTTAATGCTAGCATATCTTATTTCTAGGCTTCAGCTGCATTGTGTATAGTTCATAAACATTTCCAACCTTATGGTGGTCTGCTATGATATGTTCTTTCAGGAATTAATCATTGCTTGAAAGTCTGTATTCTGAAATATACTGCTATTGAAAGATCAAAAGTTTTTCTATTGAACAGGGCTTGAAATAGTAAGCTTATCAAATCACACAAGTCTTAAACATGTGAATTTGTGAGCTATCACAAATCATCATTTTCTTCAATTACATATGTTCATTTATATCAATCCGTCTTGCAAAGTTAAAATGTTATATTTCCTTTGGCAGGAAGGAGTGCCACTGCATGCTCTTTCTCACTCCCGACAATGATTTTGCTGGCAAGGAACAGGTAGTTATTTACACTCTTCTTTTATTCACCAGATTTTGATGGAGCACATTATAACACTATCAATAGGAGGTAGATATTAAATGGCTTTTCTTTAAGTGGGATTTGCCATGTTGAAGTTTGTTTATGATGCTAGATTGCCATTAAGATATTCACTAAGAACAACTCAAAATTAGACAGATGCAGGCATGTGTAGGCATGCGTGCATGGTTGCTCGTCCTTCCACACACAACTATTGCAAATACTACTAAAAAAGTTCTTCCAATTAGCATTATCGTAAGTATACATGCTCTAATTAGAATTTTGTTTCTTGTCTAATGCGAATTAACGTTCTATTGCCATTGCAGGCCATCTCCTTGGAAGAGATCAAAGAATCGACAGCAAATATGTAAACATGAGTTAGTGTATCATAATCACTCGTTTAAACAGGCATCATAGTATTTGGCTAAGAATGAGAGAGAATCATCATTGTATGTATATTTTATACTAATCAATAACCATATCTAGCTTTTCCTGTCCCCCTCCCGAATTTTTCTTCATTATATTCAGATGCTTCTCACTTTCAACTTGTCACGATGTTTGTTTCGGTAAAAGCCGTATGTTAATTGCATCCCTTCCCCCGGGCACGTATGGTCTTTTAGGCGCCTTGTGGGTAAATGCAGCCAATACTAAAAATGACTTGGCTTGACACGTGTGACTTTTTGACATACACGTGTCTCTTATTTAAAGTATTCAATTCAATTTTTATTGAAACTGGATCCAAGTATTTTCTAAGAAAAGAAATAGGTGAAATTTTTATTGTAAGCAATGTAAAGTCGGGGCCTCGTGATTAGATTACCCGAGCTAATGATGCGATCTTTGGACTATGTTTTGGGCTATTGAAAATATTAAAAAATATTAAATAATTTAAATGTTTATGTCAATATTTTTTATTTTAGGGGATTTTTATTTTTATTTCATTTCTCTTAGTAAATTTAGTATTAAAGGCCTACAATCAAAATCAATTTGTAATAAAGTTCTCAAGATTAATACTGGGATATAGCTTTTGATATATAAGTTAATCAAATTACTTATAGTTTTTTAATAATATCTTCGGTTAATTATCCATTAGATTAGAGTTAAGTTGACCGGTTGACACCACATCCCAGCAGACACAGCTTTTACTTTCGAAATTTAAATTCTTGCTAGCGAAGCCACGCAATTGAGCTCCTGTCGTTGGCGAAGTACCTGAATCAGGGTTACTTATCTTCTTCGGTCAATCGTTGAATCGAGTTCCCCTTGCACACTATGAATCTATGATACAACTGTAAAATAGGTCTCTCTTGGATCTCTAAGAAGGTTGATCGTTTTAGCTCTTGGAAAATGTCGAAGCCACGCTTCACGGTAACTCTCGGCCGCTCTGGTCAGGTACATATGCCTATGTGTATTTATATGAGTAAATTTAAATTTCGATAGACTGAGTTTTGGCTGTTTGGCTGGTGGGAAACCGTGGGAAGAGAAAATATAATCGGTCCCCTAAAGGGTATATTAAGCTGTTCAAGCCAAGTTTTAGGGTCATTTCGGCGATAATAACATCACAATTGCTTTATTTTTGAATTTTTTTTGGAGAAGTGACTAAATTATTTTTTATTAAACCTAGTTTAATTTATTGCATGTGCTTTGCGTGTGTGTGGGGAGGTGGAAGAGGGGTGGAAGAGAATCAGAGTATGCGTATTCGCATTCTGATACTAAGGCAGTGACTGGAAGCAAACGGTTTGGGTTAAGAGAGTAGTGAGTGGCGCTAATGCTGTCTCATCGTCAGCAAGCAAGCGGTTCGTGTTGTTACGTGTCTCCAGAAATTTAAACTAATATCAGTATATTTTGGCATTTTTTTTGTGATGCTTTAGCTTGGTGGGTTAGAATACTTTTCAGCAAATGAGTTTCTAGTTTACCATTATGATAGAACTACAAGGACTCTTGAGACATTAAAAATTATATCTCGTGTTTATGTTAGGAAATATAGGAGAAGCTTGATGCTTTGTTTGGGTGCTGTTTGAGAACACAATTGTTCTCACATGTTCTTAGATATTCTTAGATTCCTTAACTACTATTTATAAACTATTCACTACTATTTCATTATTATTGTCACTACCATTCACAGATTATCTGATACTCTTAGTATCCAAACGGAGCTTGGCATCCATACCAAACTTTTTCATAAAGCACCTTTAATGCCACTGCCAGCAATTTGGCTATTGGTCTTGGAAATGATCATTTAAAAAGCTGATCATCTGGGTGAAAAGAGTCTAGTGCGGTGTTTTCTTTTAATAAGGGTCAGAATGATGAAAAATTATTGACTTATTTATTCCTTTATCCTTTCAATAAGGATCAGGATGAAAGTTTACCGGAAATCTAGTTTCATAGAAGAAGGCATCATGGTTTGTTTGTGGCATTGAGAGGACTAATTATCTATGTTTCTGATTTCATTGTCAGACAATTTGTTTCTAGTTTTATATTCATAGGTTGTATACCATTTATAGGCAACAAGGATATGGTGTTAACTGGAGTTGTGGCAATGGAGTGCATGGTGACAACCAATTCTGCTCATATATAAGTTTTTTTATTTTTTAATCATTTATTGTTCTTTATATGCTATCTTTGCCCTGACTCCGGTACCCTGATATGAGTGAAGATCCCCAGATTAGTCGACATGATCCTCGATTGAAACTGATGCACAAAAGCCTAAAACGAATTCAAAGGACCATTGGAGAGCACAGGAAGATGGACTGATGCCAAAAGTTGTCTAAAACGAACCAGCCTTCAGCTGGTCATGACATGCCACATCAGAGGTCTGAACCAACAGGAAGTCGTCGTTCGTTGCAAATGCATGCCATGGAAAGATCTAGGTTTAAAGCTTCTAGGGGATTCTCACCAATGAAAAATTTTGGTGAGTTGCGGCAAGTACCATCATTAAGGGTAGCTGATGCCTCAAAAGCTGGATGGTTTTTGAGCAATAATGCTACTTCTAGGCCTATAAGCTCTACACCCTTGACAATATAAGGTCCTCAAAATTCCAAGCCGGTTACACTGCTTGCACCCTCAACGAGCTTTGGGCAGAAAAGTTCTCACATCGTATGATTTTGTAAGCTGCACCACTTCAAGCTTATTTTCAGAGGAGCTGGTTTATAGTTGTGATTTCGTCCACTTAGATGGTTGTGTTTAATTTCTGTCTGTCATCTATGGTCATGGACTCATCATGATATATCTCTACTGAGTGTGTTTTATTTTTTCAATATAGGTAGAGGAACCTCTCACTGTTGCTGGCCTGTTGCAATCACTTGGTTTAGGGAAATACAACGTTCATTTCAGAGCTGAGGAGGTAATTAACCCGCTTCTATTAAATCTTTGAGAAAGAGAGGAACCGATGTCTGTGCTTCCCCTAATTTGATCAATGGAGATAATAAGCCAATGCTAAATGATACACGGGAAAGCAAGTCAAATCTGCTATATGGAGCAGTGAACGTTGGAAATGACAGATCAATTATGTTAATAGTTCAATCATCTGATCTATAGGTGGACATGACTGCATTGAGGCAGATGGGTGATACGGAGCTCAAAGAGATGAGGATCCCAATGGTACTCACTTCACTCTCTCCAAAAATCCAGGGATTATGTTTAATTTTGTTTTTCAATACAAAAGTCGCTTCTATTGGTATCTTGTTGTGTCTTATATTCTTCTACCGTATCAAGTAAGAATTGCTGCTAATGCCACCTTTCTGTGTTGGTTACCAAGCAATCAATCTGTTCTCACAAAAGTTGCTTGATGATATGCAGGGACCAAGGAATAAGAATCTTCTTGCTCTCTTGCCCTAATCCAGACATGAGACAACCACCACAACTGCAATGTTAAGGCCTCATTTATTTATACAGATGAGATGAGATAAAAGTTAAAAGTTAAATAAAATATTATTATAATATTATTTTTATTTTGAAATTTGAAAAAGTTAAATTATTTATTATATTTTGTGTGAGAATTTAAAAAAGTTATGATCATATGAAATGAGATTAGATAATTTGAATCCTATAACCAAAATAGGCCAATGGCTGCATTTGGAGGTACTTGTCTTTTCTGTATTATTAAAAAATGTGAGTGAATATTAGCAAGCTTACCGAGTGTATGTGATGTTATAATTTATTGACATTGCATGGAAGCATGAAAATATTTATTATAAGGGTTTGTTTTGCATACTGCTTCAAAATTTCATTTGGGATTAAGAGAAAATTCCAACTATATGTTACTGCACACGTATTAATCCAATCTAGGTTGATCATGTTGCGACCACGATATAAGTATATGTGATCTTGATAACAGTCGGCGAATGTGATGATAGCTCCGGGGCTTAGATAGCTGATTGAGATTATTGAAAGCATAAAGTCACACACGCCCTGTTTTAATAATTTTGAAAAGAGAGAGAGCGCAATGATACAATGAGATTACAAATGTGGCACACAAAGTATGCAAACATTCGACATATGTCGACGTTAATGAATTGAGGGATACAAAGTATGCATTTTGAAAGCTAAATTCTCTCAATATGCTTTAACGGATGAAGGGGTACTCGATGAAGACTGGGAGCCACGTCCGGTCCTGGCACAATCCCCAGCGTTCCTCGAGGCCAAAGCCGCCAAGAATTTCTCATTCCACGGCCCGCTAGACGCCCTTGCCTGCTTGCACGCATGGTCGACCGGGAAACGATGCTTCAAGCACACCTTCACCTGGCAAATCTTGCACGTATTTGTATTCGAAAACGTCAATATCTCTTTGCAACGCCTTACGGGACACGTCGGTTTGTTCTTCTTCTTGGGGTCGCAGTTCCCTGACTTCACGTGCCTCTCCAACATCACCTTCTCATCCTCTCCATCCCGCCCCGTTGTCTCGATCGACATCGAGCAATTCTCGCAAACGACAACCTTTCTGCTGTTGTGGTCGGATTTCGGGCACTCGTGCTTCTTGTACGATCTATGATCTAAACAGAACACCTACGAATACCAAAAAAAATAATAATAATAAATATATAATAACCTATTATTCAACGTCGATCAAATTGGGAAAGGAGAGGAGAGTATGTACCTTTCGACAACCGTCGCATTTAAAAGGGAGAAAATCGAGTTGATGGCAATCTGGGTGCTGGCAGTGTTGACCCAAATCTGGGAAAGCTTCGGTTCCTCCTCCCATATTTGAAATGAATGTGTACCTTTCTCACCCTGAACTTTTCTTTGAATGTAATACGATGAGGGATAAAGGAGCAACAGGCGTATGTTTATATAGCTTTGGGCGACTTGGGGAGGAAGACAACTCCAACTCGGTTTCGGAAAGATGTTTCTAGGTCCGCCGTCCAATAGCTTTACGCGTTATTCGTAGTTTTGCGTTGGGAGTATGCCACGTCTATATCCGTGGACTACTCTTATCTAATTTAATTTTATTAATTAGATAAGACGCATATTAGTTGATAAAAAAATATTTAATAAATAATTATTTAATAGTGATAAATATATCATATTTTATTTAATAAGATAAAAATAAAAATAATGTACAGAATTTTACTTTCATAAAAATAAAAATTCAATATAATAGATTTATTTTATATAAAAATAATTTTTATAATTTAATGTATGACGTCAAATTATGTTAAATTGTAAACTTATTTTTCTCAAGAAATGATTATCAAAGACAAAAGGGGATAGCTAACGCATAAAGCGGGAGAGCTTTCCTAGTAATCGGCACTTGACATTCTTCTAAGGACTTTTATTTTTTTGTGAAAATTAATCGAAATATTGCTTTAGATAAGTCTAGCATATGATCGGGATTGGATTTATTGTGAGGGAGTGTAGAGATCAAGTTCTTGCCTCCCTAATGTTATAGAAATTTTTCTGTACTTTGCCTTCAATAGCTGAAGCTTGAGGTGCATACACAACTGCTTGTTTTACTAAGGAGTTGGGTTTCTACTTTCTATGATGTAGAATTGGAAGGTGATGCAAAATAAGTAGTAGACACTCTTATGAGTTATGGCTGTATCAGGAAGTCTAAATCACTGGGATGAGCTTGTGGAACACACCGAATTCTGTTTTGTTAACTATGGTTGCTTGGCATCTGAGTTTAGTAAAGAGATAAGGCAATCAGATTGCTCATTGTCTTGGAAAGGCAGATCTAGGTCTTAACGTTGATACATTCTAATTGAGGAGGTGCCTAATTTTCTTTAGCCACTTGTGCCTACTGATTGTAACTCTATTAGATTAATGCTAATATATATGTCTGTTTAAAAAAAAAATGGAGTTTTTTGTACGGATGCAAGAGAATACCGATGTTTTTATAATAGTTGAAACAAAAAGGGAAAATTATATATACACAGTTTTTCCACTCATGTTTTAAGTTAGGGACGTTTATATAAAATAAATTATAAAAATAACACTAATTTATAAAAATATCTTCATTTTAAAATATAATTATGTAAAGTGTTACGAAAAGAATTACATATGTATTGTTAGAACACTTTTACACATAATATGGAAAAACACCAAATTAAGATTGTGTTTCGTAAGTGACGTAGTTTTAGATTACTTTATTATTATTTATTATTATTCACAAACAATTTATTATTATTTACAAACTATTTATTACTTTATTATTATTATTATTAATTACTTTATCACTACCGTTTATAAATTATTTGAGATCATCTTAACATTCAAACATATTTAAAAGAAACATACGAATAGACTCAAGTCGAAAAAAAGTACTTTACTATAGCACAAACCTCAAGTTAGAACATTTACATCCGATTCCTTATAATATTTTTTAAAATTTGGCTAAAATTCACACCTTATAATTTTTAATCATATTTCAAAAACCTTATACATCTCAATTCCTATCCTTTATTTATTCTAAGAAAATAATATTTCTTTATTCTTTCTTTATTATTTTTTTCTCTTACTTCCCTTTATATTCTTTCTTTATATTCTATTAAAATATAAGTTTAGAACAAAAAAAATAAAAAAAAATAATTTAGGATGTGTACAGTTGCTCCCCAAATTTGGAGAGCTCTCCACACATCCTAAAATCAAAACTTAATTTAGGAAATCGGATGTAGATAGTTTTTTTAAATTGTCATATTTTTTTTTTTCTATAATTTAGTTAAAGATAAGTTTTAAGAATGCGGATGAGAATATTCTTACAAAATTAAAACCCAATGAGTTGTTCTATATGCAAGCATACCGCGGATGAAAATGCAGACCATTGATGACGTGGTAAGTAAAAAAAAAAAAAAAAAACAAAACAGTAAAAAGAAGAGGGAAACACGAAACGAGCTTCAGAATATTTGTTTAATCTCTCCCGTCCGTTCGTCTGCTAAAGCCTCTGCGAGCACCTCTGCGAGATCGTTGTGGCTGTCCATCTTTCATTTGAGTCCGACAGCGCGCCTACGCTGTCCGTTGGGCCGTCCACCACTACATTCGCCCCGGTGACACTGTCATCCTCCTCCATGTAAGCCCCACCTCCATCCTCTTCAGCTCTATCGACCTCTCCATATCCTCCACCGAAGTTGTTGACGAGGACGGCACCACCACCACATCCACCAAAGCGTCCGAGCAAAAGGTGGAGGACGATTTCGACGCGTTCACGGTGTTGAAAGCCGCAGATCTAGCAAGGCCGTTACGAGAGACGCAGATCCCGTACAAGATCCACATCGTGAAGGACCACGATATGGGGGAGAGGCTGTGTCTGGAGGTTGAGAGGCTGGGCCTCAACACCGTCATCATGGGGAACAGGGGATTTGATGCGGCACGACGCGATAGAGACGGTAAGCTCGGCAGCGTCAGCTATTACTGAGTCCACTATCGTGTCTGTCCCGTCGCTGTGGTGCGATATCTGGACGACGACGATGGTGGCATGCAAGCCGTGGTTGACGCTAAGGAAGAGGATTTTTTTGGGGGGGGGGCGCTTCGCAGAGAAGGGGGAGTGAGGGTGGGGGGTTTCGTAGGGAGGGGAGGGTGAGGTGGCGGAGACTTCGCATAGACAGAAGAGTGAGGGGGGTGGTTTTCGCATAGACGGAACAGAGAAGGGGGAGTGAGCGTAGGGGGTGATCGATGGGGCTGCCACTTTCAGTACACTGAGGAGTTTCGAGCGAGAAAGAGGGAAAAAAGATTGAAAACGGAATGAAAACAGTTGAAGAAGAGGAAATGAATTCCCGCTCCAAACAAAATGCCGCATTTCATTTTATCCACATCAGTAATGGTGCGCAACTCGATCCACATTCTGCTTGCAATAAGACTTTTCCAAACCGAATTAGGTCCCAAGGACAAGGTCATTGACAAGGTCTCCTTTGACCCTAGTGCCTAGCCCACAATCTAGACTCAACTGGCAAACTAAACCAAAGTGGTCCAACTCCATGCCAATTTGTAAAGGTGGAACACCCTTTTCATTGAATTTGAAGATTGAACATGTGCTCTTTTATTAAACGAAGACAACGTAAAGAATCGATCTTTATTAGGTATATATATATATATATATATATATATTATATACCCACATATTGCATCCGAGATCTTTCTTGACGTTATGTTCTTATTCTTGATGCGAAATGGGTCTCCATCGGATGCCACCCACTTCTCGCATATCAAATGTACAAATTGCCAAATTGGGTTCATTCCCTCTTTTTTTCATTGCTTTAGTGCCTAAATTATGGCATACCTCACGTGCAATGTTCAGTCTTTTCGTTTGTTTAATCCAAAAAGAGATTTAACTATTTTTATTAAGAGGAAAAGCTGATTTGAACATTTTTGGTGCAGGATACACATGAGTATTGCTTCACAATCACAAACCCTCAAAACACAGACCTTTCAATTTAGTACAAGCAAGAGCCTAACGGGCCTGCTTTTTTAGCTGAGAGCCTGACACTACGCAGTTAGAATATAGACCAATTGTTGCCATGATTGTGTCAGTGTAGAAGATGAGTCGTTTATGCATAAATAGTTTTGGATATGAGTAATGCTATATACAGTCATTTTTGCGTATTTTCTGCGCACTCCACTGATATGATTGGTTGGATTAATTTTTTTTTAATACACAACCAATCATATCACTGGAGTGTATAAAAGAGTCTGCGAAAATGACTGTACATAGAATTTTCCTTTAGACATTGATCCTGATAGGTGCCTCCGACCCTGATCCTGGTGGAATGGCCTCTTTCCAGTTTCTAAGGAGTACTTTACTCTAAATTTGCATATGGTTTGGACTTGATTTGAGCGTCTTCATTGTTATTGTCATTGTGCGTTTAGGCCTCGTATACCATATGTCAATAGAGTTGTCTATGGAAGACAAACAAAAACATAGCCGATCATCCCCTCCTGCCATTTTGAAAGAAAAAAATCTGCAAAGTTTTGTCAATTGTAATTGAACGGGTGGACCATCCGTAGCGCAACCAAGGGAATCAATTATCAATCACTTTGGTGAAGAAAAGCGAGATATTCTGTATCAAAAAGAAAATCAGAAAAATCAAAAAGAAAGAGAAAAGGAGATATTATCCAGCCTAGAACACTCTTACAATGCCTATCAAATGCAGAAACTTACCTACTAAGTATGCAATGATTACAAGAACTAGTGGTATTGTGGGTGACTTTAGTTGGATGATCTCCATGCCCAAGTAGTCAAAACGATTAGCCAACAAAAATAAAATTATTGGACCAAAAGGGAGAATTGAGAGCTCCTGTTCTTTAACTTTTTGATTAACAGTGGAGCACTAAAGCAGAATAAAGGATTGTCTACCACTAATGGCCCCATAATAATCATAATTCTTAAAAAAAAAAAAAAGTTTCTTTATCAGATGAAGACTCGAGAAAATGCCACATCAGTCTTCACCCAAACCTCTGTTGGGTCACGGAGTGAAAAACCTTTTCAGAAGATGAGTAGAGTAGTAATAGATACTGAAGGACATAACTCAGGATTAATTTTATATAAAATCTTCGGCTTTCGGTTTCAGATTGGGAAAACATAATGATGGTCATTGATGTGTCACTGTAAACATGTTGTGCCGGACTCTGTTAAATTATTGAACCCAAATCCAAATCAACCTCTTGATTACGAAACACGCTTCTAACACGGGTTGCATTGATTGGGGGGCATTCACTTGCGTAAACACTCGAGACAAACTCAAATGGCTTTAAACAAGATAACATTATAGTAAAGCAGAACTCGATCATCCATAGGTTCCCCGTTCCCGTTCCGTTCCCCCCCCCCAGAGCATCCTTGCTACTTTTCTCGTTGGCCCAGATTTCCGAAAGCAAAGGAATCCGCCCATACTGGTACTCTACCAATACCACATCGTCACTTTCGTCACACTATCCCAACAACCTCTCTCTCTCTCTGTCTCTCTCTCTCTGCTTACCACCTAGAGGCCTAGTCATAAGTTAACATGCTCCTCAACTGTCAACACAACTTTTTGAATTCCACAACCTTGTGTTCCTCTAAATTTATTTTAACCTGAAAGCTATGTGCTTTCATCAACATTTGTTGCAATTCCTTTCTGGTTCACCCATGATGCTGAACTGAATGTCGCGGGATTGACAAAGCGACAATGGAGTTTCAAGAAGGTATGATGAAGTTCGTCGTTCACAAGCCTGTACAACCCAAATGGGTACTAGAAAACGACAGAGAAACAGAGACTGCCACACCCCGGCGTAAATGGAAGATCTTCTTTGGCAAGTTCTCATCTTTACCTTCTTCAAAACCCTTGAACCTCAAAACAAAGCAACCCCCGAAGGAGTTTATCTGCCCCATTTCCGGGTCTCTCATGGCCGACCCAGTTATCGTCTCCTCGGGCCACACACTCGAACGCGCCTGCGTCCGAGCCTGCCAAGCCCTGGGCTTCACGCCCACCCTTATGGGCTCGTCCACGCCCGACTTCTCCTCCGTTATCCCCAACCTCGCCCTCAGGTCCACCATTCTCAACTGGTGCAAGAATTTCTCTGTGGACCCTCCAAAAACCATCGATTCCAACACCGCGGAAAAGTTCGTCCGTGTATTAGTGGAGGCTGAGGCCAAGAAACGAGGTTCCCAGAACGAGAACCAAGCCCAAAAGGTCATAATCTTAGACAAAGAGCTAATCCAAGGGGCTCAAGAAAACCCGAGCGTGAACTTCGGGGAGGCAGTAACAGAGGTGGATCGGTGCCGCCAGACTCACTCCTACTCGAGCTCGAACGACTCGGTCGCGACCTCGGTATCGACCCCATCCCTGCAACTTGCGACTCGGCCGAGCTGCTACTCGTCTTCTTCCTCAGAAATCGAAATCCTAGACGATAATTACACCGAAGAAGAGAAGGAAATCTTTGCCAAACTTAGAAGCCCACAGGTATTTGAGATCGAAGAGGCCATGATTTCGCTGAGACAGATCACAAGAACCAGAGAGGACACGAGAGCCCACCTCTGTACTCCTCAGTTACTCTCAACCCTCCGATCTTTGATCGTGTCCAGGTACTCGGCCATTCAAGTGAACTCAGTCGCGGCGGTAGTGAACCTGTCTTTAGAGGATGTCAATAAAGTTAAGATCGTACGTTCAGGAATCGTTCCTCCTCTGATCGATGTTTTGAAGGGAGGATTCCATGAGGCGCAGGAGCACGCTTCCGGTGCACTCTTTAGTCTAGCCCTTGATGATGGGAATAAGACAGCCATTGGCGTTTTGGGTGCATTGCAGCCGTTGATTCACATGCTCCGATCCGAGAGTGAGCGGACTCGGCACGACTCGGCGCTTGCCCTTTACCATCTTTCACTCGTTCAAACCAATCGGACTAAGTTGGTGAAACTCGGGTCGGTTCCCATATTATTGGGCATGGTGAGGTCGGGTCACATGACAGGTCGGGTACTACTCATTTTAAGCAACTTGGCTTGGTGTCCGGATGGGCGGGCTGCAATGTTGGATGCTGGCGCGGTGGAATGTTTTGTCGGGTTGCTGAGGGGGGTCGAGTTGAAGTCCGAGTCAGCTCGGGAGAGTTGTGTTACTGCATTATATGGGCTGAGTCATGGTGGGTTGAGGTTCAAAGGGTTGGCCATGGCAGTTGAGTTGGCGGAAGTAATGAAGAAGGTGGAGACGGTAGGAAGGGACCGGGCAAAACAAAAGGCGAAAAGAATGCTTGAGATGATCAAAATGAGAGGCGGGGAAGAAGAGGATGAAGGCATAGATTGGGAGGAATTGCTTGAATTGGGGAGTCAGACTGAGCGTTGACTCCATGGTGGATCAGACAAGTAGGGGTTAATTTGTCTGAGTTTTGAAGTAAAGCGTTCGAAGTTCTTATTCTTTTGTTGCCTTTTTTTCTCATTTGTGAATTTTTTTTTGGGTTCAAGTTGTAATTACTGGGTAGGGTTTTTATATGGGTGGTTTTTGTGGTTTTGATCTTTTGTTACTTTTTCTTTCACCTAAGTCATGGGCAGTGAAGCCTGAAGGTGTAAATAAGAGCTTTTGTCACAGTTAATTTTGGAGCACGAATGTTCTAGCTAAGCTTGCTGCGGTGAATTCACTTTATTCTTTGAAAGAATTCATTTTTGAGATGGGTGTGATACTATCACTCCATTCCCCCACTGTTCCCCGCCGTCTTCAAATTTCTCAATAAAGTGTGTCAATTGTTAGTTGAATGATATGGCAAGTATTAGCAGAATTTATTTTAGCCTAATGCTTGAGGATGAGCTCAAATTAGAGTTGTTATGTTTAATAATCCCTCCCATGAGCTTATTTCAGATTCTACCCTTGGAAGAATGGTCAATTTGACTTAAATGGTGAGGGGAACGAAAAGCCCAAGGGTGACCGAGCCACATATACCTTGGGCTAGAATCTCTCCTGGTGGAGCCTTTCCCAAAGGTCAATGGGTTAAGGGCTTTTCGATGCATTAATTAGATTGCATTATGGAGTGGCAGCACTATCATTGTCTGCTGATTATGGCATCTTTGTTTTATTTATTTTATTTATAGTTATTTTTACGTATTTTTTTTATATAATTTATTAATATAATTGATTATATATTAAAAAAATTAATTTAACCAATTATATTAGTTGAATGTAAAAAATATATGTAAAAATAATTGTACATAATATTAGCCTTCATAAAAACTGATGCAAGGCAGAACCTTGATCCCTAATGTTCCAGCTTTCACAAAACATATAGGGTTAACCTTTGATCCTCCTCTCTACTGTGAAATAAAGATGGTATTTACGGCTAGATTTTGAGGCCCATTTCGCCGACTCCATTATTCTTGATATCATTAGCATATTAATTAAAAGTTTAGAAAAGATAATATCATCGAGCAGCGAGCTTAGTGTCCACGTACAGGGATGGAACTCTTTCTGCCCAGCTTCTGATTAGAGAAACGAATAGCCCCCATGGTTGTTTTCTTTGGTGCTTTTGAGGTCTCAGAGCATTCCAAGAAGTCCAACTGTAGCCATGGACCACAAACGCTAAAAAAAAACAAAAAAGGATACGTGCAAAATTTCAAACCGAGTAATTACATAGGATTCGGTTTCTTGCATAACGGACGTACGGTGAAGGATCAGTAGATGGAGAGTTGGATTGATAAAAAAAAAAAAAAAACATCTTTCTACGGCTATAAATTTTATAAAAATAAATTTATAAATTAATATATTAATAATAAATATAATTTTACAATAATTTATATTTATTTTTTACCGCACTCCATAATAACTCATTGACATGCAGTACTAGGTTTCGTCGATGGGATGTGCAGTTTTACGACTTCTTATAAACTTTATCTTTCATTCCCCAATTATAAAGAACACAAAAGTGTTACAAACATCGGATGCTGAAGAGAGAGAGAGAGAGAGAGCATCTCTATCCAGCTGCACCATGATCACTTTACAGTAATATAAGTTGAAAACAAGAAAATAAAATAATTGTGTATATTTAAGCTTGAAAATACGACATTAATACAAATACATGTATACATATATTTTGTATATGTATACATATACAGTTCGTCCCCACCACCGTAGCCACCATAAGATTCTCATTCATTGTACATTCGGACCAATAATCAAAACAGGGAACGGCCTCAGAAAAAAGGTTTCAACTCTTGATTCTCAGTTAAAGGCATCACACCGATGCCGAATCTCTCCTTGCCTCCCCGTCTGGACCTTATACAAACTTAGCTTCTCCATTGCCTTGCCAAACGCCTCAAAGAATTTGTTCTGATCCGCCGCGTACATTTGTACAAATTCCCTCGTCCTCGAATCACTGTACAGGCCGTGATCCGACCTCAACAGCCCCAACCCCTTGGGCAGATTCTGGAAGTACATGTTGTCGAACTTGTTGGGAGTCATGATGTCATTGAACACCGACAACGTGGGGTTCTTCTGATAATCCGCACAAGCTTTCTGCAACGCCTCAACAAATCTCGGATTGTACTGCGTATCGTACTGCGAATACTTGCTGCTCTGGTTATAGATCCCGGAGCTGAATTCCTTGCAATGAGAGAACCCGATGGTGTGAGCACCGCACAAGGCCACCGTTTCTTGGATCGAGAACCCGTTAGAATAAAAAAGCTTAATGATCTGAGACATAGACATTGTGGGTCTTGGAAGTTTGCCTTCGACATAGGATGATTTCGAGACCCGCCCATCTTTGCGTCCCAAGACGACGTTGTAGTAGGGACCACCAACCATGGTAACAAGGTCGCGAGTGGCAACAGCTAAGATGTCGGCGCACGAGACGGTGTTGGGGCAGGCGAGCTCGAGGGCTGTCTTGGCGCGGACGACGACGTCGAATGCGTCGCCGGGGAGGGAAAGGTTGATGTCGGCGTCGCGCTCGGCGGAGTTGAAGGGAGTGGAGGAGACGAGGATGGAGGCGTCGCAGCCGTTGACGAGGCAGTCGTGGAAGAAGAGGCGGAGAGTTGCGGCGGCTGTTGTGGGGCTGTTGATCTGCTTGCTGGTGATGGTGTCTTGCATGATTTGGTTGAATCTCGGGCACGATTTCTGGTAGTAATCCAAGCTGAGCTGAGACTGTGAGGGATTGACGAAGAGCGATAGGAATGTGAGAAAGAGAAGGACAAGCAATGCCATTTCTCTTGGTTCTCTCTCAGAGACGAGGGAAAGGAGTCTAATCCCTTAGTGGGCTGTAGAGAGATAAGAAGCTGTAGCTGAAGCGGAACTGCAGTTATGCGGGGATAGATGGGACTTGGGGAGTGTTTTACCGTAGAGTGAGAGAGAGAGAGAGTGTGCACGCGTCGGCGTTACTCTCTGCACCACCAATCACGGGACGAGTGGTTTAGGGAAGGGGTGGGGCCTCCTCGTGTTTGAGTTATAATATCAACATGCAGACAGTTGGCGCCGGACACACGTTAAACGGCCCCGATGCTTACCAAAACAAGTCCCGAAATAACTCAGATGGGTAGTGATACAACTCATTTACGATTTGAAATTTTTTAATTTTTTATCATTTTCTTTCAAGAATTTTTTTAACATATTTAATCATTGAAAAAAATTAAAAATATATATATAATTTTATTAAAATTACTCCTTAATTATTAAATAAAATAAAATATTAAAAAAATAAAATACAAAAAAGATAATAAATGGGTTAGCATGATGATTGTAATTCTATCATTTTCCAACTCAGATGCCTTTGCAGTGTTTGACAAAATGACTATGATACGGAGAGGGATTAAGCTACCACACACCGGTGAATCTTTTGAGTCTGTGTGAATTGGGACCGCAGGATATGCCAGTATGGTCGATGCGAAAGTATTGTGGTGGGGGACACGGTGCCATTAATCTTACCTACAAAGCCCTTTAAATTATTAGCATTACGAATGGTATAGAAATTCGAACTTAATATAAAAGAATTTTAAAGTATTATTTGCTAATTTATTTTAATATTAAAGTAAACAAAACAGAAATGAGGGTATTTTTGGATTTGAACAGTTAGCTCTTGCGCAGATTGCGTAAGTCACATGGTCGATCATAAATCATGATGCTTGAAGACAACTCATCTCACAACGCGGTTGTCTAATATGATGGTCCCCCACATTCAATTCTGTCCATAGATTGAGGCGGTGATCTTGCGGCGTAAAGTGCAGATGGACTCTGTCATCACTCATCAATTAATATATAATTACTATTTTTTTTCATTATTTCATTAATTTTAGCTAAAAAAAGAAAAAAGAAAAGAAGTTTTCTGTTCAACATCCTTACATCATGTTTATATTTTTTAATTTTTTTTAATATATATCTATATGTGATATAAGATTACTGAGTAGAACTTTTATAAAAGAAAATACTATAATTATCTTATTTTATAGTATATCATGCTTAATTTTTGAAGTGGAGAGTTTTGTGTTTAGCTATACCATTTTATAAAATCTTTGAATTAATTACTTCCATTTAGATTTTAAATTATCTGTAAATAATAATAAAAAAAATATAAAAATTTATAAATAATAATAAATTATTTATAAATAGTAATAGAGTAGTACTATTTCACTTATCAAACACGTCATTAAAGTTCATTTACTTTTTCTGTAGCTGTGCCCTTTTAATTCTATAACTAATGGGTTGATCATAAAGTAGTATGAAAAATAATTAATTTACAACACTATATATTAAATGAATGATAATTTTAGTAGAACAAAAATATTGAAAATAAAAAAAGAACACCGGAAGACAGAAGTCATGTGTCGGTGGAAGCATTCACAAACAATCAAAAAAGGACGAGGAAAGGAAGAAAGACTTTCATATAGGACTCAGAACAAAGTAGAGGACCTAAGAGCAGCCATTGTCGATGCATGTCTAAAACTAAATGTGAGAAAAAGTTTTTACATTAAACTAGTTAAAAGTTTAAAATTTAACACTTAAATTACAATAAATTAAAGGAGTCCTTTATTATTAGAGAGTTACTATTTAATCTCTATTAAATTATTTTATTCTTTTCATCAATCTTTCCCTTTCTCTTTATTACATTGAAATAAATTATTATATTGAAATAAATCATATAAGTACTATATTGAAATAAATTATCATATTTTATTTTTTAATAAAATTATTAATTAATATATAAAGTGTATTTGTAAAATTAAAAAAATCAAATATTATTAAAACATATAATATTATATTATTATTTTACATTTAAAATAATTAATCTAATATGAACTTATTTAATTAAAAATTAATATTATAACCAAAATGAGATTTTAACTAAATTTTAGACTTGATAATAACTTTGATAATTTTCTATATTGAAGTAGCTAAAATCAAAGGTTCAAGATTTGAGTTATGGTAAATCTTAGCTACCCTGGTGAGCTACCGTTTACGGATCAAATTTTTATTTTAATATTTCCTCTAACTCCCCCGTTCTCTTCCCCAAGTTTCTCTCTTCTTCGTCCCGAAATCTCCCCATTACCTGCCTCCAGACCGTTTGTCTAGTGATTCCAGCATTGTCTCAGCGCCCACGCCGTTCGTCCTCTCCGGGTTGCGCCTCCAGGCCGGTCGCCCTCTCCGATTCCGTCCGTATCTCTCTCTCTCTCTCTCTCTCCCCCCTCCGCAACAAACCGAACGCCCCTTGTTCGCTCTGCCCCACGTCGTCCCAGCCATAGCCACTCCACAGCACACGCTGCAAGCTAGTTTCCGTGCCTCCGTACGTAACTCCTGGCCAATCGACCACGAGTTTCCGTTGGTAAGCTTCTCGGTTCCCTTCTCTCTGCCTTCCTCTATAGCCCATTTCTTTTTGAACCAGGGGTTGCTACTGAAAAGGTGTTAACTTTTTCATTATTCTTTAAACAGAAGTAATTGATCTGAAATTTTAACACCCTCCCTCTCCCTTAAGATCACTCATTCATTCAAAGGTATATATGGTACTTGCATCTTCCTTTGCCATTAAAAGAGATGGGAGAAGAAACAAAGACAGAAAGGCATTCTTTTACACATTGTTGGTTGGGGAATGACTTCGGAATCCCACACAAATTAAAAACCAAGTGCACATGGATGTCGAAAGGTTTGATTATTGCATACAAATTTCAGGGAACTCTATAGAGAGCCAGTAGCATAATGGCTGTACCGGCGGGTCTTCATTAAATCGGTGAGTTGCAAACTGTAAAAAGTTCCCATAATACCTTTATCTATAATTTCCTCGTACTCTTTCCACCATCCCATGAAGCTGCTCTTTGGCAAGAAAATCTCAGGCGATACTGCATAATTACTGAGCAAGCCCAATACATAGCCTTCAAATTCATTCAGTTTGGATTTATGTTGTCCCTCCACGATGCTCGACTCGCTGTTTTGGATCAGCCACTTGCATGAAATGCGAGCCTCCTCGACGTGTGCCCAGAAGCAAGAATCCTCGGTAAGACTAGCCTCCACGTTTTTCTTCTTGGAATTAATATTTGGAATGCTTGCAGGTCTCTTATCGTCATTCAGCCATTCCTCCAATAGTTTGTAATGTTTGGGCCTTCCTTTTAAGTAGTCCCTGCGGCGGCCATCTCTGTAGAATGCAGCAATGTCCAGAGGTTCAATCATCCTTCGGTAGTTGGTTCCTGCAAAGAGCCAGCGGGTACGAAAGGAGGCGCCTTCCTTCTGGGGCTTTTTTTCTACTTCATCAACTAATTCCTCCCAGTACAACGTGAGGGTTTTCTTAAACTTCTTAACATCTTGATCACTTGTGAAGCTTTCATTCTTATAGCTGTCATAATATCCAATTCCACTATCCTTGGAAGTTTTCTTGTACCATTCCAGCTGGGCCATGTTTATTTTCATTTTATTCAGCTCCTTGGACGGATCAAAAACCTGTGCCTTATGTATTGTCGATTTCCATGTCTTCGTAATCAGAGCGTCGATCATGTTGATATTCTGCCATTTTAAATGAGTTCAGTTGAACAAGAAGCTAAGTGAGGTTTAATTTGTAAGATCTCAAATTTAAGATAAATCAAGGTCTTAATATATAAAATGCTTGTGATTTTCAGCTAGTAATAAGTATTGCACGTATTGGTTAGCCTTAATTAGGTCTGTGCACATATCATGACATATATATGTGTGTGTCAAGAAAGCATTGCAGGCAGTTACATATATTATTGTCTGAATTGAATCGAAATTGAGATGACAAAGGTCGGACCTGTCCGAGTCCCGTTGCTAATACTTGCACAGTAATGCCTGCCCGTAATGGTTCCGAAGTAGATACATCCAACCTTGTATCCTGGCAAATAACCTTAAGCTTGAGCTGTTCGACAATTGGCTTATAGTCAAGGAACTGCGGCGAGACCTCTGAGTAAGTTGACTTCAAAAACTCTAAAATGAACTCGGGTTCTTCAAAACAAGTAAAACCCAGTTCCGAACACAACATAAATGTGCCAAAAGGCTTGTATTCATTAGTTCGGGAAGCTGATTCAATGGAAGGAGGATTGCGGGTTGAAGTGAAGACTCTGGGGAGTGGATCTAGGGCAGAAACTACATGCAGAAAGCAAGAGTTCCATGCTGAGTATTGTAGTATAGCTTCTCTCAGGTCTTCATCACCAATAAGTGGTGAACCAAAAGTGACGCAAAGTGGGCGTTTGGTGTTTGATAAATTGATTTCTGACAGCAGCCATAAGGTGAAGAGAGAGGCGACAGATCCTCCCAGGCCGTGTCCGGTGATAATTAATGGCTTGTAATTCAAAATCTGCATTGAGATATGAATCTTATAAGAGCAATGTTGTTGGATTATCCATATCTAAAAATAATCTTAATTTTTAACTATTAAAGAGAAAAGTTACTTGCATTAGATTATCTATAAACAAATTTTTTAACTTTCAGCTACAATAAATGGAATGAGAAAAGTAAATTTGATACTTACTATTTGGTATCCAAATGCTTATTTTATTATTTTTCTAGAGGAGCACGGGTTCATGTGTTGGGGGGCACGGATTTAATTACTTATTTCTAAGTCCTTTCTACTACAAAGCATAAGAGCTAAAAATAAAAAAACTACTGCAAAGCATATGGCTAGGCAAAAAAAAAAAAAAACTACTACAAAGCATATGACTAGGCAAAAAAAAAAAAAAAACTACTATAAATTGCATATGACTGAAAAAAAAAAAACTCCTACAAAGCATATGAGCTTTTAAAAAAAAACTACATAAATTTTATATTATTTTATTGTTACATAATTAAAAAAAAACTCTTCTAATATAAAAATTTATATAAATAAAATAATCAAAATTTAAATTTATTTTATATTCATCAAAATTATATGCATAATCCAATAACAATTCACGTTAAAAATAGGACAATTGGTCGTTATCGATGTCATTTTACTCAACAAAAAGACAAAAAATTTATACATTTAAGTATACGAGGACCTTAAAAGTACATATACATTTAAGTATACGAGGACCTTAAAACAGGACATGGTAAGTCCGAGTATCTGTAAGAAATAAGAATAACACTGCATCAGATGATAAAAAAAAAAAAGAACTGAAGCGACACGAGGTAAAACGTAGCATAGCTTGGTAGTTACAACGAACTTTCAACGAAATGAAACGTTGTGCAGGGAGTTTGACCGATGCAGCTCGAGAACTGTGCAGGGAGTTTGACCGATGCAGTTCGAACTTTCAACGAAATGAAACGTTGTGCAGGGAGTTGGATCCATGCGGCCCAAGACATGGATCGCCGAGAATAGCAGAACGCAAAAAAATAAATAAGGGAAAAGCTTGCAGCGATGTTTGACCGTTCTTCAATTTTTTTTATATAATAATTAAAAAAAGAATTTTAAATATATTGATGTATACTTTTTTACTTTTATAAAAATATTTAACTGAGAGGAAATTTTCAAGACAGAGAACCATACCTCAGATCTCAAGAAAGGGAGCACTCCACGCAGAGACTTGAAACACTCAACAGCAAGTTTGTTAATGGAGAAACATGGGTTGGTTTTGGAGCAGAGGAATTCAAAGAGTGGAAGGGTATCTTTGAGAGCTGACGATGAAACAAAATCTGCTGCTCCTACTGCTTGAAGATGTTCTTTGGTACAAGGAGGCCAAGTAACAAAAGCAATGATGTTACAGTTTGGTCGCTTATCAATCTTGAATCTAATAGGGAAGTTCGAGGATGGTGTGTTGTTGATTTCTGTGTAAAGTGCAGAATTTACATCCCATGAATCGCTCAGAACACCAGAGGTCACAACCAAATTTCCTACTTCTGACCCACTGCTAAATCTGGAACCAATAATCAAAGGGAAAAAATAATAGTCAAGAACTGTAAATCTGTAAAAAAGTTTGAGTAGGAGATGTCTTGGTCGAAAAACAACATGAAGAAAGAGCAGAATCAAAACCAACAAAGAACAGGAAAAAAAAGCAAAAGAAGTGGCAGTACTGAATTTTTAACTTACAATTGAGATTGGCTCATCCTCCACTGCCTTGTTAGATCTGCCATCGCAAGCAGCAATACTGATTTGGCTTTATAGAAATGAACAATTAGTAGAATAGATACCAAGCTTAGCCGAGAGAAAAAAGAATATATCAAAAGGGCCCCCCCAACTTGGAAGAAAGAAATGGACAATGGCTACCGAGTCAAACATAGGAAAATAAGAGGAAATTAAAGACACGACCACCAGCAAATTAGCAAGTCAACAGAAGTAATTACAAAGACATGCATGGGTAATTAGGCAGAAAATTCATAACCGGAAAATGCTATATATATGGAACTGATCTACGGAATTAATACACAATCTTACACCAACATTATATGATAGGAATAAGATGAGGAGCTAGCTTATATATATATATATGTACTGAAATCCATAAGAAATTTTCTTGATTGCTACAAATAGATCCTAGATTTTCTTGGAAGGATAGATTTACGGAACTGCAATCACTTAGGTCCCTTGGAGTAGATTGCTAGGGGTGTACATTAAACCCCGTGACCGACATTCACAGACATAAACAGACGGTCGGTGGTCGAGTGGAATATATAGGAATCAATGTTGGTCAGCTCGGTCCCGGTTTGACCAAGGGGAAAATTGCTAAACTGACCAATCAGTTTATATATATTTTTTCTTTTTTTATATATATAGAAATGATGTTGTTTCACTTAAATAAGTGAGACAACATCGTTTTGAAACCTAACAATTTTTAAAAATATATAATAGAACGGCGCCCCCCAACCCCTTTTTTTTTTTCCCGTGTCTTTTTCTACTTCAGTTTCTCTCTGCACGTTCTTCTTCTTCTTTGGCAAATGATGGCATGATGCAGATTTCTTCATTTTCAGTTCCTTCTCTTTCATAGAAGACGCCGATGGTAAACTGACGACCGCACCGACACACGTCAAGATGATCGATTTTCTCTTTTCAAATCTACGATTTCGGTCAGTAGTGTTGGCTTATGGCAGAGTCGGTGGTGTCTTGCCCGGCCTATAGATTTTTGTCAATTTTGATGATAATGCCCGTATTGACTTTGCTGCCAGTAGACTGAGGTCGTCTAGTGGTTGCCTTCGGATTTGGGAGTAACAATGGGAACGGACGATAATTACAATATGGATAGCAACGACGTCGTGGAAATTAGTAATAATGGTGGCATGATAATAACAATTTTGATAGAATCATGTCATAATTATAATTTCATGATGAATGCTTATTGGAAAATTCCAAATAATTGTTGAAAGGACTCTCTTATTTATTAATAATTATGCTCATCATGAACCACCCATCTGCACTGCCACTATATATAAGTGTTTGATCTTACAACTTTGGTTTATTTATAGATGTGTGATCATTTGGTTTCAATTTCCCATTACTTCACTTTCGGCGTGACAACCAGACAATATAAAACTATCCACTAAGTCATTTTTTATCAATAAAGTCATAATTTAGTCAGCCAAGTCAATGGAAGCAGGGAGCTTTGGGTTTGGTAGGACTAAAAAATGATTGATTAACCTAATATTAATATGTATAGTTAAGATGTATAGTTAAGGTTGTGTTGATCTCAAATATTTTATGAGTAATAATAAAAAAGTATTGAATAGTAGTACAAAATAATAAAAAATAAATAATAAATAATGATAATATAATAAATAATAGTGAAATTTAGTCCGACTAAGTATGTTTCCCTTACTTAACAGGCATAATTTGGTGGCAAGACATTACCACCGATTAAAAAGAAAATTTCCCAAGTTGGACCAGAAGAAAATTCCAAGCCCATCAATGACATGTATTTGCAAGACTAAACACATGATCTATAAATAATGATTACAGTGACTAAAAACTCCTAACCACAAATGTGAGTTTCATATTTTCACTTGAGTTTTGAAAATATTGTAATCTGTCTATTGTAATGAGCAACAAAAAGAAGTCATTTTATGTGATGGGAAAGAAATGAGACTGTTGCAGGATTTCTCCCATGGGCACGAGTCCAACCCAATGAATAGTGACACATTTTCCAAAATTAGGTCAAAGCCCACTTGATCTCTGAACAGCCCACCTAGGAAGCTCTCAGCCTAGCCAAAAAGTATAGGACATTCTCTCTCTTTTTCTTCAAGAGAATACAGAGTATGCTATCTCGATGGGACTACATACCCTGATTCTATTTGACCATGCTGCATTAATTTTCCATGCCAGAAAGCCACGTCGCATCAAATGAGGCCTCTCAATGGGTGTCCCTCTACTCGGTTGCAGGGCATGGGTCACTAACCATGAATGCAGGTATAAAACAGCATTTGTGACACCAAGAAAGAGAGAAATCAGTAATTCAGAACTTTAAAATGGCCTCGTCTCCTCCTTGACTCGAAGCTAACTTAAGCATCGGATGCTTCATCCGGTCACCCCCCACGGTTGTTGGATCAGGGAGTTGTTTTGTGTGTGTAGGAGTAGGTTAAAGACCTGAGCCACTGGAGACCCGGCTCAAAAGTATATAAAACACGTCGTTAACACGAATCAATAAAAACAAAGGGCGAGTGAAGAAATTAAATATGATGCTCTTACCAGGAAGAAGAAGTGAATGCTCGTTACATCTGAAAATATTATAACAAGAAAATAGGACTGCTGATTTAATGCTATTATGCAGGAGATAAAACTAGCAGCTATAGCAATCAAATGCTATGCGGAGGCTGGAGTCGTGGCCGTCCCTTAATTTTATTAGCTATATAATTTTTAAATTAATAACGTCATTAAATTAATCGCATTCATTTAAGATTAATATAGTATTTTACTTTTTCGCAATTTGTGCCCTTTTAATTCTAGAACTAATGGATTAATAAAATAGTATGAAAAACAATTAATTTATAACTGAATTCTTACCATTCCTTATTAAATGAATGATAGTTTTATACAATTGTAATAAGTTTTTAATGTAATGGCATGCTTGCATTAGTATTGAATTCTGTCTTTTCACAAGGGTTCACATATAGTATTAAGTCGTTGACTAAGTTGTATTCTTAAAATCTAAGGGCTAGTTTGAATACAATAGTAGAACAAAAATATTGGGAAAAAAAGAAGAAGGAAAAAAGAATACTAGAACTAGACTGAGTCTTGCCTGTTAAAATTGTCTCGGTGGAAGCATTCACAAACAGACCAAAAAAGGAGGAAAGATGAAAACATAGGGATTTTCAGATGGGACTTAGAACAAAGTAGAGGGTCTAACAAAAGGCAATGTGTGATATCTCCTATTTACATGTATTTTAATTAAATAAATTATTTAATTAATTAAGATTATGGGCTTCTTTGTCTTAAATTTTTGAAGATTTACGTGGCATTATTTTACGACGTTTAAATATTGTTTTTTTGTCATTAAATATTGTTCATTTTTTTTAAGTTGCTTTTTGTTCTAAATTATTTTATTATTAGATTTTATTGTTTTACTTTTATTTAGTCATTACGTTTAAATTATTTATTTAACTCACCGTTTTGAAATTATTTTCGTTGAGTTTTGAGACAGATTGAAAAGATTAGAAGTTATTTCTTTTCCTTTCTTTTTCCTTTTTCTCTTTCCTTTTTTTTTTCCTTCTTTCTTTCTTTTTCTTTTTCCTCCCCTACCTTTCTCTACCCGCTCACAAGCTCCCCCTCCCCTTTCTCTCTTCCTTTCGATTCTGCCTTCCCCACCCTTGCCATGCTCAGCCACCCTTCTTCACCTCCTAGCTCATCAAACTCCCCTCACGCCAGTGACCACTTCCCTTCATTTTCGGCATCAATTGAGCAGCCATTCTCCCCATGCCCCTTTCCAAGTAGCGACCTCTTTTTCCCCTAGCATCGTCGTTGCGCCACCCCATGCCGCCAGCTCTTCACCACATCACAGGTGACCCCTAGCCACCCATCTTCCCGATCTACCACTCACGTGGTCTCCCGATCTCTCACTTCGATTTACTCCATTTGGCCTCCAACCGCTACCCACTAGCAACCACCATCACCATTAACTTCACTGACACCTTTAAACCCTTCCTTAGCCATTTCAAGTCTTGGTTTGTTTCCATTCAAAATTGGATATTTTAAGATCCACGACCTTAGCCCAAATTGCAATGTTACATTGCCGTGCCGTCGCCTTTTGCACCTCTTTGACCCTTCAAAAATTATATTTTAGCACTGTAAGTAATTTTTCAAAAAATTTATTAAGATTTAATTATATTGTTGCACTAAAGACTTTTTTGCAATTGGTTGGTTGTGCCGAACTTGGAGTCCAAAGAGTATGGGGGTCGGGTTGGATTTGAGGATGATTTGTTTAATGAGATAAATTGTGCTTACGTGTATTATGTTGTGTTTGGTATCATGATTTTTATTATATTATGGCATGCATATTTATGTGTTGTACATAAAAACTAGGTTTTCATGTGAGAAAAGAATTTGGGTTGATTTGTGATAAATGATTGGTACAGATTGAGAGAGAAAAAAAAAAGAAACCGTAGGGATGGTGGTAAGTAGGGACGATGGTAGAATCCCGCCTACAGTGCATGCGGTAGGAATGGTGGCAAGTAAGGATAGTGGTAATCCCGCCTACTATTCCCGCCTACAATGGAAGCTGTAAGGATGGTGGTAGTCTCGCCTATGGTGCATGCAGTAGGGATGGTGGTAGAGTTCTGCCTGTGATTCCTGCTTATAGTGCCATAATAGATTGAAAGAGAGGATAAAGGAACTGTAGGGATGGTAGTAAGTATGGACGGTGGTAGAGTCCCGCCTATATTCCTACCTACGGTGTATGCAGTAGGGATGGTGGTAGTCCCGCCTGTGATTTCCGCTTACGGTGTACGCAGTAGGGATGGTAGTAGAGTTCCGTCTGCGATTCCCGCCCACAATGTTAATTGGTTAATGAGCCATTTTTCTGAAAAAATGACGGTTTTTAAAAAATGGATATGTGAACCATTTTCTGGAAAAATGATAAGTAGTTATTTTGGGGAATGGTTTTGGGTCACATGCATGTTTTTGTCATGTGCACGCATGTTTGGTGGGTGCATTAATATATTTTTATCTCTTGGATTGTTTGGTTGATTACTTGCTGAGACTCGCAATCTCATGATATTCGATACCCTGCGGTAATGTTTTATGGTACCATAGATTTTGGTATAGATGATGATGTTGAGGCTGAGGGATCGGCTCTATTGGAGGAGTGACATATGGTCACTTTGGATCATGGGTTATGTATCACTTTTTAGTTATGTAAATATTGGTCTTTACTTTACTCTCGTTAGATAACTGTATAATATTTTGAAATACTTTTATTTTAGTTTGTGTGTATTTAAATTTTTGATACTTAGTTGGCTAACTTTTAATCATCTGCTACGACTTTATTATACACATTTTGCATGTTGTACATACTTGGAGCACTTATCGTTGGGGTGTGTGACCTGTGTTGTCATCATCCTAAAGTCACGATTCCTACATTTCTATACGTGGGACTTGAGAGCATTATAGGTGGTATCAAAGCAGTTCAGCTCTGGGTAAAACCACATGTCCCGTAGGTGCAATACCAAAAAATTTTAAAAGTTGTAATTTAAAATTATTTTGTTTGAAGTATGTTATTTTAATTATTTTATGTATTTTACTGTATGATACTTTAATTGTTTTATTTATTTTATTGTATGTTATTTTATTTTATTGGTTTTATTCTATTTTATTTTATATTATTTTGTTGTATTTCAATTTATTTTACTATATTATATTTTAATTTGTTTTGAGTTGAAAGCAGGGTTACGCTATGGCAGGAAGGATGGTATGATTGAGAATGCTAGTGATAGGTATGAATATTTAATGCAATAGGCCTGAACTCCTAGCGATTTGGTTTGCTTTTTAATGTCGAGGCTTGAAAGGAACGTCATGGCATAAGTGATCTCTTTGGAGTAGGAACTCAAGTCGCAATTGAGAAGGGGATAGGATACTTGAGGTCTTATATCCCGTTGAATTTCTGAAATAGTATATAGAATAGGAGGTTGTAAGTTAAATGAACTTCGAGGATAGATTTTATGAAACAAGTTTATGGGATTTAAGGTGGTAGGTTCAACAAGCATTTGAGGTATTAATTAAATTAGTAGTTTTAAATCTACAAGCTCTATAAGACAATTGTTTTTATAACTAGGTTCATCGATCTTGTTTTTATATCTAGGTTCATCGATCTTGAGGCTTTTGAAAATGATACTTATATAGTTTAAAGTTTTAGAATTTGCAGAATTGAATGATTGATTTATAATAAAATTTGAGTTTTTAGTTCCACAGTCTTGGTATGATAGCTTGATTTATTTTGGAGATTGATTGGTCTGTAATTATTAAAATGGAGTTGATCAGAGTTTAATTGTTGATATAGGAATTTTCAATGAGAGTATTTTTTAGGACTGAGGATACTGATTTAGTTTGTGTATTTATCTAAAGATTAAAGATTTTGATCTAATTTGAAAAATAATCGTTATTAGCTCAAGGTTATAGTGGCAGGTTTTAAGATTTGATCCATACCTAATTTAAGGATAATAGATGGAGTAGATTTAAGAAATGATTCTTGTTGATTTTGAGGAATATGTGTGATAATTTATGATTTTGAGAGACTGAGTATTTTCTACCAAAATGTGGTAAAGGTTTTTGTGTTAGGAGGTTGAGCTAGCTTGTAATTGATGGCGTTATTTTATAAGGATATAATTTTATGCATTATGGTGAATTATCTGAGTATGCAGCGAGAGCGTGGTGTTTAGTGATATAGTTTGGGGGTTCAAACGTCGTGCTAATTTTGAGAACTTAGGAGTGACTTGAAATTTCGAGACAATACTTGTGGTTAGAGATTAATCATTTGGTTGTGCAATTATTTATTTATTTATTTATTATTATTATTATTATCATATATTGATGGTTAACTTGGGAGGTGGCTAATAGGTTACCAACTTGTAGAATATAATGAAGGGTTTGAAAGTTTTAGCATAGGAGTTGGTTGAGATTAGCACAGTTTGTTGTATGGAAATAATAATCTTTAAAATTTATTGGGTGCTGTATTAAGGTTCTTGTGGAAGTGGAGATTTCAGATTACATAGCCATCCTAGGAGTACTAGACGTGATGTGCTACTGAGAGGCTAATGTGAGTACGATGGAAGCACCTATAGGAGTAGACATGAGAGAGCATTACTCATGTATGTTTGGGAGTTTTTGATGGTATGATTTTTTCAAGCGTGTTCTGGATTATATCTTGTAACTACCTTAGTGTTGATGCATGACCTTGCAAATTTCGAGGAGGAAATTTATTATAAGGGGGAGGATGTGATATCCTGTATTTACGTGTATTTTAATTAAGTAAATTATTTAATTAATTAAGATTATGTGCTTTTTTGTTTTAAATTTTTGAAGATTTACGTGACATTATTTTACTATATTTAAGTGTGAATTTTATTTTAATGTGGTTTCTTGTCACTAAATATTGTTCATTTTTTTAAGTTGCTCTTTATTCTAAATTATTTTATTTTTATTTAGTCACTGCGATTAAATTATTTATTTAATTCACTATTTTGAAATTATTTTCATTGGATTAATTTTGAGACCCAGATTGAAAAGACTAGACGTTATTTCTTTCCATTTCTTTTTCCTTTTTCTCTTTCCTCTTTCTTTTTCTTCTTTCTTTCTTTTTCTTTTTTCTCCCCTGCCTTTCTCTTCCCGAGCATGAGCTCCCCCTCCCATTTCTCTCTTCCGTTCAATTCAACCTTCCCCTCACGCAGGCGACCACTTCCCTCCATTTTCAGCCCCAACTGAGCTGCCATTCTCCCTTACGCCCCTCTCCAAGCCGCTGCCTCTTTTTCCCCCAGCGCTGCCACCCCGTGCCACCAGCTCTTCACCACATCACCAATGACCCCACCAGCCCCCTAACCCAGCACTTTCCCGATCTGCCCCTCATGTGGTCTCCCTATCTCTCACTTCGATGTACTTCATTTGGCCTCCAACCACCGCCCACGTTGCCGTCCACGTCTAACCACCACCACAATTAAGTTCACCAACACATCTAAACCCTTCCATAGCCATCTCAAGTCTTCGTTTATTCCTGTTCAAAATTGGGTATCTTAAACCCCACGACCTTAGCCCAAATTGCACTGTTACGTTGCTGTGCCGCCACCTCTTACATCTCCTTGATCATCTCAAAATTATATTTTAGCAGTATAAGTAATTTTCCAAAGAAGTTCATAAGATTTAATTATATTGTTGCACTAACAACTTTTCTGTAATTGGTTAGTTATGTCGGACTTGGAGTCCGAGGAGTATGGAGGTCGGGTTGGATTTGAGGATGGTTTGTTTAATGAGATAAATTGTGCTTGTGTGTATTATGTTGTGTTTGGCATCATGATTTACATTATGACATGCATATTTATGCGTTGTATATAAAAATTGAGTTTTCATGTGAGAAATGAATTTGGGTTGATTTGTGATAAATGATTAATAAGGATTGAGTGAGAGGAAATAAAGATTGTAAGGATAATGGTAAGCAGGAACGGTGGTAGAATCTCGCCTGTGATTCCTGTCTACGGTGCATGCGGTAGGGATGGTGGTAGTCCCGTCTACGATTCTCGCCTACCGTGGGCACTGTAGGGATGGTGGTAGTCCCGCATGTGATTCCCACCTACGGTACACATGGTAGGAATGGTGGTAGAATCTTGCATGTGATTATCACCTACAGTGCTCTGATTGATTGAAAGAGATAATAAAGGAATTGTAGGGATGATGGTAAGCAGGGATGGTGGTAGAGTCTCGCATGTGATTCCTGCCTACGGTGTATGTGGTAGGGATGGTAGTAGTTCCACCTGCGATTCCAGCCTACAGTGGGAGCTGTAGAGATGGTGATAAGTAATGATGGTGGTGGTGATAAGTAATGATGGTGGTAGTCTCACCTACGGTGCACGCGGTAGGGATAGTGGTAAGTAGGGATGGTGGTAGAGTCCTGCCTGCGATTCATGCCTACAATGTTAATTGGTTAATGAGTCATTTTCTCAGAAAATAGCAATTTTTAATAAATGGATATGTGAACCATTTTCTGAAAAAATGGTGAACTTTATGATTGGGTCATTTTTTGGAAAAATGGTGAGTGGTTATTTTTGGAGAATGGTTTTGGGTCACATGCATATTTTCGTCATGTGCATGCATGTTTGTTAGGTGCATTAATATATTTTTATCTCTTGGATTGTTTGATCGATTACTTGCTGCAATCTCATGGTATTTGATACCATGCGGTACCGTTTTATGGTACTATAGATTTTGATGTAGATGATGATGTTGAACCTAAGGGATCGGCTCCGCTGTCAAAGAGACATATGGTCACTTTGGATCATGCGTTATGTATCACTTTTTGCTTATGTAAATATTGGTCTTTACTTTACTTTCGCTGGATAACTGTATAATATTTTGAAATACTTTTATTTTCGTTTGTGTGTACTTAAATTTCTGATACTTAGTTGGCAAACTTTTAATCATTTGCTGCGATCTTATTATACATATTTTGTATGTTGCACACACTGGGAGCACTTATCGTTAGGGTGTGTGACTCGTATTGTTATCATCCCGACGTCACGATTCCTGCGTTTCCTTACGTGGGAGTTGGAGGCGTCACACAAGGTACTACTCTAGGGCCCTAGGCCGCAAGTAACAAGAAAGCATCTCATTGTAAGTCAAAAGGCCTAGTTTGTTTTACAAATCAAATCATCTCATCTCATATAATAATTATTATAAATTTTTTATATTTTCATGTAAAATATCATAAATAATTTAATTTTTTTTAATTTTAAAATAAAAATAATATTAAAAAATTATATTCAACTAATATTTTATTCAATTTTTAACTTTTATCTCATATCATCTTATAACCAAACCAGACTTATTATTGTGTCAAAAACTGAGCTCTACTGCAACTGATTGCTAGCTATCTCATCCTACCTCAATAATGCTGTGCTGTACCCACACCTTCCCTAGTTGTCTTTTCCAAAGCCCCACACCATTAGTGAGTCTAAGTTTGCTGTTTTTTAGTGCATCCACGTTGGTTTATGCATATGCATATGTAAAATCACCTATTTTGAAGATCTATTTTGTCATATAAGCAAAACTCTCACATTGGCTTATGTAAATTTGAGACAAAATAATAATAAAATCATTTTTTCCTATTTTTTCTATAGAGTTTGAAATTTTTATGTATTGGATTAATACATGCAATTAGCACTCAAATAAATTCCATTAGCACCCAATACATGCACTTAAAACTTGTGAAAGAGAGGTGCACGAGTTTAATCTTCAAACACCCCCCCTCTTCCTAAAGATCACTCATTCATTCAAATGTATATATAGTACTTGCATCTTCCTTTGCCATTAAAAGAGATCGGAGAAGAAACAAAGACAGAAAGCCATTCTTTTACACATAGTTTATTGGGGAATGACTTCGGAATCAAACACAAATTAAAAACCAAGTGCACATGGATGTCGAAAGGTTTGATTATTGCATACAAATTTCAGGGAACTCTATAGAGAGCCAGTAGCATAATGGCTGTACCGGCGGGTCTTCATTAAATCGGTGAGTTGCAAACTGTAAAAAGTTCCCATAATACCTTTATCTATAATTTCCTCGTACTCTTTCCACCATCCCATGAAGCTGCTCTTTGGCAAGAAAATCTCAGGCGATACTGCATAATTACTGAGCAAGCCCAATACATAGCCTTCAAATTCATTCAGTTTGGATTTTTGTCGCTCCACGATGCTCGACTCGTTGTTTTGGATCAGCAATTTGCATGAAATGCGAGCCTCCTCGACGTGTGCCCAGAAGCAAGAATCCTCGGTCAGACTAGCCTCCACGTTTTTCTTCTTGGAATTAATATTTGGAATGCTTTCAGGTCTCTTATCGTCATTCAGCCATTCCTCCAATAGTTTGTAATGTTTGGGCCTTCCTTTTAAGTAGTCCGTGTGGCCATCTCTGTAGAATGCAGCAATGTCCAGAGGTTCAATCATCCTTCGGTAGTTGGTTCCTGCAAAGAGCCAGCGGGTACGAAAGGAGGCGCCTTCCTTCTGTGGCTTTTTTTCTACTTCATCAACTAATTTCTCCCAGTACAACGTGAGGGGTTTCTTAAACTTCTCAACATCTTGATCACTTGTGAAGCTTCCATTCCTATAGCTGTCATAATATCCAATTCCACCATCCTTGAAAGTTTTCTTGTACCATTCCAGCTGGGCCATGTTTATTTTCATTTCATTCAGCTCCTTGGACGGATCAAAAACCCGTGTCTTCAGTATTGTCGATTCCCGTTTTACTTTTGTAATCAGAGCGCCGATCATGTCGCTATTCTGCCATTTAAATGAGTTCAGTTGAACAAGAAGCTAAGTGAGGTTTAATTTGTAAGATCTCAAATTTAAGACAAATCAAGGTTTTAATATATAAAATGCTTGTGATTTTCAGCTAGTAAGAAGCATTGCACGTATTGGTTAGACTTAATCAGGTCTGTGCACAAATCATGACATATATATGAGTGTGTGTCAAAAAAGCATTGCACGCAGTTACATATATTATTGTCTTACTTGAATTGAATTGAAATTGAGCTACTAAAGGCCGCACCTGTGCGAGTCCGGTTGCTAATACTTGCACAGTAATGCCTGCCAGTAATGGATCCGAAATAGATCCATCCAACCTTGTCTTATCTTCGCAAATTACCTTAAGCTTGAGCTGTTCGACAACTGGCTTATAGTCAAGGAACTGCGGCGAGACCTCTGAGTAGGTTGACTTCAAAAACTCTAAAATGAACTCGGGGTCCTCAAAACAAGTAAAACCCAGTTCCGAACACAACATAAATGTGCCAAAAGGCTTGTATTCATTAGTTCGGGAAGTTGATTCAGTGGAAGGAGGATTGTGGGTTGAAGTCAAGACTCTGGGGAGTGGATCTTGGGCAGAAACTACATGCAGAAAGCAAGAGTTCCATGCTGAGTATTGTAGTATAGCTTCTCTCAGGTCTTCATCACCAATTAGGGGTGAACCAAACGTGACGCAAAGTGGGCGTTTGTTTTTTGATAAATCGAGTTTTGATAGCAGCCATAAGGTGAAGAGAGAGGCGACAGATCCTCCCAGGCCGTGTCCAGTGATAATCAATGGCTTCATTGGAGTGGAATTCAAAATCTGCATTGAGATATGAATCTTATACGACGATAAAACAGGCCAATTGATCGTTCTCGATGTCATTTTACTCAACAAAAAGACAAATATATATATATATATATATATATATATATATATATATATATATATATTTAAGTATACAAAGACCTCAAAAGTACATTGCATAGCTAATCTTCCAAATCACTTATAAGTTCAATCATGTGGTGGTAAGTACGAGCATCTGTAAGACTAACACTGAAACGACACGAGGTAAAACGTAGCATAGCTTGGTAGTTACAAAGAACTTTCAAGGGAATGAAACGTTATGCAGGGAGTTTGACCCATGCAGTCGAGACATTGATCACCGAGGGATCTAACAGGACATCTCCCGTCATAAAATTTAATAGCTAGTATTGCTTGATGACAAAACGGATTTTGATTTGATTAAAATGAGTTGCATCAGCATGGTGTAAAGAAATAGAGAAATACTTTAGGAACTCGACTTGTTGATCAACATGTAATATTTATTGGCCATTGATCTTTGTAACAAGAGAGATGTCCTGTTATTTTTGTACAGGATGCAAGCCGAATCCATCACGGATAAAAGCAAAACGCAAAATAATAATAATGATAATAATAAATATTTAAATAAAAGAGAGGAAATTTTCAGGACAGAGAGCCAGAGGTACCTTAGATTCCAAGAAAGGGAGCACTCCACGGAGAGACTTAAAACGCTCAACAGCAAGTTTGTTAATGGAGAAACATGGGTTGGCTTTGGAGCAGAGGAATTCAAAGAGTGGAAGGGTATCTTTGAGAGCTGACGATGAAACAAAATCTGCTGCTCCTACTGCTTGAAGTTGTTCTTTGGTACAAGGAGGCCAAGTAACAAAAGCAATAATGTTAAAGTTTGATCGTTCATGAATTTTGAATTCAACAAGGAGATCCGAGGATGGGGCATTCTTAATTTGGCTGTAATGCTCAGAAATTGCATCCCATGAATGGCTCAGGACACCAGAGGACACAACCAAATTTCCTACTTCTGATCCACTGCTAAATCTGGAACCAAGAATAAAAAATAGTCAAGAAATGTAAATCTATAACAAAGTTTGAGTAGGAGATGTCTTGGTCGAAAAACGACATGAAGAAAGAGCAGAATCAAAACCAACAAAGAAAAGGAAAGAAAACAAAAGAAGTGGCAGTACTGAATTTTTAACTTACAATTGAGATTGGCTCATCCTCTACTGCCTTGTTAGATCTGATATCGCAAGCAGCAATACTGATTTGGCTTTATAGAAATGAACAATTAGTAGAATCGATACCAATCTTAGCCGAGAGAAGAAAGAATATATCAATCCTACTTTGCAGCTTTGCTAATCAAAAGGGCCCCCCCGAGTAACTTCGAAGAAACAAGAAATGGACACTGACTACCGAGTCAAGCATAGGAAAATAAAAGGAAATTAAAGACCCGACGACCAGCAAAGCAAGTCTACAGAAGTAATTACAGAGACATGCATGACTAGTTGGGCAGAAAATTCATAACCGGAAAATGCTATATATATGGAACTGATCTACGGACACAATCTTACACCGACTACTTTTATAAATAATAGGAATACGATGAGGAGCTAGCTTTTATAGATGGAAAATACTTAGGCGACCGCTGATAGCTGCCTGCTGGAGGCTACCGTTGGAATTTATTTATTTTTGCTTATGTTTAATGATTAAATAAGTTTTTTTTAATAATATTGTGAATTTAAAAAAAAAATTAAAATGTTAAAAAAATACATGTAAAAAAAAAAGACTAAAAATAAAAACACATTATAACTAACGGGAGTTGGTAGTTGAGAGCTACCAGCGATAGCAGTTTATATATATCTTTTTATAATAATAAATCTATATCTCACTGCTACAGAAATAAATAATATATTTTCTCATTCCGTTTCCGTATTTACTCTTTCCATCACCTGCGTGTTGTCTGTGCAGATCTCTTTGAATTGTGTTTATTATATAATTATTTTAATCGATTGTGATAGTCCAAATCAATTGTGTCAGAATACATGTACCTATCCAGTGCATGACTTATCATAACAGTTTTTAATACACCTTTGTGTGTGCTGGTAGTGCATGCGTATATATATATATATATATATATATCTTTTTGTACTAAAAGCGCCTATCCACATATCACCAAATTTTTATTCCAAGCTTGCCTCTTGGCTTTTATCATTTTCCGTTTTAATCCTTAACTTTTCTTTCATTTGCTAACACTTTTACCTTTCTAACATTTTTATATTTTGGTCTTTTAATACAGCTTATAAACATATTTTTAGGCAAATATACGCAACAATTTTTCTCAAACCATTTCTCTTATCTCTCTCTCCAATTAAATATTAAAAAAAAAAAAAAAAACCAAACACATTAAAATATGATTAATTAATTAATGTTGCGTTTTTTATTAGCCATTAATAATGACATGGATGTCCCCGAAAATTTTTATATTGGTTAAAGACTTTTTTATACTAGGAATGCTTTGGGTCCCGAATTCGGACCGAGGTGTGTCCTGAAATATTTTTTTTAGTTTTTTACTTGTGATTAAAGAAGTATATTTTAGTGATATTGTAAATTTTTTTAAAAAAATATTTAAGAATATAAAAAAATGAATAAAAAAAATAAAAAATAAAAATTACCTTCTTCGGTGGATATTCGGGCTACATCCTTTGGCAGATGTAGCAGTACCCTTTTTATATTGATTAAGGGCATCCAATTATTTGTGTAAAAAAATCCATATTAGATTGGGTAAATCTAAAATATTTTACATTTTTGCTACAATAGTTAACTAAATATAGAAGACTACATTCATTCACCAAATATTAAAATACTACTTTCTCATTATTATAATATAATTTATTAATTTAATTATAATATAGTATATTTGAGGTAACATTATTATTTATTGGAGGGGAGTTTGTACATATTGTATGTACACTACACCTATGACTTACTTACATATAAAATATATTTTTAATATAATAAAATAAAAATGATTGAATAAGTAGCATCATATTTAATCAACTCTCTTTAATGAGTTGCTTTTAAAAAAAATAAAAAATAAAACTCTATTTATATTTGTGGGTGGTCCCACTCCCAACCAATTCTAATTATTTTATTCCCTTCTCAAAAATCAAACTCTCTTGTAGCATTTTCAAATAATTTTTCATCATATCATTTAAAATATATAATCAAAATCTACTTTTTTTTATTTTATATATTGATTTTTATAATATGTCATCTATCAACCTATCTATTTTTTCTTCATATCATTTAAATAGTTTTTTTTTATTCTTTTTAAATATTTCATTTCTATCAATAAATTTACAATATTCATATATATATTTTTATTTGCAATTTGTTTTTATATACAATGTAAAATAATTCAGTTTTATACACAAAATATATATATATAAGCCAAAAAAAATTAAAAATAAAATCAAAATATGAAAAAATTGGTTTAAAAAATTTTCAATATATTTTTTTGAAGAAAATGAAATACATGTGTTTTAAATTATGAACAATAAAAATAATTTACTTATATGGTAAAAATCAAAGTAAAAGAAAATGAAATAATAATAATAAAATATTTGGATGATAAACACTACCCGCTACATGTAGCGGGTTATTGTGTCTAAATGTATTTTATATTTCATTTTACATAATTGAATTGAACTCTTTTTTATAACAATTCTTTAAATAATTTACATTTTTTGTATAATACAAAAGCCATTGATTTGTAAAGCTCATTAATCCGCTTTCCATTTTTTTTAATTATTATTATTATTTTTTACTTGCTTAAAATGGCTTGATATTCTATAATACTACAAATGAACATTCTGGTGTTTCAAATCACACATTAATAAAATATGATGCATAAGAAATTATGCTCAATTTTTTCCTTCCATTTTGTCATGAATTCTTTTCTTTTTTTATTCTAATTTTTAAATTTATGAATAAATGTACTTTTTTTTGGATTACTGTTTATATTATTTATACTTTTATTTATATATAATTAATATATATATATTTTCTATTCATTGCATGAACGTCCCTTGGACGTTACCCAACTTCTAGTATATATATATCTATAGTGATAATATAAGCGGCAATCCGCTTGCTACAGTGTTAAGAACAGTAAAATTTTTTTTTTTCCATTTTATCCTTTACTTTATTTGGAAATTACCGCAGTTTACATTTTACTTTCATTCCACCGACAGTTATTTTTGTCTTTCTGCCTCCCACCGACAGATTAGTTTGTTTTATTATTTTTCCGATTTTGCCCTTATTTTTGTTGTTCAGTTCATTGTCTTCAGTATCGTTTTACTTTGTCTTCAGTATCGTTTACTTTGCCCACTTTATGTTATTGTCTTTTTACCATTAATACTTATCTCTTAATCTGACAATTTGAATCCAACTGTAGTTTAAATATCAGAATTTTTTTCATTTCCGTCTTGTGGCTCTCTACTACGTTATGCTCTCTCACTCAGCATTGTAGGTACGTTCTATTTGTTTTCCTCAGTATTGTAAAAATTAACTGTATTGTATGAATCTATTTCTTATATTATGTAATTACATGATATGCATGTGTATTACAGCCAAAAAAAATGGAAAGATAAAACTATATTTGCATATTTACTATATTTGCATATTTACATCTTTATTTACACAGAGTAAACCCAACAAAAAAATTAAATCCCTCATACAAATTGGATCTTCTGAAATTTAATTTTCAAATTTGTTCGTACGTCCTAAGAACACAAAAAAAAAAAAAAAACAGCAGTTAAGAGTGAAAACACAAAACCGAGTTCCAAAATTTTTGAAAAAAAAAACTATCCAGTTGAAAAATTTCGTCTAGATGTGAAAAATATCTATCTATACTAATAATTTACATCAATACACGAAAATAATGAACAAATGAAAAAAATTTCACCTTCCGGCGTGGTCGTGGGCTGCCGACTGGCCATTATCAGCTGATGTGAACTGCGATGTTAGGAAGACCCAACAAACAACATATTCAACGGAAAAACCCAGAAATATCCATCAGGAAAAACAAAAACTTCCTTCAACCAAAAACAACAGATCTAACCGACAAACCGAAAATATCGTTCAGATAAAAAAAAATTAAAACCCAAACAGAGTACGTTAATACACAATGGTGAAAAAATACACAAACGAAAAATATTTCACCTTCCGCCGTGGTAGTCGGCTGCTACGCGCGGCCATAGTGTAACAGCCCGCTAGAAATTTAATTGTGAAATTTCTATTAACTTTAAGAACCTCGTGAAAACCCCATAAGTTTTCACGAATCCATTAATCATATAGGTTTTTGTCTAATTACATAGTTAGTGTTATTATTTACTATGGTATCAGAAGTGTGTTTTTGATTATTGGAGATAGTTAGAAGTGTCAAAATGTATTATGGTTTGTGCCATTAGACTCGGAGGGTTATTTAAAGTCTTATGGCGCAATAACATTTTTTCATATTTTCGGTCAAAACGTCTGTTTAAAACTGTAGATATTATTGGATAAAAAGAAATATCTTGAGGTAATTTTCATGAATATTATTAGATAAAAATATCTTAAGTTGATTTTTGTAGATACTATTGGATAGAATATTATGAGATAATCTTTTATAGATATTTTGGGTAAGAGAAAACAACACTCAACTCTCAACTCCAGCCTCATCTCTTCCATATCTCATCCATAATTATCTCCAGCCACCTCTCCCCACGAAATTATCTTCATTTACACTTTCCATTGAAAGAATATCAAACACTCTCTCTCGGACAGCTTTTAGGAGGTATTTTGCACGCCAATTTCGAAGCTGTTGTAAGTGTTTTATCATAAAGTCTCCTTCATATAAGTTGTTCCTCTTTGAGTCTAGTTTCCGTAGATGTATTTTTCGTATCATTCCATGGTCATTTGGTCAGTCAAAAGCATTTTTAACCATGGAAAGGTCATTCTGGGCGTGAATCTGGAGAGTATGTTATAGTTTGAAGTTTTTGACCAAGCTAATGGATAGATATTGGTCCGAAATTTTTATGGAGTATTGTTAACATGTATATATGACTATTGGTTGAGGATTTTTGCATGATTAAAGGTTTTGATGAAAGATTTTCTTAGATTTAGAAACTTAGAAACTGGAAGAGGAAAAACAGTTTCTGTTTTGAGAAAGTTTAACTCTTTGATGGTCTAAACCTATTCTAATGACTTTAATAATTTTATTGGAGGATACTAAGTATCTTATATACATGTTATATTATTATTTTAAAGATATTTGATGTTAGTTTCAAAGATATGAAATTTTATGCAAAGAGATATTCAAATAAGCCAAAGTGTGGATATTCTTGGCTAAATTTATGTTTTGGTTAATTTCTAACCATGTGATCTTGAATTAGAAGTTTATATATGTTTTAAGACATCTTTTTAAACCATGTGATGGTTTGGTTTGAAGATCATATAATTATAAGTCATAGATCAAGAGATTTATCAAAACTAGTTGAGGAAAAAGTTTATGTTTTTGGACTAAGTGTAAAACCAAAAACTCCAAATGTTATTTTGTGATTTTGGTGACTTTAGTTCGATGATTTAAAGCATGGTTGATATTAGGATGATATTATGAATATGTTAGAAGTAAGATTTGATTTTTGAAATTCTTGGAGATGTTTTGATTTAAGGTCAAAACTTGTGATTCAAGTGCTTGAATCTTTTTACAAAAAAGTTTGGTGTTAATTATTAGCTTTTGCTAAATGGATGTTTTAAGTATGGTTTTGAACTTAGAATTGGAAGATGTTTGTTGCAAAATTTTGGTTTAAGCATGAGTTTTGAAGTTGGAAGGAATTGCAACAAAAATAAAGGGAAATAGCCTATGGATGTTTCGACCATAGTGTGTTCTTCATAGTTGTATTTTGTTTTAAATTTTTCTGAGTTGATATTTAAGTTTAGGACAAAATTTACATGAGGAATGTAAATTTTGGAAACTTTTGGAGTTAGTATGCAAAATCCTTAAGTTATGGGTAAAACGGTCATTTTCCCACATGTAGAGAGTAAAATGAAAATTTTACTCTTTAAGTTAGTATTTTCCATATTTCAAATTATTAGTGATTTAGTTCTAACTTTTAGAATCACTAATTACAGTTCTTCGTGATCGCACTTGAAGTTTTATAAGAAACGCGGAGATCGAGGTAAGTTAGCTTTTAAATTACTAGCAGTCTAATGTGTATGTGTGCTAAGTAAAGGAACTACAGTGTATGTATGTATGTTATCAAATATGTCATGCCATGCCAAGTTATCACGTAATTGTCTATTATACAGAATTTATTCTGTCATAAATTTTTATCTGTTACATAATATATTCTGTCATGTATTACTGTACATTACAAGTATGTCATGTTAAATATGTTGTCTGTTATATGTTATGCCATGTTATGAAATGTTTCTATCTCAAGTTGGTCATGTATTTCAAGTTATGTTCAAATCACGTTATGTTACGTTAGGGCTTCAATCCTTTCGTATTCCAGTCACGTTTCATATTAAGTTTGTGTAGAATACATGGGGCCACAACAACTGTGGAGTATGTATTTACACATAGAATACATGGGGCCACAACAACTGTGGAGTATGTATTTTTCATGTTAAGTCAAGTTTATGTAGGATACATGGGGCCACAACAACTGTGGAGTATGTATTTAACTGCATTGTGATGTGTAGAATACATGGGGCCACAACAACTGTGGAGTATGTATTTACACGTAGAATACATGGGGCCACAACAACTGTGGAGTATGTATTTTTAATGTTAAGTCAAGTTTGTGTAGAATACATGGGGCCACAACAACTGTGGAGTATGTATTTACACGTAGAATACATGGAGTCACAACAACTGTGGAGTATGTATTTTTCATGTTAAGTCAAGTTTGTGTAGAATACATGGGGCCACAACAATTGTGGAGTATGTATTTTTAAATGTTAAGTCAAGTTGTGTAGAATACATGGGGCCACAACAACTGTGGAGTATGTATTTAACTACAAATGTGATGCGTAAAATACATGGGGCCACAACAACTGTGGAGTATGTATTTTTCATGTTAAGTCAAGTTTGTGTAGAATACATGGGGCCACAACAACTGTGGAGTATGTATTTTTAATGTTAAGTCAAGTTTGTGAAGAATACATGGGGCCACAACAACTGTGGAGTATGTATTTACACGTAGAATATATGGGGCCACAACAACTGTGGAGTATGTATTTTTCATGTTAATTCAAGTTTCAGAGCAAGTTCATGCTAAGTCAAGTTCACTTCATGATTCAATTTAAGCTATGTCAATTATGTTATGTTGTACACTAAGTTATGCTTTAATTACTTATGAATTTGATTATGCATTTATACTTTTACTGTCATCCATGCATCATTAGTCTGTATGGAAGTTTTTTGTTAACTTGCTGAGATTTATAATCAAATCTCACTGTGGTAGTCCCAACTACCATTCCCCCCGAATGGTAGATCTTGTTACAGGACCTGAAAGAAGATCAGGAGCTGACCAACTAGGTACAGTCGACTGAACGACGGTGCGTCGTTAAGGTTAATATAGTAGTTAAATTACTACTTGTACGATGGAGTTGCATCTCCAGTACTTTTAGATCATAACTATTTTGGAATAGTTCTGTGATCTTAGTTATTCAATGTATCTTTATATATGAAGTATGTTTTTAAGTATTTGAGATATTTTAATTTGGTGCATAGTATTGCTAAAGAAAAAAATTATCCGCTGCGAATATTGCATAATGTTAGATGCATGTTAGGATTATTGCATCTTATATGTCATGAACGGGGGCAGGTAACCTTGTGTTGCATGTCTCGACGCTTCAAATGTCCGTCCAATCCCAAACGGAATTTGGGGGCGTCACACATAGGCAGCGGATCTGAGCCACCACGAGAGGAAGAACTAACAAATAACAAATCCAACAAAAAAATTCAAAAATATGCATAAAAAAAATAACAATAAGTTGTTATTGTGCATGGAGGATCCGCACGTTACATACATCATTTGCAAAACAATAAGTTGTTGTACAGATCTGAAAATTCCAAACATCAAACAACAAAATAAGAGAACGGAAGAACAAAATAAGGCAAGAGACAAAAACAAGAACAAAAAAACGAGAAGGAAACTCAAACAAAAAAAAAAATTTGTTCAGATCTTAAAGTAAAAACAGAACAAAATTTGAAAAACTGTCAAAAACATTTTTCATTGAAATGTATAAAAAATCAATAACAAATAAATGAAATAAACGGTTCAGATCTGAAAGTTTAGAAAAAAAAAATTCTCGTAAAAAATATTCTAGATCTAAACGCACAAAAGATGAACAAAAAAAAAATATAATAAACGCAAGAGATGAGTAGTGCAGACGAAACTGCAGGAGATTAATAGAAAAAGAAAGTAGAAACAAAGATCAAACAAGAAGATAAAAACTGAGAGAAAAAAAATTCCCGTAAAGAACATTCTAGATCTAAATGCACCAAAAAAAAATCAAATAAATGCAAGAAATGAGTAATACGGACAAAACTGCAAGAGATTAAAAGAAAAATAAAATAAAAACAAAGATCAAACAAGAAAATGAAAACAGAGAGAGAGAGAGAGAGAGAGAGAGAGAGAGAGGATGGAAGCTCAAATGGTAGGGGCCGAAATGAGAGGGAGAGGGGACGGCTGAAAGTTGTAGGGGTGAAATTAAAAGGGTTAAGAGTTAAAGATGGTTATATATGAGTGTCTAGGGTTAGGATCAAATTTACTTTTCTACCCCTCTTGTCATTTGTTTACTACCGGTTTATGGGTTACATTTATTTACTTATATCTATTTATATCTATATTTGTATATTTGTATCTATATCTATACACGGATGAATATATCAATATATATAAATATTTATATATTTATATATTTATAGTTATATTATATAAATATTTATACATTTATAATCATTTAAACTTTTTATTATATTCATTTACTTTCAACTATCTACACTTTTAATCATAGTCATATTTAATATAATTTTAAATAATAATTTAAATAGTTATGGAAATAAAAAAATTATTTATAAAAATATTATCATACCCACAAAACAATTATTTAAATTTTTGTTTAAAATATTCATTAGATTAATAATTAAAAAAATCAAAAAAATATTGAATGGTTAAATTTGTAAATATAAGAAAAAAATAATTAATAAAAAATAATACAGAAATATTATTTTAATATAATAGAGAAATAATAGAGAATGAGATATTAGAGGTTTTTGAAAAATGAGAAAAATTTGGATAATAATTTTCTAAAATATCATTTTCAGCTAAATTATACATAATTTTATGGAAAAATTAATATGAATGCCTTTATAAGATTACTTTTTTGTCATTTTTTCAAACTTGTCTGTTTTGCTTTTTGTTAGATTTTCATTTTTTTTTCCCATCATTTACACCACTTATATGTTGCTATAAAATTAATTTTAAATATTATTTTTTTAAATATTTTCTTCTAATCATTTAAACTTTGTATTATATTTATTTACTTCCAATTATCTACACTTTTTATCATAGTCATATTTATGATTGTTTTAAACAATAATTTTAAAAATAAATTAAATAATTATGGAAATATAAAGAATATAATTATAAAAATATTATCATACCCACAAAAATTTATTTAATTTTTTATTTAAAATATTCACTAAAATAACAATTCAAAAAATAGGAAAAAATATTGAATTGTAAAATTTGTACATATAAGTTAAAAATAATAAATAAAAAAATTAGAGAAATATTATTTTAATATAATAGATAAAGAATACAGAATAAAATGTTACAGTTTTTTAAAAAATAAGTAAAATTTGGTGAAAGTTACAAAACTTTTACGAAATCTCGTTTCTAGGTAAATTATAAAGAAATTTATGGGAAACTTAATGTAAATGTTCTTATACAATTACTTTTTTGTTATTCTGTCAAAAAAATTTTTTCTTTGCCTTTTTTTTTTTTTCCTTTTTATTAGATAACTTAACTAATTTGTTTGCCTTTTTTTATTTCCCATAAATGTAAATTCATGGGAAATGTAATGTAAATGTTCTTATAATCATTTAAAATTTTTATTATATTTATTTACTTCTAATTATCTACAGTTTTTATTATACACATATTTATTATAATTTTAAAAATATTTTAAATATTTATGGAAATATAAAAAATTTATCATATCTAATTTTTTTTTTAAATATTCAGTAAAGTAACATTTTAAAAAATAAGAAAAAATATTGAGTTCTTAAATTTATAAATAGAGGTAAAAAATTAATAATAAAACAATAATAGAGTAAAATAGATAAAGAATAATGAATGAAATGTTAGAGGTTTTAAAAAAATAAGTAAAATTTTCCAAAAAAAAATTTGGATAATGTCTTCTTTTGGTAAATTAAAGATAATTTTATGGAAAATCTAATTTAAATACTTTGATAATATTACTTTTCTGTTATTCTCTCAAATTTGTCTATTTTTTTTTTTATCAAATTCTGATTTTTTTCTTCATCATTTCGACCACCTATATATTAATATAAGATTGATTTCATATTTACTTTCTTCATTTTGTACATTTTGCTATTAAGTAAAATTGTTTTCCCTTATTCTTTTGACTTTTAAAAGAATAGTTATAAAACTAAATATGAACTAAATTTATAAAACTAAATTTACTTGTAAAATGGGTGACTAAATTTATTCATGCTATTTCCTTTTTCAATTGTAGTGCTATTTTTGTCTTTTTTATTTTTTACTTTTTATTTATTTTAACACAGATGTAGTCAATTATTAGAGTAGTCATTTATATTAATATTCAAAAAATCTTTGAAACATAAATAAACCTAATCTAAAACTCTTACACATAATAAAACAATGATATTGAGTAATATAAAGAAAAAAAAAATTGTAGATGTAGCTAAAAATACAAATATAATTTAATATACATATAAAATTGAATAATAATTAAGAACATAACATTTCATTTATATATATGTCAATAATCCATAAAAATAGTCAATATGGTTAATTTATATAAAATAGAGTTTTAATATTGGTTCTTTTGGATTAATTTTCAACTTTATGATTGATGTACAAATAAACTCAAAATGAAAGAACAAGAATAGAAAACTACAAGGATGTTTAAATTTATAAAACTAAATTTACTTGCAGAATGGATAACTAAATCTTTTCATGCTTTTCATTTCTAATTGTAGTGCTATTTTTGTCTTCTTTATGTTTTACTTTTTATTTGTTTTAACAAAGATGTAATCAATTATTAAAGTAGTCATTTATTTCAATATTTAAAAAATCTTTGAAACATGAATAAACCCAATCTAAAAGTCTTACATATAATAAAACAATGATATTAAGTAATATAAAGAAAAAAAATTGTAGATGTAGCTAAAAATACAAATATAATTTAATATACATATAAAATTGAATAATAAATAAGAACATAACATTTCATTTTTATATATGCCAATAATCAATAAAAATAGTCAATATGGTCAATTTATATAAATATTAACATTGATTAGCTTAAATATGGTCAATTGTATTGAGTAATATAAAATAGAGTAAAAAATTTACATGTAACTTAAGAAAAATAGATTTTAAAATATATAAAAAATTCATACCAGCAAATGACAAGTTATCATTTTAGTTGTGTACACAAAAAAATAAAAAATAAGAACAAAACAAATTAAAATATACATATTTATTAAAAATACACATCAACAACCAACAAAATTATTTAGGAAAAAAAAAATAAATTGCTGTAAAAAAATAAAATAAAACAAAATTGATTCAAGTTAGGAATAAATTGTTCAAATTTTTAAAGATATGTTATATTTTGTTAAAAAAAAAATTCAAAGAAAGAAAAAATATATAAATACATAACAATAAAAATAATGACTAAATTTGTTTATATTATTTAAAAATATAATAATAGAAAAAATTATATGCTTTTATTTTTTAAAAATTAATATTCTTCTTTCAACTAATAACGTCTTCTTCTTTTTTTAGTTTTAATTTCTTGTATTTTTTGTTGTTAAAAATAGTGGCTATTTTGTCATAAAAAGGATTAAAATTCATCTAATAATATATTATATCGGCAACAAATATAATATTGAAATTCTCATTTTATATAATATATATAATGTAATATACAAATATATAATATATAAATCTTATCTATATCTATATCTATCTATAGTGATAATATAAGCGCGAATCCGCGATGTACAGTGTTAAGAATAGTAGATCTTTTTTTCACCTTTTTTTTTTGTTTTTTCCGTCCAATGTTTTTTTTCCATTTTACCCTTCACTTTATTTGGCAATTACGGCAGTTTACGTTTTAGTTTTACTTTGATGTATCTAAAGTTATTAAATTACTTTGTTTTGGTGATTTCATTTGTATAAATGAATTTTACATCTTTAAACAAATATATTCTTATTAAAAAAATTCTAATATATTATTTGTTGTCAAAAATATGAGCTATCTTGTCAACAAGACGATCAAAATTCAGATCGCATTATAATCCTTTGGTAAGAAATTTGTAAGTGTTCATTTGTTTTATGAATATTAAATATTTATTTTTTGTCAAATTACATATTTAATCGTACATATTTCTTCAAAATAAAAAAAAAAAAATCTAATGTACTATTTGTTGTCAAAAATAAGGGCTTTCTTGTCAATAAAAAAATCAAAATTCAAATCACATTACTCTTAAATATTTTTTATTTTACCTTTTGCTAAAATATTGCAAAAATCTATTTATTATATTTTGAATTTTATTTTTTAATAAACAAATGCTATGAAATTTTTAAAAATATAACAAATTCAAAAAAAAAAATTTAGGATCAATTCTGTAACTGTAAATATTTGCAAAATAAAACATTATAATTTTATATTATTTCTGATTTAAACTGTTTAGATTTTATTTTTATTAAATTTAACTATTTAAAATAAATGTATGAATTAAAAAAATTAAATTAAATACAAACTTAATATATAATATAAATTTTTATCCCTTCTTTTATATAATTCATTAATTAAAAATTTCAAAATAAATTCTTAAAAAAACATTTGAATGTTATCAGTTGTATCCCTCATCAAAATTAATTGCAACAAATGAAAACTTTTTCATCTCTTTAAAAATTTTAAATAAAAATATTTGTTTTTGAAAATAGATATTACATTTTCAAGTAAAAGATCTGAAGTTAACAAATATCGTGCTAGCTAAAGAAATTGTAAGTATTTTTTTTCCTTATATACTACAAATTCTTTACTTTATTCAATTCATGCTTAGAACTATATCTTTACAAAAACATAAAAAATTTATTTACAAAAATTTATTATTTTGATTGTAACAATAAAATGTTAATTTTTTTGCTTAAAAAGTTTGATTAAATTTCAAATAAAATTTATCACATTTATTTTAGTGGTTTCATTTCTATAAATGAAATTTACATTACTTTAGATTTTTTAAAAAATATATTCTTATTAAATAAATTCCAATGTATTATTTATGTTATTTCTGATTTAAACTGTGTAGATTTTATTTTAAATAAATTTAACCATTTAAAATAAATGTATGAATTAAAAAAATTAAAATAAATACAAACTTAATATATAATATAAATTTTTATCACTTCTTTTATATAATTCATTAATTAAAAATTCCAAAAGAAATTCTTAAAAAAACATTTGAATGTTATTAACATTTTAAATTTGATATTATAATAACAAATGAGTATTCTTACTATTGCATATCAACTAAACATCAAGTTCTTACAATTTCGTTTATCAATTGTATTATTTTTGTGTTTACAAATAATTATTATGATATCTCTCATCAAAATTAATTGCAACAAATTAAAACATTTTCATCTCTTTAAAAATTTAAAAAAATATATTTCTTCTTAAAAATAACATACATTTTTCTTTTTTAAAAATAGGGATTACATTTTCAAGTAAAAGATCTGAAGTCAACAAATATCCTGCTAGCTAAAGAAATTGTAAGTATTGTTTTCCCTTATATATTACAAATTATTTCATTTGTTCAATCCATGCTTAAAACTATATCTTTATTTAGCAAGTAATGTTTTATTCAATAAAGTATATAATATAAATAAATATATTTATTATACTTTCTTTTCTGTTCCAATCAATAAACTTTTTAAGAAAATTAAATTGCATCATTGTTTAAATATTTTACATTAGATTGTAATTATTGCTTTATGTACTTTTTATTTTATGTCAATTTAAAATTTTGAACTTATAATTTACTTTATTAACATATTGAATGATAAAATTTTATTATTTAATTCCAAAATCTTTACTTCAGGAAATAATTAAATAAAATTCGGCTTCAAAAACAATCAACAAAAAAAATGTCGTCTAAAGATCTTCTACAAAACAAAAAAGATCAATTGCAACAAAGAACAACAAAAAGACATGCTCAGAAACAAGTTTCAAAAAGAAGTATGATTGATTTTCAAGATTCAATGCCATCTGATATTGATCAAATGATTACATCAATCGATGATATATCAGATGATCATCTCCAACCTATTAGCAATATTGAACACTCTAATATTCAACAATGTCATGGAAAGAGGTCTAGAATTTCTCGCCGTAATTTTAACATTCTTGGAATGACCTCCTCAAAAGAGCGTAGCATATGTCCAGATGTTCATATCCTTGGTAAACATTCAGAAGAATCTACACAATTAAATATTTCATACAGTTCTTCTACTGGCTCAAGTTCTTCTGTAAATTTGTCGAGAGGAAAATCAACAAATACACCAACAGAGACAAGTCAACTTTCTGAACAACTTATGGTCCATCAGGTTTAGTAACTTTTATTTTTTCCCATAATATATTTTATTTATTTACTCTCTTTCAATAATTATTTTTTGTCTAAAATAGGCTCTTCCTGTTGATCAATCACAATCAAGTCCTCAAAAAAATCTGCGAACACATACTTTGGGCAAGAACTAAAAATAAAATCAATTATTTAATAACATTATATTTTATTCTTATTTATATTTAAAATATTGATTCAAAAAAAATATTTAATTATTTCTAATGAAATTTCTTATATTTGTTTTTCCTTTACCCCAACTCAATAGGTACATTACGTCGTCATAATGTTGTATATAAACAAATATTACAAAATGTTCCAGTTGAAGCAAATTATTTACCAAATGTGCCACATTGTAAGCATTGCAAAGCGAAAAGATTCTTTCATGAAACAAACAGTTTCTGCTGTGCTGACGGATCAATCTCTTTGGTTACAAATGATGTTCCAGATCAACTCTATAATTTGTTTGTTTCAAATACTGCTGAATCTACACAATTTCGAACATATGTTCGAACGTACAACAACAAATTTGCTTTCACATCTTTTGGAGTTAAATTTGACAGAAATTTATGTCGAAGAAACAGAGGAATATATACATTTCGAGCTCAAGATCAAATTTATCATTATCTCCCTGATTTGATTCCTTCAGATGGTCAACCTTCTAATTTGCAGCTATATTTCTATGACATTGAACATGAATTTGAGAATCGCATTGTTGACTCAATCAGAATGGATCCTTCTATTATTGCCCAACTTATGGATCTCCTTCGTGTAAATCCATATTCAACATTTTTTCGATATATTGGTGATTTACCAAATTTGGAATATCAAAAAATCTGTATAAAATCAGATCCTGGTTTAGATCAACGGGTGTTTAATGCCCCAACATCATCAGAAGTTGCAGCTATTTGGGTTAAAAATGATGATTCAGAACATTTAACACCTCGTGATATTTTCGTATTTAACCATATTGGCGGGAGTCATTTAGTTCAATATTATTTTGGATGCTATGATCCGCTTCAATATCCTTTACTGTTTCCTCTCAGAGATATTGGATGGCACCAAGGCATACAAAGAATTAACAAAAGAACTGCATCTGTATCTACCAATAATTGCACAACTCAATTAATTGATCCTCATCAATCAACATCAGCAGAAGAATTACTCAGAAGAGAACAACAAGGTTAAATTTTCTATGCTATCTTTTTTATACAACTTATTATTAATATATTTGGTATGTATTTTTCTAAATAATTTTTTATTACTTTTGTAGTTTTAAAGAAAAAGAGAAAAGATCCCATTGTTTCTTGCCGTGAATATTACTGTTACAAGTTACAAATCAGAGAAAATCTGAAATCTATTCTTCTAATTTCTGGCCGACTTCTTCAACAATTTGTTGTTGACATGTATGTCAAGATAGAGACTTCAAGGTTAGATTATTTTCGTTGCAATCAACAACATATTCGATCTGAATTATATCAAGGCATTGTTGATAGCATTAATCTTGGAGAAACAAGCGCTTCAAGAATTGGCAAACGTATAATTTTGCCTTCATCTTTTATTGGAGGCCCAAGAGATATGCAAAAAAGATATTTAGAAGCAATGACTTTAGTTCAACGATATGGCAAACCAGATATTTTTTTGACAATGACATGCAATCCAAACTGGAAAGAGATCTCAACTCAATTGTTACCACATGAGGAAACCCAAAATCGACCTGACTTAATTGCTCGAATCTTTAGAGCAAAATTAGAGGATCTGAAGTATTAACTATTCAAACGAGAAATATTTGGAAAAATCTCAGCATATGTATATGTTATTGAGCACCAAAAAAGAGGACTTTCACATGCCCATTTCCTAATTATTTTGCGTCAAGATTGGAAATTATATGCACCATAATCTTTTGATGAGATCGTATCTGCTGAATTACCTGACAAAGACAACAACTTACATCTCTATACAGCTGTTGTTAAGCATATGATGCATGGCCCGTGTGGAGTTCTAAATCCAACAAATGTATGCATGAAAAAAAATAGTTGTTGCAAAAATAATTACCCAAAACAGTTTGTCTCAAACACTGTTGTTGGAAATGATTGCTTCCCAATATATAAATGCTGCAACAATGGAAGAACAGCCAAAATCAGAGGACATGATTTAGATAATCGTTGAGTTGTTCCATATAACCCTTATTTACTTGCAATGTTTGACTGCCATATTAATGTTGAGATATGTTCTACAATAAAAGCTGTCAAGTATCTCTACAAATACATTTATAAAGGTCATGATCGTGTTGCCTTTAATCTGGTTTCTGAACAAAGCACTCAACAGATTGATGAAATTGAGCGATTTCAATCAGCTCGATGGATTGCTCCACCAGAGGCTGTATGGAGAATATTTGGGTTTATTATCAATGAGGTTCATCCAGCAGTCTATAGCTTACATTTACATCTTGAAAATCAACACCAGGTTACTTTCCGTGTATATGAAAACTTAACAAATGTGATGAACTCTGACTTTTCAGCAAAATCAATGCTAACTGAATTTTTCGCAACAAATCAAGTTGATCAGAATACCAGAAAATTGTTGTATAAAGAATTTCCTGAATTTTATGTTTGGAGCCAACAATACAAAATGTGGACTATTCGGAAAAAACAAGTTGTGATAGGTCGAATTGTTACAGCAAATCCTTTTGAAGGAGAAAGGTATTATCTGCGGATGTTATTAAATCATATAAGAGGTCCTTTATCATTTGATTATCTCAAAACTGTAAATGGTATCTTGGCCCCCACATTTCGTGAAGCTGCAACTATGTATGGTTTATTACAGAGAGATGACAGTTTAGAAGAATGCTTATATGAAGCATCTCTTTACCAAATGCCTTTCAGTTTAAGAAGACTATTTGCAACAATTTTGGTTTACTGTAATCCTACAAATCCAAGAGATCTTTGGGAGCGCTTTGAACAAGATATGTCTGCTGATTTTCAATTAGTTGAAAGTTCTTCATCAACTGTTAAAACTGAAACTTTACGCTCCATCTCCACAATATTTGAATCAATGGGTAGAAACATCAATTCGTTCCATCTCATCGACCAAAACATTGATTTTGATCAAGATGAGTTTTTGTTTAGAGAAATTGATGATGAATTAGCTGTTCCAATTCCAGAAGAAGATCTTCATGCATCAACACTGCTTAATTGTGAACAACAAAATGCTTATAATTCTATCTTACAAAAAGTTTTGTCAAATGAAGCTGCCATATTCTTTATTGTTGGTCCTGGTGGAACAGGAAAAACATTTTTATACAAAGCACTCCTTGCTACAATAAGAACAAAGCAATTAATTGCTCTTGCAACTGCTTCATCTGGTGTAGCTGCATCAATCTTACCTGGAGGTCGAACTGCACATTCACGATTCAAAATTCCACTAGATACCAACAAAAATCTCACATGTAGTGTCAGCAAACAAAGTGGACTTGCAAGATTACTACAAAAAGTAAAGTTGATCATATGGGATGAAGCTCCTATGTCAAGAAAAGAATCTATAGAAGCATTGGATAAAATGCTAAAGGACATTAATGATTCAGAATTATCTTTTGGTGGAAAAGTTATTGTATTTGGTGGAGATTTTCGTCAGATTCTACCTGTGGTCCCAAAAGGAACAAGACAACAATAGATTGATGCTAGCTTAGTTTCTTCCTACCTATGGCCAAAATTGACAAAAATTCATTTGACTGAAAATATGCGTGCAAAATTAGATCCAGAGTTTTCAAAATACATATTGGATTTAGGGAATGGGTTACCACCAACCACAATTAATGAACACGTCAGAATTCCTGCAGTCATGTTAATTCCATATGAAAATGATGCTGCTTCTTTGGATCATTTGGTGGATACTGTTTTTCATAATATTTCTGATTATTCAGCAAATATTTCAAGCATGATGAATCGAGTTATATTGATACCAAAAAACAGTTATGTTGATGAAATAAACACTTTGTTGATTCAAAGATTTCCTGGAGAGTTAAAACAATATTACAGTTTTGATGAAACAATCGACGCATCTGAACAAGCAGTCATGGAAGATTTCTTACACACTTTAACACCGAATGGACTTCCTCCACATGAATTATTGTTGAAACAAAACTGTCCAATCATGTTATTGAGAAACATCAATCCTTCAGAAGGACTATGCAATGGAACACGACTAATCTGTCGTAATTTTGATCGTAATGTTATTCATGCAGAGATTGCAGTTGGTCATCACAGTGGCAAAAAGGTTTTTATTCCAAGAATTCTATTTTTACCAAATCCTGATGAAAACAGTGGTTTCCCATTCAAACGAACTCAATTCCCTGTTAAACTAAGTTTTACAATGAGTATAAACAAGTCACAAGGACAGACATTAGATTTTGTTGGGATATACTTGCCACATCCAGTTTTCTCACATGGACAATTATATGTAGCTTTATCAAGAGCTAAGACTATTTCTGCAATCAAGATTTTGATACGACCAATCTCAACTGATGAGCCAGAAAAAAATTGTACAAAAAATATTGTCTACACAGACTTATTAACATTGGCCTCCTCTGATTGATGTTACACAGGTAACAAATTTTATTTTTTTATATTTAATTTTAACTGCTATAAATAAATTAGAAATTTCCTACAATTTTTTTTTTATATTTTCAATATTCTATTAATTTATTCTTGTTAACTAATTAATACATATAAGTTTTCTATTAGTTTTTATTTTACAGTTTAATTAATTCCATTTCTTTCCTTATATATATTGACTTCATTTTTTTTTGTCTTATCAGTTTTCAAAATGCGGATCACTTATACATCAATTAAAGATATTACTCCAAAGACAAGGGACTGGAAAATCAAAATGCTCGTGGTTGAAAAATCCCCCAAACGAATTGGGCAACACTCATCAGTAAAATACCAAAATCTAATGTTGGTAGATGAACAGGTACAATATTTTTTTCTTTACTTACAATTTATTCTACAAATATACCTATATATATATATACTTTATATAACATATCTTACACATTCTATGTAATTACATTTACTTGTAAAATTTTTTTACTTTTTTTTAAAAACAAATTCCTTACTTATTATAAAAACTAACAACCTATACTTTCTTATATAATATAGGGAAATTGTCTGCAAGCAACAATATTTGGAAATGATATTGATTCAAGAGAAGACTCTCTACAGATGTTTCGATCCTATTATATTATAAACGCATATGTTAAGCTACTGGATCCTAAATATCAAACTGAGTCGCATCAATACCAATGGATTATAAATGCAAAAACAATCATCGAAGAGATACCAGAAAATGAACAACAAGTAGAAATACCAAAGTACAACCTCATTCCCATTAACGAGTTGGATGCTTATAAGGATTCAATTGCAGAAATAGGTAAATTATTATCATTTTTTAATTCTTTTTTTTCCTAAACAACTAATAATTTCAATATTTTTAATCAGATCTCTTAGCAGTTGCTCTTCACATCAAACCTCCAAAAGAAATAACATTAACAAATGGACCAGCTACTCTTCAAGAGATCTATGTTATAGATCAAAGGTAAATTTTTTCCCCCTTTTTAATTTTTTAAAATTATTTTATAAATTCTTTTTAATTTTCTCCTTTCATATCACGTAGCTTCAATCCTATCTCGTTGACTATGTGGGGTCGTTTTGTTCAAGATGAATGCAAAAAAATTTCTGAAATAATCGAAACAAAACCAATTCTACTTGCAACAAAGCTCAAAGTTCGTTCTTACAATGGTAATTCTAATAATTCAAGTTCTTAATTCTTATTTTAAATCTTATATTTTTTAATTAATAATTATTTATATTAATGAAACAGGACTATCTCTTTCATCTCGACCAGCAAGTGCATTTACAATCAATCCTCTTATCCCTGAAGCAAAACCACTGCAAAGATGGTAATTCATATTAATTACACTATTTTTTATTAACACATCTATTAAAAATGTTCCAATTATAATTTTTTTTTTTTTTTAAGGATTGCAATCAATGATTCAAGACTTGAAGTCATAATTGCAAAATCGTTAAAATACCCATCTACATCTTTATCGTCAGTTGGTATTCGACAAATAACAAAAAATTGTGATGTTGCTGCATTACTAAAAAGTTTGCAACCAATGGAGGTAAATTATTTTTCTTAACATCATATTTATATTTATATTCCTTCTCATTAAATAAAATATTGTTCTTAATATAATATAGAAAGCAAAATTCTGGATCAAGACAAAGATAAATATCATAAATTTGCGCCAAATCTTCTTCTATATGTCATGCATCAATTGTAACAAAGGAACTGGGCATGACCATAATGAAAGCTTTCTCTATTATCACTGCAAACATCAAAGTGTTGCTGAACCACGGTACACATTTTTTTAACTTCAATAATTAACAAATCATTTCAAAATTATTCACATATTAATTTTACCAATACTAACAAAAGATAATACTTTTATTATTTACAGTTGTCGAGCATATGTTGAAGTTGACGACGGGACAGGAAAATTAGCAGCTGTTATGTTTGGTGAACTTGCAGAAAAAGCATTGGGTCATTCAGCTATTGATTTCATGAATCAAACTGGAGAGGTAACTTTATTCTTTTTAACAAAATTTTCAAATAAAATTATATATAAATTATTTTTACATTTATTAATTATCTAATCTCACTAAATATTTACTGCACAGGAACATTTACCATTTATACAAAAAATGGCATCAGAAGCTTCAGAAAATCAGTGGATGATTCAACTTGCTGTAGACCCAGAAATATTCAACCAACAGAGACACAAAAACTTCAATGTTATCTCCATCGATCCTGTCCAATATGGACCTGAGCTTGAATGACAACTAGACAAAAAAACAAATCCATAACTCATTTTGTTGTTTATATCTGTATACTGTAATATTTTTGCTGACAAATTTTTGTAACTTAACTAAACAGGTTAACAATACAACGAAGCAAACGTGCATCACACGTTAGTCCTCAACTAGTATATATATACGTACTGAAATTATAAGAAATTTTCTTGATTGCTACAAATAGATCTTAGAAAATGTGTAAGACTAAATTATTTGATTTTTTTCTCTTTTAAAATTTTAATGGAGTCGGTTGTTGTCGTCTAGTAGTTGCCTTGGCATTTGGGAGTAACAATGGGAACAGACGATAATTACAATATGGATAGCAATGACAACGTGGTAATTAGCAATAATGGTGACACGATAATAACAATTTTGATAGAATCATGCAATAATTATAATCTCCATGATTAATGCTTATTTGAAAATTCCAAATAATTGTTGAAATGACTCTCTTGTTTATTAATTAAGCTCATCATGATCCACCCATCTGCACTGCCACTATATATATGTGTTTGATCTTACAGTTTGGTTTATTTATAGATGTCTGATCATTTGGTTTCTGGCCGTAACTGGTCAATGATATCCGTACACATGATAACTTAATTCATAAGCTAGGAAAAGTCTTTCGTACATAAGCTAAAAATAAAGCCGAAAAATCACATTGGTAAAAAGTTCTTTTACAACGACATAAATTGCTGGCAGATAATTCTACAAAGACGTGAACCTTTCGTTTCTGGTAAAAGAGAAAAGACAAAGACATAAAGCACTTGTACCACGCATGCATTCACAACGATGTGGGATGAGAAGCCACTCTTAAATATCCAGGAAAGCTGCTGTAGGAACGAAAAAGCTAACCCTTCAAGGAATGCAGACGGCCAATTCTCCCAGTTTGATTTGGCTCACATCGCTTTATGAGAAGTTGCCAGTGCTGAATTACACTGGATATCTTTCGTGTATATATTTGTGAGTGCAAATAGTAACAGCACAAAAACAACTTGGGCACTCATGATTCCGAAATGGCTGATGCTGTTCCCAATTTCCATCCAACTTCCCGTGTTCCGAACCTGATAATTGATATACTTCACAAAGTCAGTGGGACCACCCCCAATGATTCCATACATTGTCTCGACCTCAAACTCCAGTCACAATTTCCCATTACTTTACTTTCGTCGTGACAAACAGACAATATAAAACTATCCACAAAGTCTTTTTTTTTTTTTTTTAATCAATAAAGTCACAATTTCTTACCATTCAAGAAAAACTGGACAATTTAGTCAGCCAAGTCAATGGAAGCAGGGAGCTATGGGTTTGGTGGGACTAAAAAATGAATGATTAACCTGACATCAATCTGGGTAGTCTAAAAATTCCAACAAGGTAAGTTCCGTTTAGTTCACGGGCATAACTTGGACCAGCAAGACATTAACACCAATAAAAAAGTTCCCAAACTAAACCAGAAAAAAACTCCAGGCCCATCGATGACATGTATTTGCAACACAAGCACATGATCAATAAATAATGATTACAGTGACTAAAAACTGCTAACCACAAATGCGAGTTTCATATTTTCACTTGAGTACTGAAAATATTGAACTGTCTATTGTAACGAGCAACAAAAAGAAGAGTCATTTTATGTGATGAGAAAGAAATGAGGACCAATGAAAACAAAGGGCCAGGCGAAGAAAATAATGCTCTTACCAGGAAGAAGAAGTGAATGGTCATTACATCTGAAAAAATTATAACAAGAAAATAGCATCCCAAACGTGGAAGTCGGTGTAGTTTGGTTATTACACTGAATGAACATCTGCAATTCAAACCAAAACAAGCAATATAAGGACTGCAGATTTAATGTTGTGCTGGAATCTATAGCAATCGAGACTTGTGGCTATAAGTTAGATTTTAGGCCCCCACTGCCACAAATTATGATGTAGGCTCTCCCACTTGGAGAGACCCTAGGCGGGCACCCCTCCTTTGTACAATGGAGGTCACCAGCCTAGGCCATCGGCCTTCTTGATCACCTATTGACCCCGTCCAGGTAAATCTTAAATTGTTCTCCTTTTTGACATGCCATTGCAACTGGAAAATAACTTTTCAAAGTGAAGAATTTATGTGATCATTCTTTCATTAGAAATAGAAAAAAAAAAAAAAAAATACATTTATTTCACTCACATGACGAGCATGAATGGTATAAATAGCTTGAATATAAGTAGGGCTGCCATCAGAAACGGCTGCATTTAAAAGTAAACTATATCAGCTCAGTAATAGATTTCTAATAAGAAAGTGATACACATCAAAGGAAAATCTTTACTTACGCTGAAGACCGTAATGAACCGATAGACAGAGGAAATCTCAAAGCTAGCAATACTTGCAAAATTTCCCGTTCCAAAGAAGGCAACGTTGAATAAAATCATCTAAAAAGAAAGCAAAAAAGCCAAAAGAGACGCATCAATATCATGACCAGTTTGATTGTGATACAACTCTATACAATGCAAATCATTCTATTTCTTGAAATTGGGAGAATTACGAAAAATTTAAGTTCAACGTACTGATATACAGTAAATCAGCTTAAATATCAGCATTCACATAATTTCAAGCAGAGCCATTGATTTAATTATCTGGGAGCAGCCAGAAGAAGGGAAGACATACACAGTTGCCTAGATTTCTTTCCATCTCTGTCTCTAGATTCTCTGTAACTTACAAGGCTGTGCCGTTGAATTATTAACACAATAAGCATAAAAAAACAGGTTACTAAAACCCCAATCTTATCATTGGCAATCGCACACCAATCATTGCAAACCCTATCACTATTACAAGAGAATAACTTCAAACCAAATGTGGTCTAAAGAGAGAGTTTACACCCTCCAATAGCCGGACGACATGTCATCATTCAAAGAATATTACAATAAAACCAGTCTGAGGTGATTTTCCCATGCAATCCCGTCTCTCTCTCTCCTCAAGCTGCACCCCTCAGTCTCTCTCCCCTCAATCCATCACAGCCTTAAGCAAATAATTATGCAAATGGATCCACCCCACAAACCTTAGAAACCCACCAGTTCGCACAAAACCAAGACCCACTTCACCCATGGCCGCATTATCCATTTCCTGGCACCTCGCTGCCTTAAGTTTCTTCGTTTTGTTCTTCGAATCATTGGCTACAGACCCAGATTCATCTTTCCCATTCACACGGTTTGAGAACGATTCCAAAATTGAGTCCTTACATTGATCAATGTAAGTTGTATACATGTGGAAGATAAATACTGCTCCTGGTCAGCATTCTTGAGAGGAGAGAGACTGGGGGTCGGCTTGAGGAGAGAGAACGCACAAAGAGCAGAGCTTGAGAGAGAGAGCGGAGAAGGAGAGAAAGAGAGGGGGGATTGTGTGGGCGGTTTTATTGTAATCTTCTTAGAATGATGACATGTCGTCCGATCATTGGAGGGTGTAAATTCTATCATTACCCCACATCCTGTTCCTAGCCTCTCTCCTATTACAAATCTATAAAGTCAATATGTGAGAAATTCTCCACCAACATTACTTTGTGAAAGGATGAATATAAAATAGCCACCAAACAAGAAAACTACTTAAAAAGGAAAAAAAATAAAAAAATAAATAAAAAATAAAACGTAAGGCTGATATTGTTCCGAAATTACTTGGTGACCATAAGGAAAAGAACAAATATTTAAAAAACATCTAGTCAACCTCGCTACACTGAGAATTAATCCAAACTAGACATATTTACATATGGTCAAAATTGATTAAGATGTATAAGTGAAACTAACGAGAAAAAGGATGTGACTTACAAAGATTAAAGGGATTCTCACATCAGACAGCTGCAAGCATCGCTCATCAAGTTTAAAAATGACACTGTCAATCTCATTATTAGTGGAAGCTGAAGATTTCTTAACCTTACTAAAGTATAAAACTGTGTTTTCAAATATTATCCATGCCATTAGTACAAGAGCCAAGGCACCATAAAAGACAGCTTCATATCTGCAAAAGTTTGAAAAAGGGGAAAAAAATGTAAAGAAAGAAAAAGAATAGCTGTTTTTCATGAAGCTGTTAAATGAATACCACCACAGTTGCTTATAAACGAGATATACCCAATAGATAGAAGAAGGAACGTGGGTGCAAAACCTAGAAATATAGAAGTAAGCCGGGACAAGAGGCCATTTGCTGAAAATAACGGGAGAACCATCGAAAAACCTATTACACAAAAACTAACAGGTGAATTGAGATAGATAGGTAATGTTCATTTGCATATGCTTCAAGTAGTGGAAACTCCACAATGAGTACCATGAAGTGAAAATAGGAATGCACACATGTAGAATCAAGGAGCTTCCATGATCAAACAGGAATATAAGTTTTTGTAATATAAGAAAGTATTTTTTTTTATATAAGTTGTAATATAATAAAATATTAAGAGCTGATAAAGAACAAAAACTCAGAAGATCTTTCAGATATTCAAATTAGCCAGTTACTGATGGTGGGTCTTTGATGGCATATGCAAATATGGATACAGGCTAGGTACAACGTCTTTCAAAAGACAATTTCAAAATATAGGGACTATACTTTACAAAGTTTTATCCTCTATTATTACTGGGTTTAACAAAAGACTGATGCATTCGTTATGAACCATCATATTACCTTAGGCATTCCCTCATGCATAAACTTCTGCAGACCCCCAGTGTCTGAAGCTCTTTTCTGTTTTTCGACAAATACTTTCATGAAACTACATGTACTAGCATCACTACCATGAATCATTGGCTTATGGTAAGAAAGAATCAATTGGTATAAACTTCATCCTTTCTCTGGGCGTGGGACAGGTTTCTAAAATGATTAGCACACCATGCATGGCATGGGCTGAGTTATATACAGTACAAGAGAACAATCACCATTATAGAAGAAAATCAGAACTGGAAAAGAATAAGAATTAAAGTTAAGAGTTTGATGTTATCTTCATGGAAAGCCCATACAGCAGAAGTCAACATCAGGCAAAGAAGGAAGAGTAAAAGAGTATACCAGCTATAGACCAATTTATCAGCTGGTGTAATGCAAGTAGTTCTTGCTTCTGTGTTCTATGAGATGTTGATAATGACACCATCACCGAAGATAAACCAACCAAAAGAGCCTGGTTGTCATTTAAGAAAATAAGGAGTAATAATTCAATCTGTAAGCAACATATGTAGTTAAGTGTAATCCAGTGAAAGGTAAAGCCAAGCTACACACCTGTAACTGAAAGAGCATGGGAAACTTGGGTTTCTCTACTTCATGATTAGAGATGCTTAGCCAATATTTCCCTTCAGCATGCAGATTTAGCCACCTCGCAACTATTCCTATCAAGATAATCATAGCTCCACTCACAATTCTGCAGAAGTTAATGTTAACACACATACAATGCAATCAGGATCACCCATATGTAACTGAGAAACTTTGGCCTTTGATAGTGAACACGCTATTATTTGTCATAATTGTGGATCTCATTAAGTAATCATTTCAATAATCGAATTCCTGTCTTAATTCTACATGAACAAAACATAAGATGGCAACCTACACGGTTACTTACTGATGGACAGCAACAATGGAAATTTCACATCTCAAATGCAAAGGGCAGTTTTTGTTAGTGGATTTAAAACAATTGAAATCCCAAACAGTTATAGAGACACAAATCTACTCAACTATGCTTCCACACATATCCAACATATACAAATGAAATCAACTAATAGATGAGCCTTTTGCCATAAATAATTTCCTCTTGAGTGCTCTGATCACAAATAGTTATCGTTATACAAGTATTTTTACCCGTTAAAAAATGAGAATTAAAATTTTTAAAAAATTTACACAATTATAGCAGGTGAAAGAAAAGTAGACTGATTGAGTATCCACGAAGAACCGTGGAAAATGAAAACATAACAGACATTTTATGAGCCATGACAAAAAATTAATGGTAAAATGATCACATAGATGAGAAGACACCTATCGATGTTAAGAAGTTTTAAAAGATGGTTAATCCGTCAATCAGCATATCCACCTTGTGTGTACAAAGCTTTGTCAGCCCTTAGGATGTCAATTGAAGAAATGCTTTGTATTGAGGGATTGTGTTCATGCTAACTAACATTTAAAATTCCCTTCTTCTTGGTTCAAAAATTTAAAATCGTTTCAAAAGTTCAAAACCATAACCTAAACATACTGAAACATTGCCTCCATCATATTCACACAATAGGAAATGTAAACACAAGGAAAGTGACTTACACTAATTGATTGTTATCTGGGATTTCTGCTGGCATCAATGTAAACACAGACAAAAACCAACATGCAATGCAAACAAAAATTGGAATGCCAGATCTCCATGGAATTGAGTTATAAAGATAAAGAGAAGCTGTGACCCCAATGGTCAGGAAGCACCAAGTGTAGAGCTTCCTGTCAGTGAAACTATTCACCTGCACAAGGTACCAGAAAACATCGGTTGGAATGTAGGCTATTACTTCATCATGACAGCAGCAGGACAAGATATAATATATTGATATCCATACCAGGAATTCAAGAATGACCACTGACACCACAGTAGTCACTAAAAGTTTGACGATGTAATTGAATTTTCTTCCATGTAAGTGCTTCCATAATGCTTTTATGAGCCAATATTCACTAACTATTTGTGTCCAGAGAAATACTGTCATTGTAGTGTAGGCATGATAAAGAGGAGGAGAGTGCTCCAGAAACAGTAAAACAGAAAGTAATCCCATGAGCATGCATCCAAATAGGTATACCTGCCAAGAAAATAAGGCATATTAGACATGAAATGCATGGTTAGCAAAAACAATACAAGAGGTCAAATTTTCATCCCAGCCTGTTCTCTTTTCCTTTTCCTCCCACCTTTTTAAACTTATTTGTTCTTCTCTTCATTTCACTTCTCCCTTACTTCACTTTTAATGATCCTAATACATCTTGGAGGTTAAGTTATAGAGACATTACCTTTCTGGTATAGTTCCTCTGGTGAACCGCTTGCTCCTTTCTTAACATATTTCCTGGCAGTGAAGTATAAGATTGCAGGATGTGGAGAACAAGATAGATCATCCAACCAATATAACCAAGAGTAATTACAGTCATGAGCATCAGCCAATCATATGTTTGAAAATAATGAAGCCCTTGAAGTGCCAAGCTTCTGAGATTTTCCGATAGCTTCATAGCAGCTTCATAGTCTCTAACAGAAATTAGATGCTCAATTTGATCCAGTATGGAGGAACAATTGGCTAATGGTTTGAAAGGCTTGAAATATAACGAATTCGACTGCTTTATATCTAAGCCAGTTGAGAAAACAAACATAAATCAGACAGCTCATCCCCTACCACCTTTTCTTTGTATCGCCACCAGAATACCTAAGACTAAATTAGGAAGAAGACTTATATAAAAATTTTTCAAAGAAGCAACGCTGTGAAAGTATCATACAGGTATTACACAATGAGTTCAATTGGGAAGAAAATTAGTGCACAAAAATGAAAATCAGAAATAGAAACACAATGGGTTAAAGAGAAGACTTTTCTTATTTCAAACATATATTTAAGAAAAAAAATTATTTCCATTAGCTCCTACAAAAATATTTATCTGAGAGGAACCGAAGATATACTGCTCAAAGCTTCAAGAAAGTGATATCCATTAAGCACTGTATTACTTGACATTAAATTGATATAAGGGATACATGATTTGCGAAGAAACTGGTTGAGAACCTGCTCTGTATTAGCTAATACAGCGTGAACTTCTTCCACCTGAAAATTATAATAAATGAAAATCTTAATCACTTATCTACCAATTTCAATTCAAGTTGGATTGATTCAAATAATCAACTAGAAGTTTTAAGAACGAAAATATTTCTGCCTGAAGATTATGGTGAACTATAAATTGTTACTCCTCTATTCATTTAACTGAGAAGGACCAATTCAATTATCAATAATACAACGAGATGTTGAAAAGAAACTGAGATGCTTGCCATTATTTATCGAGATAAGAGAAGTCAACCATCAATAAAAGCTTAGTGAACATACCTCGATCATGTTAATGTAATCAAGGGGAAGACTTCCAACAGAGTTAACAGGACATGGCAAACCAATAAGAGTGGACTGAAACAAAATCCATCAAGGACATGGGATCAGTAAAATGGAGGATGTTTCAATGGATACAGGCTTGGAGAATAAAAAATTTACAACCATAAGTGGTGCAATATCAGCTTGATTGACATCAACTCTTTCTATGCCATGAAGGCCCCATTCTGTAGGTGTTGGTGTGTCATGCATATGTTCATCTACAAAACGGAAACTGCAATGAGAATGGTTGGTGCTCAACATTGGTTTGGGATATTTAATACCAGCTCCCCATGCAACAAGTGGTGTATCAGTGTTTGAAGGATGCCCATCTCCATGGCTTCCTATCAATAAAACCACAATTGTGTCAGGATCAGATTTCAAAGCAAGTTGAAGTATCAGGGAAATTTAGGGATAACAAATAGAAAAGTTAGCCCGAAGGAAACCAAATAGAGAACATCTTAATAAACAGACTCTACAACAACATATGTCCAAAACAGATAATGTTTACTAGCATCCATATTCAAGGCCAAGAAGTAGTCAGGTATGCCTATAAACATGAAGCATTTTGATGTTATTTCTTTCATGCTACATAAATTTGACCAATTAAGGATGCCTTTGACAAAGCACAAACCTCAAGGAGGTATCAGAAGATGGGTTGCTTATATCAAAGATCGACATCAAGTGACTGTAAAGCAAAAGAGTTATAGAAAAAAAAAAATGAAGTTGCTGGAAGTTCCAACCTTTGTCGCTCATTCCATGATCAGCTGTAAATATATATGCTGTACTGTTGTCCTTGTAATAATCTTCAATCAGATGGTACGTCCTTTCAGCAATACGATCAACAACCTTTACATTATTGAGATAGATGGAGGAATAGGGCCTATGTGCATGACCATTCGAATCACAACCAAGTAGGTGCAGAAATATAACAAGATGATCCTGCAGGAGTAACTTCTCCAACTTTGAGTCTTCACTGGACCTATTCAAAAGGCTCTGAAATTGATCAAAAGACCACTCATCCAAAAAGGATGCATCTGCATTAACAATATTGAATTGATAATTCATGAATAAAAGTGCGAGTCATAGAAATTTATTTCTAAAATGTGAATATAACCATCTTAGCCTTCCATTCCCTTCGAGCCATTACTTATCATAACATTAATTAATAAAAAATTTTGTGGTCAGAGATTGTATTTAAACCAGTTGCAAAGTCTTCAAACTCGTGAGGATAGGCATTCCACGTGCTGTGTGGCACAGCACCACAGAAGATTGGAATAATGTCAGGGCTCCCAAATGCAAATGTATGCCGGCTTTGGTTAAATACTGAATCAAATTCAACTGGATTAGCTTTCCATCCTGTGAACGGAATGATTACCTTAGTGGCCGGACGGAATGCAACGATAATAATGATAAAAGTGAAAAAAGCACAACGGTAACTTTGGCACAAGAAAATAGACAATCCACCTTTTGTAACAGCACTAGGATCCTCATAGAAACCAGCAATTATGGCAACATGTCCAGGCCTCGACTCAGTTGGAGGGCGTGCATGAGATACTCCCCAGCGACCTTGCCCTTTAATGATGGATCTTAAAAATGGAGCTCTATAATGTCCTTCAGAATCCGGCTCAAAGAACTTGTCAGCACGCAAACCATCAGCTGCATAAACATTTTTCCCAATTAAACAAAGTTCCAAATTTTATAGCTTACTCAAATTTCTAGTTAAATGAATATTAACAACAAATGAATTCTAATAGAGAAACTTCTCACTTTCAACTCCGTCAATGATCCGTCGACAAGGACTCAAAAACCCAAAAATTTATTTTTTAAAAAATGGAAAACCTTAGACCTCAAACGACTAATTTAAAGTTAACTAAATAGTGTAAACTCAAAAAATGGATCTCTCCTATTAGTACCATACACAATACGAACCCAGCCCATTCCGTATCCAATGCCAAGTGAGTTTTCGCCAAAAGGACAAAATAGAGCAAAATACTGCAGCAAGACAATTCGACGAACATGTAGAGTGCGAGTTTCCGTAGAACGTACCGACTAGCAGCACAAGGCGCTTGGCCGGGGCGCTGAAGCGGGGCGCGACGGGATCCATGCCGTGTACAATGGGAGTCTTGAAGTAGATATCGAAAATGCTCATCATGTAAACGGCGTGAAGAATGACACCTAGAACAACAAGCCATATCTCTCGCCGTTTTAGCCATTTTCTCCTTGTGGTGCTCACAAATGCATTTCTTCTTTCTACTTCTCTGTTGCCTAAGATCCCATCGCCACCTCTCATGTTTGCTGCTTCTCGGTTTGAGCTCCGTGTCCTATTTTTCTTCTATAGTCTGTAAAGAGAGAGACCGAACTGTGTCACCCCTCCCTGCTCCGATGCGTATCGGAGAAAAGTCGCTTCCTGGAAGTGGTACCTGAAAGAATAACGAAAAACCAAATTCAACCCTTCTCTCTCTCTCTCTCTCTCTCTCTGTGGGCTGATATGACTTGTGGGCCGGTTAATTGGGCCTAGGGAATTAAAATCTATAAGAATGATGGGTCTCAGTTCATGGGCCTCTACTCTTCGAAATTATAGGAAAACGGGCTGATTCTCGGACAATTGAACATAATAAAGAACGGTAATAAAAATGTGAGTGGCCCATGCATATATCCATGAATCAGCCCGTAACTGCAGCATCGCTCTAATTTTTTGTTCATTAAAATCATCCAAATTTCTTACAGTTTAAAAAAGAATTTGTCTAATTTTTTATTTTTTTTATGGAATTGGTTGAAGGCTGTTTATCATTATCAACAGTTCAAAACCGTTGAACAAATATTATTTTTATTATGAATTTTTAAATAATTTTTCATCAGAATGATTAATTATAAAGTTTTGATATTAGAGGAGATGACTTGAGAAACCTTTGAATATGAATTATATTTATCCGTTGTCTTAAAATTTTAACCTGATTGAAAACTGCAAGCTTAATTTAATCACTTTACTATATGATAATAAATTGGTACAGAGCATCCACATTGATCTATGCATATGTATATGTAAAATTATATTTACATAATATAAGTCTAAATTCAACTACATTGGATTATGCATCTTCAAATATTTGTATAGCTATGAACAGTATATTTACATATTTAAAAATCTACTATTTACTTTCCAAAACATATTTTACTCATTCTTTCTCTCTCATTCCACTCTCTTTCTACATATTTTACATTTACATATTTTATTACATATTTTACTCATTCACTCTCAAAAAATATTTTACTCAAATATTTTACATATTTGAATATCAAACTTGTGCACCTCTCTCATAGATTTTGTGTACATGTATTGGATGCTAATGAAATTTTTTTAAGTGCTAATTACATGTATTAACCCAATACATGAAAATTACAAACTCTTAAACAAAAAGCAAAAAAAATAATAAAATAATAATATTTTATTATTATTTTGTTTCAAATTTACTTAAACCAATATAAGAATTTTACTTGTATGACAAATTGGATCTCTAAAAGATATAATTTTACATATGCATAAATCAATGTGGATACTCTTAAGGTACCCAAATGGATTGATCGCTTTTAAAAATCCGTTTTCTTCTTAACCTCTAAGAGTTGACTCAAGTGGTAAAGCCCTTGAATTTAGAAGTATACCCCCTTAAGGTCTAAGATTCAAATTTCATTAAAATGCAAACAATCTCTATTAGTAATCGGATTGAAATATTTTCTCTTTAAATTATCTAAAGTGTACTTGTAGAAAACTTATTATTGAGAGCCTGTGTACCCTTAGGATTAGTCAGGATGTTCCTGGACACCGATGCCAATTTAAAAAAAAATAAAAATAAAAATATGTCTCCTCAGTTTCCAGAGAAGCACTATTGATTTTGCATATATTTTCTGTTTTTGTTCAACAAGGTGAAAGTGCCAATCGGAGTAGAGAGTGGCCCGCACGCGCGGGTTAAAGTTTTCCGTCGTTCCAGCTCGTGGTGCTCACGCGCCACCGAGAATCCCTCTGCCAATGCCACGAGCAGCGTTTCTGAGACCTGTGAGTCGGGAACTTTCAAAACTGGCCGTTAGTTCTCTCATAGAGTGACGCGTGTGTTGCACGCGCTACAGTACGTACAGATTACACTGATTTTTCGTATACAGTATTTTCTATATAGTTTCTTTTTATTGTCTTTTGTTTTCAATAAAAAAAAATCCAAAAAATGAGTCCCCCTCCTCTTGGCGGTGTTTGGTAGGATTGGTATCCTATATCCCGCTTAGTCGGGTATAGGAATTTGCTAACTCTATCTTAGATAGAGTTGTGCTGTCTCTTAGACTTAAGTCTTTAGAGATTAACAGTCTGGACTAGACTATATCAACCACTTTAGTGTGTTGAGAAGCTATTAACCGTTGTAATTGACTTAATGTTTAAATCAAATTTATAAGTCCTCTTAAATGAATGAATATGCTCTGTTATTCAAAAAAAAATAAAAAAGTGCCAAGTATTGGAACGTCCTATTGAGTCTTGAGAGCTTCCAATTACAGGGTAACAAATTATTTGCAAATAAGACAAAAACCCATTTACTGAGTTTACAAGAAAAGGTGAGAGATGTATTAAACTATTAATATCAATATCTGCCATATGAACTGGAAAATTTAATAGACGGTGCAAAGTGCTCTTAATTGGCCTAAACAGAACAGAAAGGTAACAACACTAGATGATGCCAAACCAATTAATGCTGCAGGAAGCAGTAGAAAGGACTCAGGAAAACCATTTATTTTCACCCCTCTCATACTTATAACCCACTTTTTAGGAAATATATTGGGAGCCTTCTCAAGGGCACTTGTATTTGTTGCCATGAGTAGTCATATCTGTGTAACACTTGCCACATTTTTCCCTGTTGCCAAAAGTTCCTGGGGGAACACACTTGCAGCGGTCACAGCATGTCATGCAGGCTCTCGTGCAGAGCCTCTTCCTTGAATGTAGTTGGCATCTCTGATCACATAGGGGGATGCAATCTGTGCAACCAATCCACAATACCACATTTACCACAAAACAATACAAAAAAACAAGTGCATAATATATAAATATACCATGACAAAACGTGTCTGTTGAACTTTATCTGTGGTGGGAAAAATATATTTTACCCTTTTTCGACCTCACTGGAAGTGGGGACGGTGGTGCAGGAGCAGGTGGCTTAACTGGGGGCACGGGGGCGGTTTCCTTGGGGGGAGGCGCATATGTGGGTGCCGCTGGAGGAGCATGAGTTGGTGCCTTCACTGCAGGGACCTTAGCAGGAGCCTGTGATGGTACTGGGGCTTCGACAATGACAGCCTATACAAAATGGTGAAGTCCACTTCTATTCACTTGGGCCTTTTTTTTTTTTTTTTTTTTGCAAGAATCATGAAGAAAATATAAAACTTCATGTAAATGAAAGTAGCAAGTAAACCGAGTTTCTCGTGAAAAACGATATTGTAGGTAACAACTTCCAATAATCGAGAATGTAAGTTTAGCCTGTTTAGGTACTCAAATAACAGCATATGGAGGAATCAATTAAACCAAACTAATAAAAAGGACAAAAAGGAAAAGAAAGTAAAAAAGACTAGCTGTAAAGTTGTCTTAATAATCACCTTTGTTGCGAGTTCCTCATCTTTAGATGAAACCTACAGCAAATCCTACAAATTAGGACACCAAGCTAAAGGAAGCAAATAGATATACTGAAGTGTGTGTGTGTGTGTGTGAGAGAGAGAGAGAGAGAGAGAGAGAGAGAGAGAGAGAGAGAGAGCCATACTCTTGAGGTAACTACAATAAAACAGGTGAACAAAAACAGCAGAGCTTTCAAAGCCATCGAGCAGGACGAGAAAAGAAGCCAAGAAAATTGGAAATAAAGTCACTCAATGTTGCTTCAAGTTAGAACATCTCTGGTATAAATAGAGCTCAAGCATGGAGACAGGACAAGCTGGCTTCGAGTTAATCAAACTTTGCATGCCAGCTTCACCAGAACACTGCAACCTAAGCTATGGCTAATTGTCAGAAACTTAAATGGGTATTTTTCTTTTATTTTGGTTGGAAGTAAGATTTAACTCAGGATTTTGATCCACGTGCCCTGGAAACTGCGTCTGCTACATAAGTATATCTATTTATCATCAGTGCCAGACTGCCAGTAATTTATTAGCCTGCACACGAGGTCTGTCTTTGTGAGGGGCATGTGGATGGACCTTCTTCGCTGGCACCTAACTTAAAGCACAAGTCTTTCAGTATTGAGTGTTTGTTTGTAGGGTAACAATGGAGTTCCAAGTTGCAATATCCTGTAGTTACAAGTCTATTTAGATAGCCGTGCCTATATTATATGAGAAACGATCTGTAACGAAATTAACAAGTCTAGAAAGCCTGAGACTACACAACTGGCAAAGAGTTGCTCATCGTTATATTTTCATTAGTGCCAGTGGGATTCTGCCTCGTACTCTTTTACATGTGATATCACATGTCATGCCATGATTGGGCATTCGTCAAGATGACCGTCACAGTTGGATTCACCCGGACATGGGCCTTAAAGGATCCATTAATACATACATACTTACATACATGCATATATATACACATGTATGTATGTTTATATGTTCCGGTTGTTTTTTACCTCATTTGGATGGTTGCCTTGCATGTAGAACACCACGCCGGTAAATATAGATTCCGGAATTTTTTTGAAGACGGTGCAATGTGTTAGGTTTTTGTAGATATAGAATTTTGAAACAGCACGGGAAATTGCTGGAAATTGATTAGTTTTAACTGCAAGTGGCAAATAATCTAAAAGATCTCAAATCTGACTTGGGGACCCTACCACGCATTGTTGAATACATTTGTGATGTGAACATCCCGTAATCAATTTGCACACCCCCATAAATTCTTTCGTTTAAAATATCTACCCAACTGGCTGTCTTGTGATTTCATTATGTAATTTCAAAAGCCTAATGTCATCGACCAAGTCGCAATTATGGCATTATAGTGGTTACCCTTTTGCATTATCCTAGAAGCGTATTGTGCGGTAAGAAAATAATGCCTGAGCAGCCAGCGGCAGCAGGGTATGAACGACTCCTGCCAGGATTAGTTTGCCCCCACCTATTAACTTATTTTGATACAAACATGTACTACCTGCATTAATGTCTGTATATCATCACCTCGGCCAGCATCTCTGTATGTGTATTTAGGTTGGTCAAAAATTGATGTCCTGTTTTTATATTTTGAATCTCAGAGTGACTTTCACACACATAAAGATTTAAGGAAAGCAGAATACACACATACAGATTTAAGGAAAGCAGAATACACGAACACTTTGTAGGAGCAGGGTATAAAAGCTAAAACCTTCGTGGGTGGCAGCTGTCAATGACACCAGATACAAACAAAAAAACATAATTAACATGTTAATTATGACTGGGTACAAGAAAACCAGACACACCAACAAGTGGCAGCCATCTATTGTTAGTTCTTCCGCGAAGGACCCGAACTTTGAACCCAGAGCCACAGCCTCGAGTTGTAATATTCAATTTCAAGTTTCCACTGCAATTTCAGAAATACAAGCTGGCACTGGTGGTACAGTACATTCGATGTGAGCGTCCCAATATGGACAATTTTCAACTCAAAATAGCAGTTGATTGTTCCAACACAAGGTCAACTAGTACCGCATGTCTCGTCATTGTAAGGGTTACTCATATTAGTTTAATCACCGCCTTTCAAGATGTTGACTTCATAGCAACAGAACAGTTTGGTGGTTTTCATGATTATCTTACAAAGGTATGACCCATCTTTCTTTTAAATGGTCAACCCAAAGAGAAAAATATCCATTACCCTAGCTGGTGTATGCTTTGTTATTTTAAACAAAATATTGTTCTTTGTAAGTCTCAACCATGCTTAGCAATTAACCAAGCTGAATCCTGCATCCTACAAAGGCAAATTAACCTAATATAGATTACAACTTGCCGAACAATCACCCCCCCAGCTCTGCCCTACAAGCATTATAACCTGTAATGTTTTCATTCTATCTATTTATTGGGGTTTGACATCAATGACAATGAAATACATGTTGGTACAGAAACGTAGTTCCATTCTTAAATCTTTTTTCTATTACTTAATCCCAGTTGAATCCTGAAATTCGGACACAAAGCATATGACTAAAGAGGTAAATATGAACACAATTAAGACTCTTTTCCTAGGAATAGAATTCAGCTTTCTTCCCCTTCAGAAAACGAAAAAGGATTTATTTGACAATGCCATCGATAGAATCCTGCCTATGCATCTGCTTCCCTTTGGCTAGACAAACAATGTGGGAACAACTTTATCTCTCATTTCTGTCAAGATAGGACCTCAGATCTCAATAATCTCATGTTTATAGAGCCGATTGTCCAGCCAACAAGGACATGTCTTCACTGGAGACACCAGGCCTAAGACAACTATTTCTGTTTGATTTTTTTCCTCCTACTTTTATAAAGCACTTCATTCTTATTCTGAATATTATAGCCGACCCCTATTCGCGAAATTTTTTGCATTTTGATAAAGCACGGCATCACTTGATGTGCACACGGCTTGCTAAATTCAAGATGGACTCCTGAAAAACGAGGCAGTGGGGTATGTTGGGTAGAACCAAATCAGAAAACCTGCATCATAAATTTTTTTCACCGAGCAAACATCACAATTACCTCGTGACAAAATTTCGAAAACTCAAATTTGAAATTGATCCAGGTAAAGTAATATCATTAATATCTTTTCAGCGATACAATGAGTTCACCACCACCACCACCAGCAGATACGAACCAGCAACAAAGCAATTCCGTAAAAGCCCAATCAGATGCCTACATACCAAGATCCCATAGCTCAAGGATAAATTGCTTCCTTGTATGAGTCTTCTAATATATTTTTTTTCAAAATCAACATATAATTCCTAGGCAAGGGAATACTCTTCATCTTCAAAACTCAAATTCAAAGTTTGTAGCTTGAACCCTGAACCTTGTATGGCCTCAACCAAACTCGAAGCCACTCCTGTAGCTTGTACTGTTGTCTGTTTAGTCAACTAAACAAACGAAGAAAAAACAGTCAATGCTAATGTCTCTTTCCAAAAGATTTTTTATCAATAGCAATGACAGTCGACTGATATAAGAGATTAAATTGAAAATTTAACAATACTAGTATTTGTATGTGAGAATGATGATAAAGAGTATCGTACATTTTTTTTCCACCTGTCCCAGTTTCAATTCAAGTACTAGTCACATTTATTAAAATTTGTTATTGGAGATACAGAAAACTAGGGCATACACACCTCAACACTTGCAATACCCTCAACAACTTGAACCTTCAAACTAGTGATGCCCTCCGCTTCCTACAAAATAAAAGATTAAAAAACAATGGGCGGGAATCAACAAGTTATCAATACGTGAGTGAAGAACACGCATTCTTTTTTCACCCCTGCATAAATCCGTAGGGGACAGAATGGTAATTAAAAACCCCAGCTAACTAAGACAGATTACCCACACTAGAAAATTTCAGTTCACGAAGGATATTGACCATATAGTTCTCTACACCGCAACTCCCCTTACCTTTGACTCTTTCATTCAAATCCCCCCACTTCAGTAACATGCTAGATACAATTTCCCAGTTTATGGTATCAATAAAAGGTTTGGACTTATCTGATGCAAAGAGGTATATCTGTTATGTTCCAGTTAAAATTCCAATTCATATAAACAATTCTATCAAATGACATCAGTGCAGAATTTGAAATTGAACCTGAGAAAGCAAGGGGCTGTACTCATCCAATATCATTTTTTTTAATGACAGAACTCCGGAGAACGTTCAAACAAAACTCTTCTTTTACCTGATTAAACCTAGGACCCATATAACACGCCCTCATTACTATAAGGTAAATCATCAGCTTTTCACGGCCGGAACATGGCCCATAAGAATTGTTTGCACCAAAAGTTGGAACCTTGGAACCTAGGGAGCATACCCCAAGACCAACGTCCACATTTGAGCCAACACAATAATATCACCTCCGTCGCTGGAACTCCTCAAGACCAACATTGCGACATATATGAAAGATTTGGGGAATGCATCGATTTACCTCTAATGCCTTGGTCACAGTGGGAATAGCTGTTTCGCTCAGTGTTCCCTCTGCCTATGGATATTCAAACGTAAAGGAGAATGTTATTGATGCAATACAATTAAGCAGTAAATTAATCCATATTAGAAATTCACAAAGAAGGCCTAACCAGATGGGATGGAATAGAAATTTTGAAACCATAAAAGCTAAAGAGAAATTGGAACAATGAAAAAAATGCCTAGGTGATTTAAGATTAATCAAACAGCACACAGAAAAAAAAACCATTTTTTCAGTTAAAAATGACTTGTGCCCACGAGTTTGAATAAAATGTTTTTTATTTTTGGTATGTCGACTCAATTTACTTAATTTGAAGACTAGAGACGAATTAATTACAATAAACATAGCGTGGAGGAAAGAAAAGGCACCTGAAAGAACATGATAAGGGTGTCAGACGGGGAAACGGGAACCGAAACGGGTGGTTGCTCTGATGACGACGACGGTGCTTCTCCTTCTTCTTCCTGTTGTTGTGCCTCTGGTTGTTCCTCTGGAATCGGTACGGTTTCTTCCTCCGCAGACCTCACTATTATTAAGGGCTGCTTCATGTTCGTCGTCTTCGTCTTCTTCTTCTCGAATGTGAAATGGTTGAAGGAGTTGGAAACGCCATGGGTTCGGAGGTGGAGGTTTCGAAGGGGTAGGGCCAGAAATGGAACGGGGACAAATGTACGATGATTTGCAGATGTACGAATCAAGGGAACTGAGATTGTGGTCGTGGCCATTTGTTTCTAGTCCGAACCAAAGCTCAATTTGCAGTGAGCTATCGAGTTGTGCTCGCAGTCGCACCCTATCCAAAATTTGCAGGTATTTGGCAACTGCTAGAAAAGAAAAAGAAAAATTATCAGAGCCGTCGATTTGTTTACTTGTCAGGCACTGGATCTATTTGTAAAGACGGGAGCCCAGTAGTGATGGGAACAACTTTGATGGGCTTTTTTTTTTTTTTATCGCATTGGACTTCATTTTCATGGGTGTTGGTTGGACCGTACAATTCATCCAAAAGTAGGGAAACGAATCTTACCACACCATTTCCGTATTCTCCTAAACTTCCTTTTAGTTTTAGCAATGCGGTTTTTTTTTTTTTGGGCTCTTTTTGCAAAATGAAAAATTCTTCAACCTTTACACTGCACACCACAATTTTTTTTTTTTTTTCCTTACCAAATATATATATAGATGATAAGTAGAAGAATTTCTTTAATTTAGCAAAAATAAAACAAAAATAAACAATAAAAAAATAAAAATAAAGTGTGGTATGTGTTGCAGAGGATAATAAGTAGAATGGCTCTTTCTTAGCAGCCCGACACTACATACCGATTTTTTAATTTTCTTTTAGCACTCAGTAGGTGTGTAATGTATGACTGTTGAATAGATGTTTTTCATAGTAAAAAAAGCATTGAGAAGGGGCCAACAGCTAAACTAAGAGCTTGAATATATATATATATATATGATCCTTGGTCGTCCAAAAAGTATTTGCACCGATTAATCTTGGCATATTTTGGTACACTTAAATTCGTTTCAACTGCAGAATATCAAATAGATTTTGGCCTCAAGGCTAGCGAGTCCAAACAAGTCAGGCAACAAATATTTCTGTCAACCAAAAAACGGATGCAGCTACCACCTCTGACATTGGAGCTACTTCTTTCTACAATCCTCTACAATTTGTCCATCTGCATAAGCATAAGATCCAATAACTTTTGCTGTAACGAAGGCAATTACCACAAACCATAAAAGCAATAAAACTTCAGTAGCACACAAAAGGGTCATACCCATGAGATCTACAGCTAGATTTGCTTGAGTATCGGCTTCAGAGTTAAGTTCCTTGAAAATGAACAAAGAAAGTTAGAACAATACGTCAGAGAGTCAATGCTGGTTCTGTTATTAACTCTACGAGCAGTCAATGGCTTCCAAACTTTTATTAATTCTAACACTTTTAAGAACTATGGAGAAGATAAATCGAGCACTTGAACTCAACAAGATATCTCAGTTCCTCAAATGGTAATGTACCAATGCTTTCAGGAGAACACAAGGAATTTAATGTTTGATTCGGTCAAACATGTATCATCGATAAATGACTCTTGTGGAATGGAGGGAATAGTAAACGTGTTAATATGTATATTTTAAATAGCACATAGAAAGTGCAGAACCAATTGCATTAAAAAAAAATATATAAAAAAGTAACCATTTGCATTTACCCTAACAATATGATTGATCTGGAAGGACAGAAACTTATCCTTCAACTCCTTGGCCTCTTTACACAAGTCAGCCATATTCTGGTTCTTGGTTTTCCAAAGTCCCTGAATCTGTAACATGAATACGCCTCATAAACAAGAATACCAAGCAAACACCTCTCTCCGGGCAACATGTTTGAAAAAAAACATGTAAGATTCGTAGATGAAAAAGTGAGAAAGCCTAAAGGAAATCAGTGTTATATAACAAAAACAACAAACCTGCATACAAACAAGTTTAGAGTCTCCCTGAACACGAATATATTTGTATCCTTTCTTTAGAGCATGTTTCAAACCTAAGATCACAGCTCGATACTCAGCAACATTATTTGTTGCAATGCCCACCCCTTCACTCAATCGGCAGACCTACCAAAGCTCAGGGTCACACAAATATACATAATAAAGGATTAACAAGCATAACAGCACTAGAAAATTGACAGTTAACTGCATACCATACTTCCATCTTCAGCACGTAGCACAGCTCCTGCACCAGCTTGTCCAGGATTTCCTTTCGAAGCACCATCAAACTGTAGGATACACGAACGCTGGGCATAAACATGGACAAGACATATTTTTGCACTGTTAGTTTATATATCAACATAATTAGACATAAAGTAGTCTATCACAGTTTGCAGTGGAGCATTTATATCATGACGGACATCTTACTTATCAAACCCAAAACACACCTCAACCCTACCGTGATTTTACCAGCTGACTCGACACCTAGGGGCCATAATAATGAGATTATCAAGATACTAGCAGTTCGATGACAAAATCACACAAGTAATTGGTAATTTATAATTCCTCAGTGCCAAATGCCATGTAAGATTGTGTATAACAAGAACATCACGCTCTTTGCTTGCTTTAGAGCTTTCTGGTGAACATGAGTACATGTTTTTCCAAAAACAACACAAAAAACAGATCAATTACATACCCACATCCCCTGCTTATAGCATCTGGGTAGTTATACCAATAGGACACCCTGTTGGAGCACAACACCCGTTTACACTTTACACCTACAGACACCAATATTCCAAATGAAGCTATTTGAAATTGTCTTAAAGAGTGCCCAATACAAAGATCTAGCTGGCAAACAGATCTGCATCAGGCCCAATTCCATTCTTTTGATAAGTAAACCTTGTATTTCCACTAGATATTTGAAAACACTATAATGGAAGAATGACCACAAAAGTAATACATAATTTACATGCATGTAAGCAACTACATACACAAGGATCCTTTTATGATGTGACATAATTAAACAGTAGTATCAATTGTGTTCTTGGTCCATGAACGGTACTATCAGGTCAGCTGCTTACACAACTTAATGAAATTGCTTGAGTTTCATGGAAATAATCTAATCTGAAAGGTTTCTTCTGAGGATTTGAGGAAAATGAAGCTGATCCAACCATCTCCTGTAGAATAGAAACCACAAGAATTACTCACCACTAAAACAAAATCAAGTTGTACATACTCCCAAAGATGATATAGGCAAGATTATCAGAACAACTCCATTCCATCATGGGGCATTTTATACTCCATCTAACTTCCATTAGTTCCAAAATTTATTCATGCAAAAATAAAAAAATTTGTCTCATAAACTATCAGTTTTCTAAATGAACCATAACTTATGTCAACTTACAAAGTCTGAATCAAATACTTCTAGCAATCTCTTTGGGGGAGTATCCTCGTTAGCTGCTTTTACCCTAGAAGAAGCTGGTTGCTGAAAGGGATATAATGTCCAACAAAAATGATTTCACCAATCATACATTCAATAAACGACGAGAGAATTTCTTTACACTGAAAACTAAATAAAACATCTCTGCAAACCAACAATATTAACCCTTTGACAACCAAGGTAAGGATTTAGACCAGCAGAAGAACCCTGGCAGACGCAGACCTACTACTAAAAGAGTGTATAAAAAATAAAAATAAAAATAAAAAAGACAAAACTGAAAGATTGGGTGCTTAGATAACAAACCTGATAAGGGCAAGCAACAAGTTTTCCAAACAGATCTTCTTTAACACCAACAACGCTAGTAGAATAAGTTGCATTCTTAAGCCCATGTGAGGCAAGGTACTCCTCTGCCTCCTTGGGCAAACAATATCCTTTATACACGCTTACAGAAGGGTTGCACGCCTATGAAGGGAGATAAAATTTATTTCCACAGTTTGCAGCAACACAAATTTTGGGCAACAAACAGAAAGTTTATCGAAATAAAGAAGACTCCTAAGACCAAATTCACCTGGCTGGTTAGGTAAAAAATGGACCAAAAGATGAGACAAACCCGCGAAGGACTTGACTCATCAAGTCATCATACATAGCTGCTTCAAACATAGACATGCTCATAGATAAAATCATATCATAAGGTTGAAAAAAGATTACGGAAGATCCGGCTTGAGCTTGACAATCGCTCAAAGTCTTGTAAATGCCAACGATATCCCCCTTCCGTACAACGTAAAACGCGTCCTTCTCTTCCTCCATTTGTGGCCAGTACCCAAATGTCTCTTACCGGTAATGCGCTGCAAATGGAACCAGCCAAATACGGAAACTTTTAACATGAATCATGATGATAGTGATCCGTACAAATTTAATGTATTGTAGAACCATTTTCCCCCTTGCAAGAGAATCATGATGATCAGTGATCACGGTCATGATCGAAGCCCTAATCTTTTTAAGGCCAAATAGATAGTTCTGCCAAAAAATGCCAGTTCCGTACCTTAGATGTGTAGTCCAGAGAGAGAGAGAGTGAGGGAGGGAGCGAGAGAGAGAGGGGTCCAGACTCCAGTCGCTAGACAGTGGCGTGGTGTGGTGTGGTGTGGCGTGGCGTGGCGAGGGAGACGATGCAAAATGGGTTTGTGCCTATCTTTGTGGGCTTCGGCGGGAAGACGACGCCGTTAGAACATCTCACGGTTACAATTTTTTAAAAATTTTACATAAAATATTATAAATAATTTAACATTTTTAAATTTCAATTTATTTTTTTAAATCTCAAAATAATAATAATAATAATAATAATAATAATAATAATATTAAAACATTATATTTTAATAATATTTTATTTAATTTATAATTTTTATTTACAATTATCGCATCTCACTATCAAAACAGCTGCAAAGGATTTAGTGGCAGTCCAAATGATCGATCACTTTGCATATGAATGAATATAGATGTCATGATCAACTATAGATTTTTCTTATAAAAACATTAGAATTAAAGAATAACGTTCACTTTTTCAAATAATTTAATGACTCTTTGTCATGGATCCTCTACTTTGAGGTGAATGTCATTTTTAGGTGTCTGTAATTTGGTTTTTCGTGGGTGTAAGGAGAAACATAGCGTTTTGCGAAAGAAAAAAGAAGAGTCCATTCCGAATCAGGGAGTAATTAATTAGCAAACAGGGAACCGATTTCATCAAGTATCATTATAGAATGGACATGGAGACCCGGGATGGATAGCCCATAGTCTGCATTCCTTGATAATAGAGATATTTTTATACATACTACAAACTACAATGTTCGTCCATTGGCAATAGCATCATTCTTCACATCCCAATCAATGTGGAGGTTGACATGAATTAGCCCCTCATGAAACTTCAGGATCAAGATTATTCTCAGTGCACCTCCACCAGGAACTTAAACAATCAAGAAGTAATTCTCACACCACCTCAGAATGCAAGCCTGTGAAGAAGTTTAGTAAACAAATCTCTAGACATATTCTTGCAGCTGAAGATTTTATCTCAACAATGTGGCATTCCCGTCTCCATCAGAGATCTCTGTCAGCTGGGACTACCTTCAGTAACCTGGCGAGGTCAAATGACTTGAAGTCTTTCCCATAACACAAACTCAGATCCAGGGGTGTTCTTCCATCCTGAAAGCAGTTAAGCCAATAATGATAATTTTACCTTCACTGAAAGCACAAAGCAGAAACTCTTTGCTTATCAATTCTCATGCTCCACCAGAGAGGTTAAAAAGAGAAAAAAATTTGATGAAACATCGTAAGGTAAAGAAGGATATCATGCAATTGACACATGTCTTATAAGCTCAAAGAAAAGATCAGCTCTAACTACCTTGCAAGTGTAGTTACAAAGTTAACCACATCTTTTTTCCCCAAAAGAAATGAAATTTTATGTTAATCACAAGACTCCTTTGCGAACATTCACCCAGATTCTCTCCATATCAATAAAACTATAGTTGAGCTGAAAAACAAGGGGCTAGAACTGACATCATTACAATTTGCAGTGGAAACATGTAGCTCTAGAATTTACCTTACTCCTCCTGTTCTTATCCGCACCATTGACTAACAAAACTTTTGTTATATGTCTATTTCTACTTTGGATGGCAACGTGCAATGGAGTCCACCCATCCTGAAAGAATTCATAAACATGATTTAAGGGTAAACATCACAGGATATTGACATTAAGGAAATTTAATGACTACTCACATTATCTGCAACATTTAGATCCACCTTATATTTGATCAATAACTTCACAGTTTGCATGGCACCAACTTGAACCGCATAATGAAGTGGAGTAGCACCATCCTGACATGAGGATAAAGATATAAAACCATAGTTCCTAAGGTATAAGCTGTTGCTGCTAGCTTGCTTTATGACAATGAAAATCTTATCCTCACCTGGTCTTTGACGTGAGGGCTGGCACCTTTTCTTAGAAGATGGCTAATTACAGCCTCCTTTTTGCCTATAATTGCCTTATGAAGAGCTGTGAGGCCATCCTGTTTTGCAAATTATATATCATTTTTGGGTTGAGAAATAAATGTTGAACTAATATATGAATAAACCTCACCTGATCAACAGTATCTATGTTGAGCCCATTTTCAATCAGCCTATCCATGAAAGGTATTTGCCCTGATAGCGCAAGAGTATGGAGAGGGCTCCATTTTGCCTGAACGATTGGGGTAGAAGAAGTAAAAGTATCGAAAAGAGATAGACATTCCATCAAATTTTTCAAGGATAAAAATCCATAGCAAGCAGTAGGTACTTCCACAAATGAGCTGCTCCCTACAGTTTTTGTGAGAACCATAAACTAGGAGATATTTAACCAGCAAGTGAGATTTTCTCCCAAGTATGCAAAACGAGGAAAAAAAATAGAAAGCTGCCCAATGTTTTCAACGCTTACTGTTGATATTTTTCCCAGGTTTGGTGTCACATTCTGTTGCAAAGTTGCTCTTTCTTCGGGTCCCAAAAGCTGTTCCACCTCTGCAGTAATTAGCCAAGCAGATCACAGTTGGTCAAATGTTTACATAGGAGCCAAGAGAATATAAACCCATACGTGTAATTAATTACAATATAACTCAAATAGCAAAGAAAAGATGCAGTCCACCAAAATCTCTAGTGACAAATCCGTTCAATGGCAAACAATTTATATTTGTCATAGTTCTAGCAGTTCGCAATTTGGAAAGAAATTTTAACTTGAAATTAATGCAGTGGCACCTAAAACAAGGGGTCTATTTGGGCCAATGCAACCTCAGAATCCAACGAACAAGATACTCCTCAGTTTGGTATAATTAAACTTTTAGATGAGATGGTCCTATAACTAACTACAAAGCCTAAATGGAACTTTTCCATTTCAGTCTGTGACAAGTGAGAACTCGTACTCAGGTAACACAAGAGGGAAGGAGATTTGGCTCTTTTACAGAAGTCAGATACCCCTTTGATACACAAAAAAGGAAATCAGAATGATTGAGAAGAGGAAATATTGTCTTTGCCCATCAGCATTCGCAGAATGCTTATTCTAAATGTCTTCCCCACCACCCTCTATTAAAAAAAAAAAAAACTGAAAGAAATATCATACACAAATGCTTCTTCTTTTTTTATTCGCACTAGGTGTTCGGGATAGCGTCCTGACTAATTCCAGAAGTGCACAGACTCTCGGCAAGGAGTTTTCCACAACTACATCTCGGGTAATTCAAAGGAAAAATCCCGCAGTCCGATGGCCCCTAGAGATAGTTTGCACCCAAGGGAAGTTAAACCTTAGACCTAGGGGGAGCATACCCCCAAGCCCAGCCCAAGGCCTTTACCAGAAATGCTTTTTATGCCATGGTTTTGGAACCACACACAAACCCAATACATGCTTAAGAGTTTAAAGCTCTTGGGCTTGGGTAATTGGGTTTGAAGATGGACTAGTCGGATAACAAAGTGCAATGGTGTCGTAAAGGAATCAATACTAAATAATAGTTTCCAACAGAAAGAGATCAACTAATTTTTAGAGGTAACTTGGTTTATGCCATACTTCACAACACTTGCACAATCAGAGACCAATTATTTTCGTATCATATTATGCACCAAAAAAGATAAATAAAAGAATAATGATGCATTTCAAGCTTCTTTCCACTTCAAGAGCATTCACTATCCTGAAAGGGAAAAAAAAGACGAAAGTTGAATAATAGAAGGGACTAAAAGGTTCTAGCAAAGTAAGAACCTTTTACAAGATCCTCCTCGTACTTGTTTGTTGTGGGCTTTTCAACACTCGTTGTAGCTGAGACATTTCTTTCTTCCTGCCAGTCACTCTCATAATCCAAGTCATTTTCTTCCACTTCCTCGTCTTCCTCATCATATTCACTACCACTGCCATCATCAGGATCTTCCCAAGTACTCAGTTGGGTTTGCAACGAAGAAACTCGGTTTGACATAACCACGGAAGTCCTCACTCTCGAGTGGTTCTCAGCAACAAAGAAATCAAACCTGCCCCTTCTTGGAATACATACATTCAAGAAATTGGCGGTGCAGCTAGAATAAGGAACAGCCGCAGTACCAACAGCAGCAGAAAATGGAATCAGTTGATTCGATGAAAACGTTGTTGTAGCCCAAGACAGAATCTTTTCCACGTCTCTTTAACTGTCAAAATGGGCATAACATTGCATGAGATATAGTTTAATCTGTTACTTCAATAATTAGTACGTGCCGTTCCAAGTGTAAATAATGAGTCCTAGCCATCAAGCATGCAATGTGCACGGGCCGCTCACATAATAAACGACGGCGACAGAGCGACTGCCACGACAACTATAGCATTTTCCGCAACATAGACACTAAGGTTTGAGAAGCAATGCATGAGTCAGTAAGGCATTTTGACAAACATTTCTTATGCGACGAACAACCAATTCCCTAATTGGAATACATAACCGTTTAGAAAGAACGCAAAACGAGAAAAATTTTCCATAAAGTGGAAAAGTCGAAAGGCATAAAAGGTATAATGGAACTTTTTCCAAAGCTTTTACTCCTTCGCACCAAGGCAGCACAAAAAATCTTTGAATATACCACACATAAGTAGGAAAACAATATGAATTAAAGAAAAACAAACAAAGAGTAAATTTTCACTTTTCCGGAGTTTTCTAAGCATGGAACTTGAAAGGAACCATATGCTAGGAAAAGCCACCAATTCTCAAAACTAGCCGAAAAAGACCCTGACTGGGAAGAGACATGGGAAGTGCCAGACCTGAAAGCGAAAGGGGGAACTTGTAAATTCCGTTATTCTGTCTATCACCAAGCGGCAAGCCCCCGTCAAAAGGCGCTGCCTTGCTTAGAGAGCAAAAACTTGTGGATAAAACAGAAAAATGGCGTCGCCCGGGTTCGAACCGGAGACCTTCAGTGTGTTAGACTGACGTGATAACCAACTACACCACGACACCCCATATACTATGAATTACAAATAAATTTTTTTAAAATTATTCTGAGAAAGAATTTTCACCAGCCCACAACGGATATGGATTTTCACGGGCAAAGATTGTTATAAAGTAGAAGGAAAAAATAAAAAAGAAAGACGATGGTACTTTTACTGACAGCTTACCGCTTCTTTACTATTCTAACGTATTTGAAATTTTTATTTTTTATTTTAAGTATTTTGTTAACATTTTAATCATTAAAAAAAATTTAAATATACAACTTCACTGATAGGTATTTCTTTAACTATTAAGTAAATAAAAAAATAGTAAAAATGTAATAAGAAGGTAGTAAGCTTATCATTATTTAAAAAAATAAAAAATAATAATAAAAAAAAAAGATGGAAAACAAGAATGCCTCCTCTGAAATAAAGTCTGTGTAAAATAATAGAGATGTAGTTACAACTAATTGACACAAAATTTAAGTTTTATATCTCCAGGTTACGAAAGAACATCCAAATATTGATCCATAAAGATGCCTTGATGATGATCAACTTGCCGGTTCAACAACCAACAAGTTCCAATGATAATGCATATGGTACCAGGTCTCATATAAACAAAAATGACATTTTTGACTTGCCTTGCTTGTGAATAAAAGATAAGGCACTTGGTTTAGGGTGTTGGGATTTATTGGTTATTAGTGTTTAATTTGAAATATAATAATGGAAGTAAATAAAAGAAAATTTGACAATCACACAAAGAATATCAAGATTTATGTAGTTCAATTTGAACAAGCGTATGTCCATTGACAGAGTCGGTCTTAAAGAATTAACTATCACAAAAATAGAATACAAGAAAAAAATCTCAAATCACTTCTTAATTTCAAAAGCTCCAATATACCTAATGAGCTCTCAAAATCTACCTACGTTCGTTCGCTTAAGTAGACTATCGAGCGGATGTCAAGCGAATAATTTGTCTGGAATTCATTAAAGCAAAATGTTGAGCCAAAATTAACTTGAGAGTCAAGCCATAGTTGAGCCAAGTCTGTGAAATGACATTTTCAACGTGAAATCAAGCCAGCATTCCGACATGTTCTACTTTTAATAAATAGCAGGATCATTCTTTCCTTTTGCAACTTGCGAGATAATGGCGCTGGGTTTAGTGCAGTGAAACTTTTTCATGCAGAAAAGAATCCATACTTATATCTAAATTGTTTGAATCTATTTTCCTTATCATTTTGTCCTTTTAGGATATGCATCTTTCACTTTGATAGTGCAACTCCAGAAATTACTAATCCCGCCACCAAATCTGCTAAAGTCATTCAACCAATTCTGAATGACAGCAACGACTAATGCATTTAGTTGTAATATTTTTGAATAGTGACACAATCACTCCTTCGATTATGGCATTCAGTGCTCCTTGACTTCTTGTATATATATATGTTGCATTGTACATCATAATTGTAAGATACAATATTCTTTTCATACGTTTTTACACTTCCATAATCTACCTCACTCGTTTTCTAGATCGTCATTTTCTCTCGATTTAACTGAATTACTTTATCAGTTTAGTCTTTCACATCCCAACAACTCTTCTTTCATCAAGAAAGCCAACAAATTCCTTTCGGAGGTCTGTAATGCAGAAGTCTTTAAGCATAATAAGAATAATAAACAACTACAACAATAAAAATATATGGGAATTTTCATTTTTACTCTTTAATTTCAGTATATTTAATATATTTCCATTTCAGCTCAGCTGCTCTCCAATTAAATCCAAGCCCACAACCAGGAAAGACAACCCTTGGAACAGCAAGAAATAGAAATGAACTCCATGTGCCGATAAGAGGCTCCTGACAGATGCAGTGAGTAGAAGAAAAGCAAGCGCAAGTTCCTTCCTGTAGAGCTTATTTCTCTTCTTCACAGAAGGGACGTTTTGCTCCTTAAGTTTGCTCAACAATTCTAAACCAGATTCAGAATGCCTCCTAAGGATCTTCTCTTCACCCGAAGACTTGGATTCCCTCTCGGCAAATGCCAACAAATCCGATTCAGATGATCTACCTGTCTTCTTGGTCACTACCCACTCATAAGAGCTTCCTAGCTGAAACAGGCCGCAGACCATGGCATTGAATTTTGTAACTGACATTGTGTTCTCAAACAGTAGGTATGGAACCAGGAAAGGGAAAGATTTGGGTGATGGGAGAATGTTCAAAAGAGACATGAAAATTGGGACATAACAGATTACCCAAATAGGCACTTCTGCCTCAGGTATGAACATGGTTAATGGAAGTATGATACAGAACAATGTGAATGAGTAAAAGGGAAGTATAAGTTTCCTTAGCAGAAAGAAAAGAAATATCAAGTTGGCTTTCTTCCACATCGATATCTGCACAAAGATAAACCCAAAGTTCAAAAAATCTATTCACAATTTTCAGTTCAAGCCTTCAAAATAGACACAGTAAAAGGTCAAAACCTTGGAAGTTATGATAGCAGGAAGGCACAAGCGGAAGAGCTGCATGGGACCCGAGTGCCAGCGATGCTGTTGTTTCTTGTAAGCTTCATAAGACTCCGGCAATTCACACATCACTTTGACATCATTGAGGAAGATGAATTTCCATCCATTCAAGTGCGCTCGAACCGCAATGTCCATATCCTCGACAGTGGTTCTCTCCAGCCAGCCTCCTGATTCCTCCAGAGCCTTGATTCTCCAAACACCTGCCGTTCCGTTAAATCCAAAGAAATTGAGAAAAAAACCATTCACCTGCTGTTCCACCTCAAAATGGAAGCAGAGGTTGATGTTTTGGAGCCTTGTAAGCAGATTCTCATCCTTGTTCACAAATGACCAGCGAGCCTGGACAAGACCCAGCTCAGGATTTCCCTGTAAAAAATTCACATCATCCTTAAGAGTAACAATCGTGAAAAGAGTACCAAAAGGAAATCTTGTATTTTCATTTGGCTTCTATATTACCTTGAAGTGAGGAATTGTCAGTTTAAGGAAATCAGGATTGGGCTGGAAATCTGCATCGAGAATTGCAACAAATTCATAATCCTTGACATAGTCACAGGCCATGGCTGATTTTAGATTGCCAGCTTTGTAGCCTGTTCTGATCAGTCTATGTCTGTATACGATGTTGATTCCTTTCTCGTGCCAAGAGGAGACTTCATTTTTTATCAGAAGCTGTAGATTTCCGTCATCTGAATCGTCTAGGACTTGAATTAAAAGTCGGTCCGTCGGCCAATCGAGCTCACAGGCAGCAGCAATTGATTGCGCATACACCTTAATCAAACATTACAAATTCAGTACCAGAAAATTTGATTGCTAATAGCACTGTGAAATGAGTCAAATTTCATATATACAAACTGATGCAGGAACAAATAATTAAATCTCAGAAAGATCCAAAATATACAAAAAAAATGCACCAATGCACGGAAGAAAGAGAGAGACTAGTTGGCTCCGAACTGTTACCTCTCTCTCATTGCACATGGGAATCTGAACCAGGACCTTTGGGAAACTTGATGAATCCTCAGTCTCGTAAGTTTCTCCTTCTATTTTGGGTTTCAACTTCTTATACTTGATCCAGAAACACCCGAAACATAGAACTAGCCGATCGAGAGATTGAATCAAGAATAGCACAATGCAGAAATTTGAAAGCAATATCACAAAAGGAGCAATGTAGGCTTCTCTAAAAGACAGCCAAGCCACATAGGACCACTGCACAAGACCCTGAACCTCCCAAGGCTGTATCATTTGCAGATTCCATTTCTTGAAATGAGCAACGACTTCTAACACCAAAGCTAGAATTGAGATGAGTAGAAAAGCTTTGATAAATCTGTACAACCTTCCTCTGCTTTTGGGTTCCTCCTCACTTAAATCAGACAAGGCAATGCGTTTCTTAACTGAAGCAAACGTGGCCTTGAAAGCCATGGCCAGCCATGAAAGACCGGTCAGAAATCTGTGAGCTTTGAGAAGAAGAACCCATGAAAACTGCTTGGGACTTGCAGCCTTCTGTTTGTCCCGGAACAATGATGAATCGGAACCATTGACCTCGAGTAAAGAGAAGTTGCTAGGCTTCTCAATCGTGACCACAACAGAGTTGGGAACCATTTCTTTTTCCCGGAATTCAAGTTCACAAGATACAATGCTGAAAAAGAATCGCTTCCCAGAGCAAGATTTTGGAAAAGAAGCGATGAGAATTGGGGGTGAACTGTGAAATTCAGTTATGAGCCGGCTATGACATCATTGAAGAGAGAGTAGGAGAAGAGAACCACAAAAAGCTCCAATTTTATATGAAATCTTCTGAAATCTGGATCCTCGAGATCAGAGTGGAAACAGAATCCCAGATTTCATATGGAGTTGAGCATGACAGTTGACAATTGATATTTCAGCCTTTAGGTCAAAGCATGATGCAACACAGAGAGAGACAGAGAGAACATGCACCGAATCTCATTTGCCACAGAGAGCTACTAATAAAGAAGAACAAGGCACTATATATTTTTTTCTGTATGTGTAGTAAGAATTGGAAGGTCCAACTCAGCTATATACTTTGAAACTGAATACTGTAAAGACCAATCAACTGGCAATGGTACACGTGTTTGATAGGCAGGTAAAAAAAAAAAAAAAAGCAAAAGGAGCAAAGAAAGAATTCAAAGTAAACCTAATGCTTAAAGGTAAGTAAAGCTGATCAGAATGTCCAGCTTGAATTAGTCTGGTGACCAGTCATGAAAGTTTGGCAGTGACAACCAGGTACAGCCAAGCAGCAGATCAACCCCCCACAAAAGGTTCTTCCTGTCTCTTGATTTGGGCACCGAAGCATCATGTATTGCTGCCAAAAAAAAACCTTTCTTTTTCACCTCTTACAAAGAAGCTTCTTGATTTCTTCTTTGGGTTTTGTTTGGATTATATTATTAACCGTCATAATCATGTTACGCGTTATGGTTAAGTCAGATGCATATAAGCTTATAACATTTAAATAAATATGAGTTTGATCGTTGTAAAGTAAGCTCTCGTAGCCAGTCCAAGCACAAACACATGATACTTCGTAATGATTGCATGAGAACAAGGGTCGAGAGGCGACTTTTATATTTATTTTTGACCTTTTTTTTAACACCAATTATCTGCACCTCATGTCCTCAATGGTCTTTTCATTGGACAAATTCAAAGCAATCATAGGGTTATATTTGGACCAAAAATCATGTTAGAAAAGTGACCTTTGTTTATTTATTTCTTGGAAGAAAATATGATAAGTTACATCTAGTCATGATGTTAAAAGTGCGCAATCAGGAAAAATGCAGTTTTTGTCAGCCTTTTCATGTAAAACGTGTTTGACCGCCTCATTAGCGTCGACAGCATAATTGCTTAATTTCTTTGCTTCGTGTGAGCTAGCATGCACGAGCAATGACGCGCTTTCTTTGGCACGAGATTGCGCATGGCTCCACTGTCCAGTTCCACTCGTCTCTTCTCAAATCCTGAAGTAAAAGCTGTCACATAAATTTTCTTAATAAATATTATAATAGATGAAAGACATTTTTGTCCTTTTGAATCTGCAATTCGATTGAGTATAATTTATTGGAATAGTTCAAAACTTTAAGATCCATTTATTAAATTTAATTCTCTACGTATGTCAGTTTTTAATAGACCGAAAATTATAAAATTAAAAAAAAAAAAAAAAAAAAAGGATAAAATGAGTTTTGTACTAAATACAGATATTTGATCTGAAGTGGGTGTTTGGAAGCTCATACCTGACACCACATGAGAGGCTGGTCGGTTTTTTAGTGGAAAGTTCATTTAATTTACATTCCCCTAAGTTGTAACTAACTGTATATAAATGCATATGAAGTGTTTTTTGGAATCGTCTGTGTCACATTCTTTGAGAAGAATATTTCCTTAGAGTCTAGACATGGGCAGTGCTAATCAATTCAAGGAAACAGCTCGGTTTGAGTTTGTAATGTCGACTTTTCTGTCGTAGCAACACTGTTACTGTAGGGTGACAAGAAATAACTTTCTGCCATGGAGGCCACGGTTTTTTAGATAAGAGATCGGGACAACCGTTAGGTTCGGTAGAACCTGTTCAGCAACAGCAGGGGAATGAATCCCTCGATGAGAAGTTACTTTCAGAAAGAGTAAGGATAAACAGCATGTGATCCTTTTCTCCCATGCATTATGTTGAAGAAACAATGGAGGCTTAATTGTATTTTTATGCATCCCAGCAACCAAGCAGTGCAACACAGCCACCCACCTAACAATGCCCACCACTGCTGGTATCAGAGTCTAAAATGGCAGATTTTCTGAGGTTGCAGCTCGATTTATTAAAGGGTTTTGTCTAGGTTGCTTGCCATGCTCACATGTGAGGGGTCACTGTCCTAGAAACTCCTGCATGTGCTCATCTAACGTCCTGGCCATGTCTGTACGCATCAACTTAGTATAATATTATATCAAGTGCTTTCAAATCACTATCTTGTTAATGTGCATATATATGAGTGTGGGACTTTAATTTTATGCTAGCTCTTCCATTCTTTATACTAGTTTTCTCTCCTCGAATCAAATCAAATTGGCAACCTAGCTAGCTACTATATGTTTGCGTTATACAATGTGTTAATCATTGCCGGCCTAATGCATCCAAGTGCATGCAAACAAATGATCTGCTGCAAGCACATCGATCACTCGAAGTACCGATGCCCTGATGACAGGTTCAAGATGTTCTGCATGCAAAACTAATCTCTTTCTTAAAACTTAGTTAAAGCTGTTTGCTGTGCACTGCTATGGCCTACCAGTTTTGGCAACAGCTAGAACGAAACCTCTCAAAAGTGTGCTGTACTAGCTGGTATATATAATGCTACATGCAGAACATGTATATATATGTATGTATGTATGTATGCATGCATGCATGCATGTATAAACAGTCTAGAGCTCATCAAGAGGCCGATGAATGTGTAATATTTTGGTCTAATTATATGATTAATGTGGACAAGTGATCCAAATAAAAGACCCAATCACATGATCAATCTGAAAGCTACAGAAATTCGAAATGGTGAAGCAGTATATGATCCAAAAAAAAAAATGATCCACGTGAGTCTTGATATACAAAAGTTAAAACTATAGGGCCCCTTGATGCAAAAATTATCGTACAGTGATATAATCCACGTCATGCATTGCCGACACAAAGCAAACATGGTGTCTTTCATGTCATAAGCTAGGCAATTTGAGATTCCCGCATTATTAAGATAGAACAAATGGCATAACTCTTAAGCGAGGCCCAATGTTTCTCGTCTAAAACCGAAGCTGGGTTGGGAAATATTTGATTCGGTCCAAACTTTCCATGGGCCATAGTGAGCCCCAAGTATCATTGGACCCAAGGCCGAAAACGAAGCCTTTAGACCCCACGGCCCAGATTTATCCCTCCATCAAAGTGGCGAGGCCAGATCAGTACATGGACAAAAAAATTATAAAAATTTTATTTACAGTTATTTTTATATATTTTTTTATGTATTTTATTGATGAGATTAGTTATATATTAAAAATATTGATACAACTAATCATATTAATAAAATATACAAGGAATACGTAAAAGTGACTATACGTAACATTACTCAAAAAATTATTACCATCATAAAGAAATTTATAAAATTAAACTCATAAATTGATTGTACTTTAAATTTATTTTATAATAAAAATAATAATTTTATAATATAATGTACTCAAATCACGTTTATTTATAAACTTATTTATATAAATTTTCTTTATAATTAAAGTATTTTTCAAACAAGTAATCCACAAATAATAAAATTATTATTATTATTATTTTGCTTGGAGGATGCAGGAACACGGTGTTGCATAAATAAGATAAGGCCTCGTTTGTTTTGGTAGATATGATGAGATGATGAGATGATTTGAAATAAAAATTAAAAATTGAATAAAATATTATTAATATATATTTTTAATATTATTATTATTTTAAAATTTTTAAAAAATTAATTGTTTATTTTATTTTATATAAAAATTTAAAAAAATTATAATAATTAAATTAAATAAGAAGAAAATATATTGAAAAAATAAACAAGTTCTAAGTGAAGAAATTAAGGCTATAAAAGAAAAAAACAATGCTATATACAGTTGTAGAATTGTAAATACTGCACAATCATTTTGAAAAAAAATGAGATCTACGATTAAAAATTTAGTTTTTTTTTTCATTTGGGTCTCATATTAATTTATTTTTTTTAAAACGACTATACGTTATTTGTACAATTACAACTGAAAATATCATTTCTTAAAAGAAAAATTGTTGCGTGGGTAGGCCCGGCTTGAAGTGCACGACACATCAGAGCTTTTCTCCGAAGGGCGCGGACGACCATCCATTGTATTCAACACATTTTTTTGCAAAAAATAAAGACTTATGAGTTTTGACTCTTTAAATAAAGAAAACAAGAAAATAAAGAGTGCCGGTAACGACATCAGCATTCAGCGTCCTTGAATTTGTGGCGCAATTATAGTGCCCCTTTCCTAAGTTCCAAGGTGTTAGTAATTGACAACACATGGGAGTACGAAATGTTTGTTTAATCATGCGCCCTCACGTTTCACACCTATACATGTTTGAGGTTACGATAAGAAATAAAGCTTATAACTTTAAAATTTATAATTTATAATTTAAGTAATAAATTTTATTATTAAAAAATTATTTACTATTTAATAATCATATATTTAAAATATTTTTAAATATGTTATATTTATTTAAAAATAAATAAAAAATATATTTTATGAAATAAAAATGACAATTATTTAAATTTTTAAATATTATGACTATATATTTGAAAGTTTGAAAGTTGTAATTATTTAAAAGTTGTATGAATATTTTTATCCATTAACAATATTTTTAAAATTCGATTTACATTTCGCATTATTCGAAAAAGCACATGTACTTTTTAATTTATTTAAAATTAAAAATGTTTTAGCATGCAATACCCAAACAACCTAATTTTATTTTATTAAAGAGCTTTTAAGGCTATTTAAGCACTTTTTAAAATTCTTACCGTAACTCCAAACTGATCCAAAATGTGAGAATTTATAAAAGTTGTAACAATTAAATGAGATGAAAATGATTATGAAAACAAACCAGACTTAAGGGCTTGTAGAATTGCGGTAAGAGTATTAAAAAGTAATTAAATAGTCTTAAAATATCTTTAATAAAAAAATTAGGTTGTTTGAGTGTTACATATTAAAGTACTTTTAATTTCAAATAAGCTAAAAAGTTCATTTTAATAAAATTATTATTTTGATGTTTTTCCTCAAATGTATTTTTCAGGATTGTGTGGAATGTAATTCTAATTTAAAAAAAAACTGTTAATGGATAAAAATATTCATACAATTTTAAGATAATTATAACTTTAAAAAATATGAACATAGTTTTTAAAATTTCAAATAATCGTTATTTCTATCTCATAAAGTAATTTTTTAATTTATTTTCAAATAAATATAATATATTTAAAAATATTTTAAATATATGATTACTAAAACAATAAATAACTTTTTAACAATAAAACTTATTACTTAAGGTTTAAATTATAAACTTTAAAATTATAAGTTATATTTCTCGTAACAATCGCAAACAGGCACAAAGAACTTTCTCGTAACTACTCGATCGCACGTGAAAAAAGGGCCTAAAAAAGTGATCCCTATTGACTCGAAAGTCTTCCATCCTGATTAGTGATCAAGGTCTTCTCAGAAACTTCAATGAATTTTATTTTTTGTTTTTAGAAAAATAAGTCTTTTTTATTTCTGTTTTTGTTTGGATTTAGTCAAGTCTTTGATTAATTATATGAATGGGATGGGTATATAGAGCAAAACAAACTAGAAAGAAGCTCATCTTATTCATTCATATTCATGTTCACCATCACATATAATGATCGACGGATCCAATATCAATTTAAGGAAAGACCACAAACTATAAATTAGAAACTCGTCATCTTATTCAATCATGGCCAAATTATCACTTTATTTTGAAATCAAATCATCTTATTTAAAAATCATGTTCATATAATCGGATATCAAAAAATTAAAGAATATAATGATTACTCAAAATTTTGAATTGTTCAAATTAATTTCTTAATTGAGTAATGTTACATACAGTCACTTTTAAATATTTTTTATGCATTCTACTGATGTAATTAACTATATTAATTTTTTTAATACATAATCAATTACATCAATAAAGTGTATAAAATAGTACGCAAAAGTAATTATATATAAAAATTTTAATAAATCAAAGACTATAACAATTATTCAAAATTCATTTGAGGAGTATTTGAATTGTTCAAACTTTTTAGCTTGGGGGAGGGGGAGGACTCACAATGTGTGCACAATAACTATATGGGACTTTCCATGAAAAGTAGACATGGTTGGCCTTCATTGCCATGGATAAGTGGGAAAGTTAACGTCGTGGGAAGCATTAAAGACATAGCCCAATATGACAAAGTGCTTAGCATTCGGCATTTGCAAACCCGAAAAGATTGCGCCGTGAAATCAGGCTCATTAGCAAAGACCCATCTATAAATTCACATGCAAATCAACTTGCAGCCAGAAGTGCCATCTGTCTTTATATCACACGGCCGACGGTACTTTCCAGTTTCCACACAAAAGCAGCTCCACATCCATCAGTCTACAAAAATAAATTTTGAAAAAACGAAACGGAAAACGGGAGGAGAGGGAGTGGGAGAGGGAGAGGGAGAGGGAGGGACATCTCTCATAAAGTAGACACCAGCATAATCGAATGGAGGAAGCAACAGATTCTCCGCAGCTCATCTCATGATATTATCTCGGTTTTTTTTATAAGGAAATCTCTCACTTCAAAACCCTTCTTTTTGATCTTTCTCTGACTTGTGGAGAGGAGGAGCATGAAGTTTTTAAGCACTCTTTTCCAACAAAAACATCAGTATGGCGAAAGGGAGAGACGCCCCGACATGGGGAGATTGGTACCTTTCATGTTGCCTTCTCTGTTCATAGCCACCATTTTCAGCCTCTTCCTCCTCTATTCTCCAAACCCTTTGGCTATCATATCCAAACAAGGCCTTGATTCTGTCCCAGAACAAAGCCATGATTATTTCGAAAAACAATTCCAAGAACATCAACACCCCGATCAGAAGAGTAAATTCTTGAATAACCCTTTTTTCCTTTCATTTTGTTGATTTTGTCTGTCTTTTTTCTGGTGTGGGTGGGGGGGTCTTGTTTTGAGTTCTGAACATTATTTGATTTTATAGAGAAAGAGAACTGTGACTTGTTTAAGGGTCACTGGGTACCAGAATCAAGAGAGCATTTGTATACCAATTCAAGCTGTGCAACAATTCCTGAGTCGAAGAACTGTTTTAAGCATGGGAGGAAGGACAGGGATTTTCTCAATTGGAGATGGAAACCTGACGAATGCGAGCTCCCAAGGTTTGATACCAAGACCTTTCTGCAAATTATGCAACAAAAGAAAATGGCATTCATCGGTGACTCGGTTGCCCGGAATCATGTGGAATCCCTTCTATGCCTCTTGTCACAGGTGAGTTAACAGACTTTGTTATTATTATTATTTTCTTTAGCAAAAATGATCGATATCTTAATTAATTTAATTTGAGAAGACACGAGGGTGGATCGAGGTTCATTCGACACGAGTGCAAACAACATTGTTTTTTTCCTTCTCTTTTATCGTTCAAAGTATCAAACCATACGCGAATAAAAAGTAATGTAAAGAATCATTTAGGGTTATAAGCAGGAGATGCATACTGTTGCAGGTAGTCCTTTTCAATAATTCTAATATTCTTTGCGTACTACTACTCAGAGAATGTGCTTCTTCTTTAATTTTTAGTCCCCGGCCTATTTTTCTGACTAATTCATGCATGCTGTGCTTAGAAGGAAAGAATTTTGCTTTATTATGTTAAATGAGTTGGCATTTATATATACCTTGTGGAAAGAATTTTACTTATAAATGGAAGTAGTACTGCATGGCAGTTGGCATTCTTTATTATCTGAGCTGTTCAGTATTTAAGGTAGGTTAATGAATACTTTGAAGAATATATGGCAAAAGATCAGCCACAAATGACCTAAAGTTTCGGGATTTTTTCTTTCATCATGTGTAATAAGTTTGGCGATATCTAAGCCAGGAATAATCTGTAATTCTCGGGCTATTAGTCGACAGAAAACGACAACGTTAGAGCATTGAAGATTGGTGTTCGTGTCCTCTGACAAGACGTTGATGATGACCACAAAACTAGTGACAGCGTAGGCACATGTGGGCCATTCAAGTACATCCATCGTATATAGAAGCAATAATCAATTCTTTAAGAAAAATGAGAATATTTGCCAATACTTGTATATAATATATATAGTTGAGTCAGACTTTGTAGATGCATAGGTTAGGCTGGTTTCGTCTCGTGGATTCATTGTAATTTTCTTTAATTTTTATATAAAATATAATAAATAATTTGATTTTTTTAAAATTTTAAAATAAAATTATATATTAGAAAATTATCTCATCTAGACCTTAGTTTCTGGTCATCGGGAAAATGGGCCGTTCGATTACTTTGGTACGTGCAGTTTGCCACGCATTGCATGATGAGAGTTTTCTATGATAGGTCCACGTAATCTTCTGTGATCACAATCAGGAAATCAAATTTTCATAAATCAATGTTGTCTGTGAGTGAAGACAATTATCTAATGTCAGTGATGTTGCAGGAGGAAATCCCAAAAGATGTTTACAAGGATTCAGAAGACAGGTTCCGGACATGGTACTTTCCACGCCATAACTTCACCCTCATGGTCCTTTGGAGCAAATTCCTCATAGCCGGCGAGGAAAGGACGATAAATGGTACAGGGTCCAGCGTTTTCGACTTGCAGATCGACAAGGTTGACATCGAGTGGGCGAAGTACCTTCCAGATATAGACTATGCCATCATCTCGGCTGGGCACTGGTTCTTCCGAGTAATGTATCTCCACGAAGGGGAGAACATTACAGGATGCGTTTATTGCAATGAACCAAATGTAACTGGGCACGATGCAGACTTTGCTTTGAGAATGGCCTTTCGAGCTGCGTTTAGCTACATAAATGAATGCAAGAACTGCAGCGCTCACCTGGTGACATTGTTGAGGACATTTGCACCAGCTCACTTTGCTAATGGGGCTTGGAACACAGGAGGGTACTGCAACAGGACAGCTCCTTTCGGGGAAACGGAGATAGACTTGGGCCGGAGTTATGATTGGCAAGTGAGAAACGTTCAGGTAGAAGAGTACGAAAGAGCAAGAAAAGTGGCGGAAAAGCAAGGGAAGAGGTTTGGAGTTGTGGATGTTACAAGGGCAATGCTGATGAGACCGGATGGACACCCAGGAGAACATTGGGGCAACAAATGGAAAGGAGGCTACAACGACTGTGTTCATTGGTGCATGCCGGGCCCCGTTGACACCTGGAGTGAACTTTTTATGGCAGTTTTGAGAAAGGAGGCAGGGTTGACTTGATTTCTTGACGAAGGGTTGGAGCTAATTAACCAGGCCAGTTAGAGCGCTTATAAATTATACATAGCATACCTATATATATATATATATATATTTGTCATAATAATATCCCCGTTTTTGTTTGTACGGGCATTTGAATCTAAACTAGTTGGCAACACCGTGGCAGAAAAAACCAGTGAGAAAATTTAATGTATTTGATGTACGGAGGCTTTAAAATGGGAGAATCAAGATGTAGGTGAGAATGAATGATAATAAGGAGCAACACGAGCAGCTCGACCACTTGGCATGCCAACTGACGCGGCTGTTAACGTTTGCAGATCCTAAAGCGTATCTATCTAGAATTAATTATATCATTTTCATCCCGTGCTCGCGGATATTAAATGCAGTCTCGAAGGTAAGTGAAAGGCGACTGGCATTTTTTATTTTTTTTACAAAAAAATAAATTTAAATAAAAAAATAATTTTGTAATAATAAATTTTACTTTATTTACAAATAATGCGTGAGATTGATTGGTACAAACGTATTTTATGATTGCAAATATATATATATACAAGTTAATCTCTCTAAATAACGAGTGTCGGGCTCCATCTATCTCGTTTAGAAAATAAGATAATAGAAAGATTGTATTCAAATGTACATATTTAAAAAAAGAAATTATATACAATTACTTTTACATAATATTTGCACATTTTATTAATATGATTGGTTGTATTATTTTTTTAATATAAAATAACTTATTTGACCAATCGCATCAATGAAATGTATAAAGAATATGTCAAAGTGATTATATATAACACAACATTATTGATTATAACCTAAATAGAATTAACCTAAACAAGCTATTAAAGAGGGCACAAAGCTAAAGAGAAGACGGCAAATTGAAGGATATATTCAAGCAGGATATGTGTGTGTATATATATAATAAAAGAGAGATGATATTTACAGTCGTGATTGTGCAAGCGGCGTGCAGTCACTTTGAAAAAAGTGAATTAATATAAAATCTACATGAAAAAAAAAAAATTATTATTATTTTTTATTCATTCCGTACAATCGTTTGCATCCCGCTTGTATTTGTCGACTGCATCTAACATTTCTCATAATAAAAATATATAACAGAGAGAGAAACAAATCTGAAACCACGACCTCTTTCATTATAACTGTGCAATCTGGCGGCGGACATATCAATCAATTCAATTCCTACTTCAGTGCCAACTCTCTCTCTCTCCAACGAACCCTACAGTGGCTTCCCCGCAGGCATTGGCACCCCACAAAACAATCATCGACCCAATCAGCTTTCATACCAAGGAGATTCGTTCAAGACAACCATATTAGTACCTACGAAATTTCCCATTCCACGAAACAAAAACAAGGTCCAGGAGGCTGGATGTCTGTTAAGATAGACGTGAAAGAAGATTCTGATCCGAATGGAACCTCCTTAGAAAGTTGATTGAACTCTTGGCTTTCACCAAAACTTCATCTGGGGTTAACTTCTGCCCACCATCAGCCACACTCCAAACATGATTGGCAAATCTACCTACCCACTATCCAACATCCTCTCCATTATCCAGGAAAAGCCTGACTCAAGTACACATGAACTGCAAAGCGGATGGCATGACCCATTTTACTAAACCAACCGCTCCCCCCCCCCCCCCCCCCCCCCCCTCTCTCTCTCTCTCTCTCTCTCTCTCTCCTCCTTTCCTTTTCTACAATTATGGAAAGATCTTTGAAATTGGAACCTACCTGAGACGTGAGGAGCTTACTCCAAGCCACCACTCTAACGAAGCCCTAGGGATTCGAAATGTATCCTATAATTATTCTGACTTTGTTTGCTCATTAAAAAAGAAAACATAATACGACATTCAGCATAAATGAGAATAATCCTCATTGCAGCTTTCAACAACTGATTGGGATAAGCAAATCTACAATCATAAAAACTTATTCAGCGGAACAAAAGTCCCTTTTTTCTAGGTAAAAAAGAACTTCAATCTTGTAGTCCCATAGGATAGCTTCCTCCCTCAATGGCAGCACATATCACATAATATGGACACGGCAAACAGGGATTGTAGCAATAATAGGTACTTTTTCTCCCCTTTCTGGAACAAGTAACATAAAATCTTATAAAAAATATATATATATCAAGAAGATGAGACACCTAAGTGTGCATGCCATATATAAGGGATCACCAAAAGAATAAAGGAAATTGATGGTTATAAAGCGGACAATCTGCAGAGATGCAACTAGTTGTAAGTTTGGGGGTTCACTTCTTTGATAAAACACTCCAACAGGCAATACATTTGCAGTCAAGAACTGCAAGATGTCTAAACGTGGAGAAGCTCCTCGTACATTAAGGAAATGACAGATAAATGACAAGTGACAGGAAAACTAATGACCGACACAAAGATTTGTGCACCAAAAGGCACCGAAGCATACTAAATTCAAGAATAACCGTACAAGATCCTAGATTTCGTGAAAATAACATTGGAGCACTAGGCTTTCTGTTCTTTTCACTTTCTTCCAATGTGTAAGATAAAAGTTTTAGTCAACTACTACTTCCAATGGCCCAAGAGAAAAGCCAACTTCCACATATGGAATGGACGCAAAAGAAGACAATCTTCTTCTTATCTCCCAAAGAGAATTTCCAATGATGTTCTCAATATAAGCAGAATGAGTCCAATGGCCCAAGAGAAAAGCTAACTTCCACATATGGAATGGACGCAAAAGAAGACAATCTTCTTCTTACCTCCCAAAGAGAATTTCCAATGATGTTTCAATATAAGCAGAATGAATTATCAATCTAGAAACAAGTAAGATGGAAGGGTCATATTCAAAAACATAAACTGCAAATCTTGTGACTATGCTCTGAATAGCACATGTTATCAATCTACAGTACACCAAAGGCACCACAATCATAACGGAGAAGAAAAAAATTAAAGTTCAGAGTAACACATAAGAACAGCTCTGAAACCTCATGCTTCTACCGAATTGCCGAGCACAAAGGAGAACAGTTCGCGCACTGGAGAAAACTCCACCAACCCTATATCCATAGCATACCCGGTAACCGGCATCTTCAAGTCCCGCAATACGCAAAATGCCTCGGCCATCCGAGTCTTCGGCACTTGCTGAGCAACGGCGCAATAAGGAATCCACGAGTCTTGTCTATACTCATCCGTTATTTCTACCCCTTCCCTCTTCATTGTATCGCACAATTGCGCCTGGAACTGGAGAAGCGACAACGAGGGCGTAGGCGATAGAAAAAGCACGTTGTTTTCATCGGGAAGACTCCCAATTGAAGAGAAAGATAGAGGCAAAGATTCTTGCTTTGAAGCAAAGCTCTTAACTACGTTTTCGAGCATCGGCAGATCGATAGAGGGGCTGGAGAAGAGGGTGATATGTGGACGGGATTCAATTTCGATGAGTTGCGTGCTGATTTGGCGACGAGCGAGCACGTTCCAGGCCTTCAAGACCTGGTTTTCGAGGGCGGGATCGAAGTAAAGCTCTATAGCATAGCCTTGTGACATTGTAATTGCAATCAAAATTCAGAAAGAAAAGGAGTGAATTGAAGAGAAAGGAGCACAACCCAAGAACCAAAATTGGGATCTCGAGATAACCCAATAAAGGAAATGTAACAAGCAGAAATCCTTGAGATTTCGTGGAAGAATAGAGGGAATGAGAACTAGCCAAATGAGATTGAAGGGAAATGAGGGCTGAGAGATGAAAAATATGTGAGAATCAAAGTTGCGAACAGAGGTTAAAAAAACAAAACCCTAGAGATTTAGGGCAATAACAGAAAAAATGACAGACACCCAGATGAAATTCAAGGTAAAAGAAGCCAAAGGAGTGAGAAAACATGAGGAAGAAAATGGAAGTGAGCTGAGAAATGCGCAATTTATAGAAAAGGGAAAGGGAAGAGGGAGAGAGTCTTAAGAGGGGTATTGGTATATAAATGGGAAATTGCAAGAAACAACGACGGTGGGCGTAAAGTTCCAATCAGAAAGAGATGGAGAATAAAGGGCATCAAATCAAAAGGATTTGTGAGGAACTGTGTTTTTGCGAGGTTTAACAAGTATTCCCCAGTAAATCACGCTGCCCAGTGCCCAGCCCCCACAGCCACAGAGAGAGAGAGAGAGAGAGAGAGAGCGGGGTAAGAACTCCCACGAATGGTGCCTAGCATCGGAACCCAATAACCCAAAAAAAAAAAAAAAAAAACTCCAAACATAGAAATGCTAGATTAATTCATAGAGTTTGCAAGTGTTGTATAATTATTTTAAAAAAAATAAAATTTAGTATTAAAATATTAATTAATTTTTCATATAAATATAATATTTATTTATTTTTTAGAAAATAACTGTGTAACGATATTTATACACTTTATGATTATAAATATCATTTCTCTATTCTATACAAACCAATATGGAATTTCTAATAGGAAAATTCGATACACAACCGTGCGATAACCCCGCCGTGGCCTCGGTCTCACGTACACGCTAGCGAAAATCGAAGCGTCATGATAATGACAACACGGGTTACGCATCCCATCGCCAAGTGCCGAATATGTGTGCAAGCAACACATGTATAATAAAAATAGCGCATCGGTAATAAAAGTCTTACAACTAAGTACCAGAATTTTGTTTAAATATAAATTCGCTTAAAGCACAAGCGTATCAAAATATTACAAGTCACAATAACTAACCAGTCACAATATATTGTAAAAACAATAATATATTTAAATCTAAAATAAAGTTGCTATAAAATAATTTCCAAATAATCAAAGGGCTGCAAACGACGAAGAAAAAGCAACGTAACAGTGTAAAAACATTGTGGCCGTGGGTTGCAAAATACCCCATATTGAATGGGGACAAACCAAGACTTGTGATTGATAGAGAATAACTTAGAGGTGTTTTATAAAGTTAGTGGAAGTGAGAGTTGGCCGTGGGTGGCGGAGGAAATAAAGGTGGAAGGCCAAAAAGCCCAAAATGGAAGGTGAGATCGTGGGTGTTGCTCTGATGACGGATCGGAACTGGAAATGGGTGGTTTAGGTTGGCAAGAGGTCGATGATGAAGTGGTGAAGAGATTATGATTGAAGGTGGAGTGACGGCAGCGCTGGAGCTCAAAAACGCCGCGGCTTGGAGGAGCTCATGGTGATTAATGGTGGTTCGGATGGAGGTAAAATTTGGTAGGGATGATCACCGGCCGGAGGAGAAGAAAACTAGATGGGCAGTGCAGGTCACGGCGCCAGCGAAAGGTAGTTCTGGGCGACCGAAATAAAATAACAGGAGGGAAAGGGAAGAGCGTCGCGCGCACGGGGAGAGAGAAACCGGAGGAAAAAAGTGGGGAAAAGGAAAGAAAAAAGAGAAAGAAGAGAAAGGAGAAAAAGAAAAAGAGAAAAAAAAAAGATGAGAAAAAAAATGAGATCCAGTCCTCACTTTTGGAGTCTAGAAACTAATCTAACGAAAGTAACTTTAAAAGTTATAAATTGAATAACATAATTTAAACACAACATCTAGCTAAAATATAATAATTAAATAGTAAAAACTAACGATTAAATTTTAAATCCAAATAAAATAAATTAAACAATAATTTAAACACAAAATAATAATTAGTAATAAGAAAACACCACAAAATAAATTTTACAATTAAATAAATTCAATTAAAATTTGATAATTTAAAATAAAAGAACCAATATTTTAATTAAATTAAAATATTAATTCATTAAAAATACACATAAAAATAGGATTTCACATCTAGTACCTATGTGACATAAGAAAAAAACGATTTTCATTTTTTTAAAATGAAAATCCCTCCTTTTTGTTCAAAATCACTCCTTGTTCTCTCATCCCTCTCCTTTGACCTCTGTCATCTCTCATCCCTCTCATCCATGACCCCTCTCATCAAGTATAATTTGTGAAAAATGATTGAAGCTGAGTCTTTGGTTTCCTTGCAGGCTCCACAAGAAGCAATTGCACAAATTCAACTATGTTTCCAGTTGGAGGCACTTTTACTGAGGAAAAAGTCCTTGAGCATTGGTGATTCTCCAGCACTTCGTGCTGAAAAGGTCTCATTTTTTATTTTATTTTATTTTTTATGTATGATGAAAGATCTCAACTGAGTCCAATGATAATAGGTTAGTTTTCATTTCTCTTACCTAGGGCACAATTTAAGTGTCCCAAATATCCCAGCCAGGAGTTATTTTATGGTATTGGGCAAGCACCAACATTGATTCTGTATGGAAGGAACAGAGCTGTGAAGAAAGCTTCTAATATTTGACTCATTTGTCGGCATTATCTTTGATAAATTTTCTTTATATGCTATTTTATAGATGGCTGGTATACAACAAGCTTAACCGTGCCTCTGAGTGACAGATGTTATGACATTGGTGCTGTAGCACCATTGTAGTATCTTCTTCTGGTGCTGCTACAATTTTCTATGTTCATGATACGGAAATATCGGTTCAAACTTACTTCAGGCTGTCATACTTATAGTTCAAGAATACTTGATGCTTCCCCTTTTTTGGCTGAATTAGAGCCGTGCTACTGTCTTTATTCCTTCCTAGACATATCTCCTATGGCATGCATCCCAGGCATATCCGACTAAATGTGTCATCCATGTCTAATACTGGCATTTTCATGCATTTTGGTGTGTTTAGGAAATAAAAATCATAGAATTGTACAATTGGTTTTGAAACTCGTCGTTAGTAATTTTATTTCAAATTTCACCATTGATAGTTTATGTAACTCTTTGCTCGCTTTATGCAAATTCTTCATGATTACTCTATCATAGTTTTCTGTGGTTGATACTTGATAGTTGAAGATGCCATATGTGCAGGTTGATAAATTGATAGTATTATCAGATTCTTTGGCTAAATCTACCTCAAAAGTTGAAAAACGGATTTTAGACCACAAGTTCATATTGTATCTCAGAACTTGCTTTTAAGTTTTCGACTTGAGTTGTTATGTGTTTGTATGGATAGCCGCATATGCTTACATGTGCGTGTATGAGTGGATGGATTTGCTTTTGCGTTGTGATGGCTTACTTATATTTTTTTAGGATAAGGGATGCCCGTGGTTTCTTTAAGCCAATAAAGGGGAAATAAATGACAAATATTTCCTCTTTATTGTCATATACAAGTGACTGAGCTACAACTTTGAGAAAGAATGAATGAAATGTTAAAAAAATAGAAAGAGGTTGAGAAGATGCTTAAGGGAATCAAAAAAAGGGAGATTAAACTGCGCAAGATAGTGGATCAGATCGAGAAGATACTCGAGGGAATCAAGAAGGGGGAATTGGTGCGTAACACACAAGAAGCTAAAATAAGGCGTTTGGGCACTCTATTCAGATATATTGCTATTTTGCATCTATACATGCGTTTTACCTCTTCTTATATAAGTAATTTGAGATTGTTGTTAGTAGTTCTGTATTTAGGTATTAGACTTGTACATTTGCATTAGCCATTGAGCAGTTTGGAGTTATTTTGGTGGTTATGCAAAGTTATTTTGTGCAATATTATCCAAAGTTATTTTGTAAATATAGCAACTCTTGTTAAATGCAATCAATGAGTTTGGTTGGGAATCATATGTCGATAATTGACTGTTTGTTAAAGGTGAATGGGAAGTAGTTTATAAGCAATTGCTTTGCAATTAACACATACTTCATTGTTCCTTTGTTTCATGATTGATTATGGAAGGTCTGGCTGTATGATGCTGCATGTCAAATATGGAGATATTGATGCAGCATGTCAAAGTGTTTTAAAGCAACTACGCCTGTATCAAATAGATAAAACAACCAATTTCTTCAAAATATGCAATAATGTTCAACCCACAACTCCCTCAAATACCTATAATGTTCAATCCACAAATCCAAGAGCACAACAAAGTGCATAAAAGAGCACAATAAGTATTTAATCCACAAATCCAAGAGCACAACAAAGCCCCTCAAATATATTCAATTTACATAGGTTTCTTGGAATACATTCAATACACAAATAAATATATCCACAATGTCATCCATCAAATAAGAATCACTTCATTGCAATGGTTGTGATTCATCTAACCCAATTTACACCGATTGTGATTCATCCAACCCAATCTACATCTGTAAATAATAAATCCCAAATATTAATCAGCTAATAAATATTAGTATTAAACTCGAGGAAAAAGTTATGAACCATTTACGCTTTCTTGACTCTGCATCACTATTTCGCTTTCTTGACTCTACATCACTATTTCTTAGGGCTAGGTTCCAGTAATATCTAAAGCCAAGCTTTCTCTTTATGGAATAGCCGGCTGGAAATCAAATGTAAATATACAACCAAATATTGGAGTTTGAAACAACATGTTCAAGTTCAGTTGACATCTTGTAAATCTCATTCACAATAAAAAGGAAATAACAGCCTAGGCTTAAATGTGTTCTTCTAATTAAAATGGCATTCAAGCAATTAAAATGCCGAGTGAAAGGACATGGGGGTTTTTAAAACAGGAGGACAGAGAGCTGAAATCATCCTTTGGAAACGTACCTGGAGAAATTCTAACAAACTTAATTGCTGGAATTGATGCTCATGATCATATGCATGCAGGAATTTAAAAGGTTTGAAAAAAGAAAGCCACAAAAACCTCAGAGAATCTACTTTTTGAAGAAACGGTGAATGTGACCTTACGGGTTGTAAAATTTTACAGATATCTCAAAACTTGTTGATAGAGATCACCAATATTGCTTTACGCATAATTGTCAAGTTGGGCTGTTTCATATGACCTTCTGATCAATCTATACAATGGAAATCACTGAACAAGATTTGAAAGCATACTTATCAACATAAATTCAGCAATATCTTCACACATATACTAGCACAAGATAGTTAATGCCTACAAAACTTACTATTTGTTACAATATATGATTTTGAAACTGATTTATATATCTTGTTCATTAGTCAATTCCAGCATCTATACTAATTATCTTCTGTTTGTATAGATGCTGCATGCATATACTCCCGGGATTCCTTTTGTGGTACTGCAAGGTGCTACAGCTATACTCCACAAGGATTTCATGAGTTGGCACCAAATTCTCAACCTAGACCAATATTTTTCAGTGTTTGTATCAGATCAATTCTCTCAAAGAAGGATGAAAGAGACATATATGTTTTTAAAGTCTTTCACTTAAATATTTTCAAGTTCGAACAATAACTTTAAAGATGATTTTTTTTTTTTTTTCCCGTCGCTTCTAACATTTGAAACGAGGAGGCATCATGATTATGCTCAATAATCTTCACCGATGGGATCCACTTTCTTTTTATTTTTCCTCCACCGACAAGCTAAAATACATTTACAACTAAAATCAAGCTTAAAAAAACACCCCAAGCAAAGATATCAAATTTCCTTGTAAATGGTCTCTGTATAATCCCAGAAAAAGCCATTTTTCACATACAAACAGAAAAGAAAAGAGCAACCCAGAGCAAGAACCCAGCTAAAATGTCGATGAAAGAAAAACCCAGCCAAAATCCATCAACAAGCCGTTCTCTTATCCAGAAATAAACTACTCATATTAATAAGATAAAATAAATTTTAAAAACTAAATGCACTAGCAATAACTTTGAGCAGTATACTCGAGGGGGTTAGATAGCATCTTTCTTCATGAATATCATTATAGAATATGAGATAAAGGGAGAGAATATTATCAAAAATCATTATTATTATATATATATATATAATGATAGGTATCACCTCACAGCAGAATGCTTAGAACTCATCCAACAAATTTAAATTTTCGGAAAAACTAGCATAGCAACCCACGGCTATAGTCTTCCACTTAAATCGTAGTTTGATCCCAGGAAAAATCCAACCTGTGACATGAGATTCATGCATAAAGTTCACCCTTATTACATGGACTACACATGGGTAGGTACGTCACCAAGAATATATACAAGCATGGGAAATAAATGGGATAAATTGGACTCATTCCCCAATCAACTTTTATAGTTTAATCTTTGATGCATCTATGAATGATACTTTTATGATAATAGCAGCTGTTTGACGCAATTCATAAGGAAAAATTCTAGAAGCTTGGACATCAAAACTCAAATCGACCAATCCATATATAGGTGAAGCTACTACACAGCACTACAACATGCAATTTCTCTCAATTTCAAATCAATCATTTTAGAAGGAGATGATCTTCTAGTCACAACAACTATCGAACATGCTGACATAACAAATTGACAAATCTCACCCAACAACTATCGAACATGCTGACGTAACAAATTGACAAATCTCACCAAACATTGAGGATATTCTTGCGTATTCAATTGCTCAAAAGGCAGTGACCAATCTTATTTAAAAAAATTTAATTACAAAGATATTAATATGTATATTAATTTAATATAATTAATTAAAAAGTAAATTTTATTAAAAATAGTATTAATTTTTTAATATGAATGAATCAGTATTAATATATAGATTAATACGTGACTCTATTTATGTACAATAAAACTCATCTTATTATTGATAGTATACCTTAGCTATTGTTCCTACATGTATTATCTTGATAAATAGTAGAAAGGATCTACCTTCTAACTATGTAATACCAACCTTCCACTCTGTAAATGTTATGCTAGCTTGATTAGAAGAAAGAAAAAAGAGTTAAGGAGATAGCTCATCCTCTTCCTATGTGATTTTGAGAAAATAAATATCTTAATATTCTCATAAATCTTATAGATTAAAATTATTTATGTAAATTATAATTTTAAATTATGTATAATCTTTTAAAATAAATAATATTTGTAGTTAGGATAAAGCTACTTTTGGATGTTGAACTGAATTGAGATGAAAGTTAAAAGTTGAATAAAATATTATTAGAATATTATTTTTTTAATATTATTATTATTTTAATATTTAAAAAATTTGATTTTTTTATTATATTTTATGTTAAAATTTGAGAAAATTGTAATGATTAAATAAAATAATTTTAAAAACCAAACTGACCTACATATATATTTTTTTAAAATGAATAAATACGAGAGTAATAAATTTTATTTTATTTTTTAAAAATATACACAAAAATTACACGCTCCAATGCAATTGCCAATAGCATTAGTACATTACCCATCTTTCAATAACATAAATAACATGAAGTAAACCATCTTGGATTCTCTTGCATTCTAATATTCTATCCCTCAAACCGAAATGGGCGAAAATAAACGAAAACGCGGTCGTAAACCCAAAACGCCGGCCGAAGAAAACAAGGATTTCCTGTACACTACCGCCAAAGCAAACGATGTCGCCTCTGGACCCTTCTCCGTTACCGTCCCCGCCACCGAAACTACAGCAGAGCCTAAAGATCTCTCGCCCTCCCGGCGCGGCCGCGGCCGTCCCCGCAAGGTCAAGAAGAACAAAAACCCGCGCCCCAACATAGCGGCTTCTCCAGAACGCCGGGGTTCCAGACACACGGAGCAAAACGGCGACTTCGCGCACCCAACGTCTGCAACGACGACGATGGCGGCGATTACTACCACTGCGGTCGTCTCGGAGCCCGTGAGTTGGGAGACCGTTGTTAAGGTGGTGCCTTCCATGGACGCGGTTGTGAAGGTGTTTTGTGTTCATACGGAGCCCAATTTCTCGCTGATGTGGCAGAGGAAGAGGCAGTACAGCTCGAGCAGCAGTGGCTTTATCATTGGGGGTAGGAGGGTCTTGACCAATGCGCATTCGGTGGAGCACCATACCCAGGTGAAGTTGAAGAAGCGGGGTTCAGATACCAAGTACTTGGCAACGGTTTTGGCAATCGGGACTGAGTGTGATATCGGTAATGGGAAAGTGTGGATTTTCACTTGGTTTTGAACTAATTTCGTATCTGGGTTTGGTGTCTTTCGGATCGAGTTGCATTTTTTTAAAAAGATAATTGATGGCATTTTGTTGAATTCCAGGCTACGATAGATATGCAAATGTTAGGTGATATTATTAAGTGTCACTTCTATGCAACAACAATGCTAATGAAAATGTAATCATTAAGGAAAGGAGAAAAAGGGTGATTACCATCTACGATCTATCTATCAAATACTGCAGTAAATCCTAATTTGCACTTTTCTGTTTTGGTTGAAATGAACATATGAAAGTGGAAATCAAATATTAATGGTTCATGCAGCCGCAGGTCGCGTCCGCAAAGTTTTTACGAGTTTTGTTGAATTGATGCTTAGCGATAGTATTGGTGACTAAAACTGTTAATGGTTCATGCAGTTATGCTAATGCTATACTTATGCGATCTCCGTGTCTGTTTTAATTAAACGAATGTTTAGAAATAGGATTGATGACTAAAATTTTAGAACGAATATTTATAGAGTATTGGTGATTCACTTGTAGAAAAAATGAAGTAATTGGTAACTCATCTAAATATATTAGTTTGAATTCATGCGTAATTTAATTGAAAGGGCGCTCTTACACCCTCACCCCCCACCCCCCACCCCCCCCCCCCCCTTTTCTTATGCTTCAGCGATGCTGACTGTGAGTGATGACGAGTTCTGGGAAGGAGTTTCGCCAGTGGAGTTTGGAGATTTGCCTGCACTCCAAGATGCCGTAACTGTTGTGGGCTATCCGATTGGGGGTGACACAATCTCTGTGACAAGTGGTGTTGTGTCGCGCATGGAGATACTCTCTTATGTTCACGGGTCAACAGAACTTCTTGGGTTGCAGGTTATAGTCCTTTGAATTTGCCTTCTTTTATACTTCTTTTTTTACATGATATATGCCTCCTATTAATTGACATTCCTTCACTGCCCCTTGTCTATGACATGCTTTTTTCCCAGATAGATGCTGCAATAAACTCTGGAAATTCTGGTGGGCCTGCCATTAACGATAGAGGAAAGTGCGTGGGCATTGCATTTCAATCTCTTAAACATGAATATGTGGAGAACATTGGTTATGTCATACCAACACCAGTTATTATGCACTTCATTAAAGATTATGAGAAAAATGGGGCATATACAGGTACCTCAGGGTGCAGTTCCACCCCATCTACTAAAAAGAAACCCTTGAATAATATAGCTAAGAATAAATTTTTGTCTATTGCAACAAAAAAGGTTACCATTTGTATATTGCTGCATCCATGAAATTTGATCAACAGCTGTAGAATGTGGACAATGCTGAACTTTGAGGTTATTTTCTGTTTGTCGAATTATTGAATTGGCTTCCATAATTTTAAATTTTTTTTTGTTTGCTTCATTGTGATAGGGTTCCCAATTCTTGGAGTTGAGTGGCAGAAGATAGAAAATCCTGATCTACGCATGGCAATGGGGATGAGACCTGATCAGAAGGGTGTCCGTATAAGAAGAATTGAACCCACAGCTCCTGAATCTCAGGTTCTGAATCCATCTGATGTTATCTTGAGTTTTGATGGGGTTAATATTGCTAATGATGGAACAGGTATATCCCACCCTTCCCCTAGAAAAGAAATAATAATTTAAGATCATAATTCATTGTACCATTGTGTTCTGTATTTTTTCATGCTTGCTTGATTCTACCCTTATGCATTGTTTGGGTCTCAAGAAATGAGTTTTGCTACATACAAGCACAGTCGTGCACTAATCTGTGTACCAATACTAATTTATTCATACTTAAAATTTAAATTAACACTATTTTCAATAAAATCTAGTTTTTGACCAATCACATCATATTGGTGCACAGATTAGTGCACAATTGTGCTTGCAACTATATTTTTTTCAACAAATATATACTATGAGGAATGATAAACTTGCCAATGATAACCTTCGGTAGAAATTCGAGAGAAGTTGATCAATTTTTTTTTTCAAAGTTTTCTAATGCATTGAAGGTTTATTTTATGTTCATTTGGATACACCGTCATGTGGCTGTCAAAAGTGTGACTCCTATAAGATTTTTGGATGCTTGCTATATCTCAAGTTCCTGTCAATTGGAGATACGTTCACCAAATAATGGGTGAAGTTGAACGTAGGTGTGATTAAGTGGCGGTTGATGGCTGGGAAACTATCGAAAGTGAATTTTAAAATATCTCTAGTTTGGGTTCATACAAGAGTAAGAGAGGAATGCTAGAAATTGAACACAGGCAGGAAGTTAGCTTTAGCAGCGGCTAAAATAAAGTAGCTGATTGAAATGATGGTCGTGTGAATACAACATTTGACCCAATTGCTACCATTTCTTCTAATTAAATTAAGTGCTCCCCAGAGGATCAGAGGACAGCTGAGAAAAGGTTCGTTGGGTTGATATGTGAGACCAACAATGCAATTGATAGCAACATTTAAAGCTTGTCTGAAGTACTTAGGCTTTGCACCTCATGCTCTGTTGTATAAGTTGTGATCTGGAAGTAACATGGCCACTCCTATGTTGATAACTATTAGTGTACTGTTTTTCCCCTGTCCTATATGTTTGTTCCACCTTTTTTTTGAGAAGAGGACGGATCTTTGTTCCACCTTACCAAGGATAGTTCATGTTTAGTTTTTGGCAATTGTTTTAGCAAAGCTAGATTTTCTAATAGTTAGTTTAAGTTTTACTTTTAAATTTACCTATCAAAAAAAAAAAAAGTTTTACTTTTAAATTTCCTAGTCTGGTGAGAATGCCTATTAAGGATTGCTTTTTTTACTCCTTTTAGTTCCATTCCGGCATGGAGAGCGCATTGGTTTCAGTTATCTTGTATCTCAAAAATACACGGGGGATTATGCTTTGGTAAAAGTTCTTCGTGATTCAGAGGTACTTGAGTTCAACATAAGACTTGCAGCTCACAAGCGGCTCATCCCAGCACACATCAAGGGCAGGCCGCCCTCCTATTTCATTATTGCTGGATTAGTTTTTACCACGGTATCCGTACCCTATCTTCGTTCTGAGGTGTGTATCTAAGTCTGAAACAACCCTGTTTTCCTCTGAATCTTATTCTGTTTTCTTCATTAATTTTGCTGTATTTTTAGAGAACTGGATGAAATCAATTTCTTGGGTTTTTATATGCATATGCATGCACCTGTGTGACCTTTTATTTTGTTAATTCCAATATTTCCAGCTTGATGTGACCATATAACTTATATCCATTGATTAATTTGACTGAGAAGAATGAGCTGATAGGTTTTTGAATGAGATTAGATTCTGCAATTTATAAGTTCGAACAAAACAAAAAAAAATCCGTTCCAAATATATAAATGGTCAAAATGTATTCACCATCATTGTTGTCCTTGTTATGATCCTGGCTCTATTTCAATCAGTCGGGTGTTTCTTAGCCCAACATCCACTCTTTGCCCTTCCCATTTATCATCTTTATAGATAACAAGTGAACTGTGGATACTCAAACCTCTAGGTTTTTTTTGTATGATTTGGTGGCAAATCAACGCTACACAAAGCTGAGGCTTATTTTCTCTTTATTATTTTTTGCATGTTGTGCCCATCATGTATGCTCTGATTGTGGAATCATTTGTATATATAGAATGTCATCATATTTACTTATAAAGAGGGAAAAACTATAAAGGGACATTTAGTAATCAGGAATACAATATTTAAGGGTGTGAACCTAGTGATGATTTTCTACAGCAAATGGGATCCTAAGAGAAGTAAACTTCATGCTTGGGTCTATAAGAGTGATTTCTCTGTAACTTCTAAACGCCTGGGTTTTTTTCACCATCTCCAGTATGGAAAGGATTATGAATTCGATGCTCCAGTCAAACTGTTGGACAAGCATCTACATGCAATGGCAGAATCAGTAGATGAACAGCTTGTTGTTGTTTCTCAGGTTACTCTTGTTGTCTCTCCGGTCATTTTTCCCATTTCATTTCATTCGATTTCACCAGATGTAATGCAAGAAACTCATTGCTCTTTTTCTCAAAATTTGTCCTAGGTCCTTGTGGCTGACATTAATATTGGATATGAGGATATTGTTAATACTCAGGTCAGGAAATACGGGCAAAGCACACATTGTGTTCTAAACTTGCTGAAATAACTTCTGAGTGCACTTCTTAACATGTTTTCATCGTTTGTATTTCTAGGTTCTTGCTTTCAATGGTAAACCTGTAAAGAATCTTAAGAGCTTGGCCTGCATGGTAGAGAGTTGTGATGATGAATATCTGAAGTTTGAGCTGGAGTACCAACAGGTTCTGTGTCCCCCCTCCAACCCCCTCTGCGCTCGCTTGTGCATTCTCTTAACTTTGACAAGTTTTAAACTTTGTGCAGATAGTGGTCCTACACACAAAGACTGCCAAATCAACAACCTTAGATATTTTGACTACACATTGTATACCTTCTGCAATGTCCGAGGACCTCAAAACTTGAGAGAAGATTGTGGGGAAGGTACAGAAGATTGCATCGTTATAAGGAAAGGGTAGAGCAAGATGCAGAAGATGCTACTCAAGTAGCTGTTCTTGTAGTTCATCTTATTCTTTGGCCCCGCAGAAATGTACCGTGACCGTGGGGTTTGCATTACTTGCTTTAACGTTTGGATCTGAATTAATGGGCTTCATACGTTTTGTGATTACGAGTAGAAGAATATATGGAGATGAAGGCTGGTTTCCCCAGATCCAGAAACATCTAATGATTCGCGGCTTTTTATATTTTGTTGGTTTCGAACCCCATCAATTCATAATAGAATGTGACAGATTTTGATTAACAAGTAATGTCTTCATATGGCCTTTTTGTTGACGGGGGAATGAAATTAAGTTTGCTTGTCTTCCTCCTGGTAAATGAATCCTGCTGTTTTGTCTTATAGTATCATAGCCCAGATGCAAATGTGGCTGTTTCCCTGGTACGACGCAAGTAACGTAGAAACCTTTGGGCTTGGGAGTATGCTCCTTCCAGTCTAAGGATCAAATACCTTTGGGCGCAAATAATCTTTAAGGGTTATCGAGATTTTTTTCCTTGAATTATCGAGGTGTGTTTACTAGAAACTCCTTGCGGAAGGCTTGTATACTCCTTGGATTAGTCGGGACATTCTTGAACACTTGATGCCAATAAATAAATTAAAAAAATGAAAAAAAAAAAAAAAAAAGAACTTTGGGCGCCTCCATTTATGCCAATCAAACTATCTACCTTGCAAAACTTGGGCTTCTTCATTTGTACAAATCGAATTATCTACGTTGGAGTGAGATGTAAAGACTGCTATTATGTTTTGTAATCTCTCTCAGACGTTGTAGCTTTTTACTTTTAATGAATGACTTATCTTGTTGAGAAAAAAAACGAAAAAGATGTAAAGACTGCTGACTACCGACGTCTCATATCAAGCAGGATGTTTTCTCGCTAGCTTTGCTGGTGGGGAAAGGTATAGGAGCGTATTAGATGCGGGTGTGTGCGGTACTGCTCCCTGTCGGGAGTTTGAATGAGCCTGGAAATTTGGCTGATAGAAAGTGATCTCTCCACTGTCTGTGGGTTTACCTTGGAGTAGGGATGGAAGGGTCCGGAAGGCCGAGGCCAAGCAGAGGGAAGAAGGTAATCACGTTTTGACCATTTACATTTGCATTCGTAATGTTGTAATATATGATGTGCTCTGATCAGCGACCATTAGCCAATTCATCACGATTCCCTATAATGCAAACGAGGTGCTGCACAATTTGTAGCATGCTTTTTTACACGATGCCTTACATTTTCCCTCCCTCTGTTACGGTTTTATAGCTCTGCAATAGAGGGGCTTTTTGGGTGGTAGATGGTGATTCCAGGCTCTCGACAACATAGTCTTCTCCGATCTCTTCTTTTGCTTTTCCCCATAATACAGTGTAGAAGCCGATGGATATAATCGTTGCTCCAAAAAGACTGTAAAATGCAGAAAAAGTTGCAAATTCAATCAAATAACAACAAACAGTTAACAAACTAGAGCATTTAAAAAAAAAAAAAAATTATTGAAGTTCTAAATTTTCCAAAGATGAAGATTGCTGGTCAATCTAGTGACGTGGGACCATTCCATTTGTTTTAGGCTCCATTTAGGAGTTGGACTAGTCTAATATTTAGCTGAATTTAACATATGAACACTCAATTTTTAAATCACTAAATTTATTTCAATTCAAAATCTTTTTACTCATGAGACCCACAGCCACTTTCAATTCAACATCTTTTTACACGCGGGACCTATATATTTTTCAACTTTTCATAAAGGAAAATTCTTATTTCATCCTTACACTTCACACACCACATTTATTTTAATTTTTTTTCATTTTTTCTATAATAAATATGTAATGTGTGGATGATAAATAGAATAATTCAATTAGTTTAATAAGAATAAAATGAAATAAAAAATAAAAATAATAAAAAATAATATTTTAATATATAAAATGTGTGGTGTGGGATGATGTGTAGCATTCCTCTTTCATAAATACATGTAAACTCATTTTAACATCTAAATACATTTAAACTCATCTTAGGTGGGTTTCACAAAATTTATCCTACTATCTCAACTTACTATTATTTACAGAGAACTCAATTTATCTCAACCCAGCTTAACATCCCAAGAAAGCTACGGCCTTGTGTGCGTTACAACTTGTTCTAGACATTGCGTTAGCTTTTTGTTAGTGGAAGCAGAAGTTTTTGGCACTATAATGCTAAAAATGAGACAGCAAACAAAACCATGTAAGAAAATTAAGGACAGAAACGAGAGTAGCTTCTTCGAGCAATTACGTTAGCTTTGTTGCTTTTGACGTTTTGGAATTTGAGGGTTAATTAGAACTAAAATAAGGAAAAGTCTCATCTGTTTTCATACCTGCCAAGATGGAGAGTATCACCAAGGAACATAACACCCATGGCAACAGCAATGGCAATGGACAGGGGCTTGAAAGTTGCTACATAGACAGGTCCCTTCACGCGCAATGCCCATGCATGAACTGCATTGTTCACAAATGACCCAAACAGTCCCTAGACACACAAGAGCCACATTAAGACTTAAAGAGAAAGGTAATTAGGCTGTTTTGTTTTGCTAATTACACCCTACCAAAGTCTTGTGTTAGCTTCTTACCGAGCACACAACCGAGACCAATGCTATATTTGACTTCAATCTCCAAGCATTTGAATCTTTTTCTGCAATTACAGCTACAATTGCAGCTATGATGCTCACACATAAATTGTAAAAGAATATCACAGTTAGTTCGTTCGGGTACTCCTTCATAATTTGTGCCTGTAAATAACATGGTATAAGGTTCAGATTGATTTCTACACTACCTGCAAATCTCATTTGAGGTAGACATTGAAACATGCTTTGAAATTGGGTTCAAAAAACAAATAAACTGAACAAGAAATTCACCTGAACAATGTACCATAGTGGAACCAAAATATATTCGGCTGTAAGTAGTAGGCCACCAATTACCCAATTTGAGTTTTCTGAGCTTAAAGGTTGAGATAGTGAAAGGGATGCTGGGTGAGCAATGACGATCGGAGGACCTTTGAAGAGAGTCACTACAAATGCTCCTGATACTGATACTATGGTGCCCAAGATTTTAGCCAAACTGCTTGCGCTTCTCAGAGTTATCTTTTCCATCCTTTTAATGCCACAAAAAGGAAATCAAAAAAGCAAAAAAGAAAGAGATGAAGGAATGATAAAAACAGCTTACTTAGCCAAGAAAAAAGAAAAAAGAAAAGAAAAGAAAAGAAGGAATAAAAGTTGCTAGTGGTCCACTTTGACTTAACACTTTAACTGATAAGACTGCTCATCGAATCATCGATAGTTCAATACTTGCATCCACAGCGGTCAAGGGGTCATTTTCTCGGGGCAACCCAAGAAGTTAACTAGGCAGAACAGAGTTACATCAACCCTTCCTCACTGTCATGATTCAAAAAGCAACTCTCTTCAACTTTATCAGAAGGCAAACAGGATCTTGATGATATTTTTTTCTGGATATCCATTTGATCTTCCAACACTTGAGGGTATTTTTGGTAACTACATTGAAATAGTAGGGAAGAACCTGAAAAGTATGGCAAGTATGAAGGTGAAAGCTGGCACCAGGTTGCTGATGGCTGAAGCAAGCGTTGGAGAGCTAAAATTGATGCCTGTATAACCCATAATCTGAGATGAACTCCTGCACCCAACCCGACAACAATACAAATGGAAAAATAGAACTAGAAAAGAAATCGGAATTAAGAATTTTTTTTTGTTTTTACACTGATATAAACAAAAACAAGCTCAACTGATCCAACAAAAATTATGGGTTTGTTTTGTAGATCATAGCTGCATGTGTAAAATAATAACTGTACCCTATGATCCCAAGAAGGCCAATTTTCGACAATATGGTAAAATTAAGTGGTGGAAGCACTCTTGATCTGCAGAGACATACGAACAGGAACACAGAAACTATTAGCCCATGTCCAATTCACCTTTTTTATATTAGAGAGAGAGAGAGAGAGAGAGAGAGAGAGAGAGAGAGAGAGACCTTCGGGAGACAAAGGGTGCAGGAAGGAGGACTATAGCAGCAATAGCATAAGCATAAACAACAAAGACATGGTAGCTCATCCCTTTCAACGTGGCTGCCTTGAAGAGTGTGTTTAAGCCCACGTTGGTGCACTCCATGGTCACCATGGCCGTGAATGGCAGCGCATCCTTGTAGCAATACCCCCCAACCATCTCTCTCTCTTCTCTCCACTAGAACACAGGCTCGGAAAGACAAACAGGGTAAGTTGTTAGTGCTAAGAACTTGATAAATACAAGAGTAGGGGCGGAACTATCATTGGTCGCTTGTCACTTGACAACGAGAGGGCATATGTTGGATTGCTGGTTTGGTACTTGACAAAAAGGACGGTATTGCTACTTTATTATTGCTGCCAATAAGACGTTTTTTTTAATTGTTTTTTGGGCAAATGAATTATGGAAGTGTGAAAAGGATCTCCCCAATTATATATTAACCTGTCAACTTCCTTTCGTGTGACATTATCAACGTCATAAATTAATCAAGAGCAAGGTAGGCTAGATAGTACAGGTACATCACTAAACAACGGTTTTTGTTGCTTCCAAGTAACTACCAAATGAGATCTAGGAATTTTGAATAATATTAATTATAGTCATAGAGTGTAAATATTATGTAGTTATTTTGAAAAAAAATAAAGTTTACTATTAAAAAAATTAATTTCTTACCATGTGAGTCCTTGTATTTATTCATTTTTTTCAAAGTGAGTGTATAGTGCTTGAGTATTCATAATTACAACTATCATTTTTTTTTTGAATTTTTTGTTTTTTGTAAAATTACTTGTGTAAACACTTGGAGCTTATCTTTTTTTTTACTCTGATAAGAGTAATATTACATATAATCGTGGAAAATAAGCGTCACATAATCATTTTGAAAAATAATATGATTTATTATCACAAAATTATTATTTTTTCAGTCGCTTTAAAAAATATGAGTAAATACAAAACGTATATAAAAAAATAATTTTATAATAATAAATCCTACTATTTTTAAAAATAATTACACAATATTTATATTTCAAGATTGTATATAGCATTACTCTTACACATGGCATCAAGTTGTAAACTTCCATATTTTGTGAGGTCACTTTGTTGAGACTCTCTAAAGGCAAAGGAGCCATAAAAATTAGGGTTCCGTTTGATTATACAGATAAGATGAGATGAATTTTTTTTAATTGAATAAAATATTGTTATAATATAATTTTTTAATGTTAATTTTGTTTTGAGATTTGAAAAAGTTGAATTATTTATTATATTTTGTGTAAAAATTAATAAAAATTATAATGATGAAATGAAATGAGATAAAATGTTTTAAGTAATCAAATGGGGCCGGCCTAGTTTGGATTGAGAGATGGATGAGATGAGATGTGATGATTTTAAATAAAAATAAATAAAAGTTGAATAAAATATTATTACTATTATTATTATTTTAAAATTTAAAATAATTAAATTATTTATTATTTTTTATATAAAAATTTAAAAAAATTATAAAGATAAGATAAAATGATGTGAGACCAGCTCCCACCTCCCAATCCAAACCAGGCCTAGTCTGACTGCAACATGAAAGAAAACTTGTATTTATCGTACTCATGACACAGCACAAATAATTGAAGCTTTTAAGTCAATAATTAAAGCTTTTACAGCCATGTTTCCTGTTAAAAGCATTGGATTATATGGCAAGATGGGTATGGGAAACAATATATCAGTTACCACACAATAATCTTCATTCCTGGGTTAAGATAATGCGTTATAGCGTAACCATGAAAGTGAGTTTGACGAGATGGGTGCTCCCACACAGATGAGGCCGAGAGTCGCAGAATAGATAAATTTATTTATTTATTTTAAACATTTTTAAAATTTATTGAATATTCTAAAATTAAAATTAAAAATTTATTTAAAAAATGTTTACTTAACTATTAAATAAAATAAATATAAATAAAAAGAAAAAAAAAATTAAATCGGTGGGCCACGGTGACCACCATCTGTGTCTGTGTGTGATATAAGCAACTGTTGACAAGATATACGATGTCACCGTTTCCAAACAACTCTTTGAAAAGCGATGAAAGGTAGACGTAGAGAGAGAGAGAGAGAGAGAGAAGATAAAAGAGGAATTAATCAGAGCAAATCCAAAATTTTTAACTAGGACCCCGGCAATAACTATTCTTCGAGTTAGATCAGCAAGAGATGATGACACAGAAATTCAGGCCATCTTGTCTTTGTTGGCCACTAACTATACATTAAAAGACTGGCTCAACGCATTATTAATTGCGTATTGTCCTAAGTTACATACTATTTAATTCTATAATTTCTGGAGAAACGGAAGAATGATCAAATGTTTGCAAGCATTGACCATATAGCTCTATCTACCAATAAATGTTTGGCCTTGGGAAGTTTGCCTTGCTCTGAACTTGAAAAGTTGAAATACCTTTGAGGTATTAGATTGCGAGTTGGCGCTGAACAATCTTTAACCAGCAAGCATTCATCTGTATACATCCATTTTACATGCCCTCGACCTTGTATCTTTGCAGTAAAGGGGTCTTTTCATTCCATGAGGGTCCCAAGCTACCAAAGCCACAATCCTCACACATTTTTTCTTCTTCTCTTGCTTTTCCCCATATAACAGCATAAAACCCAATTGATATTATTATTGCTCCAACGACACTGCAACAACATTAAGATTTAGAAAAGGCAAGTGAACTTTGAATAGATATACATGACAAGCTAGTAAAAGCAAATGGCAGTTGCTGCTTTGAACTGATTTAAATGTTCAACTCCCAAAAATTGATAAGAAAAAAGTAATGAGAGAGAGGATTCTGTACCTCCCGAGATAGAGAGCATCTCCAAGGAATATTACACCCATAGCAGCTGCAATGGCAATTGACAACGGCTTGAATATTGATATATACACAGGTCCCTTCAAGCGAAGTCCCCATGAGTGAACAACAGTTGCGAAGGTTAAAGAAAATCCCTGCTCACAGAGAATTCATCAGGCCAGACGTTACCAAAAGGCTGCTTTGCCATGGTGGTCGATTAGTTTCTTACCGAGTATAAAATGGCAACCAGTGCTATATCAGGTTTTAGACTCCAAGCGCTCATGTTTGCTTCTGCCATTAAAGATACTGGTGCAGATATAATTGTCCCACACAAGTTGTATAAGAAGACCACAATTATCTCCGATGGATACATTTTCATAACTTGAGTCTGTAAAACGCTACAAAATCTAAATTTAGCTTCTTTAAATTGTAGAAGAGTAGTGCAATACTCTGTCTAGGGAGTACTCGAAAGTTGAAACGAAAAATCACCGTGGAAGGTACCTGAACAATGTACCAGATTGAAACAAGAAGGTACTCAAGAGCAATTAAAAGCCCACCTATCACCCAATTCGTTTGTGATGAGCCCAGACTAAATCGAAGTGAAAGGGATGGTGATTGAGATGAGGTCGATATGAGTGTGGGGCCCTTATAGAGAACCACTACAAGTGCACCTGATATTGATACTACAGTGCCCACGACTTTAGCCAGAGTACTTGCCCTTCTCAAAGCTAACTGTTCCATCCTTTTCGAAGCACCCATTTAAGGTTAACAGGAGAGGAAATAGAAAGTTCAGATGACAGTTACCAAAAAGAAATGGACTAAGCAAACTCAGTGACTGAAGAACTGACTTCATGGACCTACTGTTTGCATGATTAACAACAATCAAACCAAATTAATGCATCTGGTACTACACATCTATGAGAAGGGTTAAAGGTTAAAACACAATAAAAGAACAATCACTCAGAAATACACGAAGTAGGAGAATGAAAAGTATGATTACCTACATTATATTTCATTACACAGTCCATTTCGTAATTCTTGGAGCCCCCACATCGTCCCATAACAAATCATGCAGTGCCATCACAACGCCTAATTAAAGATCATTCTATGATATGTATCTTTATAATCAACCAATCAAACGAATTGGTGCATCAAAAGCAAATTTAATAGGGAGCAAAAAAACGCCTGCACATACGAACAATCATATATGCCTAATGACTTTCGCAAGGAAAAGGCTTTTTCCATTATAATCATTGAAATGGCCGGTGATTTAAAAACTCCCCTCCACTAACCACAAGCCCACCCTTAAGAGACATATTAAGATACAAAAAGATTGCACATAAACTCACAAATTAATATGATTCTATAGAATCTATTAGATCTATTTTATAATAAAATTAATTTTACAATTTGTCGAACTATATCAGTTTGTGGGTTTATTTTATGTAAACACATTAGATTGTGTAACCAGTTTGTGATTAAAGTATTTTCCTTATATAAAATACAAGTACGATATTATCTATACAAAGTAAAATGTTGAAGGGGCTTAAAATGAAAATAGAACTCCAAGCAACGGTAAGAAAGAATGGAGAAACCTGAATATGACAGCAAGTATGAAAGTAAAAGCCGGTGTGAGGTTGCTGACAGCTGAAGCCAGAGTCGGCGAACTGTATTCTATGCCTTTGTATCCACATATCGTAGATAGATACCTGCCCTAATTACATTGGTCATCCAACATAAGAAAAAGGATTCCCTTTTTGTTTCTTCTTCCCATTTTAAATATCCCCAAATCTCAAAAGAAAGAAAGAAAAACTAGAACAGCTTCCTGTGAATCATTTTCTTACCCAAGCACACCGAGGAGGAAAATTCTATAGAGGAGGGACCACTCCAACGTAGGAAGCCCAGTCGTTCTATATGCATCAGATCAGAACCAGTAAGAACAAATATTCTAATATGCATTTCCAATTGGCTCTATGAAAAATTATTGTATGTAGCATGCAGGGCGTAGAGACGAATCAGGTTAAGAGACAGACCGGCCAAAGATGAAGGCCAAGGGGAGGAGAACAAGGGTAGATACGGCGTAGGAGTAAGCAGTGAAGACTTGGTAACTCAAACCTTGCAGAGTGGCTGCTTTGAAGAGGACGTTTAAGACGACATTGGTGCACTCAGAAGCAACCATGGCAAAAAATGGCAGAAAATCCTTGTAAAAATAGCTGCTCCCTGCCATCTCTCTGATCTCTCTCTCTCTCTCTCTCTCTCTGAATTTGCTTATTTCTTTGCAGCATCATTGAAATTTGCACATTGTTTTACAGAAAAAAAAGACCTCCCAATAGTTTTTTTGTGACATCATTAATGCATCCAAGACCAAAGTGTCCCCTCATGGGTTGTTTTAAATCCTGATCATGAAGAAATGGTTGACAGTTAGGTAGCGGGTGAACGGTGACGGGAAGCCTGGGATGTACAAAAATACCCGGACCCGGACATCGGATCCTGTCGGTTAAAAGTGGTGTCAGTATTTAAAATTCAGAAGTTATAACCCATTTAAGAAAATATTAGTCGGATATTGAATATTTGCTCCTGCTCAGCTACGTGACTTTTATATCACAATTAGAATTGCAAATATATCGACAAGCGTAAACATGTCTTCATTTTGTTTGACGCTTTTTTTTTTTGGGAAGAGTTTGGCACATTTTTTTATTAGAGAAATGATATTTATAGTCGTGATTGTATAAACGCAGTATAATCTCTTTAAAAAAATGAATTAATATAAGACAGATACGAAGAAAAACTAATTTTTTAAATCGTGTATCACATTTTTTTAAGCGATTGTGTAACATTTATACACTTCACAACTATATGTAGCATTACTCTTTTTATAATTATATTTAATTAAACACACAAGAACCAGATTATGTGAAAAACGTTAAAGTTTGTTTCAACATTTGAAATATCTCATAATAGTTGCAAAATGATTTAAATTAACATGATTTATTAGATTTTAAAAAATGAAAAAAAAGTTAAATAAAAATATTATTTAAATATAATTTTTGAATATTATTTTTATTTTAAAATTTGTAAAAATTGTATTAATTTTTTTTATTTCAATAATAATTAAATAATAATTAGATAAAAAAAGTTAAAAATTAGAAATTAGAAAATATTTAATATTTAAAAATAAAATTATGAAAAATTTTAATTATGTATCTCTTGTCTATGTCCAAACGTACCTAACATTCTCATGCGATTTCAATATTTCTCTATGCGACAAGGGTAGGTGACTTTATGTTTAAATAAATAATTAAAAAATAATAAAGTCATGACAGAAGAACAAAATTTCTCTATTTACTTTAGGCCGATCATAAACCATTGTACCGCAAGAGATAATGACACAGAAATTCAGGCCATCTTTTGTCTTGGTTGGCCACTAACTATGGATTAAAAAATAAACGAAAGACTGATCAATTGGAAGCAAGACTTGACCATAGGGCCCAAGCCATCTAACAATAATGAGGCCTTTAGGGCGTTGGCCTTGGTTTGCTCTGAACATGAAACACCCTGAGGTATTAGACTAGAGGCCTTCAACCTTGTATCTTTGCAACAAAGGGGTCTTTCCAGTTTCCATTCCAAGAGGGTACCAAGCTACCAAAGCCAAAATCCTCACTCATTTCTTCTTCTTTTGCTTTTCCCCATATGACAGCATAAAACCCAATTGATATTATTATTGCTCCAATAACACTGCAACAACATTAAGATTTCTGAAGATATATACACAAGCCAAGTAATTGCAAATAGCATTTGCTTGCTTTGCAAGAAAGTAATGAGAGCGAGGATTCCATACCTCCCGGAGATAGAGAGCATCTCCAAGGAATATTACACCCATTGCAGCTGCAATGGCAATTGACAAAGGCTTGAAGATTGATATATACACCGGCCCCTTCAGGCGAAGTCCCCATGAGTGATCAACAGCCATGAAGGACGAAGAAATCCCCTGATCACACAGAATTCCTCAGGTCAAACGTTACCAAAAGCCTGCTTTGTCATGGTGGTCGATTAGTTTCTTACCGAGTATACAATGGCAACCAGTGCTATATCAGGTTTTAGTCTCCAAGCATTCATGTTTGTTTCTGCCATTAAAGATGTTGGTGCAGATATAATTGTCCCACACAAGTTGTATAAGAAGGACACAATTATCTCCGATGGATACATTTTCATAACTTGAGTCTGTAAAACGCTACAAAATCTAAATTTAGCTTCTTTGAATTCTTTTATAGCAGTTCCACAGTCCACACATCTAGGAAGTACTTGAAAGGATAATTCACCATGGAAACTTGGAAAGTACCTGAACAATGTACCAGATTGAGAACATAAGGCACTCAACAGCAAGTAAAAGGCCACCTACGACCCAATTCGTTTGTGAGGAGCCCAGGATAAAAGGAAGTGAAAGGGATGGTAGCTGAGATGAGATCGATATGAGGGTAGGGCCCTCATAGAGAACCACTACCAGTGCACCTGATATTGATACTACAGTGCCCACGACTTTTGCCAGAGTACTTGACCTTCTCAAAGCTAACTGTTCCATCCTTTTTAAGCACCATAAGGTTAAGAGGAGAGGAAATAGAAAGTTCAGATGATAAAAGAAATTAAATGACTCAGCAATACACAAAGTAGGAGAATGGGAAGTATGATTGGTTACATTAAATTTCATTACAAAGTCCATTTCGTAATTCTTAGAGCCCCACATCGCCCCCAAAACAAATCATGCAGAGCCATCATAATGCCTAATTAAAAATCATTCTATGAGATGCACCTTTATAATCAACCAATCACACAATATGCCCTCCTAATGACTTTCGCATTATGATCGTTGAAATGGCCGGTGACTACTCTCCACTAACTCCATGCCCACACTTAAGACAAATATTATATAAACTACAAGGAAAATAGAACTCCAAGGATTAGTAAGAACGAATAAAGGAACCTAAAAATCACAGCAAGTATGAAAGTAAAAGCTGGTGTGAGGTTGCTGATAGCTGAAGCAAGAGTCGGCGAACTGTATTCTATGCCTTTATATCCACATATCTGAGCTCCATACCTGCCCTAACACAGATCAATCCAACATAAGAAAAATCCCCTTCTTGTTTCTTCTTCCCATTTTTCATTTCCCCGAATCTCAAGAGAAAGAAAGAAAGAGAACATTTTCTTACCCAAACAATCCGAGGAGGAAAATTCTATAGAGGAGAGACAACTCCAACGCAGGAAGCCCAGCATTTCTATATGCACCAGATAAAATCCAGCGAGCAAAAATGTTGGAGAATGTCTTTTCAATTGGCTAATGAAGAATTATTGTATGTATGTATGCAGGGAGTAGAGAATCAGGTTAAGAAACAGACCGGCCAGAGAAGACGGCCAAGGGAAGGAGAACAAGGGTAGATACGGCGTAGGAGTAAGCCATGAAGACGTGATAACTCAAACCTTTCAAAGTGGCTGCTTTAAACAGAACATTTAAGACAACGTTGATGCTCTCACAAGCAACCATGGCTAAAAAAAGGCAGAACATCCTTGTAAAAATAGCTGCTCCCTGCCATCTCTCTGACTCTTCCTGATCGATCTCTCTCAGTTATTGATTATATCTATGCAGCATCATTAAAATCTGCATATTTTTTAACAGAATAAAAAAAAAAACGAATAGCCTTTTGATGGGTAAACACTGACAGAGACCTGTCAAAAACTTGTGATCATACTTTTTTTTGAAATTATTTTCTTATGAAAAATGATATTTTATTTTATAAAATTTATTTATTGCGATATTACTTCTCTTGTTTAATTATCTCTTCTCTCCAACTTAAGTATTATAATCATAAATTTACAGAAAAATTTTTATTAAAACAATTATGACTTCGTTCTTTTTCTAATAAAAAATACTCAATTACTGTCCAGGAAAAAAATAAAAAAAACTCAATCAATTACCAAAAGCAAAAATATTTTTATAAGAAGTTGAACAGGTTTCTTTCAATTCATCCTGGATAACAATTACTGGAAGGATATCCAAAAGCTAATGATGCAGAGAGTAATTAGGATAAATTTACCAGTATCATCTCTTCCTCTTCCCTGCCATCCTCCTCAGAAGGAGTAGGAGTAGAAGTAGCAGAATTGTTATCTTTGTTGCAACTCTTGGAAACCACGTCATCCCTTTGTAATTCATTCCCCACCATGTCAGCTTCTTCTGAAAAAATCTTTTCACCCATAGATTATTCTTCTGCGTTTTCTTCTGGTTCTCGACTTCCTTGCCGCTTCTTTCAGTTTCATTGCCTCAAGCTGTTCACAAGAATCAGAAGCACAATTACATTAACTCAAGCCGATAGCCAATATGTCATATCAGATACACCACTAAATCGTATTTCATTCGAAACTAACTAGGAGGATGATCCTCTGTTTCATCATCTCGGCTTCCAGAACCGATATTCATGCAAAATTTCATCCTTTTCTTTGAAAAAAACAATAAAATTCGAACCCGAATTAAGTCCAATGGCGTTTCCCCAGTTCTCGACCAGCCCGACAAAGAGCAAAATGGCAATTTTTCATGTGTTGGTTACAATGGTATAATGTAATGGAGTTTTAATTGCAAAACGCGAAGTCACCCACATCCAAAATTTAATATAGTGGATTACTACAAATGCTCAGAAAGGGCACAACTTCCCAGATAAAATCTTCAAAAGTAACAGTGGACCGGATCAAGAAGCAACTTCTCGGCAGTCTTTCTGACCTTGGCCGGCGCGTTGTCACGTTGTCTACCGCGCTCGATTAGGGAGCGATGCTTGAGAGTGAGGGTTCCGCCATTACAACAGAAATGCCTTTTCTGGACCAAGTTTTTGATCTCAAGCAAAGTCATTCGCGTCGCGCCGTTGAAGACAATCGAAGACGAGGAACCAACAGCTTGCAAATTCTGCGAAAGAAAGAGAGCAAATGCGCGTTCAGTATAATCTCGACGAGGACTGCTACAGGTACCCGGCGATGGGTACCTGTTGCGGAATCGGCTGAGCCGATATAATTTCAAAAAAAAAAAAAAAACTACGACTCGAGGTGGGCCTCCTCAAAAACTGTAAATTTTTGAGGATGCAGTCTCTCCCCACTGCCGGTCGAAATCTCGACAAGTCACCTCTCGCTACATGTCCTCTTCCTCTTCTTCTACTTCTACGCCTTCTTCGACTTCCAATTCCCGACGATGTCCATCGCCGTTGGTTTCTCGGACGACTACGATGACGCCGATGCCTTCGGTATCGTCTCTGGCTAAACGTTCACAGTCAGTGGAGAGGAGGAGGACGGCCACTCCTCGGCCCAGTTCTCTGGACTCGAGAGCTGGGAGCGGCAATGGTGAAGTGTCCGCGGCTCAGAAGCTATTGTTCACTTCGGCGAGGAGCTTGTCGGTGTCGTTTCAGGGTGAATCGTTCTCGCTCCAAGTCAGCAAGGCGAAGCCTGCGCCGTCTCCATTGCCGAGCGTGAGGAAGGGTACTCCGGAGAGGAGGAAGGCGACGACACCGGCCAGAGCTGTCGATAAGACTGAAAACTCGAGGCTGGGGACGGATCAGCAGCGATGGCCTGCGCGATTAAGGCAAGCGAATTGTATGAGTAGGAGCTTGGATTGTACAGACGAAAGGAAAAAGGTTGGTGGACCCGGCAGTGTCGTGAGGGCGTTACAAAGTTCAATGGCGGATGTTAGGGTCTCTTCGTTTGACGGGAGATTGGGTTCAGAATCGGGAAGGCAGGATGAGGAAATGGGGAAATACACGACTGCAAAATTTTTTTTCCTCTCTGTGCTGTGCCCATCGACGACGACTCCTCCAACGGGACGACCTACTCCACCATCGACGGAAAGCAGCAAACGTTCCAAGTATCAAATCTTCCTCAATCGCAAATTTTTTTTCCTCTCTGTGCTGTGCCCATCGACGACGACTCCTCCAACGGGACGACCTCCTCCACCATCGACGGAAAAGCAGCAAACTGGGTCTCTTTCCAAATAGATTCAAGTTTTTGCTACGGTCTCTTTCCACCATCGACGTCGCAGTGCTCTTCTCCTCCACTTCCCATCGCCGGCATCCTCTCCACCATTTACAGAGCAGGTAAGGGAAATAAAAAGCTGAACAAAATCAAAATGGGTCTCTTTCCAACCAGAATTGAAATAAAAATTCATCAAACTTGACTAAAAAAACCCAGAAAGCTTCGGGAAGGAGATGATAAAGCTTGATCTCAGAGAGAGAGAAGCTTCAGTGAGAGAAGCAGTTATTATGTGTAAAATCAGTATTGGGTTTTGTAACAAAGAGAGAATGGAGCTTCGTTATTATCGGAAGGGGGGGGAGAACTGGTGTATACAAAACACACCGTTTCATTTGCACACGTGGAGGGACGTGTACGCAGGGGGTATGCATTGCCGGGTGTAAATAGACTTTTTTTTTTAAATAAAGTATTATTTTATACTGCACATTTTATATATTAAAATATTATTTTTTATTTTTTATTTTATTTTATTTTTATTAAATTAATTAAATTATTTTATTTATAATCTATATATTATATATTTATTATAAAAAAATAAAAAAAAATTAAAATAAATGTGATATATAAAATCTGAATTTTTATAAAAAAAAATACCTGAAATTCGAGGATCGTGAGATTTTAGGCACATGACAAATCTCCAACATCATACGACGTTGGATAAGAATCTGAGAACATTGAAGGCCTACTTTATTTGAGAGTGTGCCCCGACCCAATTGGAATGGTTCACAGGATAAATTGTCCACTAACTACAAACCAGCTAGCGATCAATCATCAAACGGTCCATTCTCATAAAATGCCGATTTTAAGACCACAATTTCAACTAAAAGCTAATTGGTGATATTAGTATTAAGTAATTACATCTTTTCTGGGCCGGTTAAATGCATGGATTATATGCTGGAGAAAAGTGTAGGATGAAAAGCTTTTTTTTTTTTTTTTTAAGAAAAAGTCAGGGCTCCATGTACGAGAGGAGTCCCTACTCCAATTTTATTAAAAATCCTTATTTATAGCGGAGGAAAACCGTGATTACAACCTGACGCATGGGGGATACAAAAAACCAAAACCCATGCGTAAAAAAACCTTAATAACCAACACATTCAAATACAAAGCCAAAAGAAAAAACAAGAACCTAACTCAAAACCAACCGATGACATGACAACCTGCAAAAAACAACAAGCCAGCCAAAATGGAGCATATAACAAAACAAATAGAAAGAACTTACCAAGCATAAACCTTACGAAACCTTTAAGTAAGGAAGGCCCAACTTATCCATGCGAATAAGGCCTCTTAAAAAACTGGGCAACTTCTGATCACCAGACCAATCAGAGTTCAAACCCTCAGCACCACTCTTTACTAAAAAATCACAACTGCATTACCTTCACGAAAAATGTGAGTCACAGTATAAACCATACAAGTAAGAAAAGTATGTAGATTTTTCCAAAAATCTTCTAGATACCAGTTGGGACAAGCATCCTTGGTGATCCAATTAACCAGGATGAAAAGCATGAAAAGACAAAGGATGAGAATCCTTTCAGAATGAAACAGGGATATGCTGGTTCAACTTTGAGCTCATCTTTGTCGGATACTTCGTACTTTCTGTACTCGACCTGCCGTTACACCATGGATATAAACCATAAAGTTTTTACTTTTTAGGGTGGCTTCTTTGAGCAGCTGGTAATGATAGTTTAAGAAATTCTGAAAACCATGGGGTACTTAAAAATTAGTGTCCGAATCTTTAAATGCTCCATTTCATAAATAGCGAACGTTTGTGTTGTAGATTCCAAATGGGACTTTATAAAGTGGTCACCCTCATGAACAGTGTCTGCTGATTGATTAGGAGAATTTTACGAGTTATAAAAACGGGGGGGATAAAATCGTTCTCTGCCGGCACTACATTTTCGAATTTTTGTTCGAGTCGAACGGCCTATACTCTAATCATATATTGCCAAGTCAAAAGCAAGCCAATTGGCACTTCAACAATTCCGGCAATCGCTTAATCCATTGTACTTTCCTCCTCGTTCCCCAATCCCAACCATTTCCAGAGCCATCTTGTATTTAAAACTTCATGTTCTCCCAACAAGATCGTTCTCTAGGCCTGTTTGCATGAAATCTCAAGATCGTACACAAATGAATCGAGTTTTCATCTGGGTGATCTTCTTTTCCTTTTTCCTCATCCTTCATATGACAAATTCTGTGGAGGACGAGGTTAAGAACTCACTCATATACTTTCTTTCCAAACTCTCCAACAATAATGTGGATCCAGGGCTCAATTTTCTTTGGAACTCAACCTGCAAGGACCAGTGGCGTGGTGTCTTCTGCGATCGTCGAAATGCTTCTGTGACAAAGTTACTTCTTTACTCGCTAAATCTCAATGGAAGTCTTGATATCACTTCTCTTTGTAACACGGAGTCCCTTGCACTTCTTTTTGTAACACGGAGTCCCTTTGCTGCATTTCATAATGTTCTAGCCCTCGATGGCAACAGTATTGACGGAGGAATCCCAGCTGAGATTTCGAACTGCAAGCAACTCACTCGCTTGCACTTAAGTGGGAAACAATTTTTTGGAAGCCTTCCCAGTTCGCTTGCCATGTTGGGTAATCTAAATGTTGCGCACTCCGACCTGTCTAAAATCACTCAGACGATATTTAAATGGTTTAACAAATTGTTTACATCTACTGGAATCTCTTTTACTGAATTTATACGAGATTATAAAAAATTCTATAAATTTCTCTCACTCTCTCACGTCCTTCTCTTCTCTCTGTTTTTCCACTACTATTACCCAACTGAGCTCTCCCTTTTATAGGAGAGAGCATCTATGAAAACTGATTTCGGTGCTGTAATTTGTCGGAGATTGGGGCGTCATCTACTGTAGACACTGTAGGTGGCGCCTAATATGCCAAATTGGAAAATGTTACTAAAATGGTTTCACACTGCAGGTGGTTTTCACACTAAAAGGACTGGATATTTCGAACAATAACGTCTCTGGTGAGTTGCCAGAGTTGTCCCGGATTTCAGGTCTGACAATGCTCCTCGCTCAAAACAACCATCTGAGTGGGAAGATACCCAAGTTTGACCTCTCCAGTTTTGACGTTTTCAACGTTTCCGACAACAACTTAAGCGGCCTTAATCCAGATGTGGGCGGCCGATTCTCTGAAAATAACTTCTTGGGCAATCCTGAAGTATGCGGAGATCCATTGCCAAAGAATTGTTCATCCCTCCCACAGGAATCAGACGACAAACCAAAGAGTCCCCCAACCAGTCAGATTCTTATGTACTCAGGCTATATAGTAGTGGTCTTGGTTTGTCTCGGGCTGATCGTTTTCAAGCTGTGCAAAAAAATAGATAGAGAAGAGGAAGAGGAGGTTGGTGCAAAGATGAAGGTAGTAGAAGTTGATGATAGTATCAGAAGGCACGGCATAATATCAAATGAGGACAAATCAGGTGTGAGCAGGTCAGAATATATGGATACCATATGAAAGTACGTTGGTTTCCTCCTCGCTGATGGTCCTTGAAAGCCCTGCTGTGAATGGACTAAAATTCGAAGATTTGCTCAGTGCTCCAGCCGAATTGCTTGGAAGAGGAAAGCACGGTACCCTTTATAAGGTCATATTTGAGAATGGGATGAATTTAGTTGTCAAAAGGATCAAGGATTGGATAATTTTAAGCAATGAATTTAAGTAGAGGATTCAAAGGATGGACCGAGTGAAGCACCCAAACGTACTGCCTGCTCTTGGTTATTATTGTTCCAAAGAGGAGAAGCTTTTGGTCTATGAATATCAGGAAAATGGAAGTCTATTCAGGCTTCTTCATGGTAAATATCACGCTTGCAATACCTTCTTTTATCTTTGTGTAGTTACTGTACTTACACTGTCATGATTCTGTATTGTTTGATATCTCTTGTATCGTGCTTGCTCTCAGCCTCATGAGAACTTCATCTACTTTTTTATTTTTTTGCCTTATATTTTTTAGGTTTCTAAAGTGCTAAATATTATACTCAGGAACCCACACGAGCCAAAAATTTGACTGGCAAACAGACTGGCTGTTGCAGCTAGTATTGCCGAGGCATTAGCTTTCATGCATCAAGAACTGAAAGAAGATGGGATTGCCCACGGTAACTTGAAATCCTCAAACATCTTGCTGAATAGGAACATGGAGCCTCGCATAAGTGAATATGGTCTTATGGTGATGGATACCCAAAATGGCTCATCTCTTCCCAACGCTGCTAGGACCAATAATGCTTTCAGAGCCTTCAAAGGAGACATTTATGGATTGGGTGTTATTCTTCTCGAGCTTCTTACTGGAAAGCTGGTGCAGAATAATGGAGTTGACTTGGCTGACTGGGTTCTCTCGGTTGTTCGAGAGGAGTGGACTGTTGAGGTCTTTGACAGGTCCCTGATCTCAGAAGGTGCAAGTGAAGAAAGGATGGTGAACTTGTTGCAGGTGGGGATTAAATGTGTTAATCAAACCCCGGATGCAAGGCCAAGCATAAACCAAGTTGTTGTCATGATCAACACCATCAAAGATGAAGAAGAGAGATCCATATCTTTTGACGTTTGAACCATTATAAAAGAGTAATCTGTTGCTTAGTAACGTAGGTTATCAGAACTTCAAAACATGCAAAGAAACTTTGGCCAAGGAAAGTTCGTTTTCCTCAAACCTAAATTTCGTTGTAACGCATGCATACTGCAACTTATTAGTGGAAAGTGATTCTCAAAAACTGCATGTTCAAACTTTTGAAACATTGCAGAAATATTAGATCCCTCAGAGGTAAGTGACCATAACTTGGTCAGCAATGATTCTTAACCCTCATAAACCAAGCAAAAAGCAACCTACCAATCCAATAACCGTCCTTTTGATTGAAAAAGAAAAAGTTGTCTAGAGGTGGGATTTTTTGAAATATTCCATAGCAATACGAACGAATTCAAAAGGACTAAAGAAAGTCTAAACTGCTATATATGCTGGATTACGGAGAAGAGATTGAAGAAAACAATATCTATGAATTTTTTTGTCTTTGTTGAGGAATAAATCACACGTTGCGTTTAGACAAGATCTTGAGCATATTTATAAGGTATGAACAAATCTCTTTAAACCTTTCTTTGAATAGGTTCTATGAGAAGAGTAGTTAAGCTTATAAATTTTTTCGTGATATCAAAATCTACCACAGGACGAATGGGGGCCACACTACTTACCCCGTGATAATGACTAAAAAAAAATATTGGCTTGTATGGATAGAGGTGTTGAAAAATAAATCTCACATCATCTGTAAATAAGATCTTAGACATATTTAAAAAATAAGAGCAAATATTTTTTTTAACCGATTTTATAAAATGAATTAAGGTTCATAAAATTCTTCATCTATTTCTCTTTGTTGGGTAGAGATATCTACCTTATTATCTAAATTATGGGAAAAAAGGGAACAGTGCTGATTCTTTAAGACACAACATAGATGCTAGGCATCTTTCTGGAAGGTTGAGACTCATTGTAGCTGGCAGGCCTTTGTTTTTACTTTGGAAAGACCTCTGCTTGGGTTGCTGTCCCGTTGGTTGCATGTTCAACATTGTTGCTATTGCTCAAGTGATTCCAAGCACGTATTGGTTATGATTTTGTTGGTGATTGGGATATCCTAAACATATTACCAGGCAGAAAAAATATTCATATCATCCAATATTCGTCAGATTTCTAAGTTCCCTCTTCTTTTGTGGGTAAAAATATATGAAAAATGTTCTTGGAAGAGAGAGAACAGGTAGCGTGCTGCACTTTGAGGAAAAATAAGGGTTTTATTATAATTTTAATGGGCTACTGGGCTTGTTTATGATAACTATTTTAAATTTTAAGATGGGGCCAAGGGAGAAATGAGATTTTAAAGTTTTTGGGTGGGCCATGAAGAGTTTTTAGTCAAAAATTTTAGGGACAGAAGCACGTGGCTTTGCCACTGACGTGGGCCAAGACCACATAATAAGATGGTTGGGGCGCAGGCCAGGACCAGATACAGGGATGGTTTAGCCCGATACACATTTTCTTTCAAAATTTTCTTTTAGAGCCGTTTTATTTATCATCATCTTACGTACCATATTTGATTATTTATTTATTTTTTATTTCTTCTTTATTTTTTTGAATAAAAATTTTATGTATAGTTATTTTTTTGTATTATTTTGTACATTTTATTAATATGATTAATTGTATATTATAAAAAAATTAATGCAACCAATCATATCAATAGAGTACACATAAAATATGTAAAAATAATTATACGTAACATTACTCAATAATATTTACTCATTATATATGAAGTCACTATACATTTCATTTCACTCGCAACAATTCTTTGCGATGATGAGAGCTTAGAAATCAAATTTGTATTAAATTTATTATTTTTATGTAAAAATTTAAAAATATTATAATAATTAAATGAGATAAAATAAGATGAGATAAGATGTTTACGGATCAAAACTAAGTCCGAGCCTACACTTTTACATTGACAGTTGAAAAAATGACCAGATATTAGTTGTTGGCACGAAGCTGGCTGGCTTGCATGATATCAACATTATATTATTCATGACATTGACCTTCGATGTTGGCCCATTAATTTATTTCTTTATTAAGAAAGAAAGCAAAAGAAAAAAACACACACACACACACAAAATATCAAACTGACGTTGACCCCTAACATGTTACAACCATATCCTCCATCGGTTCTTTTGGACACCGACTCCTGTGATAAGTGGAGGAAAGAAAGATTGTGGTGGAGGAAAGAAAGAAAATTAATAAAAATCTTATAGGATGGTCCCTGAAAATTAATAAAAATGCTATCCAAACGTGAGCAATTTGTAAAGTATTTTATTTCATTTTAATATGGTCCCAAATATTCAATTACTAATTACATACATATGTCATCCAAACATCGTTGTCCACCTAAGGGCACTCTCAATGAATTATGTAAAATTCATATTTTTGTAAAATTTGAAGAAAACAGTTTAAAATAGCTATTCAATGGATTATGTATTTTATTTCTAATATACAATTTGCTACAGTACCTCCTCCACATTTATAGAAGAGAAAATCTTTAAACTGGTGCCTCCTATAATATGTAATTATTGGAAACCAATGATAAGCTGACACGTAGGCGATATAACTTGAAGGAATGAAGCCGCACTACAGGGGATCATTCTGTTTTGCCCTATTTGTGTTTTGAGTTTCTCTCACCCGTACCCTCTGTGTTTCGAGTTTCTCTCACCCGTACCCTATCTCTCCTTTGCAACTCGGTCTCTCTCATTCGAGTATTCCAGCCCATCTCTGTTTTGAGTTTCAGCGATCCCAATCGGTGCTTCGCAACTCAGTCTTAGTCTCTCTCTTTCGAGTATTTTAGCGACCCCCAATTGGTCAGGTTTCGGCTTGCTCATTGGGAATACAAGACCTCATATGCCGCGCAGCAAGGGATTGGGTTCATTTGGACATACCCTCTCCCATCCCCCCCTCCCATTTCTCTCTCTCTCTCTCTCTCTCTCTCTCTCTCTCTCTCTCTCTCTCTCTCTCTCTCTCTCTCTCTCTCTCTCTCTCCGAAAGGCAAAAACCTTTGTGCCATTGGTCTCTCTCGCTTCTTCACTCTATCTCTGTTGTCTCTCTCATTCTTTCTCGTGACCGAACCCTAACATGACCTCCAAGACCTGCAAGAAAGACAGTGAGGTAGTGCCACGGAAATGGGGATTCGAGGGGAGCTGGGTGGTTTGGCTGGGTCTCATGGTTGATCAGGAGTGGCAGTGGGTGTTCAATGGGACCTTCTGAGCAGGTGGAGACGACGTGGAGGGATGGTGACGTCGTTTGGTTCTAATGAAGAGAGGTAGCGTTTTTGCAAAGTGAAAGCTTGGAGTGTGACTGAGCTAAAAGTTGCAGTAGTGGTGACAACGCTCACGGTGATGCAGCTAAAAGCAGCGTGGAGATAGAGATAGAACATGGTGAGGAGGTTAGGTACAAGGACCTGAGAGGTTACTAAAGATCTGGATGATTAAACAATGTGGCAACGAACAAAAATATTGACACGAGTATAGGGATAGAGGCTTTGTTCTCATGAACGACTGCAGACCTTGAATGAGCAATATTAAACGCCAATGCGAGGGGGCCGGAGGAAGCATGTGAGAGTGGGGAGAACTGTTAGGTGAGTAACGTGGAAGAAGAACAACATTGAATAAAAACGGCGTGCTCTACGGCTATAGACAAAGAAATACAGGTGAACAAGAAAAGAAATAAATTCGAAGCTCAAAGTCAAAGGCCACAGTTGTTATAGAAAATATATAATATAAATTAAAGATTGAATAAAACTTGCACCTCAAGGTTTGCAAGAAAGTATCGCGAGAAAAATGTACAACGTTTGGAATCTTAACAGAAGAGGATTCAACTACCATTGCGAGTAAATAGATAGCCCAGCATGGAGAGTTTTAGAGTGTGAGAGGGAAGGGATCTACTTCTTCTCTTCTTTGGCAATCCCTTTCGCATGAGAGTTTCAGAGTGAGAGGGAAAGGATTTCCCTCGCGTGAGAGAATCAGAGCAAAGAGAAAAGGGGGGGAGGGGGGCATTGATTGCCTGTTTCGCTTTTAGACGTACTTTTGCATAATAGCTCTACGTGGCAACTTCTCATTTGTCTCCGATAATGAGAGAAAAAAAGGTGCCACCGGTTAGAAGCGTTTCTCTTTATAGAATATTGTTTACACTTGTATAAATATTTAATTCATTTATATTTCTAGTTTTTACTTTTTATTCATTTCTTTCTCTACTTTCTACTTTTTACTTATTTGAAATGATTAAAATATATTAAAAAGTATAATATTTAAATGATATAAAGAAAAAATAGATAAACTGATGTATGATATATTGTAAAAGTTAATATATAAAATAAAAAAAAGTGAATTTTAATAATATATTTTAAATGATAGGATGAAGAATTTATTGAGAATACTGTAAGTTCCTTTCTATTGAAGATAAAAAGAATCATTCACATATTCATTATCTAAAATAACCCACAACTACAAGTAAAATCTTAATCTAAGGTACTACCGAAATGCGACAACCAGTTATTTCGTTTTTAATATCAATACAACCAAAGTTGAGATTGAAAAAACTGTGATTTGTCTTTTCTCTACCTTCTACATATTTGTCCAACCATTTTCCATAGGATGTCGGCTTTTTATGTTCATGGTTTTCATGATTTCAACTTTGTTTAAAAAACACAGTATCTCCGCTTAAAACCCTTGAAATTCAAAAAGTAAACACGGCGGAACCCACAATGAACTGTGGAAGGTAAACGTCTCACTTTAGATCGGAGTTTTGTCGCTTGTAGTTGACCATACAACAGCTCTCACGCGCTCAGATCTTTTTTGGCATTCTGTGCAACTCACATTGGAAACCACTGTAGTTGCCACCATCGTACCTTTCTTTTGTTTCTGTTGTACCAGAACCTTAGAGAGGTTTTTTTCTTTCTTTTTGGGTCTCTGCGACCCATTTCACTTTACTTTATTGTGCAATATTAAGTGACTCGAAAAGTCTGTGTCTTTAGGGTTCTCTACTGGAGGAAGAACATTATACTTCTCGAGAACTTCCGAAAATGCACAAATGGTGGACTTCCCAGAATCCAGTTAGGTAAGTTCCGGTTATGTTAGTATGTTTTTGTGGGCTACTATGTTATTATTTCTCAGTCAACGACTTCCCTTTCATCTAAAATCGTGGGTGCGATAAAAAAAAAAATGCTTTTGCAAATTGCAAGTACTACACAACCAATGGCTACCACTCTCAACTATTCTGGAATCTGATTGCAAAGGATGGAGTTTTTAGGGGGGTTTTGAATTAATCCACAGCAAGCCACGCTTTATTTTAACTTTGATTGCCTCGAATTTCGTTTGGTTTATGTTTGAATACCAAGAGCTGGGTGTTTCTACCACATGGTCTACAAGTTTACCCATGTGGCCTTTGGGATGTCAGAGTACAAGGATAAGTGATTAAGTGGTTTTTGAAGAAAACCCATTTGAAGATGTCTTGGATTCAGAATCAATTCCAGCAAAAAGATGGTTATTTGAGCTACCCACCTCCTTTTTCTCCTTCGTCTTCATCTCCGTATGCTGGCACTTTTCATAAAGAATCAACTCCTTCATCATCTGGTACTAGAATAAGTCCAGCTCTTCTTTTCGTTATCGTTATTCTGGCCCTACTATTTTTCATCTCTGGTCTACTCCACCTGCTTGTTAGATTTCTCGTAAAGCACCCATCTTCCTCAGCATCTACTCAATCCAGTAGAAACCCAGAAATTTCAAGCTCCGATGTTCTACAGAGACAGCTACAACAACTTTTCCATCTCCATGACTCTGGTCTAGATCAAGCTTTTATAGATGCTCTTCCTGTTTTCCAGTATAAAGAGATAGTCGGACTCAAAGAGCCATTTGATTGTGCCGTTTGTCTCTGTGAGTTTTCTGGAAAGGACAAGCTCAGATTGCTTCCTATGTGTAGCCATGCTTTCCATATCAATTGTATAGACACCTGGCTCCTATCAAATTCAACATGTCCTCTTTGTAGAGGGACCCTCTTCACTCCCGAGTTTTCTGTTGAAACCCCAAATTTTGATTTTGATGATTTAAGAGAAGATGGGTGGTCTGGTAATGGTGAAAATCGGTTCACTTCTGGAAAGACTCTGGAAATGGAGGAAATTGTTGTTGAAAAGGGGGTTTTCCCAGTGAGACTCGGTAAGTTCAAGCAGCTAAATGTTGGGACAGGGGAAGCTGGAGAGGGAGAGACAAGCAGTAGTAATTTAGATGCAAGAAGATGTTATTCAATGGGATCATATCAGTATGTACTTGGCAATTCAGACCTCCAGGTTGCCTTGTGCCATGATCGACAACTCCATGATATAAAACTCATAAACGGGTTAGAAAATAAAGGGAATTCTCCAGTTAATGACGGTGTGGAAGGGAAGAAGATTAGCACTGTGACCAAAGGCGAGAGCTATTCTGTTTCCAAGATCTGGCAGTGGTCAAAGAAAGGCAGATTTTCAAGTTCCTCAGATGCCCAGATGGGCATGCCTCCTTCTCTTAATATGGAATTGCCGCGGATGAGTAAAACACAAGGGACGTGAAAGGTATTTGCATCATTGTTTTGTTCATCTATTATGATTTCATCCATTTGTTGGAGCTTGTTATGCTTAAGCTATCCTTGCCGAAAATTACTTAGGATGCTAATTCACCGATTATGATGAATGGTTGTGGCATATGATGATTGTATGACATCTTTTTCTTATATTAGGCTCTTAGGGATGATATTATAAGATCTGCTTAGATTAATTCTGTTATGTACTAAAAGAATATGAATGGAATATAGGAAAGAATTCCTTGTATATGTGAATGTGTATGTATGATGTATGTATGTATGCATGGCCAGACTAGAGCCATCTTGGTGGGAGAAAACTGGTACATTCTGAGAAAAAAAAACTGAAAAGAATATATAGTTTGAGGGTTATGTCATCCATAGAACGTGGGTATAGAATTGTAGTCACCCGATTTGATAGACCCAATTCCATTTAGCAGACTAATAAGTATAAAGCAGGGATTGAAATGGCTTATAAAGGCGCTTCAGCTTAACATGTTTCTTTCAAAACTTCTCCTCAACTTTACCACCTAATTAGTTTCATTTTTCATCTCAAATTTTTTGCTTTTTTTCTGTAGACAAGATCACAAAACATATTGATACTAATTTCAGGCCAAACAATTGGTCTTGGAGGACTTTTTCGTTTTATTCTAAGCGTCTAAGGAAACTTGAAGCTCATAATCTTTTAGGTTTATTCTCTCCCAACAAATTTACCGTCTAGCTATCAAACGATTCAAATTAAAGTTCATCCTACCCCAAAGCCCCCTCCCGTCACCCCCCCCCCCCCCCCCCCCCCCCCCCCCCCCGGGAAAAAAAAAAAATACATTTATACAGTGAGCCTATGTCTGAGACAGTTCTCTCTTTCTCAAGATTTTTTGTTTTGGTGAAGGGAACCCCAATGGCAAGGACTTTTTTTAAAGGAAAACTCAAGCTTAAGGGCCAGTGCTATTGCTTTCTTACCTATATAGGCATGGGTTATTTTTTCGATCTCCTTTTAATTTTCGTTCGAGGGGATTGTAAACATAATCTTTTGAGATGTTTGATCTTTTTGGGTTGGGCAGTGGTGGTGGGATCCATGAAAGCTGTGTGGTGGGATCCATGAAAGCTGTGTGATGGAATCTTCATTCCCGTGGTATGAGAACTTTGATTCAAAAACTGGTACTGGCAATGCTGTGGGGACCTGTGGTCTCACTTTACTCTTCCCACAATCCCTCGTTGCCTTGTTGAAATGAACCTTTTTTCAAATTTTCCTCATTTAATTTCAATTGTGGTGGGTATCGGTTGGTCTCAAGTTCATCAACTTTAAGAAGGTGTCTCTACTCTGGATCCATATCAGAAACGGTCAAAATGGAATTTTTGGAGGGGGGGGGGGGGGGGGGGAATTAAAAAATAAAAATAAAAATAAAAAGGAGAAAATTGTGCCAAAAAATAAAAACAAAAGATAAGATATAAAAGTGGGGATTTTAATGGCAACGGTAACTCTCTTTTCTTGTTATTTCATGGCTTCTATTTTTTATCTTAAGAGAGTAGGTGGTCGGGGTAATCGGTAGATCGTAAATACCATGTTACCAACTCCACCATTGAAGAAAATACCATGTTACCAACTCCACCATTGAAGAGCCTAAACACAGGCTAATTCAGCACACGCTCTACCAACCATTTATTAGTTAAACTACTTTGAAGTGACTAGCCACCATCTTCTCTATTTTCCTGTCCTTATTTTGGCTGGGAGTGAACTGATCACCACATTCTTGCTGTTTAAGTACTTTGAAGAGGATAGCCACCCTCTTCTCTTTTTTCCTGTCCTTATTTTGGCTGGGAGTGAACTGATCACCACCCTAGAGACAAAATGGAGATACTTTCGTCTCACTGTGGACGAAATTGGTAACTATCGATAGCATAAGAGTTAAATCTGCTTATTTTTGCTGATATAACTCGCTAGCCAATGCGAGTCTGGTCCACTTGCATATCTTGTGTTGTGTGTAGCCATGCACCAATGCTTCCTGTCTTTCAACATTCTCGTGATATTTTATATGTTTGTGCATTATTGGGAAGATGATCTAGCTGCTGCACTGCCACCAAGGCATTTCGCAATTCATTGAACTATTGAAGCGTGTGAAGGGGCTTGGGGACCAAATATTTGGCTCATGGAGGATTAAAATGATCAGAACAGCGAAACAACACCACGTGAAATAGGTACAGAAACCCTGTACAATAATGCTCCAATAGCACAAGATCTCCACTGAAAATAGAATTCAGTGACCATAGAGCTTCCAAAAGAGAGGAAATGATGATAAAGGAGAAAAAGAAACACACAAATAGTAGTCTGCAACCACTACCAAGTGTTGTCAAATCAAAAAGAACACTTCCATTATAAAAGTTTGTGTTGAATTTTGGATCATACAAGAGCAGCTGCCCATCCTTGTTGGTGCCCCCGCCTTGTTGATCCCACTCAAAAGTCGGAGAAGAAAGGATTGTGGAAATTGGGATCTGCAACTGTAGTTGGAAGACAACCCACTGTAGATGGTTGTGGGATGAGTGCTTGCGTGGGGCTATTGTGGGAAGAAGAATACTTCTTACAACCTGCCTGTGCAACCGGTGGGAAATCTTCACGTCATTAAATGAAACGCTGTGTTTCATTCTCTTATCTCCCCTCCCTTCTCAAACAACTCTTCTCCTTCCAAGTGGCCCAAGTGGGTCTACCTTCCTACAGACACTCATTTTCTGAAGCGGACAAATGGATAACAAGTATCCAACTTCTCTGCACAATCCTAGTAAGTAGGTTGGGGTTTCATAAATGCTTTCTCTTTCTCTAATCTAATTGGGACCTATTTTGGTCTATTTTGTCCAACGATGGAGGGCATTTATGAGTTAATTCGTGTGGCTTTTACATTAACTAAAATTTCAGATTGAATGCTTTCTAGGACTTTGATGTTGGATTATCAGTATGGCAAGGGATTCCTTCCATGGATGACTTCGTTGCCGAATAGAGCAGTGAGCTGTCCTTGTGAACATCCACCAATGCTTCCAAATCATACACTTACATCTTGGATGCTAGACTCTGAATAGGACAGGGAGCCTTAATAAATAAGGCTGGGCACTGTTGAGCCTCAATCTTCTCATTTTCGTTATCTTCCTTCAATTGCTTCCCAATGTTTCTGAAAGCCGAAACCATTGGTGCTTTTCTACGACCTTTCATCCCTTTAAGGGTTATAAGCACATTCACCTCGTTGTTTTCCTGATTGATGCCTACTCCATATTATCCATTTCAACAGACCAGCTCTCAGGCCAGCTATAGAACAATTTCAGATAGTGCAGTAGCCGGTTCCTTCTTCCTTCCTGCTTCAATGCGTGCTTTACGGTTTCAGTCGAAGGGCACCTCTTGGTCAGAGGGAAGACTTGTTTTAGTTAGAGGGAAGGCTTGTTTCAATGATTAGGTCCAGTCGATGTGTTTCTCGGTTTTCATTTTATTTTTTTCTGTCAGATGATGTCAGCCGGTTGCACCACGGGTCCGCATGGTTGGTTGTACCTAGCAGAATTGTGGAAGATAAACTCAAAGAGGCATTAAAAGCAAGCCGAGCTTGTTCTTTAATGAGAATCATAAGTAAAAAAGACACCTTTCGTGATAGGAGTAGGCAGATTTCACAATGAATAAAACTATGTTTGAGTTGGCATAGAGAGGGCACTTGCACTTTTCAGAACTCCTTGTTTTGTTTTACATAGAAGACATGTACAATCTTAAGAAATCGTTTCTGTCATACATTGCCCAATCTTTGCTCGAATCGTATAGATTGGAATAACTTTTGATCTGTACCGAAATTTTGAGTGCCATAATCTTCCACTCTCTGATCAAAAGTCATAAAGTTGCTGTACGAGATTGGTTAAAGAAAGAAGGCAGAGAGATACAAAAAAAAAAACACCTCATTATGTCATTGAACGCTATATAAACGACCCTACACATTAATGTGACTCTTCCCTACTCTAGAAAACCTTAAGTGCCTATAATCATCTCTTATGACATCTCATCTACCACGACTAGTGGCTAAATATCACTTTCCCATGGTGAAAGTGCAGCACAAGGATTCAAACTCAATCACCACTTCTTTACAAAGAACATGAAACTTTCACAGTACTTGATATGATTCTGCTTCCACAATGAGCCAGTGCAACGAAAACAAGACACGGATGTCTATAATAATTTCGTACGAGGAAAAGGCACTCGAGCATTCATAATGGATGTTTTATAATATATATATATATATATATATATATATATTTTTTTTTTTTAAATATAAAGGAATTATCTTAAAAGTCATTTTATATTCTATCATTCATTTTACATTTTACTAGAGAAAGTCACCAGATAAGAGCACTCTCAATGACTTCTCTATCCTATCATTTAAAATACATTATCAAAACTCACTTTTTCTATTTTTACATAATGACTTTTACAATATACCATACATCAACTTATCTATTTTTTCTTTATATTATTTAAATATTATATTTTTTATTCTTTTTTATTCATTTCAAATATTTTTAAAAATGTTTACACATGAAGAGGAAATAAGAAATCATATGAAGAGGAAAGAGAAAGTAATTAAAAATGTTTACATTTGATGAATAGGATCCTCTACATGTAGAGGAATCACTATAGCAAAATGTATAATGTTTTTAAAATACAAAATTCAATGGAGTAGCATTTTAAGAAATTTCTTTATATTTTAAAGGAAAATATATTTTACAATAAGAAGGAAACTATTCATCATTGTAAATCTTTTAAATTAGTTTCTCTCTCCTGATATTGATTTTCCATTGAAGAAAAAATATCAAAAAATATAATATTTAAATGATATGAGGAAAAAAATAGATAAATTGATTTATAGTATATTATAAAAATTAATATGTAAAATAGAAAAAATAAATTTTGATAATATATTTTAAAGGATAGAATGAAGAATCCATTAAAAATACTCTAATTTGAACTGTCGCATAATATTATTTCCAGCAAACACAACTATATAAAAAATATTTTGTTACACATTGTACTACAAATGTGACATTCGTATACAATTATTGACGTAATAGATATTAGATATCGCACGTCAATAATGTTGTTTAGAAGAACTTTTTTTTGTTAATAAAATTAATATATTAGTTCATTGTTCACAATCCTAAATGGTCAAAGTCCCACTTTCAACCTGAATTAATGATCCTCCAAACTACCATATACAAATCACATGCATTTTATTCCCTTTCTTTTTATGAAAGGGTGAAGAATTTATTAAAATTTCATAATATGAAAAATCTAGAGCGCCCCACGTGTCACCGACCACTTGCGAGGCTCCGACCCATATAGAAAGAGAAAAAGTCAAATCAAAGTACCGCGCTTTTCTCTTGCCTCCCTGTGATTCTCCCCCAGCATCGGAGCTAAGATCCACGTTGAAACCGCTTCTACTACCATCGTGGCGTGTCACGTGAACTCTGGTGCGTCCTTCCCCAAATCCATTGACGACTTAGCTGAAGCTGGAATTGAAGCATATCGGCACGAGAAGTCGCGGCCCAAATAATCCTCATCCAAATGGTTGTTTTGCCCCATCCCCTCGTCGAAGTTCAGTGCGTAACTCATAGGATCATAGTTGAATTTCCCATGCCCATCGGTCGCTTCCAATCCAGTGCGGTTTTTCTTGAACCGGTGAACAAATGTCTTCCATTTCGGACGGGCCACGAGCTCAGACCACTCTTGAAACTTCTTCCACCCTCGGGTCCACCACCGGTCCTCGCTCTCTGCCTTCTTGATTCGCTCCCACCAAGATGATCCAATGGTGGAGCCTGGGGTCGAGCCCAGGCATGGAATCCATGAGCAGCAACCTCTTTTAGCGAATAAGAGATCGTGAGTGTCGTCGTCATTCACCTGTGGAGAGGTTTCAGGCGCCTTTCCCAATGACATTTCCACAATAAAAAAATCAAAACTTTTTGAGAGAAAGATTTGCAGAAAAGAGAGGAGAAAGGAAGAGTTTCCGTAAATCCCAGCCCCCCCTCTCTCTCGCTCTAAGATTGTGGCAGTCAGTGCAGCGAATTGGTGGGAGAAAATAGAAAAAAGGAGGCATAACGGCAGCCTCGTTGGCTGTGTAGATACCATTACCACTTACCAGAATTGAAGGAAAGGAATATATGTTGCTTTAATAGGTTTTGTTTTTTAAGAAAATAAATTATGCAATTTCTTAGATAAGAATATTTAAATAGATTAATATTTTACTTATAAAGAAATTTTAATAAAAACATTAAATTTATAAATATGATTTGGTGTAACATATCTATAAATTTATAATATTATACTCAAATTTATCGTTAATCCAAATCAATCCCTGTTGGATTTGGAAAATCCGAACTGGGTTTTACGGTCCATTTCGTAGGAATAACTGCAAGTTTTGGTTCTTGCTGTCACACGGCTTCGGCGGCAAGGAGCAGAACATGAGGGACAGGAAGTTCTGAACTGAAGTATACTTCCAGGCTTCCAGCTGAGGTTTAGTTGCTGTCGTGGGCTACAGGCGTGAAAGGGCCTGCTAATGGGCCAGGGCATTAGATGATGGAAGGGCCGAATCAAGCAAGAATGAGTTGGGCCGTATGGGCCAGAAGCTGCAGTTGGGTTCATCTTTTGATTTAAATTGTAAGGACTTTTAGCCCAGTTAAATTAAGGACTTTTTAGTAAAATATATATTGTAGTTAGGAGAATTAACCTATTATCTGGAATATTTTACTGTTCGTTACTACTGTAAAGGTGCTTTCTTCGAAAGAAAGTGTAGCTACTGCCGTGAGGCATTTTCATTAATATTACACTTTCTTTATACATTCCATCTTATATTCACTACATCTACTATAAGCTATTACAGTTGCCCATCTGTCGTGTCGTCAACAACACGTTTCTCCCTTCGTATAACTGAAATAAACGGCAGGGTAAAAGAATCAAAAGATAATCAATTCATGAATTGAAAATTGCGTGAATCGCATAATCGCACTCGCCACCATTTTCAACGCAACTGTTAATAGAACAGGTCACGAGTCTAGCCCAGTGAACTGCACAAAAGAACGCAATGATCTGATTCGCCTCTCTTCTCTTCCCTACCCACCGACCACCGTAGTTTTTTGAATATGATTCCTGAAATAGTTCCTTGAAGGAATTTCATTGGATGAATTTTCAGTCGCATTGAATATTTTAGTCTTAATTTGTAGTGAGAGAGACAATGGATGAATTTTCAGTCGCACTGAAAATAGTGCTTTCATTTGCTAGCTGGCTGGTCATATCCCTCCCTCCGTCCAAGACTCCAAACTTTCAATTTCTTACGTTCAAACTTCAAAATCCATGCTTGACTCAAAAAACTTGTTTGAAAATCTATAGAATTTTTTGCCATTCTGATGCTACAAAGTTTCTGCTCGACTCCCTTTTCCCATGCATTTTTTCCAATGTCATGACAAGGCAAATCCCAGCCTGTTGAACAATTTTGTTTCAGGGTGTGCCAAATTTTGAGGAAGTTTATGTTAGGATTGAAAAAAAAAAAAAAAGATAGGTACGATGATGATGTTGGAACAGCTTAGATACTTGGACTTGATATTGGCGGATGCAGACTGCAGTAAGGAAGAATTTGGTCAAAGAATCATTAATTTGGAACGGTATCTTTTAAGTTCAAATTTGTTGATCTCTCAATTTTCTCCCTCTTGTTTCCGACTTTCATCTTCAAAGTTGCCAGTAAACAGTTCGCAACTTATCTGAGTTTCCTTGCATGCTTCGCGACGTAGACATTTCCGATGTGTGTTTGAACCGGGCATTTTTTTTCCTCCATTTCTACCCAACCTTTTCTTTCACGTGTTTGGAAGAAACTTACAATTTCTTGCTATAAATACCAGACTTTAATACCCAATTTCGCATCCCAGTTTCCTCTACAAACAGATCAAGAGGGAAAACAAAAACTTTCTTTAATTTAATTTCCACGTACGTCCAGTTCCAGCAATATTAATCGATCCATCCATGGATAGAAAACTACTTCAGGCTCTTCATTTCCTTGTCCTTGTCATATTCATCTTAAGCTTGGTTATGGCATTTCCTACCACAGAAGCCCGCACTTTGCATGCTCAAAATATTCCCCACAATGCCACTCTGAAGCCCAGTCCAAGCCGAGGATCAGGACAAGGAAGGAGGGATGGTTTTAATGTTAGCCTTGGGGTGAAGAAGAGTTCATCAGGTCCAGGCCCCGGAGACAATCATTAATTATAAGTTTGTTCATTGTGCCCACCAGTGATAATTACTGTTAGGATCCAAATACAGCATAAAATTTGTCACATGCAGGACGACATGATAGAAATAATTGCTTGATTAAGCTTTCGTTGAAACAAATTTGAATTACTTTTATGTTTTGAATATTTAATGTACCAAAAAAAAAAAAAATACTATTTCGTTCTTGATCGTTGCAATATAGTCCTAGATCTCATCAATAATATATATATATATATATATATATATATATATATATATATATATTTAATAACTATATATATGTTGGGGCACGCCGTTGAGGTCATACGATTGCATCGTTCGTGTGTATATATGATAAATTAAAACATGATAAATTATAAATCAATTATAAATTGATACAGTCTGAAAATAATAAACGCATTTTGTAAGATAAAAATATTATTAGTCCAATGATTATGATTTATTTTTATGAATTAATATGACAAATAATATCAAGATAATTGTTATCTTTTTCAAATAATATTATATAGGAAAAATACTATTATTTTTAAATCTAAGAAGAAATATAAAAAAATATCTTAAGTTGTTAATTTCATCCAACAAAATTCAATACACCAAAATCTTCAATTTAGATTATTTTTAAGTTAATAATATTTCATTATTGCTATTATTATATTTGAATTAATATTAGAATAACAAGAAAGTTAATTGTAATTTTAATGATATATCAAAGGGCAAAAATGTAATTTCACAACTCATGAACTTATTTTAATATTCTACACCGGAGGACAAAAACGTAAACTTAGAAATCAAACAAAAGTCGTTCATGAGACTAAAGCCTATTACGGATGTTCAAAAAGAATAAAAGAAAAGAGGAAACTGATTTCTTGTTTGGTAACAAGAAGGATTAGAACACTGGTGGTAATAGCTTCTTCTTCTTCTTTTTTGGTTAAGAACTACCGACATGTTTCACACTACTACCGACGGGCTCAATCAACCTACACCGAAAGAAGTGCAAGGACTCGATAGATCGAGGACACCTCCGATGTCTAAATTAGTATTTGTAATGGTTGAATGTGAAATCAATAAGGTCACCAATTGATGTCAGTTATATAGACACTTACTCGACCAATAAGAATTGTATAACTACATGATACACTTCGATAATCTTGGATATGATGAATATAAGACTTTGGATAGACGATGATCAAACAAAGGAAACATTGTTATGCGCGAGAATCAAGAATAACTATCCTTACTAAGAAGGCTCGAGATTTCCTCGATGGTTTATATCATTAACAAGCCCGTCGATATCCTGCTGCAGCCCCCCCTACTTGCCATTCGCTGCGCTTGCAGAATTCGGTTCATGGGCCCTTACAGGTGGATCGGGCCTGGGGAAATACCTGTCCCTCCATTCATGATTTCTAGTGAAAAGAAACTACAATGCGGTTTTAGTCTTATATATTACATTCTCATACTTCCTTTGACCAGGATGAAACTGTGGAGAAATAACATTACCCCGAAAAAAACAAAAACGAGAAACGAAGAACGAGCAGCAGTAATACCATAAGTTAGCAATCCCTTTACTAAAATAAAGCAGCACTCGATGATGGATATCCATGAGAGTAACCCGTGTAATTAAATCGGGGTCTAATATTATGGTGATTATAGATAGGATCTCCATAGTCAACAGCCTTTATTACCACAGCTTCTCGCCGTCCATCCTGCTCTTGAACTGCCCCAAAGACTACTTCATTCGTTTCGCAGCTCTTCTCATAGTAAGTTTGTGGGCCAGATGAAAAATGCCTGTGATGATGCTGCTGTTGTTGCTGATGCTGCTGCCAGTGCTGCTGTTGTTGCAGATGCTGCATGTACTGATGTTGTTCGCGGTAATCGCCATCCCAGCCATTATAGTAAGCTTGACTTTGCTTGATATTGTGGTTCCTCTCCAGGTCCTTGGTCATAAAAGGGTAGGTCTTTTTTGGTGTAGGTGGTCTAGTTTCTATTGATGGTGGTGGCTCATCCTCGTCAGGTATCACAAAGCTCTCCTGCATGGGCCATGCACTTGAATGTTTGTTCAGTTGTTGGTAGTGCTGATGATGGAGGAGGGGCTTTCTTCTTGAGCCTGAAAATAATCCCCCAAACGTCTCAGTTACAGATGAGCCAGTGTTGAGGACAAGCTTCCCAAGAGAACTAAAGAATCCCTCTTCTGGTCTTTCAGGTTCATCTTCAGGTGGAATCAAGGGGGGCCTCACTGATTTAGGAGGTCTCTGATATGGTCCCACTGGTGAACCTTTCGTTATAGGTGCCCTTGAATTCTGAAATGGAAAAATATAAAACTAGTCATAGTGATATGATTATGAGAATCAGTAGAGGAGAATTCCAGTTTGTTTCCATCATTGTGAATAATTTAACATTTAGTCGTTATCTGCCAGGAGAATATTTTGGTTTTAGGGTTTAGAAAATTATTGGAAGTACATAAAATTATCTTGGAAATTTTAATATATCTTTCATTTTAAGGCAGCAGAACAACGCACTTAAAGACAGATGCACACGTTGACATTTAAAAATGTTCAGAGACTTCAGAATATGAACAATATTGTGTGCGCATATATATCCTATTTCCAACAGCCAAGATGCCTGAATAAATAATTGATTTCAGATAAGTACATAAATATAACATGAAAATTTTAATTGCAATTAAAAAATATATGGGACACATGCCCAATTTAGTAGTAGTGAAAACAAAGAAAAAATGTGAATTCTTACACAACCATTCTAAGCCAGAGATAATAGCAAAATTGTAAATCTTTATTCTTTTAGGGACCAAACCAGAACATGATTGAAAAGTCTCAATTTGAAATTCAGACTTGAGCTGAAGATTTCTATAGAGACACCTCTCTGGTCACTAACCCAATCTAATGACTTACATTTTTGGAAGAAAACATTACTTGCACCCTTCGTTGCAGCAATGCCAGCATGTAACCAAAAACCCCAGCTGCAACAAGAACTGCTATCCCTGCAATGTTAAAACACGTTTTATACATCTCCATGACCTTGAATGAAAAATAAGAGATAAGTATTCATTGTTTTGAAGAATGAAAGATGAAACTTTCCGTTGCTTCCCAATACCTAAATGGAAAGTACTATCATCCTGGTAAGAACAGTCATCATCATTTAGTTGGATCTCTCGAATTGCCTGGTTTCCTCTGTCTATAACCAAAAGTGAGCAGCTAGCTCCAACATAAACCACATCAAAATCATTTGAAAACTTTGCATCTTCACTTGGACCGTCAACATGACCACCTCCTCGGTCCCATGCCCCACCTGCAATAGTTGTTACCCCTGCAAAAAGATGAAATAAAATCATATTTATTCAGGTACTATCCTAAAGTAGCAAGTGCCTAGGATGCCAAAATTTCAGCCATATGAGGACAGTGGGGATCTTTGAAAGAACTTTTTGTTCCCACTGTTTCATAACTTTTTAGCACTTTAAAAACACAATTGACTTTTTAACCACAGCAATCCCTCAAACATCGATACATTTACCTGAATCAGCGATCTTCCTAATAGCCATATTTGAAGTGTCTGCAATGTAAATGTTTCCCTTATCATCCACAGTAAGTCCTTTTGGGTGGTTCAACCTTGCCTCTCTTGGCTTCCCATCTACGTGCCCAGAATACCCTTCAGGAGATCCAGCAACCAGCTTGGGCCTGCTATCTGCGGTATATTCATCCATTTTCATGCATAAGATTGATGGATTTGATTAAAAGAATATGGTCAGCACCCAGGATATGGAGAAGAAACTTGATCAGATTGCAAAACTGAGATGTATCTAGGTATCAGTTGTCCAAGAGGAAAAGAAATGAAAAACTTTATATTGTAGCTCGTTTGCATATCTAAATATAAAAAGAACTCAAGGAAACTTAAACTAACATTTGGTGCAACTGATTGATTTTCCGACTAAATCTATTGAAACAACTTTGAAAGCAAAAAAGCAATGGGCATCTATTAACCATATAAACAATTGAGTTGGTCATCGTCTTCAAGGGACTCAAAGGCATCTCATCAAAATAAATGGATATCATTTTTTAAATGTAAAAGAAAACAAACGCCTGAATAGTGGTTAAGAAAGATAAAGGGCAACGAGATGAGTGAAGAGGAAGTGTGGGGGCACTTTAGAGAATACGGCCTCAAACAAAAGAGATCTCCAAAAAGATGGAGTTGGTTAGGCAGAAACTCACTAAAAGGCCAATTGCACTTTCGAAAGTGGAGGCGTCAGCTAAACAAAAGCATATCGAACATATTTATAATGTTTCTCTAAGAACGAATTTGGACTCTGCCATGATTTCGCACGGACAGGAAACAAACAAAAAAGGAATGTCCCTAGTACGAAGCTAAGTCGGCTTACCTTAATAGGAAACCCATTTTACGAGACTTGAATTGGGTATTCGAAAAAATACTTTATGAAAAGAAAATCCAGACCATAATATTCAAGAAAAATAGAATCTGATCGAACTAAAAACACAAAATGGGAAACAATGAAATGAGGCACAATTCCAAAACTGTTAAGAGCAAAAAGTATCTTACAACGAGACAATGGAGTTGAGATCTTGTACATATTACTGTTTTCAGAATCCAAAACAAGAAGCTCCCCACTTGGGGCCACCTCAACTGAGTATGGTTCAATTCCAAGCTTACTTCCATCAAATACCGTCTCTACCGTGTATCCCGCCTCAAATTTCATCATCGAACGATTAGAAACCGCTGAAATTTCAAAGCCACAAAACTCATCAACCTGAAAAGTCCTTGCTTTTGTTTTATTAACCTCACACTGCCAACGAAAATCTCCAGCCTCCCAATAAACAAACCCCAAAACAGGGCGAAACACACACGTGAGCACGTTGAAATATTTATACCTGCCTTAGTGATGAACTTCTGTGTCCACAGCCACTTAATAAGAGCAGAGACCACATTGGAGACGATCCCACTAACAATTTCTGTAAATGTTTCAAAATGTCGAGAAAGTTTGAAACTTTAAAGCAGAGAATGTGAAAACGAAAATGTCGAACCAGTGAAGTCGAGCCGTTTTATACTCACTTGCAGGATGTGTAGCTGAAGCTGAAGAAAACCCACCAAAAAAAACCACAAAAATAAGAGCCAAAAGGACCCAATTTCTCATCGTTGCTGCCGTTCAGAGTAGAGCATGAAAGAAGGAACAAAATGCTCAAATGTGAAGAAGTAAGCTTTGCATTTTGAGACCCACTTATGTAGAGGCCCACAGTGGCACAGACGGTGTTTGCCGACTCCACTTTACATGTTAATTAGTAAAATCTTTAGATATAGAGAGAGAGAGAGAGAGAGAGAGAGAGAGAGAGAGAGAGAGGTGAAAGAGACGAGGAGGGCATAATGATCATGGAAGGCTAAGAAGTAAACAGAATGGAACAGAATTCGGAGGGGAGAACATAAAGGCAAAAGAGAGTGAGAAAGCAGAGTCAGGGGTGACAGCCAGAAGGAATCATGTACCCTATGTTTTGCCTTAAAGATGCGTTTGTATTAAATTGTTAATCAAGTTGTGTATTGTTAATCAAGTTGTGTTTTGTTATAGCAAGCTGAATTTGACAGCTCTTGGTTTCTACGTAATTAGGGCGCCCCTTATTGAGTTAGAGTTAACCATGGGTGGAAGTCAAGTTTGCCACTTATTGCATGAAACTGAAACTGAGGAAATTGTCTAAATCATGGGCAAAGCTGTAATTTAAAATGTGGGTGCCTACCTTTGCCCATTTGGCACTACAGTTTTCAGGTTTTTAACTGGTGCAGCCAGGTGTTCTGCAGTTTTGGACCTGTTCTGGAAGACAGTCAAAGTTGTGGCTCTGTGGGATGTGGCTTACAAAGAAAGCAAAGTTTAACCAAATTGTTTACAAGCATCAAGAACGGTTGCCTCCTCGGTCTCTTTCTAGCTCCTCCCTGATCTTTAGTGATTATTCAATTATTAATATCGTGTTTTTAATGCTTTCTTTTAAGTTTTACTTGAGATGTTCGTTTCTTTCCCTCAGCTCATCACGTGCTGTTGGTTGGATCTCGTATCAAAGGTGACGTCTTTATCTCTATCTCTGAGAATGTTTTTCATGTACTTTGAATTTACCTGGTGTTGATGCGTTTTTTATGGTCGGAAGAGACAAATCTTTCTTTTCCCTTTCTTTTCTTTTCTTTTCTGTTTGGCAGAAGGATTTGTTTGTCTCAAGGAGTAGATTAGCAGCGTATTGATTACGGTGGGTCAAACAATTCCAAGTTTTTGTTTTATTATATCACCAATCTTCAGAAATCAGGACTCTATTCTATTCTAAAAAAGTTTCTCATTCTCGTTCAAATTCACTTCTGTTTGATCTCTGTCCAGAAATATCTTAGCTCTAAACCCAACATTTTCATCAAGCATACTCTGGTGAGCTTGCAGGACAAGGCCATTGAGGATTGTGCCTATCAAGATACATAACTGAGAATCACCCAAGAGTATACCCAAGCAGCGTGACAAGCAGACAATTGCACAAATTGTTAATATGCACATTGGACAAGAACCGTAAATAGAAATATTCTAGATGATTCTTATTCTTCTCTACAGTTTTTTGTAACAAACTATTATTCCATTTATTCATGTATATAAGGACAGCACTATTCAATAACAAATCAGGAAGAATTTTCTACAATTCTATTTTTGTTCACATGGCATCAGAGCCTCTCGACTAAACGTTAGATCCATGGCTTCCTCTTCTTTCCCACCCATCCCTTCTTCAAATCATCTTGTCACCACCAAACTCTCATTCGATAATTTTTTATTATAGAAAGTGCAAATCACTGCCTACCTTACTGGTTAGGATCATTTTTCTTTTGTCGATGGCTCCTCCCTTCCTCCACCCAAATTTCTTGAAGATTCAACCCCCAATCCGGCTTTTCAAAAATGGCTTAGAACTGACCAACTTGTCCTCAGTACTCTTCTCCTTTATTTTTGAATCCATTCTCAATCATGTCTTATCCTCCACTTCGGCTCATCAACTCTGGTCTTCTATTTCCTCCATGTTTTCTTCTCATTCCCAGGCCAAAGACTTTCAAGTTCGATTTCAACTTACAAACCTCAAACGAGGTGATCAAAATATCTCCAATTACTTTGGCAAGGTCAGATTCCTTGCTGATGCTCTTGCTAACTCTGGCTCTCCTCTCTCAGACAAAGACTTGATTACTTTTGTTCTCAATGGACTAGGGCCCTCATATGAATCTTTTGTCACTTCCATTATTACTAGATCGGCCCTACTTTCCTTCTATGAGCTTTGCCAACTTCTTCTTATCCATGAAACCCGACTTGATCAAAACAAATCCTCCTCTATTCTATTTGAACCATCTGCCAATTTCTCTTCTGTAACCTGTGATCAACGTGGTCGTGGTTATTCACGAGAAGGACGACAAGGACGTAGCCGTGGTTATTATTCCCACAATGGCCGTTCTGGTCGATCACCCCCTGCTTCAAATCCATCACAACGGTACAATATGCACCGCCCAGTTTGCCAAGTATGCAATAAAGCTGGTCACGTTGCATTACAATGTCACCAGCGATTCAATCACTCCTATCAATATGAAGCCCCGAAAACTTTCTCTGCAAATTACTCGGCTCAAACTCCATCATCTGACTCGGTTTGGTATCCTGATTCAGCAGCAACCCACCACATCACTAATGATTTTTCTAACTTGAATGTGTCTTCTGAAGCATATGCAGGTGGTGAGACAATTAAAGTGGGCAATGACACTGGTCTTCCAATTCAGTCTTTCGGTGACTCTTCCATTACCCTTAATGCTTCCTCTTTTCATCTACGCAATCTCCTACATATTCCCTCCATCACTAAAAACTTTGTTTCTATACTTCAATTCTGCATAGATAATGATTGTTGCTTTAAATTTCACTCAACTCATTGTGTTGTGAAGGACAAACAGACTGGGAAACTCCTCCTCACCAGTCCGACGCGTGATGGTCTTTACGTCTTTCCCTCTGTTGTGTCCACTTCATCCTCTCCTTCAGCTCACATTGGTGAAAGAACCACTCTTGATCAATGGCACCGGCGACTTGGACATCCATCACTCTCTTTAGTCTCTCATGTATTGCACACCAAGTGCTTGCCTCTTTCTCACAATGAGTCCAAGTTCAAGTGTTCTCAATGTCCTTTAGCTAAATCACATCAATTTTCGTTTGCTTCAAAACAGGCCCACTATACACGGCCTTTACAATTGTTATGTGCAAACTTATGGGGTCCAGTCCATCATATTTCAAGAAATAGTCATAAATATTATATCTCTTTCATGGATGCTTACACCCGTTTTACGTGATTATTTTCCATTAAGCTCAAATCTGATGCCACTGAAATTTTTTCATCCTTTTTACGCTTTGTTGAAAGGCTTTTTAATACCAAGTTACTTACTCTTCAAACGGATGGTGGTGGTGAGTTCAAACCCATCACCACTATGTGTAACAAACTTGGTATTTTCCATCGCTTCTCATACCCTCACACTCATCAATAAAATGGATTAATTGAAAGAAAACACCGTCATATCTTTGAAACGGGCCTTGCACTCTTAGCCCACTCTTCACTTCCTTTTTCATATTGGGTTGAAGCTTTTAAAACAGCGGTTTTTCTTATCAATCTTTTACCCACCCCGGTTCTTGATAACAAATCACCATACAATTTGGTCTATCAAAAAGAACTCGATTACAATTTTCTCAAAGTATTTGGATGTGAGTGTTGGCCGAATTTACATCATTACATTTCCCATAAACTTCAATACCGATCCACTCCGTGTCTGTTTATTGGATATAGCATGGTTCACAAAGGTTACAAATGCTTGGATGTCCAAAACAATCGGTTGTATTTTTTTAGGGATGTTATTTTTAATGAACATTCCTTTCCCATGTCCAAAGCTCAACCCAAGCCCAATAAAATTTCACTTGCATCAGAACCAGCCCTTTTACCCCTCTTACTGTCACTTCTGGGCTCCCCACCACAAGCTCAGCAACCCACTTCACTTCTCGGCCCAGGTCCACAAACACTACATCCACCTACCTCCGCACCCTCTCATTCTTCTGAATATCCAGAACCATTGCCTTGCAAATTTCCTCCTTACTATCTCCTGTGAATCGATCATCAGAAAACCCAGAATCACCCAACTTACAAATCTCCCTAACATCTTCTCTGCCAGCCCTTTCCCATCCCTCCGTCCCATTACGAAATCCCTCTGTACAATCCCCTGTCAATCTTCCTCCTCCTCAGCTCATCCTTCCACGTTCCCCCATTATTACTCGTTCCTTCACAGGGTCTTCTCGTCCTCAAAAACTCACTGATGGTACTGTGTCGTATCCTACTCGACATTGTCTCACTGTCTCTGCAGGTGTTCTAGATGAGCTTTTGAGTTTCTTTGATGCAAACAAATATACTAAATGGCAGGATGCGATGAAGGCTGAGTACGCTGCACTTGTCCACAATCAAACGTGGACTCTAGTACCCCCTATCTCTCAAACTAATGTACTTGGTTGTAGATGGGTTTTTCATACAAAAACCCATGCCGACGGGTCCTTTGAAAGGAAAAAAGCTTGTCTTGTTGCAAAAGGTTACCATCAACAATTTGGTGTTGATTATCTGGACACTTTCAGTCCGGTTGTGAAAGCCTAAACCATTCGGCTTATTATTTCACTTGTTGTTTCTCATGGTTGGCCCTTACGTCAAATAGACATTCAAAATGCGTTTTTGCATGGCCTACTGACTGAAGATATATATATGCAACAACCTCAGGGTTTTGTTGATAAAACACGACCATAACATGTTTGCAAACTCAATAAAGCCATCTACGGGCTCAAACAAGCCCCCAGGGCTTGGTTTCATCAATTAAGTTCGTGGCTCCTTAATTATGGATTTGTTGCCTCTCGGGCTAACCCATCTCTGTTTGTCCTGAATTACAATGCCACTAAATTTATCTGCTCGTATATGTTGACGATATAGTGATCGCTGCCTCACAGCCATTAGCCATCTCAAATTTAATTCATGATCTTGGCATTGCTTTTCCTGTCAAGGACCTTGGCCCTCTATCTTTCTTCTTAGGAATAGAGGTTGATTACACTCCTAGTGGCATTGTTCTATCTCAAAGGAAATAAATCAATAGTCTCTTAGCCCGCACTCACATGCTTACTGCCAATCCAATGTCCTCTCCCATGGCAGCATTTCTAAAACTCTCTAAGCATGACACGCCTGACTTTGATGATGCTACACTCTATTGTAGCATTGTAGAAGGCCTACAATATCTTTTCATGACCAAACATGATATTTCCTTGTCAGTTAATAAGGTTTGCCAATTTATGCACTCTCCCAAGGTTCTTCATTGGAGTGCTGTAAAATGCATTCTAAGATACTTGAAAGCCACTATCAATCATGACTTATTTTTCTCCTCCAAATCTAGCCTTACTCTTCAAGAATATTTCGATGCTGATTGGGGGGGTTGTCCCGATGATCGTAGATCAACTAGTGGCACTCATATATTTCTGGGCAAACACCTTATTTCTTGGAGCTCCAAGAAACAACAAACAGTTGCACGCTCCTCCACTGAAGTCGAATATAAGGCTATTGCTTCCTCTGCAGCTTAAATAACATGGTTACAAACTGTTCTTAGAGAGCTTGCTGTTCCATTATCTCAAGCTCCTACTTTGTAGTGTGACAACCTAGGAGCAATATACCTTTCGGCTAATCCTGTTTATCATTCAAAAACAAAACACATAGATATTGATTATCATTTTGTAAGAGACAAAGTGGTTGCCCATACACTCAAAGTTTCTTTTATCAGTTCCAAAGACCAGATTGTAGACATATTGACAAAACTTCTTGTTGCTGACAAATTTTCTCATTTCAGATCGAGTCTCAAAATTGTAGATACACCTTTGGATTCGAGGGGGCGTATCAAGATACATAACTCAGAATCACCCAAGAGTATACCCAAGCAGCGTGACAAATAGACAAATGCACAAATTGTTAATATGCACACTGGACAGAAACCGTAGATAGAAATATTCTAGATGATTCTTATTCTTCTCTACAGTTTTTTATAACAAACTATTATTCCATTTATTCATGTATATAAGGACAACACTATTCAATAACAAATCAGGAAGAATTTTCTATAATTCTGTTTTTATTCACATGCCACGTCACGCATTCAAACGATAAGGGAGAAATTGAGCAGGAGCTGCATGACTGGGGAAAAACTCCTCCCTTTTCTTCTCCAGACACTGCGCACTCAGAAGTTTCAGCATTGTTCCGACTTCTGGATTGTCATTTACTCCCAGATAGAACTGATATGATAGTGTCATTTTGTAGACTTGTTTCTTTTCTCTAAACATAACAACTATATAATTAATATTCATTATTTTCTTTTCTTTTGACAAATTATTTTATGTCACATATGATGAAGACACAATTTTTAAAATGAAAATGAATAAAATCAGTTATATAATAACTAAAAAGATTATTATAATTATATAATTAAGTTTACGTTTTTTTTTTTCCATGGAAATTGGAATTCTTATATTTTTTAACGTAATTATTAGAGTTCAAAATCTATGACCACATATTGGAAGAGGGAGAGAGCGAGAGAGGAACGCCATTAGATACAATCACGATTAAACATGGTACACCATTCCCACCTCTAGCGTGGATGCATAAGGAAGGCTCAGAGCAAACGTTGGTTCCCTAAAGTTTCTCCTTAAGAAATCGTAACCGAGATTAATCACCACTCTCTTCATCAGACTGGATCCTGTCTTTGCTCTCACATATGAATGCCCCATTATAAATGCCATTCCTGCCTCCCTAGCATCCATTAGTTCTCGCAACTCCACACGTGCATCCCTATCAATCTGTGGACTCTTTGGCAAAACAAATCTCACCCTCTTCCTAAGCTTTTTTGGGGAGTGAATCTCCCTCAACTCCGAAGTGCCTGCCATTTCTCCAACATTTCCATCATCCTCACACATTCTTATACCTACTAGGTTTGATGATGAACTCCCCACAACTGTCATGTATTCATCATTCTCCACATCTTCTGTTCCCTCATCATTTGCTGGCCTCTCTGACCGGATGAATTCTGCAATGCTACACACAAGATCCTTTTCGAACTCGTTGTCATCCTTCTGAACATCCCGATAGCCATACCGTGCTATGCATCTATAAAGCCGGTACTCCTTGGGGCCAACTCTTCCCACCAAAAACCTTTCATCAGGTCTGACATGTGGCACTGGGACAGATTTGATACAGAGGAAGACCACAACCTGGTGGAAAGCTGGGAGATTCGTGACAAAGTGAGAGAAAATAGCTGGGATCCCAGAAACCAGCTCAGTATGTATAAGTCCAATCCCCTTAACCCGAACAATTCCAAGACGAGGACCAAGACTGAGGAGCCAGTTGATGGGTACCTTATTTTGAACATCAAACTCATATTTCTTGAGTGTGCCATAATGCCAAAGATACATAACAATTAGGAAGATAAATGAGAGGGCAATGGGGACCCAAGCTCCTTCAAGGAACTTGATGAGTGATGCTGAAAAGTAGAGTGCTTCAACAGAGCCGAAGAAGAATATAAAACAAATGGCTAGGAAGACACTTCTGTGCCAGCATAGGACGATAACTAGAGACATTAGACAGGTCGTCACGAGCATAACAGTAATAACTGCCAAACCTGTTCATAAGAAGAAGAGGATGCTGTAAAAATGATGTAGATTAGAGCTTATAAAACATTGGAGTTAGCTTCTATTTTTGTGGTTCAATAGTTGGCGTCTCAATTATCTTAAATAAAATAATTAGATTGTTTCCCGGGTGATCCCATTCAATATCGAGGCAGTTTTGACATCTAAAGATGGAGATGGACTTGACAGATTGCTGTCGTGGAAAAAGTGAGAAGATTTTAATGCAGGCCAAAACCTGAGGGCCACCAGTCAATTTTGTGATAAAATCCAACCGGATCCGACTAAGGAAAAGAAATGGGGAGTAAATAACATAAAAACAATCTTGTGTGTGTACGCGCACAAAAACTAAACTTTGGTGTGGACAGTAGTACCTGCTGCATTGCCCATGCGTTTTGTGTCTCTAAAGCCAATGGTAACAGCCAAGCATAACAGCATTAAAATCCAATTGATCTCCGAAATATAAATTTGGCCATGTATTTTAGATGACGTGTGGACAATTTTGACCCTTGGAAAGCAACCCAAAGCGGAGCACTGTTTGATTATGGAGAAAGTCCCAGTGATGATGGCTTGACTTCCAACCACAGCTGCAAGTATGGCTATTACCAAAACAGGCCATCTTATTTTCTCTGGAACAACAATAAACTAGTTAATCCACAATCCAAAAGTTAAATCAAATTACCTATAATCTACATTACAATTTTGCACCTACCCGGTACAGAGACATAGAATCCAATCCGATAGTGACTTTCAATAGCATGATGCTTCGAAAGATAAGCAGCTTGCCCCATATATGCTAGGATCAAGGAGGGGTAGACCATACAGGTGAAAGCAATCTGCAAGAAAGTGGCTTTCTGTGAAACAAGCAGCTTGCATTGTGGTGCCTTTTGCCACAGACTGTAGTATGCATAATAATTTATCAAGGATGATATATGAGCTTAAGTTAGTAAATCCTTTACATAGTATGACCATGCAAGTCTTTTACTTAATATGTTGATATCTACTAGAGGAGACACTGCCCAAGAACATATATTTAAGATTATTTAAACCATTTGCCGTAGGACATGTGGCCCATCCTCTTTAAAAAAAAAAAAAAAAAAAAAAAAAAAAAAAAAAAAAACCCATTTGCCGTATCCTCAAGGATTGGACCCTCTTTTTACAGGCCAAACATGGGTAATAGGATTTTTAGCTGCTGCAACGAGGTTAGAATGTCTTTGGAAGACCGATGATCAGAAACTTCAGCAGTTTGTTTTCTAAATCCATATACTCATTAGCATTAAAGGCGCAGGTAAAATATGTCCCATAGTATCTCATGACAAATGAAGCTGGTACATCTTTTTTATTTTATTTTGAGTCTGCTTTGGTCTGTACATGATGACTACAAGAAGAAGAGTCTGATTATATTAATGTACCTTAATAGACAACTGTGAGAAGTGTCCCAGATCAGCAAACATAGCTTCTGAGCCTGAAATGTTGAAAATTTAGTAGTAGAGATAAAATATTCCCATTGCGTATATGGCTAGACAACACAGTATGCTGTATGTACTATTGTACCTGTTATACACAAAAGAATTCCACCTAGGGACATCCAACCTCCCCGTTGTGTCTTCTTCAAAAATTTGTACATGTAGTAGGGAGAGAGCGCTTGGTAAACATTGGGATTCCAATGGAAGATATTATACACACCAATGGCACTGATGCATAAAAGCCATGTAATCACAACAGGTGCAAAGAGGAACCCCACCCGATGGGTCCCATAATGCTGGAGAGCAAACAAGAAGACCAGTATGATACAAGTAACTGGGACTTCAACATCTGCATAATCAATGAACTTTGAGGGAACAGAATACCATGCTCAAGCATTTCAGAAATCATATTCCGCAAGCATCACCCATAACCCTAATCAACCTCCACAACTTGTGTAAAGCATAAGATTATGCGTCTTCTTGAGAAGAAAATGAAGCTTCAATGTGCTTTGGAGTACTTCTATGAAGTACATTTATGGACTAAAAAGGAAGGTCAGTGAATGGTCATCGCTAAGTGTCTAGTGTATAAGCATAGTCTTTGGAGCTTTCAGGTTCCTCTTTTGACAATATAAACAAATATATGGAAAAATAATAATATGAAACAAACAGTGTATCATATGCATTTATAGCACAAAGTTCATATGCAATGAATGGGAATGGAAAGATCTTCCTCTCACCCTAATTTGTGAAAGCTTGCTTCTCATATCTGCTTTTAAATTCCCAGCAACATATATATTTAATTAACCGATTGCCATCATAGGAGAATGAGTATGAGTTCTGTAACTTTCTTCTGATAGAATAAAAACATCCTAAGATTGCGGAAGCACACTTTGAAGGAAGGAAAATCAAATATTTCACAAAGAAGTTACAAGCTTTCAGGATCTGAAATGAGAACTCAGTAATGAAAGTGACAGGTGGTATGCTACGCTTTAGAGGAAGCTAGATGATGCAAGTATTCAGAACTAAGAAGTGCAGGCCAGGTGTGTTGGAGCTGTGAGAAAGAAAGCAGTAAAGAAACAGAGAAAAGAGGAGGGAAAAAAAAAGAAGAAGAAGAAGAAGAAGAAACTCTAACATCTTTGGAAGCTACATGGTGGTGTGAGAACAATAGAGTACAATTTTACCACACAAAGATTGGAAGACTGAGCTGTAGAGGGGCTTTTTTGGGGGAAGGGGAGGGGGGGGGGGGACGGTTTGTCGGGATCAAGGAACGACGTATGGCAGCAGAGAGTTTTAGCTTCAATAATTCCATCAACATTATATTTTTGAGTTTTCAGCTTCAATTATTTTGCTCACTATTATATCTTTATTTAGCTTCAATAATTTGATTTGCATTAGATTTTCTATGTGATGAGGTAATTAAAAGTGGCAGTAACAACAATTTGAAGCCTTGAATTTTCCTTAAAAACCCCCAGGTCAAGTTCAACAAATATCTGAGCAAGAAACATTTAATGAACAAATGATAGGCTTTCCCTAAAGCATGTGCACAGATTTATCATTTGATGGAACTTGCACATTTTCATGGATGATTCTGAAAGCACTTCCCAAAATCACAGATATAGGCCATAAGGGCTCACCTAAATGAACGTTATTAATTCATCTTCCATCTAAAAATTAAATTACTTTGACCTGCATTCAGTTCTTCCATCCAGGCTTCATTTTACTGCTTTAAAAAACTAACTACATAAAAATTTTGATTGCAGGGAGGACTTGATGTCAACCACCAATACACAGGTTGAGTATGAATTTAACACCAACATGATTGATGAACATATGTGAGTTACATACCACGCGTACAAATAATGCCTTATAACTGTGCCATTTCCAACTGAAATGTGAACAGAGAAGAAAACATTGAGACGGGACAAAGTGTCTTGAAAATTAAGAACTCCCATGTGATTTGTGATTGCTTTGAAGTAAGGTTTTTGTTGCTAACTACTTTTTCGAAATGTGAATAAAGAAGTACCACCCTTTAAGAGAAAGGGACAAAAACATTCCAGTTTATGTTAGGAGGCATACACTACAATTGCTCGGTCAGACTACTCTAATCTAAGGTTGTATAATTTCATCAAATAGCCTATTAAAGTCCAATCAATTAGGTTACTTCGTTGAACTACGATGGATGGTGGGGAACACATTGCTCACATATTGCAATGGCCAGCAAGTATAGACAGCAGGACCCGCAAAAGAGGAATGCAGATAGTAGCCCACTAGTAGGATGACGAATGAGGTGATTACACCTATGATAGGAATAAGAAGGACAATGGAAGAACGAGTGGAGATCTAGAAAGTGGAAATGCAATACATATCTTGAGATATGATCCAAAAAGACTGAAGGAGATGATTAGACCACAGTGGTTGAAGTCGATAATAGAATGATGATGCTGATGATTTCATTGTGGTATGTTATGCAGTACAATGCTTGGGACAGGGACTAGTGGGTCAAGGCTTGGTTGACACCAGGGTCACACCTATATGTATGCCTCATGGGGGACTTTAGTGATCGACTTTTATTTGGCTAGTCTAATAATAGTCATTATTCCAATTACAGGATCTAATAGAGAAATTGAATGCCCCCATCCCCATGTAATTTTATCCTATTCAGAGTCTTGTCCAAACTCATCTACCTTTTCTTCGCCTACTAAGGACGGCTTAACTTTATGAAAGGTAAAACTTTATGTCTTAGTCTTCTAATTTTATGAAGTTAAGCTTCTATCTTAGCCACAAATTGCACCTTTATTACTAAACAGGGCGCCATCAACTTGACCTTCTACATTGTTAATTTAAACATATTTTATTGTTTGATAGCAATTTGACTTTGATTAAATCAGGTGATTTGTCTTAATTATACACGTAGGGAACCACAATAATGGACACTCCTAACTTGTCCACTAACTTCACATCTGTTCATCAGGGGAAAAAAAAAAAAAAAGACAGAAAGAAAATGCTTTTGAAATTCAAATATTATTTAAGCTTTGCATATGCAACAGCAAATCAAGACTTGTACCTAACTATGATTTGATTCTTTAATCCTATTCACACCATGGATGTGATATAGACGCAATTAAAAAAAAAAACTCTGGAAAAGTGCACCCAAAAGAAGAACTCTGTATCCCTCACTGCCCACAGTAACTAGATACCAAGATCAGTGGAATATTTTCCTGATTACCTAATCATTTCAAATGTGTAGTCTTTTATCTATGCTTTTAAAGTGGATTTCTGTAAATAAAATTTTCAACATGTGATTAGTAAAAGTATTTTATTTGCAAATCAAAAAGAAGATCTACCAGATAGCGGAAAACCTCTGATGTAAGTTATATTTTTCGGACATCGGCCGCTAGTTAAGAAACTTACATCGGTGGTGCTCGTTTGACATGGAAAGCTCCAGCCCGGACACAGCCGAAAACACTACAGTGACCAAAACCAGAAAGAATTCTCAGTCAGTGAAATCCCAAGCTTACAACTTGAAACAGAATCGACAATATCATAACTTCAGATACCAGAAATTGCTGGTGTGAGCACCCCATCTCCAATAACCATACAAGTCCCAATCAAAGCCAGAACAAGCAGTAACTTTTGCAGCACTCTATACTTCTCCAATGTCGACTTTAACCTCCACCCTATACTTCCCTTATCAGATTCAATCCCGTGTTTTGTGTACTCCGATAGTTCCTCATCGGCGAGTTGACAATTGGGCAATGCGTTGACTCGGGCGTGCCGGCATAGCAATGAATACAAAGCAAAAGTCCCACCTTCACCATTATCATCAGCTCTAAGCACGATAAACACATACTTGAGTAGCGGCACCAGCGTGAGTGTCCAGAACACGAAGGACAAAACCCCATATATTTCCTCATTAGTCTCTGAATGCTTGATATCCTCAGCAAAGGTGCTTTTGTATACATATAAAGGAGAAGTACTTAAATCTCCATAGACAACGCCCAAGCTCTGATAAGCCAATATTAGCACTGTCTTCCATGAATCTTTCTGAAACAAAAAAACGAGAAGATGATCAGAAAGTCCGGGATTTCTGGGCAGATTTTCAAGAAACTCACAAACACTGTACCAGATGTCTTACCTTGATTGGCTGGTTAAGGATCACACCCGCCAAATCCATGCTGGCTTGTCTTGCAATCAAAGAAAGTACATTCTCCGAACAAATAGAACGAAAGTAAGGACGAACCCAGATAGATTAACACCCTCCCCAGTTCCAAGAAGCCGAAGAAAACCAAAAAGAAAGACCTTCTAGATAATATCGATTTGTTTCACTTGGAAGTGCAGAAAGCGATTCATGACCCACCAACCCTTTTATCCCGATAAAAAAGAAAAGAAAAGAAAAACCGATCAACGAACGTAGATAAAACAAGAATAAACGCGAAACGCCAAGAACGTATATCGAGAATGGCATTGAAACAAGGGGGTGGTGGATGAAATTGGAGCTATATTAGTATGTTGAGTGTGTTGTTTATTCATTTTTTTTTTTTTCGTGAATACTGGTGGGTTTTGGGTGGTTTGCCTGCTTTGTATTAGTTCAGATTCTAGATGGAATCTTGTGTCCTCTTCCTCCACTTGTCGTTCACTGAAACATACGTCTGCTTTTTGGAAAGTCGAGGGTGTGCTCTGTAAACCAAGCAGGCACTTAAGAAATTCTTTCGACGCTTCTCTCTCTCTCTCTCTCTCGCTCTCTCTCAGTCACTGGTGACTGAAAGCAACTTTTCCTATTGAGATTACAAGCCTTAACACGGATATTTTCTCAGAAGTGGACCACAATTAATTCAATTAAATGGTCACTTAATCACGAAAACAAAAACAAAAATCAATGGTTCATATAAATGACTCTACATAACAGGCTTAAGAGCAGGATGTCCCCCCCCCAAAAAAAAAAAAGGAGCAGGATATCAATCAAACAACTTGGCTAAGCTACCAAACAACTTCTTAGAAAGACAAAATCCTGGCTATCAATCAAATATTCAAATCTATCCATTTGGCGTAAAGCAGGATTTTTGTAATTATCTTTTTAAAAAAGTTGGGTATTCATGATGTTAACTGATGCTGTATGCTTCTAACATACTTGCCTAAGCTCACCTACCTAATTAAACTCTTAATTATTTAAGCTAGCTTTTATTCCATCGTGATCTTTAAGCTGTGCATTGAAAATAACGTCTTTAGCGCTGAAGTTCATAAAATCTGAAACACTTGCTGCTGAATGGCAATGAATTCAGTTTGGACGGACCTTTTGTATTAGCTGTATGATAAGAAGAAGCTCAGAGTGGAGAGGTTTTCAAAGCCGTAGCCGTTGGTTATCTAATTGTTTATGCTCACCAAGGCATCTGGACACAGAAAATTGGAGCAGACAAAAGGGTATGGAATTGTTAGCTTACAAATTGAGAGAATAATATAAAGATGGATTATGGATACCGTATAAATAAAGATTTCCTCCAAATCAAGTCCATTTAATTTTGTTTACCTTTTTAATATTCTAAAAGCACTTATGAGTAATATTATACGCCACATCATCATCTTACTTACATCCTATTATATATGATGTGACGTATTTATCATTATTTAATGATAAAAAAATATGCAATAAATGATCATTTAATGATAGTAAATGTGTCACATCTTATTTAATGGAATGCAAGTGAAATAATAGTATGATGTATAAAATTTTTCTTTCACTAATAATATTAATTCCTTCTCTTTATCAATTTAAAATATTTGTTTTTCTTATGATCTGTAGAGGAAAGATGAAGGTGAGGGAAGCAAACAACCTGATTGAAGAAGTTCCAAAAGTCTAAGAATTCGTTTGGATAATAAGATAAAACGAGATAGTTTGTGAATATTATAAGATATATAAATACAGTAAAGTGAGATGAGATTAATTAATTTTTAAAAATTTATACATTTAGATATAAAAGTGAGATGTGATAATTTTAACTTTTTTTAAAATTTATAAAGTGATGAGTTTCATCAATTATTGCATATTTATAAATATAGAAGTTTGTGTGTTTAATGATTGAATATTATTTATAAATTTATTTTCTCATTTATCAATTAAAAATAATTGTTTCTTAAGATATGTAGAGTGTTGAAGGGATTTTAATTGTAATGATGACATAAAAGTTAAGACAAGACAAAGGTGAATGTGAGGGAAGCTTTAAGAAATTGAAAGAAGTTCCAAAAGTTTAAGGTCAATGGTGATATGAGATGATTTGTTGATAGTAATGAGATATTTGAGTTAAGATGAAATGAGTTTGATTTTTAAAAATTTGTTTGTTTGGATGTAAAAATAAGATAAGATAACTTTAACTTCTTTTTTTCGATTTGATAAAATGATAGGCCCTATTAATTATTGCATAGTGTTTGGAAGTACTATTTATAAGACTGCACATAGAATTATTACATATTAATTATTATATTGTTTTGATGCAAAAATGACTGCATATAGAATTTTTATATTTATGAATATATTTTCTATTAATTAATATCAATTAATAAATTAAATACCCATTAACATATTTAAATTGAAAAATTAATATGATTATTTTTTTCAAAATTTAGATTATTCCATAATTCTCAAAAATCTTAATTTTTACTATACCATACATCATTCTAATTATGATCAATTGGAGATTTTAAAATTCCGTACGGTAATTTTTCCCGAACCCATTATTTCATTGACGTTTGCCCATCCATATTTTTTGAGCAGGGAAGGAAGGACGACAGACACTCTGGGAAAGAAGAGTCCAAACAAGGGAGTGGGATGAGAGAGGAAAGAGATGAGCCTCATGTCTCTGTATTTTGGTCAGTGAGTTGTCACCTTAGTGAATAGAAATGAAACATTATCAAACACATTCAAGATGGGATAGACACACTTTAAATGCACGTTTGGATACGCACATATCTGTTTGTACGAAAATAAGGGTACTTTGTGTTTTACCTCTGAATTTAAATTAGGCCTAAATTGAATAGAGCGTAGAATTAAAATTCTTCGATACCTCTATTCTGATACTAAGTAAAACCATCACTTATTTTAAATTATTAACAAACTCTAATAATGTCAATCGGCCATCATTTGTGAAAGGATCACTATTTCTCCACTACATAACATAGCTAATGCCCATATGCCCTACATCCACCTATCCTCTTCTTGTCTGTGTTCTGGTTTTTGGAATCTTAAAGAGTGGGATGCCCATATGCCCTACATGCACGCACATATTGGCGCTACGATGAAATTGCTGAATTCATGAGAAGAGGAAACACAGGCAACACGTTAGCTGAGATGCTAGCTCTACCTACAAACAAAACAAGGATCCCCAAGAGATCCTGAGATAAAACAAAGAAAAGAATATCCAAAAGAGTGTACAAAAATGATGATAAGCTGAGTGATACACAGAATTTTATAATAGAAATGAAGGTTGAAGCCAGTCCACTGAATCCGGGTTTTATTCTGTTCCTACACAAGGCAATCTGATTCAAATAATATATACCCTTAGGGCCTTAAAATATTAATAAACCTAGTTCTGCATGCACCTTCCCTGCAAGAACCCACATTAATTGGAAGTTGCCCCCCACGTAAAATGTGATACAATAATTCATTCAGGAATAGAGATCCTCCTTACCAGATCTCCAATGCTTACTATGCTCTGTTCTGACAGATCCCCAAACTTCCACTCTGATCCAGTTTTTTCTTTTCTTTACATATATAGATTTCTGGTTTAAAGCTTCGTTAACATACACCAGAAAGCAGAAGCACAGTTGTCAAGTGATGGATTTCTGACCACGTTCAAGGTGAATCGTTCATGTCATCCAGTCAAATTTGCAAGATGACACACGCAGAAGTCTTTTTTTTTTTTTTTTTAAATAAATTAAAAGGTCAAAAATACTTTTATGTACTCTTTTATTTTAAATAAATTGTCCTGATTTTATATAATACGTTAGATCTATTTTACAATAAATATAGCTTAACAATCTAACATACTATATCAAATCACATCATTTTATAAATTTATTTTTTTTAAATCTTCTTGAGACTAAGAATCTATAGTACTATGCATTTCTAAATTTCAAAGTAATTTATTAAATAAAAAATTTTTATTACTCATTGAATGCAAAAGTGCTAAGTATGTTTTTAAAAAATATGTTGAAAATATTGCATCCAAGTATATTTTTATACGTTGACAAGTCATTTTAAGTGTTTTTATAGAAGCAACCATATCTGAAACTGTTGGAAATAAAGAAGAAGCATATTCTTCTTAGTTATCAACTTCTTTTTTTATAAATTTATCTTTAAATATTTCAGCATCCTTGATAATATAATAAGTAGAAGTGACCTGAGAGAAAGTAGAGACTCATTTCAATTTTAAATCAAGATGAATATATTAACTGTCTTAACAGAATCCTTCCAAAATTTTTTGAGATGTAAAGCATTTTTTTAAAATCTATTGGGAACTAAAGCATATATGATAATTTATTATCGGGTAAAAATGAGGTGATAATAGGCCCGGGTAAGGCCTGTACGTAAAACCGAACATCCGGTTCATAAAAAGAAGAGAACGAAGCCCAAACCCATTTAGCATCTAATGGTCATTTCGGGAATGATTCGACTAATTTTCCTAACAACCAAACAAAACCAAATTACCCATTCTTCCCGCGCTAACTACCATGTTGCTGGCTGGTTGCAGCCCCACGTCCTTTCCGCTTTCATCGCTTTCACCCGTAAATCTCAACAATCCCATAACTATCCCTTTGACCCCTTCTTATTCTTCTTCTTCTTCACCTCTTATCTATCGTCGCTGCGGAATCCGTTGAACACCGGACTCCGCCATGGAAGATGAATAGAATAATCTCCAGGTCAGCCTCAAGGTTCCGCCACTTCAGGCGACTCGCCACCGAGACCGAGGACCACCACGAGGCCCACCACATTCTATGGCGCTACCAAATCCTCGACCCGGGCAGCGATATCGTCACCCACTGGAACCACATCTTCCTCCTCACCTGTCTTCTCGCCCTCTTCATCGATCCTCTCTACTTTTACCTCCCATCCGTCAGCGGCCCTGCTTGCTTGACCACCGAAACAGGCTTGGGAATCCTCGTCACTCTCTTCCGTTCCGTCACCGATCTTTTCTACTTGATGCATATGATCTTGAAGTTCCGGACCGCGTTTGTTGCCCCGACGTCTAGGGTTTTTGGGCGGGGCGAGCTGGTTATGGATGCCAGGGAAATCGCCATGCGTTACTTGAAGTCGGACTTCATTGTCGATCTCGCTGCATTGCTTCCTATACCACAGGCATGTCCAAGTTTCGTTCCTCTCTCAATATTTGAAATTTTGCATTCAACAATTTGAGCCAATTCGAGAAAGCTAGGGCCTTCATAGGCTTAATTTCTGGACCTTTCAGAGTTATTTACCCGTTTACGACAGACTGTTGTTTTGTGTTATATATGTATGTATGTTATTTTGATGAATGTGTTTTGGTACTAGTTCAATTTAAGCCACAAGTTTTAGAGGTTCACCTCCTCCACTCGCACGTATTGATAGATTTAATTAATATTGATATATTCTTGTAAGTCCCAAAAATTTAATTAGAAAGCATAGTTGATCATTGGGAGTTCTCAAGCCAAAAAAAAAGTTTATTAGAGAAATTTGTTAAACCAAATAACCAAGAGCAGAGTCATGGTTTGAAATTTATACTCTTGCTTTTAATCTCGTAATAATGTATCACCTATCCTTAAAACGTAAACCGAGAAGAATGGTCATTTTATCAATCTTCTGACAACTAGAACCTTTGTGCCTTATTATTTAGCGATGTTGTTGTTATGTTTAGGGTTGAGGACTTTGTGTCTTAATTTTTTCTTTGCAGATTGTCATCTGGTTAGTGATTCCAGCAACACGAAACTCCAGAGTTGATCACGCCAACAACACTCTTGCCCTTTTTGTTCTTATACAATATGTTCCTAGACTATTTCTTATCTTCCCCTTGAACCAGCGTATTATAAAAACTACTGGGGTTGTCGCCAAGACGGCTTGGGCAGGAGCTGCGTACAATCTCCTTCTTTACGTACTAGCTAGTCATGTAAGCATATTCCAGGCCACCTCTCTTAATTTTGAGTAGTCTTTAAATCTCAATGGTTATGATGCTCATTCACTACTGTTGCAGGTATTAGGAGCTGTCTGGTATCTATCATCCTTAGGGCGACAGTTTTCCTGCTGGAACGTTGAGTGTGCAAAGGAGAATGCCTTAGGAGTTCTGCCTTGCCTCCCTAGTTATTTAGATTGTAATAGTTTGGGACGAGCTGAACGACAGTACTGGTTGAATATCACTCACGTTCTTGCCAATTGTGATGCGAAGAACAAAGATATCAGTTTCAAGTTTGGAATGTTTGCTGATGCTTTTACCAATGATGTTGCTTCCTCACGTTTTATTGAGAAGTTCTTATATTGTCTTTGGTGGGGTTTACGAAATCTAAGGTATCATTTCTTAACTGAAGGTTTTGGTACTTGGTAAATGCTGACATATTGATAGTTAACAATTTCGTGGAGTCTAGATAAATTATTTAGTTAATCAGTATTGTTTAATTATATCTGATATGGTACCGTACATCAGCAGAACTCAGTGGGGACTCCAGGGACACAATACCAGCTAGTCAATATATGCTGTTTTGATGTAGGAAAAATATAGTTGCAAGCATAATTGTGCACTAATCTGTGCACCAATATGATGTGATTGGTCAAAAAGTAGATTTTATTGAAAACAGTGTTAATTTAAATTTTAAGTATGAATAAATCAGTATTGGTATACAGATTAATGCACAACTGTGTTTGAATGTAGCAAAACTCTTTGAAGTAATCTTAGTTAAAAGTTATCTGGGAAAACGGGCTGTGCAGATGATCTTACTCCCTATTATAGCTTGTATTATCTGCAATCATGTTCTTATCCTCGTATCTCTTATAGCCATTAATTACAAGATAATAGGCATAGTACTCCTCGTACTCAACTGATGATATACCCTTAATTTGTATATGCAGTTCATATGGACAGACTTTGGAGACGACCACGTTTCTTGGGGAGACATTATTTTGCATTTTTCTATCCATTCTCGGTTTAGTCCTATTCTCGTTTTTTATTGGCAATATGCAGGTATATATTGTATTCTATCTCCTTCTGGTATTCAATTGATGTTCTTGTGTTGATCATCTAGAATCTCTTTTAACCTAATTATCTTTAAAATGTTGAATATTCGCCAATTTTGATGGTGTAAGAATCATAATTAAGTTGATAGGTGTTTTGGTAGTTGTATCTGTTGCAAATATTACTGCTAATTTACAATCAAATATTAATGAGGTATTTCTTTCTGGTGAAGACATATTTACAATCAAATACGATAAGACTAGAAGAATGGAGGATTAAGAAAAGAGATACGGAAGAGTGGATGAGACATCGCCAGTTACCTCCAGCTTTGCAAGAACGAGTTCTTAGGTTTGTTCAGTATAAATGGCTGGCCACAAGAGGAGTTAATGAAGAATCTATATTGCTTTCATTACCCCTAGACCTCCGTCGTGAAATTCAACGGCATTTATGTCTTGCCCTCGTTCGCCGTGTATGTCTAATGCCAGAATTAATCTTGGTCACCATTTTCCTCCTAACATGATGGGATTTAGATGGTTGGAAATTTGGTTTCTTACTTCGGAATTACTTTTTTGTATTTTGAAAATGTCATTCTTTCTTATGCAGGTACCATTCTTCTCACAAATGGATGACCAGCTTCTTGATGCCATATGCGAACGCCTTATCTCATCCTTGAACACACAAGGCACCTACTTTGTTCGAGAGGGTGATCCAGTAAATGAGATGCTTTTTATCATTAGAGGACAACTGGAGAGCTCAACAACTAATGGAGGAAGATTCGGGTTCTTCAATTCCATCACCCTCAGGCCGGGTGACTTCTGCGGTGAGGAATTACTGACATGGGCCTTAATGCACAACTCTAGCGTAAACCTTCCTTCTTCAACCCAAACTGTTAGAGCCCTTACTGAAGTTGAAGCTTTTGCCCTTCGAGCTGAGGACCTCAAATTTGTTGCAAGTCAGTTCAAGCGCCTTCACAGCAAGAAACTTCAGCATGCATTCAGGTACTATTCCCATCAATGGAGGACGTGGGGTGCTTGCTTCATACAAGCTGCTTGGAGAAGATATTGGAAGAAAAAGTTGATAAATCACTTGAATAGGGAGGAGAGCCTCTACTATATGTCAGTCCCTGACCAAGAGAGCAACTTCAATGATGATATAGCAGATAGGAGTTTTGAGGGTGAGAGATCATCAAGGAACAACGAAAACAATTTCCAGCATCTTGGTGCCACAATCCTGGCATCGAAGTTTGCTGCAAATACAAGAAGAGGTGCTAACCAGAAAGATCTCATAGGTGATCCTGCTTCTACCAGCTTAAAGATGCCCCAGCTGTTTAAGCCAGATGAACCTGATTTCTCTGTAGATCGAGAGGAGGTTTAGTCAGTACCAGAACCCATAAAAAAATTGAACAAATGAGCCAACGGCCCTAACAACAAAATGGTTAAAAAAATTTTGTTTTTAATTATTATTATAGATCTTGTGTAAGTTATAACGGTAGATTAGAATGAACACTTTCTCATTTCTTCAGTCACAATGCACTTGCAAATATCGAACCTCAATTGCTCTGTACAAACACGAAGGGAAATCCTTTCAGAAGGTGATAAGCTCGACCAGTCCTTAGAAGACTCATTTTGCAGGTGCATTGTGACACTTTAGAAATGAGAATGTGAAGACTTATTAGGCTATGATAACGGGAATTTATCATATGATGACTGGGATTTGGTAACAAGATGTACAAAGTTAAGATATCTGGTTCTTGTGTTGCTTGATCTCGTCATTTTTTATGAATTACGTTGTGGACAGTGGTGAAAGTACCAATCCAAATTTGGGAGGAGAAAGGGTTAAAGGCACTACAAGATTCTATGAATGCAGGAGTAGCACTTCCACAGTGCTAGTTATCATTGGTAATTTGGTAAAACTTGATGACTGTTACTTGGGTTGTTAAATAATCTGCTAGCATGACAGCTCAACAAGCTGGAAATTGATTTTTGTCAAAAAGCACTCAAGCCCGATCGAAATCTCTAAATTTGTCTACTCCTGCATGCATTGCATGAGGATGCATGGGGTTTAATCTCATTGTAACAACTTAAGTACTGTGATCTCTAAATGCCCTTGCTGCTGCTAGCTTCAAGAAAGCTGTAGAGGACGCCTACTATTTACGTACAATGCTTAGAATACATACATGGCATGTATAATACGTTTATTAAAAATAACTTTATAATCTAATATATCGTGTCAAATCATCAAGTCACTTTAGAGATTTACAAACTTCTCACTTTTGAAAAGGTATTGAATTTGATCGACTCTAAGATTCTATAGGTTAGATCGGAAAAAGAAACATTAAAAAAAGAAAGCATTGATAAAGTGTGCATGCTTCATTATCATTGAATTGAAACAAAAAAGACTGTGTTAATGGAAGTGAAAGGCTCGATCAGATCAATATTTCCCGATCGATCAGAGCTCTGGAGGCATCATTGATTAGAAGGAGAACAATGGATTGGCCACATTGGATATATATCACTACCTGTGAAGATCAACACAGGCGTACGTTCGTGCCTACACCTTATATATTCCATATCATATCTTTTAATGGAATCCCAGAATAACGTCACTCGTATTTTTTATTTTTTTTTTGTCAAAATATCCTTCAACATCTTATATATTCATCCAGTACGTACTTGATGAAGGCATTGCCCTTATAAAGGGTTACAAACTCAATAGATAATAAAAAAAAGCTTCCATATCTATCAGCAATCGTAATTAGGAACAAAAGCTAGATAACATGAAATAATGACAGCCTTCAGTTTCTGAATTATACAGCCAGCGCTCGCCTCCGCCTTCCTACTGCATGCATGTGATCTCATCAATGAGCAAATCCAAAGTCCTCCAGGACGATCCACCTTCCTCCACAGCCTTCTTGGCCGTTTCTGCAAGTTCCTTCACCTTCTTCCTCACCCCTTTCCCCATCTCTCCCTCCATCAGCTGCCTCACCGTTTTCTCTAACCCATCACTCTTCACAAACCCTCTCGTTGACCCATCACAGGTCACAATCCTCAATCCAGCCTTTATTTCCTCCGTCACCATTCTTGCATTAAGATACTGCTCTGCCATCATGGGCCAAGCAAGGATTGGCACCCCAGCACATATGCTCTCTAAAACAGAATTCCACCCACAGTGGCTGAGAAACCCCTGGACACACTCGTGCATCAAAATCTCCTTTTGGTCAACCCAGTCTCTCACTATCTTTCACTCTCTCTTTAAAACCATCTGAGAATATCTTTGACTCGATCTTTCTTATCACCCACAGGAAATTCACTTTGGATTCTTCCAAACCAATTTCTGTTGCACAAGACGATATTTAAGTGGTTCAGTAAATTACCTATATTCACTAGAACCTTTTTTATAGAATTTGTACGAGATTTACAAAAACTCTACAAATTTCTATCTCTCTCTCACGTACTCTCTTCCTCTCTATTTACTTCTCCCACTGCATATATTTCACAACTGAGCTCTCTCCTATTTATAGGAGAGAGCAGCTTGCAATTTATTTCGGTGCAGCAATTTGCTGCAGAAATCATGTGAGTTTTGGTGGTTGCAATTGGTGCCTAACAAAACAAAACACCGAACGGTGTATGTGCAGCAACTATGCATCCTTTGCATTTACACTTGGGTTGATTCAACAATTTCTATTTCTTTGAGTTGTGCGGGTGAGATCTTCACCTGTGACCCAAAGGCTACGTACAGAACTGAGTTCCCTAGGTTAAGTTTCTTGTCTAGCCACTGCACCCATGTGAGCTTCTTGTGTGGTTCCGGTTGAGCCTTTGGTAGCTCAGCTTGGCAAAGAGGCCCCACGGACCAGGACTTAGGTGAACAGTTAAGGTTCCAATAATCAATAAACACAGGACTTAAAAACTCGATACCCAGTTTCATTTATGTTTCCCCCCCCCCCCGGTTGCATATCTCCTCCCCCCTTCTCTCTCGTTCATCTGAGATTCTGAAACCCTAGCCACCGCTGCTTCTCTCTCTCCCTCATCAGTCGTTAGGGGTGTAAACCGATGCATTGGTGTCGGTTTTGGCGTCAAACCAAAACCCTACCGACGTGGGAAAACGTTGCTTACAATCGGCCGAAACCGATCGACTGGGGGAGAGAGAACCGATTCCATCGGTCTCGACTAGCGTTGGCGCGGTCTTAGGTCCGCCGTCGGCGTCGTTTGGGACGGAAGAGCAGCATCTGCGACTCTGCCATGGGAGTGCAATGAAGCTCTGGTAGACGAAACCCTAGAGCTTGACGAAGAAGGAAGGGGGCAAGTTGGTTTAATGCAATTTTGGAACGGCGCCGTTTGGTTTAAAATTTTTTTTCCCATCCAACGGAATTAAACGACGTCGTTTCACTTTAATGAGTGAAACGTCGTCGTTTCTTTACAGGTAGAAAACAAAAAAAAAACAAAAAAAACAAACAAAAAAGTTATCGCTGACGTCGGCCAATTCAGCGGTTTTCCCTAGGGTTGAACAGCGAACCGAACCGACCGATGTCAGTTCCTATATTTTTAACTCAAACGCCGACCGGTTCTTCGCCGGTTCCGACCTCCAGCGGTCGGTCTCCGTCGGTTTAGGCCGGTTTATCAGTTTGGTGTACAGCCCTATCAGTCGTGTAAACACTGGCTTCTCCAGTCGAAATGACACCCTCAATTTATCTTAGCTTGGTGTGTAATTTCCTTGATACGTTTCTATATTTTGGGGTCCCGACGCAAGTAATTGCAGTGAGGAACACCCCAGGAATACAGATACAGAAGTGATATGCCCCAGCGATAAGCTTTTTCAGAAGAATTTCGAGTACGCGGGAAGAGGTGATATGCCCTTGAGTTCTTCAACAAACCGGCCGATACGAGCGGAAGATCCATACGCATAGGGAGGATCGACGACTCTGGGAGTAGTCAATGTAGGAGGGGAGATTTTCTTGAGAGATTTCGGCGGTGAAAGGACGACTCTGATTTTTGGAGAATGGGACACCGACGACGGAGCTCGATCGTATTCTTCAATAATATTGGCCAAATCTTCATCGGAGGCGATTGAAACTAGAGTTTCCAAATCTCCGCCCGGTGACTAACACCTCAGAGTAACGGAATAGCCACAGAACTCACCAAGCTTAACCATTAACTCTGTAAAATTCCAAATCAAAAAGCAAAACACTCTCAACAAATATATTCACGGAAAAAACAAAATCGGATCGAAACGCGTAGAGCAAGAATCCAAAAAAAAAAAAAAAATCAGATAAACCCGAAATCCAAATTTTCGGGTTTTAACAAAATCAAATTCACCTGGGTTCTGGACCGAGTCATAACCAAATATACCCGGTCCAAAATCTAATCCGGATTTAAAATTTGAGTTTCAGATCGGGTATATCGAGATATTCAGTCTAAAACTCGGATGAAGAGTCCTAATCCATGCGTTTTTGGCAAACGTTTGAAATGCCAATTACCTATCGAATTTAATTTCCTATCTGCTGCAGCTGAACCAAGCGGATTTTATTTTTGGAAGGAGTAACCACACGAATATTACTTTCACGCTACACGAAAAATATTTGATTTTCAAATTACGTAAAAGTGAAAAAGAGAAACTTAAGTCCCTTTTCTTGTAAAGATAGATGGAAATTAAATAAAATATTTTTATAATATTATAATTTTGTAATATTATTTTTTATTTATAATTATAAAAAATTAAATTATTTTTTATATTTATTTAAAAATTTAAAAAATTATAATGATTAAATCATCGAAAGTTTATTATATAGTCAAATGAGAACTTATTTCGCATGGCCATAATCAGCATGCAACGTCGTTAACATTACATGTGAGAATATATAGTTGTGCCCATTTGTGGGTGCGCGTGCGCATATATAATATTATATATATATATATATATATGATAATTAGTAAAAGATCAGTTGCTTTCGCAGAAAAGAGAAATATTATATATTTAAGGGACGGTGTTATAGGCACAGTTGATGGCTCCGTTAGGCGAAAAAAATAATTTTTTTTTTCAAATATTTTTTAATAGTTTTAAACATTTTAAAAAATATAAAAAAATTATAATAATATTAAAAAAATTTCTTAATCATTAAAAAAAAAAATAAAAAAAAATTAGACCAGCGGTGGCCTTAATGTTTTCCATATTCAAGTAATCTTTTTTTTTTCAAAATTTTAAAAAAAAATTATGTGCAATCATTTTTATGAATTCTTTTATACACTCTAATGATATAATTGATTATGTATTAAAAAAATTAATTTAACTAATTATATTAATAAAATATATAAAAAATACGTAAAAATAACTATACATAACTTTATTCAAAAACTAAAACGAATTATTATATTAAGCCTTTTCCGAGCCAAGTAGTGTTTTAAGGCTGCCTCCGTTTCCTGCACAAGTATTTAATAAAGATGCAAGGAAGTCTACACCATGCACGTACATACCCCTAGCTACCTAGCTGGCTTTTGCAACAGTACCGTTCGAGCTAGGATTATAATTAGAAAAATATTACTGTGCCGCCTATAGTGTATAGTTACAGTGTACCGTTAATTTTTTTATTTATTTAATAATTAAGAAAATAATTTTAAATATATTGATATTTTTTTATTTAATAATTGAAAAAATAAAACGGAGTCGTTTCGTTTCCTTGGAGTTGGTTTGGCTCTTCGAAGGAGTCCTCGTCTCCATCCTCATTTCAAACCCCACGACTTCTCCCCACACTCTCTCTTCGCCAAAACGCATTTCAAAATTCAAATCCCACGATTCACTTTCATCTTCTCCAAGCCGCAGATAGATCTCTCTTCGCCTTCCATAGTCCAACATTCCACGATTCCCTTTTCGCTCTGTCTTCTTCATTTTTTTATTTCCTGAGTTTTTATTTTCTTCCTAGGCGGCGGCGGCGGCGGCGGCTTCTACATTTTTTTCTTGTTTTTATTTTCTGGGTAGAGCTTTTCATTCCGTTCAGTTTGTTCTAGTTTTATTTTTCTTTCGGATAGCATTAGTTTTGATTTCCGTTGGTTGGTCGGCTTCTTCGTATTTTTCTTGCTTTTATTTCTGCTCTTTTGGACGCGGCGTCGGCTTTATTGTTCATATTTCAAAGATCGGATTGACATAATAACATCGGCTGGCGTGGCTGTATTCAATATCTCAAAGATCGAATTCACATAATAATATCGGCTGACCTAGCTTACAGCCACGTTAGCTGAGGCCACGGCGGGCTCCCTAGAAGAACTGTACATTTTTAAGGGTACGGAAAAGCTGCACGCAAGAGATCCCTTAATTTTCTGGCTTTCATTGCAATATTAGAGCATTCTTACCCATTTTTATCCATATATAAAATTATCTCACTTTTTAAATTTTAAAGAAAAAATCCAGCCCAATCGGATTATAGATATTTAAAGTTTTTAATTTTGATCTACAATAAATAAAGAGTAAAAAGTAAATTTAGTATTTACTATATACCAAGTAAATCTATAGATAGATAATTTAATGTAAAGATTTGTTATAAATAGTCAAAATCTAAATTCATCTTATATTCATCAAAATTGTCCTTTACATATGCATAATCTAATAACAATGCTCTTAGAGATGCTAGCTAGCTAGAACCCTGTTTCCAGGTTTGTCTAAAGAGTTGTTTTCATACCATATTTTGTCATGATGATGATGATCGATCATGATAACTGGTCTCATTTAATTATATAGACAAGATAAAATATTTTGTTAAAAATTGAATAAAATATTATTATAATATAATTTTTTTAATGTTAATTTTGTTTTAAAAATTTATAAAAATGAATTGTTTATTATATTTTATGTAAAAATTTATAAAAATTATAAAAATAAAATAAGATAAGATATTCTGTATAACCAAGCGACTCTCACAGGCCATGCTCATGATGAAGGAAAGTGATCGAATGTAATGGCTGATGATAGCAGTTTAAGCGTATTTAACCTTCAATAGTACCGGTGGCACCAAATGTCTAATTTTAATGGAATCCCAAAATTAGATATCTTCAAATAACGTCATGAATCGTTTTTTTTTTTTTTTAATTTTGTCAAAATATACTTCAACCTCTAATATATCTATATCTATACTTATATATAAAGTGCGAATCCACTTTCTACAGTGTTTTTATCTAATATTTTTTTTTCAATTTTACCCCTGCTTGTAATCCTAAATTACGTTCTGTTACTTTTTATTCTTCGTTTGTCAACTATTGTGAGGGGGACGGAGCACATCGACAGCAGGGGAGAGGGGAAGCTTCGGTGGAGGGCTGGGGATGGCAGTCACGGCAAGAACCAAAAACAATCAAACCACAAAATGAATCACGAAAATACTAAGGGAAAACAAGAGAGGAAACTGAAGAGAGGAGATCCCGAGCATGAAGCTTCACGGCATGGACCTACAATGGAGAAAACAGAGGAAAGAAAATAAAAGCAAAAGAAAGAAGAAGAAGCAAGGTCTAATAGTAGAATAAGAGAAGAAAAGAACCACAAAAGAAAATGAAAACAATTACCATAAGAAGAGAAGCAACCAGTCCAAGAGAATGAAGAGAAGAGAAAAACCAAAGAAGAACAAGAAGGAAGCAGCGGTGCAGCAAGGGGGACGAAAAGAAAGAAGAAACTGAAAGAAATGGAGAAGCAGAAGCAGAAGCATAAGCTATCGTGTGGCCGAGGAGAAGAAAAGGAAATAAACGAAGAAGAAGAAGAAAGAATGTAGGAAGCGTGCGACTGGAGGAAGAAGAAATGAAAGAATTAAAGCCCTAAGGGCTAATGGCCAATACAACGCCGTTAAGGGGAAAAAGAGAGGGATGCGCTGGTGCAATGGGCTGGGCTTCTAATTCCAAACGGGCTGGGCCCAAAAATGAAATAAAACACACTCAAAACAAACCCAGTTCGAAAATAAAGGATCCAACAAAAGAAAAGACAAAATAAAAATAAATAAAAGTCAAATAAAAACATTACAACTAAATATTAATAAAATAAAATAATTAAATTCTAACAATAAAATAATTAAAACTAGAGTATAATTTAAATGAAAATAATGATTAATATCAAGAAAACACATTATTTAAATTACACAACTTAAAAATCATAAAACAATACAACGAGAAACATGTTGAATTTTAAAACAAGAGAGCTACTCATTATATTAAATAAAATCGTCATTCAATAAAAATAAACGTAAATACGAGATATGAGCCCATCACGAAAAAGGAAAAGATATTGCATATTAAAAACCATATATTTGATTACATTAAAATAAAGTAATTTCCTATGTTCTAAATTCTTACAACTTTAATACCAAAACCTTTATATTGTATTGTAATGAATATATTTTTTTATCATTTTGTGTTAATTTAGCAGTGAATGTTGTACGTCAGGCTTTCGACCACGGTTCATGTCTTTGGTACCACAATCTATTATTGTTACAGAAGACAACTTGTTATGTTCCAATTTCTCAAGTATATAATTATTTTAATACAATTATTGTGTTTTTCTTTTATACTATTATTTGCTTTCATAGGAAAATTTAATGTTTATATTTTGCCTTTACTAGGCAAACGTCCATTGGACGTTTGTTTCTATTATATATATATGAGAACTGATATGCATCAGCCACTATTTAATTTCATACCATACATTTCTAACTTTTTCATAGAGTGTAAGGGTACTTTTTATAAGATATATAGATGTTTTTTATAGGATGTATGGTGTGTAATGATAAATAATAGCTTATGAGAATAATTTCTCTATATATATATGGTTAGTATACAAATTATGCCCCCTCCGCCACCCTCCCCCCGGGCAAACGTCCAAAGGACGTTCCCTCTACTCGTATATATATATATATATATATATGAAAAATGTTACACATCATCCCACATCACACACTTTATATATTAAAATAATATTTTTTATTTTTTTATTTTTTATTTCATTTTATTCTTATTAAACTAATTAAATTATTGTATTTATCATCTACACACTACATATTTATTATAGAAAAAATAATATAAAAATTAAAATAAGTATGGTGTGTGAAGTGTGAGGATGATAAGAGGAATTTTCCTATATATATTCATCCAGCAGTACTTGATGAAGGCATTACCCTTTTAAAGGGTTACACACTCAATGGATATAAAAAAAACTTCCATATCTATCAGCAATCGTAATTAGGAACAAAAGCTAGATAACATGAAATAATGACAGCCTTCAGTTTCTGAATTATACAGCTAGCGCTCGTCTTGGCCTTCCTACTGCATGCATGTGATCTCATCAATGAGCAAATCCAAAGTCCTCCAGGAAGATCCACCTTCCTCCACAGCCTTCTTGGCCATTTCTGCAAGTTCCTTCACCTTCTTCCTCACCCCTTTCCCCATCTCTCCCTCCATCAACTCCCTCGCCGTTTTCTCTAACCCCTCACTCTTCACAAACCCTCTCGTTGACCCATCACAGGTCACAACCCTCAATCCGACCTTTATTTCCTCCGTCACCATTCTTGCATTAAGATGTTGCTCTGCCATCATGGGCCAAGCAAGGATTGGCACCCCAGCACATATGCTCTCTAAAACAGAATTCCACCCACAGTGGCTAAGAAACCCCTGGACACACTCGTGCATCAAAATCTCCTTTTGGTCAACCCAGTCTCTCACTACAATTCCTCTATCTTTCACTCTCTCTTCAAAACCATCTGAGAATATCTCTGACTCTATCTTTCTTATCACCCACAGGAAATTCACTTTGGATTCTTCCAACCCAATTTCTATTTCTTTGAGTTGTGCAGGCGAAATCTCCACCTGAGACCCGAAGGCCACGTACAGAACTGAGTTCCCCTGGTCAAGTTTCTCGTCCAGCCACTGCACCCATGTGGGTTTCTTGTGAGGACGTTCCGGTTGAGCCTTTGGTAGCTCAGCCAGGCAAAGAGGCCCCACGGACCAGCACTTAGGTGAACAGTTAAGGTTCCAATAATCAGCAAACACAGGCTCAAGCTCATAGTAGCTGTTGACTATAATACCATGGCAATTCGTTGCCGATAGCATAATCTTCATTGTGAACTCAAGTTCCAGACCACTGGGCTCCGCCCTGAATTGCCGTTCGAAGTCATTTCTAGTGACTTTAACCCATGGAAAAGTTGTCACAGTTACCAACTCATCGTCTGACTGGGGTCCAGATAGAAGCCGCTCTATCATTACAGCTCTGCAAACAGTCGGAGCGTAATAACACATCCCACTGAATATAAACCTTGGGATGTTGAACTTGGAGGCAGGCTCTGCAGTCCACCAGAGGAACCAATCAGAGACCATGAAGCTGACACGCGGAAGAGTCTCGAGGGCTCGTTCGAAGTCGGGCTGCATGAGCCTGGTGGAGAGTGCAAATGAATGGAAGAGGGACATTGAGGGAAGTTTGTCGGTGCTCTCGGTACCAGCAGGGATATCATCATGACCGGGAACGTTCTGAGCCTGGAAGGGGAGGGTGACAATGGAGGCAGAGCTGTTCGATAGAAACTGAGCGATGAAGGGACGGTTGGCTGGGGTTGTAAAGATGGTGACGGCGAGACGGCGGCAGAGGAGGAGGTGGGCTAGGTGGAGGATTGGAATGGTATGACCTTTGGACATGAAAGGAAAGAGAACCACATGGCGGGGTTCTGCATCATCAGAAGGGTTGAAACTCATGACTAATTTCTTATTCTTCTTCTTCTTTCACACAGCTTTAATGGATCGCAATTGTCCGTCTCCCTGGTTAGATGTCGCTGCGCTGGTCTACTATTAATGACTAGTTCGCATATATAGAACTGGTGGTCCGTGATATAATATAGAAAAATTTTACTTTATCATTTCCAGAACCATCCACAAATTTTACTTTACATAGATTTGTATTTAAATAGAATAATAAATATATTAATGTACTGTATAAAAACAGTATCATGTTCCAGAAGGCTCGTGGCCCGGCCCCACAGTAGGATGGACCATGCACGCGCGCAGTATCATCGACATCAATATCCAAGCCCGCGTTTTTGGCAGAAGTTTGAAATGCCAACTACCTAGCGAGTTTAAAAACCCATTTGCAAAACATTTGTTTTAACAAATCAACCATCCTTATTTCTTTTTTTAATTTTATGCTTAGTTTGGGTTTTAACTATACTTAAAAGTCCATGTGCAGATTTGATTCAGTGCTTAGTTTGATGACAAAGCCATATTAAAATAATCAAATGGGTTTTAAGCATGAACTACTGATATCGATCGATTGAACCAATAACATGTGTGTGTGTGTGGCCAAATGAAAAATAAATACTAAAATACAGCGGTTAAGCTTCTAATAAATTCAGGTTGAATAAGTTGAGTCACTTTGAATCATATACAAAAGTGGCGATTGTAAAAATCACACTATAAAATGCTTAAGATATTATTAAGTATATTAAACATTTATGCCCCGCTTGCTTAACCAAAACCAAAAATCTCATTTCATCTCATTTCAATTCATTATTATAATTTTTTTAAATTCTTATACAAAATATAATAAATAATTTAATTTTTTTAAATTTTAATACAAAATTAATATTAAAAAATTATATTATAACAATATGTTATTCATTACTATTCAAAACATCTAATCTTATCTATGTAATCAAACGATGCCTTAATTAAGGTACGTACCTCAAGCTCTTTGACAGGTTTGTTGACTTCCACTGCACCATGGTGTTTGACAAAAACGGAAAATTGGCAATTTGGCATGTATATATATTTATAAGTAACATATAGAGCATTGGATTGCTAGACAAAATTAAGATCTCTTATGAGTAATTTTATATATAGTCGTAGAGTGTGTAAGTGTTGTACAGTCACTTTAAAAAATATTATTTTTTATTAAAAATTAATTTTTTCACGTGAGTCTTATATTTATTTATTTATTTTTAAATAATTATGTTGCGCTTGCATACTCACGATTGTAATTATTATTTTTTATTATCATTTCATGATATCCATGAAGATGGGTAGACTCCAATTAAATCATGAGTCACGTTAAGAGACTTTATAATTAAGAGATCGAGTGGATTCATGAGTTAAAATACCATCATCTTATATAAAACACCTCGATCGGACAGGTAAAATGATCAGTACTTTCACAGCCAATTTAAGGAATCGTTAATAAAATTTAACATGATTTCACACAAAGGCATGATTTTACTCAAACTTTAATTTTAAATTATTTATTATATTTTATATAAAAATTAGATAAAATTATAATAATTAAATAAAATAAATTGAAATGTTCTACTAAAATAATTGTTTTCTTGAGTCAAGAGTAGTACATGGTCTAGAAGCGACGTACAGAAACGTAGGAATCGCATTATATATATAAATATTACGTGAGTTCCATATGGCACAGATCAATGTCAGTACTGGTACTGCTTGCATGCGTCGATCCAAGAATGCATTATTATTGACGGAAAGGCCAACTGACATCAATTACGTACAAAGTTGGCATGGCAGCTAGCTGGGTAAACAAGTTATGACAACAAACTAGATTCGAGTGGCTATAAATTATCTAGCCGCACTGAAGGGATCCGTCCGATTTCGATCCGTCTCATTTATAATACTTGAATATCCGGAGTATCTTGATCAAGTTGCAAGCATAACATGCTAAGCCACACAATTTTACCAGAGTACGTACGTACATGTCTCCAGAAATGGACGTAGCCGGGTGCTAGCTAGCTAGGGGTCTCTTTATCTTGCCCCAACCATCCGCCACTCATTTAGTCGATCAGAGCTGGGACACGACACCATTTGGTAAACTACGTACGTATTGGCTATAGAATCCGACCTCCACACATTTTTTTAGGAGGCTGATCGAATGGTACTTGTAAAACTTTTATTTTTTATATATTTTTTAAAAGGGGTCTTTGACATGCGTGCCATGATTGCATAATATTCTTGAAGGTTACCATACATGCACTTATGTAATGGTAACTAGAGAAACTAATGGACTAGAAAAAAAAGTAGAAAAACTAATGAAACAATTGGGATACTGCACGAATTGGATCAATCTACTCAAAAAATGTATCATGATAGTATCTTTCTCTATTCTCATAAATGGTTATCCTAGAGATTTCTTCAAAGACTAAAAATGACTAAAACAGGATGATTCAATTTCACATTTCTTATTTATTTTGGTAACAGAAATATTATCAAGGATGCTTCTAAAGACTAAAGCACAAGGTGGAATGGAATGAGTTAAAATAAGCATGAACAGTCTACCAGTTTCCCACTTACTCTTTGTGGATAACACAATTATTTTTACAAAAGTAACAGAAAGAAGTGCACGAACCATAGCTGAGAGCCTAAAAAAGTATCAACAATGATCAGGCCAAAAAGTAAATATTCCAAAATCCTCTATCTTCGTTACAAGAAACACAAGCCAAGAAGTCTGCACAACAATTAAACAATGGCTTCCATACAAATCCTCCTCAGCCAAAATGAAATATCTAGATTTCCCAACTTCTTTCAGCAAAGAAAAAAATGAAGATTACAAAGAGTTGCTTACCAAAGTGGAAAAGAAATTGGAAGGTTGGAAAATAAATCTACTCTCTCAAGCTGGTAGAACAGTGTTGATCAGATCGGTTGTAAGCACCATCCCATCTTATTTCATGTCTTCTTTCAAACTTCTGAAACTGATATGCAAGGCATTCGATACAAGTTTTAAGAATTTTTGGTGGGGCTTCCCGAAAAACAAAAGCCATAATTTAACCCTAAAATCTTGAAAATCAATATGTCAACCAAAAGCCTTGGGAAGACTTGGACTCAGAAAAATGGAAAATATGAACCAAGTGCTGCTAGCAAATAGGGGATGAAAAATGAGTAAAGGACAAAGTAGACTTTGGCACAAAATTTTATCAATAAAATATATCAAAAGCTCAAACTTCTGGGAAACTACTTCGAAACAATCAGATTTGGGTCTATGGAAAGGAATCTTGCAAACTAGAGACACGCTAAAAAAAGAAAGGTGCTATCAGATTCACAATGGAAAGTCGATCAACATATGATCTGAACCATGGATACCCACTACAAGAAGTTTCAAATCAAAGCCAATACAAGGAATGGAAGAGACTCATCCTCAACTAAAAATCTCATACATCATTTATGGTATTCCTAGGTCGTGGAACAACCAAAAAATGCAAGAACTGTTTAATAAAGAAAGCATAGCAGAAATACAAAAAATACCATTGCCATCATTTTCCAAAAGCCAATAAAAGCAACTTGGACCTCAAGTACCTCAGGCGAATTCACAGTCAAGACTGTCTATCAAACAATCATCGACAATCAAGAGGAAGCTCAGTAAGTCTGCAATCCAAATATCTTCAAGAGCATATTGAAAATGAAAGTTCATGAAAGACACAAGCTGCTAATTTGGGAACTTCAATGGAATATTTTACCGACAAGATCAAGAATAAAAGAAGTAATTCCAGCAACTCTTCCACAAGAATGCCTTTTTGCACTAATGAAGAAGAAACGTCTTTACATCTATTCATAAACTGCCCTATAGCAAAGATTCTGGGGTCTCAAAGCCCATGGCCACTCAGGATGGAAAATATACCAATTCAATCAATGGCGGACTGGATCAAAATTATCATTTCTCCAGGCAAAGAGTTGGGACTGCGAAAAGAAGAAGAACATCACTTTCAGTTATTTGCTGTTATAATATTGGATTTCATTTGGAAGCACAAAAATGATGTACTTCATAATCATATTTCATTCTCTCTTGAATCAGCAAAAACACAACAGAACAAAATCTACCAGGATTACAAGAAAGCGTGGATAGACAAAAAGCAAATCAAGAACATTAGCTGGAAGTGTCCTCCCTTTAATCATCAAAGCTTCTCTTTTGATGTGGCAGTCAGAGAATCCTTCTCAACGGCATTTGCAGTCTGTAGGGATCATAATGGAAAAATTTTTTAAATCAAGACGAAAAAGGTTCTCACATCCAACCCCTTGATAGCTGAAGCAAAGGCTGCTCTTTTAGCTACACAAATGGCATATCATAGGAAACAAGAATTGGCAATCCTGGAAGGAGACTCATAAATAGTAATCGACGCTTTGGAGAACATGGGAGCCATTCCCAGTTGGCAAATTGATCACATCATTAAAGACATTAAGCTTCTCATTATAAGAGGTGGAATTTTGCTAAAATTCATCGATTAGCATATCGATGTGTGCACGCGGTGGTGCAATGGGTTACAACCAACTCTATTTTTGGTTATATACCCTATGTTTTACTTTCTAGGTGTTTGTTGTTTCTAGATAGTGAAAAGGATCCACCTTAGACTTGTAATATATTACTTTATATAATCTATGCATGCTTGATTAGAAGAAGAAAGAAATATATATATATATATATAGTGGGATAAGACAGAGACCTACATCCACATTACAAGGTCGGGATGGTAGATTTCTCCACGTACGGGTGATAAATGCTACTCCTAGAGACTCCATTTTCATCGCAACAATACCAGGGGACGACTGTATTATTGCTATTACACATAATCAAAAGCAGATCGTACGTAGTGGTAATCTAGGTGATCATGGCAGCCATTACTGATCCCATCAAAACCCACTTCTCTTGTCAATGTGCGTGATATGAGAGGCTATTTCATCCACACTCACCTTAACTCGTTCACGGGCTTTCGAAAATCTTTTGTATCCAACCAGCCGTTACATTCTTTGGATCCAATCCGTTGTTTCAAAACACAACTTTTTTATTCTGTATGGACCGAGATTAGTGCAGCCCAGTTCGAATAAAGAAGAAGCCTAATCCAGAATAAGGAATCTCAAGGGCCGAGGCCCATCTTCAGTCACGGCCTGTCTCAAACATCGGAGTCTTCTAAGGACCAAACAGAAAATCTACCATGCAATCAAAGAGTTTTAAGTTGTACTTACACGCTAATAATAGATAGGGAAATTAAAGTTCTTAAAAAAAAAAAAAGTAACACAAATTTGACATTGAATTCTATAAATTTATAACGGTACAGATCACTTCAATAATTCAAGCTGCTATCTCATACATGATCGGGTTGCAAAGGTAAAGGAGATGGAGAGGGATTGGAACTCAGCTGATCACGCCCACCTATATTTGTTAATTGGTTATCTCCTGATTCAATCCCAGCATTATCCAAATGGCTGCTTCCCACTGTCTTGTTTTCTCCGAGTAATTCTGTGCCAATGTCACTATGACGGTCACTTCCTATTCTCAGGCTCTCGCTTAACTCAATCCTGATATCACTGAGGTGACTACTTCCTGTTGTTTGGCTCCCTCTCAACTCAATACTGAGATCGCTGAAACATCTACTTTCTTCACCTGAAAAAGAACCGCCCTTCCAAGAGTCAGCACAGGTTCTACAAATTGGACAGATGGGCGTTTTCATAAGCCATGCGTCCACGCACTGGGCATGGAAACTGTGCTTGCAAATCGGCAGCAATCTGCACTTTTCACCCATCTTGAAATTCTCCAAGCAAACTGCACAATCCACTGGGCTACTTCTTACATCTTTGGCTATGTAATCATAGCAAGGAAGCTTGTTTATGTCGTCCCTGGACATGCTTGTGCTTCCAGTGCTGCTCCTCTCAACTACAGTTCCTTGAGGGAATCCTCTACCATATGCCATCCCAACAATGCAAACATGGATTAGAACCAGGAGCACCACACCCCCAAAAAGCAGTATCACAGATAGGACGATTGCCATTACCATAGAATCCGGCTTGTAACACCAAAATGATCATTACTCACCATATTCTTTCTGAATACATCTCTCAAAATTTCATTTCAGAAACCCAGCATCGAGGTTAATTCGCCGACTATATGTCTTTCTTCAAAAGCTAGCGAAAACCATTACCAACTTGGTATGTTCTTAGAAGAAACTCAGAGTCTTAAAAGGCTAAAAACACGAAGCAGCAGGTGGAGTTGTTACGTCGTTATAAAGAAGACACAACTAACTGACCTATAACAATGTATTTGTTATAATAAGATGTTTAATGTTTATGTATCATTGTCTAATCTCCATTATGGAGTGGGTAGGAATATATATACATATATATATATATAAAATATAAACAACCAAAATGTGCAAGTGGGGGCAAAATAATCACAGGAAAATCAACCCTTTTCAACACAAGTACCCCCACAACCATAATGAACAAACCTAAAAAAAAAAAAAAAAAAAAAAAAAGGTAGGGTGTTCCATTGTGCAGGACACAAAGGTTGACGGCAGATTTAGAACTTTTCCCCTTTTATCTTCTTGCCATTATCTTTTCCAGAGACTTTCTTGTTCTTTCTCCTTTCATGATTTTGGCATATTGATGACAGAGCTAGCCAGCCAGCCACCGGCCTATAATATTAGGATAATAGTCAAAGGACAACTGTTCAGTTTATACACCTTACTTTCTGTGCGTCCACCTTGTCGGGTAGTATCATGTGTTAAACCTTCCAAAGACTCATAAAGCAGTTTGATTAACACGAGAAGGAACCTCTTCTGTCTTCACTTTTTATCTTTTTTCAGGTTCAATCTATCTTCAGCTAGACACGTGTCCCGAACAAACAATACAAGTCGGCGGAAAAAGTGACCACATGTCGAGACATGAAACAGATCCAAATGGTTAAGCATCTGTAATAAAAATGCAAGAAAATAATGTTTACAGTTATAAAAATATGAATAAATATAAAATTTACATAAATTTTATTTTTTTAAAAAAGAAATATATACTATTTACTAGAAAATTAATTAACGTAGACATGAATGGGCGGCCGACAATGAAAAGAATCATGTATATCTAAGGGAAAATGCTACACAACCTCCCAACACTCTATATTCTAATTTTTCTTAATTTTTTAATATTTTTTTAATATTTTTTTTAATTTATTCGTTTTAAATTAATTTAATTCTTTTATTTATTATTTATATATTAAATATTTAATAAAAAATAAAATAATAAAAATTAAAAAAAATATAGAATATGAGATATTAAGAGGTTGTGAAGATTTTTTCATATCTAACTGGTCCTTCCATGAAAAATTTCACAAAGCCCATCAGCCAATAGTGTCATTGTCACTGTCACAAGACACGTGGTCCGATCTCCATCGCTACATTAATGTGATCATGAAATAACAGATTAACTGTCATTAACAATAATAATTATAAAAGAAACCACTTGGGAGGATTTTTTATGATATTAATGCATGATAAAGACAGTTAAGATAGAATAAAGCTACCTCCTGGAATATCCAATCTCCAATCACTTACCCACCTTAACAATTTATATATAAATTTAGGCGTTGTTTGAATTTAAAAATACTCTCAATTTATTTTATATAATTACCTTAATTATTTTAAATTTTTAAATAAAATATTAAAAAAATTTAATTTTTAAATATTAAAATAAAAATAAGATTAAAAAATTATATTTTAATAATATTATATTTTATTATTTTTTTCATCTAAGTCAGCGTTGAACCCTCTCGTAGTACTCGACCAGCAGGCTTTCTGAATTTTGGAAGCCACATGTTGTGACCGTGGCGGTTGGAGCATTCTATCGTTAGTTGGTTGAAGAGCCAGCCAAATCAAGCAACCAAGTTTTTTTTCTCATAATTATCTTCTTTAATTATTCGTACTTACTTCCATAAAAAGCGAAGGTAGTACACCTCAAGTACATAGAGAGCGCGCATCTAAAAGAAGCCCCAATACACTGGGATTTAAATTTGAAAAGAGTAATCGCTCCGTTTATATCGTGAGAGTGATTCATTTTTTATTATTATAATTTTTTTAAATTTTAATTTAAAATATAATAAATAATTTAATTTTTAAAATTTTAAAATAATATTATTATTAAAATATTTTATTATAATAATATTTTATTTTATTTTTAACTTTTATTTCAATTCAACTTATTATCTAAATCGTACTTTAATGTATTTTCTTTTAAAGAAACAATAAATTTAATGTTTTTAATAATAAACCTTAATTTTTTTTAAAAGAAGTGTATACGAGATTTGTACAGACTGAATTTAACAATAAGGTTAGGTATAGATAGTGAGTTGAGATGAAAATTAAAAATTGAATAAAATATTTTTAAAATATTATTATTTTGATATTTAAAAAAATTAATTTATTTATTGTATTTTGTTAAAAAATTTATAAAAATTATAAAAATCAAATAAAATGAGATAAAATGGATTGAAAATATCTCTAAATCCAAACCGGGACATATATAATTAAAAAAGAGACATGAAATATGTATAAGGGCAATTGTCAAGTTCAAAGGCTAATATATAAAAGCCCAATACGTAACCATATGAAGGATTGTGTATATGATTAGCTAAAGAGAGAGTTTAGGGATGAAAAAATCCAGCTCATGCAGAGGAAGCTAGATGGCAGAAATTTAAGGAAGATGAGAAGAATTCGATTTGCTTCGTCTCTTATAAAAGGAAGATTTTAGTGCGTACCACATATATATCAAGGAAGAAGGCAGCCGAAGACGAGAAATGGGTATGGGTAGAAGTAGAAGTAGAAGTAGAAGTAGGCGCAATTTTTGTTACGCAACGAAACATTCCTCAATCGTTTCATGCTGCGAAGCAAGTGAGTTCGATGATCAAGATCCGCATAGATTTTATTCTGCCCAATATGAAAACTGAAACACCCAGAACTATGTTAAAAACGCACCCAAACCAAAAAGAACCATGATCACGATTCATGGAAGCTTTTAAAGTAGGCCAGCTCAAAAAACAATCAACAATATTTAGAATGATTCTTTGTGAAATAAACAAAAAATGCGATGCAACCTCTAACACCTAACAGACATCAAGAATTGAGAAAATGGTTGCACATATTCGAGAATTATCATTAGAATTCCTGCTCTGCTACAAGCTTCAACCGCAATTTCAAACATCTCAATGTTTCACAGCATTTACAGAAGTGGACAATAAAGCAAATCAAATCGGGGAAATCTGTAATTGTAGATTAGGCTCGCTATAGCTCATATATGCTGGTAATGACGACAATACTCACTAAAGCTCGTGTGTTCTATATAAACTCGTGTCAGGAACCCAAAACAAGACCCTCCCGACCAATATTGGTCACACGAAGGACAGCTTGAGCGCTTAGAGGAGAGAGTTTTGACTGACAAAAGTTTTCCCAAGAGTCCATATCTGGTTGATGCTCTGACACAGTTGTTGATTCAAGGTCATGAAATTTCTCATACACAGTTTGCAGCTCCAGAAGAAGGGTTCGAGCAGCCTCCCTAGACTCTGGAAGTTGGTCACTGAGCTGGGATGCAGCTATTTGGATCAATTTGTCAATGCCATACGATTTTATGCCTTCAACACCCTGTTGGCATAAAAATTACAAGCATGTCAGGGAAATATATATGCATATAAAATTGGCATCAATGGACCACACGGCTACCTACAGGAGAAGGGGGCATAAGGAGCTAATTACCACCGGCATAAGTAGTAATATTTCAAAAGAAAACGTAGGACTCCTTTTTCAAACTCCAGCGAAAGGTTTACAAAGTGAACATAGCAGAAAGGTGACAGAATAAGTAGCATGCCCAACACAAACTAGAATATGCATATAGACAAATGACAAAATGGTGCTTAGAGACAATCATATGCTGTTTATACATAAAAAAAGGTTATTACATTAAAAGCATGGCAGGAAACAAGCAGCTGGCTCAACACGGAGTACATGGAGGATCTTCACATAATATATACAAGCAATTGTCACTGCCGGAAGCACAGCGAATATATAATTACTTGCATAAACTATGCAACAAAGAAATGAATAACCTGAACAAAAAACATGTTAACCACACTGGAAAATACTCGTTCATTGCGTAGGTTTGGTAAATTCCACTTTTACCAATAGAAAAGTTACCATTATAAGAGGTCATAGAAACAGCTTCCTTTCCAGACCAAATTTGGAATGTTTTTTTCTTTCTATTCTCAAGTTTCCAAGAACCAGAGAACTATGATGAAAGACACAAAACTACTTCAGAAAAGAAAAAGATATGAAACAGATTAAATGATTATATAATAAAGAAATCTCAATGAAAGAGCAATACAGGAAAAATTGATAAGGAATGTCACTGAATACAGATCAACATATAATACATCAATTGTCTTTTTCTTACCAGTTGTGGAACACTTCGACAAAAGCACATTGACGCCTTTGCTCTGATTCGAGGATTCCTATTCTTAAGATATGGTTGCAATTTTGGTAATAACAGAACAGGGGAAACCCATTTAGTCATTGCTACTAAAGCTCTCTCAGCTGCCTCGCATACAAATCTTTTGTCTTGTGAAGACTTGAGAAGAAGCTGTGTTAGCTGCACTCAGACATTTTATCACATTAGGGAAAAAGAAAAACAAGAATTAATTTGCATGTAAATGATAGGAGCATTTTGCTACAGAGCAACCAGACATGGTAGTAGCATAGAAGAAACAGAAGTTACCAAAGGGTCCAATGAATCGATTAGGTTATCATTATAGGCACTGAAAATGTCTGCAGACGTCATAACTGCAGTTTTGCAAACGGCACTTCTTGGATTCTTCAAGGACTTCGCCACCAGCACAATCACATCTCCCCTATTCACCAAGACAATGATTCACATGAATAAAATTGCCGAACAAACAGTTCATGTTTTCGTTAACAAAAATTTTGAGAATCTGGAGAAAAAAATATTTAGATGTATTTTGTCTTTGTGAAAGTGATGTGGTCCATCGAAAAGATGTTCGAAAGAAAAAATTTTGAGATGTGAGTTTTTGGTACTCGTAAAACTATCCAGCTAAAGTAGAAAAGTTTTGTTAAAGTGTTTTCTTGGATTTTTGTTAAATTTGTTTTATATTTTTTGTATTTTTGGGAAAGTTACTTTGGGATTTAAATTTAAAATATGTTCGTACAGAAAGTACTTACAGCATATCGAGCATTGCTTCCTTGTGAAATATTGATAACCGGCGTACATTGTTGAGTGCTTCACACACCATAACCCAATTTTTTGAGTCGAGTGAAGCTAAGAGCGTCTGAAATATTATACAAATATTATGTGCACATCATAAAAATAGTTGACCTCCAAAAATCAGAATATCCATCCATGATCATCAAAGATGAAAAAGTTCAAACCAAAAGGAATATGAAGAAAATGTTTTTTTTTTTAATGGGTAAGGAAAATATAAGTACTGCCTCCCCCACCCCCCAAAATCCACTAGACAAGAAAATGGAATAATACCTCAAGACTCGCATCAACGTCTTCTAGATCATTCAAGTTCTCGGATTCTATGTATTCTACTTCTGAATTTCCAGTATCTACTTCAGGATTAGCAGTTTCGTTTCCGTTCATTTGAGGTGAAACCAAGGAGACAGAGTTTTTCTTTAGGCATTCCTCCACATTTTCATCCATATTACCAACAAAAGGCTTGATAAAACTCCCTTTACTCGAGCTTTCATTCTTCTTCTCAGATCCAGGTATTGTATTGAGGTCTCGAAGAGCTTTCTCTGACATTGCTTTCAGCCTAGAAGTCTGGAACAAAGGGTAAATGTTTTCATCATAAGCAATCCCAAGAGACTAACACGACTGTATAATTTGTCAATGTGCTCATAATCTAAGAAAAACATCAAGCAGGAGAAAACTATTAATATAATTGAAAACCACATTTGAATTAATATAAAAGAATTCTTATGTCCCCCCTCATTTCATATGGTAAAAGATAAACCCATTTTCTGAAATGTAACTTTTCAAAACATTGTCCTGGCATCATTTATAAAATTACAGAAAAAATAACAATTTAAGAGCTTTGATAATTTACTCTTACAACAATTTAAGTTATCTCACAGCGCATACTAAAAAACAATCTCATCTAGCATCACTATAGAATAGCAAATCTACAAAAACCAAACAAGTAATCTGACTGCTCCTTTCTAATCAAATTTATGTTCCATTATTCAAAACACTCCCTAGAGAAGCACGCTTCCTAACATTATGAAAACTTAAGAATCAGATAGCATAATGTTTGATCTGGAGAATCCTGTGATAAGTAATCCAAAATGAAATGACCACACAAAAAAATCCAAATAAAGGATATGGCCAACATTGCCGAGAAGGAATAAACTACAAAATGAAGATACATATAATAAAATCAAAAGGATATAACTCAAGTAGCCAAACATAAAAACTTTAATTCCATATTTCTCTTCCTAGCAAGACTCAATAGCAAAATAAAATCCCCAATCGCCTCAAAAAAGAACAAACTAAAATTCGAAGAAACAGATAGAACGAATTAGAAATTTCCCATAGAACTAAAGCTAATGAAGATCTAGCACTCCAATGAGCAAAAAACAAAAACAAAAGTAACGAAGGGAATGTGAATAGAGAAAGCAAAGCTCAGCAAACAACAAAGATCTCATCCTACACTGCATCAGGATCGCAAATTTGAACTTCAGAAACGAACAGACATGCGTATAAGTGTGTATGCGCGCGTGTACAGGCACATATATTGAGAGAGAAAAGTACCAGAGAGAGATGAAGAATGATCGGCCAATCAGTGAGGAAAATGCGTCAATCCTCAGTCCACTCTCAGACAAATTGGGAGGACTTATGAAAGAGAGAGAGAGAGAGAGAGAGAGAGAGGTATTTAATAATCGGTAACCGGCGAGAGAAGAGGGAGTCAAAGGATAGGACGCCTGTTGTGGAAAGAGCCGAGCTGGGCCGGCAGAAGGGTCGGGGATAAATTTGCTTGCTCCTGCATGCGAGAGTGCGTTGATCAGGATCAGCCTTCGCGGATTTGAGGAAAATTTTTGTTTGTGGCTATTTTTGGTACTTCCGAAATACCCGCTGCATCCTTCCAAATTACCTGAACTGCCACTACCTGACCCGACCTTCATTGTTGTTGTTTTGTCTGTTTCCCTTTTAGATACAATTAAATAAATAAAATAAACAAATATTAAAAGGAGATTCCCAGATTTCGAACTGACGCTCCAACACTAGAAAATGAAACGACGCCTTATCATTTGACAGCGGATTTAAATCAAGCTGTAAAGCTGATCACAGCCGTCGGATTATTGCATGATTTATGGATCCAATGGTGGATTAATCGAGAAACGTCTTGACTGGGTCTAACTTATTTACACAACACAGGTCGGCGTTTGTCTGTGAATGCTTCCTTTGGGATTGGGCCAACGGAAGTGTGTGAAATGTGTGGGTGTAAAAGCCAATAATAAATTAATAATGCAGGCACCAAAAAAAAGGGACATTGACATACATTCAATGACGCTCTTTCGTCCCTACTCCATTATATACATGCACTGCCCAAGTATGTGTGCTAACAGCACCGCATGGGTTGTCAATGTCGGTGCACCCTTTACCTCCTCTCCTCCTTCACTAATTTGGACGTGACATCTTTTTTGTTTTTGCTTCGAGGGGCATGTGGTTCTTAGATATCTGTCCTGATTTGGATCACATTTAAATCAAGAGCAACATGTTTGATAATTGTTATAGATATAAAAAAAATTATATAAAATAAATTTATAAATTAATATAATTTCATGAAATTTATTAAATTTACTTTATAATAAAAATAACTTTACAATTTAATGTATCACATCAAATTATATCAATTTATAAATTTATTTTTATGTAATTTTTGATAATTAAAAGTATTTTTCAAAAGAAAATAAGTGTAAATGAAACAAAATGTAATGGGAAATGACGGTGTTTGATTTGATTGGATTTAACATGATGTATAGCTATTCTTCTTCAAGATTCCTTGTAACCACCGAAGATGTAGGCATGTTGCAATGTGCGGTACACCATCTTCCTTTGTCCATAACCACTTAAATACAACATCCAAGAAGCCATCACAACTCAGACGGTCAACTCCGATCCCAACAAATTTTGATTCACCAAAATTACCAAAATTCTTAAAAGATGGTTGGATTCGACAAGACAAGAAATATATGTATGCCTCGCCTCATCTGCGACTTTTGCTTTTTGGGTAAAAGAGGAAATGAAAATATCGGCCGACAAATTTTGCCTTTGAAGACAAGTAAAAAGAAGTTAACTAGATTGATCCTTGAGGAATGCTCCCGCACGTCGAAAAGAGTTTTTCAATGCAAAACGGTCGGATTAGAGCAATCTATACGCTATTATACTTTGATGTTGTACTGTATGTTCTCAAAATGTAAATCGGTAGCAATAATTTGATCGTGCTGTAAGGCTAGGTTTGAATATAAAAAAAATATTTTATCTTATTTTATTTAATTATTATAATATTTTAAAATTTTTATATAAAATATAATAAATAATTTAAAATTTTTAAATTTAAAATTAAATTAATATTTTATTCAATTTTTAATTTTCATTTCAACTTCTTATCTAAAATTGGATTTAGTAGTAAAGAATTTTACATATCTTTAAAATCTGCTTTAATATTGTTTGTAACAATTCAATAAAAGTGCAATTATATATGGACTTGTTCCAACAAATGGTTACTCAATAGTACAGTGTAGATCTATTAATCATCTCTCTACATTTAGTGGGGACATTGCACACATTTAAAAGCTCTTTCTAGCAAAATTCATACTTAAATTTTTAATTTTTTTTCAATATATTACAATAAATTAAATTTTTAATTTTTTTGCTTTGCCGACATTCGTTCTTAATTGGGCTTGGTCCCTAGGCTTTAAAATTCGGCCAAGTCTGGGCTTTTGGTCCCTTGATCCACGGCCTTGAACCCATATGTTGTCCATCTTATTATAGCTGTTGGATTCCACCAGAGTTTCAAGAGCAGTTCATAGTCACGGGAAACCCAACTCCTATTATTTAATAACATTACGCTTTTCTTTGCAATTGTTTGATTGGCGCGCATAGAAGAAAGAGGAAGCTGTCTCGTATTTTATGTGTGAAACACCAGAGGTGAAACTGTTTCGTGCGCATCGGGGAGAAGAGTTAGAGATGTTCACGCTTTGTTACACTTTGTCGCGCTCGCGCGTGATATATATATATATATATATATTAAGAGGAATAATATTTGTAGTTATAATTGTATAAGTGTCAGGTAGTTTATTTTAAAAAAATAAATTAATAAAAGACTCACATAAAAAAAATTAAATTTTTAATCGTAGACCTCACTTTTTTTAAAGTAATTACGTTACGTTTATACACTCTACGACTATATATAACATTACTCATATATTAATACTATACACTATATTACCATTTTATTTTTATCTTATTGTGTAAGATGTGATATATTTATTACTAATTATCTAATAAATGATTATCTAATAGTAATAAATATATTATATTTTATATAATAGGATAAAAATAAGATAATAATGTGGTGTATGTAATTTTTCATATCTGAAATAGTTTGACCATGGCAAATCCTATGTATCTAAATTAATTTAGGTCGAGGTTTTGATTTATTAAAAACAAAATCTACTTCAACTAGCATATCCTTAGGCACAATCATACATAACATAGAAATTGCACAAGATCAAGATAGTGGACACAATTAACTAGACCATGCATGCATCAAATGTTGTAGCAAAACTTATGTTTTATCCTTTAAACTACCAGTTTGGAAATCTCCTATAACTTTTATTGAGGTTCGTTGTTGCATGAAAGAATTTTTGTTCACATTAACGACAAAAACAGGAAAATTGGAATACTTGTGCATTTGAGACTCGTCTATAATATTACTCTTAATGTGGTAAATAATGGACGGACCAACAATAATTGAGTTGTTAGAACAAGAATCTCGTTACAACCATCAAGAACATGAAAAAAACCAAGGAACAGAGGAACCAAACGTTGGGTGATCATTGATGTTATACCTCAAGAAGAAAATTTCCATTAAAGGAGGGTTGTTGTAATATATTACTGGATTGAGGAATCACTGGCCGGAAATCATATATGTTCTGAAAGGAGACAATGTAATTTGTTATATATGTTGATGTTTCCAAATCAGGTTTTATATTCCCCATTCTTCGGATCCATATACATAGATTACCATGACATTAAGATCGGAATTAAGATATTTAGCGACTGGCGATGAGGTGGCCGGATAGATCTAGAAGAAGAGTAAAGGCCGCCGGCTAATGATTACATGATCATGCGCATATCTATACTAGTTAAATACGATAAAACATGTTTGCATGGATGTTTTGCGTGCAAGCATCATATTGACAGCGAATTTGAATGCAGTTGAAGGATCGACATGCAGAACCAATATTCTAATATAGATGGACATGAACAAAGACTACTTACCGGTACATACAAAATAAAAGAAAATAATAGAGGAGAAGCATGGAATTGGCGGAAAAAGTAATATTAAAATAAAATGAGAGAGAGAAAGAGGAGGCAGACCATCTGCCGATTGCTCGCCGGCATATCGGACCATTTATCGATTGCTATTTTTTCATGTTTTTGCTTTTTCTAATCAACGTTCATAAAAAAGAGAGAGAGATCTAGTTTTCTTCAACCAAATCGGACCAATAAAGTACAACACGAACAATTTGATTTTCAAACTACAATAAAATTACTTCAAGCGGCTTCATTTCGCATAAAATAAATATGAGCTAAATCGGACAGATTTGAAGATAAAAAAATTTCATTTCAAATTCAAAATTCTTATCTCATTATTATAATTTTTTTAAACTTTTACATAAAATATAATAAACAATTCAATTTTTTCAAATCTCAATACAGTCTTTTTAAATTTTAAAATAATAATAATATTAAAAATAATATTTTAAACTCTTATCTCAAATTTAAAATTCTCATCTCTACTTCCAAACCTCCATTTAACTCTAAAATTTTTTTGTGTTGTATTAACTGATTTAAAATAATTATTAGATTTTCTCACTATTTTAATTATGGTATATTGTAACTGTTTAATATATTATGATTTGACGAAGAAAAAAATAAAAAGAAAAAAGAAAGAAGAAAGTGATCGATAAGAGAAGAAAAGAGGCTGGCGTGGAGAAAAACTCGAGGGTGGAGCTGAACAGAAGCAGTTCGTGTGACTTCGGTTGGAGTAGAAGTATAGGTGAAACCGGAAGAACGGACGACGAGGTTACCCAGTTGAGGACTCCCAAACGGGTCCACCTTTTTCCCAGGTGTCGCTCCTTGAAAGCGAGTACCTTATAAACCCCAAGCGCGTACTCCACACTCTCTCCCCCTTTCACTTTCCCCTTCCTCTATCCAATTTATTCGTTCATTCATTCATCGATTCACCCTCGCTGTTCAAAAGATACGAGCACTCTCTCTCTCTCTCTCTCTCTCTCTCGCGGCCCCATTCCTGTCTTTCGCTCCAAAAGCCCTCTCGCTCTCTCGCTGCCTCTGTTAATTCTCGGCTGTCTGATCCGTACATTTTTTCTGATCTCTGAACCTCCGAGCGAGCAATGGTGCGAACGCCACAACCTGACTCACCGACCTGCAACTCGAAGCGGATACTCGGATAATGGAACTCACCGATTCAAGCGAAGAACTTAGAGACCGCCATAACTCGAAGCCTAAACTCTCGGAGGCTCGTTCCGGCCTTGGAATCGACCTCAATGAGATCCCCTCCCCTCCTCTCGCCGAAACCCTACCCGACTCCCTGGACGTGGTGCAGAACTATCACGACAACCCGCCTCCGCCGCCTGGAGGACCTGCTGGGCTCCCGGGAGAGGACGACGCGCGGGGCTCGGGGGCGTGCGCCGCGTGCGGGAAGCCCGAGGTCAGGGGCCACGTGGTCGTCTGCGACGCCTGTGAGCGCCCCTTCCACCTAGGCTGCGTAGGAATGCGCGGGCGTCAGACTCTCAACTCGGACGAGTGGGTTTGTACGGACTGCGAGTCCAGCGGCGTCAAGAGCAAACGCTGGCCCTTAGGCGTCAAGTCCAAGCGTATTTTGGATATGAACGCCTCGCCCCCGAGCGACGTCGACGGAGACTGCGACGGGGAGGGTGGCTCGAATGTCCTGGATTTGAGGTATTCATTTTGTCGCATTCTTGATTTTAGCTATCAGTTGAAAGTTTACACTTAATCGTAATTAGAAGTATATATATGTGCTGTTTAATAAATTTAGCTGAATGTGGTTTAAGTGGTGTAACTTTTATTGGGTAGTAGCAACAATGTAGTTTCACACGATAATTTTGTTTCTTAAGCAATGGCCGTGTACTAGGTCTTTTTTTTTTTTGTTTGTTTGGGTGATGTCGAGATTTCTCCAAGGCAGGGCCCTTCGACCCACCCCAACAGAGTAAACCCTCCCTACATGGAACTGGTGGTTAAATCGCTGAATTTTCACCAGAAAGTGGGGTCCCAAAGGATTGTTTCACAATATCCGTGTACTAGGTTTTATCTTACATACAAACTATGAATGTTTTGAGGGAACGATCTTTACCACAGAATCCGTTTCTACTGTGGTACTTAGTCCACAACGTAGGTCCGTTGGCAACCGGCTCACTAAGAGGGAGGGTGGTTGAGAGGGAGTTAATGAGGCGAGAAACTCGAGTGAAGTGGTAGGAAAACTTTCAAATGAATCAAATCCCATTAATTTCATATCATTATCTGTAGTAATTAGACTTAGGTTCAATTCAGAGACTCTGTAGACAACGTAGTGCATGTGTTTTACATCAATTTAGTTTGTTGTAACCTCAAACTACTGTGTTTCTGTGGAATGTCTATGGCTGTTGTTGACTGTATGGCATCAACATAAAGGCGGGTGAACTGCCTATTATTGCTTTTGTGCAATACCTACCATGTATTCATTAGAAGTACACAAGCTGCTAGTATTTTTTAGTTGAAGAATAATTGCCAAAAATGATGTTTTACAGTCTTAGGCTAGGAAGACAGTTTTTTTCCAATTTAATTTTTTTCTTTTTTATATCAGTGGACTATTAGCTTGGCAAGCACATCAGCGCTAGAATCCACTGTACGGTGATGCCATCTTTTACATTGGAACTTGCACTAGGGCTTCCATTCCTTATATTCCATTGGGGGAACTTAGGGCGTTCTTCCTTATTACTTTAAACTTTTGGGTGAAGAATCTTATAAGGAATGGGAATGATTGTAATGTTTTGTTTTAGTTATTTTCTGTTTTAGCTTGTAAGTAGGTGTTTCTCATTTGTATACATCCTGTGTACTTGGGCTATGCTTATATACTTGGTATAAAATTTCTCTTATTAATATATATAAAAAAAAATAGAACTTGCACTAGACAATATTCGGCCTGTGGGCTTGACATGGAACTGTTCCTTTATGGTCATTGTCCTGTGGCCATTTTGGACTCACATATTCAATTTTTATTTTTATGATTCTAGACACAGATTCCTTGGTTCTCATATATGTACTATGTCACCAACCACCCCTTGAAAGTATATTTTTGTATGATTAGGCTTGTTTTGTTCTTGCTCCCTTTCCATCCATGACATCTGAAAATTCTTAGTCTTATAGCTTTGTACGCAATTATAGAAATTCTTGGTTTTGCAATAAGTATAGTTGCCACTTGTACTGATGAAAAAAAGGAAGTATAGTTGCCACTTTCTGCAATAATTTCCAAATGCATTATGGATGCGTTTGTATTTACTTGAAAAGCATCATTTATGCGTTGAGGAACCCCAGCTTTGATGCTGAGTTTTAGCACCCCTTTCTCCTTTATGAATTTCTTGCAATTTTCTATCAATTGTCAATTTCCATCCTTTTCTTGCTAAGATTGGACACCCTGTATCTTACATAACCATATGATGGAGTCCTTTGGTTCCTGAAATAGTGTGAAAAGAAGTGCTTTGAATCAATGCTATTTTTTTTTTTTTTTTGATAAGTAAAAGATAAATATTATTGAACAGAAGAAAACAGGCATGGCCCGTGTATACAGGAAGTATACATCAGGTACCTAAACACATTCTATGAGCGAGGAATCAAAGACAATAAATCATGGACATTGTCCCCATTTAGTACAATACCAGAGAAGTCATCATGCTATTTGAATTAGAGTTGTTTTCAGGTTGCAGCAAAAGCTAGATTTAAATTTGTACATATTCTTTTTTAAAATGCAAATCTTGTAAACCTTAAACCACCTATCTATCAAGTAACTCCCTAAGTAACTCAAAAAAGTGCAATTAGTAGTCCTGGACTACACTTCACAGCCAAGTAACCGTTACCCAAATGATAATTTTGCCTAGTTTTTATTTTCCAAATCTTACTCTTCTTTTACACTGTTATAAACCAAATATTAATGGTAGCTCTGTCAAAAACGTATGAACTCTAGCTGTCAAATAAAATCCTACAACCAAAATTCTTGTCTTCCAACAACTTAAACCTATTGATTCCTCTGACTTTTCTAGCTCAAACTGATCTTACTGCCTCTAAATGTTATCCCACTCATATTTCTAACCTTCGATTTTAGAAAACCTTTCAAGGAATTAGTCTAAATGTCCGGTTGCTGCCGAGGATAGTGTCTGCTAAGATGCACCATGGAAACAAATTGGTAACCAGGCTTTAACCAGGCTCAGGGGAACTCATTCTTGTGCTTGCTGAAGTATTTAATAGCTGATAGGCTTTAGCTGCCATGCTGTTTAGTCATAAGTGAGTTTTTTCTTATTTTATAATCTACTGAATTTTTTTACTTGTGTCTCGTGCCTGCTTTTCTGTTAATGTTTTGAGTAATCATCTTGAAATACAAATTGTCATAATTACTTGTTACATTGATCTTGGTTTTTAGAAAACAAGCTCCGGGTGATAATTCTTTGGGCGGCAATCCATTTGGTGCTCCAATGACATTCTCTAACTTTTTGTACTCGGGAAATGGCTTTGGCTTCCAAAAAGCTTCAATGATGCAGTATATGACTAGAAGATTGGAGGAGGTAAATTTGGGTTTCCCTTTAGGAATGTGTAAAAGTAGTAATAATGTAGCTGTTAGGCTACCATCTCGGAATCCAAGTGAGATATTTTTGCAGGCTCTTAGAGACTTTGTATCTGAAAGACATGGTGTGCTGGAGGAAGGTTGGCGTGTGGAATTTAGACGATCGATGGTTAATTGTGAACTCTATGCAGTTTACTGTGCTCCAGATGGGAAGATATTTGATTCAGTGTATGAAGTTGCTTGTTATCTTGGGTTGATGTCTAACTTTAATTCTGTGGAGCCCGAATCAAGAAGTGAGGGGTCTCAGTCAATAACAGGAAGGTCTCATCTGTCTAGGAAAAGGAAGCCAGCAAAATATTCAACTGCAAATGGTTTTGCTGAAAATAAGGGAATTTTGATCAGTGATAATCGTAAAGAGCTCTCTTTGAATGGCCTGACCATGGAAGTCTGTGCAAGTACCATTGGTAATAATGTAAATGGTGCTGAAGTGAATACTAGCTCTCGGTCTCAGCAATATAATGTAAGGTTACATGTTATTGAACTAGATTTTCATTTCACTGCTTACGTCATGATAACATAAGCTATTTAATTTCAATTTGACTTATTGTTCAAGGATGTGATTAGTTTCAGCTAACTCTTGTTGTCTCATTCTTATGTATGCTTTACATTTTCAGGATTGGCTTCCCATGCAGTTTGAAGATTTCTTTGTTCTCTCTCTGGGAGAAGTTGATGCTAGGCCATCTTATCATAATGTTAGCCAGATCTATCCTGTGGGTTATAGATCCTGTTGGCACGATAAGATTACTGGTTCTCTTTTTATGTGTGAAGTGCTGGATGGTGGCGACTCTGGACCTACCTTTAGAGTCAGAAGGTGTTCATGTCATTCATTGCCAATTCCAAATGGCATAACTGTCCTCAGTAGGCCTATCCCTGAACATTTTGATGGTTATGCTAATGAAAAAAGTGATGAAATTACTTCTCGTGATATGGATTGTGGTGATGATTGCAGCATTCAGATGATTCTATCAGACCCTTGCCCACCTTTGGAGAATGATATTTTGTCCTGTCTTAGTAGATGTTCAAGCGGAGCTTGTGATGTTCAGACATCAAACACCTTACAGGTTGAAACTTGTTTAATTAATGAAAAATCTGGATCTGCTTTATCTGATGAATTGAATTTGAGAGATGAAATTGGCGAGATTTTAGTAGAAGATTGCTCATCGTTGTCTGCATGGAGAATGATGTCTAAAAAAATCATTACTGCTTGTTCTGAGATCTGTAAACAGAAAGGAACCTTAAAGTTCTTCTGTCATCATGCTGAAAATGAACTAGAAGGACCTAATTGTGATGTAACAACTGGCACAAGAAAAACGAGTTTGATTTCATTAGATAAATTTCTCGGTCAACCGGATTCTTTCACCATCCCATCTGCATTTCAGACTGACAATGAGCTGGAAACTTCACTTGAGTTTCTGGAGAAATGGTTGGAGCATGATAGATTTGGATTAGATGCAGAATTTGTGCAGGAAATTATAGAACAGCTTCCTGGGGTACAAGCCTGTTCGAGCTATGAATTTCTGAGTAATAGAGGCAGTTATTCCTCATCGTTAACAGTTGGAAATGGGCTACTAGTGGTTAGATTGAAAGGTGGAGTACATCATATTGGAGATGAAGAATTAGATGGTTTATTTAGGAGATTTAAAAAGGCCAGGTTGGTTGAAAACAGTGTCATGCATGATCCTCTTCCTCCTCCAGGCAAGCCTTTGTGCTTAAAGATTCCTCCTGAACTTGTTGGTGATGTTTATCAGGTATGTCCATGCACTTGCAAGTATCATGGTTGATTTTATAATTATAACTGTGCTTTCTGATACATGATTCACCAGCTACTAGGCGAGGCCTTACTAGTATTAATTTTTTTTTATCCTTCTAGGCATGGGAGTTACTATGGCGTTTTCATGAAATCTTGAGTCTGAAAGAACCTTTGTCACTGGAAGAACTTGAAGAAGAACTCATCAACCCATGGTCAGATAGTGCAAATCTTCTAGAAAAGTTTGAAAAGGATACCGAGGGGAGTCAAGGTGTACATTCACATATGATTGATTGTACAGGTGGTTCAATGTTATCCCCAAGCTGTGAATCTGGTCCAGCGGTAGATGGAGAAAATTCACTTGCGTTTATAGAAATGGAAACAGGAGAAAAAAAGGAGGCAGCTCAAGCAAAACTTGCTTCTTTTACTTATAGTAGATGCTCTGGTGTAGCTTTGACTAAGGCTCATAAGTCACTGCTAAGAGTGCTGATAGGTGAACTACAATCCAAGGTTGCTGCACTAATAGATCCAAATTTTGATTCTGGAGAGTTGAAATCAAAACGGGGAAGGAAGAAAGATGTGGACAATGGTATTCCTGCAAAAAGAACTAAGATCAACATGCTCCCTATTAATGAACTAACATGGCCAGATTTAGCTCGAAGATACATTTTGGCTGTTTTATCCATGGATAGTAATCTTGACTCTGCAGAGATTATGGCTCGTGAAAGTGGTAAAATCTTTCGCTGCTTGCAAGGTGATGGTGGGGTGCTTTGTGGCTCACTTACTGGAGTGGCTGGGATGGAAGCTGATGCTCTTGTAAGTCTCTAGGCTTTTATGGTATCTTACGCACCAACATTTTCTGATTAAAATATACAAACGTACTTAAACATCATTGCAAATGCACTTTCTCGGGATTGTAATTTGCATGGCCCCAATGTAACATAGTAACACTAATGTTGATTAGTCCACACGTTTAAATTAATGTTGAGGACAGTTGCCTTTGATTTTTTATTCTGGGAGAAATCAAATTTTTATCGACTATGAGCCATATGCCTTCTATAGGGATTGGCATGGTTTCAAATAGTTTTCTCTTTCTTTTATGGGGTTCTTGGCCGTTTGGAACTTCTGAACTGTTGCTATGTCCACTAAAGGAATGAAAGAGATATTGGAGAGCGTGTTAAGCTTTTTGTGGACCTTTGACTATATAATTCATTGGGAACTTGCCCATGTCATGATGGAAATTGTTGTGCTTAACTCTTATATGATTTGTGCAGTGATACTACATGTCAATTTCCCATTATTGTGGCTGTCTTCTAAAAAATATTTAGTATATACTATACTTGCTATATGCATCCATCCCGTGTCACATTTCTTGACTTCTTTTTATCTGGTGGTCAATCAATTTTTTTTTTTTCAATCAGTAAAAGTTCATGTAACACCCCGTTCCCGTAGGATAGAGACGTTACTAACAAACATGATAAAAGGCCCGGTAAAGAGACTCATTACTCTGAAATACCTCATTTATTGAAAGAAACTTAACTGAAAGGATATAAATAGTCTTGAAACTTGAAACTGATTAACGCAAAACATGAGCTAATCTTAAACAAGACTAGTTATTGAAATGACATAAAAGAAACTTAATCCTTGTGTAAATGACACTTATTCATCTCTAAGTCCTTATACTAAATCTACTCCTGACCATCCAGCTCTGCATCATCATAATCACCATCTGTGGCAATCAACATAGAAGAAAACAAAAAGACAAACAACAAAAATGAGTCGAATACTCAGTAAATAATACATCATACCGTAAAATACTATATAGCTTAGCATAATTTGATTTTTAAAGCCTTATCATAACTTTCATATAACATTCATGGATTAACATGAACGGAAACATTCATAATCGTGGCAAACATGAAGCGTGACTGCATGAGTAACTTGTTTATCTTGAATTATACTTATTTCATGGTAAACCACACTTGAGTCCATGGCACCACATAACTTGTCATGTAGTGAAACACGCTTGAGTCCGTGTTTCACTTAACTTGCATAACATGAAGTGAAACACGCTTGAGACCGTGTTTCACTTATCTTGCTTGACGTGGGGTGAAACACGCTTGAGTCCGTGTTTCACTTATCTTGCTTGACATGGAGTGAAACATGCTTGGGTTCATGTTCACTTAACTTGCATGACATGGAGTGAAACACGCTTGGGTCCGTGTTTCACTTATCTTGCTTGACATGAAGTGAAACATGCTTGGGTCTATGTTCACTTAACTTGCATGACATGGAGTGAAACACGCTTGGGTCCGTGTTTCACTTATCTTGCTTGACATGAAGTGAAACATGCTTGGGTCCATGTTCACTTAACTTGCATGACATGGAGTGAAACACGCTTGAGTCCGTGTTTCACTTAACTTGTGGTAACCACGCTTGAGTTCGTGGTACCGTCTTAGCATAACTATGGTAAACACGCTTGGGTCCGTGTTACATTAAAATGTTTATCTTTCTTAATGCATGATAATTTTCTTGGACTTCATAGATTTTTCTAGCATGGCATATTCTTGTACATGGCATGGCATAACATGATATATTCTTGTACATGGTATAGCATAGCATGACATGACCTAACATGATTTAATCATTTTATGACATTTCATGGCATGCATGATCTCAAAACTACATGAATATGGCATACATGATCTGGCTATTTATTACATGGCATGCTTGACTTAAGTTATTGCATGAACAATATATGGCATACATGGTCTAAGCACTACATGAATGAAGCATGCATGATCTGGCTATTTTAATTCATAGAATACCTATCTTAAATTATTATATGATCATATCATGGCTTCCATGTGATTTTAGTAACATTCAATCCATCAATCAACAATCCATAAAAGCATAGCATATATATAGGCTTACTTTCATGTAAATCATCATAATTCATAGAAGTTCATGAAAGCGATCTAACCTTGACTTGGCTCTTAGCGCAACGTAGATAACCATCAAAACCATATCATATTATCATACCCAATTATAATATTTACATTACACATACATTTATATGATCATATTATTTACCTCTTAGCGCTGCTTTTGAAATCTCACGTCGTAGCTCGTGACCTATACGAGGCACTAGACGTTACTAATCTTTCTAAAAAACGTGTCATAGCAATCTAATTACTTAAAATCTTACCATAGAGATAAATTAATAAAAAGAATAAATATAAAAATAACATAACTAAATCATTTCTAACTGAATTAACCTAAATTCTAGGTTCGTATGTTACAAACTCCCCTCCTTAAGAAAAATCTCGTCCTCGAGATTACGTACCTCAATCAAACAAGTATGGGTACTTGTTCTTCATGTCCTCCTCTAGTTCCCATGTAGCCTCTTTTTCCGTGTGGTTGCTCCAAAATACTTTGACCATCGGAATGGTCTTCTTACGGAGGACTTGAGTCTTTTGTGCAAGGATCCCAACTGGAAACTCCTCATAGGTGAGATCCTCGCAAACTTGGAGAGGTTCGTATTCTGAAATGTGTGTCGGATCTGGTATATACTCCCGAAGCATGGAGATGTGAAAAACATCGTGAATGGCAGACAACTGCGGTGGAAGAGCCAACCTATAAGCTGCAGCTCCAATCCTCTCCAGTACATCAAAGGGTCCTAAATATCTCGGACTCAACTTGCCCTTCTTTCTGAACCTCATGATTCCCTTCATCGGCGCAATTTTCAAGAATACTTTGCTTCCTACCTCAAAATGCAGCTCTCGACGCCTCTGATCTGCATACTTTTTCTGTCGTTCTTTCGCAATGGCGAGCCTTTTCCGAATGACAGCTATCTTTTCACACATATCTTGAATAATTTCCTGCCCAAGGATTCTACGTTCTCCAACCTCATTCCAATAAAGGGGTGACCGACACTTATGACCATAAAGAACCTCATATGGGGCCGCCTGAATGCTCTCTTGGTAACTGTTATTGTATGCAAACTCGATCAGGGGTAAGTATTTAATCCAACTGCCCTTGAAGTCCATCACGCAAGCTCTAAGCATATCCTCCAAAATTTGCACTGTCCCCTCTGACTGCCCATCTGTTTGCGGATGAAAGGCTGTGCTATAGGTCAATTCTGTCCCTAACTCTTTCTGTACACTTCTCCAGAACACTGAAGTGAAACGAGTATCCCTGTCTAATACAATCTTTGAAGGTATTCCATGCAACCTGACAATTTCGCGTACATACAACTCTGCCAATTTGTCTGTAGAATACGTCATCTGAACTGGAATGAAATGAGCTGACTTTGACAATCTGTCAATAATCACCCATGCCGCATCCTGACCCCCTGGTGCCTTAGGAAATCCTGAAACAAAATCCATACCAATTTCATCCCAGGTCCAAACCGGTATAGGGAGTGGTTGTAATAGCCCGGATGGCCTCTGATGCTCTGCTTTGACCTGTTGACAAGTTAGACATTGAGCCACATAATTAGCTATCTCACGTTTCATACCGCTCCACCAGAACTGTTGCTTCAAATCTCTATACATCTTAGTGCTACCAGGGTGAACTGTATAGAGTGAGCGGTGAGCCTCTTTCAAAATCACATCTCTAATCTCTTTAACATTCGGAACACAAATTCTTCCTTTAAACCTTAGAGTGCCATCCCTAGATATTGAAAATTCCGGCCTTTTGTCTTTTGGTACCTCTCCTTTGATCTTCACTAAGCCTGGATCACTATTTTGGGCAACTTTTATCCGATCTATTAATGATGATCCCAAAGTCAGACTGCTCAACCGAGCCTGTGTGTCCATAATCATCTCTATCCCTGCTCTCTCCATATCCAAAAGAATGTGCTTCTGAGGGGTGTACATAGAAACGAGGGTACTAGAGGACGATTTCCGACTCAAGGCATCTGCCACTACATTAGCTTTACCCGGATGATAGTTGATGTTGCAATCATAATCCTTTAAAAGTTCTAACCATTTGCATTGTCTCATATTCAAGTCTTTCTGAGTAAAGAAATACTTTAAGCTCTTATGGTCAGTATAAATCTCGCATTTCTCCCCATAGAGATAGTGTCTCCATAACTTCAAGGCAAACACAACAGCTGCAAGCTCTAGGTCATGCGTCGGATAATTCTCTTCGTAACTCTTGAGTTGTCGAGAAGCGTAGGCAATAACCTTCCCATGCTGCATTAAGACACATCCCAAACCCTTAAGAGAAGCATCACTGTAAATGATAAATCCTGTATTGCCCGAGGGAACAGTGAGTACAAGTGTTGTGACTAGTCTCTTCTTCAGCTCCCTAAAGCTTCTTTCACAATCTTCAGTCCATATAAATTTCTCATTTTTCCTCGTCAGCTTAGTCATCGGGGCTGCGATACTGGAGAACCCCTCGACGAACCTCTTGTAGTACCCTGCAAGACCTAAGAAGCTTCTGACTTCATTAACATTGGTTGGCGTGGCCCAGTTCACAACTGCTTCAATTTTCATCGGGTCTACTGAAATTCCTTCTTTTGACACGACATGCCCCAAAAAGGTAATCTCTTTCAACCAGAAATCACACTTCTTGAATTTTACGAACAACTGTTGCTTCCTTAATATCTGTAACACAACCCTCAAATGTCCTTCATGATCTGCTGGGCTTCTAGAGTAGATTAGAATGTCATCAATAAACACAATAACAAACTGATCTACATACTCCCTGAACACTCTATTCATTATGTCCATGAAGGCTGCTGGGGCATTCGTCAAACCGAATGGCATGACTAAAAACTCAGTGTCCGTAACGAGTTCTGAACGCCGTCTTGGAAACATCTTCTGACTTGATCTTGAGCTGGTGGTAGCCTGATCGTAGATCAATCTTGGAGAAAACTTGGGCCCCTTGTAACTGGTCAAACAAATCATCAATTCTTGGTAAGGGGTATTTGTTCTTCACTGTCACCCGATTCAACTCTCGATAATCAATGCAGAGTCTCATTGAACCGTCCTTCTTTTTCACAAAAAGAACCGGTGCGCCCCATGGTGACACACTAGGGTGGATGTAACCCTTCTCCAACAGCTCCTTCAACTGTTCCTTAAGCTCCTTCAGCTCCACCGGAGCCATACGATAAGGTGTCTTCGATATAGGTGCCGTCCCAGGTAGGAGATCAATTGAAAAGTCAACCTCCCGGTCCGGGGGCAACCCTGGAAGATCCTCCGGAAACACATCCGGAAATTCCCTGACAACGGGGATATCTTCAAGCTTGGGTCCCTCTACAGGTGGTGCTACAAGACTAGTCAAAAACCCAAAGCATCCTTGTCTTAGTAATTTGGTTGCTTGCAAAACTGGGATCGGTCGAGGTGGGGAGTTTCCTCTCTTTGCACAAAAGCTGAATTCTTCTTTGCCCGGGGTTTTGAAAACTACTTCCTTTTTAAAACAGTCTACACAGGCGTGATTTCAGGATAACCAATCCATTCCCAAAATTACATCAAACCCCATCATATCAAAAACTACCAAGTCTGCTAGCAGGTGCCTCCCACTAATATCTATAGGGCAATTCTTAAGTATGGTGTCGCAAACTACGTGCTCACCGGTAGGTGTCGCAACGGATAGGGGACAGTCAAGCCTCGCTCAAATTTTTCACACTTCTTTTCCTCATCAGGAATCAGATAACTTGCAAACCTCGATAATGCCACGAAGGTGGCGGCATAGCGCTCCACCGTCATGGTTCCCTGAGCTATGTCAATAAACTGCCTAGCTCTTGCCTCCCGGAGTGCAGGAGAAAAGAATCGGTCCAAAAAGGCCTTTTTTTTTTTTTTTTTTTGAAGCGGTCCCAAGTGATGGGTACCCCTTCACCAAGTTCAAGCTGCAGTAGCTCTAGGGTAGAGGTCCACCACTCATCTGCCTCATCAGCGAGCACATAAGTGGCATACTCTACCTTCTGTTCGTCAGTACAGAACAGAGCTCTGAAAATCTTTTCCATTCTTTTTATCCAACTCTCTGCATCAAGTGCTTCTGCTTTGCCGTCAAAAGTCGGAGGGTGCTGTTGCGTAAACTGGTTTAGGGTGCAACCGACCTTGGGATTCCTCACTCGATTCCTCACTCCTAAACCCTGATCATCAGCAAGGTACCGAAGAAGTCTGGTAGCAGCAGCAGCCAATACCTCAGGCTCATTCGGTGGTGGTTCTGTGGAGCCTTCAGGGTGCTCATAACGCCTAGTAACAGGTGCCATTCTAATAACATCGTTCATGCAATGAGTATAACTAATACAATCAATCAACAATGAAGCACTCAATCAAGCAAAGCAATAATTAAAACATAATCATAAAGATCCTCGTGAACCTCGAGCTGGCCAGGAGTCGTCCTAGGTACTTTCTATCCTAACTTATTTCTCTTTTTTTTTTTTTTTTTTTTTTTTTTTTTTTTTTTTTATAAAAACAAAAGGAGTCTACAGAATCTCTCGACCTGGGCTCTGATACCAATTGTAACACCCCGTTCCCGTAGGATAGAGACGTTACTAACAAAAATGATAAAAGGCCCGGTAAAGAGACTCATTACTCTGAAATACCTCATTTATTGAAAGAAACTTAACTGAAAGGATATAAATAGTCTTGAAACTTGAAACTGATTAACGCAAAACATGAGCTAATCTTAAACAAGACTAGTTATTGAAATGACATAAAAGAAACTTAATCCTTGTGTAAATGACACTTATTCATCTCTAAGTCCTTATACTAAATCTACTCCTGACCATCCAGCTCTGCATCATCATAATCACCATCTGTGGCAATCAACATAGAAGAAAACAAAAAGACAAACAACAAAAATGAGTCGAATACTCAGTAAATAATACATCATACCGTAAAATACTATATAGCTTAGCATAATTTGATTTTTAAAGCCTTATCATAACTTTCATATAACATTCATGGATTAACATGAACGGAAACATTCATAATCGTGGCAAACATGAAGCGTGACTGCATGAGTAACTTGTTTATCTTGAATTATACTTATTTCATGGTAAACCACACTTGAGTCCATGGCACCACATAACTTGTCATGTAGTGAAACACGCTTGAGTCCGTGTTTCACTTAACTTGCATAACATGAAGTGAAACACGCTTGAGACTGTGTTTCACTTATCTTGCTTGACGTGGGGTGAAACACGCTTGAGTCCGTGTTTCACTTATCTTGCTTGACATGGAGTGAAACATGCTTGGGTTCATGTTCACTTAACTTGCATGACATGGAGTGAAACACGCTTGGGTCCGTGTTTCACTTATCTTGCTTGACATGAAGTGAAACATGCTTGGGTCCATGTTCACTTAACTTGCATGACATGGAGTGAAACACGCTTGGGTCCGTGTTTCACTTATCTTGCTTGACATGAAGTGAAACATGCTTGGGTCCATGTTCACTTAACTTGCATGACATGGAGTGAAACACGCTTGAGTCCGTGTTTCACTTAACTTGTGGTAACCACGCTTGAGTTCGTGGTACCGTCTTAGCATAACTATGGTAAACACGCTTGGGTCCGTGTTACCTTAAAATGTTTATCTTTCTTAATGCATGATAATTTTCTTGGACTTCATAGATTTTTCTAGCATGGCATATTCTTGTACATGGCATGGCATAACATGATATATTCTTGTACATGGTATAGCATAGCATGACATGACCTAACATGATTTAATCATTTTATGACATTTCATGGCATGCATGATCTCAAAACTACATGAATATGGCATACATGATCTGGCTATTTATTACATGGCATGCTTGACTTAAGTTATTGCATGAACAATATATGGCATACATGGTCTAAGCACTACATGAATGAAGCATGCATGATCTGGCTATTTTAATTCATAGAATACCTATCTTAAATTATTATATGATCATATCATGGCTTCCATGTGATTTTAGTAACATTCAATCCATCAATGAACAATCCATAAAAGCATAGCATATATATAGGCTTACTTTCATGTAAATCATCATAATTCATAGAAGTTCATGAAAGCGATCTAACCTTGACTTGGCTCTTAGCGCAACGTAGATAACCATCAAAACCATATCATATTATCATACCCAATTATAATATTTACATTACACATACATTTATATGATCATATTATTTACCTCTTAGCGCTGCTTTTGAAATCTCACGTCGTAGCTCGTGACCTATACGAGGCACTAGACGTTACTAATCTTTCTAAAAAACGTGTCATAGCAATCTAATTACTTAAAATCTTACCATAGAGATAAATTAATAAAAAGAATAAATATAAAAATAACATAACTAAATCATTTCTAACTGAATTAACCTAAATTCTAGGTTCGTATGTTACAGTTCATGCGGATGCTTCATGGTTTTATGATATGAGCTTCACTTTTTTTAAATGAAGAAATCTTTGCAAATAAAAAATCTTTGATATGTTTTCCTATGATTCGCAATCTTGTTATTTTGTTCAAGTAAGTGCACTGGAGAAGTTCTTTAGTGCCTATTAAGTTCATTGACTGTACTCAAAGGATGCATGCTCTAATTCTTTTCTTCTTTAACCTTCAGTTGCTTGCAGAGGCTACAAAGCAAATTTTTGGTTCTTTGAACAGAGAAAAAGACATTCTTACCATAGAAGATGAAGGGTCTGATGCAAATGCAACCGGTTCTTCTGAAAAGAATAATGAGAATGATGGTAACATCCCGGAATGGGCAAAGGTCCTGGAACCTGTTAGAAAACTGCCAACAAATGTGGGAACAAGAATTAGAAAGTGTGTTTATGATGCTTTGGAGAAAGCTCCCCCGGAGTGGGCAAAGAAAATATTGGAACATTCAATCAGTAAGGAAGTGTATAAGGGCAATGCCTCAGGACCAACGAAGGTGCTATTTACAGTAACTTGTTTTGTATACTTCTTTAGTAAAGTCTTTGTAGTTGTTAGAATCATAAGTGAAGTGTGTCTTTCATTTGCATCCTATCACTCTTGAGCTTTGGTTTCTTTTTTTCATTGCTGTAATCTTGGCTAGTAAAACATGTAGGATCTGTCTGCCCTCTTCAAGTAAAAAGATGGTTCATGTCTGCAAAAATTTACTTATCTATTCCAATAAATGATTAGGCAAAAGTACTAAATTTTTTGATGTAGATGATGAATTGTAACAAAAAGATGTTGAATGGTAATATTTTGAGACATGCAACACTCTATAAGGGGTTGGAATGGTTTAGGGGAAGTGACATCCTTATACGTAAGAATTTTAAGAAAAGCTGCAAATTCTGGATCTGCTTTAACATTTTTTTCTATTTTTTTATAACTAAATGAAATTCATTAAAAAATGCAGAGGTTCACATACGATGTAGCAAGAGATACCCCCTTTAGTTATTAAAAATGTCATTACCCCTCTAGTACCATCCATGTATTTTTTTGAATCTCTCTCCTGGTCTTAGCATCGTATTACCATGTATAAGGTACTTATAGTTATTGTTGTCATTTTTTTCATTAAATATAGGTTTTTATTTGTCATCTTTCTCATCATGATCTCCATATGTAAAAGCAAAGCTATTAATGTCCCCCTCTCTCGGTTCAATTGATTATTCCTTCTAACCTACGAAGCTGATTAGGCCAAATTCATTTACTCTTTTCCTGCTTATTTTGTTTCTTAGTTTTCCTATTTATTGAAGTGATGTAACATGTATAAATAGATTGGCTTGGGGTTGTAGGCTGGGTTCAATGGCTCATATAATTGTCCTTTGGTGATCAAGGGAACTTGAGAAAAAATGGAATGTATTGATCTGACCCAGAAAGAATGTTGTCATCTGTCTCTTTAACTTCCATTCTCTGATACGTTTAGAAGAGTTATTTTGATCTGTCCAAGACTTTATTTGGAAAACACCTGAGAAGAAAGTTCACCTATGTTATTGCAAGGGTTGAATTTTTCAGCTCAATGTAGAAACGACCTCTTTGAATCATTTGTCTCTCTTTATTCTTTACCATGTAACGTGCTAAACTTGGTCACTCTTCTTTATTACACATGTGGCATGATGAATATTTCTGAATTGAATGCTCTTATTGGTTGAACACAGAAAGCTGTTCTTTCAGTGCTAGCTGATGTAGGTGGTGAGAAAGTGCAACAAAAATCTGTGAAGGGAGTAAAACGGAAGACTGTTATCTCTATATCTGACATTATTATGAAACAATGTCGTATCGTATTACGTCACGCTGCTGCTGCAGATGATTCAAAAGTTTTCTGCAATCTGCTGGGGAGAAAACTGATAAACTCAAGTGATAATGATGATGAGGGATTTCTTGGATCTCCAGCAATGGTATCTCGCCCTTTGGATTTCAGGACTATTGATTTGAGATTGGCAACTGGAGCCTATGGTGCATCTCAGGAAGCTTTTCTTGAGGATGTTCGGGAGGTCTGTTTTCTATAACAATTTGGTTTGGGTGGCCAAACCTGTTTTCATTTTTTCCCTTTCCGTTTTCCTTGCTAAGTTTCTTCCCATTTAAATCCTTTAGATGCGTGGATGCTGATTACCAATCCTAATTTACTTATTTGTGGAGTCTATTTAAGTGCGATTAACAAATTGAAATATGATCAATAATCTGATATCAGGCCAGAATGGTTTTTAAATGTATCTTCTGTACATAAGGATTCATTGGTTTTTAACCTGAGATGATATATCTGATTTCTCATCATTGTTATTGTTCGGGTACCAGCTTTCACTTACTTACATGGTTTGATTTATTTGACTGTTAAAATTTAATAAATACTTTCACCTTGCAGTTATGGAACAATGTCCGTACTGCTTATGGAGATCAACCTGATTTAGTTGAATTGGCTGAGACATTATCTCAGAATTTTGAATCATTGTATGAAAGGGAGGTTTGTAACCAATCTTTATCTCTCTTTCCTTATGGAGGTTGTTTTAATATATTTAAGTCCCCATGTGCATCAGAGCTTTATTGACTATACATGCAATTGTGTAGAAGACTGAAGAATAGAGTTTGTTCAGAATTCTGTAGAAGGAAATCTAGTTATGCAATTACTCTGGCATTCTCTTTGCTCCTGTGCTTTGCCGCACTGATCTTCATCTTCTCCATATTATTTTGGCACCTGTGTTAAGTTTTGTAGTTCTTTTGATGCAGGTTGCTACTGTTGTCCAGAAATTTTCAGGGTACACTAAATTGACAAGCTTTAATGCTGAAGCAAGGAAGGAAATAAATGAGTTTATTGCTTCCACAAGTGAGATTCCCAAAGCCCCATGGGATGAAGGAGTTTGCAAAGTTTGTGGCATTGATAGAGATGATGATAGTGTCCTATTATGTGATACTTGCGATGCTGAGTATCATACTTACTGCTTGAATCCTCCACTTGCAAGAATCCCTGAAGGAAACTGGTATTGCCCTTCTTGTGTTGGCAAACGCATCATTCAAGATGCATCAGAATACATTCCGGTCATAGACCGACGCCGGAGCAAAAGGCATCAGGGAGAACTTACTCGTGTTTACTTGGAGACACTTGCACATATATCCTCTGTAATGGAAGAGAAGGAATATTGGGAGTTCAACATGGCCGAGGTTTGTCTGTGGAGCCCTACTTAAATATTGGCTGCTAATATACTGATATTGATTGCATATATGGAAGTTTGTGTCAGTTTTATGTATTTTTGGTGTTGAACTGGCTGAATATTGTTTTGGGTCATTGCAACTTTTATGTGAAGTTTCAATGTATATATGACTCTTATGTATCTATATGCCAACATAGAAATGATGTTATTTGTTTGATAAGTCCATCATAGAAATGATGTTATGGTGCCATCATCTCTCTCTCTCTCTCTCTCTCTCTCTCTCTCCCTGCTTTACATCTTTCCTGTGGTTTTGTGCTGGATATGCATGATATTTCCTTGTACTTATTTTTTTTTTTTTTTTTTGATGAGTAAAATCAAAGTATATTAATGAAAAGAATAGGCAAAAGCCATGTTCTGTACAAAGAATGCCCTACTACATAGGCTCAATAGCTACCAGAAAATCATGGAAAGTTTGGCCATTAAAATTAACTGCAGTGGCCCATGTACAAAGAGTTCTAAAAAAGAAAGCTTTTAGTTCCTCCATAGATCTCTCTTTGTCCTCAAAGGTCCGTTCATTACGCTCTTGCCATATGCACCACATTATACAAATGGGAATCATCTTCCACATAGCCTTGATCTGTTGAATGCCTCTCAAATCTGTCCAACAATCCAAAACCGCCACCAGTGTCTCCGGCATTACCCAGCCTAAATCTTGTACTTATCTTCTATTGTTTACATACACAAATATTCATCTTTCAAAAGAGATACAATTACATACACACCCAACATTGGTTATTTTTTTTTTATTTTTTATTTTTTATTTTTTATCAATTACCTGACATTAACAAAAATAGTAGTGTGAAGTCTAGTATTTCTCTTGGTATCATTGGACGGGATGCTTTTTCAAAGTTTAGTTGAGATATCTAACTGGGGGGATGGAGGTAAAAATCTTGTAGCTTCAGGAATTTTTAGTAGCCAAAAGTTGAGTGTGTCTTGATGCGGATCAATGATTCCTGTAAATGTTGATCCTAGTGAGATTTTTTTATATGCGTGGGCTTATTACTTGTATACAAAATCAGTGATTGGAAAATTTAGCCAGAATCATTCACTTGACTGACCAATGGCGTTAGTATGTTTGTTCCACTAAGTTTCAGTTGCTTGCAAAACATAGTCTAAAAAGGTTCTCTTTTTGCCTGCAAACAAAACTGGACCATAGGGTCCTCTTATTCTAGAGTGGGGACTGCCCCTTTGTTATATACTTTTCTTTGGGTTATATTAGGGCTTACTTCTCAGTTAGCTGAAGTTCCAATCTTTGGGCTGCAATTTTTTGCATGTGGGCAAAGACCATGTAAACTTATGTCCTGTGTGTACTTGGGCTTATGCCTATTTCTTGGGAATAAAATATTTTATTACTTAAAAAAAAAAAAAACATAGACTAGATTGTTTTTTGTGGTGGCAAAGGCAGCTTGTACCAAATTTTTGTTTTGGACTGAGGACAGTCTTGAAGTGGCTTGAGAAGGAAAAGCTTGGTATATATTTAGTGCGTGTCCATTTTTTACCTTGCTTCTCTTATGAGTGGCCTGAATGGTGCCACTCCATGCAAATCAAATGTGCTCGAGCGTGGCTCACTTTCAGCATTAGCTACTAGAGTGCTAGTGCCCATGATACACCATTTTTACCCAATTTTTTAGAAATGCGGGCATGATCCCTAATAGTTAGGTCCATTATAGCCATATCTATAGGTCTTATTTTTTATTTGATATTTGATGATACCATGAGTGCGAGAGCCTTATACACATTTTACGGAAAATCACTTTACATGCATGACGTATGCCACCGATTTTTTTTATTTTCCTGGAAATAAGGAAATGGATGTTCTTCATGACTGAAATAGAAAACCTTGTTGATGATGTCGAGATAAAAACTTGCGATTTATGATCCTGTAATATTTCAAAGATATATAAACTGTGTATATTTTATTCTGTACTGGTTATCGTGTTCCTTTAATGATATTCCCCTTTATTTTGATTGCAGAGAGCATTCCTGCTCAAATTTTTATGTGATGAGTTGCTTAACTCAGCCCTTATTCATCAACACCTTGAGCAGTGTGCTGATTCATCAGCTGAGTTGCAGCAGAAATTGCGTGCTTTCTCAGTAGAATTGAAGAATCTTAAGGCCAAGGAAGAAAACCTGGCTGCACGGGCTGCAAAGGTTGACAAAAGCATGATTAATGTTGCCGGGGAAGTTAGTATGAAGGAAGGTGGTGCTAACACAGTTACAAACCTGGGTAACTGTCTGGGACAACAGCATGTTTTGACCGATAGTCCTAACTACTTTGGAGTCTTGTCCAATGAGCGGCTACATCCAGAAGGTGGTCAAGAGAGAGCTGGACTTAATGGTTTTGATAAAGATCCATCTGTCACTAGTTCAGAAATTAACATTTTAACCATGAATCCCATAGATACTCAAGATCAATCAAAAGATGCCTATGGTGCTGTGGATGACCGAGAAGGCAATCTTTTCTGCCACAGGGCTTCTCAAGAGACTGACAAATCCATTAGACAAAACGGGTTGCCGACATCAAATTCTTTATCCCAGGAAATTGATGGCTCTGTCAGAGAAACCCCTTCTCATGATAGCTTGCAAGAATGTGAGGGAAGGGACAGTTCTTTGCCACCTTCAGATCAGCAAGGACATTTTACTTCTAACGTGGTGAGCAATCATCAAGCTCAGCATGCACCTGTTGCTGTGAATGAGTCACAAGCTTATCACCTTGAGTTGAATTCTGTCAAGAATGAAATTTCAGATCTGCAGGACTCAATTACTAGTATAGAGTCGCAGCTTATGAGGCTCTCTGTGAGGAGGGAGTTTCTGGGAAGTGATTCTGTGGGTAGACTGTATTGGGCTTCAGCTACACCGTGTGGAAATCCAAGGGTCATTGTTTGTGGGAGTGCAGGAGGCCCAGAGGACAAGAATTTTGTTTTGCCGAATTCTGCTTCATCTGGATTGGATCCTCATCTGAATTTAGAGGGGTCAAAAGCTTCCTGTCCGTTCCTATATGAACTGAATGATGCTATGGCCCCCTGTTCATCATGGGCTTGTTATGAAACTGATGCAGAAATTGATGACCTGATTAGTTGGTTGAAGGATAATGACCCAAAGAAAAGAGAACTGAAAGATTCCATTCTCCAGTGGCATAAGTTGAGATTCCAGGACTCTTGGAAAATTGAAAACCAAGGTCAGGATGAGCACGAGACAGTTTTGTCAGTGACCAGAAATTGTGATATATCTGGGTCTTCTAATTATCTCGTTACCAAGGCAACTGCATTGCTTGAGATGAAGCATGGCCCCTGCTTTGAGTTGGAAACAACTGAAATCATGAAGAAGCGGGGTAAGAAGGCAAGAGTAATCAATGATGAGAAGATGTACAGGTGTGATTGCTTAGAACCCATTTGGCCTTCTAGGCACCATTGCCACTCTTGCCACAGAACCTTTTCCACCGATGTGGAACTTGAGGGGCACAATGATGGTAAGTGCAGTTCAGGTGCACCTGTGTCTCAGAAGAATAAGGAAACAAGTGATGTAAAGAAAAGCAAAGGAAATCCAAAAGGTGAGGTGGTTCAAGAAGAGTGCATAAAGGAAAAGGATGCTTTAGAAACACAAAAAGGTGGAGGTTCACAGTTCAGCTCGAGGTTGATTAAATATCAGAATGAAGGAATGGTATGCCCGTATGACTTTGATGAGATATGTTCCAAGTTCTTGACAAAGGATTCAAACAAGGAATTGGTGCAGGAGATTGGACTTATTGGTTCAAATGGAATCCCATCTTTTGTCCAATCTGCACCTCCTTACTATGGTGATTCTTTGTCACTAACATTAATTCCTCAGAAGGTAGGCGGTCCAGTTGATGGGCCCAAGCCTGCTGAAAGGCCAGTTTCACAAGGAAATATTAGTGTAACAAAAGTAGGCCATGACAGTGTTTGTGATAATTCTGCCAGAAGCTTTGCTGCAACGGAAGTCAATCAAGTGCTAAAAAATGACAAGCCGGCTCTACGATATTTGGAAAAAAGAGGAAAAAGATACTCTTTAGATGGCCGTTATTCAGAAATTGGTGTCGATCGATGCTGTGTAGTTCCCATGTCTTCGTTGAAGCCATTAGTAGGTAAAGTTTTGCAGATATCAAGGCGACTCAAGATTAACTTGCTTGATATGGATGCTGCGCTACCTGAAGAAGCTATGAGACCATCAAAGGCACATATGGAAAGGAGATGGGCCTGGCGTGCATTTCTTAAATCTGCTGGTACAATATATGAGGTCAGTCACACCTCTCAATTAAATGTGTCAGTTGGTTGCTGTTAGTGCATTTATTCCTATTATTTATTATTTTTAACCTATTGTTTCCTCGGATTGAAATATTAGCATCTTCTCTTTGTTTTGCTTGGAGAAGTTTGTACATTGACATGTATCACGATTGAAGCACATTTTTAGTGCTTTCATGATTGGTAGTGCATCTATGCTGTAACATCTTGATTCTTCGTGGGGATTTTTGTGTATCATTGAATTCGTCCATAAAAAGTAGAAATTGCTAAATATGTCAGTCGATTGTTGTTGGTTAGTGGATTTGTTTTTATTTGATTATTTTTCATTCTTCCCTTTTGCTTCTTGAGATTGAAATCTTAGATATTTCAATGAACGGAATTTACAAATTTAAAATGAGCTTATCTAGTAGTGGTGCTCCATATTTTACAATTTTTTCACTGCTACTTCTTGAATCCATCATATTTTATGAAGTTAAAAACGTAAAATTTCTTTTAAATTATTTATTAAAAAAATGTTATAAAATAAAATTTCGTTGGTTGTTTCAGATGGTTCAAGCGACAATCATATTGGAAGACATGATTAAAACAGAACACTTAAGGAATGATTGGTGGTATTGGTCTTCACTCTCGGCTGCTGCAAAAATTTCTACTCTCTCATCCCTTGCCTTGCGAATATACTCCCTCGATGCTGCTATCATATATGAGAAGATCCCTTCCAGTTTAGAACAGATTGATAATTTGGAAACCAGCAGCTTGCCAGATCCAAACGCACTTCCAAGCTTGGATTTGTCAGAGAAGTCAAAGGTGAGCAGGAAGTCTAACAAGAAGAGGAAGGAACCAGAGGGTTAGTCTCGGGATGCATGATATTTCCTTTCTTTCCCCAGAAATTCAATTCGGACGAGTTTAATCCGAGGTGAAACAGCAGTGGTCATGTGTTGTATATAGATAATCAGAGAGATCCACACTGTGGGTTGTTGTATTGGGTCAGATAAGTTGTGGGCAGGTATTGGAAGGCGACTGAGATTGATGCTGTAGCTGTCACCAAATCTTATGCGTGTACATAAGAGGTAAAGCTGACTTGCTAACTCAGATAAGCGGTTGGGAAGCGGAGTTTGTTGGAGTGTCTGCTCAGAGGACTGGAGAAAGAGCCATATTGTATGAGGATGCATCCAATTTTGGATTGATTCTGCTGCTGCTTTCAGGTTTGTTGCTTGGAAAGAGAGAATATTAAGTAGGATAATTTTTCTCACAAAGATCAAGATCCATATACATATACAGAGGAAATTCATGTAAGAAAAGCAAAAAGGAAAAAAAAAAAAAAAAGAGAGAGAGAAGGAAATTAGAAACAGTGGAAGTTGAGCAGGTGTAGTCATATTCCATTCTTTATTCATCATTATCCGTGCCCCACCTTGCTTTTGTTGTTTTGGAATTAAATAAGTTACCCATGGAGAAATTGCCATAAAAGGTCACCATTGTCTTCGGACAAATTGCTTAAAAAAGTTATATTGACCAACGCTCGAATTTTATCCGGACTAAATCATGCTTAAGATCACTATTATAAGAGAGCTGTTGTGACATATGGTTGAGACTCCTAGGAAAACATTAGGATTAAGTTGGAAAATTCAAACCCCATCTCCTTTTTCGGTAGTAAATATCTGTGAAGAAGAAACTTGGGCATGGTAATGCTAACAACAAAAGCAGCAGCCATGGAGGGAGGGCATTGTTTTTCTGTGACCTCATAGTTTTGCTCGACTGTTCTTTCTATTGACAAGGACTCAGGTTGGTGAGGATCCTCTAATGCAATATGAAAGGTTTATAAATAGATTCGTACTCAAGCTTTAAATGGATAAAGAAAGCTTCTCAATCATGCAAACGGCGGGTCAATTCAACCTGCCAGATGCCTATGAAAGCGAAGATAATCGATTCGAATCTCTCCTTTTCGGTGTATGACCCAACCATTGGATTAATTCTTAAAGTTTGACTTTCTTTCGGTCGAACCCAATTTTTATGGGTCTCCTATCCAGTTGAACGGTGCGGGTATAGTAAGAAAAAAAAGAACAGGTATATATTTATATATATACATAGTGAAATGGTACAAGAAGAGAACAAAGATTAATTAAAAAAAAAAAAAGTTGGGGTGGGGAAGAACTTATTCGAGAAAATAAAAACAGTAGCAAGTTGGAGAGGGGTCATTATCATGGAGTTGAATCCCATCACATGTAAGTGTCCTATTGAATAATGTTTATTGCCATGCCATTGTTCCTTCTTCACATGGAAGTGTCCTATCGAATGGATAATTCACCCATGGCCCATGGCCTTTGTTCCCTTCGAAAAGTGAGAGTCTACAGAACTCTATGAGCTGCCATTATCCGAATGCGACCATCCAATGTAAATTGGCTAATCTCTTGTCCTCCCACTTCAATTTTAGCTGAAGCATATATTATCTGTATCGGTGGGAGGAATAAAAGAAAGGGGGGAGTACATTACTCAGCCTTCAACTGATAGACGTTTTACATTTTGATAGACGTATTCCATCTGTTTATAGGATATTGTTACATGATTGAAGTGGTATTATGATTTCACATCACACGTCTCTATTTCTAATGCATATTCTTTTTGGTCAATTTGATATTACATCATTGAAAACAATATTAGATATAGTAATAGAGTATGCAAGCTAAGCGCATTCCTGTTGAAAAAATGTGAGTTTTTCATGTGGGTTTCAAACTTGTTCACTATTTTCAAAAAGAATGCGCAGGATTGCACACTTTAAAACTACAAATTATTTCTTTATTTTTTTTATCGTTAGGATGACATTATAACCGTAGATAGTGGCGCTAATGTTGCTTGGAAAGGAGAATCAGCAACACTAGGAGTATTTATATATGTATTTGCCACTATGAATTAAATAGCTTTCTCCAGTGCTGGCTCTTGTATTTGATTATTACCATGTGGTAATCTGCCTAATTTAGAAGTAAAACCTCCGATACTTCTTTCTTTATATTGTGAGGATGTGAAGCTTTCGGTACATCTCGTCACTTGCTAAATTTACTCTAGGTGGCCTTGCCCTTTACTAAATGAAAAGGACAGAGAAGAAGAGATCAGAGATTGGGTGTAAATATTGTAACATCCTTATCTGTTCGGACAATGGTTTAAAAGCTTAACCAAGCCAAAGACACAATGTTATAAATAAAGGGTACGGAATCTCGTCTCGATATTATGTCCATAGACATCCCAATCAATGATCTCACATTCACTAAGCTGAGCTTTACCAGTTACCCAGAACCTTCGATAATGGTGATCAATCCTGCATATCTATGCATCTGAACTATTGTATTACTTTTAATGTATAGAATGAAATTTGATCTTTCTTAATCCCTTGAAATCAATTGCCTTTCCAGCATCACATTTTGGTTTGTACTCTCCGGGGCCCGTTTGATAGTTTAGAGAGAGAGAGAGAGAGAGAGAGAGAGAGAGAGAGAGAGAGAGAGAGAGCCTTGAACAAGAAATTTACTTCCTATCCACATGGAAATACGTACAAGACGCCACTGACTTTATTTATTCATTTACTTAACTCATGATCTCAGTCACTAAACTATTTTTTTTTTTTTAACCACTCCAAATAGTTTCCAAAGTGCTGACAAACAAACTATTGGAACAAGTGATGTTTGAAAGTGAGTAAAAAACACCCAACCATTTGTTTAAGCACATTTTAAGACCACACCCACCAACCCGAAGGCACTTCCTCTCCATGGTGCTGATGTTCTGCATCTGCAAACACACCTGCAAAGTAATTCCGGCCGTCATCACTCTTGTCATCCTCCTCTGATTGGACCACATCCACTGCAGCCACAAAGCCAGAGTAGTTGTCACCTGGAAAGTATGAATCACCGCTGTCCACAAGCTGTGGACCGTCCTCATCCACCACCGCACTCCCTCCACTCCCAGAACTCAGGCGGTCCTCAACCTTCACATTGAATTGGAGGGAGGAAACATGTATCATATCCCCCGGAAGTGGGTCAAATTTTTTATCTGAAATAGCTGCTCCGACCTCCTCTTTAGCTTGAAGTTTTTCAGTTAAGGAAGCTACCTGCAGTCCAATCATCACAATGAAATAATGACATTTAACAAGCAATAACTGACCAGTGCTGCTATTGAAGTTATGATACACCTTTTTAAACAATTTGTTGCTTTTTCTCATTTTTGTTTAAATTTACTTGGCCATTCTTTGCACAAAGAAAGAGTCACAAGGCATATTGGGAAAGCTACCAAGGTATATTCGTCCAATGACTTTAAAATTGTCTTTTTACATCAAGGTGGGGTTTAGAACAGATGCTGTTTGGGAACACATGTTTGTTTATAGGGAAGAATCTCAATTAGTAGGAACCTCTTCAGGAAGGGTGGAACCATCTTCTGGTTTGAGCGTGTCAATATCATATGATGGAGTTTTGATTAGGAAGGCTCTAAAATGACCTCAAACACAATTTTCCCTGTTCTACTCCCAAGTTTTTCATCAATAGCAATTCTAAGTTAAAAAAAACCTTTGCAAAATACTTACGTTTCATCTAATATTTATTCAAAATGAGCACTGTATAAGTCCAAGTACAATTATCAACTATAATTTTTATTAATAGAAATCAATAGGTATAGCATATGAACACAGGACCAATCATTAATTACAATAACAAAAACAAATCTAATTTTAGATGATATTACAGTTCTTCTAGCATACAAACATGAACACTAAGAAAGTAATGTTCAAAAGCACTAGCGTTTTAAGGAAAGCATACCTCAGATTTCAGCTTCTCATTCTCCTTGACAAGAGAGTCATAATTAGAGAAGAGTGAGTCAAAGGAGGATTTAAGGACATCATAGTCCCTCTCAAGCTGCTTAGTCTTCCATCGAGCGCGGCGATTCTGGAACCACACAGCCACCTGTCTTGGCTGTAGCCCCAGCTTCTTCGCCAGCACAGTTTTTCGGTCTGGCTCCAGTTTGTTCTCTGCCTCAAAGCTCTTCTCCAGAAGATGCACCTTATGGAGAGAGAGAGAAAAAAACATTTAACCTCGTAAACTTAATCATGGATGCTCCCAAAATACTCAGCTCATGGAGCATCAATTCCAAAGAGATGGTTCTTAAACTCGTAACTTTCTTCACTCTTCTTCGATTATACAACTTCTACTCTAAGGTATTGCTTTATTTTATTGACAGACAGAATAAGTCCCAAGCCCACAAATCTCTGCTCTTGTCAATTCAGATATCCCCCTATAAGGAAAGGAAAAAAACCCAATTGGCCACACTGGAGGGAGTTTGACGCTGATAAGATTTAAAATTTAAATAAGTGTTTGGGAGTGTGAAATATCGCTCATAAATACGTTTAAAAAGGTACTTTTTTTGGTGTTTTGGGTGGGGGTGGGGGAAAAGGGGGGGGGGGGGGGGGGAGTAGATACGTACAAGATCACTAAGCATACTGTTGTACGTAACTGGTGGTGGACCATTGAACGATTCACAAACCTGTTCGGGAGTGAGGCGGCGCTTCTTCTCCGGCAACTGCTCGTCGTAATATTCCTCGTCGAACAGTTCGTCTGGCGAGCTGAAGAATGGTCGCCTCTTAGAGGTTTCCTCCATGCTCATCATTGTTGTTCCTCCTAATCAGCACCACCCAACGGAAACATTTATATACTCAAAAAAAAAAAAAAAAAACCACAGCAATAATATATATATTTATATCTATATCGATCAAATTTAACAAGTTTTGTTTTCGTTTTCCGGAAGACTGGCCAGGAATATGAAAAACGAAAACAAAACCTCCGTACAAGCAAACTAACCACTAACGTTTCAGAATAAAAGCACATGCTGCTTTACTTCATAGGTCTAAACTTCATTTTCTTTAAATTTTCTCTAACGTTTCTTAGCGATCAAACAGAGGTAATAGGAATTAGGAAACAAGAAAACACAGTGTGTAAGTGGTAAGCAGCAAACAAGAGGGGTAATATTGGAATAATTGAAAACACAATAGCAACAGAAAACTCACCTCTGAAAACGTTGTCACAATTCCCGAGGTACAGCATGTTGCCGCCATGGCAAGCGGAAGGGTCGAAGAAAAGGCGGCCTGACTCCATGGCCCAATCCTCCGTCTTTCTCGTTCTCCGGCGAGAAGGCAAGAAAGAAAAGCTACCTTAGGTGGTGATGTTGGTGGGGTTTTACTAGCAGTAAAAGTAGAATTGTGGAGTTTGGGGATATTTGGGATGGATTAGAAAATCATAAGCTTGTGACGGAAGAAGCTGGTGGTCCAGAGCAATCTCGCCGGCGTCTGCAACGGGCATATACAAGATCCCATCATGCCAAGCCCTCCGCTCGGTCCCAGCTCGGCCTAATTTTCTCAGCCACTTGTGTTTAACTTCGGTTGCCGAAGAAATTAAAAAAGAGAATTATGATTACAAAACAAGAAAGCAAAATCCGAAGATTATGCCCACAAATAAGAACGTTACCAAAAGTGAGGCGAGAAAAAGAAAGATAATTTGTGATGAGGAAGCGAAAACGGCAGTCGCCGGAGTTTAAAACTCCGGTGAAAGTTGGTCTTTGCCACACTCCAAATGTCGCTTCTAGGCTTTTTTTGCAGCTAAAGTTGACCGAGGTGAGTTCAGCGCATTTTATAGCGATCCAAAGTATATGAAATCACGAAACCACCCTCGTGATTTGAATCTCTTTTCATTTTAAGTACGTGACACTTTTTGAAATATAGAAGAATTTAGGACTTTATAAATAATAAAGTATTTTAGTACTTAATTGAGATTAAAAAAAAAAAACTGAGTATTTTAGTAACTTAAGCCGTCGGTGACGTTGGCGTTAGACGGGTGGATCTGGGACGTCGGATTTGTGTTTTTTTGGAATCATTTGTAAAGTTAACGGTTGCTGTAAATTAGTGCCAGAGTGTTAAGTAGGTCCCATGATTTCTGGTCGGGAATACCAAATCACAGATAAAATCAACGGACAAATATAGTAGTTGTAAGTATAATTGTGTACTAATCTGTATATTAATATAATGTGATTAGTTAAAAAGTAAATTTTATTAAAAATAATGTTAATTTAAATTTAATATATGAATGAATCAGTATTGGTACACAGATTAATACGTGATTGTATTTATATATAGCAAAACTCAAAACCAACATCCATTTGTACATATTAACCCCTTCACTGATCAGAGTCCCTTCGGACCGGTCGGGCTGTTTTCCTCTTAATAACAGCCCCCACACATGAAGTGACACGTAGGCCAGCTCACAATAAGCTGTCTGAAGGAGAATCAGCCGATTGATTTCAGAAATTACAACTCACTACGTATTACGAAAAGAAATAGTGTAATTTCAGAACTTCTCCGAACTCCTCTCTCATCTGCACACACCGGTAACCTGAGAACACCGGTAAGGTCCTCCGAGTTGCACCTCGAGTGCCTCGGTCTCTCATTTTTGGTATCCTCTTTTTCCGAATTCGGTCCTTCAAGCTTCTGGTTCTCAAAAATCGAACCGCTCTCCGTACATTTTGTCCCCTTCTTCAAGTTCTTGATGAGATTTGATTTAATGGAGACCTCCATTCGGCCTTGAAACCTCTGGGAAGATGAAAGCTCGTCGCTGTCTAGGATGAGCTCCACTCTGTAGCGATCCGAAGCTGTTCTCTTCAGTTCCGAAACCTCAGCCTCCATTGCCTTGACTTTTTCCTCGCTTTCTGTCCTCTGATTATCCATCTTCGTCTTCAGACCCTCCAGTTTCATTCTCAACGTCTGGTTCTCAATCTCCAAGCACTCGACTCGCTTCAAAACTCTGTGGAGCTCATCATCCTTGACGGAGATCTCGTTCTCGAGGACAGGAACAATGGCGACGAACTCCTTCAAAAGCTTGTACTCGAGGAGCTCATTCTCCAACAGAGACTCTCTCTCCCGGAGTTCCTCGACCAGGCGAAGAAGCTCCGTGACGTCAGGTGGTCGAGGCTGGACCTAAGCCGAGGAGCGTGGGAAGTACACCCCAAAGGAGCACGAGATTGACGACTTCTGAGGCACCTTCCCCAAGCTCGGCGATGGCAATGGCGGTTTCGATAGCATTTCTTGCGCCGAACGCGCTGGCGACTTCTGCAGCCCCATGGCCACTCTCACCTTCCCGGCCACCATTGCTACCGCAACTCTACCTCTCTCTCTCTCTGTCTCTTTAAAAGCATATGTTTTTTAATTCTTTCCGAGTAGGTTAGTTTGATGAAGAGGAGGTGACCCGTGTCTCCGATGGTGAACAACTTCGATGGAGAGGAGGAGGTGACCCGCGACTTTTCAGGTGACCAGTGTTCTCAAGTGGCCGGTGTGTGGCCGAGGAAGAAGAAATTCATACCGGGGATTTGCAAGGTGTTCAGCGAGAGGGGTGTGTGGCCCAGGAAGAAGAAGTCTGGGTTCAAAGGGTCTGAAGAAATGATTTGGTGTAAACGGATCCATCACAAATAAAATGAATTGGACACGTGCCGCACCATAATTGAAGGGCTGTTATTAAGTGAAAAGCAGCCCAACCGGTTATAAGGTTTTGCCTTCACTGATTAGTCTATTACATGCCTTTTATAGATATGCTTTTGGTTTTCATCATAAGCTTTTTGTTAGAAAACAGAGCAAGGTTTTGAGATTAAAAAAAAAAAAAAATTGCCAATGAGAATTGGACAAGAATTCAAAGTGTACAAATTTCTTAAATTCTCTTAAAAAACGTTAGAAAATTTAAGATATGCATTAAATAATCATTTTTTAACTATTCTTTTCATAATTAAATGTTGTCATCTACTCTGTCTTGATAGTTTGAAATTAAAAAGTTATTCTTGATAATTTGAACGGTGATATGTATACTTTTTTCCTAATGTTTTAAATAGAAGTAACTCCACACCAAAACAACAAACATTGTAGTGATTATCTCTACACATGAGAAGTACATGGTCCACCTTGTCTTAAAGCTAAGCTGATTGATTGCCAGCACCTGATGAGTAGAGTGAGAGAGGGAACAGAAGAATTAAAAAACTAAAGAAGAAACAGAAGAAGGGAACAAAGACAAGCTGCATGCATCTTTGGAAATCATGATCAGTAGGGGATATGGATGAAATTCACATGGTGGGGGCATGAAATTTGAGTATAAGCTGGTGTTAGCAAATATTGTCTAGGTAATACGACACATATTTGCACAAGTGGCAGACACTAACATCGAGAAGCATCAGACCATGCATGTACTTTTCTTGCGATCGCTGCATCATGCTCTGGCCTTATTTGTTTGTTTTGCTGAAGTACTACTGCATCACCATCCCTAGCTAGCTAATAGTTTCAATGAAGTTGTAGTTTCCAGCTAAAATGGAAAGAATTGTACTTTTATGTTACATTTGATGAGAAGATTAATGTCTATATATATGGAAAACTTTATGCAGATTAATATTAGAAATGATGTGGGATGTGAAGTTTGGATCCTAAAGCCATGCAAGCAAATCTTCAAAGGTAGTACTTAGGCAACCAATCCATGAGCTAGCTAGAATTCTACATATATTATAACACTAAATGAAAGGTCTAAACCATATAATTTATATTCTAAAAGAATTAATTAATGATATAATTAGAATTCTATTAAAATATTATAAATAATAAAAATTTCATTTTCTTAAGTAACGTAAGATTCTATATACCAGCTATTTTTATTCTTATTATATAGAATTATCACATATATTTTATTTTTATATATTTTTTTGATTTCAATCAAGAAGAAGGGACTGACCCATCACAATGCTTTGGCTAACAATATTATAGATAAGATCGACGCAACTAGGATTCAAATCTTATCACGTACGTAGCCATGTAGACATCATCAATTAATTAATTATTATTTATATATAAACAATAGAGGAATATATATTTAATAATTTAAATGCAGAAAGTCTTTGGAAAAACAGCTTTAATATATATTTAATTATTATTATTATATATATATTTAATAATTAAATAAACTTTGTCCACCATCAAAGCAGCTTCCGAGGAAAACTCATCTGCCCATCTTTATATTTTGTTTGTTTGCTTGTTTATAATTTTATACAAAAAAAAAATACCATAACCGACAAAATTATGTGTGGGCACATGAATAATACAATTTATAAATATCAAGTGGGAGTTAAACTCAACTGTCATTAATATATATATATATATATATATATATATATATAAACTGATATATATATCACAGACTTTCACATACGTCCTGTTCATGCCTATAGTTTGTGAAATATGGAATTATAAAGAGAGTTTTATCATATAAAAATAAAGTTTTGTATTAATCTATGTATTAATATTGATTTAAAATTTAAATTAATATTTTTAAATCAATTATATTAAATTAATATATATATTAATACACAATTATACTTATAACTAGATTTTTTCGTACAAAAAAACCCATGAATTTATAAAGAACAAGATGATTAGCTGGGATCCACATGCAGATTGAAGGAAGTAGCAAGCATTTGCAGGTGATAATTCTGGAGGTCGTAGTCATGATCCAGTTGGAAATGGCATGACTTATATGCAGAGAACCACATAGGTAGCTAGGCGGGATGGGACCCAAACAATAAAAGCATTTTCTTCTTATTGGGAGCCGGGAGGTGTGGCCCTATGGGGGGAACCGATATTTAAGTGAACAAAAAAAAGAAGCATCTTTTAACTAAAAATCCGTTTTAAAATTTGAGTCAAACTTATATAACTAACCAGCATATGAGCTAAAAATCTATTTTCTCGATCTAGCTAGAGAAAGAGAACTGATATATATGCAGCTCTGTCTCTCGTACGAATACACGAACTCGTTTGATCAAATGCAACGAAGACTTGGTTATGTAATCTTAAACCACTTACTTGATTTAAAAGTAAAAAGATATATATATATATATATATATATATATATATATATATATATATATATATATAAGTTCATGCGTTGTACTCGATCGATCGAGATAAAATTAAAGATATGTTGCACCTGTAAGCATATATCGATCTTTCTTGTGCTAGAGAGTTGCACATGATGTTTGGAACACATGAGTTAGTAGTGGGCGTTAAGGATGATTAGCAACTAGGTATTAGTTTCATAGAAAACCCTTCAAATATTGTGTTTGAAGAATTATAAAATAGAGATCATATATTTACACCAGCTTCCATCATGTGTTGGCCAGTTGTCCACTAACGACATAGAATAATATTGTGGTACGTACCATTATTAATATTATATATATATATATATATATATTCAACCATGCACCAAGAATAACATGGGAAACGGTAAAGGAACAAAAAGTAAGATAAAAGCGAGACTTAATTCCCATGCATCCTAATTAAAAGGAATTAATGGGTTTCACTTCTCCCCAAAAGATAGCATAAATCTAAGAATATTTTCTTGCTACGCAAGATGGAAACAATTTAATATCTTTATTCTCATGATCTGGTAAGCATCATTTCCAATTCAATTAATGGTATCAATGAAACAACCTAGCTAGCATTGCTTTAATTTCTCCCTTTCACGCATGATTTAGCTCCCCACCAATGATCATTAGACAGATATTGTATATATAAGACCGAATTATCATGTATTCAATTTCTTAGTTAGTGTACATTGTGTCAGCTAATCAGGATTTAGTTCAAGATTATATGCAGATTCTCCACCTGAGAAAATTACTTTCTTTTATTGATATTGGGATGGGCAGTAAAGACGGCCTAATTCAAAGCAAACTAACTCATATTAACTTTCTCGAACTAAATGCCTCATCACTTCAATTGGATTCACATGGGAATCGTTCAGTTCCAGATGATCAGGTGATATCATGTGCAGCTTTATAATTTACATGAGTTGTATCGTTAGTGGAAGAGCCGCGCGGTAAAATAAACATTTTCTGGCACCTAAAAAGTCAGTTTTAATGATCACTGTGAGTATTTTTGGTATTGCATATTTGCATGCCATGGTTTAAAAGGTTTTCTCTTTCAAGTCTGATAGTACTGGCCCTAGTTTCGATATCTTCTACTGTGGTAACTAATTACTCGATCCATTCATGATCATGACTGTTCGCTCATCTATATCGACTAGCTATATATGATATTCAAAAGAACATCCACTTTTTTGATCTGTACATAAAAGAATATTGCCCACTTATAACAACTTTAGTCAAATTATTCTAAATTAAAGACGTAACCAGCTTTGAGATAAATCATAGAATGGCCTTAGTATAAGGTCGTAATCATGATACGAACCTAAACTTAGTGCTTAGGATGGACAGTATATAATTTGCATAAATGTAGTGGGTAAGAGGGTTTGCAAATGGAGTACTTTTGAATTGATTTTGCTGTTGTTGTCGTTTTTGTATGCATGCACTGAATTCTCCCCATCCTGCTTTTGTTATTTTAATTCCTTCACTACTAAGGGAGGAGGTATCTTTTGACTAGAAATGAATCGGAGATTTTCACTTTTCCTTTGTCCTTAGTTTAGCTTTAGGAAAAGGTGGGGGATGAGAAGGAATGGCGAAGTTGGAGAGAATGGGTAGGAAGATAGAGATGGGGAGGGGGGGGAATGAAAAAGCTACTTAAAAAGGAAGAGGGTACCTGATCGAAGGAACAATGATTTTGAGATATGTTTTCTATCAGCGTGTATTTTGTGTGTATTGCAGATAAAGGTGATGATAAAGTGGAAGCATAAGCTAGCTAGTGCAATAAGCTTTCTAGCTTTTGTTCTTCGTTTCTTTCTTTTAACAGATGTGACGAATGGAGTGATTAAATGTCTAATACATTTAAGCCTTACAAACGTGGCAAATGTCTCTGTCTTCCCAACTAGTTCTCTCTCTCTCTAGGGGACCATCCACTACCATACAGCAACTATTCTTCCATATGGGTGGCCATATTTATATATTATACGAAACTAGCTTTTGTGGGTTTAGAATGGCACCCACTATGTTTTTCTTCTAAAATATATATACACAGTATATATATCTTAAAATTGTGCATTAAGAAGTTAACCACTAATCTCACCACAATAATTCATATATCTTATATTAATGTAAATAACTAGCGTAAAGTGTTTTGCTGATATAGATCTGCAGGAAAAATGATGAATAAACCAGTACTGAGTGAAAGAGACAAAGCCTAGCAAAAGCAAAGAAGGACGACGAATTAAGGTGGCTGCTTAGATGGACATAAAGATCAAGATCAGCTTATTCGATCCACAGACTGAACAGCGCCACAATGGCTTTTTCCCACGAGTTTTCTTTTGTTCAAGATAGATCGGGGCAAATACTTAGCTGCTGACACAAAAACTGTACGCAGGAAAATAACAAACCTTTTGCAGGGACACATCACGTCCAAGCTAGGAGCAACAATTTGCTATAAAAACATCTTTTTGCGGTTATGTCGCCGTTATGTTGCCGCAAATAATCTTGCAAATGCACTCACATTGCTTTGCGGCAATACTTAATCGCCGCAAATATTTTTAAGATAAAAACCTCCTTTTTCCAATTATTTTTTTTCCTTCCTTAGCCCGACACTCTCTTTACATGATTCTCTCAAGGTGACCGCTGCCATTAAGGCTGTAAATAAACCAGTCTATTTAATAATCCACTTGGTATTCGTCCGATTAAATTTGAATTGAATTGAACTCATCTCATGAGAAAAAATTAAAACTCATTTGTGAAAATAGAGACCCGTTTGATTAGTAAATGACACATATTTGATAAAATTCGACTCGACTCGGCTAAGACTCGCGGCCCACTTGTTTATGTCCTAAATACTCATTAGCTCGATTCGATTAAAACTTATTCATATATTAATAAATATATATATACATTTATGTGTATATACATATATATATATATATGTATTTACTAATAATATAAGCATAACACTTTTATAATTAAATATATAATATATAACTTAATTACTTATGTCTATATATTGAATATAATTCATAGCTATATTTTATAATTTGTATAATAATTAGTCGATAAAATTAAATAATTTCATATACTAGTATGTTGGAACCATATATGAAATAGATATATGCTATCATATATATATATATGTATGTATTAATAATTTCGGTAAGTATATAATATATTGTTATTATGGATAAATATCAACTAGTTAGATATTAATTATTTATAAATTTATAAAATCTTATAATTTAATAATTTAATATCATATTTTTTATTTTTTATTTATATAATTTATTAATTATTAAATCTTATTCAAATAATAATAATAATAATAATCCGAGCTGAGCTCAAATTCAACTTAACTCAAGCTTGTTTTTGAAACGAGCTCGAGTTGAAAATTTAACTTACTAGATCGAGTTTGAACAAAAAATAAATAAAAAACTCGAGTAGTTTGAATCAAGCCGAATTTGTCAAGTCAAAAATCAACTCGACTCAACTCGATTATAACCCTAGCTGCTGTGCCGTTGTCACTAGGGCTGTACAGGAACCGACGCCGCCGACCGCCACCGACGCCAACCGACCGCCACCGCACGGAACCGGCTGAAACCGGCAGGGAACCGGTCGGCCGTCGGTGCTATTTATGTCAAACCGATGTCGGTCGGTTCGGCAGCGGTTCACCCCCCTAAAAACCGCTGAACCGGCCGACTATTTATATTTATATTTTTTTAAAAAATATACTTATCTAAACGGCGCCGTTTCACTCATTTAAGTGGAATGGCGCCGTTTAAAGCCCGTTTATTGCATCACCTATTACCTAATGAAACGGTGCCGTTTGGCCTAAGCCAAACAGCGCCGTTTCAATCTAGGGTTAAGAACTAACCCTTTTGCTTTCAGACTCTCTCGAGTCTCACTTGCATTTCTTCTTCCCTTTGCATTGTTCCAGCCGCTTCTCCCTCACGCAGTCCCCCTCATCCTCACGGCTCACAGTCACCTCACCGGCCCACTCACTCTCACGGTCTCACTCTCCAGCGACGAGCGGCGCACCTCACGGCTCCGTCGGCTCACGTTCCTCACGGAGTGCACCGCCGCACCTCACCGGCTCGCCGCTCACCCTCACGGTAAGAATACCTTTTATTCTTTATTTTAATTTCAGTTTTTCTATTTTATATTTTGTAGTCCAGTTTAACAGAGTATTTTAATTTCTATTTATTATAACTACTCATATTAATTTTATTAATTTGTGTTTATATAAAATTATAATTCTAAGTTTCTAACATTTTAATTTGCACTGGACAGTGGACTCACGGTTTGGCATTCTTTTTAATTTATTATCATATTATTTGAAACATTTGTTGTCTAAATAATTAATTGTATTTGGTTGTGAATTAAATTTTTAATATTGTGGAATGTGAGCCAGTGAGGTTATTTATCAAAAAAAAATCTGTGAGCGAGTGAGGTTGATGATTGATGAGTGATCCAAAATATAGATTAGAGTCTTAGACTTGTGATGTTTGCCATGTTGCAAACTAGCTGCTGTGTAATAGACAAATTGTGTTGGTTTTTTTTTTTCGGTTTGTTTTAATTGTTGTGTAATGAGTCATGACGTGATGTATATGATTTTTCATATGGTAGATGGATTCTTCTTCAAGTCCAATTGATCTTGATTCGAACTCCCAAACAGTTAATTTGGAAGATACCCAAACACCTAGACCCCAAAGTGGCCCTAATAGTAGTAATTGTCCACGTCCTAAGAAACGGAAGGGAAAAGATCCGTCAATTGTTTGGGACCATTTTACAAAAGTTGAGGGTTGTGCGGTAGATGATCCTAAGGCCAAGTGTAATTATTGTGGCAAATTATATGCTTGCCACTCTAAGAGGAATGGAACTTCAACCATGCAAAATCATCTACCTTCATGTCCCAAGAATCCTCATAAACGTGGGCCATTGGATAAATACCAAAAAACATTGGTAGGTGAGGCAACTTCGGAGGGGGTTGGAGAGAGTGAGAGTGTCATAAGGAATCTTGTTACCCACAAATATAGTGAAGAGGCTGTGAGGTTGGCACTTGCGGAGATGGTAATTATTGATGAATTACCATTTAGATTTGTTGAAGGGCAAGGATTTAAGAAGATTGTTTGGTTGCTTGAACCTAGATTTAAGGTGCCATGTCGAGTAACGGTTGCAAGAGATTGTATGAAACTTTTTTCATCTGAAAAGGCCAAACTTAAGAAGTTGTTTAAGGATGGGGGAATGAGGATTTCATTAACTACCGATACGTGGACATCGGTACAAAATCTGAATTATATGTGCCTAAGTGCTCATTTCGTTGATAATGATTGGAAATTGCAAAAGAAAATCATTAATTTTTGCTTAATCCCTAATCATCGAGGGGATACTATTGGAAAATATATTGAATCATGTCTTCTTCATTGGGGTATTGATAAGATATTTACTGTTACTGTTGATAATGCTAGCTCAAATGATACTGCAATTTCATATTTGAGGCATTTTTTGACGGGGAATGTGTTGGGGGGAAAGTATATGCACATGAGATGTTGTGCTCATATTCTAAACCTTGTCGTGAATGAGGGTCTTAAGGAGTGTAATGATGCCATTACAATGGTTAGAAATGCAGTTAGATATGTGCGCTCCTCCCCTGCACGGTTAGAGAAGTTTAAGAGATGTGCAGAAAAGGAGAAAATTGATAGTAAAAAAATGTTGTCCCTTGATGTGCAAACCCGATGGAATTCAACTTACATAATGTTGAAGGCGGCTGAAAAATTTGAGAAGGCTTTCAGGCGGATGGAGAGTGAGGATCACAATTTTCTCTCTTACTTTAAGGATGGAAACATTGGGCCTCCTAGAGTTGAGGAGTGGGAGACAGTACGGGTATTTGTAAAATTTTTGAAAATGTTTTATGATGCCACTTGTAGATTTTCTGGGTCTTTGTATGTCACGGCAAATACCAGTTTTTTGGAGATTTGTATGCTTCAAAAAGAGTTGGTTAGGCTGAGTGAAAGTGATAATAATTGTTTGATGAATATGGCCGTGAGCATGAGAATTAAATATGATAAATATTGGGGTTCATTGGATAGGATGAACTTGATGTTGTTGATTGCAGTTGTGCTTGATCCACGTAGTAAGTTGGGGCTTCTTACTTTCCACCTGAAAAAAAATTCATGATGAGTGTCGGGCTGAGGAGTTGGTGTTGAATGTGAGGCAGTTATTATCAGATTTGTATGCGGAGTATAATGATGCTTTCAGTTCTAGCTCGGTTAACTCGACTGAACATGTTCCCCCTCTGCCATCTACATCCACAAAAGTTAGTGAAGACAATCATGAGTCACAATTTTTTGCTGAGTGGTTGCTAGCATCGAGTGCCTCTGGATCTACATCTGCCAAAACAGAGATTGATCGGTATTTTTCAGATGGTTGTGAGGCATTCATCCAATCTTTTGACTTGTTAAATTGGTGGAAAGTTAATGAGCCTAATTATCTTATTCTTGCGAGGATTGCACGAGACTTATTGCCGATGCCTGTTTCCACGGTTGCATCAGAATCAGCATTTAGTACGGGAGGTCGTGTACTTGATCCTTTCCGGAGTTCATTGGCTCCGAGAACTGTTGAGGCACTTATTTGTACTCAGAATTGGTTGCGACATTCATCAACCCCAATTGATATTCGAGAGGCCATGGATAATGTTGAAAGCTTTGTGGTAGAATCTGGTAATGTTTTTCTCATTCAATTTAGTATTTACATATTCATTTACTTTTATAATTTAATTTAAATTCTTTTTCATTATCATAATTTATTAATATTGATTATTTGATGTTTTTCTATATAGAGTTAGGAGAATCGTGCATCACAACTATTGATGACTGAAGAGTCGAATACTGCATTGGACATCTATTTGGAATCTTGAAGACTTGAAGAATGAAGATTGCTCTCTTATTTTAAGACAATTTGGAATCTATATTTGGAACAATTGTTGCTTATTTGCTTAAGACAATTTGGTTTTGTTTGTAATGTGTATTAAACATTTAGTGGAGTTTTTTATTTATTTGCTTTTAGTTAAGTAGTAAGTATATAAGTAGTATTAGTAGTTAGTTATTAGTTACTAGTAGTATAAATGACATTAAAATAAAAATGAAATTAGATATTTAAATTTAATTTTAAAATTTCAGCAAATAAAAGCCCACAAATGTTGATGATCTTAACTACTGAATTGAGCCCAAAAAGAGGATGGATTGGGCTTTAAAAAGGCCCAAAAGGTCCGGCCCAAACCGCATAGAACCGACCAACCGACCGTGAACAGGCCGGCAAGCGGTCCGGCCGGTTTTATCCCCTTACACGGTCGGTTTCGACCGGTTTCTATGACTTTGTAAGGTCGGCCGGTCGGTTTCGGTTCCTCGAATAAACCAAACCGTATGGTCGGTTTTTCACCCCTAGTTGTCACTGAGGTAAGCCGGTAAGCAATCCTCTGTTTCTTTTGTTCTTCTTCTCTCTCTCTCTTCATTCGTTTTTCCCACTCTATCGATTTTGCCTTAATTGGCTCTCTTGATTTTGTCACTGTATGCGGAGGGCCTAGACTTGAGAGTGACAGAGGGTGTCTACTTGCCTAGGACACCCTTCTCAGCCCTGTCCCCAGGGGTGGAACTGGATAGAAGGGTAGCCCCCAAATTTAAAAAAAAAAAATTAATATACTATATAAATAGTTGTAATTTTTCTTTATATAGCTGAAACTGCCCTCCCTCTCTAACACTCAGGTAGCCCCCAAATTTTTTTAAAAAAATTAATATAATATAGATGAGTTTCACTTCATCTTCTGGCAATTTTGCTGCAAAACCAGTGACACTCTAGCACCTGCCCTCTAGACTCTAACATCCTACAATACTCAAACACCTCTCTCTAACTATAGTGATTTGACATGCAACTAACTGATCATAATTTTTTATTTGAAAACAACCTTCGGCATGGGATTAGTCTTATTTTGACTTTATATTCTGACACACTTATACTTTTACGTAATCCATGACATATATGATACTGTGTATCTCTTTCTTTACCACACAATCGGTCTCTTTAAGCTTTCTTCTCATTCTCTATCATACTAATGCTAGAGCCAAAGCACAACTGCACATATTACAGTTGTTTGTTGGTTTTCTCCCAAAATAGTCCCCACCAATAATACTAGATTTATAGTTTCGGGTATGTTAATCTAAACATGTACTGATATATATTAGTATTATTATTTACTTGCAAGAACAACTCTATTTTGTTTATTTTCATCTTCATTATTAATGTTTTAAATCCCAAGATCTAGAAGTTTATGAATCATGATAATTATAATTTATCTAGCATGAGCCATTGATGAACCATAGGAACACATGCTCTCTCTCTCTATTTTTTTTTTTTTTTTAGCTTGTTCTTTTTGCTATGAAGCATATGAGCTGAACATTAAGATCAGTAGAAAACTAATATGAGATCAAATTGTAATGCAAACAAAATCTCATAATAGTGGATTTGTTGATAAAATGGGAGTACTTGTGTAATAGCCCGCTAGAAATTCAATTGTGAAATTTCTATTAACTTTAGGAATCTCGTGAAAAGCCCATAAGTTTTCACAAATCCATTAATCGTATAGGTTCTTGTCTAACTACATATTTAGTGTTATTATTTACTATGGTACCAGAAGTGTATTTTTGATTATTGGAGATAGTTAGAAGTGTCAAAATGTATTATGGTTTGTGCCATTAGACTCGGAGGGTTATTTAAAGTCTTATGGCGCAATAACATTTTTTCATATTTTCGGACAAAACGTCTGTTCAAAACTGTAGATATTATTGGATAAAAAGAAATATTTTGAGGTAATTTTCGTGAATATTATTGGGTAAAAATATTTTGAGTTGATTTTTATAGATATTATTAGATAAAAATATCTTAAGTTGATTTTTGTAGATATTATTGGATAGAATATTATGAGATAATCTTTTATAGATATTTTAGGTAGGAGAAAACCACACTTAACTCTCAACTCCAGCCTTATCACCTCCCTTATCTCGTCCATAAATGTGTCCAGCCAGCACCCATGAACTTATCTTCAATTACTCCTTCTAATAAAAGATTATCAAACACTCTCTCTCGGACAGATTTTAGGAGATCTTTTGCATGCCCATTTCGAAGCTGTTGTAAGTGTTTTATCATAAAGTCTCCTTCATATAAGTTGTTCCTTTTTGAGTCTAGTTTACATGGATATCTTATTTGCCCCATTTGAAGATCATTTGGTCAGTAAAATATTGTGTAAACTATAAAAAGGTCATTCTGGGAGATAAACTGGAGAATATGTTATAGTTTGGAGTTTTTGACCAAGCTAATGGATAGATATTGGTCCGAAATTTTTATGGAATATTGTTAACATGTATATGTGACTATTGGTTGAGGATTTTTGCATGATTAAAGGTTTTGATGAAAGATGTTCTTAGATTTAGAAACTTAGAAACTGGAAGAGGAAAAACAGTTTCTGTTTTGAGAAAGTTTAACTCTTTGGTGGTCTAAACCTATTCTAATGACTTTGATAATTTTATTGGAGGATCCTAAACATCTTATATACATGTTATATTATTATTTTGAAGATATTTGATGTTAGTTTCAAAGATATGAAATTTTATGCAAAGAGATATTCAAATAAGTCAAAGTGTGGATATTCTTGGCTAAATTTATGTTTTGGTTAATTTCTAACCATATGATCTTGAATTAGAAGCTTATATATGTTTTAGGACATCTTTTTAAACCATGTGATGGTTTGGTTTGAAGATTATATATTTATAAGTCATAGATCAAGAGATTTATCAAAACTAGTTGAGGGAAAAGTTTATGTTTTTGGACTAAGTGTAAAACCAAAAACTCCAAATGTTATTTTGTGATTTTGGTGACTTTAGTTTGATGATTTAAAGCATGGTTGATGTTAGGATGATATTATGAATATGTTAGAAGTAAGATTTGATTTTTTGAAATTCTTGGAGATGTTTTGATTTAAGGTCAAAACTTGTGATTCAAGTGCTTGGATCATTTTACAAAAAAGTTTGGTGTTGATTATTAGCTTTTTCTAAATGGATGTTTTAAGTATGGTTTTGAACTTAGGATTGGAAGATGTTTGTTGCAAAATTTTGGTTTAAGCATGAGTTTTGAAGTTGGAAGGAATTGCAACAAAAATAAAGGGAAATGGCCTATGGATGTTTCGACCATAGTGTGTTCTTCATAGTTGTGTTTTGTTTTAAATTTTTCTGAGTTGATATTTAAGTTTAGGACAAGATTTACATGAGAAATGTAAATTTTGGAAACTTTTGGAGTTAGTATGCAAAATCCTTAAGTTATGGGTAAAACGGTCATTTTCCCACATGTAGAGAGTAAAATGAAAATTTTACTCTTTAAGTTAGTATTTTCCATATTTCAAATTATTAGTGATTTAGTTCTAACTTTTAGAATCACTAATTACAGTTCCTCGTGATCGCACTTGAAGTTTTATAAGAAACGCGGAGATCGAGGTAAGTTAGCTTTTAACTTACTAGCAGTCTACTGTGTATGTGTGCTAAGTAAAAGAATTACAGTGTATGTATGTATGTTATCATATATGTCATGCCATGCCAAGTTATCATGTAATTGTCTATTATACAGAATTTATTCTGTTATCAATTTTTATCTGTTACACAATATATTCTGTCATGTATTACTATACATTACAAATATGTCATGCTAAATATGTTGTCTGTTATATGTTATGCCATGTTACGAAATGTTACTATCTCAAGTTGGTTATGTATTTCAAATTATGTTCAAGTCACGTTATGTTACGTCAGGGCTTCAGTCCTTTCATATTCCAGTCACGTTTCATCTTGAGTATATTCAATTTATGTAGAATACATGGGGCCACAACAACTGTGGAGTGTGTATTTAACTGCATAGTAATGTATAGAATACATGAGGCCACAACAACTGTGGAGTATGTATTTACACATAGAATACATGTGGCCACAACAACTGTGGAGTATGTATTTTTAATGTTAAGTCAAGTTTGTGTAGAATACATGGGGCCACAACAACTGTGGAGTATGTATTTTTCATGTTAATTCAAGTTTCAGAGCAAGTTCATGCTAAGTCAAGTTTCAGATCAAGTTCATGTCAAGTCAAGTTCAGTTCATGATTCAATTTAAGCTATGTCAATTATGCTATGTTGTACGCTAAGTTATGCTTTAATTACTTATAAATTTGATTATGCATTTATGCTTTTACTGTCATACATGTATCATTAGTCTGTATGGAAGTTTTTTGTTAACTTGCTGAGATTTGTAATCAAATCTCACTGTGGTAGTCCCAACTACCATTCCCCCCGAATGGTAGATCTTGTTACAAGACCTGAAGGAGGATCAGGAGCTGACCAACTAGACACAGTCGACTGAACGACGGTGCGTCGTTAATGTTAATATAGTAGTTAAATTACTACTTGTACGATGGAGTTGCATCTCCAGTACTATTGGATCATAACTATTTTGGAATAGTGCTGTGATCTTAGTTATTCAATGGATCTTTATGTATGAAGTATGTTTTAAACATTTGGGATATTTTCAATTTGGTGCATAGTATTGCTAAAGAAAAAAAATTATCCGCTGTGAATATTGCATAATGTTAGATGCATGTTAGGAACATTGCATCTTATATGTCATGAACGGGGGCAGGTAACCTTGTGTTGCATGTCTCGACGCTTCAAATATCCGTCCGATCCCAAACGGAATTTGGGGGCGTCACAACTTGCATTCAACCAGCCACTTAGGCATACCACCCTTCACACCCCCCCCCCCCCAAAGAACACCAAATCTTAATTCTGCCTTGCATGTCCTTCTCGACGAGTCATTACCGTGACCCCAAGTTACACCAGCCACCGCTAGCACCTCAACCGGCCACACAACCACCTTCCTCTCGGTTCATCCTCATTGTCTCTCTCTTTGGTGCTTTGTCCCAGTAATATGCACACAGTACCTCTTGTTCCCTGAGACATTCACAGTGCATTTTCTGTATTTTATATGTTTGTTGCAATGCTTAGAATAGTCGTGGTTTGTTTTGAACTTCAAATTGTAGTTGATTAACTACTGTTATTTGAATGCTATAGATTCGTATGCATGCATGCTAGATGGCATGGGTATTGATCATTGGTTCTCTAGTTTTGGCATAGGTTCTGTGCAAGCTTTAATGAGGTTTTCACTCTTGGATAATTGTTGTGATGCTAAAATTGTTGATATTGATTTAGTTGAACCTTTAACTAGGATCATTACAGTCTAAGTCCCAAGATTTATTGGTATCGCACTTATAGCTTTTCTTGAGTTATTTCTTTCTAAGTCTCTGTTTAAATTACCTGCTTGTTTAATGTACTGCACAGATTTAAACTGCACAAATTATGATGGTGTTGTGCTTCATGAATATTGTATTGAATGTGTTGGTTTGTGATTAGTTTATCTGAAGTTGTGAAGTGATGGGGATCATTGTGTAGTTGTGATGTGGTTGGATGTTATGTGAAGTGTCTAGATGAGCCATGTAGCTTTAAAAGGATGCAAAATGTCAACTCTATTATTTCACCATATTAACATGTTTTTTTAATTAGAACAGTTTTTTAAACTGTAATTAGAACAGTTTTTTAATTTTAATTGAGAAAAGTTTCAGAAAGCCTTTTATGAGCAATAGAGGATGTCCAATTTTAGTATCATTATATATCCTTCCGTTGTGACTCTTTGTTATATTAACATGTTTCTTCAAATTGTCCCTTTTAAGTCAATTGAAATTTAGAGTTATTAAAATGGTATGGGAGATGCTTGTTAATTTCAAGGTGTTCTGGTAAAGGTGGGAGTCTTAAAATGAATGTTTATCTGAAAGGTTTTCTGTTCAACTCTGCAGGAAACACCATAAATGGTTATGTCATGAAGTTCATTCCCATAAAATCAGATTATAATGTACACTATAGGGAGTAGATTTTTCTGGAAGAAAAAGGCGGGCTTTGATGTATGGAGAAAAGGAAGATGGATGATAAAAAAGGCATACTTTAGTCATAGAACTTAAGCAACTTGAGTACCACTTTCGATTTATTAATTGCACAAATTAAGTCTATGTCTTGGTGTGCACGCATGGTCAGAATATATCTATATTATATAGTGAAGGAAGAAGTACCTGATCATAAATAATTGAGGGAAAGAGGAGACAAACATGATTTATATTGAATCAAAAATCAACATTTCTATTAGCATAGTAAGACATTAGCAACTTGCACATGAGAAGGTGTGCATGTTTCAGCTTAAGCATTTAAAAATTGTTCATATTGTTTCCGTAAAATAGGATGTTGATCATTTTATTTTATAAGTTACTTTAATGTAAAAATTATGGTCCTAATGATTTAGGCCCAAATCAGAAGAGGATATGCAATATTGTGTAGATGATCCAGAGGAGATCAGCAAGCTGGCCTTCATATATATAATCAATACAACTCATGATGATCCAACCAAATACATGACAACAAGAATCATGGTGATGAGCCGATCGAAGTAGTACTCAATCCCAAGAGTAGTTTATCGTCATTAATATTATTAGAGTAGTGCAATTAATTTCTCTAGCTGTACGTCCATCTGGTATGGGAATTAATTTCCCACATCCTTACTCATGAAGTACTGCTTAATTAGCACTGAAGCTCAAGGCAATATTATTGTATATTGGGTCCTTACATATATATGGACCTGTTCGAGGCTCTATTTTTGGAATATATATATATATATATATTGGCTACATGCAGGCTTCAGTTTACTTGGCGCTCGCTAGATTGAGTACTTCAATATTCAACTCTCGTTTCCCTGTAGAAGCTGTGGGGCGCGCACCGTCCTGAAGAATATAACTACCACTATTCTAGCACATCTAATCATTTTTCTCTTTTTTTATATGGTGGAACTCCATCGGCATTGACCTCTCTACTTGAGACAGTTGTTCTTCAATTATTTCTCATAGATAGTAATCAGAACTTGGATCTTCCATGGCCTTCCAAGGTGCCTCTTAATTAATTCCACTTTCTCTTCCTCTTCTTTCTCAGCCTATCCATGGGCGTACTATGTATTCTTGAATTTTAGAGGTGAAGATACTCATAATGGTTTTTCTGCTAATCTATACAATGCTTTGAATCGAAAGGAAATGAACACTTACATAGACAACAAGCTACTTAGAAAGGGAGAGAGATTTCACTAACATTTCTTAAAGCCATTGAAAAGTCAAGGATTTCAATCATTGTATTGTCAAAAAATTATGCATCATCCACATGGTGCTTGGAGGAGCTTACCAAGATCATTGAGTGTAAACAAATAAAGCAACAATTGGTTCTGTCAATATTTTATCATGTAGATCTATCAAAGGTACGAAAACACGAATGAAGGTTTGGAGAAGCATTGATTAAACATGAAGAGAAATTCAAGATAGACATGAAGGTGCAGAGGTGGAAGGCAGCCTTACAAAAAGTGGGCAATTTGGCCAGGTGGCATCTAAAAGAGAACGGGTACTTCTAGCCACTCCTTTATTATTTATGCAAGATTTTTGTTTTCTTATAAAATATTTTTTATATTTGTAGGAATGAAAGAGAGTTTATTTAGGAAATTGTTCAAGTATTACAAGAGTAATAAATCGTGAGTACTTTCAAGTTGATGAGTATCTAGTTGGAATATAGTCTCGTGTAGAAGACATCAATGCTCTTCTAAGTCTTGATAAAGATGACATTCGCATGGTAGGGATCTTTGGAGTTTTTTTTTTTTTTGAAATAAACCTCATGTATTCATTTGTAAGAAATCATCCATTACAAAGTTTGTCTTTCAACAGCTCACTCTTTACAATTTCTGGAGCTTCCTCTATCCATATTCTCTCGTAATCTAATTGTAAAGCTGCCCTAGCTAGTATATGAGCCACTGTATTCTTTTCTCTCTTTACAAATCTCACCTCCCACTCATTTCTACTTCTAAGGTATACCTTTATCTCTTGTATGATGTTCCCGTAACTAGACATGTCTTCCTCTTCTCTATTAACTGCATCTATAATTAGTTTAGCATCTCCCTCCAGTATTACTTTTGTAAAATTCAGATCTGTACATATCTCTACTGCCCTCCTTAATGCTAGGCTTTCGGCTGTTGCTGGTTGGTGAAAAAACTCCCTCTGTGCACAAGCTGCTGCTAGAACTTCCCCCTTTTCATCTCTAATAATTATCCCAAAACCTACTTTCTTATTTTTCAAATCAACTGCTGCATCCCAGTTAGTTTTGACATAATACTCCCTTGGCACCTCCCAGTTCTGACCCTGCCTTGCACCCGAGACTGTACTATTACCTCTCTTTAGCAACTGGTTTGCAGCTTGATACTCCTGTAATGTTTCCATTGAAGATCTAATCACACCCGTGGGGTTTCTAAACTTATTTTCAAAAACTGACTCGTTTCTCCTCAGCCATAGGGCCCTCATAGTTGCTGCTGTCAACTCCAACTCAGTTCCTGTAAGTTTTTCTTTCATCCTACCCCACAAACTTAGGAGATCATCTTCTGCTACTTGCCACTTCTGTAGAGGACTTGTCATTCTTGACCATACATCATTGGCTGCCGGACACTTCCATAGAAGATGCATGACTGTCTCATTTTCTGACTGACATATGGGGCATATTGGATCATCCAGAATTTTCCTCTTGAAAAGGTTCCATCTTGTGGCTAACAACTCGTTGCCTGCTTTCCACATAAAAGTTTTAACTTTCCTCGGTACATTAAGGTCCCATATACTCTTCCATCTGCCATCATGCTTGCTTCCCTCTGATGATTCACCTATGGCTGCCTTCTTCCTATTTACCTCCACCAGATAAGCACTTTTTACCGAGAATGACCCCTTCTCTGATGGGCCCCAAATCAGCTTATCCTCTACATTCACTCCACTCAGCGGGATGCTACGAATCTGCTCCACCTCTTCTTGTGAGAAGATACTCTTGATTAGATCTACATTCCATCCGTGGGTTTGGAGGTTGATGAGTTCTTTGACCTTTGCATTTGCTTCCAAGATTCTTATTGGGGATTGCACTTGGTATGAGACAGGTTTAGATAACCATTTGTGCCCCCATATGTTGATACTGTGCCCATTTCCCACTCTCCACTTCAATCCTGCAGTCAACAGTCCCATTGCACCCCTCACACTCCTCCAAATTAATGATGGTTTGGTTCCCAACTTTGACTCCAGAAAACTACTTGTTTTGAAGTATTTTTCCTTGAATATCACTGTCACCAAACTCTTAGGATTCGTTATAAATCTCCAGCCTTGTTTGGCTAACAAGGCCATGTTAAAGCACTCCAAGTCTCTGAATCCTAACCCTCCATTCTCTTTCTATTTTCCCATTTTTTCCCAGCTTCTCCACTGCATACAGCTTCTTTTTTGGTTATTTCCCCACCAAAACTTGGCAAACATGCTGTTCAGCTCCTGACAAAGTTTCTTAGGAAGCTTGAAAACACTCATTGTATATGTTGGGATTGCTTGTAACACTGCTTTTATCATTATTTCCTTTCCTGCACCAGACAAATAGCCATTTTTTCAGTTGTTGATTCTTTGCCACATTCTCTCCTTGATGCACTTAAAGGTGTTGTATTTTGATCTACTTACCATGGTAGGTAAACCAAGATACCTTTCAAAGTTGCCCCTCACGGTTGCTCCCCCTGCTGCTAGTACATCCCTTTTGTCTGCTATTTTGGTGTTGGAAATGAAGAATATTGCTGTCTTTTCTCTACTCAGAAACTGACCGGAAGCCTTTTCATATCTGCTTAGAATTCTATGAATTTTCAACCATTCGTCCAGTCTGGCCCTTCCAAACAACATGCAATCGTCCGCAAACAGTAGATGATTTATCCTTGTCCCTCCTCTTGCCACAGCCTCCCCCCTTGTTTCTCCTTTGTGATCTGAGTTATTAAGCATGGAGCTTAATCCCTCTGCACACAAAATGAACAGATATGGCGACAAAGGGTCGCCTTGTCTTAGACCCCTTGCTGGAACAAATCTTTCTCCTGGCTTACCATTTAACAGGACAGATAAGACACCGTAGTTACACACAACATAATCTTTTCAATCCATTTACTGCAGAAGCCCATTTTCCCCATGATTTTTTCTAGGAAAATCCATTCTATTCTGTCATAGGCTTTAGACATATCTATCTTTATAGCCATACTTCCCTGTGCTCCTTTTTTCCTAACTTTCATGGAGTGCATTACTTCATATGCTACCATAATGTTGTCAGATATCAATCTCCCAGACATGAAAGCACTTTGGTTGGGAGAAATAATATCATTTAAAACATTCTTCAACCTATTGGCTAGCATCTTTGAAATGATTTTATAAAGGACATTACACAAGCTGATTGGTCTGTATTCATTTGTGTACTTAGGATTCTTTGATTTGGGAATAAGAGCTATGTGAGTAAAATTAACAGCCGGGTTAAAGTCATTGCCGTTCAGGTAGGACAGCATTGCTGAACTCACCTCATCTCCTACGGTCCTCCAATGGTTTTGATAAAAACATGCCCTGAATCCATCCGGGCCTGGAGATTTATAGGGAGCCATCTGATTTATTGCCATTTCAACTTCTGTTCTGGTATAAGGCCTAGTCAACTTCTCATTCATCCCACATGTCACTCTTGGTTCGAGATCCCTCAAGCAGTCCTCAATATCTGCTGTGTGTGGCTGGCTGGATGTAAAGATATTTTCAAAATGGGTCCTGAAGGCACCTTCTACTTCAGCTGGCTTTGTGAAGGAATTATTTTGATCATCTATCACTTGTGTGATCTGGTTCTTTTTTCTTCTTTGACTTGCACACGCGTGAAAGAACTTTGTGTTCCTATCCCCATACTGATACCAGTTCCTCTTCGCCCTTTGTCTCCATTTCAAATCTTCCTTATCAAGTAAAACTCCTATCTCCTCCTGAAGCTTTTTGATCTGACCTGCATTGAACCCATTCTCTTCAGCTTGTAGTCTTTTTAACATTTCAGTTTTTTCACCCAATTCTTTACCTCTTTCTACTTCTAAGTGTCTACTCCACCTGCTAAGAGCTCCTCTACTTCCTTCCATTAACCTTTGCACTCCTTCCATACTCATTCTGTTTTGTCTTAAGTTTTGCCATGCTCTCTTTAAGACAACTTCACACTCTTCTTCAAGCGCCCAACTAGCTTCATATCTAAACTGTCTACTCCCTTTCCACCCCCTTTTATCAACCTATTTTGTACTCAGCATTATGGGTTTGTGGTCAGAGCTCCTTGCAACTAAAACTTCCACTTCATTACCTTGGAACATTTCTGACCATTTAATATTAGCTACAGCCCTATCCAACCTTTCTTTAATGAAAGTATTATCTTCATGTTTGTTACTCCACGTATACTTATCCCCCCTCCAATCCAAGTCAAATAGACCTCCACTTTCTAAGGCCCCCTTGAAGCTGTCCATCAACCTTTCTTGTCTTAAACAGCCTCCTATTTTTTCACTTTGGGATAGGATCTCATTGAAATCCCCTATTACACACCATCCTAGATTTTCTTCTGGTTTCAGACTTGTAAGCAACCTCCATGCCTCTTCCCTTTTGTTTGCCTCAGGTTCGCCATAAAATCCAGTAAGTAACCATTTTCTTTTCCCCTCCTCTACTGTAATCCATGCACTGATATGTCTTAAAGAGTAATTCAGCACTTCTACATTAGTATCGCAGTCCCACATTAATGCTAAACCCCCCTTTCTTCCAACTGGTTCAACTGTAAAACAGCCATCAAACTTAAGTCTTCTCTTCACTCTACCACATCTATCTGAATTTATCTTAGTCTCCATCAAGAAGACTATGTTGGGTCTCTTCTCCTTCGCCATATGACAAAGGTCTTGAACTGTTCGAGGGTTCCCAAGCCCTCGACAGTTCCAGCTTAGAGTTTTCATGGGGATTGGCGGGGCTGTGCAACAGCCTCCGCCACTTCTTCATTAACTGTTTTTGAGCCTTCCCCTACGTTTCTTTTCAGTTTTTTCAACCCCACCTTTTCATCCCCCCTTCCCTCCTCCTCCCTCTTATTTCTCTTCCTGGCCTTTATAAAACTGGAAATGAGAATATCTTCCCCTTTGTTTCTTGCCCTCCTCTTCCATGATCCCCTCCTCTGAGCCCCAATTAAAATTTCCCCATCCATTGTATCCTCTACCACCTCTACTTGCCCCACACTTTCCCGATCACCCTCTCTCTCACTTGATTCTAACCTCCCCTTAAAACCATCCCATCCCGATCCTTCAAAACCCCCCTCTGCCTCTACCATAACTCCTCCCATATTGCATAGCTGTTTTTCTCCCATGCCTTCAGACCCTTGCACCCTTAATGTCATATTCCCCATTACTCCCTCTTCTATTCTTTCTCCTCTTATTTCCCCCTCCCCCTCCTCCTTACCCTCCCCCGATTCAGATTGTACCTCACCCCCCTGCTCCCCACTTACTCCCCTGCCCTCTAAACCTTCTGAATTAGTCTCTCCCCATCCTCCTTTTTTGGTATCTTCAAAATAACCCACACCCCCATTCTCAAATCTTTTGATTCTTGGTCCCGCCCTCAACCAAGCCCCATATTGATTGGGACCCTCTGTTTCACTCTTACACCCCCGGTTCCCATGATCAATACATCCACATACAAAACACATTCTCGGTAACTTCTCGTACCTTAAAGAGACCCAAAGCCTTTCCCCTTTGATACAAATTGTTCTCCCTCTTGCCAAAGGCTTTGTCAAATCCACTGCAATGCTAACCCTTAAACATCTACCCCAACCATTGCCATCGCCCATCACGTCTACTTCTTCCACCCTACCTATAGACTCCCCTATCAGTTTTCCCCTCCCCTCATTCATGCAAGCTAACAGAAGGTTATACATCTGAACCCACATTTTTTCTTTGCTAAAATCCATTTTATGTGGTGGCTTTAAACCATCATAGAGTTTCATTACCAACAGATGGTTGTCGAACAACCACGGCCTACCCTCCCAAACCCGTATTTTGTCTGCTAGGTTTGCAAAGGTAATTACAAAGGTATTGGGGCATACCTCCAGAAATTTGGCTCGCCTGCTGATCCTCCAGATTTTCGTCAGAGTTGATTCAATCACCTCTTGGCTTATGCTCCTCTCGATACAGACCCTTCCGACCAGGCTTCTCTCTTCTTTTTCGAATAGGTCATCGGGCAACTCATCCTCAATCTCAATCCCTTGCCCTTCTTCCTCTGTTAGCCGCATTCTCCTCCAATTTTCTTCCAGTTCATTCATCGTTCTTCTCCGGACAAACTCTCGGTTCTGCTTCCACCGATGCCCTCTTTTCTCCTCCCTGAACACTGACTCCCTCTGCCACACAGCTCTGTCTCCACCGCTGCTCTCTCTTTCCTTCGTAACCTTCAGCCCAGCCACTATCTCACTCTGTCCACACTGCTCTGCCTCCACCGCGTCGCACTCCTTTCGTCACTAGCTGTCCCCTCTCTCCTCCACTACCCACGCCGCGGCTGACCACTATTCGGTTAGAATAATAGTGGCCCCCCCGAAAATAACTTCACCCCCCTTTTACCCTCTAGAGAGAAAAGGGAGAGAAGAGTTTACCCTCAACCCCATTCCCTTTGATTCTTAGGGATCTTTGGAGTTGGTAGAATTGGTAAGACAACTATGGTCAAATTGATCTATAACTCAATTGTTTATCAGTTTGAATATAGTTGTTTTCTTGAACATGTGAGAGAAGATTCACAATAAGACTACCGCAGGCTGATCCGATTGCAAGAGAAAATTCTTTATGATATCTTAGGAGATTCAAGTTTGAAGGTTTATAATGTTGATCAAGGAAAAAATACCATAAAGGAGAGATTGAGTTGTAAAAAGATTCTTTTAATTCTTGATGATGCGGATCAATTGGTCCAATTAGAAACATTATATGGAAAATGTGATTGGTTTGGTTTAGGAAGTAGAATCATCATTACAACAAGAGATAAACATTTGTTATCTGTGCATAAAATCAATTTGACATACAAGATGAAGAAATTGGATCACAACAATGCTCTTCAGCTTTTTAGTAGGCATGCTTTCGGCGAAAATAGACCGAATAAAGATTTTGTGGAGCTCACGAAAGATATACTTCATTATGTTGGGGGCCTTCCAATAGTTTTGAAGGTGCTAGGTTCATATCTATTGGGTAAAGCTACACATCATTGGAGTGATGCAATGAGAAAGTATAGAAGAATTCCCGGGAAAAATATTCATAAGATACTTAGGACAAGTTATGACAGATTGCATGATAATGAGAAGAGGATTTTTCTTGACGTTGCATGTTTTTTTAAAGGAAATCGGATTGATTATATCATTCCAATACTAGTCGGATGTGATTTCTCTCCAAATATTGGTATCCAAGTGCTTAGAGATAAGTCACTCATAACCATTCGCAATGATAATATAGTATGGATGCATGACATGCTACAAGATGTGGGTAAAGAAATTGTTCGACAAGAATCACTTGGCGAACATAGTAGATTATGGTTTCACAAAGATGTTTGTCATATACTTGAAGAAAATACAGAAAGAATTTCTTTAAAAAAAAACAAAAACAAAAACATTTTGATTAAAATGAGTATGAAAATATCTACACACATTATCGTATGAAAATGAATATTCTGGTAGTAAACAAAATAATTCAATACACACATGCACATGCATAGAGTTTAAGATGTTTCTCATTGAGTAAGTGATAAAACGTGGAATATTGTCTCAATAGGGAACAAAGAAAATTTAAGGTATATAGGTAGATATGCTTGAACAAGACTTGATACATTTGAGTCCGAAGGTGTTCAAGAAGATGAAAAGTCTTAGGTTGTTTATAAACCGAAATGTTCACTTTTCTAAAGGGCCAAATTACAGTTCTAATGAGTTAAGATTACTTGATTGACTTGAATATCCTTCAGAATCTCTTCCATCAAATTTTCATGGAGAGAAATTGGTTGCTTTCAAAATGCAAAATAGCCTCTTCATAAAACTAAAGGAGTGATTCAAGGTAAAACACCACTTTTCATATTTATTTCTTTAGTAGGTTATGCTCTAATCTTAATTCCTATGCTAAAATGGTTTTTATTTATTTATTTATTATTTATTTTTTTACAGAACTTGATAGTCATGGACTTCTCCAAGTGTAAATACCTAGTGGAAACTCCACATCTTTCAAACATTAAAATTTAGTGCAGTTAACTCTGATTTTTGTACAAATTTAGTTAAGGTTCATGATTCTATTGGATTCCTTGATAAGTTGGTTTCTTTGAGTGTTAATAGATGCTCTAACCTCAAGAGTTTTTTGAAAAGGCTCAAGTTGAGATCATTGGAATCTAGTAATCTTGAAGGATGCTCAAGACTCAAGGGATTCCCCCGAAATCGAGTGTGAAATGAAAGGTTTACGTCGCCTCAATCTGAAAGGTACTAGTATAAAAGAACTATCTTCATCCATTGCATACCTTACAGGGCTGGAGATCTTTAATCTACCAGGTTGCAAAAACCTCCCAACTAGCATTCTTCAGTTGCAATATCTAAAGTCTATTCATCTTGATGATTCATCAGGGCTTAAGTTTCTAAAGCAGGTGGGGGATTCTAGACAGTCCATACAATCTATTATAAGTTTTCAATCATTGCAAGAGGCAAGTCTTCGAGATGGGATCCTGTCAGAATCAAATTTCTTCAGAACATTTAACTGCTCATCCACTCTGGAGAATTTAGATCTGTCAGGGAGTGACATTGTTAGTCTTCCTGCATGTATCAGAGGATTTGTTAGACTGCGGAACCTTTGGTTGAATGATTGCAAGAAACTTGAAAAATTTTTAGAGCTTCCACCAAATATATTAGAGGTTTATGTTGTTGGATGCATGTCATTGGAAAGTTTCCAGAAGTATAAAAAAAGTGTGAACACAATGCATCTGACTCAGAACTCCTACATTAGATTGACTTGTCTAAATGCAGCAAGATGCATGTAAATACTGGAAATCATGTGTCAAATTATTTATGGGAACAAGTATGTATCTCTTCTTTCTCTCTTATATCTAGGCACTTGATGGCCTCGTGAGACAAGTAAGTAGGCTTCATATATTTTAATGACCCATTTTTATGTGACCATCGCTCTCCCCATCTTCAATTTCTTGCTTGAATTTAAGGAATATTGATCCTTATATGTAATTGCATGTTTTGGTCTACATTTATAGCTAAGCTAGCTTATCTTGTTAAATATTTATTATTTTCATTTTACAGGGGCATCTTAAGCACCATCGATTTGGCATAATCTTTGTGGGACACAAGATTCCAGATTGGTTTAACCATCGTAAGATGATTGGATGTGGCACGTTATCTGATATAGGTTGTAGTGCTGAAAATATTGAGGACGATCAATTTACCACTGAGTTTGTGGGAAGTGGGGTTCCAGATTGGGCCATCCATCGTAAGGAGGAAATATACATTCATATTCATGAACTCCTGTGTTTGGATGAGAACAGAGGAATTGCTTTTTGTGCTGTTATCGGACCCATTCACTCAACCTCTACACATAAAGTGAACAATAATTTCTCTATTGGTGTTGAGATCAATGGTGTGCGTCTCGAAAGGTTTATTACACACAACACATTCAATTCCGTAGGTTTAGATAATGGAATGTGTCCAGAACATGTTTGACTGTACTACTTTATTGGGGAATCTTTGAAGATAGAGGGAGACAACCTCCAAGTTAAACTTTTTTGCACTTCAAAATCAATACTCTTCAAAACTTTCGGAATCCATATAACACAAAAGCATGGAGCTAGAGAGAGTGAATTGAAAATTCATCCAAGTGTGCTGCATGAAGATGGTTGTTTAGGTGAAATATTCAAATTTTGTTTTCTATTTTCTTGTTTTCTCAACAACCAAACTGTGGATGGAGAGACGCATGCGCTTGAGGAGATTGAAGGTCCGTTTGGATGTTTAGAGCTGCACATGACCAATGTTGTTCAACTGAATTATGAAGACGGGCATGATTTTCGATTTTCTTTTTTCTTAAATAAAAAATAGAATATATATTTGTTCCATTAATTAATCTAACTAGACTTACCCAGAAAATCTAATAATTAATATTAAGATAGACAAATTACTTAAAGAGAAATATTAATTTAATGATGTTGCCTGTTAAGACACGTACGGGGGCCAGCTCAAGCTATACTAATTTGCATGCTCATTTAAGTGTGGCCCTTCTCCTCGATCCTTCTCCCAAATCACTCATTCTCATTCTCTACATGAACTCATCTCTATTCTCGATCTTAGCGGACGCTGTAAGCAATTAAACATGGTGAGCGCTGAAACTGCTAGAAGTGTCGTCGGCATCATCGGTGTGTTCCCCAAATAATCCTACTTTTATTACCAGCCCTACCTAGATAGCAAGTATATGATCTCTGTGTAGACTGTCATGTGCCTGGCCTGGCCTCTCTCTCTCTCTCTCTCTCCCCCCCCCCCCCCCCCCCCCCCCCCCCTTTTTTCCTTGATCTTTCTTAAATATTTCTTTATCATGTTTTGGAATCCCCACATACAGTACATATACACGAGATTGTTACAATAACTTTGAGAGTGATATATATATAGTTCATGCAGATCGCCTTTATTTCATAGTGATCAAATAGATAATTACAGAGATCAGGGTTTTGTGCACTAATTATTAAGTTTGATTAAAATATGTTGACAATGATCTCTGCACAGGGAATGTGATCTCCATCGGGCTATTCCTCTCGCCAGTGTAAGTACCTCTCTTTTATCTAATATTTTTATCCATGTGCAGTGGTTCTTTCCTTTTTTCTTTTCTTTTTATTTTTTATTACTAATATAGACTTCAAAGAGAAGCCTGATCAGTTAATTATATATTTCCCTTAAAAAAAGAAAAAATCGATTTTCATACCAAATTTGTTACCTCCTGCATTAAAAAAGTTTGAAAAATGTGTACATGTCAGGCCAACTTTTTGTAGAATCATTAAGAACAAGGCAGTGGAGGATTACTCGCCGTTACCATATATCGCAACAGTACTGAACTGCATGTTGTGGATATTCTATGGCTTGCCAATTGTTCACGAACACAGCGTTCTTGTTGTGACTACCAACAGCGTTGGGTTAGTCTTGGAGCTCATCTATTTAGCCATATTCTATACCTACGCCGCCGGACAGAAGAATGGACGGGTGCGTACGTACGTACAGTACTTGCATGTGCCTAGCTAGCTAATAGAAATTCGAATAATACTCGTTAGTTTTGTTTTTTGGGTTTAAATCCATCTGGAAATTAATATTGTTTGCATGTCATATATATCATGTAATTAAATTGTCAAATTTGTGGTTTAATTTTGTCGATAATTTACAGAAGAAAGTAGCGATAGGGCTGGCCATTGAGGTTGTTTTCGTGGCCGTCGTCGTTGTCATAACTATGCTGACATTACATTCTCACGAGAGGAGATCCATGATGGTTGGCATCATCGCTGATTTCTTCAACATTCTGATGTACATTTCTCCGCTTACAGTCATGGTAAGTACAGTACAGTCCTCTCTTTTGAATCTCATAATTAATAATCCATATATATATATATCCTCCATGCAAGATCTGTTCTGTCATCGTAATAATTAGTTTTCTTGTTTTAATTAATCATGGGTTTTAAACAGAAACAAGTCATCACAACCAAGAGCGTGAAGTACATGCCATTTTATCTGTCATTGACCAATCACCTTAATGGCTGCATCTGGACTTGTTATGCCCTCATCAAATTTGACATCTACGTGCTGGTAAGTACTTCAAGTCCTCGACTTTCAGCACCATATGTAACTTCATGGTCATATTTTTAAGAATTCTGGCTATATATGAAAATTAATGAATGCATTAATTAAGTTGATCTGGGTGTTTCTAGCTACATGATGATTTGTTTTGTACGTATAACGTACATGGAATTCAACCTGTACGTACGGACGTCGTGTATATATATACACGTTTTCTTTTATATTATATATATTCTTAATTAACTACGTACGTACGTACAGGTCTGCAATATTATTGGAGCATTCGCTGGAGCTGCTCAACTCATCCTATATGGAGTTTACTACAGGAAAACTCCAAAAGACGACGATATTAATCATCATGCTCGTAAGAATCGAATATCAGAGCTCCAGCTCTAGCTCAAAGACTTGATGATCTTATATATTCAGCTACGTACTACTGACAAAGTGCGGTTACTGCGCGCGGGAGTAGTGCTAGCTAGCTCTTTATCTAGAAATTAGCAAAAGTGGAAAAGTCCTGTTATTCCAATAAAATAATACAAGGGTATTGTACTGTTTTCAAAAGGTAAAACCAAATAACTGTAAGTATTTACATTCTAATTACACGGTGGGACTAACTCTAACTAAACAAGCTGAATAAAAGTCCTATACAGCAATTAGAAATTGTAATACTCCCCTTCAAAATGGAGAGTAAATGAAATGGACTCCCATTTTGCATATCAACGTAAGAAACTGATGACTACCCAAAGCCTTAGTAAAAACATCAACAAATTGATGTTGAGAAGTAACATAAAAAGTCTTAATAACTATAGCTTGAAGCTTATCCTATACAAAGTGGCAGTTAAGCTTAATATGTTTTGTACGCTCGTGAAAAATAGGATTGATAGCAATGTGTAAAGCAGCTATATTATCACAAAACAGATTAGCATTGTCAGAATGAGAAATTCGAAAATCTACAAGTAAGGTAAAAAGACAAACAAGTTTACAAGTGGTGGTTGTCATCGAACAGTATTCAACCTCTGCTGAAGAACGGGAAACTGTTTATTGTTTCTTGAATTTCCAAGAAACCAATGAATCTCCAAGAAAAGTACAATAACCAGTAATAGACCTTTGAGTATTAGGACATGAACCCCAATCAAAATTTGTAAAAGCTTTTAAGTGTTAGTTGAAAAGAACAAACCATGACCCATAATGGATTTTACATATTGTAGAATGTGATAGGCTGCTTGCAAATGAGGCTTACATGGCTTATCCATATATTGACTAAGCCTATGAATAGAAAAAGTCAAATCAGATCTAGTAATTGTAAGATATAAAAATCTATCAATAAGTTTTCGAAAAACTATAGGATCAACCAATAAATCACCCCCGTCTTGACTAGGGCTAGTTTGGGTGGTGAAGTATTCTCATAATACTTTATTACTATTCATTATTTTATCATTATTTTCACCTATTTTTTACTATTATTTAATTTTTTTCATTACTTTTTCACTACTATTTATAGAATATATGAGATTACCTCACTACTCAAATACAACCTAAGTTTCAGATTCTGCTCCATAGGAAAGAATGCTAGTTTAACACCAAGAAATCCTGCATCTGGAAGTATTTCAAGTGCATATTTTCTTTGGCATAAAGAAATATCTTGAGAAGATCAAGCAACTTCCAAACTAAGGAAGTATTAAAACTGTCCAGGATCCTTAAACTTAAATTTTGTGTCAAGCAACAATTTCAATTGATCAACAGAGTTTAAATCATGGCTGGAAATCAAGATATCATTACTGGCAATTAAGATATCATCAACATATATAAGCAATAAAAAAAAAATACCATTGAAACATGTAAACAGTGAATAATCAACCTTGAATTGAGTAAAACCAAGTTCAAGAATTGTAGTGGAAAACTTGGTAAACCATTGACATGAGGCATGCTTCAAACCATAAAAGGACTTGTTTAATTTGCACACCTTAAACTTCCCCTTAGTAAGAACACTAGAAGGTAATGTCACATAGACTTCCTCTAGCAAATCACTATGTAAGAAAAAAGCATTATTCACGTTAAGTTGGATAAAAAACCAATTCTAAACAGTAACTATAGCAAGTAGTATGCAAAAAGTATCTATTTTTGCCACAGGTGAAAAATGTTTTAGAATAGTCCAAACCTTCATGTTAGATATAACCTTAGCAATCAATTTTGTCTTGTAGCGTTCAATAGAGTCACCAGCTTTATATTTAATTTTATAAACTCATTTATGGAAAAGTCCTTTATGATGTGGAGACTTGAATAACTACTTAGCAATTAATATTTCTCTTTGATGCATGTCAAATTCTATATTTTCAAGTACTTTTAATTAATCGGATCTCGCAAATTAAGATCAGATCAATATTACAGAGCCCCTAGTCTGCATTAACAATAATCCCGCTCGCTCACGGCTCACGTATTGGGTCAGACTTTCTGGTGTACGTTGAATTAAGCCGGCCACCCCCTTACCTGATCTCTCCAGATTCCCATGGCATACTTACTACTGCTTCTTTTTTACCAGTTTAGCACCAGAGTACGTACTACGTACTGAGATTCCAAGAATGTGGAGGCAGTGTTTGATACAAAAGTCTTTCATTCCCCTCGTTTAATTATTAATTTTTTTTTTTAATTTTTACATAAAATATAATAAATAATTTAAATTTTAAAATTTTAAAATAATAATATTAAAAAATAAAAATTTAATTTTTAAAAAAACTTTACTTATTTTGAACTTGTAATTATTATTATTATTATTATTTTATGACAGATTTTATGTTTTTATTTTTTAAATAATTTGTATGCATTTTAAACTTGGTATTATTGGTATTCGGCACGGTGTAAAAAATATGTTTAGAAATAGATTTTCTTGAAAAAGCAAGAATATCCGGAGTAAGGGGTAATCTTATCCGGAGCGTGAGGATGATGGCGGCCCCTAACAAGCCCAAGTGAACATAAACCTCATCTGCTGCCTATCCTTTCTCTGCGTCTCTCTCAAAATCACAAATACTCCTCACCTTTTTTCTGAGACCCTGATGTTCTTTGTCTTGTAAAATACTAGCTAGTTGACCTTCCTTCCCATGGCAGCCATTATCTTCTCCCCAAACATACCCACCAACCATATTCGCTTCCCATTTCCCCAAAACCACTCATGGTCCCGCCGACTTGGACCCCGATGTTCTCTCCAAAATCCTCAGCAACCACTACTCCACAATAGAACGGTACTTATTTTTTTCTTTTTTTATCTTCTGTTTTTCCATTCATACGTTAAATGTCAATACTTTGCACAAAAACCTGAAGAATTCGTTGTAGAATCGGTCGTTTAAATAGGAGTTACTAATTATTTCAAATATTGGGCAGAAAGGGAGATCGTTTTCCTTGAAAGAGTGTGCCATTTCAGTAGCTTTAGCGGTTGGGTTAATAACTGGAGTTCCTGCATTGGATTTTTCTGCAAATGCCAATGCAGCAGCTAGTCCAGTTTTTCCCGATCTGTCAGTGTTGATATCTGGACCACCCATTAAAGACCCGGGAGCGTTGTTGCGTTATGCGCTGCCTATTGACAATAAAGCTATCAGGGAAGTACAAAAGCCACTCGAAGACATCACAGACAGTCTCAAGGTTGCTGGAGTCAAGGCACTCGATTCAGTGGAAAGGGTAATGTTTAAAATCCAATATTTTTTATTTTTGCGGTATGGAAGATGCCTCTGTGGATATTAACTGAGATATTGATTTGCATGAAAAATGTAGAATGTGAGGCAGGCATCTCGGGCCCTCAAGCAGGGAAAAACTTTAATTATATCGGGGTTAGCTGAATCGAAGAAGGACCATGGAGTAGAACTGCTAGACAAGCTGGAAGCGGGAATGGATGACCTCCAACAAATTGTGGAGGATAGGAATAGAGATGCAGTGGCACCCAAACAGAAGGAGCTACTTCAATATGTTGGGGGGTGAGTATTGTTGTACAACCGTTAAATTCTTTTTTTTTTTTGTTTTTCAAGTGCAGAAATATCACTTATACTGTTATACATGCTAAAATTTGGTTTTCTTTTCTATTTTATTTTTCAAATTTTAAACCACACAAAATCCTCGTGCCACTCAAAAGAAATGCCCATTATGCTGGGTTTGGCCTCCAAACATCCCTTATATTTTCCCTGATTTTGCCAAGTTCAGCTCACCCAATTATGTGGTGATTGGCTTAGTAAATTCTTTGGGTGATCGTGTGCCCTTAAGGCATTACCCTTATTTGAAAATAGCATTATTGTGAGTCTGGCCTCCAAGACATGATATGCTTTTACTGCAACCTCAGAAGATGCTAAACTGCTTAATAGGTGTAGGTGCCAAAACAATGTCCAGGATTGAAAATGCTAGTAATAACAATGCTGTTGCTATGAAGGTTGTTCCTTAATCATGTCCGGGAATGATTATGAATTCTGAAATCTAGAAGAACGGAATCCCAATATTTTGCTCAAGAATTGGGAAGAACTTGTAAAAGTTAATCCCTCTTAAGATAAACTCCTCATATATACCCTTGTCATTGACTGCAGCTGAGATCTTCCTGGGGCATTGGGTTTCTGCAGAGTTGAAGAGGATATGGTGGATGGCTTCCCATATGAAGTGCCTGAAGAATACCGAAGTATGCCTTTATTGAAGGGGAGAGCAACTGTGGAAATGAAGGTCAAGGTTAAGGACAACCCTAACATAGATCAGTTCGTGTTCCGTATAGTTCTAGATGGTTATAATGCACCTGTAACTGCTGGGAATTTTGTAGACTTGGTGGAAAGACACTTCTATGATGGCATTGAAATCCAGAGAGGTAATGCATCTTAAAGTGAATGGATGTGGAGGGAAATTTACATGTTCAACCGCCATGATTACCATCATCAACTTGGTTATTTTTATCTGGGTTGTGTCATTGCAAAGACACTTTCAATGATACAATTAATCAGGCCTATTTTACCCAAGAACAAGCATAGATTTGCTATAAACCCTATGTTGTGATATCTAGCAAATAATCTTACGGTAAAATCATATATAAAAATAAGTATTGCGTTAGGTTTTAATGGACCAAACGTCCATGATTTTTTGTATTGGTTGTCAATCATATTTAGGTGTCTCTCTTGTATACTCCTGTGTACATGGGCTATGCCTGTTGCTTTCATCAAGAAAATTCCTCATCACTTCTAAAAAAATAAAAATAATTACATATTCAAATTTTGATTCATGCTCTGATCTTCCCCACGTTTAGTTTTATGTTTATTCATACTGCAACCCACAGATTGGAAGAATACTTCAAATGATAAATTATACCATTGCTACAAATTCCTATCCACTTGTGTCTCTAAACGGCTTGGATGTTCCATTGGATCTACTGCAGCTGATGGCTTTGTTGTTCAAACTGGTGACCCTGAAGGTCCTGCAGAGGGTTTCATTGATCCCAGTACAGAAAAAACCAGGACGATACCATTAGAAATCATGGTGGAAGGGGAGAAAGCACCCTTTTATGGAGCAACTTTGGAAGTAAGTTTTCCAAAACCATTTTTTGGTTGTACTTTCTGTAGTTACGCAAATGATATGAAAGAAGAAATCATAGGCAATGGTGAATATGGATGATAAATGTAGAAGGCATCACCTCACTGTTTGCCATCTCTCGTTTATATACACATATATTCATGCAACCTTGATCATGTCCCCCTTTCATGAAATTGTTTTGGTGATCCTTGTCACGTGAGCTTGTAACCAAGTAGGGCATTAAAGTGGTTGGAGGTATGTAGGGATTACTTCAGGCTGAATTGGTGGTTGTTGATATGTCCACATTTATATGGAGTCACATCTCAGCATGCCTCTAGAAATCTGTGTTTGCTAAGATTTCTTGGTCTGTTATATCATGTGTTTGGCATTGAAGTGGTTGGAGGTATGTAGGGATTACTTCGGGCTGAATTGGTGGTGGTTGATAACTTGATATGTCCACATTTATATGGAGTCACATCTCAGCATGCCTCTAAAAATCTGTGTTTGCTAAGATTTCTTGGTCTGTTATATCATGTGTTTTGACAGGAGCTTGGTCTATACAAGGCTCAAACAAAGCTTCCATTTAATGCATTTGGAACAATGGCCATGGCCAGAGATGTGAGAATTTGAAATTCAACATTACTTACGCTAACACATGCAGTTCTTTTGTTCATCTGACATGAAGGTTAACTAGGTGTTGGCTTTTAAATTTTGTTGACAGGAATTTGAGAACAACTCCGCGTCCAGCCAGGTGTTCTGGTTACTGAAAGAAAGTGAATTAACTCCCAGTAATGCCAACATATTGGATGGCCGGTATGCGGTGTTTGGTTATGTGACAGAAAATGAGGATTATTTGGCAGATCTCAAGGTTGGTGATGTCATAGAGTCAATACAAGTAGTCGCTGGATTGGATAATCTAGTCAATCCGAGTTACAAGATTGCTGGCTAGCTGCTATATTTTTCTCTTCGATACTAAATACCGCATATGAGAATTTATTGGTCACTTCCACCAAATTCATTGATAAAGGTCATAATTTATGCGGTTCAAATTTTAAGTGTATTTTTTCATTCGGGAATTCTCTAATCGAATGGTCGAGAGAATTTCAGTATCTATGTTGAGATGGCATTCTTGTACGATGGTGTACCTTTGCCACGATGATATTCTTTTCTAATGCATTCTTGTGTTTGCTTGTTTTTTTTTTTATGGGATATACTATTATCGTAATATTTTGCTTAATAATAATGGTCATACAAACTTCTATATTTGGCTCTGCATAACCTCTGTGCTAGAGAACGATAATGGAAATAACCACAACTAAGTTTTCTCAACTAATAGCGGTCATGTGTATCAAATGCAACAAAAAACCTTGAGAGCTGTGGGGGAGAAAAATAGAAGAATTTGACCTTAATTTTGAGGGCTTAAGTAGCAGAGTTTGAGGGCTTAAGTAGGGGAGAGGTCTTGTTTGGTTGTAAGACTCAACTAAGATGAATTCAGTTTAGTCTAATTTTAAATTAAGTCCAACATCCAAACACTTAATTATCAAATTATTAAACTCATCTCAACTCAAAACATCTTTACACGAAGGATCTACAACTTTTTTCAACTCAACACATCTTTATATGTGGCACTTACAACTTTTTTTAATTTCTCATAAATAGTATTAAACTCATCTTAACATCAAAACACATTTAAATTTATTTAAAATGATCCTCACATAACTCATTCCACCAATTCAACTTACTATTATTCATAAAAAACTCAATTCAATTTAACATCCCAACACACTCTAAAGATATGGAATATATTTTATAATATTTATTAATAATTTAATTCTGTTAGAAAAAAGTTGCACAATAGTAAATATTGTAAAGTTTAAAGTACCTAAAAAGTGGATTAAAGGTACACAATATATAGGATATCTCTCTCTCTCTCTTTCTCTCTCTCTCTCTCTCTCTGGGCGATAGTTTCTCTTATATTGGAATAACCCTCTCATCTTTGTCCAGAGGTGGAGTGCTCCACCCCCAATCCGGCTCACTTCGGATATGTCCATTGGTTTTTTTTTTTTTTTGTTTGTTTACAATCCATAGCATTGAGATGCGTCAATCTGATGTCTATTGGTCTCCTACGACAGCCACGCACCCCACCGCTAGATTCTTCAACCACTACTTATTCGGATAAAAAATGATTAAAAGAGCGGTGCGTATATCTCACACACGGCTCATACCATGCGTGAAACTCACTCGTTGCTGCACCATGGAGAGTCTATCACCGCGACATGCAACACCATTGGGGTTAGTGGCCTAAGACCATTATCTTCTCTTTAAGAGTGGCACGTGGCCTATTCGAGCCTCCACAGGCAGTGATAATCGTCTGCTGGTGATTCGACTAATCTTCCAATTGCTATTTTTCTATATTTCTATTTTTCCTAACTAAATATTAAGATAAAGTGGTAGTGAAAGTCACTTTCAACCAACCTGGACTAGCAAATTGTAGCACACAACAATCTAATGCGATTTCCGATCGTAATTTTACAATCGATTTTTTAAACTATATCAAAACCGTTTCAAGCAGCTTCCATTTGTGGAAAATGGATGGGAGCGAAGTCATTGGATCAAGATTCTTTTTTGTATTATTGTTCTTGTGTTATAATTGTTGGTTTGAGATGATTGTTAAGGACTCTCATCATATTAAGTCTTATATCTTGTAACTATTTATTATATCTATGATATGCTTGTTTAAAATATATACATACATACATACATACATATGTATGTATGGTAAGGTTTAATTTTGCTGACATCTTCGAGTTAGGTGGGTGTTACTTGGCCAGCTGGTTTAGTTTTAAGGTTGAATCATAGCATTGAGTCCACTTAATAGGACTCTGTTGGAAGTATCAACGACCATGGTAGTTGCAGCGATACAAGTACGCCCTAACTTTGGAGAAGGCTCTCAAAACTGAGAGGGTTTGTAGAATTTGAGCAAGAGAAATAATTAGCTCTCTTGCTTAGATACTTTGTAAACTGGAGGCACATCAAGTTTACCAGTAGGGACGTTCTTATGACAGGACAAGTTTGGTGGCTTTGGCCAGCTTTGTACCACCTTTTTGTCAGTGGGGGCACGAACCCCAAACGCAGGAGAGTAGATTGAAATTTCCTACGTTTTTTCCATGATGGGAATATTGACATCATTTGATCGGTTCCTCTCTGATCTCTTGGTCAATCAGATTTGACCTTCGAAGCTACATCTTGTTCAAGATATATACTAAGTTCCAATATTTATATATTATCTCGTACATTATTTTAGCTTGTAGTTATGTATCTTTATCATTTAGATGACTTCAAAATGGAAATGAGAATCAAATATGATCATCAATAACAGTGCCTAACCTCCACATTGATCAAAGTCGCCATAGATTCTCAAAATTATGCGCGTGCACTCCTTGGAACAGATCATTACCATTATCATATCAATTGAAGTAGCATTAGCCGCATTAGATATGAAATCAGAGGGATTTTGAAGTAAGAGATAAGAAAATGAGAAAGAAAGAAAAACTTTACAAAATCTACAGTCCAATTAAGTAACACGTGTTGGGGAGCTTTTAGCTTATAGCCTCCACAGTTTCATTTACCCTTTAGTTTCAGATCTTTTGAATCGAATGAGATACAAATTGAATTTCCAGAACTGTGTTACACATAACCACAATCCCTTTGCTTGAAGGAGTCTAAAAACTTCAAGGCCCTCGGTACCTGCGGAAACAAGAACAACCCTGAGGCTGATCAAAAGGGATCATACCTCCACCCTTTGATGTGTCAATGGCCTCCAACATGACCACTACCTCATCCATCTCGGGTCGCCTGTCAGGGTTAGCATCCCAGCATCGCTTCATTACATTTGCAAGGGAACTCGGGCAGCAGCGGGGTATCTCTGGCCTCAGATTCTGCAGTTTCGTGTTGTAGCATAGAGAAGTTTAATTTCCTGTTTAGCTTGCAACTAATGAGGGCCGGCATAATAGTCATTATCATAGAAAACGTCACTACACTTAGTCTAAAGAACTACATTACAAATTACTAATAGCTGTTTTATCAGTTGCTGTTATTTTTTAGATAGCTGTTTTCTCGTACACTTGCCACAAAGGTACAATCAGGTGTATTCCTAAGAGCTGTTATATTATCACTATCGTTTAGAGGAATACATATTTTGTGAGTTTCATGCTAGCAGAAACATCTAACATATTTTATCTACCTGGCGAACAACTGCTGAAGTTACTTCTGAGAAGCTAAGGTCAGGGTACGGCATGTCGCAGCAGTATATCTCCCACAAGCAAATACCAAAACTGTACACATCACACTTCCGATTATACGGGTTGCCATTGAGAACCTGTCCCATCCAAAGTCATTAGTAATAAGTTAGATGCTTACTAATTTAAGATCTGGAAGTCTATCTGAAACATTAACAAACCAAAGGTAAACTAAGCACTGAAAAAGGAACATCAATTCATGCCAAAGTTAACCATCGTTTCTGGATCCACCCAAAATTCAAGCAGAATGTATTCATCTTTGTTCCCTTGAAATACAGCAAATAGTGCTAAAATACATAAATGTAGGCTCAATTATGAGAAGCCAAGAATTTATAGGTAGCAATTTTTGAATAACAGAAGATGGCCCACGCTTTGCATAACCAATTAGAACCGAGTGCATGCTGGTAATAGAAGCCAGTAAGGTAAGCCACAGTACATCCTTCTAGGCTTGGCCCGGTCAATACCTCGGTGTAGGTCTGGGATTATCCTTCGTTCCATAGTTGGGGCTATTTACAACTAGCCAATTAAGAATTCTCAGATGTACTAGTACCAGCAAGTATATTTTTTATCCAGTCATCAATTCTCCCAAGAGGCCACAATTACTGCATGCAAACGTATTAATGATGAAGAATGCATTTTTGCTATTATACTAATACCTATATACTTGTACCAGCTCTGCTATTCTGCCCAAGCCCCGCTGAGGAAGAATTACAGGGCATAAGTAACAATTTCAACGAAATATTTCAATTTCTTATTTTATTATGTTCAACTTTATGTATTCCTCTATCTGTAACAGGCTCCTCAGCTTCAAGGATCCACATATATAGAGGCCACTAAAATGACTTCATCGATAAAATGAACCCAACGTAGCAAGCATGCACAGAGAGAGAGAGAGAGAGAGATTTGGTTTGTCACAGAATTTAATTTAATGGAAATCAAGCGTATACCTCTGGTGCCATGTAACCAAGGGTTCCAGTCTCGCCGGTCATGTCATTAGGATTTGAAGCCTCAATACGAGCAACTCCAAAGTCAGCAATTTTTAGAGTACGCGTCTTATCTAGAAGCATATTCTCTGTTTTAACGTCTCTGTGGACAATCTTCTGTGAATGAAGATAGCTCAACCTATAAAAAATGGTGGATAATAATGAACCCGATGTCAGAAATTTTTATCTATAACGGATTAAATTCATACTTGAAATGAAAAACCTCCAAAACATTCAACAGATTTGAAGAATCAAATAAAATAAAGATCAGGTGTGGAGTTTGACCCTCTTGCAAGATCCAGTGCAAGATGGACAACCACTTTGAAAGCTAGCTTCCTTCTTCGGTTCTTTATGAGGTATGACTTTAGTGCACCCCCAGGGCAATATTCCACAACAACACAACAAAAATTACTCGGCATGCCAATGTGGCCATTATCTGTTTGAATGTGTAGCTCAGGCGCACCCACTGTTGCCCCTAGAAACTGCAAGAGGGGATTATGAATTTGAATTAATCAGTAGAGAAAGCATTCATGTAAATGTCTAAACCTATATAACAAGGAGATGGGCAAACAAGGGGAAATTGTAAGAAGAAGAACCCTTTATTTTAGGATCAAGACAAGATAGACTCTAATGGGTTTAAGAACACAAATCACAGTCACCTACCCTCTATTATTAGTACATCCCTTTATTGTTTTGCCTTCAAGATGAGGAAACTGAAAATTAAGTATTTCAAGAATTTATAAAAGAAAAAAGATAAAGGAAAAGAAAAAAAATAAGATATACTTTTAACATGTCAGAGAATCCTAGAACTAGAAATTGTAACAGGTGAAAGCATTAGAAAGAAACAAAATTTTAGTTGCTTGGCTGGGTAAAGATTTAACATTTCATAAGTAAAAAAAGAGAGGAAAATGCACTTTCACCCTTGAACAAACAGGTTTTTACACTTTCAACCTAATTTACGAAAATTTACACATCTACTCTCAAACTACCAGAAAGTTATAGGGTGCACCCATCTATTAAGAATTGACCAATAGGTCAGATGTTTGCAACTTTAGCTACTTACAGATAATAAAGAACTTGAGGGTGTAATGCATTAGTTATGGTAGTTTGGAGGTGTACAGTCACCCTTCTATATGTCTTGTATACTTGGGTATCAATAGAATTCTTGTTACAGATAAATATATATATATATATTGAATGTAGAAAGTGTACCCTACCTTAGGAAGAAATTATTCTGTTTGGGCAAGACGATGCACAAAAAAAAAGGGATAATTGAAAACAAAACTTGGGTGATGTGCATATTAGAATTCAAAAAGCTTCACAGAAACTACCCATGGAAATCAGTTCTTTGTAATTGTTAGTGCCGGTGCAACTGTAAGTCTACATGGAGAATAAATAACCAAATTCCAATCCTAACAGATTGATTTAATTAAAAAATAAAGTTAATTATGTCAGTTGTAACAAAACTGGGACAAAAGCTCACACGTATTCAGGCAAGGTCTATTTCATAGAACCTCTGCTGAATGGCCATACTTCTACTAATTTTTCCTTTTTCTTCAAAGCAATTCCGTGATGGCATGCATCAGGAAAAGGTATGCATTATCACGCTACTTTAGTTCAAGTACAACTCAATGGAAATGTTGAAAAATTTGAGGGAGAGAGAGAGAGAGAGAGAGAGAGAGAGAGAGAGAGATATGACCTTTGTTACATTAGGGTGGTCAAGCTTGTGCCAAACAGCCACCTCTTGTGTAAAAGCCGCTCTAAGGGAAGCTATTTCAGCCTCTGACCTGTGGCCCTCCTCCCCCCAGTCAAGAAGTTTGACTATGAATGATAAAAGGAATGAATTATTTGAATTTGATCCACAATTAATTTCAGAAGAACTCTTAATTTCATGACTTAACAACAGCACAACCTTTCCAAGATTAGATGCGGCTAATTGGAGAGTTTAAAAGCCCAAAGTGGTCGGTGTGAGGTTTTTATTTGTTGTAGAGACAAGCATCCATTTGGCAGATTAGTAATAAATTAGGACACACTAAAGGTTAATAATAACAAAAAGAAAGACTTCGAAGTTAATGCAGATAACTACCAACTCAAATCAGCCCCGTGAGTCACGGATTTTTCACGTATAGAGCTACAGGGGTCAATCACAAACCACTCATGATTATCAAATTTGAAAGGAAAAATAAAAAAACAGTCATTACTGAAAGAAACACTGCACCATCCCTCAAGTTGGTTTGCAGAGAAACTCAGGGATATGAAAGAAAATAAGTTGCAATCTTATTTCCATGCCGCATACTTTCCAGAATGAAGTCAATCTAACTAAGCATAGTACCTGTATTTGGTTCAATTAAGTGAAAATTGTTATTTCCTGGGGCCCAAAGTGTGTAGTTAATATAGTTTCCTGCATTTCCTCATCAATAGAGCAATAGTGGAGAATATAAAGAACATTACTACTGAAATTGTGGAACTAGCAACTGCAAATCCAACAGATGCCCTCCCAGATAAGGTAGAAAAGGTTCAACTTTAATCGAGAACCCCACCATATAACAGCCAGCCTCAGCCGCTTTCAGCGTAAATTCCCCAATGACCATGATGTTGTTCGGTCTCCACATGTAGAAGAACTCAAGTAAAATAGGAAGAAGTGAATCGAAGCGATATTTGCTTGCCATTAAAAGCAAGAGAAGTACTTCCAAGAAGTTGAAACCACAGATGCTTATTTTAAAAAAAATAAAAATAAAATAGAGAGAGAGAGAGAGAGAGAGAGAGAGAGAGAGAGAGAGAGAGAGAGAGAGAGAGAGAGAGAGAGAGAGAGAGAGAGAGAGAGAGAGAGAGAGAGAGAGAGAGAGGTTAAAACGACCTGTTCGAAATCACTGCAAAAACCAAGCCGTTTCAGTCAAAAAGACCCAAATCATACCTCTAACTCCATAACAAGTACAAACACAGCACCTTAATGAACACGAGGGACAATAACTCATATGCATGCCTTAGATGTATGAAATAAACTAGTCTTCTCGAGAAAGAAAAAATCTTGAGAAATGTTTAGTTTATTTTCACAGATGGGAATTTCCCTGGCATAATTTTATTTATTTATTTTCAAAATAGAACTCCCAGATAGAAAGGAAAATTTTCCATACCGGCAACGTCTTGACCATCATAAATGCCACGGTGAACGGTGCCGAAAGTGCCCCGGGCTATGACACCCTTGATGATGAGCTTGGAGGGGTAAATCTCCCACTCTTGCCTGGTAGACCTTGCTTCTTGCTCTTCCTCTTTCCTCTTGTTCTTCTCCATAGTCCATGCCCTGCTCAGATGCCTCTGAAGCTGCTCGTCCAAGCTCTTCAGATCTATCTGATCCGCTCTCACATACCCACCACCACTTTCACTCTTCTCTTTCATTTCTGTCTCTCTATCCAATACAATTTGTTGGCTGCGTCAAAGTTCAACCGTTAAGCCACAGACTAAAGTGCTCTGGTTGATGGTCTCTGCGAGTGTGTTTCACTTAACTACTGCTTCTTGTTGTGTTGCTGACTGCTGAGGTTTGTATTGATGTCTCAGGTTTGTCTATTAGTAGTAGTAGTAGTATCAGTAAGGGACTCTCTCTCTCTCTCTCTCTCTCTCATCATCCATGTGGGCACATGGATTTTGCCTGAAGACGACGTGTGTCTCTCTGTGCCTGTTGGCCTGTTGTTATTTTATGGTACTCACGGTCAATGTACCTTTCTATAAAGGCTGCCACAGCCCCAACCAGTCACATTTTTATCTAAAAAAGAAGCTATCTTCACTCTAGAACAGTTGGTCCTCGGGACAGGTGAAATGGAAGTTGCAGGGCGGTAGGTGATCGTTACATGAATTGTATAATTTCAATCGCAGAGAGTAAGTCGAGCTTAAAAATCCCAACACCTTTCTCTTACCATTTTGCAACATATTTCGTTATTAATTTACTGTGAAAAATACAAATCTCTTGGTCGGTTCACATACGTGACGGTGTGAAGTCTTTTATGTGAAGAAATTACATTTGGAAACTCCTCAAAATGAGCTTGTTCATCATACAGATATCAGGATTGAAGCACTGCAAGGGATGATGGGAGATTTGGAAAGGGTAGGAACACAGAACTCAGAAGCGTAGATTGGGAGGGGGATATTGTACTTGTACGGAAAAAGTTTTAAAAGTGCCACTCAAAAATACCTATTGGGACACATCAATGAGTGTTTACTGTTTCTTTTAACTTAAATTAATGTCAATACTGCAACTTTGAACGATAGAATAACTTCCTATCTCCAGTGGTCTCTACTCAAGTCCAGAAGACTTTTCAATGTAGACCCATAAATATATTTGGCAATAGCAAGAACATACAATCAGGCAAATCACCATCTTAAATTGCTTTTGTTGTGTGCTGACGTTTCATTGGGCAATTGTTTCTTTTCAATCTATTCACTGATCCAATCAAAAGACGTCCCACGACTACGTGGCATATGGACAATAGTGCTGCATCACAGTTGGGCCAATCACTTAATTGGAACAATGGTGACCTCTTATTAAAAAGAAGGAAAAATCTATTTGTAAGTATAATTATATATTAAAGTGTATCAATTTAATGTGATTAGTCAAAAAATAATTTTTATTAAAAATAATATTAATTTAAATTTTAAATATGAAAGAATCAGTATTAGTACGCAGATTAATACATAACTTTACTTATATATAGCAAAACTCTATTAAGAAAGATGTTACCGCTACAAAAAAAATTTATAAAAATAAATTTATAAATTAACCTGAATTTATAGAAGACGTTACATCTAATTTATAATAAAATTAGTTTACAATCTAGTATAACACACTAATCTATATCAGTTTATAAATTTATTTTTGTAGAATCTTTTTGTTATTAAAATATTTCTCATAATATAATTTTCTAAATAAAAGACAATGAAGTGTGGAATCCACATGAATGCAAACAATAAATAATTCACATACGGCAAGGGGTAGCAAAGATTTTGGGATAAAAATAATTTATAGCCACTGCCTAGTTGGGAAGAAAGAGTAGTTGGTGTGAGAGTGGTACAAAAGGAGATCTCTATAATAAAGGCAAGCAGATGGTTGATATGGGGAAGCTTGGATTTAGAGGTACTTTAAACGAGCTAAAGCAATGCAAATAAGATATTTGGTCACATTCATGGCTTCAAATGAGTGTTGCTCTCACTTTTAATAGAGAGAATCACAGCTTATAAAAGTACTGACATGGCATGTAGCTGTGGAACACTACTTTTAGCAACAATTGTTGATATGGGGAAGGTTGGATTAGAGCTACAGGTGCTTAAAATAAGCAAATTAAATCAGAACTTTAGCATTTTCTTATGCTGCTAATGATTGTTGATGAACGTGAAGAAATTTGCAGGTCATTATTAGCACTGAAGCGAAATGGGGCCTCTGAAGTATAAGTGGAGCCATGTGGAACTAATCTATGGCTTTGATGCCATTGCTGTAGAAGAAAACACTGGAAATATTAAAAAAGAGGAAACAATGTTAAGGAGAAGTGACCCATTGCCTTTATTTTGAAACGAGCATGAAGGATTTTCAATTGCATGATTATTTTTCTTACCATTGGGTAGCTCAAAACAGCCTGAATCTAGAAAACATGAAGTGTAGGGGAAACAGCTATTCTGGGTACCATCTAATCCCATGACCAGCCTTTATTAATGAAAGAGCAATAATAAAAATAAAAATAAAAATAACCCGTGAAGCCTACACTTTTTGACTTAATTGTGGACATCAAGAGAAGGTCACACAAAGACAGATCAAGGGTGTCACGGGCAAGAGTTCCATTGGTTTTCTGAAGGTAGCATATGACAAATTTATCTTGGGAGACCTGCCACTAATTCCCGTGATTTTAAGCAACCTCAGTGTCAAGGTTAATGGCCAATGCTCCTCCCCTAGATTCTCAGCATCCATCCCACCACATACAAGAACAAAACCCACTACCACACCTTCAAATCAAATGGGTAGAAACTAAATGCCATGGTTGGAGACTACATAACATTAGCCATGGATATCATTGATTAGATATCTGATTTTTAGAGAGAAGGAGAAAGGCATCAAGCTTTGGGCATATCTTCCCCAGTGGAAGTACAAAAATAAAAGGAAATAGAAGCTTGCTGTTTCATTGGCATTTACTTAGTCATACAAGTTTAAAAAAAATAACCAACTATACACAAATCTACACAATGGGAGCATATCCTTTAATAAAACATAATGACGAAAGGACAGTACTGAGGGTGAAACTCACTCCTTACAAAAAGCTTTTTGTGTCGTGTGATGTTTAAACTGTATACAAAGTTTCAGTACAGCAAAAAGCTTGGCAGAAAGACAATATAGAATGGTGATAAATTTCTTAATTCTTCTATTCATGGAGAAAAACATAAAGGTGAACACAACATGGTAACCTTATAGACGGCGTTGTTTCTTCTTCTCTGGTGTTGAATGAACTTGTGCTTTAATCCCATACGTCTGTAACTGGAAATTTTCAAAAGCCTCAGAAATTGCCCCCACCTGTAATTTGGAACAGGAAAAATAAAATGTTAATGCGAACAGGACACAAGTAAAGAAACAGTGTGATCAAGTTGTGATAGCTTTAAGTATACAGACCAGTTCAGGCTTTTTAGAATACACCCTCACTATCATATCTTGATATGATGTAGGTAGCAAGTGACTAACACGATCATCAGGTATGGGGAACTTATCATCACTCTCATAATCCTGAATAGAAACCAAACCGGTTAAAAATGCTACACATGAATCCTAAGATAGAAATCAATCAAACTTGACAGAAGGGCTTTACTTTCATACCCTCCCCTCTTATTTTCATTTAAAAAACATGCTGTCTAACCAATAAGTTTCTGAATTGATTTTCCTTGGAAAAAGCCCTTACACGAGAAGATTTATACTTATCATTATTGTCACCCACATAACTTAGAATTAACTAGTAAACTTAGAAATTACCTGCCACAGTTAATGCATCCTCTCAAAGTTCACAATTATAATTAAAAACTTCTCATGCAACAGAAGAGAGGATGGGGGGCCCAAAAATTAGAAATGGAAGTTACATGTTCTCTCATGTTTGCTTTGACTAAAATGAACTGAATTTGGAATTTGAATTAGTGTTCAGCTTTCAAAATTCTACAAAAAAAAAAAAAAAAAAAAAAAAAAAAAAGGAGAGCTTGGAGAACTTACTAACCCAGTCATGGCAGTAATTATTTTTTTTTTTCTAATTTTTAGCTGACCCAGTCAGCTTCAGAAAGAATTAGGAGAATGGGAGAGCATACAATGTTGTTGCAAAACCAGTTTTTTTGTTACTGGTTTAATTAGTAATCAGAGAAAAGATCATTTGTAACTTTGGTGTTGGTGGTGAATGTTCGAAGGTTCTCTTTTTATATTTAAGGCAAGCCAGTTAGCAGTTCACTGAACAAGCCCACTTTAAACTCTCTGGAATCTACCATGATCAAAAAATTTCCCTGACAATCAACATGCAGTTGCCCATCTTATTCATACTGACCGAAAATACAAAAACAATGATTCCAAGTCTCAATTAGTTCATACTAAGAGTAAGAGCCTCAGGACGCTATGCATATACAAAAGTAAAATATAAGAAGGTTCATGCAAGAAAAGTTAATTTCCATACCTTGAAAAAGTTGATTCTGGAAGACAATATATGCACCAAAATGGTGAAAAAGTTAGATCCTTCAATTAATGCGAGGATTGTATCCAGAAAACAAAGGTCAAAGAACTAATGGCCCAACTGAAGTCATCAAGTAGTACCTCTCTAGAGGATTATGCCTTCCGCGAGTCAAATCAATCCTGACATTGCTAATAGCAACATCCTCCACCTTTAGTATCACTCCACCATTTTTCTGTCGTCAAAATTGAATCACACTCAATACAAGAGACTCTAATTTATAACACTAGCAAAGAACATAAACTCTAATGTCCATGCTTAACGTTTGCACTCTAAACCCTTCTGGCGACTTGGGTTTTTTTGTTCTTTTAGAGTTTCCTTTTTGTGTAGTCTCGGAGGAGCCACCCTATGTTAGGGGTGTCAAATTGTGTTAATGGATTGTGTTCGTGTCGTGTCAAGACATATACATTACACTTAATGGGTCAACCCGAACACGACCCATTAAGGGTTTTGTGTCAAAATCCTAAACCCTAACACGACCCATTAAGATAACGTGTTGACATGACATAACCCATTATGACCCGTTAGTAAACCCTACGCAAAAGGTTGACAAGATACGACACGACCCATTATGACTCGTTTCAAACCTTTTATATTAATGGATACGAACACGACCCGTTAACCCGTTTGACCTGATTAATCTACCACAACACAACTCTACTGCTACATAATCTACCAAAACACAACTCTAAATAATCTACCAAAAATTCGTCTTGAATATTTTCTAAGGAACCAAACAAATTATTTTCTAGGAAACCAAACAAATATAAAAATAGAGAAGCCCAAATTTCAGAAAATATAATCTACCACAACACAGCTCTATTGCTACATAATCTACCAAAACATAGCTCTAAATAATCTACCAAAAATTCATCTTGAATATTTTCTAGGGAACCAAACAATTACTTTCTAGGGAACCAAATAAATATAAATCTTACCAAGAAAAATTAAGAAGAAAATGAAAAATTATCAAGGACTCCGCCACTCTGCTCAGCTGCAACTCATGGGGGACAGAGGGAGGTGGCAGTGTGGCTGGCACTGAAGGCTATGTAGCAGTTGCTATTAGTGGCCCATGACTTGTGACGTCATGCAACAAGGGAGAAGACGAGAAGCCTGGAGGCTGGGACGACGTGACTGTGAGTGTGAGTTTGTGCGATGGCTGAGCGACAACGGTTGAACGGCGAGGCGTCGTGGCATTGTGGCAGCAAGAGGAAGAGTGAAGAAGCAAAACTCTGCAAGTCACGAGGAATAAATTGAAGAATGAAGAAGGAGTCTGCAAGTTACAAGGCGCAAGAGGAAGAAATTGAAGAATGAAAATTTGAAGGAATTGGGTATGAGGTCTAAGGTGTGCAGTGAGGGACATATATTAGGATTTAGGATTTATTAAGTTTAATTTTAATTTTCTTAACGAGTCAAAACAAGTTATAACGAGTTGACCCATTAAGCAATCGTATCTTAACAATTCAACCTTTTTTGGCCCGAACCCGATAAGACTAAACTCAAACATGCTTTTATCGTATCGTGTTCATGTTTTGTTAATGGGTCGTGTCACAAATTTCCACCCCTACCCTACAGTGGTTCTGTGCCTACGCGACTTCACAGAAGGGTGTGATGGGTCTCGGCGATCTTTGCTAGCCATCTGACGTTGGACTTTATCCAGAGACCGGGATTTTGGGTTTAAGTTTTCTCTTTTTGCCAAGATTTGTTAGGTGTGGGGTCTTTGTGGCTTCCACAGAACAATATGATGGGCTCCGGCGACCTCTTGGAGGGCATTTCAGAGACCCATTGTCGGTTCTCCTCCGGTGATTGGGAGTCCATTCTGTGTCTCTGCCTTTGAAGTGGGCACAAAACTTCTTTTTTTTCTTTTTCTTTTTTCCCTTCCTAAAGAGGATGAAAAGGAAGCATTCCCCCCCCCCCCCCCTTCCTAAAGAGGATGAAGAGGAAGCAATAGGATATCTCTGATTTAGGTTTTGGGATCTGACGATGACGACGCGCGATGTGGATTCATCTCAGTTGGAAGGTGAGAGGTGGTTGAAAGTAGAATAAAAAACTTTCGTTTTTACGAAAGAGGGAGGTAATAGTTTCGTATCTCTGAATATAGCAAAAGGATAGTAAGTTCATGTGTCTAGGTGGGATGACAGCTTCATGGGTGGTAAGAGGATTGATGATTGTTTAGAAATTAAAAGGTTTCTTCAGAGAGATAAGGATGGGTAATGGAGTTTTTATAATTCAACATCAAATTATAAAGGATTTCCTGTGGAGTGGATTTGGGGAAGAGTTCAAATCCCATCTAGTTAATTGGTCTACAGTGTGTACCCCAATTTTTAGGGGAGGTTTGGGAATTCGCCTCTTAATGGAATTTAATCAAGCACTTTTGGGTAAATGGTTGTGGAGATACCAAAACGAAAGGGAGGCTTTATGGAAGATGGTTATTGATTTACAATTCGGGAAGGCTAGGGGAGGATGGTGTTCGAATGAGGTTAGAGGTACATACAGAGTGGGGTTGTGGAAATACATTAGGAGTCCTTTCAAGGAAATGAACATTTTGTTGTGTGCGATGTCTCACATGTCAGTTTTTGGTACGATAAATGGTGCGGTAACCAGTGTCTCCGTGATACCTTTCCTGCTCTCTTTGAGCTGGCTAGAGAAAAGGACGCAGTGATTGCTGATTTTTTTACCATCTCCAATGGTTCCCCTCAATGGAATGTGGATTTCAATAGGGCAGCCCAAGATTGGGAATTGGAGTCTTTTATGGAGTTTTTTGCAGCTTTGTATTTTGTAAGTATTTTAGAGGGCACCGGAGACAAGATGCACTGGAGCCATTCCAAGAAAGGTATTTTCTCTGTTAGCTTTTTTTATCGAGTGCTAACGAGTCTTGGAATGACTATGTTCCCATGGAGGAGCATTTGGTAGACAAAAGCCCCTTCAAGAGCAGCTTTTTTTGTTTGGACAGTATCATTGGATAAGATCCTTACTACAGATAATCTGAGGAAACGACAGGTAATTATTCTAGTTTGGTGTTGTATTTGTAAGAAGCATGTGGAATCAGTAGATCATTTGCTTTTACACTGTGAGGTGGCCAGATTCATGTGGGATGATTTTTTTTTCAAGAATTGGATTGTCTTGGGTCATGCCTCTTAGATTGGTAGATTTCTTTGCAAGCTGGAGAGGTCTCCGTGGCAACCCACAAGTAGAGGCAATTTGGAGAATGGTCCCAATTTATATGTGTCGATGTATTTAGAGGGAGAGAAATGCCAAAAGCTTTGAAGATCAAGAGAGAACTGTGGAGGAGCTAAAAGTTTTCTTTCTTAAGTCATTGTTCTTCTGGGCAGGGGCCATTGATTGTAACGAACTTAGGGTCCAGAACCTTCTTCTTTCTATTGTAACATCTAGCTAGGTGTCTCTCATGTATACTTCTTGTGTATCTGAGTTTTGCCTATTTCTATGACTATAACTTCTTGATTACCCATCAAAAAAATAATTCAACATCACGTTAACGCAAGGTGTAGCTTTCTGCAACTCTCAGAATTCCTAGATGGAAGAGGAAAGGTTTGTTGGTGCTTTCGGATGGTGCAAATGGCTTTGAATGGAGAGGCTTTATGCAGTCCATTCATAGTATTACTAGGTCCAAAACCACTTTTCTGAAGCATGCAAACAATGGGGAGTTTGTTGATGGAAAAATAGTGGGAAGGTTTTCCTCAGTTAAAGGTGCTTCGTATGCCGCGATGCTGAGGTCAATGGCAGGCAGTCCGGCTGAGATCAACTCAGCGGCAAAAGTAAAAGGGAAGGCACTTGTAGGAGACAAAGGCTGTCAGGTGACATTGGGAGAAGTGGAGGGGGTCTTGTGAGATTTTAAAGCTCAATTGAAGGGAGTTATGGAGTATGTGAGTGATCTGATGATTAAAGTGGATGAGGGTCTGAACCTAGTCGTGGGTTTTGGTGGTGGGTCGAGAATGGATGAGGGAGAGCGGAGGGTAGATCCTTCAGGGTTTAAAGTCCACAAGTGTGCCGGCAAAGGTTTCAACGTTGCCACAGATAGGGTCGCTAGACACTGGCATCTTTGTCCATGCCAATGTCACTATGCCTCCTAAGAGAGCAGTAGGGCCTCAGACACCAGTTGTAGATGGGGTTGATACTTCTATCCAGGGTTCATTTTTAGTTGAAGATGGAAGTCCATCTAGGGTCTTGAATACTTTGGAAGAAACAGTCGAGCCTCTTTTAGAAGATGCAAACGAGGTTACAGAAGGTTGAGTTTCCCCTACCTATTTTGTGTCTCCTCAAGGAGCAGTAGGGTCTGACAAAGTGGCACGGCAAGGATTGTCGGGGAGTGAAGTACATACAAGCAATGTTGATGGAGGGGAGGAACCTGTAATGGTGATAGAAACAATGGAAAACAACCATATTGTTGTCAAGCAACCAAATGGTAGGAAGGAAAGTTTGTCGTTGGTGCCTCATGTGGAGGAACGTTTAGAGTCAGTAGTACAGTTGGGTAATATGTCCAGGGATAATGTTGTTCCCTTCGTTTCTCTTCCTCCGTTAAACGATATAGTGGAGTCACTATCGGATTAGGTTCTTAATAAAGTTAACAAGTTTAAGCATATCGTGGGGATTTCAAATGATGCATATGAAGACCAAATTAAAGCTCTATTCATTGCGATTAAAGCAAGCCATGCGCTTGAAACCAAATCAAGTTTCAAGAAAAGTAGGGAGTTAAAACGTCTTGCATGGGCAATTAACTATGACGCTAAGAGAGGTAGTTCAAGTCAAGAGAAGACTAAAGGGAGGGCATTGTGAAGACGGTCTTGTAGAGGGGTTTGAATTAGTTGTACGGGAAACAAGGGACTGGGGTTGGGGAGGTGTGTTCCATTCCAATTCGGGTTTGGTGTATTTTGGGTAGTTTTCACGGGTCTTTTGGGTCATTCGGGGCACTCTAGTATAGGCTAGGTATTTTCTTATATACATCCAGTGTACTTGGTTACTCCTATTGATATATATAATATTTTTACTTATCAAAAAATAAAACATATGTATGTCTATATAGGAAGGTTTGAATAAGGACCTGGGAACAGACGATATCTTGAGGAGTGACATCTTTGAAATTTTCTAGTCTGTCCTTTGGTACAGCATACTCATTGCAAAACTGTCAAAGAGAACAGCATAACATGATCAACTTCAAAATATACTACAGTACAAATGCAAAAGGCAGGCTTACTGATAGCATAGAGACTTGGAAACTTTCAAGATTAAAAGAAGAAATCCATATATAAACCCTGTTTCTTTACATTCCAGGTTAATTTAAAGTACAAAAGGAGTTACCCACAAGCTTCAATACCTGGTACAAATTCCTGCTGCGAATACGCAGGATCAAGTCCCTAGATTCCTTTAGTTCTTGGTTTGGAGCGGTCTCGATAGTCTTAATTATTGTGTCATCTAGCTGCATTACCCAGGAAAGAAATACAACATAAAAGCTTATGATACGAACAATAGATTATCATTCCATCAAAGTTCTAGAGAGCTGCCTGGAAACCTTCCAGTACTCAGAAGGATCTTGAGTGTACGATGAAATCTCAAGATAATCATTTGCCTTTAGCAGTGCATCTGCCACCATAAGCTCTATTGCCTACAAAAATAAAAATCCCGTGTTGAAAAATAGGAATTCAGAAAGGAGAGGTCTGTGCCACACCAAGCAGATGAAACTCTTATGTGACTGAATGATGGTATTTATCTCTTCTACCTTGACTTTGGAATGTGTATAAACTGTTCGGTGCAGATCTGCTCGAGTGGCAAATAACTTGTGGATGGTAAGGTCTAATAAAATCATCAATTCATAAGCAGGAAATAGTGAAGATTGAATATGAATGTTGTCAGTGAATTTGATTGAAAAATACTAACATTCTTTAGCTCGATAGCAAATCTCATCACCCATTACTCGCATTGTCTCCATTAACCTGAAAGTGAAAAAGAAGTCAAGATGCTGACCTTTATATTCATTTTTACCTCAACTTTGTCTCCCAAAAACATTTCAAAGACCGGAAACTAAAAAAGTTCATTAAGATTTCAATAAAACCTCTGAAACTGAAAGTTGCATCCAAGACCACATGCTCGGCAGTCACGAATGATATAATCAAACCTGAAAATCATTAATTTGTTGAGAGGTAACAATCTCGTATCAATAGTATCAAAACCAGGTGTGCAATTATCCAAGTAAAGCTTTAATGAAAAATGGGAAATTCCAACAGAAAATCACAATACTTTACTTGTCCACATCAATTCCATTTTGGCCATTTGCAACGATATCATACAAGAACCGCTTCTCCCTTGAACCCTGTATGTTAAATACAAATAGGATGTGAACTAACAATGGTGAATAAATCTAGCTGAACAGAAAACAGTAATTATAAATTGTCATGTTCCTCACAACATGTCCCACTAATGGAGAATCTAGAAAAAGATCTTACTTTTGGCAGTGAATAGTTAGAGCTTGCCAGTATCATCTCCTGCCCAGAAAATAAGTATAAATAATGGAAACAGAAAATCTGCTTGTTGTTTACTTACCCTATCCTACAAGGCACAATGGTACTCTTTTATTAGGATATTCGAAGACCCAATAAAAGAATGCTAGGGTGCTTGACAAAACAACGTAGAAATAGATGGCTTACAAAAACAGCCAACCTTGACTCTTTTAATCATTTCAGGGTCAACGTCAATATGGTGCTCATCAACAATACAGTCAACCAACTTCACTGACATTTCCTCATGAGACCTAGAAAGTAGATATAAATCAAATGAAAATCGTGCCTAAAAAAAATTAAAACCAAGGAAGAAGTTCCTCAGTAACAGAAATCAAGTTTCAACATTTTTTCTTTTAATGCAAAAGAAATGCTATGGTAAAAAGCTATGAAGAGAATATTCTTTTCCTGGAAAGGTAATGGGAGATAAATTCCTCCTATTAAAACATACCAATGGTCAGCAAGAACCCTAGGAAGAAATTCCCGTTCAAACAAGTGACTGAAAGGCCCATGGCCCACATCATGCAGAAGCCCTACAAATTGGATGAGCAAAAATAGGACTCAGTTGGCATAAAATATAACAAGCACGTGAAAAACAAAATCCATCACCTGCAAGTTTCACTGTTTGAATATCAAAGTGATCAATTCCAAGCTCCAAACCCTGCAATAGTAGCAAGCAAATGTGCTGACTATCTTCAAATTGATAAAATTGAGTTTACAACATATGAGTTACTATAGGCACAATTTTATACCTGATAATTTTTAAGCTTGTGAACGGCTTCACTTGCAAGCGAATACACCCCAAGAGAATGTTCAAACCTGGAATGCACAGCACCTGGATAAACCAAGTGTGCAAGACCTGGAACAAATTATTTTATATGTAAGTTAAGCTTTATTGAAAATCAAAGAAGATGTTATAACATATGGATTTTATAGGATATACACCTAATCAGAAAAAGAAAGTAGTAAAAAAAAGACACAACTTTTGACATCAAGGAAAACTGCATCTGTACTTGAAGATCAACGAATGTGTTCTAATTTTATTTATTCATTTTTTTACAAGCACTTCCTGATTTGAGCATAGTTGAGTTTATCTCAATATCAAAGGGCCTCACACCGTTACAAGTGCAAATATCAAGTAAGAGTATAAAGATAACCTATCCCAGATAAATCTCCCCACTTAATTACTACATGCATCTGATGGTATAAAGAAAGAAAGATAGGATGAAATCACCATATTTTCATGATGCAACATAAAGATGCAAAGTGCACTCTCAAAAACACATACAGATGCACTATACAAACACAACACAGACTTGGACATTAAAAATGTGGATATGCATACACAGATACAAATGAAGAACTTACAAAGTTGTGCCAAATAACATTTGTTAACAAAAACAATTGCCCACATAAATCAAAATTCAACAGACCTGCTTCATGATCTTATGGAATGAATTCTTTGATAGAGTGGGATTAGCTTGGGTGATGCCGAGAATGATAGTTGATTTCCTAGCAAATTGGAGAGGCTTGCGTGGTAATCCGCAAAGCATAGCAATATGGAAGGTAGTTCCCATTTGTCTATGATGGTGTCTTTGAGGGGAGGGGAATGAAAGAAGTTTTGAAGATCACGAGCAGTTAATGGATGAGTTTAAAGTTTTCTTTTTTTAACACTTTACTCCAGGTTAACTGTAAGAGACTTCACCGATCTAAATATTCGTGAATTCCTTGTACTTGGGTTATGCCTATTTCTCATCAATAAAATCCTTATATACTGATAAAAAAATCAACATCCCTGCTTTGTAATATTGCATGGAAAAAAGATAATAAAACTCACCAAGCTGCTTTAGGTCACGAAGCCTGCATTATGAAAATCAACTCAAATCAAACCATTCTGCAATTGCTTAAATGAGTAAGCAAAGGCGAAAGCATAGATGCCAGACAAAGGAAAAAAAAAAAAAAACTTGCCTTTGAAACTCCTGGGTATCAATAAACTTCAAACAGAGCTGCATCCAAAAGATAAAACAGTAAGCAATTTAATCCCCTTAACTGAATGCTATTAATTCAATAACTTTTTTTTTATTTCTTTCCTGAGCAAAACTTGACACGAATATCGAACAGATAAGAGTCCAAATCTCAATACGCTTTCCTGGATACCCGGTGCCAATAAAAAAAAAATCTCAATACGCTTTCGAATACAGCATTTCTGGATACCATATAGTTTTTCATACTTCACTTGTGCTGTCTAAAAGAATTCAGAACCTATTTATAACTCGCAAGAATCAAGGGATTAACGAACGCAGGCTGAAAATGATCAAAATCCTCCACCTAAACACAATCCACGAAGCGTAATTGCATTTGACAAAATGAATGGAAAAACGGAAGAGAATAAAGATAGGAAAATTTGTACATGAATATAAATATATATATATATATATATATATATATATATATATATATATATATATATATATATATATATATATGTATGTATGTATGTATTACGGGGTCGAGGTAAATGTTGCCGTGGACGTTATCGTGGACGTGCTTGTAGAGCCTGAGATCTTCGGAGGAAAGGAAGCCGTGCATCGAGGACGGATGGAGGTTGTCGTTGCAATAAGCTCCCATTGCTCGATTTTCACACTCACTCACTCAACCTGGCAGTTGCTCTGGCTCAGCACCTCTCAGAGTATCGGGAGATGAAGATGAAGCAGCGGGAATTGTAAAAGTAAAGAAAACCCTGCGATTCTTGCCATTCATACAAACACAGGAACGGCGACGACAGTAGCCGGCCCATTAACAATTAGACTTCTTTAAATAATAATAATAATATGAGATGTATTTATTAAAATTATGATTGAACAAATAAATAATATTTATATAATAATAAAAGTATTAGTTAAAAATAGAGAATCATATACAATAATATTTTATTAAAAAAAAAAAACAAGGAGCTAAATTGAGAAGGACGATTTGTTTTTGTGCAGTTTATAGCATCAGTTACAATTTTGAGAGCAATGCTTCTTGTGTTGAGAGTAGAGTGAAATAGTTTTTAAGAAATTCTAATTTTATGCTACGAACTTCTGTAATTACTCTTTAGAATTGTAATTATTATTAAATATTTTTTGTGTTTAAAAAGTTCAACTTATCACAAAGATGTTAAATTGTTAAAATTAATATTTAGATAAATTATTATAATTATACATGATTTAAAAAAAAATAAAAATATTTAAATTTTATTGATAATTCTCACTTATAATAGAGTAATAATTTATACAAAGAGAAACAATAAATAAAGGAGTTACAAAAATACTGTTTAATCATAATTCGAGAAGCATGGTCTTTATTTTACTTAGTATAGTCTTGTTTGGTTATACAATTCAGATAAGATGATATGAGATAAGATATTTTGAATAATAGTAAAATTTTTTATTTAAGACAATATAAAATAGTTTGTAAAAAAAATATACAGTTGAATACTAAGATGAAATAAGATAATTTTTATTTTTTGAGATTTAATAAAAGAGTAGGCCCCACCAATAATTGAAAATCAGTTAATCATTAGTAGGTAATAGTTATGAAGACATTAAAAAAAGTAATATTTATTATTAATTAAAAAATATTAATAAACATACTTAAATCTTGTAAAATACATATTTATATTGAGTCTCACTAATTTTTATTGCTGGTCAAAAAATTCGAAATGGTATGGAAAAATAAAGGGGGATTGTTCATTGTTAGACTTTTTTGACTGTTTACTGGTAGAGAGATACATATTTTTTAAAAACTTTTGAGAAATGAGTTTTTGATATTCTAAAAAATCTCAGACAAATTATACTAAAAATATTTTATATTTGACAATGAAAACAATGAAAACTCCCTCCATTTGATAACAAAGATTTTATGTATAATTATTTTTTTATATTTTTTGTGCGTTTCATTAATATAATTAATTGTGTCGTTTTTTAATATAAAATAAATATTAAATTCTGTCGTATTAGTAAAATGAATAAAAAAATGAAGAAAATTAACTATATATAACTGAATTGATTTAATAACCGTGCTTATGCAAAAAATAATAATTGTTAGCACGCCATTCCCAGACGTTACGCTGAAACAACTAAAAAATACATCTTCCTTGGAGATAAGATACGTACGGGAAATGAGAGGCGCATACATATATATCGTCAACGAGGTTAACTCACAGGTTTCGCTACCATGGTGGTTGTGTCTACTGCCACTTCCACTCTACCTTCTCCCGGCGCCAACCTGTCAACCCATTTCACCAATAAAACAATCTGCAAGCCAGTCTCGCCCCTACTACAGTTCTTCCAACAAATCTATGGCTGCCCCACGAGACCCAGTAGGTCCAAAGTGCCGAACTCTAGTGGGGTGGTCTTGTCTGTTCGAGCTTACATGGAGAATCCCAACTCTGTCTCTGGTTTCGCCAACAAGGTCATCGGCTCTCTCCCTGTTGTTGGCCTAATAGCCAGAATCCTGAGTGACGAAGGTGGCCTTGGCGGCGATGTTATTGATTTCGCAGAGTTCAGAAGGCGGGTGGGCAAGAAGTGCAGCGTTTCTGATTCTAGAGCTTTCTACGAGTTCCAAGATCGACGAGGCCGGGTAATAATCCTTTCTAATTTTCCTAGTGCCGTGCGAAATGGAAAATTCATATAATCTACAGTTATCGTTTTGATTCATGGTGTTGATAAGATAAGAACTTTGGTGGTTAATGACATGGAACTGCTATAATGGTTGTTTGTATTGTACATGAGATGAAATTGGGTAATGGAAATTGAGTTTGAGCAGAGGTTTCTTTCTGGGTAGGCAGGGGATCCATTGTATGTTCTACTATGCTGTTGGTTAGCTGCCGTTGGTGCTGGGCTTCTCAAATCTGAGGAGATTTTGGAGGGGGTAGCGAGGCTTCGGATTTCAAATGACATCGAGTTTGAAGAGGAGAATTTCATCGCCATGATGAATGAGGCAAAAGAGGTCGGCTCTCTAATTTAATTTGATCATCACTTATATATCCTTTCTCAAATTTTGATGAGCCCCATATTCCAAATCATTTCGTTCTGATCTTGAATTGCATTTCAAAGAATTGTCTTAAATGACTGAATTCATCTCTTTTTCCAATAAGTTAAAGCTTAGAGACAATTGATGGTTTAGCTTGTTGCAATCCTATTTATTGCCAACTCAAATCAGTTCTGACAAGTTGCAGTATAACAAATTATTCCTGATCATTTAACATGTAATATAACTAAATAGTAGATATATCCCGTAATATAGAAAAAAATACCCAGGATGATAATAGTTTGGGAAAGGGCTTTAGAAAATTCAATCTGCCATGGAGGTGGTTCTAACTTCTATCCCATTTTCCTTCGAAATAAAATTTTGGAGGTTGTTGTCAGCTCATACATTTCAGTTTTTGCTTTCCATTTTCATCCATGTGTTGATCTTGAGACTTTGATCCACTGAGTCTTCAAATCTTTGAGCTATTCTTATTTTGATGCTTATTGGAAATGGCTTTTAAACGACTGTAGAGACGTGCGAAGTCAAAGGTTACTAATCCGCCCATCCCAATGGAGATTCGAGTTGAGAAGGCTCTTGAAGCAATCTATGTTTGTTGCTTTGGGAAGGACCCGATTGAGGACATAGATAAGAGTCTATTATATGTCATACTTGGTGCTGTATTCCCATCAGTTGTGCAATCAGAGATTCAAAGGATTGTCGATGAGAAGGCGAGGAGAGTAACAGAAGGCAGCGATGGGACCAATGTTGTGGAGCCAAGGCCTATAACGAAAGAAGCCGTACAGATGCAAATGAAGGACCTCGAATTCCTTAAACAAAACAAGGATACTTAATGAAATTGCTCCCAGTTTGGTGACTACTAATTGCAGGAGTTTTGCCTTTATGGCATTTGGCATCCTCGTCAGGCTGCAAGTAGTCACAGATGTTTCAAACTTGTGATGTTCATGTTTAGAATACAGTGAAATTGATATGTAGCCATTAAAGCAGAGTTTTTTACCCTTTTGTTTTGTTTTTAAGATGAACTCAGACAAGTTTGAGCTTGATCTTTATCTCGGTGTGAATTAATCTGATTTATCAAAAGTTAAGTGTTTCCTTTTGATCGATATTGTACAATCAACCTGTTTTTGGAGGCACGTGAAGTGTACAGTTCCATTTTTTCCCAATTAGTTGCCATCTGCACGACGAAATTCTAAACCTTATGGGTGGGTAGATAATTCTCAAATCCCAAAGAAATTACACTCTTCATATGGTTACATTAATGGCAAAGCTGCAGCCAAAATGGTACCCGGAAGACAAGAAGCACGATTTTTAAATCCCAAAGAGAACAGATTATTACAGGACTTTGCATGTTCAGCAGACAACAAACTCAGACTAGTAGGCTGTGCACACAAGAAGCATGATTTTTACTGGTACTGGCTTGCTAGTTTGCCCTCCTTCACAATATAGTGTTGAGGAGGAAATTCTTCACCTTTGAAGTACCTATCAAGCATATCCTTGACTCCAGCAGCATATCGAAGCTGCACAAATTCCATCGCAAATTAGAGTTATAGGGAAAAAAATCAAACAATTAAGTGGAACAGAAACATCAAAAGAGAACAAGGCAGTACCTGTGCATCAATGGTGGTGCCAGAAATATGAGGGGTCATGGCCTGGTTTGGCATGTAACGCCATGGATGGTCCTTGGGAGCTGGTTGTGGGTACCAAACATCACCACCATAACCTGGACAATCAGGAAACAAAACCACTTCATTAGCCACCCAGAGGAGAATGGCAAACATCCTTTTCTTCTATCAACTCAACGTATTGCACGAGGCAAATTGAGGTTGAGTACCTCCCTGAAAAATTGTCGATAGTTTCTTACTCTGTGAAAGCTAATATGATCGGATGTAAGGACAAAAAGGAAATCTCGAAGATAAACATTAAACTTTTGATATGGTAACTTTGGATTCATCAGATTAATAACCATATTTGGTTTGACATCACGTTTTTCAATTGTCTCATTAAGCAAGTTAATGTGCTTAATGTAGCCCAACAAGGAATGAGTGCTAATAAGTTTAGAAAACAGACAAAAAAGAAAAAGAAGGGAAATGCCAATCCTAAATCGTCGGTCACAAAGGAATTATAACATTATACTAAAACTAAATCAAATAGGTTTCTTCATCCATTAGAAAAAATGGTTTCTTCTTCCGTTGGGGATTCATTTATTTTTGGCCAGGTTTTGCGTTACCTGCAATATGTCCGCTAGAGCAAGCATCAGCAACTGCTTGTGCATCCATGATTGCTCCTCTAGCATTGTTAACAATCAGGACTCCCTTCTTACACTTTGCGATCCTTTCTTTGTCAAACAACCCTCTGAGTCACAAGATCAAAATTATCATAAGTTTGAAATCCAGGGCGTAATCCAAAAAAAGTATGAGTGCAGTAGAAAACAAAACATCAAACAGCTGACAGATCCATATTGTATCACCATATGGTATCTGAAAAAGTGAGATCCCTGCAATGCCATGGTTTCAAGTAATGCAAGATAGCATATTACTCGAGGTCAGTACCTTGTCTTGTCAGTTAGAGGAGTGTTGATGACAACAATGTCACATTTGGGAAGCATTGCATCCAGATCCTCCTCAAACTTTGCCCCAGTCTGCTTCTCTAATTCAGGGTCCATCTTCACACGATCATGATAAAGGAGATTGCAGTTAAAAGGTTTCAGACGTTGAAGCAAAAGCCTGCCAATTCTTCCAGCACCAACAGTTCCAACTGTCTTTCCCTCAAGATCATAAGCCCTGTGCGCAATAGCTGCAACATTCCAATCCCCACTACTAGCCTGATGGTACCCAGGTAAAAAGTTCCGGACAAGAATGAGTATCCTCATAAGCTCATCTTCTGCAACTGAGACAACATTGCTTCCTGTGACCTCTGCAACAGTTAATCCAGCAGCAGCAGCAGCATTCAAATCAATATGATCAGAGCCAATTCCAGCTGTGAGAAGCAGCTGCAAATTCTTGGCCTTTTTTATCCTTTCTGCCGTAACGTAGGCCGGGTGGAAGGGGGTACTAATGAGGACGTGGAGATCAGGAATGTGTTTCTCAAGTTCTGGTGTACAGGTACGAATAAATTTGAAGAAAAAGAAAAAAACAATGATTTAGCTATTAATATTCAACATGCCAACAATTCTAACTCCTAATATGATTTAACCCACAATTAGGAATTTCAAGTTAGTCGCATAAGAAATGCTGCAACACATATGAAGAGTGAACAGCCAAATAATTACTTCAAATCATGTGCAATCAATTTTTGTAAAACCAAAGGTACAATCCGATTACATATATACCGACCACAGTCCGGTCCTTCTTTGTCATCGGTGACAATGTATTGGTGACCTTGTGATTCGAGCCACTCGCGTATCCCCAAAGCTCCCTCTACGCAACCCACAAAGTTGGGATTCAAAGAAGCATACTCATTGGCCTTGTAAAAAACCCCCACAATTTTCTTGCTTCCAGGAGAGGCCTGTTCACGTTGAGAGAAACAAACATCAGCTCACAAACTATAGGAGGAATGTATCCAAGAGCAATTAAATACTTATACCAAAGTTCTGTTACAAAGCCTATGTGGAATACCAATAAACATTTTCCAAAATCAAGGTTGAATTCCCCATATACGTGGGCTCTTGTCTAGTCTATTCTTATGATCAATACAGTTCCGTTTCCCGATCAAAAAGCTTGGATTCATAGCCATCATGCATTATTGAGATTTGGACAAACAAGCTTCTGATCGACCTACTTAGAACATTTCTTACAGAATGTTAATCAAAATAATGCGCCGATCAATCAATGAAGGCTAACACAGTACAAAACCTCTGTCGTTTAAAGAAAACAAAACCAAATGTCTGTAACGATTTGAAATTTTTTTTATGAATGATTCGCCTTAATTTGTGTATTACGATAATGATCATGAACAGTATAATAAGTTAACTAAAGATATTGCATCGGACCCCTGAAGAAGCTCTATCGTTGACCAATTATATGGCCCGTGAGAGCCGTAGATTACTGATAAGCTTTTAAAAAAAAAAAAGAAGAAAGGAGAGAAGAGGGGGGGGGGGGGGGGATGTGGAAGTAGCAGTCAACACTTTTCGCGTGTGACGTACCAAACGAACCCCAGTTATGATCATCATGATCCTAGTCGTTCGATAGTCGGAAGAGATTCCACCCACCGACAATCATTTAAAACATTAATCCAAAACTTGTTTGTACCTTCCGATCATCTGAATTTGACCCCAAAAGTGGAAGGAAGAGGAAGAACCACAAGAACAAGAGCAAATTAAGTTTGTATAATTTGTTAGAAACGAAATAGAAAAGGAATTTCTTACATGCAGGTCCCTAGTGAGAGTCGAGGACAACGGATTCCCGGAGGAAGCAACAGATTTAATCGCAGAAGTAGCAGCACGCTTCATAGCCATCTCCGACGGTCTGTCAGTACTCTAAAGTCTATGGAAACAGAGTTGGGAAGAGAAAGGCTGTACTCTGGTATTTCTTCTGCGTTCTGTGCGCAACCTCTGCCCGTTATATATATAGAAGATAAAGAATGTCTTCACGTGAAGTGAAGGGTCGACCCAAGAAGTCGAAACTGGCTTTTACTTCCCTTCCTAAATGATCAAGCCAAAATGCTACTCTTCCGTTGGGTCTCGATATTTTTCCTTTATTTATTTATTTAGTTATTAAGAATATATTTTTAAATAATATTTTAAAATATTTAAGAATATTAAAAAAATAAAAAATACAATTCTTTTTATACTTATCGACACCTGTCTCATGCTGTACACTGCCCAATGATCAAGTGTACTGTACCATCTCGTTGCTTTGCGGATGCTATTCTATGCTTGACGGACACGTGTGGCTTGTATCGTTGTCATCTGTCGCATGATTTCTGCGCACGCCCCATTAACCAAAACTAAAAGGACGGTGCTACAGGCACCGTTGTGGCTCCGCTGGAGTTACCGTTAAGTAAAATTTTTTTTTTTTGGTATTTTTGTATTTTTTTAAATTATTTTTTTATATTTTTAAATATTTTAAAAATATATAAAAAAATTTATAATAATATTAAAAAAAATTTAATCATTAAGAAAAAAAAAAGAAAAGAGAGAAGCGGTAAACTCCAACGGGATCCAACATTTTCCAAACTAAAAATATCATCTCGTACTAATCTCATGATTTCGAGTAGGTGATAATTTTTGTTTTGTTTTAGTTTTTTTTTTTTTTCTCGGCAGGTCGGTGATAATTATTGGTACCATATTGAATTTACGTATAAAAGCAAGCGAAACTCGTGGCAAATTACAATTCGTCCACAGCCGCCTCAAAAGTTCAATTTGTTCATGGTCTCTATGTCTTATGAATAATACTACGATTATTTTTGTATATTTTTTATATATTTTATTAATATAATTAATTTTATATTAAAAAATTAATATAAAATTCATTATATTAAAAAAATATATAAAAATTGATTAGATATCAAATTTTTAATACCTTTTTTATTTTCTTAGTTTTTGAATCCAATGCCAGTTTGCCTTTTATTGAAGCTTTGGGATACCCACGTGACACACACTTTGGCTTTGCTTGCCGCTTCCTTGTCCTGACATTAACCGTTGCGTGATGTGGAGGGGCATCTCGGTCATTCAGTCATTGCTGACTTGATATCCTGATAACGACAGAATCTTCGTTGAACCGGATAAAATCATCTTACGTGGAAGGGATTAGGGAAAACGTTCGGATGCAGTTGTTATCTGGTGGAGTTTGGTTGCTGACCTGTCGCTGTCATTGGTGTGGAGCCCATTTACATTAAACTCTGGCGTTGTTAGTGCATTCTGATCCGTTTCTGAATTTTATAAGCACTGCTTAGCTAATCATTTTAGTGTTTTTTATTTACATTTTTAATATATTTAAATATTTCTAAAAAATAAAAAATAGCATCAATATATTAAAAATTACTTCCTTAATTATTAAATAATAATTTTTTTTTTATTAAACGGGCGATACACTTGAGTTAATAAATTAACTTTATTCATTTTATAATTTTGGTCATATCTGTGTTTTATTTTAAATAATTTTTCATTTTTTATTTCAAAGAGTGAATTTTATGTAGGGACTTGTTTAAACTATATATCAAAATATATGCATATTATTATTACTATAATTAAATAAATATATAAAAAACTTCAACCTTTGGTCTCTATTTATAACTTCCTTATTTTTTATAAGATTATAATCTAATAAATTTTTAAAAAATTTTAACATAAAAGACATATTGCATTCCTATAAGAGATAGTTATAGTTATGATTGTGCGGCATTGAGTTAGAGTGTTTAAGCGTTGCATAATTATTTTAAAAGAATTTAATCTATACGATATCTTTATTAAAAAAAATTAATTTTTTAATAATAGATCTTAATTTTTTTAAAACAACTGTATGATGTTTGTGCATTTTACAACTATGTATAAAATTACTAAAAAACAGATAGAATTAGCTTTTTTTTTTTTTAATAACTAACAAGGTTTATAATTTCTGTGGATATATAATTATTATTTCTGGTCATGAGTAATAAGATTAGAGTGGGGAAAAGCCATGTAGATGGGTCGGGTCCAGACTGATGATGGTCTGATATGGGTGTGATTGGGGCAATGTAGCCCACCCGTAACAGTACTGGGCCTTCATTTTCGTTTGTAACATTTCACGATTGGAGACGTCATTGTAAGAATTTAGTAATATTGAAGTTGGACTTGCCTGGGGACGCGTCTCTGCAGAAACAAGCCGAAGTTTGGTTCAGTCTACCAGTGATGGACTGCTCGGCGGCGACACCGACGGTGACTCAGCGGAACCAGTGGATGGTCGAGCATCAAATTTTTCAGATATACGACCTCTTCGCTTCCCTTCCCCCCAACGCCAAGTCCGCCATGTGCGAATACTCTCTCCCACCCTCCCATAACAACCCCCCCGCCCCTCCTCCCCGCGCCGCCAAAATAAAAAAAAACTAGGCTTTTCTTTACCTTCAATTGTTATATTTTTTCATTTTATTTATGTTTTTTTTTTAATCATGATTCTTTGGCTGAAAATTGACTTGATTTATTTTATAGGTTGGAACTTCAGCGTGATAATCACATGGAGTACCTCACCAAAGGTCTCAAACGACTCGATCCCTCGTTTTCCGTCTTGGATGCCAAGTATCACTCTCTCTCTCTCTCTCTCTCTCTCTCTCTCTCTCTCTCTCACACACACACACACACACACACATTCAATTTGTAAGTATGCTAATATTAGTAATCTAATTGCGACTAATTGTTCCGTAATCGGAGAATAAATTCTTCAACAATGCTTGATTAACACTCAAAACTGAAAATAGATTTTTTTATAGTAGTGCACGACTTGGGGTTATGATTTGGGAATTTGAATAACGTAGTTAGCCGCTTCTGATGCCGTGCGAAGAGCTGGTTCTAATTGGACGAATAACAAATAAATGTTTACGCTGTTTTTTTTCATGGGATGGTCTTGTGACAAAACAATTTACTGACATACTGTATATTGTTCGTACATTGGTTTTCTATAATTGTGCAGTCGACCTTGGATTTGCTACTGGATCCTGCACGCTATCGCTTTACTGGGGGAGTGTGTTGAACCTGAACTAGAAGACAATGTCATTGAATTTCTTAGTCGTTGTCAGGTGTGCAGTTTTAATCAGAGCTCATTTTGTCATTCCGCGTCCAGAACCATTCATATTAATAATATCGTGCAGTTCAACCCTCGCTCTGTCTGTCCCTCTGCTTCTCTCTCACCAATTTCTTGTTAGTCTCTTTAAACAAAATGAATGTTACCAGGCATCACATATTGACACAATTACATCCCTGGACTTTTTGGAACTCAACTTGATTCTTGTTGCTTTATCCTTAGTCATAAACCCTTTTCCCTTTTACTTAAAGAAAATCCTATAAAGAGTTTCATTTGGGAGGTATTTTCTGCTTCACTGGAAGTTTGTAGTATCCTCCATCCTTTTTTATTTTATTTTATTTTATCGGTAATAAAGAAGTTTTATTCATAATAATAGGCAAACTCCAAGTACACAGGGATTATACATGAGAAGTACCTAACTAGAGTTTACAACTGAAAGAAGAAAGTCATGGACATTTAGTCTGTTACAAACAATGGCCCCCACCCAAGAAAAAAAATGGTTTAAAGAAAAAAATTTTCAGCTCCTCCATTGTTCTCTCGTGGTTTTCGAAACTTCTATTATTTCGCTCTCGCCAAATTCTAGATTGCTGCAACTTGTGAATCTCCTCGAAGGCCTCTCCAGCATGCTAGAAAATCCACCAATCTTCGGGACATGACCCATGCTACTCCAAGACCTATAAAAAAATCAATGCACATGGTCCTGGCCACCTCACAATGTAGAAACAGATGGTCAATTAATTCCCCATCTTTCTTCCACATGCAACACTAGTTCAACACCATTAACTGACATCTCCTTAGGTTATCTGTGGTGAAAAATTTTCCCAATGCTGCTGTCCAAACAAAAAACATTGCTTTTGAAGGAGTTTTTGTCTGCCAAATTCTCTTCCATGGGAAAGTGGAAACTATGTGAAATGATCTAACCGTGAATTTACCTTTTTTGCAAAGGCTCTAAAACATCCTGTCCATGGTACCCTTGGTCATAGTATGGAATACAGTGCCGCATAGAATATTGTGATAACCTCCAACTCCCAGTTTTGGGCTGCCCTAGTGAAATCCACATTCCATTGAGGTAAGCCACTAGAAAAAGCCAACAGATCTACTATCGCTGCATTCTTGACTTGTGCTAGCTCAAATATGGCAGAGAAAGGGTCTTTGAGACACCATTCACTGCACCATTTATCATGCCAAAAGTTGACACGAGAGCCATCACCTACTACAATATGTGTATGTCTCCTGAACTTCTCCCAACCATTCCTAATGTTTTTCCACAAACCCATCTCATGTGAGCCACGTACCTCATTCGAGCACCACGTGCTTCCCCAACCTGCGCAACTATGACAGACTTCCATAGGGCACCCATCCTATGCTGTAGAAGCCCTTGATTCTTCCAGTAACGGCATGGCCTATAGCCCTAATCGTAGATTACAACATATACATTGGTCGTATTTATTCGATTTTAATGTTTTAAGTTCTTTATCTGATGCAAACCTCAAGGCTCAGATTCCTTGGCCTCTTTTCTTTCCTTCCTCACTAATTCTATTTTAATCTTATACCCGCAGGACCCAAATGGTGGATATGCTGGTGGACCTGGACAGGCAAGTAAATGATCCATTCTTTGATGAGATGGTGTTTGCAATGATGTATTTTCTTGAGAAACATTACAAGCATCATTTGTGGTAATTATTATTATTATTATTATTATTATTATTATTATTATTATTATTATTATTATTATTGTCTCTTGCTTTCTTCTGAACTGTAATACTTAAGAAGAGAGAACAAAATGGCCTTGTGTTGGCTGATAAAATAAATTATGCTATTATGATCTTGGAACATTTGGTTTCGTGTTTTCAATAGAAGGGATGGTTATGAATCACATGGCATGCTTTTGTTTTCACTCAGTTGTGTCCATTAGAGAAGCTATCCTACTTTAATTGGATTTGATGGTTGTTGGTTATTTTTCTTTTGTTGGTCACATAGAGTGCTCTTTCATAATCTAGTGTGTTTCAAATATTTTCCAGTTTTCTCTCCGAATCATTGTTTTGGAGATTAGCCTAGCATACTTTTTCTCATATAATTCATTTAAGCTTTTGATTTATTTCCATATAAACATTAACTTATATTATATTCTGCCCAGATGCCTCATCTTGCAACAACCTATGCCGCGGTAAATGCACTCATCACTGTGGGTGGGGAGAGATCTTTGTCATCAATAAATAGGTGGTCTGTCGCAGTCCTTGAAGTAACTCACTTATTTTGCAATAGTGCATATTGGAACTAGTGCAACTGACTGGGATGAAATTTGAATTGTTTTGCAGAGAAAAGTTGTACACATTCTTTCAGCGAATGAAACAACCAAGTGGGGCCTTCAGGTTGGCATCATAAAGTTTGTGTAGTCTAAATCATGATCTAGTTTTACATATGCCATCATTTTTTACCTATACTTTCAAGAGAATGCCTTTCTACTGTAGTTCTATCTATTCCTCTTTGTCTACAACTTTTCCTACTGTGAATATCTGATACTTTATTTGATAAGGATAAGAGTAGGTGGTGTATGGGATCCCACATTACTTGGGAATGAGAAGTTCTTGCTCTTTATAAGGTTCCAATGAAATTCTAATTGTATCATTGACTAGTCCTTTTGGAGTATAGGCCATGTGGTTTGGGCTTTCCATTGAGGCGTTACAAATGGCATTAGAGACAGGTTTGAGATGTAGACTTTATGGATTGAGTTTTTTTTTTTATGATTATTATTATTATTATTATTATTTTTTATGGGAAATCTAAGGTTTCGAGATTCTGCATACTAAAATGATTTTGATGAGATCTGCGGTTTTAGATTTTGCAGATTTCATGAAATGACTTTCATGATATCTGAGGTTTAAGATTCAGTAGGCTTTAGATTTTGGAGGTTTACATATCTTGATTGCAAGCCAGGTATGAGGTTCCATAGGCTTTAAAAATGAGGTTTTGAATTTCTACAGACTATCATATTTGAAGTTTTGAATATTTGTGAGCCTTGGGAAATAATTTTCAGATTTGAGGTGTAGAAACTTGCGGACTGCAAGAGATGATTCTATTAATATTTATGGTGCCAGCAATGTGGAAGATGATTATGTTGTGTATCATGTGGTGTACATGGTCTAAAAGGAATGAGAGGTGCTTTGAAGATAGAGAGTGCACAATGGCGGAGCTCCAAAAAAATTTTATGCACGCTTTAATGCTTTGTTTCTCAGCCATTGTACTTGATGGAAGCAATGTTCATGACTTTCTGTCCTTAATCTAGAATGTATTTAAGTGTTCTTTTGTATACTTCCTGTGCACATGGGCTATGCCTATTTCATTTGTATGAATAAAACTTCTTACTTATTAAAAAAAAAAAAATTTATGGTTTTAGAATATGTAGGTGTTAGGGAATATGTCCTATGAAATTTGTGTTAGAGTTTGCAGATTTTGAGAACTGATTTCATGACAATTGAGGTTTTGGATTTTGAAGGCTCATTTTGTAGGGGGAAAAAAAAAGATTTTGATAAGATTGAAGGGTTAAATTTTGGAGGCTTATATAAGTTTGATTTTAGAGATGATTTGGAAGAGATTTTTAAGGTTTTTAATTTTGCAAATTTTATGGATTGGATTTTAAGAAATATGAAGTCTTAGACTTTGATTGAGTTTCGATCAAACACTAAGGTTGTAGATTCTGTAGACCTTAAGAAACGACTTTTATGGGATTTATGGTTTAAGATCCAACAGGCTTTAAGAAGTGATCTCGATAAGGTTTAAGATCGGATTCTATAGATTTTAAGAAGTAATTCCTTTGAAGTTTAAGGCTCAAGATTTTTGCAGACTTTGAACTACAATTATTTTCAAATGTAAGGTATAGACTTTTTAGATTGTGGGCAATCGATTATTATCGAATTTGAGGTTATGGGCTCAGCAGGTTTTAAGAGATGACTCTTTTCAAATTTTAGGTTATTGATTGCAGCTGAGAATGAAAGAAAGTATTTAAGAATATTAGTGAGTGTGCATGGCTTTAGGAGACAAGAAGTCGGTTGTATTAAAGTGTGGTAAGAATCATCTTGGTAGGTACTGAAATGGATTAGACTCCTTTTTTTATAAGTAAAAAATATTTTATTGATCCATGTAATTAGGCAAAGCCCGAGTACATAGGGAGTGAAATGGATTAGACTCCTAGTTGTAGATATTTTGGCAAAATTATTAGAGTGCACAACGGAAGCATGGTTTGGTAATATGATGGTTTGAGAGTAAACTTTGTGAGGGTTCAAAAATTAGTGACTTGAGATCACTTAGAGCTTAACTTATTTTGTTTTACTATTAATAGGAGGTTTATTTTCTTAACTCAAACTTATAAAAAAAAACTATTTATAGGAGGTTAAGATTTTATGGTTTTTACAATTCTATATGAGGTTTAGATTAAAAACAAAAAAACAAAAAATTGGGTGGAATTATTATTGGGCTTTTAATTCCTTTGTTGAGGTTTATATTTTATTTTTCGAGTTGAACTGGACCCGAGGTGTATGACGACCGACACTAGGTGCGTAAATGTGTATGCCAAGAGGATTAGAATCTTTGAATATTTGGGTTGGACATAATGATCAAGGATTTAAAATAGATATGGAATGGATGTGAGGGATAAGTATTTTAAACTTTGCTTTAGTTGCAGCAAATTTCAAGTATTTTATTTTAGGGGGGGAGGATGTAACACCTGTCACCCAGCCCAAGCCCGCGAACTATAAATTTTTTTATTTGAGGTTAATATTTACAGCAAATTTCAAGTATTTTTTTTTTAGGGGGGGAGGATGTAACACCTGTCACCCAGGCCCAAGCCTAAATTTTTTTATTTGAGGTTAATATTTATGGGAAGCCCATTTGAGATTTGTCAAATAATTTTAATAGGCCACGGGCCCAAAATTTTATCATAATGGAATATGAATTTTTATTAGCCTTGATAATGAAGTTAAAGCCATTTAATAATTATGGGCTAAGTGGGCCCCTTGGTTTGGGCCCAGGATTTTTGATATAGCCCAAAACTACTAATTGGACGAGTTGAACCCATTTTAGAATTAGAGATCACATTTGGAGTCGTTAATGACCTAACCATAAAATTGGGCCTAGCCTATATATGTGTGTGTGTGTGTGTGTAGAGACTAACTTAAGACCCAATGACCTGAGCCCAAAACCCTTATTAATGCCATTTAGACTCTGTTCCATGCACGATACATTCTTCCTCTTTTCTTCTCTAGGGTTTCTAGCTTTCTATACTGATACACACACTTAAGAACCCAAACACTGCATACCCCATACATGGACGGTCGCACCATGCCAACAGCTTTAGGGTCCTCTCTAGCAAGCACAACAATGTGCTACTGTCTTCCCCCTCAAATCACCCCACACCACGAATGAGCCCAGGCCAAGACGCAGTCCTGTGTCAGTGTCACGTCCAGTGGCGTCGTTGCACCAAGGCACCATTGCACCGTAGATCCACGTCGATGGAGACCGTGGCTCTGGCCCACGGGGAAAGGACCACACTCAGCACAGCCTCCACAGACAGTCCAGTACCACCCGTATCCGTTCACTGCCTAACCACTGGCTAGCCACCTTGCTGCTCCTTCCACCAACACAAGATAGTTCTTTGTTTTCCTAAACAACAACAGAGCAATCTTGAGACTAGCTGCCTCCCCGTCTCAGCCGAGAACCATCGTGTAAGGCCACATCCCACCTCGGCCATCCTCTAGCCATGCACAGACGTCCACTATAACTTCACCATCGTACCATGTTGCAGCCACCACGAGCTGCTACAAACCCAAGCTAAGAGCTACTCAGCCAGCTCTAGCCCATGTGCGTAGCCATCGATGAAGCACCCATGGTTGCACTACCGTGAATAATCTTCACCCAGCTTTGGCCTCCCTCTCTCTCACATTAGTTTCTCTCTTTCTCTCTCCATGTTCGCTCTCCCTTCCCCTCCGATATAACATACACCAATGGTATTAGAGTCTATCCCAATAAAAAATGTTGGGAATTTAAGGGGAGGAGATTTTGATACCCCATATGATAAGGATAATGGTAGGTGGTGTATGGCATCCCCATATTGCTTGGGAATGAGAAGTTCTTACTCTTTATAAGGTTCCAATGTGGCTTCAATTGTATCTGTAACATACGAACCTAGAATTTAGGTTAATTCAGTTAGAAATGATTTAGTTATGTTATTTTTATATTTATTCTTTTTATTAATTATTTATTTATTTATCTTCAGATGCTTATAATTAGTTATTTATTAAATAAGATAATGAACCAGATTAATTAGAGTTTTAAAGTGGTTTCCTTTTATCTTGTATTCTTTGTTATTATCGGATAGGTTTAAAATTTTTTGAAAAGATTCTAAGATCAAAACCAAATCAGATCTAACTAATCCCCTGAAAACTCTAGCTAATCTCCTAAAAACTCCCGTAAAGCCCTTTCCCTCACCTTTATAAAATCTCACCAGACCCCAGATTAATGATTCAGAAATTTTAGTTGACAAAGAGGGAAGAGAAAAGGATAGCACTCGTGCAGCCCCTTCTTTTTTTTTTTTTGACCCAGCCACCTCATCAGAGCACCTTCAGATCTGCACAGACTCTGCCAGTCAACCATTTCATTGAACACCCCTCCATCTGGTAAGCCACTGCAGTCTGCCACCTTTTTTCTCTCTCTTTTGTCACATGTTACCTTTCCTTAGCAAGCCTTAGATCCCATCGCTGGCCTGCTTTCTCCAGCAAATGATTAATTGCTTTGTTCATATCCTTTTATTTCTTTTACTTTACTGAAAAGCACATGCAAGTTTTAGTTATTACACAAATGCCCTTCAACCCACTGCACCTAACCTTTCCGTAAACTGGCTCATAAAGGTACTTTTGGTGAAGTTACCTCTTTACCCTCTAGTAACTAGGCAGACTTTATGTCTTAAACCTGATCATATACGTGGGCTATTTTCCTTGTGGGCTGGGCTTGAGGTTTATTAGACATGTTTCATTAATATGGACTTTTGTTTTAATTTGGGCTTGATTTGAGTATATTTCAGAAACTTGTTTTAATTGTTAAGTGAGTTGATTTCTTGTGGGCTTGATTATTTTACTGGGCTGGTTGTATTTACAGAAACTGTTCTAGTAACCTTAAATGTTTTCTGTAATTGGGGCTGGGCTGAAACTTAAATCAGACCAAAGTTTCACTTAAATAAATATATTAGCCTTAGACTCATTCTTTTATACAATATATTGAAAGGCTTTTAAGCATATTTTAAAGAATTCTTTTATATTGTTTCAACTTATTATCTTAGCTAATATTTCAATTGACCTTTAACTAAGTTTTATAAAATTATTAAGATTATGATATGAGCTTTGGAATAATATTATTTTAGGTATTTTTTTATATTTGAATATTTATTAAATTATCTCTATGGTAAGTTTTTAAGTAATTAGATTGCTACGACTCGTCTTCTAGAAAGATTAGTAACGTCTAGTACCTCGTATAGGTCACGAGCTACGACATGAGATTTCGGAAGCAACGCTAAGAGGTAAATAATATGATCATATAAATGTATGTGTAATGTAAATATTATAATTGGGTATGATAATATGATATGGTTTTGATGGTTATCTACGTTGCGCTAAGAGCCAAGTCAAGGTTAGATCGCTTTCATGAACTTCTATGAATTATGATGATTTACATGAAAGTAAGCCTATATATATGTTATGCTTTTATGGATTGTTGATTGATGGATTGAATGTTACTAAAATCACATGGAAGCCATGGTATGATCATATAATAATTTAAGATAGGTATTCTATGAATTAAAATAGCCAGATCATGCATGCTTCATTCATGTAGTGCTTAGACCATGTATGCCATGTATTGTTCATGCAATAACTTAAGACAAGCATGCCATGTAATAAATAGCCAGATCATGTATGCCATATTCATGTAGTTTTGAGATCATGCATGCCATGAAATGTCATAAAATGATTAATTCATGTTAGGCCATGTCATGCTATGCTATACCATGTACAAGAATATATCATGTTATGCCATGCCATGTACAAGAATATGTAATGCTAGAAAAGTCTATGAAGTCCAAGAAAATTATCATGCATTAAGAAAGATAAACATTTTAAGGTAACACGGACCCAAGCGTGTTTACCATAGTTATGCTAAGACGGTACCACGGACTCAAGCGTGGTTACCACAAGTTAAGTGAAACACGGACTCAAGCGTGTTTCACTCCATGTCATGCAAGTTAAGTGAACATGGACCCAAGCATGTTTCACTACATGTCAAGCAAGATAAGTGAAACACGGACCCAAGCGTGTTTCACTCCATGTCATGCAAGTTAAGTGAACACGGACCCAAGCATGTTTCACTACATGTCAAGCAAGATAAGTGAAACACGGACCCAAGCGTGTTTCACTTGTTTCACTCCACGTCAAGCAAGATAAGTGAAACACGGACTCAAGCGTGTTTCACTCCATGTTATGTAAGTTAAGTGAAACACGGACTCAAGCGTGTTTCACTACATGACAAGTTATGTGATGCCATGGACTCAAGCGTGGTTCACCATGAAATAAGTATAATTCAAGATAAACAAGTTACTCATGCATTCACGCTTCATGTTTGCCATGATTATGAATGTTTCCGTTCATGTTAATCCATGAATGTTATATGAAAGTTATGATAAGGCTTTAAAAATCAAATTTATGCTAAGCTAGATAGTATTTTACGGTATGATGTATTATTTACTGAGTATTCGACTCATTTTTGTTGTTTGTCTTTTTTTTTTTTTTTTCCTTCTATGTTGATTGCCACAGATGGTGATTATGATGATGCAGAGCTGGATGGCCAGGAGTAGATTTAGTATAAGGACTTGGAGATGAATAAGTGTCTTTTACACAAGGATTAAGTTTCTTTTATGTCATTTCAATAACTAGTCTTGTTTAAGACTAGCTCATGTTTTGCTTTATTCAGTTTCAAGTTTCAAGACTATTTATATCCTTTCAATTAAGTTTCTTTCAATAAATGAGGTCTTTCAGAGTAATGAGTCTCTTTACTGGGCATTTTATCATGTTTGTTAGTAATGTCTCTATCCTACGGGAACGGGGTGTTACAGTATCATTGACTAGTCCTTTTGGAATATAGGCCATGTAGCTTGGGCCTTCCATTGGGGCGTTACACCTATTGCCCCTTCCCATTTGGTAAATGTTTTAGAGTTAGGGCTATAAGGTTGTGGGGCAGTAATTAGGTGATATTCATGTATAATTCATGAAGTTTGATCACAAGTGTTTTGATGATAGAGAACGCTCATTGGGGTAACTTAGAGAGTTTTTCATTCGAATGCTGTCTATGGGCGAAAGTTCTTGTTTTGAATGGGGATAATCTAAATGATTTTCTTTTAGCATTTCCTAGCCCATAGTCTTTAGCTTGTATTAAGGTGTTTCTGCTTGTATACTCCTTGTGTACTTGGCTAATGCCTATTTACTCGCTTGAATAAAATATCTTATTACTTATAAAAAAAAAAGTTTGAGCACAATATTATTACTCTTCAATAACACATAATTTTTACCAGGATGCATGATGCAGGAGAAATTGATGTTCGGGCTTGCTACACTGCCATTTCTGTAAGTTAGCCTCTTCTTTTAATCTGGCACACACAATACATGTGCTACCTCTCTCTTTCTCTCTCATGCGTGCCTGCACTTGCTCTCTCTCATATTTGGTACACAACAGAAATATTGTTCCCTGCTTCCACGTCAGGAGTATAAACATCCTATAGTTCTTTTCATATGTTGTTTTATAACAAATTATTTTTCAGTTTTCCCATTCTGTGGACACAAATCTTTTTTTTTCTGATCAGGTTGCAAGTGTTCTGAACATATTGGATAATGAATTGGTTTGGAATGTTGGAGATTACATCGTAAGGTCGGTCTCTATCATCCATTACTTCTGGTTTTGTGCTAAGCTAGCTGGTTGGCTTTGTTTTATTATTCTTATATATGTTTATATGCCTCGTTGGTCTTTCTTCTTGGAATGCTCTGTGTAGGAAGTGCGGCATATGTACACATTATGGAAGAATCATGTGTTTGAAACTTTAAAACTTGCAAATTCAGACTTCTTCTTTATAGAAATAAAGTTTATCGTCAATACATGCTGGGCACCTTTGTTTTTGAATCAATTGCATTATGCGAATGAATTCCCCAAAAATTAGCTCATTCTAGTTGAATTCATTTAATTGATGCCTTGCTTTCTTTGATAAGTAGAGGAAGAAATCTCCTAAAATTAGCTTGTTCTCTCCTCTCATACATCTTCCCCCTTTTAATAAAAGTGATGGCATGGTAGGATCAAATTTAACGAGTAAAAAAAGGGGGCGCGGAGGCATGTTCTCCTTTTTTGAATTCATTATAGATTCAATTCCCAATTGAATCTTCTGAAGTTTATGCTAGTTTTGGTATATCTTGCATTCTAAAGTTGCTTTCAATTTTCAATGAATATTGCACCATTGGTCTGGGGCATCAGGTCTGCACTATTTCGGAGAGCTTTTGGCTGCTTTCACTTCCTGCTTTTGATGGCAATGAGTCAAATTTGTCTTTCTGGATGCAGATTAAAACAGTATTATTGGGTTGCTTGCTTAAATTTGTCCTCAAGTGCAATTCCTGGTTAATATAATTAGTAATTATTTATCATGCCATCTCTCTGTAGCTGTCAGACTTATGAAGGTGGCATTGCTGGGGAACCTGGCGCTGAAGCTCATGGTGGGTATGTTTCCCTCTTTCCTCTTTCTCTTCCCATGTATGTTTAGTTGGTTCTCAGTTTATTCTCGAGGTTTCCTCACAGATTTTACCATTTGATTGTTAGGTACACCTTTTGTGGGTTTGCCACCATGATTTTGATCAATGAGGTTAATCGTTTGGACTTGGCTGGTTTACTCGTAAGACACATTTTTCTCTCTTTATGGTGAATGATATAAGTTATTTCCTTATTTGGCTGTATATAACCCTTGGAACAATTTCACCAGATTACTTATGCTTTGTCTCTTGATATAATTTTTATGATGGCATTTCTCCTGTGGTAATTGCTGTTAACATGTTTTTTAGTTTTTCTTTATGAAATGCATGCTATTGTGTAGAATTGGGTGGCATTTCGACAGAGCAGGGAATGCGGATTTCAGGGGAGAACAAATAAATTAGTTGATAGTTGCTACTCATTTTGGCAGGTAATTTTCTCTACCCCTCGCTGTTTTTCTAATTCTGTGTGTTCCTTTTGACTTCTGGTGGAATTAATACAAAAGAGAGTGACCAGGGAGGTGTGTTTGCATTATTACAAAGAGTACATTCTATTCTTGATGAAGAACTTGGACACCTGCATTCTGGAGGAGACTGCACCAATGATCCCCAACAAACTGGTATGACATCTGATATATCCAAAGGGGAAGAAAGTTCAGGCGGTACATTGTCTCAAGTTGATGAGGCTTGCCATTCTAGGCTGGGAGGTAAAATAGTTTTTATTTACCCTTTTGCCTTTTTCTGGATTAAATTTTTGCATCTTGATCTCTCTAACTCGTCGACGTCGTTTGTGATGACTCTTATCTCTTCACTCATTTTCAGGCCTGCATGCTCCGCTAAATTTAAACAGTATTGACTATGATTTCATCAAGCAGCCTGCAGAAGAGCAGCCTCTTTTTCACAGTTTGGCCCTGCAACAATACATACTTTTATGTGCACAGGTTGGGATTTGACATGCAATTTAATAGCATGGCAACTCGATTCCTGATGGATTTTTTGTATGCAAATTAATGTCTGCCTGATTATTGCTAATTTGCTTTTAAGATTTGTTTGTGAAAGGCCCTAGTAATAGGTTGCTTTTAAGTTAAGTTTTTTAGTGCTATAAACCAAGTCTGAACTGGAAATGCTACTGTAGCAATTCGTGCAGTTTGAGGTTCAAATTACGACGATTATAACTTCTGATGCAGTATTAGTCACCTTCAGTTCTTGGAACATTTGACCAACGTCCCATGCTTCAAGAATTCCAATTAATGGACCACAATTTGAATGTTCAACGTACTGAATATTGCATTTTTGGCATCCTTTGACATTTGATGATTTTGTATTCTTTGTTGATAAATTATCTTGACATTCTATTATGTATTCTACTTTCATGCTTGCTGACATATTTTGGTTGATGCAGGTGATGGAGGGCGGATTAAGAGACAAACCAGGGAAGCCTAGGGACTATTATCACACATGTTATTCTCTAAGCGGCCTCTCAGTGTGTCAGTATAGTGAGTCGCCGGACGAGGATTTTCCACCATTGACCAGTGCAGTAATGGGTCCCTATTCCAATCTCTTGGAACGCATCCACCCTCTATTCAACGTCGTGGTAGATCGATACTATGAAGCACATGAATTCTTTGCGACGTTATGAGCCAAATCATCAAATGCTTGTTTTGTCAATCTGCATGAACGAAATGTCTAGCGCAAATTGCAGTTGGTGAATCTAGGACTGAAATGTAGACTGCGAGTTAAGTTGGGACAAGTAAAGTAGGATGATGAATGGACTTGTATCTCGCACTGGGTTTGATCGGTTACGAACTTTCACACATGGGAGTGTATTAATTAAGAAAATGTGAAAACCACGAACTTCTTGGTTTTTACTTTTAGAGAAATAGAAATACTATGCGTTGAAGCTCACTAGAAAGTGTATCAAAAGAAGCATTTCGGGAGGTGGTTTACTGGTGTTGATTGCTTTGGAAATTGATGCTAACTTTTTGGGGATGGATGGATGTATGTACATGGTTGGCTTGGATAATTAGAGCACTAGTTGTGAAATAACTATAGTTAAATTTTGATCGAAGTTTAGCTAAGTTACGTAAATGATATCTATAATAAACTTAATAAATGAATAGTATTTTTAACCAGATAAAATATATTGGGAATTGTACAATCCTTGTGTAATTGTTTTGGAAAAAGTGAATGAAACATAAGATATATATAAAAAAATTAATTTTCTTTTTTATAATAGAATGTACTATTTTTTAAAATAATTATGTAACGTTTAAGCATTTTAAAATTATATATAGAATTACTCTTTTAAAAACACCAACTCATTGGCCAAACATTTGTCTAGGGAGCAAACATTTATCTGACCTTTCTAGATGATGTGGGCTTTAAACTTATTATCTCTCTTTATCCTTTAAAAACAAAAGAAATGATTATGTATTTTCTCTTAGAAGATATTACTTATCATTTCACACCATATATTTTATATATTTTAAAATTATTTATTATTTTATTTTATTATTGTTAAACTAATTGAGTTGTTTTACTTATTATCCACACATCACATATTTGTTATAGGAAAAATGAAAAATAAAAATTAAAGTGTAGTTTATGAAGATAATAAATAGAATTATTCTTTTATCTTATATTTTCCACCATTTTCTTTCATTTTCTATCCACATGTAGATGTTGTTTTTTTTTTTTTTTTGCCCTTTTAAAAGGAAAAAAATTACAAAATGTACACTTTTTCAACAATTTTATTTTTTATTTTTAGTTTTATCCCTTGTTCTATTTTTTTAAGAAAAATTTAGTTGCAAGTATAATTATGCACTAATATGTATACCAATCTAATGTGATTAGTAAAAAAGTAAATTTTATTAAAAATAATATTAATTTAAATTTTAAATATGAAAAAATCAGTATTAATATATAGATTAATACGTAATTTTACTTGTACGTAGTAAAATTTTTTTTTTATCTTAGATAAGAAAGAGAATAATTAAATAAAAATTATATCAGTGAGTATGAATGTTAAAAAATTAACATATAATAAGAAATTAATAGTTTAATTAAATTAAAATTAAAATAAATAATAATATCAAAATTAATATTTTAATATAATAATAATAAATTTAAAAAATTTGTTATTTGATATAATTAAAAAATAATTAGTTAAACTTATAAAAGTGAGTTTTCTAAATTTGACGAAGCTTTGAACTATTCTCCAGTTAGTGCTCTTTGTGGACCAAAAGCCTACTTTTGTGCCCACCGCCCGATGCCTATAGGCTTCACCAAACCTGTCAACGTCGTTTGGGTGCCGGGCGGTGTGGTGGTGGTGGTCCCATTGTCTTGTTAACTCGTAGACAGGGATATTACTGATAGAGAATAAATATAATATTAAAGCCTTAAAGACCGATTATTTATAATTTGAGGATTATTACCCATTTGATATATTTTTCTTTTATTTAAACCATTGCCATTGCCATTGCCAGAACTATCAATCATTTTCTCATAATTCTTTAATAATTAGTTCTCCAATCTTTTTCAATTTCGAAATTTTCATTTAATGGCTTTAATCTTCCAATTTTCATTTTTTTAATTAATTAAGAATTCCTATCAAATTCTCGCGTTGACGAAAGGCTTTCAATTGGGGGAAAAAAGGGGGAAAATGATAATATTAAAAATCTGAGAATAAAAAGATGAAAGAATCAGACTACTTAACTACCAGGTTTTGACGTTTGGAGGGCTGCATTTGGGATCGAGAGTGAAAACTACCAAGTGCTGGTTCCGCAAGTCTTCTTCATCAAGGTTTCCTCCACAGTCCAGTCCAGAGTAAAAGGGGAAGATTTATGTCTGTGAACTCGAACCAAGAAATGGAAAAATACAAAGAAGCAGACAAGGATAAAGAAGCAGAAGCAAAGAATGAACCAGAAAACCAAACCCACCATATCGAAAAAACTGAATCAGAACCTGAACCAGAACAAGAAAAGCACATCAACTCACACCCAACATCACCCGCCACTCACTCTGTCCCTCCTCATTCCCACCCAGACGACAAACCCCCGTCGCTACCATTGGATTCCTCATTCCCTTCTTCACTTTCCTCCCACGGTCATGACCTCAATCACTCCTTCGCAACCGACCCAGCTGCCCCACCAGTGGCCGCGGTGAATCTTCTGTTCCGGGCACACCCAATGGCGGCAGGGGCCAAGTTGGACCCTGGAGCACAAGACGGCTTCCTCAGTTTCGGAGAAGTTGAAGCAATCACTATTAGCCCTGACGGTGCTAATGGCGGTGGAGGTAACCTAAGGTTGAGACCAAATCTTTCGATACTGAGGAGGACGAGGTGGGACAACATGGTGAAGAAGGCGTTGTTGTCGTCAAGAATTTTTGGGTTTGTGCTTTGCTTGATCTCCTTTTCGGTTATGGCGGCTGACAAGGATCAGGGTTGGGCTATTGAGTCTTTCTACCGGTACAAGGAATTAAGGTTAGTCCTCTTGCTTGTCAGCCAGTTACTCTCAGTCAATCTTAGGTTTCATTCAGTTAAAGTACGACTCTATCCGTGAGAAAATGTCATAAAAGGAAGCCTTTATTTCTAGGCCTTTTTGGTTGTTTCCACAGCCATCTGAAGTAAAGCAGTCGAGGCACCTGACTCTGTCCCTCGAAGTTCTATTAGAGCAACATATATAGGGCTTATCCAGCTGAAAAATTAGAAATTTCAGAAGAAACAATTATTGTACTTTCCACAAAAAAAATAAATAAAAAAAATAAAAAAAAGGTGCCTAGACTGTAGTTCTTTTAATCATATTTGGATTGGTGGGTAGCAGGCCTGGAAGTGTGATTAAAGTATTTCAGACCATGTAATTGTTATGGGTTTTGTAATGTCTGTCAAATTTGTGAGTTTTTTTTTTTTTTGGAATTTGATTGCAGGTACTGTATGGCTGTGAATGTGATAGGGTTTGCATATTCAGGGCTGCAAGCGTATGATCTAGTGAATTATATCACCACCGGGAAACACATAGTCTGGCACCCCCTCCGTCGTCACTTTGATTTCTCAATGGATCAGGCAAGTCTTTCTGTAGATTCAGTTATACTTAACATTGGCTCATGTTTTCTTGCACATGTTCTGGGGTTAGCCACTGGTATAGACCTCTTTTTTTTTAAAAGGAAGGGGGTGGGGTTTAATATGAATTACTGATAATCATGCTATTGGGACCACAGCTTATAGAAAAGCTGGTGCATTTGGCCCATGGAAGATGTGGAATAGTGTTTGCACAACCCTAAACTACCGAGTCTTTAGCCACTTTGTTAGGCATGGTCCCGCAGTGATTTTGCCTAGTTCACTTGATTTGGGCCGTATGGATTATACTTTACTCAACCGCCTTTTTGTCACCTTTTTCTCTGCCTTTTCCCATACTAATGCCGCCTTTGCTTTCTAATATTCTTGTTTCTCTGTTTAAGAATGATCTCTTGGAAGAAAGTTAGCACTATCTAAAGAAAAAGAACATTTTGGTATGCTAATGGTTGCTTTAGTGTGTCAAAAGAGCTTAGCTTAACGCGCAAGTATTATGGGGGAAATGGTTTAATTTCTACCAGAAACTTTTAGACGAAGGGACATAATTGTTGGCTCTTTAGCTTCTTGAATTCGAAGTCTACGTACGCAGCATGTCATTTTCGAGTCGATCAAGAAGCTGTCAGGGGATTAAGGGTTGCTAAAAAAGGCATACCTCTTGTCCATTCTGGCCCTTAAGACTGTAGGTCCACAAATAAAGCTACCACAGTCTCAATATGTTTTCAACTTTATACTTTTTTTTTTTTTTGTCTTTTTAGCATGCCTGCTCTCTCATGCATACATGCATATACACCTACATATAAATTTTACTTGAGCACGTCATGGCTTTATTCTAAGAACAATGTGCTGATATACCAAGCAAAATGTTGGATTCTTGTTCGAGATGGCAGATGTTGACTTATCTTCTGATGTCAGCCTCATCATCTGCTGCCACCAGAGTTTATGACTGGCAATCCAACTGGGGTAAAGACAAGTTTCCTGAGATGGCAGGTGCATCCGTGGGATTGTCCTTTGTTGCATCTGTGGCCTTTGCCTTGAGCTCTCTCATTTCTGGTTATACCCTTTGTAAAGCCTCATAGATGAAGACCATTGCCAGATCAGTATATTATTCAGTCTTAAATTCTAAATATCCTGTCTTTCCGCTTCCTGAAGTGCTAGCAATGGTAAATTGTTGGAACGGGAGATTAATGCGAAAAAAACACTATACAGCTTTTTTTCTCAAAAAAAAAAACACTTTATAGCTTTGTAAAAAAAGAAACACTTAACAGCATCTTGAGCCATGGATATTATCATGGCCTCTTGATAAGCATATATTTCTGCATGTCTGTCACCAATATTCCACCTTATGACAGTTTTTTTCAGCGACACTAAATTAGCTTGGAAATTCTGTTTGGTAATGTAATCCCAGCAGAGAAGCTTTACATGCCGCAAGATTGTAGTACGGAGCTTATGTAGAGAATCATTTACGTTAACGAGGGGGGAAAATGGGCAAAAACAGTTGCAGAGGGCTGCTAGAGGCCACTGCAATAATTTGGTGTTTAATTTAAAGCTATGCTTTCCATTCCCCAGCAAATATTTCTTAATTTCTCATCACGATAGTCTAGTTTGTGAATGCATTAATACATAAAAGCTGACATGAATGTTCCAGTTAGTCTGGTAGTAGGTGGCATTTGGAACTCCATGTTCATGGGACACATGTTGGGATAATCCATTTAGTTAGAATGATTTGGGTATGAAACTTTGGAACTGGACATAATTAGATATCTTTGTGCATAGAAAGACTTCCATAATTACTAGATTTTCTTTGGGTAAACAAGAGATATAAACTCCACAAGAAAGAACAGAATCCTGCATCCCATCATTTCATGGCTAGGTAAAAACTCATCTTTTTCTGGACAGTCGTGATTAGATAATAAGCGTTTTTACCCCCCCAATTGCTAAAGCAATCGTGGCGGTTGCGTACCATTATCCCTTTGCCAATTAGGATAGATCAAAATCATTTTGGTGTTAGCAATCCTACTCTTTTCCGGCCTCTGTGGGCTGCAATTTTATTTGGTGTAGTCACAGAAGTAGAAGGTCAACGCAATCCCGTGATGCTTATGAATCAAACGTATGACCTACTTAAACATATAGTACCTATCAAAAGAAATATGTAGTACGTAGCACCAACCTACGATGCCAATGAACCTAATCTTGGTTGTTGCAAAAATGAACAGCAGCCACCAGGCGCCCCCACATCTTCTATTAAGTCATTGCTGATCTAGTAACTCATTAGAGATCTTCCTCCGACTGTTTTTTTTTTTTTTTTCAAATCTATATATATATATATATATATATATATATGAACTTTGTTATTCATCATCCTTACACACCACACATTATATATTTTTTTCTTAATTTTTAATTTTTTTTTAAAAAAATTGGTTTCTTTATAAACTAACTTAATTCTTTTACTCATCATCTATATATCACATATTTGGTAAGAGAAAAAAATAAAAAAATAAAAAAAAATAGTATGTAGTGTGTGAAGATAATGAATAAAAATTTTCTATATATATATATAATATATAACCTTAGCTTCGTGATTCTCATGGGAAAATGTGTTCTGTTTGAGTTACACTGCATCATCACGTAGTTTATTAAAAACAATTAAAAATATAAACATACAAGGGATTAAAAGAACATAAAATTTCAGTCTTGTCATGAAACTATCGAAAAGTAAAAAGAGAGATAGATTTATTATAAAACTTTCTAAAATGAGAGAGAGATAGAACTCAGAGAAGTTATGAAACTTATGAATTTCTTAAAGAATTCAACGATATATATAGGCGTACAAAAGGAACTATGCTAGCTTACTATGCAGTACTATGCTGGCACTATAAACTATGCACTATGCATATGTCGGCCATTCACTATGCCAGTTACTATGCAATACTATGCTGGCACTATGCACTGTGCAGGCCATTCACTATGCCAATTACTATGCAGTACTATGTTGACACTATGCACTGTGCATATGTCAGCCATTTACTATGCCAGTTACTATGCAGTATACTATGCTGGCACTATGCACTGTGCATATATCGGCTAGCTCAAGGTGGTCATACAATTTATTTTACAACAATGTTATTTTACAACACTCCCCCTTTGGATGACCACATATAATGAATATGCCTCGTTAAAACCTTGCCAAGGAAAAATCTTGTGGGAAAAAACCAATGGCGAAGGAAAAAGAGTACAATATTCATGTGTACCGTAAAATGCTTTAAGATTGCCTCATTAAAACCTTGCAAAGGAAAACTCAGTGGGATAAAACCTTAGCGAAGGAAAAAGAGTACAATGAGTATAAGTCTTCAAGACATTACTCCCCCTGAAAAGTGCATGATAAAAGGTCTTCAAATCTCCGCATTCCAATGTTCTGCACAATCTTCTTAAATGTTGCAGTTGGTAATGCTTTTATGAATAAATCTGCCAGATTATCACTTGATCGTATCTGCTTGATTTTAATTTCACATTTCTCTTGAAGTTCATGAGTATAAAAGAATTTAGGTGAAATATGTTTGGTTCTATCACCTTTGATATATCCTCCTCTAATTTGAGTAATACAAGCAGCATTATCTTCATATAAAGTTATTGGGCTATCATTAATCACTGGAAGACCACACTTTTCTTGAATATGTTGGATCATTGATCTTAGCCAAATGCATTCTCGACTTGCTTCATGAATTGCAATGATCTCTGAGTGATTTGAAGAGGTAGCAGATAATGTTTGCTTGACAGATCTCCATGATATAGCAGAATTTCCATAAGTAAATACATATCCAGTTTGAGATCTACCTCTGTGTGGATCTGAAAGATAACCTGCATCTACATATCCAACTAATTGTGGATTTGAACCATGTTGATAAAATAATCTCATATCAACTATACCTCGAAGGTATCGAAGGATATGTTTAATGCCATTCCAATGTCTTCGAGTTGGTGCGGAACTATATCTTGCAAGTAAATTAACTGAAAATGCAATATCAGGCCAAGTGCAATTTGCAAGATATATCAGGGCTCCAATTGCACTGAGATAAGGTATTTCAGGACCAAGAATTTCTTCATTGTCTTTACAAGGACGAAATGGATCCTTTTGCACATTAAGTGATCGAACAACCATTGGAGTACTCAGGGGATGAGCTTTGTCCATGTAAAAGTGTTTCAAGACTTTCTTTGTATAATTTGACTGATGAATGAGAATTCCATTTGGCAAATGCTTGAGCTGCAGGCCAAGACAAAATTTCGTTTTGTCAAGATCCTTCATTTCAAATTCAATCTTTAAATATGTAGCGGTTCTTCTGATCTCTTCAGGAGTTCCAACAAGATTTAGATCATCAACATAAACCGCAATAATAACAAATCCGGAGTCTGATTTCTTAATAAAAACACATGGGCATATTGGATTATTCTCAAATCCTTCTTTCAATAGATATTCGCTAAGACGTTTATAGCACATGCGTCCGGATTGTTTTAACCCATATAAAGATCTTTGAAGCTTAATAGAATACATACTTCTGGATGTATTCAGATTAAAAGCTTCAGGTATTTTATATCCTTCAGGGATTTTCATATATATGTCATGATCTAATGATCCATATAAATATGCAGTGACCACATCCATCAATTGCATATTCAATCTTTTTATAACTCCAAACTGATCAAATATCTGAATGTGATTGCATCCATAATAGGAGAGTATGTTTTCTCATAATCAATCCCCGGTTTCTGCAGGAAACCTTGTGCAACAAGTCGTACTTTCTATCGCACAATTTCATTGCTTTCTTTATGTTTACGTATAAATACCCATTTATATTCAACGGGCATTACACCCTTTGGTGTTTGTATAATTGGTCCAAAGACCTCTCGCTTTGCTAGCGAGTTTAATTCAGCTTCAATAGCTGATTTCCATTTTGGCCAGTCATCTCTACGTCGACATTCTTCGACAGTTCTTGGCTCAATTTTTTCATTACTTCTGGTAATGTCAAGAGCCATTTTATATGAAAATATGTTGTCGACAACAGTTTTATTTCTATTCAAAATTTCTCCTGTACTCATGAAATGTATCGAGATCTCGTTATTTTCAGGTATCTGTGCCTCTTCAAGGGAAGACATTTCATGAAATACCTCTTCAGGAGGTTCTTTCTCAGGAGATTTACTCTCTTCAGAAGCATCAATTACTCTTATGGCCTGTGTTGGTATGGACTCTTCAGAAGTACCAAATTCATTTTGTATTTTCCTCTTCCGAGGAATTTTGTCCTTAGCACCAATAGGCCATCCACGCTTCAGGCGTATCTTAGATTCGCCTATTACTATTTTGGCAACTTGTCCTTCAGGGACTGCAATCCTTACTGGAACATTAACAGCAGGAATATATGATTTTACCACACCTTTAGTGTCAGTAAATACATCCGGTAATTGGTTTGCAACACTTTGCAAATGAATAATCTTTTGAACCTCTAGATTACATTCTTTTGTACGAGGATCAAATTGGGAAAGAGCTTTATTTTTCCAAGTAATTTCTTGTCGTGCTTCAGGCACCGACTTCTCATTACCCAATGTTGGAAAAATGGATTCGTCAAAATGACAATCCTCAAAACGTGCCTTAAACTTATCCCCTGTAAGAGGATCAAGGTATCTGATAATAGATGGAGAATCAAACCCAACATATATCCCAAGTCTACGTTGAGGGCCCATCTTTGTACGTTGTGGAGGTGCAATTGGAACATATACAGTACATCCAAAAATACGAAGATGAGAAATATTTGGTTGCTGACCAAATGCAAGCTGTAATGGTGAATATTTATGATATGCTGATGGCCTAACTCGAATTAATGATGCTGCATGAATTATAGCATGTCCCCAAGCAGAAATAGGAAGATTTAATTTCATGAGTAAAGGTCTAGCGATTAGCTGAAGCCTTTTAATCAATGATTCGGCTAAACCATTTTGAGTGTGTGTGTGGGCAACTGGATGTTCAACATCTATTCCTATTGACATGCAATAATTATCAAAAGCTTAAGATGTAAATTCTCCTGCATTATCCAATCGAATAGTTTTAATTAGATAGTCAGGGAATTGTGCTCGTAGCTTAATTATTTGTGTAAGAAGTTTAGCAAATGCAGCATTTCTAGTGGAAAGTATACAAACATGTGACCATCGACTTGATGCATCAATTAAAACCATAAAATATCTGAACGGTCCACTTGATGGTTGAATAGGCCCACATATATCTCCATGAATCCTTTGTAAAAAAAATGGAGATTCAAAAACAACCTTTGAGATAGATGGTTTGATAATCAATTTACCCTGAGAACATGCAGAACATGGATATTCATTGGGTAAGATAATCTTCTGATTCTTTAGGGGATGCCCATACGAATTATCAATTATTCGTCTCATCATTATTGATCCCAGATGTCCAAGGCGATCATGCCAAGTCATAAATATTTTGGGATCAATACACTTCTGATGCATTACAACATGAAATTCAATTGTTCTCATTTTTGTATAATACAATCCAGATGAGAGGGCAGACAGTTTTTCTAATACGAGCTTCTGGCTCGAAATTATTTTAGTAATGAGAAGATGCTCTTTATCGTCTTTGTTAATGGTTTCAATATGACAACCATTACGACGTATATCTTTAAAACTTAATAAATTTCTTCTGGATCGTGAAGAAAATAGAGCATTATTAATACAAAATTTGGTGCCATTAGGCAACACAATATAAACTCTTCCGGAGCCTTCAATTAGATTCGATGAACCGGAAATGGTATGAACATAGGCTTTACTCAATGTTAGATTTTGAAAATATTTTTTATCCTTAAGAATTGCGTGAGTTGTAGCACTGTCAGCCAAACATACATATTTATTATTCATCTCGGAGATAGAAAGTTCATCAATAAGACTCATGATTCTACAAAATATATAAAACTTTCATTACTAAAAAAAAAAAATATTGCAGAATAAAAATATTTTACAATAATATAAAGGAAATACATTAATTAAAAAGGAACACTTCTATGATCAACTCTACCACTAGAATCCTCAAAGAAATCGGAAACATCAAGGCTTGTAATATCTTCTCCATCTATAGAATTTAAAGCATATGATGGTTCAGCAAAATTTGTTTCAAATTTCTTTGTTTTTTCTTTTATAGAAGATTGGTATAAGTCAACCAAGTGCTTAGCTGTACGACAGGTACGAGACCAATGTCCAGTCATACCACATCTATGGCATTCATCTTCATATTTCTTTACAAATTTATTTTGAGAACCTTTGCCCTTTTCTGAGTTGAACCACTTCTGGTGGTACGGTGTATATCTATTATTTTCCCTTTTAGTGTGGTCACTTCTAAGACTTCCACTTCTATAGTTTTTCTTACCACGTCCACGCCCTCTTTTTCTTTGAAAAGATGCACCATTCGCTTTTGGGAATGATGTAAATCTAGTACCATTCACTTCAGGGAATGATATAGAACCAGTAGGACGTGACTGGTGATTTCTTAATAAAAGCTCATTATTTTGCTCAGCTAATAGAAGACAATATATAAGTTCAGAATATTTCTTGAACTTTCGCTCTCGATACTGCTGCTGCAGGAGCACATTCGAAGCATGAAAAGTAGTATATGTCTTCTCTAACAAGTCATCATCAATGACTTTTTCACCACATAATTTAAATAGCGAGCTAATTTTAAAGAGTGCAGAGTTATATTCACTAACACTCTTGAAGTCTTGCAACCTCAGGTGCATCCAATCATGACGAACTTTTGGGAGGATTACAGTTTTCTGGTGTTCATATCCCTCCCTTAAATCATTCCACAAAATAAGTGGATCTTTCACCGTTAGATACTCAGTTTTTAATTCTTCATAAAGATGGTGCCGAAGGAAAATCATTGCCTTAGCACGGTCCTGCAGGGACCCTTGATTTCCTTCTTTAATTGTATCTCCCAGGTTCATTGCATCCAGATGGATCTCAGCATGAAGGATCCAAGATAAATAATTTTTCCCAGAAATGTCAAGAGCAACGAATTTCAATTTTGTAAGATTTGACATTTTCTACATATATAAATCAGGAACATAAGTATGTTTAATATTTCATATTCATTTTGAAAACTACAAAAATATATTGAAAGACTTACTTGAAGTAGAGGACTATTAGCTTCAAGATCGTCAAAACTTTCGTGCTGATAACGTGTTATGAAACTATCGAAAAATAAAGAGAGAGATAGATTTATTATAAAACTTTCTAAAAGGAGAGAGAGAGATAGAACTTAGAAAAGTTATGAAACTTATGAATTTCTTAAAAAATTCAACGATATATATAGGCGTACAAAGGGAACTATGCTAGCTTACTATGCAGTACTATGCTGGCACTATGCACTGTGCATATGTCGGCCATTCACTATGCCAGTTACTATGCAATACTATGCTGGCACTATGCACTGTGCATATGTCGGCCATTCACTATGCCAGTCACTATACAGTACTATGCTGACACTATGTACTATGCATATGTCGGCTATTTACTATGCCAGTTACTATGCAGTATACTATGCTGGCACTATGTACTGTACACATATTGGCTAGTTCAAGGTGATCATACAATTTATTTTACAATAATATTATTTTACAACAAGTCTTATTCTTTTTATATTTTCAAACATCATATTATTTTAAATATATATTTTAATAAGCCACGTGGTGGCACATCAATAGAATAAAATGATAGGTATAATCAGGGGCAGCTCAAACTTCAAAGGCAAGGCGAGTAGTCGCCTGTCTAAGGCTCAGTGGCTCACTCCCAAACCCTACCAATAAGTCCCCTTAGAGCACTGGTAGTGTCTAGTCAAATTTTGGCTAAGGAGCAAAAATGGTCTGTGTTGGAGTAATCAAAACTCCATGGCTGAAGTTTTGCTACAGTAATTTCAACACTTTAGTAATTTACCGATAAAAATATTTTATTCTTATAGCACTGGCAGTGTCTACCCAAAGAGGGCAATGACAGTTTCCTGTTCTTCTCACAAAGGGAAAGAGAGGTGAGTTGGGTTTGATAGCATTAAGCAAGTTCAAGGAATAATATAATTAGTCGGTGTGCACAGTTGAGTCGTGCAGGCTTGGCAAGAAGATTTGCCCAGTGAGGCAACTTTCGAATTTGCATTTTTAATAGTTAGAACAATTATGCCTCCGTGCAGGACCTTCATTGATATTTCTTGTTACCCAAAACCAGCCAGTTATACATCGCTATCCTGAGAATCTATATGATCATAATATGAGAAAATAGAGAAATTTAGAGTGTTTTTTTTTTCCTTCTTTCTAATAAGGCAGTCTACAAGTGTCCTTAATATATTTTCTACTTGTAGTTATTGTCGTGCATGGCACTTGGTTAGGTTGCTAACCTTGATCATTCTACCACAGAATGTAAAGAAAAGCAACCCTGGAATTCAGTTTACAGAGGTGGGGAGGATACTTGGAGATAAGTGGAAAAAGATGACTGGTATGTATGATCTAACTAATTCAATTGTTTCTTGCCCTTCATTATCTCTATATGATTTTCCAATTATAGCTTGAATTATTTGGTGTGTTACTACTCACTTCAAAATAATTTTGCATTTATATGTGCAACGGAGGAGAAAGAACCATATGAAGCAAAGGCTTTTAAAGACAAAAAGCATTACCAGGTGGAAATCAGTGGCTACAAATACCCACAATCAAAATAATTTTGCATTTATATGTGCAACGGAGGAGAAAGAACCATATGAAGCAAAGGCTTTTAAAGACAAAAAGCATTACCAGGTGGAAATCAGTGGCTACAAATACCCACAATTGGTGGATATAGTTTCTGGGAATGAGTCTGATAGCACATAGATTAGATAGTGAATTCTAATCGCAATTTTTGTCCAAGTGTTGTATCAATCGGCTCATTTATAAGATTAGTACTGTATACCTCTTTGCGTCCCTGACGAAGATGAAGCACGAGATTTCTTTTTGGGTAAAATTTCACATTTCAAAAGCAAATTCCCTTGAAATTCACACTTCGGCCCAAACATTGGGCAGTAAGTATTAAAGTAACCTATATAAAACGCAAACGCAATACATCCCAAGGCAAACGCAACAATTTAAAGTAACCTATATAAAAGGGCAATAACTATGCTAGCATCCTGGCACAAACATTGACAACTTAAGGGACTTTCTGGTGTATAAGAGAACTTTTGAGGAAGCTTCGACGAAAACAGGAATTCTCATCTTAACTTTTCATGGTTTAACAAAGCATCAAAGAGTACATAAAACATCCTATATCAACCAGAAATCATTTCCAACAAATTTGTTTGTTTTATTTTTCAATCCTATAATCCACAATATAATTTGTTTACTATGAGGTACAATCAGCCAAGAAGGTTATATAATCTGTGTATGCTGTAGGCGGCACTTCCTCAAGGAATTTTTCCATTTGTTTTTGCAAAAGAGTATGACATAAATCCAGACATATTAAGCACCGGGTAATGATAAATGCTTCAGTGCTTCTGAAATTTCAGTTCTGAGTTCTGCTGCAAATGGTTTAGCTTAAGAATCTGAGATATCTTCTTTTTCTTGTTACAGGTAATTTTTGGCGTACTCATTTCCATGCCAACAGCTTTAGGCTACCACTTCCTGCTAGCATTGTGAAAAATGCTATTTGAACAATGCGATAGAATCTCTGCGGCATAGTTCAAAACCAGTAAAAGATCAATGTTAGGCACAATGTTAGAATAGGTAACCATGCACGTAAGGAAAAAAAAAAAAAAAAGGTTAGAAAGGAATCTACCTGGAGGGGGAGGAAATATGATCAGAAAGTTTTTTAACGACTGAATCACCCAAAAATTATTACTCAATCTTTTTATCAATTATCTCTGACTTGAGGTCACGGTGAACCACACTTTGGAGGTGACAGTAGGCAACTACACTTAAAATCTGAACCATAACCACTTTTGCATCATCTTCCGAGTATTTTCCACCCCTAGTGAACACAAATGAAATTTAGCGGATCAAAATTTCATAAACTAGGCAGAGATGGCATATATTTTTCCCACTTCATGTTATAAATGGGGAAAAAAGCATGTAGAATATGGGTACCTTGAAAGTATTCTATCTAACAGTTCACCTCCTTTGCACAACCTGAAGAACATAACATATAAAAGAAAATGATTGGCTTGAGAATTTCAAAGTTCAATTGTAACTTTCATCAAGACCAATATGAAAACTAAAAATAATTATTCAATTCATATCAATATTTTAGGAGAGAATGGTATGCTGAAATGTATAGCAGGAAAGCTAAAAGAACAACATCCGAATAAGCATGCATCCCCAGAAATCCTGATTTATCCGATGAAGATCACAAAACACAAAGGTCAAACCTTTCAAGTATCAGACTATTTATTCCACCAATACATTACTAACTCGTAGAAAGCATCTGCAAACTGATTGTATTGATGACTTAGCCTTGTTAAATCAATTTACTACAATATATAACTTGCTAAAATTGGCATCCGTATCTCAATAGTTTGGTTGATGACCAGAAGGCACATTAACAAGTTGAACTATTTATTTATAATATGACAATAAATTGAAAAATAAAATATTTTCCATAAATCATGACATGTTCAATTAAAATCCCACGTATAATCTTCGAACGAAAATTAAGAAACTGACAAGACCTTTGATACCCTTAAAATTCAAATAAGTCGACGTTACGTACAACAAAGTATAAAGCAGTACTCTGGCTGGAGATAGACTATATAATAACCTAAAAACTAAGCACCATATATGATAACGCAAAATAAAGAAAGAATCATGCAGAGACTACTCCAAGCGAGGAAACCGCAACACGAGAACCGGACCATTTGTCACCTTCAGATGGAAGAAAAAGAGAGTTACAGAAGCCACAATATCAGCATATTGAGAAATACCCACACCAGAAATCCCCATTCTAAACCTCAATCCAGAAGAAATACCCACGCCGAAAATGGGTGACCTCGCCGGAACAGCAAAACAGAGGGCAGACGGCAGACGGTAGAAGACGGCAGACCTTGCAAAAGACGGTAGGAACACGACGGGAACTGAGCGGGGGAACCAAGCGGGAGGGAGGAAGTTGGAGGGAGGGAGAAATTCAAATGGTGGATTTCGTTTGGGAATGCAGACTGGAGTAGATTTATCTTGAGTAAGACGTATGCGTTTTACTGCAGAAATAAAAAATTGAAAAAAGCCACATAGGCGGTGTGTGGTGTCGGCGAAGAAGTATAAGGCTCAAGTATAGAAGAACTCCTTGACCAACTCTTAACTGCCACACCACCCCTTTAAGCGACAGTCTCGTCTCCTTCTTCCCAATTTCCTTGAAAGGTTCTTCTGCACCAATGGCAGCCCCTTCATCTTTTACGATACCCTCCCACAACAAAGCTTGGGTCTACTCCGAATATGGTAGTTCTGTTGATGTTTTGAAACTTGACCCCCATGTTCCCGTCCAGGAAGTGAAGGACGACCAAGTGCTGGTCAAGGTTGTTGCTGTAGCCCTTAATCCTGTCGATACTAAGAGGATGAATGGATTTTTTAAGGCCACAGACTCCCCTTTACCTGTGAGATTTTCTTCTGATCTTGTGTCGTTATGCGGTTCTTTGTGCTTTCTTTCTTTCTTTTTTCCAAGATTTACCTTATGTATTCATCTCATTGAGCTTGATTTGTTCGGAAAGAAGGGGCCATTTCTCTTTTCAAAGTAGGTAAATTGCACTTTTGCATCCAAAACCAAGCTACTTGCAATCCCTCTAATTTGATCTTAATTTTTACATGCTTGTTACATGATTTCAGACAAAAAAAAAAAAAAAACATACACGAGAAGATAGAAGTAAACGAAGGACCGTATAGGAATATATATGTTTCTAATATGACAAACACAAACTGGACAAGATTAGGTATAATAAAAAATAAGAGAAACTTTAATGACAGAGACATTACAATTGAATATATAGTGAGACCTTGGTGGATCAGTTATTCAATTTAAACATAAGAAATATTGTGATTGACATGATAGAGAAAAGTTAAATATCATTAAGTAAATATTACACCAACCATTCCTAATTGGTATAACTGCCTTAATATGCTCAGTGGCGAGGATTAATTGTACATCTTCAAAGTATTACTTTTTATTGTTTTCTGTTGTTGTTATATCGTACAGACTGTTCCGGGACATGACATTGCTGGTGTGGTGGTGAAAGTGGGAAGCCAAGTAAAGAATTTCAAGGAGGGAGATGAAGTATATGGGGATATCAATGAGGTAGCTTTAGAGCAACCAAAAAGATTTGGATCATTGGCCCAATACACTGCTGTGGAAGAGAGATTATTGTCTCTTAAACCCAATAGCCTAAGTTTTGTGGAAGCAGCTAGCATTCCTCTGGCTATTGAGACTGCCTATGAAGGCCTTGAACGCACAGGATTTTCTGCTGGTAAATCCATCCTTGTTTTGGGAGGTGCTGGTGGAGTTGGGACACATGTTATTCAGGTATACATCCACTCTTTCATATTCCATGCCAGAATGTCCTCATGTCACCTTGTGCAAAATTCATCTTTTGCTCGTCATTGTAAGCTATTCAATATAAATTTTTATGGTCATTTTACGTTCCTCACAATCATTATTAATCTTTTATTAAAATTTATGGATTTAAAGCTACTATGTTTCCAATCTCACAATCCTTTGTGTATTTGACCATTTCTGTGTGAGACAGCTGGCAAAGCATGTTTTTGGTGCATCCAAGGTAGCAGCTACTGCAAGCACTGGGAAACTGGAATTGTTGAAGAGTTTGGGAACTGATTGGGCTATTGATTATACCAAGGAGAACTTTGAAGACCTTCCTGAGAAATTTGACGTGGTATATGATACAGTTGGTAAGATTCTGAGTTCCTTTGCTTATAAATAGGCATAGCTCAGACAATTTCTGCAGTAATAGGTTTTCTGAGTGTCATTGCCTAGTGAACATAATCAACCAAAAGGAAATTCGTGGCCATTTTGGTCCGTCTGACACAAATGTTAATGGTTTTCTCATGATATTTTTTCCTGTCAATATAATTCGAGTTTTCTGTTGTAAAGATTACACATAAGATATTGAAGATTGATTCTGGTGTGAACAATAACAGGGGAGGTTGAGAGGGCAATCAAGGCGATGAAAGAAGGTGGTCGGGTCGTGACAATAGTACCTCTACCAACTCCAGCAACTCCACCACCACCAGCATTCACATTTATACTCACTTCTAAGGGTTCAATCTTGGAAAAGCTGAAACCTTACTTTGAGAGTGGGAAGGTGAAGCCGATCATAGACCCGAAAAGCCCATTTCCATTTTCCAAGACTGTGGAAGCATTTTCCTATCTGAACACTAACAGAGCTACTGGAAAGGTGGTCGTGTATCCCTTCCCTTGATAGAAAACATATCAGTTTCAGCAATATATGTAAAATTAATATGTCCTCATCAACGCATTAGGACTAGTAATAAGGGAGTGTGGCTGTCCAATGCCATACATAGTGACTGATTCTCTATTGCATATATGTTATAGCTTGTGATGTTCAGCTTTTGCATCCCTACTCTGTTTTTCTAGTTGCTTGTTTTGTGTTGGGTTTTGTTGGTAATGAATAAGGAGGAAAAGAACAATAAGAGTGTAAATTTGTTATGAGTCATTCATCTGAAGTTTTCATATGATGTTTGGTAAAGCCTAATTTGTTGGTACTTCTTCTAGCTTTTGAAGTCGATATGTGCTTCAAAAGGGCACCCAGCTCATGGTATTGAGCATCATGCTTGGAGATGGGAATCTACATTCTACAAGCATGTTAAATCTTGTTCACCGAGCCGTTTCATTTTATTGTTAGAAAATACTTTAGACACAAAGAGATTACATAAAAATAGACCAACAAACTGATGTGATTTGATGTTGTACGTTAGATTAAAAAGTTACATTTATTAGAAAATAAAGAGAAACTGCTATAGATACAAAGAAATTAAATAAAGTAAACCCACAAACTGACATGGCTTCAGAGAAACCGTTAGATCTATTTTGTAATAAAAGTAATTTTTTAATCTAACGTACAACATCAAATTACATCAATTTGTTAAAAATGTAGTATATCAACAAATACGATTAAATTTAAGATAATAAAATCTAAGATAAAGAATGGCATGCCTTAGCCATAATTCATGAATCTAGATAATTAGGATTTAGGAGGTGATATAGAACTTCAATCAAGTTGCCTGAAAAGGAAAAGAAAAGGTTTGAATGATGATAGACGTGTCAAAAGGCATCCATAGAACAAAAAAATGGCAGCCTCATCATCTATTGCCACCTGAGTTTATGACTGGCAATCCAACTGGGGTACAGACAAGTTTCCTGAGATGGCAGGTGCATCCGTGGGATTGTCCTTTGTTGCATTTGTGGCCTTTGCCGTGAGCTCTCTCGTTTCTGCTTATACCCTTTGTAAAACCTCATAGTTAAAGACCATTGCCAGATCAGTATATTATACAGTCTTTAAAGTTCTAAAGATCATGTCTTTAGGACTGTTCATCCGGATTTCAGATCGGGTATTCGGGTATACCCATTCCGGAACCCGGATTCCAATCCCGGGCCGGAACCGATATACCTGGGTTATAACCCAGTCATCCGGGTTCCAGGCTGTATCCATTTTTTTGTTTTTGTTTTAATTAACTACAAAGACTATATACTATTAAATTTTGTTCAAGAAAAAATGTTGTAAAGCAATTTAAAAAAAAATAAAAATCTAAAGCCTATATCCTATTACATTTGAAAAGCTTATTTTTAAAATTTTTTTTTTATATAGAAAACTAATTATCTATTTTTTTTTTGGAGTGAGTGAGTTCAAAAAAAGTTTCCTTCTACGTTAAAAAAGTTTCCTTCTACGTAAAACTTTGCTCTGCTAGGGTTCCTCCTTCCTTAGTTGAATGGCGGCCATTGATGGCCAACCTCCTCCAGTTGGGCCTCCTCGTTCGTTCGTCGATCTCGTCTCGGCAGCACCACAACCTTTACCGGAGATGGTTATCCCTTTCTGTCAACCAAACACCATGGACGGAGAGCTATTTTTCTCCTTTTCATTGGAGGAGATTGATCGAACTGCCGAACCATTTCGGTTTTCAGTGGTTCTAAAATTTTTGAGGCAGCGTCCATCTTTAGACTCCATCAGAGCGTTCATCCGATGTCGTTGGGGCTTGTCCAGCGTTCCTGTAGTTTCTGCCATGCACAGACCGAGACATGCTTTTATACGTATGGCCAACAAGATTGATTTCAACAAGGCTATGTCAAGAGAATCATGCGATATAGATGGAGTTCCTTACCGCCCCTTTTCATGGAAGCCGGACTTTGATGAGGACTTTGAACCACCAACAGTCCTGGTATGGGTGTTTCTACCGGGTCTTCCACCAAATTTTTATCATGCATCCATGCTGAAAATGCTTACAGCGCCGATAGGGAGATTTATACGACGGGATAATTCGACGAAGTTGATTCCTCCAAAGAACCGATCTCTCATTTCTGGATTGGTCAGCCTGGGATGCCTAGGAGCAGGAAGCAGTTAGTGGAGTTTGAAACGTTACCTGCTTATTGTTCTTCTTGCCGTTGCCAAGGCCATAACCAGCGCACCTGTAGAAAAGGAAAGGAGCAGAAAAATAAGATGCATGGTGGAAAAATGTGGGTTATCAAAGAAGATAAAAATGATGATAAAAAAGACCATGATACGGGTAATACAACAAAGCATGATTCCGTGAATGCAGAAAAAAGTTTGGTCATAGTTGAAGGTGCAGAGATGGGAGATTCAGGGGTAGATAATCTACAAAAGAATCTGGATGTTGTAGTGACTGTGGCTAGAGGCGTTACTGATGGAATTGAACCGAAGGATAGTCTGGACGTTATGGAGGCGTCATGTTCAGGAATGAAAGAGATGCTGGGTTCGGGACTGATGATGAATCATAAAACTAATGGGTCTCAAGATAATGGGCCCGGAAATTTGTTGTTGATTGGGTAGAAGGAAATGGACTGTGCGATGATGGTGTTAGGCCAAGCTGAACCGATGGCTTTGAATCAGACTATGGACCTGGACCTGGAGGAGAATCAGCCCACCTTGACTCAGAATATGCAACTAGATTTGTTAAAAGACCAGGTTGGTATCATTTTAGAAAATGCCAATATTTATGTTAACAATGCGGGTGGTGTTGAAAATTCTTTGGGGAATGTGAATCCGGTTGAGTATGATTCTGTTATGCCTTTGATAGAGGGGCAATTTGGTTTGGTTAAAAATGTTGTTAGTGTTGAGGATGAATTGAGGGAAGAATCCCAATCCGATCATGAACCTGAAAGAGATAGGATGTATGAAGATATGAAAAAAGATTATACTACAGATTCGGATGGACCTAACAACAAGGGTGGTATGTTACAAAAAAGGAGTTCTACTAGGGTGGTTATCCGCCCATCCAAATTTAATTTATGATTAGTCCGATTATTTTTTGGAATATTAGAGGAGTTGGCACTTCTCATATGCGCTTGAAAAAACTCATAAAAAAGTTTAAGCCTAATATTGTTGCTTTGGCTGAGCCTTTTATGTTGGAGGAGAAAATTCCAAGATTTTTGGAAAGGTTTAGTTGTGACTCCTTTGTTTCTAATGAAAGGCATGGCGGGAAAATATGGTTGCTATGGAACTCTGTCGTCTCTGTTCAGTGGATTGTTGGTTCTAATCAATTCCTATATGTTAAAGTAGTAGAGAATGGGCATACTTATATTTTGACCATTGTCTATGCTAAGTGCAACCAGTTACAACGGAAGTTGCTCTGGGAGGAGCTAGGTGATAATGGCATTGGAGATCTTCCTTGGATTATTTATGGTGATTTCAATATTATTAGAGATGATTCAGAAAGGAGAGACGGTCATCCTCGACATTTTGAGGCTATGGAAGATTTCAACCTGTGGATTCAAACTTGCGGCATTCTAGACATGGCTTACAAAGGCTCTCGTATGACTTGGTGCAATAGTCAAAGCGGTTTGGCTTGCAGTTGGGCAAGGTTAGATAGATGTTTTATTGACTCTAATTTTCTTAACTTGTTTCCAAATGTGTTTTACCAGGTTTTGGCTCGGACTACTTCAGATCATTCCCCTTTAGTGATTCAGACAAGTGAGGATCCTTTCAGGTATGACCCTAGTCCTTTTCGTTTTCAGCATATGTGGACTGATCATGAGGATTTCCTTCGTATGGTTGGGGGGGTGTGGCAACAAGAGGTGTTTGGTTTGGGTCTTCAAAAGCTTTCCTATAAAATGAAACGGGTTAAAGTGGCCTTAAGAGAGTGGAATAATAATGTTTTTGGGAGGACTAATACTATTATTAATGATTTAGAAAATCGTATTGAATGGTTAGAAAATCGTTTTCAAGACAGATTCTCTGTAGAGGATGATAATGATCTTTTGATGGCTAAAATGGATCTTCATACTTGGAATAGTAGAGAGAACATGCGTCTTTCGCACATGGCCAAGAAAACTTGGCTGAATGATGGTGACCAAAATTCTAAAATTTTTCATGCTTATCTGAATGCCAAGAGTCATAATAGGGTAAAGGAAATGAAGCTAATGGATGATACTTGTCTGAACTCCCCTTTCAAAATTCATCAAGCTGCTGTTGATTATTTTACTCATTTTTTGGGTGTTCAAAACACTAGAGATTTGCCTTCTTTAACTCATTTGATATCTCCTGTGATCACTAATGATGAAAATCTTGTGTTTTGTAGTCTTCCTTCTATTGAGGAAGTTAAAGAGGCTCTTTTCAGTATCCCCATTGACAATAGCCCTGGGTCGGATGATTTTGGGTCTGGTTTTTTTAGGGTTGGTTGGGATTTGATTAAAGATGATTTATTGGAAGCCATTTATGATTTTTTTCAAAACCATTTGTTTCCTAGATATTTCACGGCTTCTTATATTGTCTTGATTCCCAAGGTGGATAATCCTAGTAGTTTTGATAAATTTAGACCTATTAGTCTTTGTTCGGTGGTGTATAAGATTTGTGCTAAAATTATGGTGGGTTGGATGACAAATTTGCTTAACAAGATGATTTCGCAGGAGTAAGGGGCTTTTATTCCTGGTCGGAGTATTTTTGATAATATTAGTCTTACCCAGGAGATGGTTCATTTGATTCACAAGAAATCTAATGGGGGTAATGTTTTAGTGAAACTTGACATGTCCAAGGCTTATGATAGGGTCGATTGGAATTTTTTGTTACATGTCTTGAAGGCTTTTGGTTTTTCTCCCAATGCTTGTGATCTTTTTAAATCTTGCATATCTACGACTTGGTTTTCAATTATGATGAATTGTACTTCCTTGGGCTTTTTTAAAAGTGAATGCGGGTTGAGGCAAGGCGATCCTCTCTGGCCCTATTTATTCATTATTATGCAGGAGGTGCTCTCTCGCTTACTTAGGAAGTCTTTTGAGAGTGGCAAAATTGGTCAGTTTTCTCAAGGCCGTGGCACCCCGCTATTTCTCATCTTATGTATGCGGATGATATTGTCATTTTTGCTAATGGTGGTAATAGATCCATGAGAAATTTGATGAAAGTCTTAACTCTTTATGAATCTTGGTCTGGTCAAATGCTTAGTAAAGAAAAGAGTGCTATTTATTTCTCAAAAAAAATCACTCATCGCCAGAAATCTTCTATTCTTTACACCACTGGTTTTTCTGAGGGTCTTTTCCCTTTTAATTATTTGGGCGTTCCTATTGTGGTGGGGAGACTCAAAGCTTGTGATTTTGGTGAGTTGATTGGTAAATTTAATAAGAAACTTGCAGGTTGGAAAATGAAAATGCTATCTGTTGGTGGTCGGATTATTCTTCTTAGACATGTCCTCTTGAGCATGGCTATTCATCTTATGGCGGTTTTAAATGTCCCTCATATTGTGCTCAGGACTTTGAATAGGATTATGAGTTCTTTCTTTTGGGGTGATTCTGCCGGTAAAGGAAAAAGAAAATGGGTTTCTTGGAAAAATATATGTATGCCAATTGAGGAAGGTGGTTTGGGTATTCGTGATTTTGCAGATATGCAAAAGGCTCTTCAAATGAAATTTGTTTGGCGTCTTTTTTCAGGTAAGTCTTTATGGGCTGATTTCTTTAGAGTTAAATATATGCGAAACAATCATTTATCTCTTCTGACGCCTACAAAGGGCACTCGGTTTTGGAAATCCATTGTTCATTGTATTCCGGATGTTTTAACTAATTCCAAATGGTTAGTGCGTGAAGGGAACATCTCCTTCTGGTTTGACAATTGGGATGATGGGGGTCCTCTTAGTACCCTGTATCCAGTTATTGAGCAGCCTCTTCTTAAAATTAAAGATTGTCGTATTGATAATAGATGGGATATCCCTTTATTGGAGAGGCTTGTGGGTTATCAAAAAGCCTCTGAATTGTATCAGTTTCTGGCTAGAAGGAAGGATGGACAAGATGTATTAATTTGGTTGAAGGATAGTGATGGAAAATTTTCGACCAGTAGTGCTTGGGATTGTATCCGGGTGAGAGCTGCTCCTTTACCTTGGGCTCAATGGATTTGGCACAACTCTCTTCCTAAGAAAATATCCATTATGATGTGGAATGCTTACAATAATTGTCTGAGTGTTGATGAAAAAATAAGGTTAGTTGGCATTCCTTTGGTTTCTAAGTGTGATTGTTGCCATGTGGGTCATATTGAGGGGTTGAATCACGTGCTTTGCACTGGTGATTTCGCTCGATGTATCTGGTGTATGGCTGCCAATCACGTTGGTGTGCAAATGGGTGTTTTTCCGGACTTGGAAGGAACATATTAATTTTTGGTTTCGTCGGGCAGGTAAGTCCTCTCAACTCCGCATTATTTTTGGTATTCTTCCTTCTATTATTTATTGGCATCTCTGGAATAGGCGATGCAAAGCTTGGTATGATAATAGGGCGGAATCAGTTGCTTCAGTTTGGCAGGCTATTAAACTTTGGATTCGTAAGCTCATGAACTTGAATATGAAAGTTTCTTATGTTTCTAATAAAGATGTTGATATTTTGAACAGATTGGATATTCCTGCGGTTTATCCGAAGCCTAAGATTGTTCGTGCGGTGAGATGGTCAAAACCCTTGCAGGGTTGGGTGAAACTAAACACTGATGGCAGTAGCTTGGAAAATCCTGGGCCAGCAGGTGCTGGGGGTATTATTCATGATAGCTCTGGTAGGCTTCGAGCAACGTTCTCTATTTTTCTAGGCCAGGGTTCTAATAATTTTGCTGAAATAAAAAGTTTGTTGGAGGGAGTTAGGAGGTGTGTTCAGTTAGGTTTTCCTCAGGTTCAGATTGAGACAGATTCTCAGCTTCTAGTTAATTGGATTACTAAAGGTGAGTGTAGTATTTGGTACCTTGAGGATTTTTGGGAGGAATTATTTGCTTATTTATCTTGCATGGAGTACCGTGTGAAGCATGTTTATCGTGAGGGTAATGCTGTGGCAGATTTTCTAGCCAAGAGAGGCTCTAGGGGTGTTGAGTCGGATTGGTATACGGATAATGATCACATGCCGAATCAGTTACGAGGTCTTCTCAGAATGGACAGAATTGGTCTTCCTTATTTGTGCATTTCATAGTTTTTGTCCCAGGTTTGTTTGCTCTTCTCACATCTTATAATTTGTGTCTTTTATTGTATGTGTTTTGTTTTTGCAGGTTGGTTTGGTTTTATGGGTTTTCTAGTTGAGTTTTTGTTCCTTATTTTTGGACCCTTTGTAATTTGTTGGCTTTATAGTTTTGGATTTTTTTGATGACTGGGATTTGTTTTTTGCTATTATTTGTAATTCCCAGGCATCTGAGATGTAACTACGGTTTTCCTAAGCCATAAGTGAGGGCTATCAATAAAATTGGGGTACCGTCCTCTTCTTAGAAAAAAAAAAAAAGAAAAAAAAAACTAATTATCTTTTTAACTAAATGCATCTAAAAAATAGAAATTCAGTATTTATAATATAAAATGCATGCATCACATAATACAACCCACTTCATATTACATTATTTGGTATTTAATTACATTACAAAATACAAAATTACAAGCCATTGTATTATCATTAGTTCAGTCAAAAAGAGCATTTGCACTATTTTACCAGATCCAGATCTCCTTCCCTGCTCCATTTGGATCTTCATAGTCAAAGTATCGACGCACCTAATGAACATCACATGAAACTTTTAGTTATATTCAATATAAAGTTCACTCAATATCCCACTCTTAGAGCACGACGATCATAATAATACTAATAATAATTTAAAGAAAAACTCTCAAATGGCAAACCATCCGACAATGATGTACAAGATCTTTACCTCGTTTCCAATTTAATAATATAATTTATATATATTATTGATAAAAAAAAGTAGCTCATCCAGTGGTAAACAATCAAAAGTATTTCACCAAAACAATGTCGACAAATGTAAAAGGCTACTGAGATGCTGCTAATCACAAAAAAAGTAGTCCCCCAAGAGAAGCGAGTCTATAGAAGGTTATTAAATATATTGGAAATAGGGAGTACATATGTTGTATGGTGAACTGGAACAAAAGTTAGCAGACCCATTATTCTCATCAATAGATTCAACACCATCACATAGCTAGCAATTTTAAATGGAAACATGGTTAATTGAAAAAGAGCCTTATGAATAAGCATCTTAAAAGTTTACTCATCACCGCCCAATGTATGCACAAATCTATTATAAAAGTTTAAAAATAGAGGATGGCAACATGCAACTAAGACTTACCACCAAAGTGGCCGAAGGACCGCATGCAACATGTGGAACCAAAACTAGTCTTGCTAATATATCCTCTGCCTAAAGCAAATTAACAGAAAATCCTGTTTTAATCTGAAAATTAGAAAAGGTGCTTTCTATAGCCGCAATTTCATCAAGATCAGTAATTCAGAGCACAACAAAGTGGTACTATTAGTAAATAATAGTTGTTGTTAAAGAACAAGATAACACCAACAGAAGGGCAAAGTTGTTACATTCCAATAGAAAAAAAAAAATAAGAGAAAACACTAGTGGATGTATGAAAAGGTAGCGAAAAGAGGTGAATTATGGGCTTTGCACCACAATTTTCTTGTCTTTGCAGCTATCCACATACGTTTTGAAGACTATAACTCCATTGTTTTTAAGGGCTTATACAACATATGAATTTTATGCTGCATAAAAAACGTATAACTAGAAGCTGCAATTCATTTGATGCATCCTTCTGAAACTCAAGATCTTGACAGCACCGGGAAGGCAAAGAACTTAAACTCATGGACTTCATAAATAGAAAAATGCTAGCACCGAAAACAAAAAACCCATATTCATATGTTCTTAAACTATGTTTTTTTGTTTGAAAAGTAGATCTCCACAAAATAATACAAGAAACTAATTTTCTAAGAACATCAAAGTCATTTATCAAATCTTCACGATTCAAAAAACAATCCAAAAAAAAAAAAAAACCCAAATACCATAGCACATCAAGGATTCTAACATCTACAAATAAATAGAAAATATAAAGCAAATTAGGGGATCAGATCTAATAGTAGATCTAGAACAAAAAAGCAAAAACAACTCAAAGCCACGTCTAGAGTAGATCTAAGAGTATTAGGGTTTCGGCACTCGGCAGAGGAAGGCTATGGTTTCGACACTTAACAATTCAAAACTCAAACCCATGATAGAAAATACCACACATGGTCGCGGAATCTTGAAGACGTGTGTGTGTGTGTGTGTGTGTGTGTGTGTGTGTGAGAGAGAGAGAGAGAGAGAGAGATGGAGACGACGGAGCAATGGAGGTGATGAAGACAATGACGCGAGAGAGAGATGGAGACGACAGAGCAACAGAGGTGATGAAGGCAGAGGAGGCTAGGGTTTTGGTGTGAGAGTGAGAGTGAGAGAGGACATCGACTCAAGTTGTAGAGAGAGAGAGAGAGAGAGAGATCTGGAGTGTGAATTCTGAGAATCTGAATTCTGAAGGATTTCCCTTTGAATTTTGGCCGTGTCGTTTTGATACGGGTTTAAAATAAAATCTCGAGTACCGGATGTTAAATTTGGATTTCGAATTAAAAATTCGGTACCCAGACAAGATAAAACCAGTTTTAATCATACGGGTACCGATCCAAATATATTTCGGGTCGGAATCCGTAACTGGAAACTTAGTTATCCAGGTTTCGGGCTGAGCTGGACAAAATCCAGTTTGGATGAACAACCCTACTTGTCTTTCTCCTTCCTGAATTGCTTGGATTAAAAATTGTTGAAAGGAGAGACTAATGCGAAAGAAACACTTCACAACTTTGTAAGAAAGTAGATGCTTGTGTTTCTCTTCTTAAGCCATGGATAATTATCACAGCCTTTCGATAAGCATATAATTTCTGCATGTAAGCCACCAATATTCCACCTTATGATAGTTTTTTTTAGATTAATGCTATATACAATCATAAAATGTGTAAGCGTCGTGCAGTCGTTTTGAAAGAGTAAGGTCTATTATTAAAAAAATATTATTTTTTTAATGTAAATTTAGTATTTATTCATTTTTTTTTAAAGTTATTATGTGGGATTTGTATAATCACAATTGTAATTATTATTTTTCTTTTTTTCAACGAATAGTCCAACGGCTTGGAAACTCTGTTTGCTAATGTAATCACAACAAAGAAGCTTTACATGCCGCAAGATTGTAGTATGGAGCTTATGTAGAGAATCATTTACGTTAACAAGGGGGAAAAATGGGCAAAAACAGTTGCAGATCAGGACTGCTAGCTAGAGGCCAGACCACTGCAATAAATTGGTGTTTAATTTAAAGCCATGCTTTCCATTCCCTAGCAAATATTTCACAAGTTCTCAACTTCCCATCACGATAGTCGAGTTTGTGAATGCATTAATACATAAAAATTGTTGAAGCTGACATGAATGTTCCAGTTAGCCTTGTAGTTGGGTGGCTTTCGGAACTCCATGTTCATGGATTAGGATCCATGCTGGGATAATCCATCTAGTTTGAATGATTTGGGTATGAAACTTTGGAACTAGAGACAATTAGATATCTTTGTGCGCATGGAGCGACTTCCACAATTATTGGATTTAATAGTTATGTTTAGATATTGAGTTGAATTGAATTCTCTATGAATAGTAATGAGTTGAGATAATTGATTGAATTTTGTAGAGTCTTCTTAAAATAAGTTTAGATATATTTAAATATTATAATAAGTTTAAATGTATTTATAAAAAGTCGATTGTAAGTTTTACGTGTAAAGAAATTTAATTAAATAATATTTAATGATTTAAAAATTATATATTTAAATGATAAGTTAGGCTAATTCAATTCCTATGAGCTCGACTGTTTCCATGATGCAAACGTAGCTTTAAATCAGACCAACTCAGATAAACTCCACTAGAAAGGACAGAATCTTGCATCCCATCATTTCATGGCTAGGTAAGAACTCATCTTTTTCGATTAGATCATGATAAACGTTTTTACTGTTGGAAATTTGGACCTCCAAATTCACCCCCCTAGGATCTACCCTTTGCAGGAATAACAAGAAAAATAGAGAAATAATAACAACACAAGAAATTTACGTGGAAACTCCAAAACAGGAGAAAAAACCACCAGACCCAAAGAAGAAAATTCACTATGTGAAAAATTGTTACAATCACACAATTTTTCTCCTCATCACACCCACAAAGCTATCCCACTAGTAAATCTTTAACTCTACACCTCTTCCCCTTTTACAAAAGGTTAATAGAGGAATTTAACTAAAGTCAAAAGTTACTGGATAAGCTTTCAACTGGTGCACTTAAACTAAGAGGCTAAGCCTCTTATCTATAACCTCAAAATTCTGCCTTTCACTTATTTCCCACCGGTGTGGGATTACATAAGTCACAAAATTCAACAATCTCCACCTTGTGACTTTGACTGGTCCCACAGCCAAACTTCACCTCAATAAAGATTTTCATAGCTTTCGCTATCATGCTTCACCATAAAAGCATATCCACTCAGAATAAACCAATTCCAAGCATTTCACTTCAGCCCATGTCGAAAATAACCTTGCTGAAAACTATGGTGTAACTTCCACGTTTGGCTCTCCTGGAAGTTCATCAGCCATCGACATGAATTTCCACCACACACCCTGCATCAATGCCAAACCAATGCCTGTGTGCAAACTTGTGGACCCGCTAATATTAACACATCCTCTATCATGGCAACTTTGGGAATTAGCGGCATGCCATGAGGATGTACATGTCTCTTTTTAAAGAGCAAAATCTTCCATGGAGAGAGACACAATATTAGCATCAATATCAGTATCTCCATTTATTGATTTGGAGCCACTTGCCAAACCTGCTCCAGCCCTTGGACAATTTTTCTTGACGTGCCCAGATTGTCCACACTCCCAGCAGACTATTTTTTTCTTCATGGAGTTCTTCATCTTCCCATTTCCAGCTGCTACCATCGCTAAGTTCTCAAGTGAAACATTACTTCCACTACTTATTCTTCTCTCTTCAAAAAAGATTTTACTGGTAACTTCTGAAAAAATTATTTTCTCCTTCCCATGTATCAAAATAGGTTTCATGTGCTCATAGGAAGGTGGAAGAGACCAGATGAGTCTCAAGGCTTGATCCTCATCATCAATTTTAACTCCAATAGCTTCTAGCTCAGCGACAATGCCATTGAGAACGCTTAAATGATCTGAAATAGTTGTACCTTCACTCATCCGCAGTGTATGAAACTGCTCGTTCAGGTACGCACGATTTGAGACGCCCTTTGTCTGATACAACTCTTCAAGTTTTTCCCAGAGTTCCTTTGCCGTAGATATTCCATGCACATTTGCAAGAACATTTTTGGCCAGGCACAGACGTATCGCACTTGCTGTTCTCAAATCCAGATCCTCCCAATCTTCGTCGCTCATTTTAGATCTGCTCCTTTCACCAGTCACACTAGTACCAGTGCTGACTTCAGGTGTTGGTCTGCCCTTCAATGCCTTGTGTAATCCTAATTGAATCAAGACATCCTTGACTTGTACTTGCCACAAGCCAAAATTGATTCTCCCATCAAATTTCTCCACCTCAAATTTGACAAGATTTGAAGGCCTACTTCCTGACATTACTTTGATGAATTTACTGTAGAAATGAATAGTACCTCACTAAGTCAGTTCCCAGGAAAGATTGGAGGGTCACACTGGACATACTTAAAATTTCCAATCTCCTAGACAGAACCTCCTTAGACTGTACGTATCCACACTACCACACCAAAGCTCCACCCCACAAAAAGAGCCTAGTGGCTCTGATACCAATTGTTGGGAATTTGGACCTCCAAATTCACCCCCCCTAGGATCTACCCTTTGCAGGAATAACAAGAAAAATAGAAAAATAATAATAACACAAGAAATTTACGTGGAAACTCCAAAACAGGAGAAAAAACCACTAGACCCAGAGAAGAAAATTTACTATGTGAAAAATTGTTACAATCACACAATTTTTCTCCTCATCACACCCACAAAGCTATCTCACTAGTAAATCTTTAACTCTACACCTCTTCCCTTTTTACAAAAGGTTAATAGAGGAGTTTAATTAAAGTCAAAAATTACTAGATAAGCTTTCAACTGGTGCACTTAAACTAAGAAGCTAAGCCTCTTATTTATAACCTCAAAATTCTGCCTCTCACTTATTTTCCACCAATGTGGGATTACATAAGTCACAAAATTTAACATTTACTACCAATTGCTGTAATGATGGCAGTTGCGCATCATTATCCCTTTGCCGGCCACTTGGGATCAATCAAATTTCATTTTTGGTGTTATCAATCCTACTTTTTTCTGGTCTTTGCGTGGGCTGCAATTTTAAATTTTATTAATTTTTGGCTTTTGCCTACACGATAAATTATTAAATATTTCATTTCAACTTTTTGAAATAATTCTGATTTTGACTAAATTTATAGTAGTATTTTTGTTTATTTACGTATTTAGTATTCATGCAATAATTTAATTTTTTTTATTTTTATAAAAACAAAATCATAATTTCGAATTTTTATACTATTTTAGTTCGATTTACGGTTTCGTAAAATAATTTTAAATTTTATTATTAATTAATAGTTTTTATTTTTATTTTTTGTGTATAGCATCTTTGTTCAATCTCACTCCCTAATCTCTGTTAAATGATCAAACCGGGAGAATAATCCTAGTTCTATCCGACGCCATCTACGCAATCCCGTGATGCTTATGACTCAAACGTATGACCTATTTTAATATGGGTGGTTATAGAGTTACTATCCATTTATTATTTACAAGATATTAGAAATTTTTTTATTTTTTATCATTTTTTAAATATTTTTTTTTAAATCTTTAGCCATTAAAAAAAATTAAACAAATAAATAATTTTACTAATAGTTACTTTCTTAACTATTAAATAAAATAAAAAATCAAAACCAAAATCAAATATAAAACAAATAGTATTATTTTCTTTTCAATATATAATACGTAGCACCAACCTACTATCGATGACATGAATCTAATCTGGGTTGTTACAAAAAAGAACGCCAACCACCGGGGGCCTCCCACATCTTCTATTAACTTCATTTAGATTCAAATCATCTTAATTTATCTTATCTCATTAATATAATTATTTTAAATTTTTACATAAAATATAATAAATAATTTAACTTTTTTAAATTCTAATTTAACGTTCTTAAATTTTAAATTAATAGTAATATTAAAAAATAATATTTTAATAATATTTTATTTAACTTTCATATTCTCATCTAATTTCTTAATCTAAAATTGCTGATTTTTTTTTATCAAGTCATGGCTGATTTAATAACATAAAAGATCTTTCTCACAAAAATTAGAATGTCATGCGATTTGGATAGTGAGATGAGATAGTTTTAAATTAATATTAAAAGTTAAATAAAATATTATTTTTTAATATTATTATTATTTTAAAATTTAAAAAATTAAATTAAAATTTAAAAAATAAATTATTTATTTATTTTTATATAAAAATTTTAAAAAATTATAATAATTAGATGAGATAACGATGGATGGATGGATTCTCAATCCAAGGCGTCTAATGTCCACACTTTCGTGAATTTAATATGAAAATGTGTCTACATGCATGTTTTTATTCCTGTCTATCCATACATATAAATAGCCGGCTCCACATTCATTGACATCTCAATTGTCTGATAGCCTCATCTCCTTCTTCCTAATTACCTGAAAGTACTCCCTCTGCACCAATGGCAGCCCCTTCATCTTTTACGATACCCTCCCACAACAAAGCTTGGGTCTACTCTGAATATGGAAGTGCTGTTGATGTTTTGAAACTTGACCCCAATGTTCCCGTCCCAGAAGTGAAGGACGACCAAGTGCTGGTCAAGGTTGCTGCTGCATCCCTTAATCCTGTCGATTCTAAGAGGATGCGTGGGTATATTAAGGCCACAGACTCCCCTTTACCCGTGAGATATCTTCCCATCTTTCTGATCTTATGCCGTTATGCAACTCTTTGCGTTTTCTTTCTCTCTGTTTTTTTTTTCCCCCCAAGATTTACCTAATGCATTTATGTCATTGAGCTTGATTTGTTCGAGGAGGAACATTTTTTTTTTCAAAGTAGGTAAATTGCACTTAAGCATTCAAAACCAAGGTATTTGCAATCCCTTTTAACCTTTTTTAATTTTATCAATCAATATCCAAGTTATATGATTCATGGTAATCTTTTCGAATAATTCTTTACAAATTTTGTTATATTTAATCTTAATTTTTACATGCTTGTTACATGATTTCAGAAAACAAACAAAAAAATGAGTATATAGTGGGACTTCGGAGGATAAGTTATTCAATTTAAACATAAGAAATATTGTGATTGACATGATAAAGTGAACATTACATCAACCATTCCTTGGTATCACTGCCTTAATATGCTCAGTGGCGAGGATTAATTGTACATCTTCAAAGTATTATATTTTATTGTTTTCTGTTGTTATTTCGTATAGACTGTTCCGGGATATGACATTGCTGGTGTGGTGGTGAAAGTGGGAAGCCGAGTAAAGAATTTCAAGGAGGGAGATGAAGTATATGGGGATATCAATGAGGTAGCTTTAGAGCAACCAAAAAGATTTGGATCTTTGGCCCAATACACTGCCGTGGAAGAGAGATTATTGTCTCTTAAACCCAATAGCCTAAGTTTTGTGGAGGCAGCTAGCCTTCCTCTGGCTATTGAGACTGCCTATGAAGGCCTTGAACGCACAGGATTTTCTGCTGGTAAATCCATCCTTGTTTTGGGAGGTGCTGGTGGAGTTGGGACACAGATTATTCAGGTATACATACACTCTTTCATATTCCATGCCAGAAATTCCTCATGCCAGCCATCCTACAAAATTAATCTTTTGGTCGTTGTTGCAATTTTTATGGTCATTTTACGTATCTCACAATCATCATTAATCTTTTATTAACCTTTATGGATTTAAAGTTACCCTCTTTCCGATCTTACAATCCTTTGTGTATTTGATCATTTCTGTGTGAGGCAGCTAGCAAAGCATGTTTTTGGTGCATCCAAGGTAGCAGCTACTGCAAGCACTGCGAAACTGGAACTGTTGAAGAGTCTGGGAGCTGATTGGGCGATTGATTATACCAAGGAGAAATTTGAAGACTTTCCTGAGAAATTTGACGTAGTATATGATGCAGTTGGTAAGACTCTGAGTTCCCTTGCTTATAAATAAGCATAAGTTAGACAATTCTGACTTCTGAGTGTCATTGCCTTGTGACGATAATCAACCTAAAACAAATTCGTGTCCATTTTGGTTCGACTGACACAAATGTCAATGGTTTTCTCATGATATTTTTTCTTGCCAATATAATTTGAGTTTTGTGTTCTAAAGATTACACATAAGATATTGAAGATTGATTTTAGTGTAAACAATAACAGGGCAGGTTGACAGGGCGGTCAAGGCGGTGAAAGAAGGTGGTCAGGTCGTGACAATAGTAGGTCCAGAAACTCCACCACCAGCAATCATATTTGTACTCACTTCTAAGGGTTCAATCTTAGAGAAGCTGAAACCTTACTTGGAGAGCGGGAAGGTGAAGCCGGTGATAGACCCGAAAAGCCCATTTCCATTTTCTAAGACTGTGGAAGCATTTTCCTATCTGGACACTAACAGAGCTACTGGAAAGGTGGTCGTGTATCCCTTCCCTTGATAGAAAACATGTCAGTTTCAGCAATATATGTAAAATTAGCAAGTCCTCGTCAATGCATTAGGACTAGTAATAAGGGAGTGTGGCTGTCCAATGCCATCCATAGTTATTGATTCTCTAATGCATATATGTTTATGGCTTGTGATGTTCAGCTTTTGCATCCCTACTGTGTCTTTCTAGTTGCTTGTTTTGTGTTGGGTTTTTTTGGTAATGAATAAGGAGGAGGAAAAGAACAATAAGAGTGTAAATTTGCTGTGAGTCGTTCATCTGAAGTTTTCAAATGATGTTTGTTAAAGCCTAATCTGTTGGTGCTGCTTCTAGCTTTTGAAGTGGATATGTGCTTGTGTTTAAGCAATATTTGGAGGCTGAGTATAAAGGGCACCCAGCTCGTGGTATTGAGCATTGTTTCAGCAATATCTGATTACATGACTTCTTGATGTAATACATTTTAAATGATTTCATATATAATTACTTAAAACGTCAATAAATATGATTGAAATAATAAACTCTATAATGAAGAATGGCGTTACTTATTCATAAAGCATGAATCTAGAAAATAATGATCAACGAGTTCACGTAGACCTTCGATTAAGGTGCCTGAAAAGGCAAAAGAAAAGCAAAATGGGCCTGTTCTCGCAGACCATCGCGTCCTACTTTCCGAAGCATATGGGAGTTGAGACTCCTGACAGCTAAGTGGGCTCAGACCGAAATAATAGAAGAAAAGCAAGCTGTGTGGGCCGGATTTTGTTTTTTAGGCCCGAACGACAGAAGAATGTCGTTTGCGGAGGACGACATCTACAACTAAACCGCAGGTGAGATATGTTGTTTTAGAACTGAAAACATGTCGTTGGCCAGGAATAAAAAAAACAATAGACATGGCCTAAAACATTGTCTTATAGTTAAGACAACAGCGTGCAGCTAAACCCCAGGTGCCAAAAGCATGCATGTAGCCTAAAATTAAAAACAATACGGAAAAGCATTTCCTTTTTATGTTCATGTAAAGAACAAGCTAGAAAATGATCGTGAATAAACGACAGAAAAAGGACATCATTGGATATGTTCTTGAAAGATGTCATGAGGAGGCCCATTAACATAAACGGCAGAAAATAAAGGATAAGGTTCTCTGTATGTAAGAGTTCAAGTTCCTGTGTGTAAGCTACATCCATGCATGAAAACTAGGCATTATAAGTATAATGCATCATGTCATGTTATTATAATATATTGATCGACGCGCATGAAGATCATGACTTAAGCGCGCGACAATATGCAAGCACGTTAACTTAAGGTTAATTTGAATAGTAAAAGTATTTCATCTCATGTCATTTCATCTCATTTTATCATTATAACTTTTTAAATTCTTACATAAAATATAAAAATTCTATATGCAATCATTTTTACGGATTTTTTAGGCACTCTATTAATGTGATTGATTGCATTATTTTTTTAATATAAAATAATTATTTTGATTAATCACAACATGCAGTGAAGTGCGTAAAGAATATGTAAAATTAGTGATTATATATAACATAACTCAATATTTTATTAAACTTTTAATTTTTATCTTAACTCATTTTATATCAACTCATTGTCTAAATGTTACCCTAATGTTCACAGATTTTTAACTTCTAATTTTGACAACTACTTGATGATCTGATGAGGCACGTAGTATGTACGTGCAATGAGAACTGATCCCCCGGGGCGATTCATGTAAATTAATTGATGGATGTCTAATTTGACTTCATTGACATAAAACATCATGTCTAGTGATCTATCTAGTTGAAGAAGAGTAATCATACGTACCCCACAATACATTTTACAATATTTTTTACATTAATACATATTATAAATTAAGAGTATATTTATAAAATGATATTATTTTTACAAGGTAGTTTATAAAAATATTTATTTTAAAATATTGTTATATATATAAAATATTGTGAAAAGTAACGTGATTATCAATTTTCTTTAGAGATCCTAGCTAGCTAGTTAGTTGAATAATATAAACGACAAAACATTAATTCCATTTTAATATTGTTACTCCTCTTAATTAATTAAGAATATAGATCATCTACACTCGATTCATGGATAGTTAATTTGAGTTCAGATAGATATTATTGATGCCGATCTTGATCGGTAACTTAATTAATTAGAAAAAATATAGTTGTAAGTACAATTGTGTACTAATTTGTGCATCAATATAATGCGATTGGTCAAAAAGCAGATTTTATTGAAAATAGTGTTAATTTAAATTTTAAGTATGAGTATTGGTACACAGATTAGTGCACGATTGTGCTTGTATATAGCAAAACTCAATTAATTAATGATCTGCTAATGATTTATTGAAGAGTTCTGACCTGCAGTAATGGTAATGATCAAGGTAGCTTGCATATTTTGGAAGTAGTACATGATGATATCTTCAATTCCCATAATATTTATGGTTATTTTCTAATTTTTTAGTCATATATATATAATGCATATTCAAGTATACAACTTCTTATAATATGATATTGGCTGGCCTGATCGTCTGAGTTCAATAAGCAGCATGAGTACTATCCCTGGCGAGTGGAATCCAAACACCAACAATAGTAATCTGATCTTGAGATTTCCAACATTTGTTCTGGGGTCATGATCAATGCCCTTTCAAAGTTGTTTCGGTTTTGTGGATCAGAAGCCAGCGGATAGTCCTCTAGTTTATGAACTTGGGATCTCATTCTGGTGTAAAGCCTCATTGTTGCTACACAATCCTCGTAAGGATCTTGTATCCCAGTTTGAATGTCATACCTGTAGATGTGGACGCTTATGAATTGATCAATACGCTCTTGAATTAACGAAAATTTGACTTGTAGTGAGACAAAAGAAATGAGGAGGAAATGATAATTGCTATTAGTTATGGTACTTGCCCAAGATATGCATGGGTTAAATACTTGAGTGAGTTGCTGCTCAGCTTGGTTGTTTTCATCAATGGAGGATATGTTGCAGTATCCCTGATGTTGTCAGAATTATTAAGATGTCAACAAATTAAATTCTTATCATAGATTGGTGTAATTTATTCAAACAATCTCTACAAATTATCCAAGAGTCCAAAGGGCAATAAAGAAGATCAAGATGAAGGTGGCATTGTGATTAATTTTAGATTGTTAAATCACCATTTGTCTAAAATGGAAACTGATGGAAATATATAGATTTAATTATATTTTAAAAAAATATTTTAGCCATAAAATAATTACAAAAAAATAATCCTATAAACTGACGTGATTTAATATAATTCGTCAGACTATAAAATTATTTTATTGTAAAGTAAATCTAATAGATCACATGAAGTCACGTCAGTTTATGAGAATACCATTATATATATAATTTCTTTATGGTTGTAGCAATTATAGGTGCTACCTAGCCTGCACCATGTGGGGGATGGCTTTTTAGCCCCGCCCCACACCCCCGATAGGCGGGAGTAGGGTCAAAGAGCCATTTGCCCTGCCGGGGCCTACACCAATCCATTGGGTCTAAAAAAAATATTTTTAGGTTTAAATTTATTTATTTATTTTACCCAAATTATAATATAATTTAAATTATAAATTAAAATTTATAAATATAAAAAGAATTTAAACTCATTAAAGTTATATTTTGGATGTAGTAAGTATCATATTGCTTAAATATTACTATTGTATTGCTTTGCCCTCTTATATAAAGGTTGTGAATACAATTTCATATTTTTAATAAATTATATATATCTATATACAATATATTTATATAAAAATATAAAAATATTTTTTGATATATGCGGAGTGGGGGCGGGTCTGCTGGGGTCATCCGGCCCCCCACCCCCACATGGGTAGTAAGTCTCATATTCTTAATACTTTTCTCACTTGTGGGCTAAATTCTCTTAATGAGTAAGTTCGGTATGTGAAATATTTAAATATAATAATATATGAATTCATTACTTATCCTAAGAATTTAAACTGATAAAAAGAAATAAATTTAATTATTTGTATTAGATTTTTAACTTACGTGTTCACGAAAATTAAGCTCCTTCCGGTCAAGGTTCCTTATATTTTCTAAGCTTACAAATATTGCTGTTGATAATTTGTTTTTAAAGGTTCCCAGAAGGAATTCACCTGATCATGATTGCTGGGTATTGAACCTGCAAACGGTCGAGGTCATGATTCAAACCATGACCCACCAGAATTCTGGCCCTTCCGCCTTTGGGTCGAATTTTCCACATTCGTTCCCCATTGCAGAGGAAATCTTGAATTTTCCTCTGCACTTGCCTAAGTGGCATTGCATCCCTTAAATATTCCGGACGAATGCCTGTTGTTTGATACCTATAAGTTTCATGAGAAGGGTTAACCTACTGCATATAATTCGCTATTTATTATAAATAGTTTGAAAATCACCGATATTAAGGATAAGTTTAGAAAGTGAGATGAAATAAAAATTTTGTTAATAGTAATAAAATAGTTTGTGAATAATATTGAGATAGTTTCATGACTTGAGTAATTTTTAGTCTTTGAGAAATGAAATGAAAAAAAAAAAAAAGTTAGAATAAAAAATATTATAAAATTAAAATATTGTTATAATATAGTTCTGTAATATTATTTTTGTTTAGGTATTTGAAAATGTTGTAATTATTTTTTATTTTTTATTTAAAAGTTTAGAAAAATTATAATAATTAGTTTGAAAATTTTGATTTTAGATTATATTTGGGATTAAAATGAGATAATATGCAATAAAATTAAATGAAAATTTTGTATCTCGTGTGAGCCCCAACCCTGCCCTAAGCTTTTGCAGACATATCGTAGTACCTGTAGCTTGTAACCGGAATTGGTGGCTTGACATAAGTATGGAAAATAATGTTTTCAGACTCATCAATCAGGCAGACCCTTGCACACATATCTAGGGAGCCATCACTGCCACCGCCAACCATTTTGCAGGCGAGTGCAACCACTTGTGGCCCTCTTGTTCCACCAGTATCAATAGTTAAATTGTCGCGAACGCCCAAGTTAGCGGCCAAGCTTGCAAGGAGGCCCTAGAAAACGAAATAGCATATTGTGTAAAAAGATATATTTCACAGGTGATCTAACAATTATATATTATGAAAGTTGTAAGGTCATTCATATATAAAGAAAGGAAAAAAAAAAAATTGAGAGGATTAATATATATTTAACAGCATCAACGCTCGAGAATTGGCATCTTTCTTGGTGACTCCCGCGAGCATTCGGGCTATCTAGGATAGCTAAGCAGAATCTGCATCCTCGAATGTTGAAAATATTTCTGCATTCTTGTTTTGGCGATAACCCTGAAAAAAGAAAGTATGATCAATACTACTACGGACTCTCGATTTATCCTAATTAATGAAATCGAGTTATTGGAGCTTCTGCTATATATGCTGGATAATTGCAGTACTTTACCTGTAAGATGTTCCCTTAAAGATTCAAAAGATCTGCAATGTTTCTTGCAGATTCCACAAATAGGTTCATGAACCGAGTGATATGAGGTCTTCATGTGTTCCACTAGGTGCTCAAATTTTTTGAATTGTCTGAAGCACGCTGCGCACTTGTTCCTGTTTTCAATAGTCATCAAGGCGGTACGTATATATTAGCAGTCAGGCGCATTTGGACGTTTGAAATGAAAAGCAAAGTTGAAATATCTATATCATATATAGAGCTAATCTAATTAGTTCAAGATAAATATATATGGTGCACTGCACGTGCGCTAGCTTGTCATGGGGAGAGAGAGAGAGAGAGAGAGAGAGAGAGAGAGAGAGCGCGCCTGAGCCTGAGGTTTTCTGATGACTCAGTTCTGTTGTCCATGATGGTTGCAAAAAATCAGTTGTGTCTATCTAGTAAGAAGAGTAGTGTAGACTTGAGGAAGAAGGTAGGGAAGTGAAGGTATTTATATTAGTCAGGGCCGGGAAGAAAGTACCCTCCAACTTGAGTGTAAGAATTATTCTGGAAGGCCATTCATGTTGCCTGGATTTTGGAGTTTCTTTCTTTCTCTGCCGCATGCAGTTGATCATCATGTGGTATCATCCTATCATATATTGAACATTCGTAGTGATCCAGATGCTTGGGGCCCACCGTTCAACCAGAATAGTTTTCTTGCCACCCGATTCCTCTCTCTCTCTCTCTCTGCGCGCACAGCCAAGATGCCTAGCTATAACTTTCCTTTCAGAGTATGGTTTCTGCCTGCCAAGGTGAATTCTGTATTTAATGACGTGACGTTCTACGCAGCATTTTCATCTGCTTTTATTAATGTTATTGAGGACTACAGTATTTGAGCAAAATGGAACAAAATAATGTTTCTTTTTCTATGCATGAAAGGCACATGAAGCAATATTTCAGCTGACAAATTAAAGTACCGATACTAAGGTTATTCTCTACTTTAAGGACACGAATCTACTTACTAAAAGAAGAAATAAAGTAACAAGAGTCTAGCTGGAACAGCAATATTATTTGTCCCTATGTTAGAGGTCATGTTCTGCGATCGCGAGTAAATAGTTCTACAAACGAATGGATCGGATTGAATTGAAAAATGTACAAATTATACCTTTCGTCTCCACTTTGTGAAAAATCGTTAGGATACCTGTGACTTGATTGGTGAAATAGAATCTCTCTTCAAACGTTCCTGTGTTTGATTTGCATTGAGACGTGGGAGACAGAATATTATATATTAATTGGAATATAGAAAATTTATATTTCCCATAATATTGTCATGAATTGTATTGAGTCACAAACACATACAAAGTCTAGCAATTTTAGCTCATGATTTGCTTTGTAGATCTCTTAGCGCCATCAGAGAGTATATATATATACGGCGCGTCCCAATTCCTAATTCCCGGGAGCCCTCGATTCCCCCTCCCCTCCTTTCTCCGTCGGGGGGCTGGCAATTGACTTGAGATACATGGAGAATGTCAGCAAGCTTGGACTGGGAAGAGCCGGGGCCAATTTTAGATTCGTTCTTGATCATGCTTTGATTAGGATATATATATCCGAAAGAAAAAGTTGCATATATATAAGAAGGGAACATTAATTTATCAATGATTCTGGTCCATGCATACTGCCACGATGACTATTATCATTGGCGTCAGTACTATTCGAATGTCAAACCAAAAACTAAAGAGAAGCTGTTCCTTTCACAGACAGTGATTTGCCGGGGAGATAATCACTGCATCTGCAAGCATGGGGGACCGGAATTTACGTATTCTTTCGTTTCAAAGGAGAGAAAATGGGACAAAATAAAAAGATCACTTCGATCCATGCTATATATGCTGGATATATGGTTGATGTGATCAGATGCGCCCAACCATTGCAGATGCGTGTGGCCAGGAAACGCCCGGCCCGTACGTAATTAATGCTTCAAATAACACGGTCATCATGAAGTCTGTTGGAAATATGTTCTTGAATCATGATGATATAAGAATATTAGCTTTCGAATAAAATAAAAAGGATTAATATCCTGTTTTGGACTTTCTTTAATTAATAGCTCTATAAATTATGAAAGATTTGTGCATGTAACTCTTAAAATGGGAGTGCCCATTGGAAAAGATAGAAGATAAAGTGAAAAACTTTAAATTACTGCCCACTTTAAAACAGTGGGAGTGCTCATGTTCTGAAATATTGAGGACATTAATGATGTTGTTTTAAGCCTTTAAGGAAAGCAATGGTACTGTTAATTTTAATTTGTCTATCAACAGTACAGAACCAATAGTCCAGCCTCATCAATTAAAAGAAAAGGCCGGCCGAAGATTTTTTATTCTTTGAATCAAAATTGTCAAAAGAAAAAGAGGGTGGGAAGAGAATCATGGTTGGAGGAGGCCAGGGGAGTGCCCCAGCCGTCCCTTGAAAGAGGATCCTAGCTAGCTAGGATGATCCATTCTACTTAGTATCTCTGATCATTAAATATATTACCAACGCTAATTTTATAGACTCATCAAATATTTGAGAAAATCGTACGTAGTATATCATGAGATCAGTGACTGATCTTGGAAAATTACACCTTAAAATCCACATTCAACTTCATGATATTGGCTCTAATCAAGTGATCTATTTGAATTGTTTATAAATTTATCGAAAGTCTATATATAAAACACAAAACACCAGAGGCAACATCTTAGTACTGTACGTGTGCATGCCGGCCTGCGTTGAGCAGTACTGTCAACTGTATTGATCAATAACCCATTCATGCACCTAGCTAGAGTCTAGCTCGATCGTAGTGATCATCATGATTGCAAATTAATGTGCAATTATATATTGATCATATATATATAATGTTCACCGGCCGTTATATTCTCCTTCGTTGTCACCATTCATCATGATCATTGTCAATGTACGTAACAACTCCTAATATTGATCCCACTCTTTAATTTCCTTATTCATCATTTTCATATATACCTTTTGATCAGTACTGGCCGGTAAAAAAGGAGATGGAAACCAGAGTTGACTCCTTTGAAGCGTACTACGTGGTCGATCGTGGTGATATATATCATTAATTACGAGGCCATTGTTATATAAATGCTCAAACTTTCTTCGACCAAGAAATACATGATGCATACATGCGTCAATCAACGATCGATCGAGATCTTTAAACATTTGAAAAGATTCAGATTTTTTTTTTTTTTTTTGTTTCTGAGCAGACACATGATAACCTTTTTAAAAAGATAAATGATGCTTCACTGACGAAAGAATGCACGTATGCCACAAGTATGTGCAAAAACAGGATTCTCGGGATCATACTTCTAGTCCTCCGATCCTCAATCACATGCAACTTTATTCCCGTTGACTAAATTCTCCCCACAAGTTCTAGGGTTAGTGACTCACAGTTAACTAGGTATAGAAACGTGCCACGTATATATTCATGTATGCATACTCAGTACGAACGTACTTCGTGTTTTCTCTCTCTGATTGTGGCTAATGATCATCATGAGTGATTATGTCCAAATTAATCTTCATAAAATGTTCTTGGATCACTAACGCACAGTACCCCAAAATATATAACACTGCCCGCGGCATTGCCATCAGCCATAACAAAATATTAATTATACTCGAGATCGATGCATGTTAATTAGAGTACAATTCTTTAACACGAGTTTTTCCTTACTCGGTACAGGCCGCACCCTCACGGCCTGATCATCTAGATCTGCTGATGATGATCTCCATCGATATTCAATGCCATCAGCCAGATCTGTGAATAACAAGTTATTAGCGCGCTATTATATGCATATATACATACATACGTATATACAGGGGCAGAACTAGGATTTGGTATTTTGGGAGATTATTGACAAAGTCGTGTGGTATGTGTGAGTATAAGTAATACATATTTTTGCACATGGTTATATAAAAAATAATAATCATATGTCATAAAATTATATACAAAAAAATATGTCTATAATTTTCTTTAAAATTTTTGAAATTTGCTAAAGACCATTACAAAAAGAAAAGAAAATGAAATATCAACTTAGGATTTCTCCTCCAAATTAAGCTCGATGACGATCTTTCATGGAATAAAATTCATATATTATCATATTTGAAGTGCAATTCTTGACAATTTCTTTCTTAATATAAACTAGCAAATGATATGTAAGAAACCTATCTTCCATTCGAGTACGCAATCTAGTTTTTATAAATTTCATGATAGAAAATGTTTGCTCAGTAGTAGCAGTAGAATCATGAAGAGTTAATGCTAGATGAATTAATTTGTCAATCAAATAATAAATTTTTGACTTTTTTGAAATTGTTAATCCTCTGCATAACTCAGATAATGTAGACATATTTTGAAAATCTAGATGTGTCAGCATATCAAGTTCATAATGCTACAATTGAATTCTCAAAAGGAATTTTTCTTACTCAGTAAAATCATGTGGATAAAACTTATCAACTAAGGAAAAATATAGTTGCAAGCATAATTGTGCACTAATCTGTGCACCAATGTGATGTGATTGATCAAAAAGTAGATTTTATTGAAAAAAGCGTTAATTTAAATTTTAAGTATGAATGAATCAGTATTGGTACACAGATTAGTACGCGACCATGCTTGTATATAGCAAAACTCATCAACTAATTTGCATATATCATCAATTTTAAATTATTTGTATGCACCTTTAAAGTTTAATGCAGCACTAAGAATGAGAAGTTCCATTGTATGGTTGTTAAATTAATTTATTGTTCAATTCTTACAATTGGAAGTCTAGTATAGCAATAAATATATTAATCCTGAAATGATGCTTCATTGTTGTCAATGACTTGTCAACTTGACGATGAGGTTTGGCTCAAGCTCTAGATCCATAGATTTAGAACATTAACAACGAAGATGAAAGGAAATAAAATAAATTTGTTCTTGCAATTAAATAATAATATACATTAGTGCACTATACATGTTTAGATTAACATACCCGAAACTATAAATCTAGTATTACTGGTGGAGACTACTTCAAAAGAAAATCAACCGAAAACTATGGTTTGTATTGCTATGCTTTGGATCTAGCGTTAGTATTGTAGAGAATGAAAAGAAAACTTAAAGAGACGTTGTATAGTAGAAAAAGAGAGAGGTATCGGTGATGGATTGAGTAATTGTGTAAATTGTAATTGTTAGAATAATCACACACCGAAGGCTGCGTAGCCTGTGTAATTGTCATTGTCAGAATGGTTCAAATTAAAATTGTGTTCAGTTAGTACTTAGTAGCATGTCAGATCACTAAAGTCTAGAGTTAGAGTGAGGGTGTTTCCGTGTTTGAGTATTATGTAGAGTCAAGGGTGTTAGGTAAAGTGAAAAGTTAGCCGTTAGAGGCTAGACTGAGGGTGTCCGATGAAGTGAAAAGTTAGAGTGGAGACTACATGAGTATTGTTTGGGGGGGGGGGGGGGGGGGGGGGGGGGGGGAGGGGGGGACAATTTCAGTGAAAGTTTTGGAGACCTGAGTATTTTTCAATTATATAAAGAAAAATTATAATTATTTACATACTATATTAATTTTTTTTTTAAAAAAAAATTGGAGGGCTACCACCCCCTACCTTGTATACATTTCCTTCCCTGCATATATATATATATAGTACTCTTATGTAGTACTTCATGAACGCTTTGAAGTCATTAATTTGCTGCTCTCGCTGATCTCTTCTCTTGCATGCGTTACGTGGTACGTACGTACATGTTTGGATCGAGAATACTGCTCCCATTTGGTCGGAATTGTTCGAGCGACCCCGGCCGGAAGGTACCTGCCTGATTCGATCCACTAGTCCAACTTGAACCGTCTGGTCCAATTATTCGATCCAAAGTTCTTTAAAAGCAATTGATTAGTAACTATATATATATAAATTAATGCACGGCAGGAGTGCATGGACTCTTTCAAAAAAAAAAAGACTTTTGGGATGCATGATTTATAATTTACATATATATATATATATGCATGCATATTGTAATCGACGTTAAATCCTTTTCAGATCCCCAGACTAAACACGTACAGTGTATGCTGATCAACCTTCGACTTTGAGTCTTAATTTTGTGGGTACGTACGTACGTAGGTACGTGCACATGATGATGATGATGATTTACCTGCGCGAAAGACCGATCTAGTACTTAATCATCCACTCATTATAAAATCTTATAATTAAATCTGGTACTATTGGACAGCAACGTTCAAGCTGATCAGTGATTTAAAAAAAAAATATATATATATATATATATAGAATAAGCAAACAATATATCATCATCAAGGAACTTGCATGATTACGACTTTTTAAGACCAAGATCGATCATCTTGAGTATAGTTTCATGTGCATGCAAATTAAACTGTAGCTAGGCATGCATGATGATCACCACACCATGCAATCCAGCTAAAGAAAAGGAAAAATAGCCCAATATATATATATATGATAGATATATACATTATTATATATATATATATATATATATATAGTTTTGCAGTTTATTTTTTAATATAATACTATATGATTATAAATTAATTATAAGCTCCACCTGCATCTTTTTCATCTCCATCGATCGGTCTCTATATATTTTTTATCAGTTTATATTAGCTAGGTGTGGGTACATGGTGATCAAGTACTACTAATTACTTACTTATCTATATATATATATATAGCATTATATAATATGATGATGAATAGGAGTATTAATTAACGTTGATTTATCCGATGGTTGGTGCAATATCAATCTAGATTCCCTACCATGAAATTTAACAGGTCACCTACTGATCATGATCATCGTCGTCGTTAATATATATATGCAATTAATTCTAAGTAAAGTAATTAATCCATTGTTCTAAATCCTATATATTCAATTCGTCTGATACATGAAGTCTACTGAATATGTAATTAATTGTGTGCCACAAGCGCGCAATATATATCGATGATGATCTATCAGGCCGCTCGCCCCACCCTAGCTGTGATCGCATATATACACCACACTAATCTTTAGGTTTGACAGTACTACAGACCCATGCAGCGAAGGTTCCATACCATCAATATATACGTACGCTGCAAAAGGTTTTTTGGACCAGATCGATAAAGATAATGCTTGATCTCGATCTAAATAGGTGAAGTACTGTTCGAACCAGCTAGCCACTCCTATATAAAAAACAAATAAATAAAAAAATACGTACTAATATTTATAATCTTGTCTTCAAGTATATATAATATATAGTTTCAAAGAATATATATATATAGGTGCTTCCAACATTAAAATGATTTATAATACTATTTCTTTTATTTTTTTCAGTCCATTGTTAATTATTAGCTAGTAATTAGTGACCCTACATATATGGATTCTTTCGCTATTCTTTAATAATTAAGAAGTCTATAATATTGCTTTTAAACAGTAAGAAGTCTTTTGTAGCGATTTTAGTTCTTAAAAAAAATATTAAATGCAACAAACGAAGCAAGTGTTACTTCTGATATGGGATATTTGCAGCGCTATTAAGAGCTTTTGCAATGATTAAAATCGCTAGAATTGCTCAAAAGCAACGATCCTAATGGAAATTTTATATTCCATTTCCAGCGTGCTATTTTATTATTTGCAACAAAAATATATCGTTACAATTGATGCTATTTGCAACGTTTTTTAGATATAATTGTAATTAATCAAAAAAGAAAGGATTATAATGTCGAACGTGCAAAGAACTAAAAAAATGCTGTAATTGAAGTATTACAGCATTTTATATTAGTATTTGCAACGATTTTGAGTGTTGCAAAAGACTAAATTTCTTATAATGTTATTATATATTATGGTTGAGGTATTTATCCAACTACTGCTTTATTAATTTGGGAGTACTGCCTTATGGAAATATATTGTTTATAATAATGGTTCAAGTTAAGATCGGACCCTTTCTGGCCATAATAAATATATATATATATATAATATATATATATATATATATAATATATATATATATATATTTATATTGCTATTTATTTCTAGCCCCCGCAAGTATTGGTCATTGGTAAAGAATTGTGGGGGGCAAAGTAGTCTGTTTACTGATTGGTGACAATTAATGGAGCCAATTTAAATTAAAAATAAATTATATTCATATATTTTTGAAAAATTATATTTACAGTTGTGAATGTGCAAGCACAACACAAATATTTTAATAAAAATGAATAAATACGGAATTCATATTAAAAATTTTAATTTTTTTAATGTGGATTCTATTCTTTTTCAAAATAAATGTACAATACTTATATACTCTACGATTATATTTAGTATTACTCTATATATTTTTACACCCTGATTATTAGATGTTAACATCACGTACGTACCCCACTTTCTTAGAGTAGAAACTACACTAAATAAGACCTATATATCGTGCAGGAGAAATTAGTGTAAAAAATTAATTATTTATAATAAATTGGACCGATCAAATAAAAAATAAGAAAATAGTACGTCTTAAGCTTATTATTTTAAATATATAAAAGTGGTACTCATCTATATACGTAATCTCAACGAATTTAAATTTTATTAACTGGCCATGGATAGTTGTCTGTGTTTGGGCCTACGTAGCCGTCCGGTTCAGGGCCCACGTTATATTTTACTTTTAATATTAAGCTAGCTAAACCCAAACAGCACTGGTACTACGGCTGGATGTGGCCCACGTGGAACCTTGAAAAAGCATCTTATCATTAGACTCCAGCAAAAATTAAAAGCTGAAACCTTCTTTTGCCACGTGGTAATTTCCGAAATTCTCAAGCGGACACAATGCGGTCACCTGATCATGTCCGCACGTCGTTTTGGCGTTGAAAAGCCGTTAATCCCGCCAACTTGCAACATCACAGCCAGGATTTTTAAGCAAATTTTCATTATTTTTTATTGGTTTGTAGTTTTTTTCCTTTTGAATCATCCCTCAGTGGGATTGGAGTGGGAGAGAGGTCGCCTTCCTCATTGCTTCAACATTCCAACTCTCTCTGCAACCCCACACCTATACATATAGCATCTGTACATATAGTAAGAACATAAAAATAAAAAAGAAAAAACCCATTTTGTCCCCATCCTTCTCTCGTAATTCTGCCTCCATATCTCATATATAAGCATTCAGAGACATATCATCTCCCCAGGCCTCTCTTCTATCTTTCTCTCTGTACATATATAACACCCAGAGATAGAACTTGAAAAGTCAAAGCCTCTTTGGCCTTCTTTTTCTTGGCACGTTAATGAGGTATGTTTCTTGTATCGTTTGTATATTTTGCTTCTTCTTCTTTTCTTATCTTTTTTTTTTTTTAAAAAATCATTTTTGATACCAAAGTGCATTGACATCTATTTCTAAGGATGACTTATTTACGTGTTTTCTATATTGCATCGTTTGTTTAATTTGCTAGCTTTTGGCCATTGGAGTTTGCTGACTGCGTAACTGTTTCAATTTTCCCCTGAATTATGTTATTCTTTAGTGCTTAGTCATTGAATTTTAAGTACTTCTCTAGCTTTCGAAGAGCCCATTAAATATATATTTCATTCTTTCTGGGTTTTCATGCACCGGATCGAACATTATGTCTTTGTTCGATATATAATAGAAGAATCTGGTAACAAAATTTGTGGGGTGCAAATGGAAGTTGGTGCTTGGTCATTGTACTCTTTTAATATGGTTTTGAACTTGATGTTGGATTGTCGCATTTGCTTTTGATGGGAAAGTCAGCATCATATACATTGAGTTACTAATTCGTAGCTAAGATTTTAATTTGTAATTCATTCTGTATAAACTACACACTACACAGGTCTAGTATGTTGTTTCTCTCTGATAACTGCTTTCGTTTTCTGGTTCATTTTCATCAGTATAGACACAGAGCGATGCCTGGATTAACTATGGATGCAATACATGGGCGGAACAGTGTGCTAGACCAAGAATTTAATGGAAGCCAAACATCGAATGAGGAAAGCTCTCTAAGAAGTCCGCTGAGTACGCAAAGTGCTCAAAGTGATTCCATTGATCTGGCTATTGATGGCGTTTTTGACACCTCTATCGATCACCTGTATCACAATGTTTGTGAGATGCAGAGCTCGGATCAGTCACCCTCAAGGACTAGCTTCGTGTCATACGGGTGGGAATCAAGGATTGATTCAGAATTGCGTCATCTTGTTGGAGCTAGCGAGGAATTTGAGGTAGCAAAGGAGGTGCTCGTAGAAATTAGGGAAATGAGTAATGGAGGTGACTTGACTCCAGAGAAAGAGAACGGTTCTGTTGCTAAAAAGTCGGCAAAGAAGTCTAAGACCCAATTTGCTAGTCCTAAGCAGCTTTCTCGCTTACAATTGGACTCTGGAGCATCAGCAAAATCAAGTCCCAGGAGTAAATCTTCTCACGAGAGGCCTCCCATCGATAAGAGGTATGAGAAGAATCCCAGAAAGGTGAATGCAGTTTTCGCCATGAAAAAGCAGAGAAATGTTGCTTTACTTAAAGAAAAACTTCGGAATGGAGTCGAGGATCCTCTTGTGGCAGGACTAGATAACCCTGAACTTGGCCCGTTCTTGCTTAAACAAACTAGGGATTTGATTACCTCTGGCGCAAAGCCTCAGAAAGCTCTTGTATTGGCTCTCCGGGCATTGAAGTCGTTTGAGATATGTGCAAACGGGAAGCCCAGTTTGGAGCTGGTCATGTGTTTACATGTTTTGGCAGCAATACACTGCAGCTTAGGCAAATACAATGAGGCAATTCCGATTCTTGAGCGCTCAATTGACATCCCAGTAATAGAGGACGGCCCAAATCATGCACTAGCTAAGTTTGCTGGATGCATGCAGTTAGGCGATACTTATGCAATGCTAGGTCAGATCGAGAATTCGATACTGTTTTACACAGCAGGTCTTGAAATCCAGAGGCAAGTATTGGGAGAAACAGACCCTCGATTTGGTGAGACATGTCGCTATATAGCTGAGGCACATGTTCAAGCATTGCAGTTTGATGAGGCCAAGAAGCATTGTCAGATGGCTCTTGACATCCACAGGAAGAATGGTTCTCCTGCATCTCTTGAAGAAGCAGCAGACAGGAGGCTCATGGGACTTATCTGTGATGCAAAGGGAGACTATGAAGCTGCTCTTGAGCACTATGTTTTAGCAAGCATGACCATGGCAGCCAATGGCCAGGAAATAGATGTAGCTTCAATTGATTGCAGCATTGGAGACGCGTATCTATTCTTGGCTCGGTATGATGAAGCGGTATTTTCTTATCAGAAAGCACTCACGGTCTTTAAATCAGCTAAAGGAGAGAATCATCCAGCTGTTGCTTCGGTTTTTGTTCGTTTAGCTGACTTGTACCACAAGATAGGGAAGTTCAAGGAATCCAAATCTTATTGTGAAAATGCACTTCGAATCTATGGAAAGCCTTATCCTGGGATCCCCTCAGAGGAGATTGCCAGCGGTCTTATCGATGTTTCTGCTATCTATCAATCTATGAACGAATTGGAGCGGTCACTCAGACTACTTAAGAAGGCTTTGAAAATATTCGGTGACGCCCCTGGTCAACAAAACACAATTGCAGGAATTGAGGCCCAGATAGGGGTCATGTATTTTATAATGGGGAACTACTCTGACTCATACAACACCTTGGAAAGTGCCATTACCAAGTTTCGGATGAGTGGAGAGAAGAAATCTGCACTGTTTGGGATTGCTCTTAACCAAATGGGACTTGCCTGTGTGCAGCGCTATGCAATAAACGAGGCTGCAGATCTTTTTGAAGAAGCAAGAAGTATACTGGAAAAGGAATATGGGCCATATCATCCAGATACATTAGGGGTCTATAGCAATCTTGCTGGCACTTACGATGCAATGGGAAGGTATGTTATGTTTTATCAAAGTGACTGATGTGAGTTTTTATTGTTTTGCACCATTTGCTCTAATCTTTTCTGCCTCTGCTTTGTTGTTGATCATCGACACAGCATTTTGCAGGGTATACCGTATATCTACACTCGTAAGTATAGATTCTCTTTATTTGAACTTTGTAATAATATTTTTGTGCTTTCCAACTTAAAATTTTGCAGGCTGGATGATGCCATTGGAATTTTGGAATATCTCGTTGGAATGAGAGAAGAGAAGCTAGGAACAGCAAATCCTGATGTGGATGACGAGAGGCGGAGGTTAGCGGAGTTGTTGAGAGAAGCCGGCAGGGTCCGGAACAGGAAAACCAGATCACTAGTTACACTCCTCGACACCAACCCTGACATCATAAACGACAATGGTATTAAGGTATTGTAATGCCCATGATGTATATACATATATGTACATATGCTTGTTTGTAAAAGATCTTTCAGATGAGGGTTAGGTGTGGTTGGTTTTTTTGATGGGTGCTGGGCCTGTTGGCAAATTCGGAAAAAGAAATAAACAATAATAGCAGCTACGAGCATTCTTCCTTTGTATGTCTCCAATCTCCATGTCAAAAAAAAAAAAATTGGTTGAACATCATTTTCTTGTTTTCAATGTTGATGAAACTTCACTTTCTATTATTGGTGCACCCGCTGTCTATTAGCAATTTATGGTAATTCTTTGTTCGGAAAATTTGTACCGAGTTCAATTTTCAACACCCACGAGCTGTGATACAACTCCTGCTATTCAAGATTCCGCCGCGCTGTACTACTAATGTCTAATACCAAGGCAAGTTTAATGCACTGCTTCCAAACCTTTATACACTTGGGTGGTTGTAGATGGACTGCAGTTGTCTCGAGGTGAAAGAAGATCTGTAAACATTCACAGGACTCAAAACTGACTGACAATTTTGATTGATCAACTAAAACTCAATAGCATCCGTGAGTATCCATGTCCTTCCCTTTTTCTGAAAGTTATAAGGATGGAGAATTCCCAACAACAATGAAGCTTCTTTTAGCTTTTTTTCCTTAAAAGATAATTTTTAGTAAATAGAGAAATACATCAGGAAAATAGTACATACGGTACAGAAAATAAAACCAACTTTTGGTCGCCTTGAAAGTTTTAATGTTTTCCTGATTGCAAAATCAAGCTACTAAAACTCAAACTCAAAATTATTATCTCATCATTACATCTTTTTTAAATCTCCATATAAAATATAATAAATAATTCAACTTTTTCAAATTCCAATACAACTTTTTTAAATTCCAAAACAATAATATTATTAAAAATAATATTTTAAACTCTCATATCAAACTCAAAATTCTCATCTCTACCCTAAACCCAGTTCTCGTTTCACACTGCGTATTCAGGGGACTATTCAAAAAGAATTTTTATTACGAGTGATGAAGTAATGAATAACAGAGCTTTACACCTATTCGAAGAAATGCTTCAACGAAATTAAAGTCTGTGTAAAACTCACCATTATATTACTATTGCTTTTCCATATTGAATACAACCACAACAGTATTTATTTATAGGCATATTTATCCTATATTTCAGACTCAATTACATAAAGAAAATAATAATAAAAGTCCTGTATTCGGTTACAAATATATTCGGGAATCTTCTACTTTATTCTAGCACGTCTATTGTGCAATTCTGTTGAGAGTTTGTTGCAGAAGCTTCTTTGGATGCTGAGTCACTATATGCTCTATTAACGAGCAGTATTCATTAACATACTGCAATGTGCTTACAAATTCTTGGGATGATTACAAGCCTCCCGAATTGAAACTGGTGGGTCAGAGAAGGAGCCGTTGAGAATTCGGGTTGCAATCCATAGGTTGGCTGACTCAGTGTAGTGTATGCCATCCCAGCTAATGTGCCTTGATGGATTCTGACATAGATTACCATTAACTATTTCTTTCTTCCCACAATCAATAGCGGATCCATTGTAACTCCCACAACAGAACTCAAATGGATCGACAAAACCTGTCATCATCAAACAGTTAAATATTAGATCTGCAATGGGTAGTGGATTATTATCCCACTGCTACTGATGCTTGTAGATAAAATTAACATTACCTTCATTCTTTGCATTGCTGATCAGTGCATATTTAGCGGAATACATGTCGACATGTGTCAATGCTGCATCAGGGAGCTGTGCCCTCAGTTTAAACACCATGTCCTTGAGCTGCCTGTTGAACTCCTGAGCTATCTCATTTTGAGGCTTCACGCACCCATTCTGATCCAGATTACCAGGCTTTGATCGGTCATTTATAACTCTTATTGGCAAGCAACCGATTGGGCCTGTATTATGTACCCAAAATATTCTTGCACCTTCCTTGTACAATTGCTGAAACAATAACCAAAAGAATGGCTAGAATTATCAGTTATTTTCGAAATTGTTTAATTATAACCATCGGGTGGTGTTTGCTTACATGTACTGCTTGGGACAACTGGCTTAAGATATCAGGGATGGAAAGTCGAACTTGTTCTAAGGTTGTGTATTGAAAACCATAGTACAGATCGTTCTGTCCAATATCAAATATGTAAAGAGCCTTTGAGAAGTCCTTGGGCCTTGGGAGGCTGCTTTTGACTGGTGGGATCTTTCCTGGAGCCAAAATTTACAAATTCAATGCTCATTGTTAGTAAGCTTTCAGGACCACAAAAATACTGTATTTTGAAGCATCTTTTAGCACACAAGGTACAGTGAGTGAGAGAGGGCGTGAGAGAGACTGACGGTCAAGATGATTGTTATACAGAGCTTCTGTTTGAGATTTGAAACGCATGAACTGGGAGATCTGAATCCAGAGATGGAATGGACTATACCCGCCTGGACGAATGGATGAACCTCCTGTTGCAAAATTTGCACCATGCCTGAAATCCGTCCCGATCGAGTCCAAGTATGCACTCAGGTATGGTGATTTCAGCTCCTCGGCTGCACTGAGATCGAGAAATAAGTAAAACTACACAAGCACACATGCATCGTATAGACACCTTTTCCTTTTCGTCAGCTATACACACAGCCAGCATCACTTGGACCCAAACCCAGAATGATCATAACTATTAAGCATGCAAAGTGACGTTCTTATACAATGCTAATTAAGTATTTTAGGCCAAAGAACCATTTCGTGTGAATCTTTGTATTTCCATAACCGATAATTATTTCTCATCAGCCCCTTGCTACATAAGAACTCTTTGCATAAAATGAAACTGCAATCAGAGGATTAGCCCAGTTACCTATAAAATCTAAGATGAGACGGCCATCACAAACCCTTCCCGAAGGATGTCCAAAGAAGGTTTCTCCATTGGGTTCATGAAACTCTGACAATGCGGCGGATATTCCTCCGGTGTCCGAGTTTGAGTCTCCAAAGTTGAATATTGCTGGAAACTTGCATCTCCGTGGACCGCTGCCGCCCAACACCACCGCTGGGAGCACCAAGAAGCCCACAACCACGAGCCGCAACACACCACATAGCCTCATCGAATTTATGGTTGTCCTGGCAATAACCCTTGTCAGTATCAAAAGAGTCTCACTATCATCTTATCTATACTTCCGCGACAAGAGTCCATGTCAGAGTTACCGACATGTTGTGGACTTCGATTTTCCAAGATGCCGGCTTTTGGCATTTGTTTTCAAGTAACGATAAATGTACAACAGTCTTTACAATGTTTTTATAATTGTGCTTTAAAATAGGATATTTATTGATATTATTTTTATAAATTATTTTATAAAAGTATCTTTTTATTTAAAATATAATTATAAAAATAATTATAAAAATAATTATATGTCTATATTTTTTATTGTTTTGTAAGTAAACGTGTAAATTATTTTTTATTTTATTGCCACCAAGAATCTGCTAACAAAAGGTGAATTTGGTGGAATCATATGCCGTTACAATCGTGTATAACCTGTTTCGAATTTTCCATCTCAGCATCTATCTCCAGGTGGTGGATTGTAATAACGATTTTCTTCTATTACAAGTGAGAGTAATCAATAAAATCGACGTCACGTTCTCTTCTTAAAAAAAAAAAAAAAAAAACAGAATTTTTCACCTTAACCTTCTCTATTTTTTTCCCGAAATAAAGGATAAAAATGAGAGAAATATCATTTACATTAATATTGAGTTAAGCATTAATATATTGTACTTACATTATACACTCATTTCAATGCATTGATGCAATATTTCCGATAATTGTGGAATTCTTGTAACACAAAAGTTGATCCAATTGTTACAAATAAGGTCACAACAACATAATATATTAAAAGTCCCATAAAAATGACAAACAATATCGCATTAACATTAACAAAATAAGATGGGAATAGGATGAGAATGCTTAGCATTTTCGAAGACAAAAACCCCATGCCCTATGGTCAAACGGTACCTTATCACCTTGGGTTTAGGGAGGGAACACATTTGTTATGCTTCTTGTTCTCTGTGTAGACTGCAGAGAAAATGAATCCATTGAATGCTCAAACATGCATGGATGGCATATAAGTCCAACACTCACGTGGCCTGCATATCTTTGAAGATATGGGAAGAGGCATAAATTATTAACACCATAAATGGACTTACACAAGCAAATTGGAAGCCAACAAATGCTGCAAGACACTACCAATCTAGCCTCATCATTCTACTTTCAGATATAATGTCAAAGAACTAAATTTCCATCACGGGTGCATTATTATTTTGCCATAAGGGCTGCTGTGTAGCTGTCGTGAACTCCAGGAACTCTTCACGGATGAACAGGGCAAAATAATTGTTGGCAGCCTTTTGCTTTCCACCGGATGAGGAAAATCAACCGTGTAGTGTAGTCCACGGCTTTCGTGTCTAGCAAGAGCACTGCTGACCACGAGCTTTGCACAACAGAAAAGGTTCCTCATTTCACAAGCCTCAAGCCCAACCATTGTTGGAACCCAACCACTTTTAAATAAGTAATCCTCCCAATTTGCCTCCAACTCATCAATCTTTTGCTCTGCAAATTCTAGCCTCGTTGTGGATCGAACAATTCCCACGTATTCCTGTTGTGCCTCCGGTCTGTCTAAAAATCACACAAGATAATTTTAAAGTGATTCAGCAAATTACTTACGTCCACTGAAACCTTTTTTATAGAATTTGTACGAGATTTACAAAATACTCTACAAAATTCTATTTCTCTCTCTCACGTTCCTCTTTCTCTCTTCACCAATTGCACTAATTACACTAACAGAGCTCTCCTTTTATAGGAGAGTAATGGGGGGACACACACCCACTCCTCTTGACCAGAAGAGCCTCTGGAGGTGAGTGGGTAGGTGGATGGTTGGTGAGCATGGGGCGAATGAATCAGTTTGTAAGCATCTTTGTATGACACACTTGGGTGGAGGGTGTGATTGTTGAATAAACCCCCAAGTGTGAAATGGGTTTGGGTTTGCAGCCACCCACCCCATGCTCACCAACCATCCACCCACCCACTCACCTCCAGAGGCTCTTCTGGTCAAGAGGAGTGGGTGTGTGTCCCCCCATTGCTCTCCTATAAAATGAGAGCTCTGCTAGTGTAATTAGTGCAGTGGGTGAAGAAAGAAAGAGGAACGTGAGAGAGAGAAATAGAATTTTGTAGAGTGTTTTGTAAATCTCGTACAAATTCTATAAAAGAGGCTCCAGTGGACGTAAGCAATTTGCTGAACCACTTTAAAATTGTCTTGTGTGATTTTTGGACAGGCCAAACCGGAGCTCTGATACCAATTGTTGTGCCTCCGGCCTGTCCAAAAATCACACAAGACAATTTTAAAGTGGTTCAGCAAATTGCTTACATCCACTAGAGCCTCTTTTATAGAATTTGTACGAGATTTACAAAACACTCTACAAATACGTTCCTCTTTCTCTCTTCACCCACTGCACTAATTACACTAGCAGAGCTCTCCTTTTATAGGAGAGCAATGGGGGAACACACACCCACTCCTCTTGACCAGAAGAGCCTCTGGAGGTGAGTGGGTGGGTGGATGGTTGGTGAGCATGGGGTGGGTGGCTGCAAACCCAAACCCATTTCACACTTGGGGGGTTTATTCAACAATTCCCACATGATTGATTGCAATTCTTTCCTTACTTTCCTTGTCCCTAGCATCACTTTCAAGTGACAAAGGAGCAACTGGTCTAGCCCACCAATTTGAAGCACTAAGATCATGTATAGAGCTCTTCATGTGATCAATTGAGGGCTGGACAGCCCTTCTTGCAAAAACTAGTGCTTCAAGCAAAGAGTTACTAGCAAGTTTGCTTCGTGCAAACCTGTGCATGCAAACTCGCCCGCCACATATAAGCCCCTGACATTTGTCTTCCCCTGGAGCCCAGCACGTACACCCCCACACATGTAATGGGCAGCAGGAACCACTGGAATTGGTTGGTGGGTTAAGTCCACACCATACCGTAGGGACTCAGCAGCAATGTTGGGAAAGTGGGAGAGAATTTTGTGCCTGGGATTGTGACTTATATCGAGGAACACATACTTCTCATTACGCTTTTTAAGCTGGTCGTCTATACTTCTTGCCACCACATCCCTGGGAGCAAGGTCTGCTCTTTCATCATACAAGGGCATGAACCTTTCCATTCCTAAATTGTACAGGATGCCTCCGTCACCCCTAACAACTTCAGTGATGAGAAACGCATTCTCTCGAGACTTAATTGGTTTGATGGGAAGGCCTTCATCAGCTAAGGCAGTTGGGTCGAACTGCACAAATCTTTGCACCAAAATAACACCAACAAATAGTCAAGACTATTAGTTCCTCTTACAGCTTCAAATAAATAAACAGGCACATACATGCACTAAATGGGACCTTCTAATACTAAAATGATTCTTGGGCACGCAAGTGGGGGTGAAATTCGGCTAACTGGTAAGGCAACAGCAGCAAAACTCTTACAAAATCATGAAAAATGATGGCTTAAATTCTTCAAAGCTCCTAAACAGAGGCAATATAGCCTATCCAGAATTGAGTTCTACCCATTGAAAATACAGCATTCAATCACAACTGGGAGATTTATATTAAAGATTTATATTTCCAATTTTATGCACCATGCTGGAAGATGACCTTGCTAATTCAAATGTCACAAAAAAAGGGCATTAGAAGTTTGAAGTTGGGATCTTTGAAACTCTTGCAGAATCCTTGCACGATTATAAATTAATTGTAACACAGCACTTTATATATGTTTTCGGTATGATAGCTATAACAGAGGGTTCTTTAATTTCTGAAGACAGTTGATTAAGCATTATAGTATTATACTCACTCCATATTGGACATCACGGTTAGAGCCCGATGGGCCATGGCCATTCCATCTCCAGTGGTTACCTGTAATGAAGCAGGAAAAAAAAAAACATCGTACTCATGATCGAGCAGGTTTAATACGAGATGGTGGTTTACTATACATATAGGGTCAGGTTCCACCATTTCTCTCTATTATAGTAAGTGTGTATGGAGTTACTACAGTAATAAACAGTGAATTTTCTTTTTGTATGTCAAGTCCGTAGAAATGAACAGTATCAATTTTTTGGTGCAACCGTCCGTGTGAAACAAAACTAATAAGTTCCCCCTCTTTCTTTTTCCTTCTCATTAATTGCATCAGTGCAAAAGTCTTTCATCTCTCTCATTTTTCTCTCTTTCTTTCTTTCTTTATCCAGTAGCCTGTTCTCTAAATTTGAGGCAAAACGCCGGGCAGCAATTCTTCTTCAATGAGCATGAATCAACATTAAAAAAAAAATGACAGAGAAATAATTTAATAAAATTAATAGACAATAGGGTATTGCCAAGTAGAGGTTTTTTTTTAATCTTTGTGGACTTGGTGGGTTGGTGGTCGGTAGGGTAAAACAATAATAATATATTTAGGAGCAGTCCTTACTTACTTTTTAGAAAGAAAAAAGGAATGCAGGAGGTCTAGACCTATGAATTAACACTGAATTTTATGAGAATCGATCAAAAAGACATGAATGAGGCCCGAGAAGTAGAGTATACCACATAATTTATCAACAAATCTTGTAAGATGAAGTACCAAGCGGGTTCTTAGTCTTCGGTATCATCATAGGGATTTTAACGTGCACGCGGGACGAGTGGACAAGTATTTGATACATAATGATTTTTTTTTTTTTTTGAACTTTATTATAATGGATCTATATATATATATATAAAAGGTCAATGGGGTATCTTTATCTTTGTGGACTTGGTGGGTTGGTGGGGTAAAAAAATAATAATATATTTAGGAGCAGTCCTTACTTACTTTTTGGAAAGAAAAAAGGAATGCAAGAGCCCCTAGACATATGAATTTACACTGATTTTTGTTAGAATAGAACAAAGAGAAATAAATAAAGCATAGGAAGTAAAGGTACGCATAGCCAGATCTAATTCTTCATCAAACTGATGGAGAAATGTACGCATTTATTTATTACTATTTATTATTGTAGATCATATAAAATCGAAGATCCGTTTATTAATGTTCATGTTAAAAATATTTAACATGTGGTATCAGAGCTTTAGGTTATAGATTTTTTATGATCTCGATATAATATTACCCATGCCGTATATCACTTTAATATTTCTTTTCGATCATGAAAGATAAAAATACACACTGCTTTGTCCCGATAATATGCATCCATCTGCTACGCCACGCATATGCATAAAATTATAATTTGACTCTGCATATGTATTATTATCGAACGGGTATTCATGATCTGTATATGAAATATATATATATATGTGTGTGTGTGTGTGAAATTGCACATGTGAATTTCTGTATGCATTTGAATTGCTCCCAAAAATTTTAGAAACTCTAAACTGTTCTATGATTAAACCGAATGATATTGTTTTCGGGTTTATTTAAAAAAAAAAAATAGAACACAAATCTGGCCGCTGGGTCTAGTTTTACCACCGTGTGTGTGGTGGCCGTGGCTCTCATCGACTGAGGGAGGTCAAGCGCCAGGAGGAGGTTGAGCTCCTCCTTGTCGACGTCTCTGTAACGGCGGTAGAGGGCTCCATAGCCCACTACCGAGGTGTTTGCATGGTTATTAAAAAAAAAATGGAGAGGATGGACCTCGGCGGCGGATGGTGGTTGGGAATGCCTTGTCGTTCTCCTGTTCTCCTCTTCGCCGGCGAATACCACCATGAGTTACCTGAGATGAAGGTGCTGTGTATTTGTTGAGGGAAGGCATTGGTGCGGCGCTGAGAAATCTGGAGGAAGAAAAGTGATGTGTTTTTCATTTAGGGTTTTATGTTATAGACTTAAGGTTGTGGGCTTTGGGTTGTGGGCTTCGGCCCAGTGCATGACAATACACTGCTTTATGCTATCTGGACTATGAGTTGACTGGGCTAAGCCCAATCCGAGAGAAAAGAAGCAATCGGGCCTATGGGCCACTGATGTGGCCCAGCCCAATAAAAGAACCAAAAAAAAAAAAAAATGGAGAGCAATCGGGCCTGTACACTACCTCCGGCCCAAGTCAACACGTCCAATTGACTTGGTCTCGGACCGGATTGCTGAACCGGTCCGGTTCAGACCCGGACCGGACCGGTCAGATTAAAATATTATTTTAATATTAAAAAAAATGTTATTTATTTATTTTTTATTATTTTTTATATACATGTTATTAATGTTATTTACATGTATGAAAATTTTATTATTAATAAATTTATATGCATGTTATTATTGTTAAATACATGTATTAAATTTTATTAAATGTTATTTGCATGATATTATTGTTAAATACATATATTAAATTTTATTAAATGTCATGTGCATATTATTATTACATACATAAAATACATGTATGAATTGGCTCTTATTATCATGCTATATATAATTATTTATCCAATATGGACAAATGATTTTCATTAAAATTAAAGAAAAACTTGGTTGCCCAAAGGTACAAGATTTTCTTTAATTTTGGTGAACAATCATTAAATTCCATAGTAAGGTGGATATGATAGAGTGAACAATTTTGTGTGTCAAGATCTACTCCCAAAGGAGGGTTTTGATGACACTACTAGTTCATCCATCAAAAGAAAAATTGGAGGGAACAATTATATGTCAAAGTTTACTCCCAAAGGAGAATTCTGATGATACACTTAGTTCATCCACAGAATTTAATATTGGTGAGAACACTTTGTGTATTAAGATCTACTCCCAAAGGAGGGTTTTGATGACACTACTAGTTCATCCATAATTATTTAAATTCTGATTATTGTTTATAAGTATCTAACTCAAAGCATTATGTGACGAATATTTTCTTGCAGTAAATGTACCAACATCATTACATTCACAAACTTCATAAGTTCCTGTTTTGAATGGCTCTAATTTTTCTGAGTGGGTTGAGCGATTCAGATTCACCTTAGGGGTTCTTGACCTGGACTCATCCCTTACAAGTCCAAAACCCCCACCCCTCACTGAAGAGAGTAATGGGGATGAGAAAGAGTCATTCAAACAGTGGGAGAGATCAAACAGGCTGAGTCTAATGTTCATGAAAATGACCATATCTGAAAATATTAAAAATTCACTCCCTAGTGTTGAGGATGCCCAAAGTTTTTTGAAAAATACTGAAGAGAGATTTAAGTCTGCAGATAAGTCTTTAGCAGGAACACTGATGGCTAGACTTACCACCATGAAATATGATGGAGCCAAAGGAATGCAAGAGCATATCCTTGAAATGACAAATATTGCCGCCAGATTACAAACCCTGGGAATGAAAGTAGAGGAGTCCTTTATTGTTCAGTTTGTTCTGAACTCATTGTCACCTCAGTATGGTCCATTCCAGATGCATTATAATTCTATTAAGAATAAATGGAATGTGAATGAGCTGGCAAGTATGATAGTTCAGGAGGAAGTAAGACTGAAACAACAAGGGCATTATTCTGCTAATTTTGTGACCAAAGAAGCTGGAAAGAAAAAGCATCATTATAGTAAAAAGAAACAAATTGGACCACCAAGAGGAAAGGAGCCTGGAAATGTTAATCAGGTTCAACATAGTAGTACCAAATGCTACTGGTGTGGGAAAAATGGACACATGAAATCTGAGTGTCAGAAACGTAAGGCTTGGTTTGAAAAGAAGGGTAAGCCTCTTGCCCTTGTATGTTTTAAATCAAACCTTGTAAATGTTCCTACTAATTCTTGGTGGTTAGATTCAGGTGCTAATGTTCATGTTTCTATAACCATGCAGGGATACCTTACAAGCCAAACACCAAGCCCCAGTGAGCGATTCATTTTTATGGGAAATGAGAATAAGGCTGAAGTTTTGGCCATAGGGACTTTTCGTTTAGTTTTGAGTACTGGTCATTGTTTAGACCTTCATAACACAATTTTTGTGCCTTCTGTGAGGCGTAATTTAATTTCCCTTTCTAGACTGGACTCTGATGGTTATTCATTTTCATTTCACGACGGTAGTTTCAATTTGTTCAGAAACTCTTCATCTATTGGTTCTGGGTTTCTTTCCGATGGTCTTTATCGACTTTGTCTCGATAATACATTTATTCATAATACCTATACTCATAACCATGAAATGTGTATTGGAATTAAAAGAAACATGATGAATGAACATTCTTATGACTTGTGGCATAAGAGATTGGGGCACATCTCCAAAGAAAGGTTAAAGAGATTAGTAAAAGAAGGGATACTTCCGCATTTAGATTTTACTAATCTTGAAGTATGTGTGGATTGCATTAAAGGAAAGCAAACCAAACATACTAAGAAAGGTGCCACAAGAAGTAAAGAGCTTCTTGAAATAATTCACACAGATATATGTGGACCATTCTCTACTGAATGTTTTGGTGGAGAAAATTATTTTATCACCTTTATAGATGATTTTTCACGGTTTGGATATATCTATCTGCTACATGAGAAATCTCAAGCTATTTCAGTATTTGAGGTATTTCTCATGGAGGTGGAAAAGCAGTTAGATAGAAAGGTGAAAATCATCAGATCGGATCGAGGTGGAGAATACTATGGAAAGTATGACGAATCGGGTTGTAACCCTGGCCCATTCGCCAAACTTCTTGAACAACGTGGCATTGTTGCACAGTACACGATGCCAGGGACGCCACAGCAGAACGGTGTTGCTGAAAGGCGTAATCGTACTTTATTGGATATGGTCAGAAGTATGGTAAGTAATTCTACCTTACCCAAATCATTGTGGGGTGAAGCCATTAAGACGACAACTTATATCTTAAATCGGGTTCCTAGTAAGTCAGTTCCAAAAACTCCTTTCGAGCTATGGACTGGTAGGACACCAAGTTTAAGACACATGCATGTTTGGGGTTGCCCAGCAGAAGCGAGACTTTACAACCCACATGAAAAGAAATTGGATCCTAGAACAGTAAGTGGGTACTTTATTGGCTACCCAGAGAGATCCAAATGGTATAGGTTTTACTGTCCTAATCGCAGTCCGAGAATAGTGGAAACAGGAAATGCCAAATTCATTGAACTTGGCGAAATTAGTGGAAAAATAGAACCTAGAGATGTGATCATTGAGGAAGTACGAGTAGATGTTCCCATACCTACATCCTCAGAAAAGATAATAGTTCCTCTAATTGATCATCACAGTGATACATTGGAACAAGAAAATGATCACCCATCTCAAAATGATAATATCACTGATGAACCAAGTTTGGAGTTACCAGAACAGATAGTCTTACGCAGATCTCAGAGAGATCGGAGACCTGCTATTTCAGCAGACTATGTGGTATATCTCCAAGAATCTGAATTTGACATTGGGACAAGTGAAGATCCACTAACATTTTCACAAGCTATAGAGAGATGTAATTCTAGTAAATGGATCGATGCCATGAAAGAAGAGTTGAAATCCATGGATCAAAATCAAGTTTGGGATCTCGTTGAGTTGCCTAAAGGGTGTAAAAGAGTCGGGTGTAAATGGGTCTTTAAGACCAAACGCGACTCTAAAGGCAACGTCGAACGACATAAGGCCAGACTTGTTGCTAAGGGTTTCACCCAAAAAGAAGGCATTGATTACAAAGAGACCTTTTCTCCAGCATCTAAAAATGACTCTTTCAGAATCATTATGGCATTGGTGGCTCATTTTGATTTAGAGTTACACCAGATGGATGTGAAAACAGCTTTTCTAAATGGAAGTTTGGATGAAGTGGTCTACATAGAGCAGCCAGAGGGCTACTCAGAAAAGGGCAAAGATCACCTAGTATGTAGGCTTAAGAAATCAATATACGGGCTTAAGCAAGCTTCCCGACAATGGTACTTAAAGTTCAATGATACCATTACTGCCTTTGGATTTAAAGAAAACATCGTTGATCGATGTATATACCTAAAGGTCAGTGGGAGCAAGTTTATATTTTTGATCCTGTATGTTGATGATATCTTGTTGGCTAGTAGTGATCTTGGCTTACTTTATGAAACCAAGGGTTTTCTATCTAAGAACTTTGAAATGAAAGATATGAGTGAGGCATCCTTTGTGATCGGAATTGAAATCCTCCAGGATCGAAAACAAGGACTATTGAGATTGTCTCAGAAAAATTACATAGAAAGAGTTCTTGAGAGATTTGGCATGAAAAGTTGTTCATCACTTGATACTCCGATATCAAAAGGTGATAAGTTTAGCCTATCACAATGTCCTAAAACTGAGTGGGATCGTAAAGAGATGGCAAAAATCCCCTATGCTTCGGTTGTGGGAAGCTTGATATATGCACAGATTTGCACGAGGCCAGACATTAGTTTTGCAGTTGGCATGCTTAGGCATTACCAGAGTAACCCAGGGATGTCTCATTGGAAAGCAGCAAAGAGGGTATTGCGATATCTGCAAGGAACTAAGGATTACCAGCTTACCTTTAGGAGAACTGACAACTTAGAGGTAACTGGATACTCAGACTCTGATTTTGCCGGTTGTTCTGATAGTAGGAAATCTACTTCTGGATATGTTTTCCTACTAGCCGGTGGAGCGATCTCATGGAAAAGTATGAAGCAAACTATCACTGCTTCATCAACAATGGAGGCTGAGTTTGTGGCATGCTTTGAGGCCACAGTGCATGGTTTATGACTGAGGAACTTTATCTCAGGGCTTGGAGTTGTTGACTCTATAGAAAGGCCGCTGAGAATTTATTGTGATTATTCCTCTGCAGTTTTTTTTTTCCAAAAATGATAGGTATTCTAAAGGTGCTAAACACATGGAGCTCAAATACCTAAGTGTCAAGGAGGAAGTACAGAAACAGACAGTGTCCATAGAACATATTAGTACTACGCTTATGATAGCAGACCCATTAACAAAGGGTCTAGTAGCGAAGCAGTTTAAAGAACATGTTGACAGAATGGGTCTTATGATGTAAACATGTTATTGAGCTCGTAGATGTTTTATTTTATTTTGGACACTTAATGATATCTATTATGGTTGTTTTGTTTCTGTTTTTCTTGTCTTTCCATTTCTTTGTACATTGAATGGTTTGGAAGAATGATGACAAGATAATGTCTGCAACATACATGAATTGGAACCCAAGGCATTACGATATTAGCCTTAATTATCCCAATTAAAGATCATGGAAAATTAGTTGCTGGTGTTGTGGTACATGGAAGGGAATTTGTTGATTATATAACAAAGGACCGCCATGACTCGCATCAGTAGTTGATTTAACATTGATATTATAGAACTCATGTAACATACTTTGAGCTATGAAAGTTTCAGGAAATGAATTTGCGCAGTATGGTTAATTTACTGTAATAAACCCATGAACGGAAAATATTATTTTATGGACGTATGGGCCAAGTGGGAGAATGTAAGAGTTTTATTTAAACTCTATGTCCCACACACCCATCTTAATAGAATTTGAAATAGCTCAAATCTATCAGATTAAAGATGAGTGATAATGAGATAAGAAAAATATTAAGAGATAAGATTAAAAATCTATCTCTAATTATAGTCAAATACAAACTCTTAGATTTCTTGATGGTCAGAAATCTATAAATAGCACTGAGGGATTAAAGGGTTCTCACCTACAACATTAGAATGCCTTTTGTCATCGTGAGACACTTGTAAGGCGAAATTGTTAGGGTGATCCTTCTCTCATAGCCAGATATAATTCTTTATCAAACTAATAGAGAAAGGTACGCATTTATTTATTATTGTTTATTATTGTAGATCATATGAAATCGAAGATCCGTTTATTAATGTTCATGTTAAAAATGTTTAACATCTTTTTCCCAATCTTACAGGTCATGCAGAGTATCAAGGTTCTCAGAAATCTAAAGATGTAAATTTTCCCTATCTCCATTTAATGAGTATTGGAAGCCCCTTGGAACTGTTACTTCATCATGCTTGAGAGATGGCTCCACAAAATATTTTGATTTTGCTGTTATTGGCAGTGGAATTGCTGGCCTTCGCTATGCTCTTGAAGTTGCAAAACATGGATCTGTCGCTGTGAGTACCAAGGCTGAGCCTCATGAGTGCAACACTAATTATGCTCAAGGGGGTGTTAGTGCCGTGCTTTGCCCTTCAGATTCCGTGGAGAGTCACATGCATGACACGATTGTAGCAGGGGCTTATCTATGTGACGAAGAGACTGTCAGAGTTAGTCAAATCTACTAATTTGAGACCACATCATTCATTTATGATGAGTGTTAATCACCACTGCCTCTTGCAGAAAGGTCGAGCCTTTTCTCTAAGCTTGGTTATGTCATCCAGGTTGCCTGTACAGAAGGACCTGATAGAGTCAAGAGAATTGATTGCAATGGGTGCCTCATTTGATCATGGGGAAGATGGAAACTTGCATCTAGCAAGAGAAGGGGGGCACTCTCATCACCGAATCGTTCATGCTGCTGATATGACTGGAAGGGAGATTGAGCGGGCTCTATTAAAAGCAATTGTCGATGATGCAAATATTTGTGTGTTCCAACACCATTTTGCAATAGATTTGCTAACTTGTCAGGTCACTTTTCAACAATTTATTTGGACAAATTTTGTTTTACGTTGTGCTTTATGCTCTCCTATATGCTACCCTTTTGGAAAATGATTTTAGGAAAGCAAATATAAGCGTCTCTTAGATGTGGGATTAAGACACTGTTTCAGTGTTGAACATTCTGTGTCGCCTTCTTATTTCATTACAAATTGAGTAAGACTACGCATCCGCAACTGTACAGCTGCACACTCTGCACACCATACGTGACGTCATTTTTAATTTTTTTTTTTTTAAATTCCAAACGTGCGTTTTAGAAATGTAAAAACCTCATATTTCGGTTGGCTGAAATGAAATAGAAAATTTTGAATTCCTCCCGCGAAACCCCTCCTCCCTCGGCCCGGCGTCACCTTCCTCCGCCCAGCGCCACCGGCGACGCCGTCTCTCTCCCCAGCGACACCGAGCGACGCTAATTCATACAAGAAAGAGGCGCCACTGCCTGGAAATCATTGAACGGAGCAAACAGTTGGAGTGCAAAGACCCCCGTCCCTCGCCGCCGTCGTTGATCATACGGAGGTAAAACATTTTCAGACCAATGAACTTCCATATGGTTACATTCATTTTGTGTACTGGGAGAGGTGAGTTTTGGGTTTTGTCAGATGGATATTTTGGATTAGGGCATAGAAAAAAAAATCAGTTTTTGCACCTCTGGTTTTGACCTTTGTTTTCAATTATTTGGTTTCACATTTTTCCCAGGTGAAGTTTGTGACAATGATCGAACTGAACTTCATGGACGAGATAGACGGCAGCTTCTTCAACCACATCGAGGACCTTGTAGATTTCCCGGTCGAGGACATCGACATCGACGCAGAGACCGGGCTGGGCAGCGCAGACGGAAAATATTTCCCCAGCCTTTGGCAGACCGAGTCAGGGTCATTGCCTGGCTCCGACGCTGTCTTCTCCGCCAACAGTGCCTAGGACCTATCCGCCGAACTCTCCGTTCCGGTGAGTATCTCGGGCTCGTGCACACACATACGACAGCATTTTGGAGGAGCTCTGTGGCTCACGGTGAGGAGAAAAATCCTCTGTTTCAGAGAGCAAAAACAGAGCACTCCCTCCAGTGGTTTTCCGAGGCTGGCACGGTGGTTCGCTTGGTCTTTTGCGGCGTGCTTGGCTACCGTTGATGGTGACCAGATGCGGTGCTATGGTTGCACTTGCTGAACTTCATATATGGCGGCCCAAAGCCACAACTTGCTGCTTTGCTGTGATCCCGAAAGAAAGGTGGCGTGCAGTGGGTCTTTGGGCCTCGATGAGTGGGGGTTGCTATTTCCGGCAAAACCCCTCTTCCGTCGCACTGAAATAAACCACTCAGCGTTAAAGTATGATTTTTGAGAAGCTGTTCTTACTCTCTCTTCAAAAAAAATTTTCGAGTTTTAGAAATCTACAAATATAAGAAAAAAATAACACCAAACCAACTGGGCTGAGAGTGGGACGAAACGATGAGAGCGCATGAAACGGTGAGGCTCGAGATCTGTTGGCGATAAGGAGCAAACGGGTTGGGGGAGGCTCAAGCTTTGTCCAGCGATTTCAAAACAGGTTAGCGAAATGAAAATGACAGGAACGTGCAGCTGGGCAGCTAGGGACTATTTCGTCATTTGCAATGTGACACGTAAGGTGTGTTTCGGGGGTTCTCAAACAGAGGCTGCTCCCAATATTTATTCTTACAAATTATCCGTATAATTGGTGACGTGGAATATGTCCTTAACAGAATCATTCTATTGGGATCCATAGACGAACTTTGATTGGTTTAAAAACGTATTCTGTAACATAACACAAAAAGATGCATGTCTCTCGTATAGTGAGCCCATTAGTAATAAAATTAGGCCAAGCCTAGTCTTATCTGTTCTTATACGGAATGTTAAGAGTAGGCTTGTGGAGTGAACACTCACAAGCCTACTCTAAGTATGCTTCTCCGGAAAGAAACTTCTAATTTTATAAAATCCATATTTTAAGGTCTATTTAATTATACAGATGAGATAAAATGATATGAGATATTTTAAATAATAATAAATAAAAAATTATTATTATATAATTTTATAATATTAATTTTATATTAAAATTTGAAAAAATAAAATTATTTATTATATTTTATATGAAAAATTAAAAAAATTATAATAATAAGTTGAGATGAGATGAGTTTTTTAATTTTATATAACCAATCCGGACCCTAGAGTTTCATATTGTAAGAAAATCCAATCAGGTTTTGTTAATGTAAAATTCAAAAGAGGCTCGTGCAACAAGTCATAAGATTTTAATACGAGAGAAATAAACTTATAACAATAATAAAATAAAAACATTGTTATTTCTAATTATTTAATACCAATAGAAAAGAATAATAAAAAGATAATAAATAATATATTTTTATTCAATATTTTCATAATTTTGTGACGGTGATAAATTTATAAATTAGAATAATTTAATATATAAAACTTACTATCCCTACAAATAAATTTAATAAAAATAATTTAATGCATGAATTTATTTCTACGAAATATTCTCATCACTAAAGAATTTATCAAGATATCCTAAAATTCGGTTAAAAGCACTTTGAATCCGAAAAGTTGAAACAGTCGCGAAGCTCGGGAGAGATGTGGTGGAGAGACTTTATAGCTTTCGGTTCCCGCAACTTTCTTCTTCTTCAGACTTCACTCTTTTTCCATTTCGACTTTCAGGGTCGATTAGGAAACCCTAGCCATTTTCACTGTCATAGAATTTGAAAGAGAGAGAGATGGGGAACTGGGTGCACAAAGAGCCACCACCGCCAATGGTGCTGGTCCCACCTCTCTTCGATTTTCCTCCTCTTGCTGCCCGTACCAGGTTAATCCTAACTCACTCCGATTACCAGTCACAATCATAAAAGGATGTAGCAGTTTTTATTTACGCTTTTCTTTTCTAGTTTATTAATTTGGCCAGTTCAATTCCGCGCGTAAAGTTTAAGCTGACAAAAATTTTTCTGAATTTGATCTCATCTTATTCCAAAAAATAATTCAAATATAAATTTTCAAATTAATCATTAAACTTTTTCAAACTTTTAAATAAAAAATAAAATATTATTCTAATTTTTTCAAATTGTTAATAAAAATAATATTTTTCACTTTTTTTCTTCATTTTATAAAATCTAAAAAATAATCAATTCAATCTCTCTTGTTACTATTCACAAACTCTCTTATCACTATTCAAAAATTTTCATCTCATCTTAATCGCTAAACCTCCCCTCTTAATTTTTATAACGTCTGCATCATTTCATTGAAGGTGCAAGAATTTGAACTTTGAAGGACTGAACTGCATGGAATTCTTGGTCATGTTAATGTTAAAAATCCCTTTGAACGATTTGCTTGGCCAAACGGATTGTTGCTCTGCTTAACAGATATGCCTATATACATATGTCTACAGGATTACCTATATAAATAGATAATCCTGGTAATGGTTTTAGAATTTGCAATAGATTTAAATGACACATCTGTGACGCGATGCAGGATGTTGGAGTCATCGTATAACTTGTTGTTTGGGAAGCTTGCATTGAAATGCCTGTTTGAGGACTATTTTGAAGAAGCAAGGCATTTTAGTACAAGAATCATGCTAAAGCCAATTGATGACCCTCACGTGGATTTGATTGCTACAGTATCCATTAATTTTTTTTCCCCATTTTACCAATTTATGTCGTTCTAGTACAAGACAGATAATTTTAATATATTTTTTTAGTTTTGTTTATTTTATTTTGGATGCTTTTGTTGAAATATGAAGTTTGAAAATCAGAACAAGCAGAAATATTCTCTTAACCATTGATCTATTTAGGTTTCATGTCCAGTCGATTATAAGCCCGAGGAGAAGATTGTAGGAAATGCCCTGTTTCGATGGCAAAGGTATAGTAAAATGATTTCTTGTTCATCACGTCTTATCTGTTTGTTGTACATTCTATTCAAATTATGTTATTGAACAATGCTGTTATAATTTGTTCCATAAGCAGTGATCTTGATGATTCTCATACATTCATGGATCTTTTTGTGTCAAACTCTGATCGGTAAGGAGCATTTATCCGAAGTACATATTTTCGTCTTTAAAAGAGGTTACACCTCACCCCCAATCAGTTTTTCCATTATTTATGCCTTTATTTTTTAAACACTGCTGTGCATGCCTTCACTTCAGGATTTTACAAATGAGGTCGAGCGCTTACTACCCTAAATATGGATTGGGAGCATTTGGCATCTTTCCGTTGCTACTGAAGAAAAGGTGGGTTCCTATCAGCAAAACCGTATATATGGTTTCCCCAGTTAGTTGGCACACAAAAGATCAGATGCACTTCATTGACAAAACTACTAATCCTGCAGAGTATCCTCTGAAGATTATGGTGTTTTAGGATTGAGATACGGCTCGGGAAATTTATCATTTGGAGCCACATTTATGCCTTTATCTTGTAAGTGACCTCAAATTTAGGACGGTAAATTTTCATTTTCTGCATATATAATTTATGAGGCATGGTTCCTTAGAATATATTTTATTGTAAACACACACTTAGGTTTCGTTTGGTTACACAGATGAAATGAGATGAGATGAAATTTAAAAGTTGAATAAAATATTGTTAGAATGTAATTTTTTAATATAATTTTATTTTGGAATTTGAAAATTTTAAATTGTTTATTATATTTTGTTTGGGAATCTAGAAAAGTTGTAATGATTAGATAAGATGAGATGAGATAGTTTGTGAAAACAAACCAGGCATCTTATGGATTTCTGCTCAAACTCTTGGCATAACATTTTTCTGTAGTTTTTATTTCTTGTTTAATCTAAGCGATTAAATTTTAGTCAATTGTTGTTAACCATAAACTATATTTGGAACTGTTGATTCAAAGAACTTATGAAGAGGGTTCGATACAATGGATAAGGCGTGACCCCCTGGCTGCTACAGAGGTTTGGAGGACCCTTTTATTCTTTTTTGCACGTCACTTTGCAACAATTTTTTTTTTTTTTTTTAATTTTTATTGGTGTAAGTATGGTTGGGACTTTGTTTTTAGACACCCGAGACCAATAAAAAAATTTATAACAAAACGTTTTGACAGATCTTGAAAGAACACTTATAAAATAAAACATATCTTGAAAGAACCGGACTAAGTAAATAATTCTTCATCACTCCCCCCCCCCCCCCCCCCCTCTCTCTCTCTCTCCCTTTTCCTGCAATGGAATAGAAGAAAATAGAAACTGATATAACACTTGTGCATTTGAAAATTGAAATAAAAACTATTATCCTATTATCTTATCCATGTTTGCTTCATTTAGCTTTCTGCTTTGCAGCTTTTGAATTCTCTTTGATATGCTCACAACTGAGCATGTTGAATACGAGATGAAAACCTCTCTAAATGTACTTTACTCATCATGCTTTGCAGTGAAAGATGAATGCCCAAAAAGTGCTTGGTTGGTAAGCAAGATGGGAAGACTAACTGCTGGGGTACAATATGAGCCAGAGTGTAAGCTTTACTGAATTAAATCACTTTTGGAAAATCTCAATTTCAGTACATTAAACTTTTTATACTAAATCAATAGTTAGGTTTGAGAGGTTTTTTCTTGATAAGCTATCAAAGGAATGTTTTTCACCCGTGAGAATGCTCTGCATAAATGTGTCATTTGACCTATACGTTGAAGATGATTGTTCTGTAGAGTTCATTAGGGATTTTCGAAATTCCTGCTAGCATTTGATGTTGCATGTGTGATATGAGCACTAGATCACGTGTAATTGGAATTGCAGCAAATCTTAACTGATTTATGTTGTTTATTGTTGTTGCTGATGTATTTTTTAGATGGAAGTAAAGATGGTGCAAAATATAAAAACCTAATGAATTGGAGTTGTGCAATTGGCTATGGAGTTGGATCAAGTAGCCCCTTGAGCCCATCTTTCAATTTTGGTCTGGAACTCACCAAAAGTTCTCAGGTTTCTTTAAGTTCCAATCATTTTTGTATTTGCCCCTGAAACTCTCTCTCCACTCTCTCTCTCTCTACTTATTAATTGTTTCATTAGTATTGCAACTAGGTTCAATACATTGGCTAGAAATTACAAAGATAAAGCATTCACAATGGATCTGTAACCCCTATTCAAGCTGCTCAATGGGAACCCTATTTCTTCAACTGCTGGGCCCATTCTATGTGTAATAATAAGTTATAGAACCTGGAGGAAACATGTACCATGCTATCCTATTGGTGGCTATAATAAAAATTTATCTTGATGTATCAATGACAGACTCTATTTATATATTCCACAATGGCACCTTTAATTATTCCGCACTGGAATTACTGCTGCATGAACCTCCTGCGTTGTGCATTTTCAACTCAGTTTCCTTGACGCCTCTCAAACTACATGCTGTGAAGTGCATCTATACGCTATTTCATTTCAAAGATGTGACTTGTAAATTTGTTTCGCATAATTCTTAATTAATTTTGGATATTGATACAACCTGCAGTTCATTGCCTCATTCTATCAACACGTGATTGTCCAAAGACGGGTATGTTCTCCTGCGTTCTTGTTTTCCTTATCCTTTTCTGCACGGCCCTTTTGTTTCCTATGTTTAAATTGATAATCCCATGTTTGAATGTCTCATTGAAACATTTGATGTAAACTGCTGCTCATTGGATTGCCTACTATTGAGCTACATTGTGGTTGTTGTTTATGGTATGGTTGGTAGGTTAGTTTTCATTAAAGTTTGCTGTACAAGGATGCTCTTATAACCAATAACTGCTAGATATGGTTGGTAGCTTGGTGATGCCTGATCGATGCTGTCAACTTTACCAGGCTTACTTACTAAAAAAAAAAAAAACCTTTACCAGGCTCAAACCTGAGTGGAACAGTAATTGCTTCATGTCTCCTATAATTCAGAACAGTGAATTTTTGATCGAAAAGGATTTGAATAGTTGATTGAGCCCTTTGCATGCATGCTGGAAATGGAATAAGATGCTTATTATCTTGAGGAAGTGCTGAAATTGTGTGAATCATATATGGGAACCTTAGTTTTACCATGGAACCTAACCCAACACCATATACTTAAAAATACGAATACAAAGAACTGAGATTATTTTTTTTTCCGCTTGCTATTTTCTTATTCAAAGTTTTAGTTATTTATTATTTTTTGACAAAATCCAACTGTTTCAACTAAACAGGTCAAGAACCCCCTTGAAGAAGATGAAATAGTTGGAATTACAAATTATATTGACTTTGGCTTTGAGTTACAGACAAGGTATTCAGAATAATAGGACTGATTATAATCGGTGTGATGATATCTGATTTTATCGTTATTTTTTTCTTAAGGATTGATGATGCCAAGATATCAAACAATATCCCTGAGTCCACTTTGCAAGTAGCTGCATCTTGGCAAGCCAATAAAAACTTATTGCTGAAGGTAGCATTTCTGATGCCATCTCGTATTCTCGTGCTTTATAACTATGGATTCTATCTGGTTTGAAAAATATCAAATTCATCTTTGCAGGGAAAGGTGGGACCTTTGAGCTCAACAGTATCATTGGCATTCAAGTCATGGTGGAAACCTTCTTTCACTTTCAACATTTCAGGTGCCTATAGTCGATTGATTGTCATGGATTGATACATTTTTTTACAGCTAAAATCAAAAGGGGGAAATATGGAAATTCTCCTAACTACATGCAATTTGTAATGTCCCTTCCCAAACTATCAATTTTGACAATGTATCCCTAGGCTACCAATAAGTTACAGTCTACCCCTTCCATAAAAAAGGGACACAAATCCCCTAGATAGAAATTGAAAAATTCAAAAAAAAAAAAAAACATATATATATAAAACTAAAAATCATTAAAAATAAAATCTTAGAACGTCCACCCAAGTACCAGACCCTGGGCGTTAGGCCCAAGTGTGGCCAGGCGGTTTCTTTTTGAAAAACAATTTCTTAATTTTTATGCAGAGTATTTGTGTCATCTTTTTTTTTTTTTTTTTAAATATATATATATATATATATAAGAGGGGTGGGCGGCTCAAAACCAGTTTTCCAAATCCATTGGCTTATTTGTATAATCATTTAACTCTTGGTTTTACTTTTATTTTTACGTGCTTCTAGCTTGCAGTAGAATTAAGTCTTAGCACTTGTCAAATTGAAAAAAAAAAAAAAAAGGATTAGGCGTGGGTGATGGGATCCTATAACTAACTGTGTCAAACCCATTATCCTGCAGCTACTAGGGATCGCATTGTTGGAAAGACGGCCTATGGATTTGGGATCCGTGTTGAGAATATTAGAGAAGCCAGGTTTGATTATTTTGTTTGCTTTTTACTTCCTTGATCAATTAATGTTATTGCACGAGCTTGTGATCACTGGCTTATGTTTGTGATCATGGATTGTATTTCAGTTTTTGGGAAAGTGTATCTATCTATCTGTCAGTAACGATGTATCATTTACATTGTTTGGCAGTTATCAAAGAGCCGATCCAAATTTCGTAATGCTTACACCAAGCAAGGAGCACCTTGCAGAGGGTATCGTTTGGAAAAGTGGGAAGCGACCTATGCTCCAATCAGACGTTAATGCGGGAAATTTTGATGGCTTGCCACGGGAATTGAGGCCTTTTGAGAAAATTTTGTAATTGCTTTCTTTGAAGTTTTTAGGGAATTGTATAAGCGGATGGATGGTCGAAGCGGTTTCCTATAAATTATAGGCCTTGGATTCATCGATGTTGGTGAAAATGAAGAATTGGGGTAGGCAGTTATACGATTAGATTATGAATAATATTATATATAATTACTTTTGTATATTCTCTATGCATTCTACTAATATGATTGACTGTATTATTTTTTTTTAATACACAATCAATCATATCAGTAGAGTGGACAAAAAAATATGTAAAAATGACCACACATAAATTTTTTATTAGATTATCTATGGGGAGGGAGGGAGGGAGGCCACTCTCCATTCCGAGGCCCCCATTTTTTTGTCCCCAAATTACTACCATGGTTTGGGCACCATATCTATTTTTCATCCAAAACTAAATAAACTTTTAAAAAAAATTAGAAAAAATATTTGTTGGAGGAAATGAGAAAAAAGGTCTAGAGTTAAGAAATAAGAAAATTTCTATTAATCATCTCCAAACACTATATATATATTTTTTTATTATTTTTTTTTCTTACCAAATGTGTGGTAGAGATAATGAGTAGAAAAATTTAATTAGTTTAAAAGAAATAAAATAAAAAAATAAAAATAAGTAAGAAATGTGACGTGTGGAGATGGTAAGTAAAAAATTTAAGAAATAATTATCGATAAATGAATGCAGGAGGACTAATAAAGATCAAACTAAAGACAGACCTATCCTGGACGTCTAAATAAGAAAGTAAGAGTTTTATGAATTGATAAATGATAATTGAAGTCTTCTTGAAAGTATGTATTGGGGCTTTGTGGGTAAACTCTTCTCGGGTCTAAAGTTTAAATTTTATTGGGTGAAATAAATTTTTATAGACCATTAGATTGAGAGTTTTTATTGAATCACATCAGGTGTATTTGTAAGAAACTTTTTGTTAAAGGGCTATACACTCTTGAGATTAGTATAGACGTTGTTCCTGGTTATCCGGTCTTAATTAAAAAAAAAAGTATATATTTTTTTGAAAAATAGGTAAATCTAAAATTTATATAAAAAAGTACTTTTTAATAATAAATTTTATTTTTTTTTAAAATGGGTTAGAGAAATTTGAATATTCTAAAAATGTATCTGACATTATATTTTTTGCAAACTTTTATCGAAAAAATGGAAAGAAAACGGTTGCCCAGATAAGGAATCAGCCCAAATAAATTTTGTTGAGTTGGAAAGTAGAAAATAAATATTAAAGCGAACACAAATTATATGCCAATGACGATCACACAAACGTGTACGATACAGGCAGGCTCAGAGTCAGGACTCAAAAAGAGTCGAGACTCCATCCTCTCACCGCGGCTGTCCATTAAACGACAACGTAGCTGGACATGGCTGCTTATGCTTCGCTCCTTTCCTCTTTCCACTCTTCTTGTCCACCCTTTTCCTCTCCACTTTCTCGCTCCCCATCCAGAAGATTAGTTTCCTTTCCCTCCGAGACCCTCTCTTCCACTCCCCCTATCCTCTCCTTCCTCCACCACCGACGCCGCAATTACTTTTTTATCCAAAACAGTAACAATAGCAGTGGCAGTTACGCCGCCACCAAACCATCATGCCTCCCCAAGCTCGCACTTTCCAAACTCCCCTTCTCCTCGGCTCTAGATTCACTCCTAGTTCTCTGTGCTTCGCTGGCCTTGTCTTTCTCTCTCTTTCTAGCCGATGTCGATTCCGCTTCGGCATTCGTGGTCAGCACGCCTAGAAAATTGCAGTCCGATGAGCTCGCTACGGTTCGCCTTTTCCAGGAGAATACGCCCTCCGTGGTTTACATCACCAATCTCGCTGTCAGGTATTCTATCTTGCTCCTAAAATTTGTGTCGAAGTTCGGGTTATTGATTCTGCTTCCTTGGCACTGTATACTCTGGGGTGTGTTTGTTTGATCGGTGTGGGACTTTGGTGGTGTGACTTTTAGGCAGGACGCCTTTACGTTGGACGTGTTGGAGGTGCCGCAAGGCTCGGGGTCAGGCTTCGTGTGGGATACAAACGGTCACGTTGTCACCAATTATCATGTGATTCGTGGCGCTTCTGATCTCAAGTTAGATTTGCTTCAGTTCATTCGATGTTTAAGCTTTTTTTGTGCTTAATTTGTTTTTGCTTGTATGTTTATGCTTTGGATTGACAAAGTGTTCTGCTTTAGAATTGACAAAGTGTTATATGAATACTTTTAGAACTGTTCGGTTCATATAAGAAACTGTTGTGTTTCTCGAGGTCGATCTAGGCTAAAGACGGTAAAGGATACAAAAAGAAGGTTCTTTTGTGGGCTTGGAAACATCTCAATCTGGGTTTGCATCAAGAAACTGTATATTGCCTAGAGTTTGAATTCCGTTATGTTTTCCGGAGTTGTACCTGTATGATGGCCCATCAAAGCGAACAAAGTTGCACAGGGAAGAAGTTGCATGGATAAACTTTGTTTTAGATGTTAGATCACGCATTCACAGACAGCTAACGTAATCCTTCCAGGCTATGGGATGGATTGTGTACTCATACCGTTGCTTATAAATTGGCATCTCTTAAAATAAGGGATGGTTATGTTAAATTTGGGGCCTGTATCTGAATCCCTTTAGTCAGCCTTGCAAACTTTCTCAAAATTTTCTTATGGAGATCATGGAACAATTTGCATTTAAGACTGGTTGGCATCTTCAATTGATGGTGGTTTTACTTGTCCTAGATTGATACCTTCTTCTTTGTACATTTAGTTCTTTGCTTGCTATTGAGCACGTGATCCTTTGTGGTTAGAATTGTGGACTATAATAGATGTGTGATGGTAGATCTTGTATTAAGAAATTTCGAAGTGTCATATGAGTTTGACACATTAAAGCTCCATACCGTTCACATTTAAAATGGTGGTAATTATGTACAGGGTGACTCTCGCTGACCAAACAGCTTATGACGCAAAAGTTGTTGGGTTTGACCAAGATAAGGATGTTGCTGTCTTGCGTGTTGATGCGCCTAAAGACAAACTGAGACCTATACCTATTGGGATCTCTGCGGACCTACTGGTTGGTCAAAAGGTCTATGCTATTGGAAACCCTGTGAGTTTTTCTTTTTACTCTGTTGCAAAACAGGTGCTTTGGGCTTTTATATCACTACAGCTTAAAAGATTATTGTTTTCCAGTATTTGAAGGATTACATACAATAATTCATTTTCAACGAGCTAGGGAATACTTAAATTCCCACGTACTTGGGCCATGCCTATTTCTCATCAATAAAAATTTTATTTACTGATAAGGAAATCATATTCAGAATAGCATGAATTATTTCTTTTGCTATTTTCATTCCATTTGTGTGAATATCAGGCATGGGATAATTTTTGTTTGCTTTTCATCTCACCTGTCCAAAAAAGGTGCATAGAAATCCGTCTTTGGCATATCAGAATTAGAGCCTAGCTTTCGATTGGTTGGTGGCTTGAGTTTGTTACCTGGGGGCTGTAGTTTTCTTCAACAGAAGAACATTTAATAAAGACTTTGATTATCATTTAGTATGAAGGTTACTAGTTCCAGTTCATTATATGTCCAAACAATTGAATCATCTGTTTTAATGGTCCTTTTTTTTGCAGTTTGGACTTGACCATACTCTTACAACTGGTGTTATCAGGTAGAAAGCCCATTGGAGTTCGTTTTTTCATTCTATTGTACGTGATAAACAATATTGAGTTTTTTCTCTGAAATGTCCTATTTTTTTTAATCTCATGTATCATTTGTATGTAATCAAAGTTACCTTGATGCTGGTGGAATTGGCTATGATACTTTGGCTGTTTCACATTTTGTGAAGCCTCGTAGAGAAAAATATATTACAAATGTTCATTTCTAAATATCTGCAGTCTAATGGAGAGAGAAAGATGCACATGAACAATTTCAAGCGTGTCTGTGGCTCTCTGTTTAACATATTAGAAACCAATGAATAAGCCAATAGCCCTCATATTGGTCCTGTATTGATATTACATGCCGATGTCCCCTCATGTAGACGTTTCTTCTCATGTTACTTGTAAATTAAGCATGACATATATATAAAAATACATGTTTTCTAATGTATTCTTTATGCTCTCTTTATAGTGGGCTTCGTAGAGAAATCAGTTCTGCTGCCACTGGCCGACCCATTCAGGATGTTATCCAGACAGATGCTGCCATTAATCCTGGTAATAGTGGAGGGCCTCTATTAGATAGTTCTGGAAACCTTATTGGGATAAATACAGCTATATACTCTCCATCTGGTGCGTCCTCTGGAGTTGGATTTTCAATTCCCGTTGACACTGTGAGTTTTTATTTTGACTTTGTTTTTGTTTTTATTTTTGTTATTTATGAGAGAAACTAGGTATAGGCATCATGTAAGATCTAATTGAGACTCATAAGCTCCTTGTTTTAATGTTGTAGACTAAGTCACTAGTGTGATTTTTACATATCCAGGTAGGTGGCATTGTTGACCAGCTGGTGAGATTTGGAAAGGTCACAAGACCAATTTTAGGGATTAAGTTTGCACCTGATCAATCTGTGGAGCAGTTGGGATTAAGTGGGGTGCTTGTTTTAGATGCTCCCATGAATGGTCCAGCTGGTAAAGCGGTGGGTTTTATATCTTTAAGCTTTATCTTACTTTGAAATGCGGAATGCTCATTTTTCTTTAGAAGTTGCTTGTGTTATTGAAATATGTTTGTTGGTTGTTAGGTGAAATGCTATGCTTATTTCTTGTTATACCGACCTAAACTTCTTAAGGTTGAAGGTGGTGTTCATCCATTTAATCAGAGTTGATCGATCTTGCAGGGCCTGCAACCAACTAAACGTGATCCCTATGGTAGACTCATTTTGGGTGACATCATTACATCTGTGAATGGTAAAAAGGTCACCAATGGCAGTGATTTGTACAGAATTCTTGACCAGTGTAAAGTGGGTGATGCGGTATGGCGTTTTCATTTTAATGTTCTTATGCTCTCTCTCTCTCTCTGGGTGGTGGGTGGGAGGGATGGTGTGAGGGAGAGACATTTTTCCTGAATGAAAATCATTTACTCTGATGACAATGTGTCATAGAATTTAGAACCTAATATGTTAATTGCAAGTAGCGAGTGGAAAGCATCATGTATTCACATCAATGTCCATGTATCTTAAAGTACAGCTGAGTTGTGGTAGCCTCCCACCCCCTAGGGATATTATATCAAGAGCGGGATGAATAATTCCATATCATCATGGCTGAGTAATGCATATGAGATAAAGTTATACAAATGAAATGAGATGAAATGGGATAAAAGTGAAAAGTTAAATAAAATATTGTTAAAATATTATTTTTTAATATTATTTTTGTTTTGGCATTGAAAAAGTTGAATTGTTTATTATATTTTGTGTGTGAGAGTTTGGAAAAGTTGTAATGATTATATGATTCTCATCTCATCTTGGTAACCAAACTAGGCCTTAATAGAATTGCTTGAAGACATTTAAGGATGTTTAGTTAGAAAACTCTGGATCTGAAGCCGATTTGATGATTAGTTTTTAAAAATGCATATTTTAATTATTTTGGCATTCAGGTGACTGTGGAGGTATTGCGTGGTGATCACAAGGAGAAGATTCCTGTAATACTTGAGCCAAAGCCTGATGAGTCATGATATACCTAGTCGTCTGGCATGTATAATTTTAGGTACATATATATTGTTTTTGTGCATTAATTGGATCGTGCCAAGGGGTACTGATGTACGTATGTATTTCAACTGCTGTACGACATCTGGTAGTAAAGTTTTCTTATTGCTGAGGGTAAAACTGTGCACAGTAATCTCTTTAGTGGGTATCAATGGAAAGCTAAGGGAAAGAGCTAAAAGTGGTTGTAGTAAGAGCCACACCTATCTGGTCCTGCACTGACTGAACTGCCCAATCTTATGAGTGCTGCAAGCAGTAACCCACCTTGATTAGGCTTGAGTTGTTCCCAATATATTAGTTTCTGTAGGGCAGTAATTTTGGCCCCTGTAGTCAGCGAAGTTGTGAAGTCTTCTCAAATGAAGAACGGCCATTGATTATACCAAAGAAAGAAATGCATGAATATATAAGACCCAATCTCCGATAGGTGCACGCACGAAATAAAAGCAATTGGAAAGCAGGGTTTGAGGAGCTTGGAGGCAACAAAGGAACGAATTTCAGGATAATTCTGAATTTTAGTCATGCGTCGTGATAACCCAGTAACTTCAAATTTGGTGTAATGGAAAACTAAATCCACTTTTGAGAAGTTGATCTTTGCTAACCCAAAATTTTGCAGTCCCTTTTAAGGCTCTCTTTTGTTGTATGTAGGTTGCAAAATTTCTACAAGAGATTACACCCAAATGAGGATTTGAAATTGAAGATGAGATCGGGCTGGAGGAACTAATCAATGCAGGTATCCTTTTGTCATTACCGATTGTTATGAAGTTTGAATAATGGATGTGTTAATGTCTTGTCAAGATGTGGGCCAACTCTGCATTGAAATTTATCCAAAGTCAGCATTGTTTGCCATTCTTTTTCATAATTTTATTGGGGATGGAGAACCACTTCAATTTCTACAATCATCCCAACACAGTTGAAACGTAACGGTATGAAAGTTTAAACTGGAAATGAGCCGGAGGTCCGGTTTTGGATTAGTTTGGTCTGGGACTGGTTCATGATTCTACAAACCGGATAGAATTGGTCCAGTTTCGGTTCCAGTTCTAAGATTTTCGGGACCGGACCGGTTCGTGTTTATATATATAATTAATTTTTAATATTAATAAATATTATATATAAAATAATTATATATTATACTTTATAACATAAAATTATAATATTAAACATAAACATTTGTTTGGTCATATTCTATTAATATAAAATATATATTAATTACATTTTAGGCCTAATAAATTTTCAACTTATTCATTTGAATCATTTTGATAAATACATAATACAGTAGTAATAATAATATATACTGGTATGGTAATTACATTTCGTTTTAATTAATTGGTATACATTAGTATACTAATGTATATTAATACAAATATTATATTAAATCACTATTACTTATTAATATCAAATCACTTTTATATAGTAATACTATTACTATATTTTTTTTATAAGTATTAATACTAATACTATATTAAATAACTATAATTAATTATAATAATATAGTTATACTAAAACCAAAAAGCCGGACTGAACCGGTAAAACCGGAAGTACCGGTTTAGAAAGGTAATCGGTTCTTAAAAATGTAAAACCGGTGTAACCGGTTTGATTTAAAAAATTATACAAAACTGGACCGAATCAGACCGGCGACACCCTTGTGCAGGCGGACAGCATTGCAACTAAAAAACGAAAAATAATAAAGGAAGAGGGGAAGGGGAAACAATGGAGTTGTTGCCGCTATGAAGATGGTTTTGATAGGCAATCCAATGAGATCAAGATTACCATTAGAGAACGCTGCTACAATAAGATGTCTTGAGATTCAATGCAGTGAAACAGGCGTTTGGCTTAATAGGATTGAAAAGATTAAAGTTTACACACACTCAACCTTGGGTGCAGAGATGGTGTGAATGAAATCACGAGTAAAACAAGATAGGATAAAAGCAGAGGATCTGTCATCAATGGTGGCCTGCGAAATCCACGCATTTAGGAAGGCGCATGTAGCTCACGTGATGCCGATAGTAAGAGACACTACGGGACCCATTTCATTATTTTCATATTTAACTTAGATCTGTCGATCCAATACAAAAACTCTTGCGGAATTATTCCTTTTTACTCATGATCAATAGTTGTCATTTTTATCAACTAGGAGCTAAACTTAAACCACACCCCCCCCCCCCCCCCCCCCCCCCCCCCCCCACCAAAAAGAATCGAAGTGTTCATTATTTTTTTCATGGAGCATTTTGATGAACATATCCCTATGTATTGTTTGTAATAATCGAATGAGGCCAGGCAGGATAGTTAAGATGCTAGGAATCTGTCAAAGGAAATTGGGAGGAAAATTGAAATTCAGTCTGAGGACACTCAAGTACTAAATAAAAGAGGCGTTGTTCTACATAACCCAGTTCAAGTTATTCTATAATATATATGCAGAAGAGCCTCATCTTTGCAGGAAGAATGGCCTCTAAAGCGTGTCCTAGAGCTTCCAATGCAGTATCGTGGCCACATCCTTTACCTAACAAGAAACAAAGAAGAAAAATGCAGTAATGAAGAAAAATTAAATTAAAAGGTGCTTATTTCTTTATTGCAGAAAAAGGGAACTAGTTTATCTGGTGCACTTCTAATTGAATGAGCACAGGTGTTTTTATTGAAACATAATTTTAACTCATCAAGCCAATTACAAGAGTACACATAGTAGGTAGAAAACCAAGCTATAGAGCTAGGGCATCAAGACGAGGTGACTCATAATGGTTGATGTTCATACGGATAGAGAGGGAGAAAGACCAAACTCTAGCCCCCACAGCTCAAAGCTTCCTTTAACAAAGTCATAATAGCCACCCTTCAATGCTAGTGTTTTCTTCACCAAACCATCCCTCACAAATGGGTAGGTTAGAAGGTTTCCAAGGGATACATTTACTGCCTCCTGCATCACAATATTGGAACATTCATGGAGATTAAGAATTCACATAACTGTAAATAGTCTGTATTGCAGTCTTTTCATGTAACTTTTTTGATCTTGTACTAACCTTTTCACAATGTCCACAGAGTTCTGGGAGAGGTGCATCCCCAAATTCTGCTTTCACCTTGGACTTGGCAGGCAAAGCGATTCTTACCCAATCTTCTATGAAGTCACTGCACATCCCACTCATAGTTAGTAATCAACATCTTTTGTTTTAATTTCTTGATATTAAAAGTTGTACTTTTTACCAGAAAACAAAGAAATATGTGATTAATGTGTAAGGACTGACTATTTCCTATGCTTGAGCCCTAAATTTTACTGACTTCAAATTACATGGACGACCCACTTAATTCCCCAATCCGAGTTTCAATGTCACATAGCAATCAAACTCAACCAGTCCAAATTAGACTAGAATAAGGAGCAGGATTACTCTGCCAAAATCCCGTTCCACATATCTGCTCTGTTTGTTTTGAGCAAATAGCATGTAAATTAGGTTTTGATACTGATGAGGATGAATAAAAGGCGAATATGGTGAATAAATAAAGCGAAGGCCTTACGTAGAGGGGGGTCCTTCGTCTGGAAAAGACAGAAGCCCCTTAATTCCTCCACAAGCACTGTGTCCAATCACCACAATGTTTTCCACCTGCGGATGATAAGCAAATGCACTGTTAAATCAAAAGGTAACAACTTTTTGTCTTTTTCTTTTTCCTTTTTGCCAGATTAATAGGTAACATACTCAATCGTTAGTGTACTGATCTTACTTCGGCGGTTGTTTTTTTTTTTCCCTCTCTTTTTGATGAATCTAAGGGTTGGGTTTCAATTATTCAACCAACCCCTTATGAACTTATATTTATTATCAATGAAGTTGAACTCAACTGACATTCCTCTCGAGAAAAAGTGCAGTCTTGGATACCTTGAGATGCAAAACCGCGTATTCAACGGCAGCCCCAACTCCTGAGTATCTAGTCTGTTGCAGCAGTAAAAACCGAACAACCCATTTATATAAGAATGTGTAAAAAAACTACCCAGTAAACGGGGGGAAAAAGTGGCTAAAAACAGAGAAAAGAATTACTGAAATAAACATCGACGAGACAATAAGCAATAAAGTGGAGACTCTTCTGGGACCTTATCAAATGGTGGAACCAAGTTGGCAACATTTCGGACCACAAAAGCCTCTCCTGGTTGGAAATGCAGCACATGTGATGGGCAGACCCGGGAGTCGGAGCATGCAAACACCATAAACTAAACAACCAAGAAAATTCATAATGATTACAAGTTCCCATGGAAGAAGAAAAGAGAAGAAATATACCAAAATCTAAACAAGAAAACAGCGATCTATAGCATACTGATAGAGAGTACCTTGGGGCTTTGGCCTTTAGCAAGTTCTCCATACAAATCCGGGTTCTTGCTGCGCGCAGAAGGTACCAAATCAGAAGATAAAGAAAAGCTTAAACAAGTTTGTCGTTTTGATAAAATTACAAGCAAACATGAGATTCTTAAGTATCTGTACGTATGTTTGTGTGTATGTGTACGGAGAGAGAGAGAGAGAGAGAGAGAACTCCTAACTGACTAGCTAGTTCACAATATTTAACGTTGGAAAATGTGAAATATTAGATGTAGATTCCCGCTTGATTACACAGATGATATGAAATGAGATAAGATGTTTTAAATAGTAATAAATAAAATATTGTTATAATATAATTTTTGAATATTAATTTTGTATTGGGATTTGAAAAAGTAAGATTGTTTATTATATTTTGTATTGAGATTTGAAAAAGATGTAATGATGAGTTGAGATGAGATGAGATAAGATTTTTAGTTTTGGTTAACCAAACAAAGACTTACTCGAATTTCTCGTTCTTGAAGTGGATGTAACCGCTTTTGATCTTCTCAATTGGGTTAAAAGGTTTGCCATCAGAAGTTGGGGTCTGTAACTCTGCGGTAATCTGCTCCACTTTTGCAGCCGCTACAGCTTTCAATTCCCCCTTCTCACTGCCACCAACTCGAAGCATATATATAGGCATTAGATAACCAGAGAAAGAAAGGAGCATAACATAATTTGATATCATTACTAGACCGATTAGATCCCGAAAAAAATAGACTGATCGATCGACATAGTCACCTGAGGAGTTTCTTCAGACCCTCAATAGCTTCCTCGTAAGAGTCCTTCCCCATGTCTTCTCTCTGCAAATTCAGTCCAACCAAAAGGAAAGAGTATTATGAAATTATGGAAATAGTGTGTATTGAGAGAGAGAGAGAGAGAGAGAGAGAGAGAGAGAGAGAGAGAGAGAGAGAGAGAGAGAGAGAGAGAGAGATCAGTACTATGCACGAGCGTAAAATACTATTCTCAGCTGGAGGAAAATTAAGGAAATAATACTATTCTCAGCTGGAGGAAAATTAAGGAAATTGTAGCAATGAACTCAGCCTATAAAATGAGATTGGTCGTGCGTTTAACTGAAAAAACGAAATGAATGGAAAACCAAGGAAATTTTGGTGGCAATGAATGGACCTTTTCTTTTAAGAATGTTTGCTTTCTATCCGGCCGGGCTTCCGCGCCAATTAACTAACGGCTCCCACCTTCACGCCCTCCTCATCTTTTATTACATATATATTTTTATTAGAATCAGAAAGACAGATCAGAAGCTAGCGCCTGTTTACTTGGAGAGTCGACAACTTCGACTCTCGTATGAATAATCGATCGGTACCACACATTTTTCAGATACTGACACATAAGCCTAGCTCCTAGGAGAACCAAAGGAGATCAGCGACCAGGTCAAGTACTACTGAACCATGCATGCATGTATGAACAAAGATAATTAATATATTAATGTTATTATTATCCTAATTAAATTTTGATATTTCCAATATATTTGTTAATGGTGTTCAATAATTTTTGTTAAAAAATATAAAACCATCTAAAATATGTATAATTAGAAATTAGAAAATTCAATTAGACTTAACAATATCACTCAACAAGATACGTGAGGATTTATTAATAAAATTTAGGACGGGTCTCTCATGGATAGGGACCTTCGACTATTTTTTAAAAAAAAAAGTATTGCCTTCTCATGATCATCAGTTTAAATGGCACGGTATAGAGGCCGTTCACTTTCAGCCGGGAGGCCAGGGAGTAGAATTCATGAGAGATCAATAATGCAGCATGCAGGCATTCATGAATTAATCAAGCTAGCAATGTGTCCAGTGAGTTAAGTCCTACGTTTTAATTGCTAGCTGTTCCCCTACGTACGCATGCACACGTACGACGCATACAGATAGTAAGATTGAACTTGAAAACACGCATCATGCATGGACAATGCAAACACTCAGAGAGAGAGAGAGAGACGTACCGGCCAAGTAGGGGTGATGATAGGAGCAGGGGCAGCGAAAACAGGCTTGTTCTGGATGAGAGGAGGGGGAGAAGGAGAAGAAGAGCTAAGCCTAGCGAAAACAGAAGGACGTAGTGTAGCTTTTTTGAGAGAAGATTGGGCCGAGGAAGTAGATGAAAGAGTCCAGCTGTTGATGGAAGCTGTCGACATTGCGCAGTACCCCTCAGCTTGTTGGCTAGATTTATCCCCATAAATAGTCACCTATCCCCAGATAATGAAAGCGAAAGCCCACTAAACGAGAGCTTCTTCCCTTGTAGATGAGGTTTGAATGCTGGAGATGAAACAGCATTCCCACGTCAGGTCATGCCCTATTGGGCCAGCTCCCATTCACGCATGCATGTCACTCCTTGCACATATGAATATCGATGCAGACCAGCTTGCTGTAAGCATATGCGTGCGATGGCTTTTAGCCACTTGTCGATAATATTGTGGTCTTGCGGCCAAAGGTTATCGGCTCCGATCCTCTCATGAGAAGATCATGTGTTTCATAAAACTCCACTTTATTTTCTGACAACGATACCAAACTGTTATTTTCCCGCATTGAAGGGGAAATTAATTAGTATAGTAATATCATGTACGTACGTGTATATAATCTTTAGAATTTTTAAGGCCATCTTGACTATAACACGAGGCCAGGTTTGGTTCTTTTGATAGGTGAGCTAGCGCACAATACCATCGCATCGATCAAGAATGAATGATATTTGACGGATATAATCATGCTAAGCCATTGAAGTTAAATGATCAGTAGCAGATCAGCCTTCATTCATATGCTCAATATATATTCTCTTTCCAAAACCAAGTTTTAACTTTTAGAAGGTAGAAGATGCTTCTAATTCCTCGGATGCTAGCTAGCTAATTGTCTTTATCTCCATTTCATAACTGCATAACTGTTTATTTTCTCGATACGGGTGGTAAAAAAAAGGAAAAAAAGTAAAAAAGAAAGAATACTACTACATCCACAAAAAATACTGCTATTTCCCAAAAGAATACTGGTACATCCACAAAGAAAACTGTTTACTACAAGAAGACAAACTTCTGGCCTTCGTTATCCTTGGGTACAGAATTCTAATGGCTTAAAAGGGACAGACTCGATGAGTGATGCTGTGATGGATTGTAGAGATAAGGCCCTATCCTTAAAACATGGTTCTTGTGGCATTGTACATGATCTTATAAATTATGTTGTATCCATTAATGGTGGACTCTTCTATCGATCCATATCGTATATTAAATTGATTGCGAGTAGACATGATATCGTTACCGGCCAATACGATTTGATGGCTCGCGCCCTGGCTTTCCCCAGAAAATTAGTGACATGATCGATCATTTAATTAAAGTCATACTCGCGCGCACTCCCTTGATCTCTACCTACATTCTTCTAGCTAGTTAATTATATGTACATGATGGCACTAGTGCCTTAGGCATACAATTTCTATCATAATTTCTTTTCCAGGCAATTCCTCAAAACCAAGTCTTTTGAGTTGACGATAGGGCCCCATATAATCGTATCAGGGCAAACCGGCCATAAAAATACACCCTTCTCAAATAAAAATAACTAGCGGTTAATTGGTCTAAATCTAGCTAGATCGTTGTAAAACACAGGCGCAACGCAATCAAATACTACTTACCAAACAAACCAACAACACGTACAATTTAATAAATTAGCATGAGCAAGGATGCACGTGTGTGTGGGGAGGTATGTCTGGTGTGTGTGTGTGTGTGTGTGTGTGTGTGTGTGTGTGTGAGAGAGAGAGAGAGAGAGAGAGAGAGAGAGAGAGAGAGAGAGAGAGAGAAGGTAATGCAAACCGAGTATACAATCTGGAGAAAGGCAGCAGTGCTGCCACTGCCAGTATCACACAGCCATTTTCAATTTCCCATATGCTTTGCTTTTTGATCTTCATATATTCAAATACTTCTCTTGAGAATATTGATCAGAAGCTCACAAAAAGATCCAAGAGATCGAGTGAGGAGGGCCAGAGGCCACCAATATATATATGCATGGGACGTGGTTTTATTTGGGAACGATTTGGTTTTCTAAGCTATGGCCAAGCAATAATGTCGACATTATATGTTTTGATATTACCTGCCCAAAAATATTAATGTCGACATTGTTTAACTTCTTGTTGTCATTCTAGTCGTGTTATCTCATCGTTTTTGTGCAGTCAGACCAGGAAATGCTGTTGTCAAAATTGTAATTTTTACCTTTCATCTTTTCTTCAATTAAAAAAAAAAACTAAAATAAAAAATCCAATAAACACAAATTCTTATTAATAATAACTTGTTTTATTCAAATAGAAAAACATTTAGGGTTAGGTTATATGCAACAAGGAAGGAAACCTTAAAAAAAAATGTTATAAATAGACTTAATCTGGAGAGATATAATAAGAATGGTCACATATGTATCTCTTGGAAAGCCCAATTTCTGTTCACAGAGAGAGTAGCACTAACCTTTGGACGGCAATTTCGTCTTTCAATATCGTATTCGTGTCTTTCATAATTATTAGAATCAGACTTGTGATCTTTATACATCTTAATATATATAATATTTTATCTTATTTTGTAACGGAAATTAATTGGTATATGATTGAATTAGGTTGGTCCAATATACTTGAGAATTAAACAAGAAATATGTCGATGACATTGGGATGAATGAAATTCAGGCGCAGTGCGCTACTCAATTCAATAAAAGAGACTTATCCACATAGCCCAGCCATCATATAGCCTAAGGAAGAGCCTCGTTTTTATAGGAATGGGCCAGAATACTCTCAAATATGTCTCACACAACACAAGCACTTCGAAAAAATAGCTTGAGACCTGCCTAAACAAGTCTATAACAACATATCTCATAGAACAATTCTTCTATATATCACCGCCGCACGTAACCAGCGCAAAACCGGCTGATGTAGCATACTGCCAGTCAGCTGATATTTTATTTTTATTTTTTTAAAAAGAGCAGCAGAAAAAGGAAGGAAAATCAATTAACAGAGCCACTGAGCAATTTTGAAGCGAAGAGAAATCATTCAACGTCCCGAGCTCTGAAGGATCCCGTCTAGAGGTTGACGCCGTGGACTGAATCGGTTGTTGCAGTCGCCGTTCGTCACACATTCCAAATCTTAGTCGCTGAACGTCATCGTGGGTTGGATAAACGATCTAAGCCTGCTTCTTATTTCTTCCACTGATTCGGCAAAGACAAAATTTTTTTTTTCTTTTCTTTTATCTGTTGTTCTTATTCTTTCCTTTTACACTCTAGACAACAGTCTTGCTATTCGGTTTCAACGCTATCAATAAGCTGCTCGATTGGTACAACCTCGAGTCAGCCACGGAGGTTTAGAACTTTCCTCATAGAATGACCAACAAACAGAGCCACGTCTAGACTATAATTTCTGGCCTCATCATTCATTCACCCATACAGTGAGTGACAATTCTTTTTAAAACATTTTCTTTTCTTATATACAGGTGAGACACGACCAGCTCTAAGTGGTATGCTGAAGCAAGTTATCTGTGGATATAGCATGACAATTCATTTCTATCATTATTCAGGCTAGTCAAAGAAACGAGAAAGGTAACATCAACAAATACAACAGATTTGACATGCATGAAGATGCATCTTTATTTGGTATATGCTAAATTTCCACAAAGTAATGAACACGATTATTTCAAGTCCGGAAAAGAAAACCTTCAGAACCGAGCCTAAAGGGATTGACTTGAGAATGTACAACAATAAATGACAACTAATGTCTCGACAAGGGCTGCTTGAAAACGCCGAAGTATCAAGGACCCAACAGCCATTACGTTTGGGGTTGTTATTGTGGGCCCTCAACTACTTGGGAGCTAGTCTGATTGGACAGACGGAGAATGCAACGCAACGAGCCCCTTTAGCCAACATAAAGCGCTCATTTTCTGTCAGAGGCCTCTCAATCACCTTCACTACATTTGCATCCTTAAACATTGGAGGAAAGCCACCATCAGAATGTGGCAAGCATTAATAAAGAAAAGAAAGAAATAATAACTTCCCAAATATTAATAGCAATGAAATTTGCTGTTTCTTGAAATTGTATACATTTCAAGTTCATACGTGCGAAGTATGACAAGACAAAGCACTAACCTTCTTTTGTGGTTGGATAGAAGGTCTAACGCTGGCAGTATCGCCAATCACAATTACATTGTTAAGATTCCCCCTTTCATCCCTTTCTGATGGTGAAGATGTTGAATGTCTCCATTGCCCATTAGTGATAAATTTGTAGTAGTACCTTCAGGCAAAATTATATTTAGAAAGAAGTTTAGCTTCAAAAAATATTCCAGACTATGGTATACAACTTAAATTATGCATGTTGTAAACGGTTAGGATGTCCACTAATGAATTGCGAGTGTGCTTAAAGATTGTGATTGAGAACTTCAATTTGTTGAGAATTATCAAAAGCAGATATGCACAGAACACAGCGACCAGAAGCCAAGCTCTCCATTTTGGACTAGATGACTATTTTTTAATATTACGTTTAACAATGTACAATTTGAAAACTTAACTCCCATTCAACCATGTATTAGGGCTTCTTTCATAGATACATGCTGCAGTTCGGAGAATCAGAAACTACAGTTGCATGAACTTCAAAAGTCTTTCAAGCAGTAAATTCAACAAAGATGCCATGAGGCAGATTAATTAGAAAGACTACATTTTAAATCAACATCAGCAATTAAGAGAAAGTACAGAAAGCTTGACACTTACTTTCCTTGCGGGAGTCTAACTTCCACTTCATATCTAGGTCCACCTTTATGGATTGCTTTAATTGGTTCTTTCCAATTTCCAGTAAAATCTCCAACCAAATTTACATCTTCTCCCTATAAAGTACACATACAAGAAGCACCATCAAGACCTAATGTTCCATAACAAAAACAATTATAGCAGATATAACAGTTTAAAACCTCCATGATCTCAACTTCGTTCAAAGAATTACCGATAAATTAATAATAATAATAATAAGCCTTCATTCAAAGAATTACTTCTAGCCAAGAGAGCAACAGGAAAGAGAAACTGTGACATTGTCCCTTCATTTCAGGCAATCAAGATTTTTTTTCTTTAAAAGCACAATGAAGATGAAAATGAGATTTTCCCTTACCTCTTGCCCATTCCACACAAAGGTCACAGCATGTGTAGCAGGACCATCATGACTGCCTTTTTCCACCATAGCTATAAGATCCCATGTTGCCCAAGCAATTGCTGGTCTGTATAAAGATTTTATTTAGATGCTTTGTCAAGTTAAAGGGTCCTGATAGCGATAATTAAAACTTTGTTCTTTTTTGTTTGCCATTACCATTTTGGGTGAAAAATCCACCAAACCAGTTAATAAAAAATTATCTAACTAAGAAATAAATCCTAGAAGCTAAAACAGGCTATAATTCGCATATGCATATAAGAGCTCTCGAAAATAATAAAAATAAAATTAATGACAGATGATAGAGACCCTCAGCTACAAGTCAATTATGTCCCATAGGAGTTTTTAAGTCATAGCTGAAAGGAGCCAGAATACTTTGATTGTTATCTCTTAGGTTCTTCATGCAAACCATGACGAAATGCTACTTGGCATTGCCAACAATACAGCACAAACATGCAGGAAGGTAGCAAGAATAACCTGTCAGGTCTGCAAGAATGCAACCCAGTGACAAAATTATAAGCTGCATGAAGGGAAGTGTCCGTCATCCAATGCAGGTATGCAATCACACAAGCTGGCGATCGATCAAAACCAGTTGTACAAGTAACAAAAACACGATGGTTCTTTTTTAACAAGCGTAATAGAAGCCCCACGCAAAATGGTAACTTCTTCCTCATATCAAAGGAGTCTCCATCCCTACAAAAGAAAACCAAGGCAAATTTACCGTACAGCAATCAGCTAGGAAGCCTCAAGAGTGGTAAAAATTTAAGTATGACCTACTCAAAGTTCCCATTTCCATTTCTAAAAGCGTGAAGACATCAAATAAGAAGAAAATGTACAGAAACAAGCCAAGTGTAGAATACTTTCAAAAAGTCAATCCACAACTAAATTTCTTTCTGATTAAGCATCAGTGAGTGCTCACAGATAACCACAAGTACACACACTCAGCATAAGGATACTGTTAGAAGAAGCAGTATCCTGATAATTTGGGAAACTTCTTTTCTTAAGAAGTACACGCACACAGAAAATGACATAGCTAACAAATACATATTATTGTATAAGCATGGGGATATATATTTGCAGACTGCCATGGTACCCCTTGGTTACCTTATAGGATAGCTTATCAGGAGAATATTGGATTTTTGGCATGATTCATTGATTGACGTGGAATTAATCCCCCAATTTTCAGCTTCAGTTCCACTTTGGAAATTCAGGATGGCAGTCACACCCTGAAACAGAAATTTGAAAGCTCCTATAAGAGAGAAATGGATTGGAAAAAAAAAGGCCCTTGCAAGGAGCATTCGTTGAACATGATAATGATCTGCATATGCAAATTAATTGCAGGCAATATCCAAAAAACACTTGCCCATTCAAACAGAAATTTAAAAAGATGTACAGAAAGAGAAGCAATATGCCATGGAAAGCAACAAGTGTAACAGACAAAGGTGCTACTTACAGCAACATCTGACAAAGTCTCTATGTCAGCTTCTGTTTGAATACATGATCCCACGTATATTTGCTCTGTAACCTAAAAATAAAAACAGCAAAAAAGTGAATGTAACATAAGTGATGTGCTAACAGACTAAGGTACTATTTGGCCACATGAAATTCTCATCTCAAACATAAAATTCTCATCTCATGATTACAACTTTTTCAAATCCTCATACAAAATATAATAAACAATTCAATTTTTCTTAACTTTTTCAAATCCCAATACAATAATAATATTTTAATATTTATCTTAAAACTCAAAATTCTCATCAGAAAAATATCAGTGGCCAAGCAGAACCTAAAAGTTATCATCATCAAAAGCATAACATTGAAGCAAGATCCACAAATTAGTCAAAACTGTACACCATCCAGTCCTGTTTCCTTTTTTTTCGTATAGAATTTAAAAATTGATGAACATCACACCTTGCTATAGCGCATGCCAAGCGAGTGATTATAATATAGCTCCCCTTTAGAACGATCCAATGCCTTAACATATTCCTCGAGAGGAAAATTCCCATGAGCCCATTCTCCATCTCCCGACTCTTCTTCAGAAAATATACAAACAAGTTCACTTAGGGATTGAGAAAGAATATTTTTCTGCAGTTGTGATTGAATTTGTCCATTTTGACCACTCAAAAGTTTCCATCCTTGGGATGTAAGAAACTTTGAAGAAAACATGACAAATCCAGAATTCCCATTACTGTTAGAAGATGTTTGCAAATTTGATGCCAATATACTCTTGTTCCAGCTGGCAACAGACACTCGACCTCTATTGAATAGTATATCAAGATCACCCAGATGTAATTGTTGAATCGGAAATGGAGAGTAGGGCCTCTCAAGAATTAGGCTAAATGATCCTGTATTCTCCTTCAGCATCCTCCTGAAGACACCAAAGACTGAACAAATAAAAACAAAAAAAATAATGAACATATCTTTAACAATTATTTCATTAAGTAACTTTGCATTATATAGAGGCTAGCTTAGCTACTGAAATAAATGCAATGTTAACTGTTAATTGAAGTCCATAGAAGTTCTCCACATTGAAGATTTGAAATCCAATCAACAAACACCACATATTGGGACAAGGCTCTGTTAAGGGGAGTCCATATAAGTTCTCCACGTTGATAGAAAGCTAATCCAAGAACAGTACAACAACGATGGGCAATACTGTACAGTTGAGGTATATTGGTGTAAGAAAGCACAGTGGAAATATCTCAAGCACAGCTTATTGAGTTGCTCCACAAGTTTATCCAGTTTAGCAAAACATCAAACGTCTCCTCTTAGAAGTGAAGTGTACCATGTAGAATAGACTAGAGTAACACTCAACACATCCACAGCCTAAATACTATTTCAAGAGAGAACAAAAAGAGAAAGGGCTTTCATATATCAGATAATCCAAAAAACCAATTGAGGGGATCTATATATAGCCCACCCCACACAGTTGGCCTTTAATGCCAGCCTTCAACTGTCAAATAAATGGCAGTACAGGCAAGTAACGCATGGCTTAAAACCATGCGTTATACACAGGAGAGGAGGGGGTCTGCCCCACGTGGGCGCCCCTCCATTTAACAATTGGCCTCAACAAGCATTGAACGTAATTTTTTTTTTTTTTTTTTTTATAACCTTGGGTGTCCGGGTCAGCTTACGCGCACCTCGACTAATCCCAAGGGGCCCTGAAGTTAACGACCAGGTAAATCCTCCAGTGGCCCTGAGGGGACTCGAACTAGTGACCATTGGGGAGCAAACCCAAGGCCTGACCAATTGAGCTACCCCTCAGGGTTTTGAACGTAATTAACCACGGCACAATCCCAAAGCAGTCATCTCAGCACAATGAATTAATAGAGTAACCAAAGTCCCAACGACCAAACCCTTACTGCAGGTTCCAGCTCTGTCATTATCCACTTCTATTAGATTATCACTCCTTAGCATAGTGTCATCTACGCAACAAAGAGAGCGGGTAAGGCAGTCCCAAAACAAACAGAGGAATTAAACTGAGTATCGCATACTGCCCCAACTTAAAATCTAACGAAACGATAAAATTGAAGAAGAGAGAAACTAATTCTAATATAGATGCCATTTTGTGTATGATTCAACCAAAATAAAAGAATTCACAAATTTATTTATTGAAAACAAATAAATCCTTTTCATACTGTGTATCACCGAAGTCCTTGATCTCCATAAGCCTACCGCCAGACGAATCGCTAGCCTTTTTCAAATTGTCACCCACCATGATTATCCTCGACTTCTCTGCATTACTCTACAGTCTCAAACAAAGAAAAAAAAAGGTCGTTATCATAATTTTAGAGAATCTTAGAGCTCGAAAATTGGAAAAGAGACGGAAATACCCCTCTCTTGAGAGAGTGAACGAAGACTTTGCCGTCGACGGAGAGAGCGAATCGGATACCGAGTGGTTTTTCAAGAGTGACCATGTACTCGTTCAGGTTCATCTTGAGAGAAGAAGAAGAGCCACCGGACACTGCGATAACCGTCGACCTGACGGTTCCACCATTGGAACGAAGCTTCTCTTTTCTAGCACCAAGCATCCCGATAGCTCCACTGTATGAGGAGCACAGATCCTTCCCCCAAAACGAGGAGGACATTGAAGGACGATGGAAAGCTCTGCAACTAGAAGCTTGCAGAGAGGGCATCTTGGAAAAGGCAATTTTTATAGGTTTTCTCTAACTACGAAGCTCTAGTATGAGTGAATTTAGAGGTTACTCTACTCGAGCTGGTGCTGGTTCTTGGGAAGTTGGGAGAGAGGAAGGGAAGCCACAGTGCTGGGCCAGGAAATTCAAGGTCCACGTGGCTCTATGGAGGGGCCCCCTTTTCTTAGACTATTAGTTGCCTCAATATACTTTAGTTAAAATTTATCTAAAAAATTCATTTTTATAAATTTTAACTAACTATTTTTCATAACATCAAATAATAAATTTAATTTTATCACTATTCTATTCAAATATTAATTTTCAATTTTTCATTATTTTAATTCTATTGAATATTATCAATCAAAATTATTTTTTTATTTTTATTATTTAATTTTTAAAACACTACTAAGAAATTAAAAAAATTAATTTAACGGAAGACAGAGTTGCACATCATTTACATATGTGCGGGTGGTTTGGGTTAATTTTTTAGTTGTTAAATTTTCTTTATAATGCATACAATAATTCAAACAAAAGCAGTGAAATGAAGAAGTTGACTCTATATGGATCTCAGTAGCCTCAATGAAACATTTCTTTCTTTTGCAATCTTTAAGCACATCTAAAACCCCAAACCAAAAAGTTTATTTCTTTTTCCTATTGAGCGAGAGGGTAGAGGTAGTGGGAGATAAATTATTTTAGTTTGAAAATAATATTTAGCCAGCTCAAAGAGCTTACTAGATTTGGCCAGCCAAATAACTTCAAGCTATAATTATTGTTCATTTGTTAAGTCCGTTAAAATGATTTATTGTGCACCTTGGCTAAATTTTGGCCAAATCTTAACTTTGTTAAATTCACTACTAATGCTCTTAGCTTTTCAAACACTTTTTAATTGGAGTTGTAAGAGAACTAGTAGTGGATTATTCATTTTTATCATTATCTTTAAATTTGAATGACATGTTTTTAAATTCATCTATATTAGCTTATACATTTCTAAGTTTTTGCATAATTATGAATAATGACTCTTCAAGTTTGAAGAATCACTTTTCACTCTCCAAATATTATTTTTAATGTTTTTTCTCTCTCTTATCTATTAAAATCAACTTTGTGAAATTTGTATTAAGATGATTTTGATATATGAAATTTGTATTAAGTTAATGATACAAAGTATTTTTTAGTACATATTAATATTTATTGATAAAATTGATCATTTTGATATATGAAATTAGTAATATTTAGATATATGAAATTGATATTTTTAAACACATGGTGCTAATTGTAAAATATGTAAATAATAATAATATTTTTTTATTATTTGGTTCAAAAATACATAATACAATGTGAAAGTTTTTATTGATATGCATAATCAATTTTTAAAAGATGTAATTTTAAATATGCATATGGAGAAACCAATATTAGTGCTCTAACATGTTATACAAACTATAAATCTAACATTAACATAATACGAAATTAGAAGATAGAAGATTTAAATTTGATGTGAACAGATTAGGTCAAAACAGGTTAATTCATTAAGATATGATTTATAAACTAACCAATTTATTTAATATGAAATTAATATGTTTTGACTTGTTTAGAATTTATTTTAAAATTAAAATTTATTATTATTATTATTATTTTGATAAAAATGCATATTGCATTCATTGAAATTGATATTTTATTTTTGTTAAGTTGTAATATTGATATTTTTCAATATTCTTACATTTTTATTGTTGAAATTATAATTTTAGACCAATGCACATATTTATTATTGTATGATTCATAATATTGATTTTATTATATATTAAAATTTGCAAACTATTGACATATATTTTTTAAGATATTGTAGTTATTAATAAATATAGATTTTAACTTTTATGTAAAATTAAAAGTTAAAATATATATTAATAAGATCAAATGAATTATACTTTTAGTTCAACTTATTTACATGAAACAAACGGGTTTAAATTTTAAATAGGTCATATTGTATTAATATATTTCTAATTAATTATTAAACGGATTAAAACAAATGATACGATATAACCAGCGCGTTATCTAAACAAGTCGGGTTTGAATTTAAAATATTGACACGTTTAGCTTAAGCATTAACAGGTTAAATTTGAATTGACCTGTATAATTAAATATTTATGATTTGATACGAACAATACCGAAAACATGATTTGCCAATGACTTTCCTGCAATGACATGTAAAAAAGTCCCAAAAAAAAAAGAACACAAGATTTCTGGGCCATTCATACTTGACGTGGCAACATTTGATAGGAGGCACTTGTTAGTTGTAGATTTAATGAAGAGATGCCGAGTAGCTGAAGAAAATGAAAATCTTTTTAACAACGATGATTTTCTCCTCTCCAAAACTAGAGGTGGGCTCTGACTCCCCACCTCCGACCCCAACTCTTATTCTAATTAGAGTTGAAGTTCAATTCCAATCGGAGGTCGGAGTAACTCACAGGATTCACCAATTTAGTGTTTATACTTTTCTTACCGCTATAGATTAAAAAATCAAACAAAAACTTAAAAACATGCAAAAAGAAATCCTAGACAAAAATAGAAAATTGCATTTGTATAAAAAAAATGCATGGATTAAAGGTGGGGGGGGGGGGGGGGGGGGGGAGAGAGAGAGAGAGAGAGAGAGAGAGAGATTATAAAAAATAAAACCTCACAACAACAACGATAAGAATAAAACAAACCGCAAGGTGCAAAAGATCTCACCTAACCTCCCAAAATCAAACCCAGTAATTGTCCAAATTCCAAAAACCCACGAAACACACTGATTAAGATGCAAGGAGAAGGCAACATCGTACAAATTTGCAAGGCTTGGCATTGGACTCGAGGTGGTGCTCCTTGTCGGCTATGGCTCCTGCGCTGGAGAGATTGAGATTTGAGAGACCTTCACGTTCGCGTGAGGTATGGGGAAAGAGAGAATGTAAGCACAAAGAATGAGAAAGAGAATTGTTTTGTGGGGTCTGGTGAAATTGGGGACGAGTGAAAATAGTTTGGGGTTGGGGTACGTTGGTATGATGTCATTTCAGTTAAAAACCTCAAAAAATATTTGTTCTATTTGGGGGGGGCTCGAACTCTAATAGCGGGGTTTAATAAAAAAGAAATGATATTTGTAGTCGTAGTTGTGTAAGCGGCGTACAGTTACTTTAAAAAAATAAATTAATATGGAACCCACATGAAAAAAAAACTAACTTTTTAATCATGGACCCCACTCTTTTTCAAAACGATTGCGCGGCGTTTACAATTCCACGACTGTATGTAGCATTGCTCTTAATAAAAACATCAACAACTATTAGGTCAATGAAGCATCCTTTTTCTATTTTATAATATTAAATATAGTAAGTATATCTATCGGTATCGGAATCTCTGACTTGCTCACCTCCAAACTCCGACTCAGAGTCAGAACAGATGTTAACCAGAGTTGGAGTCGCCAGAGTTTTTGCCTACCCCTACATATAACTCTTAAAAAGATTTATAATTTTATTATCATACATTATTTAAATATAAAATATTTTTTGATTTTAGATTTTTATCTAATTATTATTCATACACTAAAGTCAATACATGCAATTTTTATAAACTTTAAATAAAAAATAAAATGAAAAAAGAACAATTCAATTAAAAATACATTCAAACAGTTTTTAAAATTTATCTATTAACTTTTATAAATTTAAATATAATACTTATTTTAAAATAAAATTTTAATCAACCTTTACTTTTTTTTTTTTCAAAACTCAATATAACATTTTTACCCAAATCATTTTATTACTGTTCACAAAATTTCGAGATACTTCAAACATCTAAACATTCATAAATATTAATACGGCGAACTTGAGACTCGTGATTCTTGTTAAATTTTGTATTTGGTCTTTAAAAATGGTTGATAATTAAGAGAGAGTCTAGATAGAGAAGTCATGTAGTCTTAAACGTGAAAAACTAAATTAAATAGATTATTGAATAAAAAAAATAGATGAAAAAAATTCGTGGCTAGATATCATGCATACATTCACAAGAATTAATAATTGTAAATCCACTATAAAAATATTTATATGTTATAAAAACACAGAAGTTCTCTTTTTTCTCTGATTACTACGAGCTAAAAGGCAAGCAGATAAGTGAAATAAGATAGAAGTTCATTTCATTCTATCTTATTTCAATATCCAAATATCATAAATATAAATATTTTTAAATTTCGAATTTTCAACTTTTGTCATATAACTATTATCTAATCATAATTACAAATTTTTCAAACTTTTAAACAAATAATAATAATAATAATAATAATTCAATTATTTCAAACTTCAAAACAAAAATAATATTGAAAAAAATATTCTAAAAATATTTTAACTTTAAAATATTTTTATTCCATAAAATATCTTTACTCAAATTATTTTACTACTATTTACATATCATCTCATCTCATTTCACTATCTAAATCGCAAGTAAACAAGCATAAGTTTTGATACAGGAAAGTTTATATATTACCATGGTTTTATCATTGAGTTTTGCAACAAACAAGCTAGTTTGGTGTGCAACACACCACTTATTGTGAGATCCATTATAATTTAAAAAAATAAATAAAAAGATCAATAATTTTTTAGCACAATTAACTCGAAGACTTCCACATTAATAGTGTGTTGGGTGTATTAAAAAAATGTGTACCAAATAGATTTTCTCTTAATCATTAAAGCAAAATGTAATTTTTTTTTTTATCAGTAAATCTATGTCCACTTCAGTATGTGAGCTGGATTTGTGTATATCTCATTCTATCTTATTTCAATATCCAAATATCATAAATATAAACATTTTTCAATTTTGAATTTTCAACTTTTGTCATATAACCATTATCTAATCATAATTACATTTTTTCCAACTTTTAAACAAAATAATAATAATAATAATAATAATAATTCAATTATTTCAAACTTCAAAACAAAAATAATATTAAAAAAATATTTTAAAAATATTTTAATTTTATAAAATATCTTTACTCAAGCTATTTCACAACTATTCACGTATAATCTCATCTCATTTCACTATCTAAACCGTAAGTAGACAAGGATAAATTTTAATATAGGAAAGTTTATATATTGTCATGGTTTTATCATTGAGTTTTGCAACAAACAAGCTAGTCTGGTGTGCAACACACCACTTACTGTGAGATTCATTATAATTTAAAAATATAAATAAAAAGATCAATAATTTTTTAGCACAATTAACTCGAAGACTTCCACATTAATAGTGTGTTGGGTGTATTAAAAAAATGTGTACCAAATAGATTTTCTCTTAATCATTAATGCAAAATGTAATTTTTTTTTTTTATCAGTAAATATGTCCACTTCAGTATGTGAGCTTTCTTTGTATAGGATTTGTGTATAAATAATAAATCTAACACTTCTCTTGCATAAAATGTTATTCATTAATTTGATGTGTTAAAAGTAATTAATTAATGCAGAATGGACCTCCCTAGCTGCAAAGCCCATTCATAACATCTTGAATATTATATATATAGCATCTAAATAGATATTATATATCAATGTGGCAGTTATTGATACGTCTCCCATGTTAGTCATTAAAAAACGTTGTTAAACTTTATGTCGTGTGCCTTGTAAATGAATTTATACAGGTATCACGTTAAACATGCAACAACTACTAGATCAATTTTCCTTGAGATTTACTCAAAGTTGGTAGATTCCATTGAGATGCCTCGTGTCAAAATATTATTGGCAATTGTCAAATGGAAATATATATATATATATACAAAGAGTACTCGAATTCCAAACCGTTGACCAACTACTTGAATAAAGGCCAGGTCGAACCATTGTTTAAGCTTTCTTTCAAAAAGCAAGATCCTAACTTCTCGGATTAAAAGCAACACGATGCTACTTCAAGCACGTACTGGATGCGTGTTTCCTGGCAAATATGACGAAGAAAATAACTCATCAAATGCCTACTCGTAAGTCAATCAACGGTCTAGAAATGACAATCGGGGGGAGACTGACTTCACTTGAGCTTGCTTCGGGAACACATGGTGATCAGCAAATAAATTTATGGGGTTGGGGTCCAAATCCTATCCATTGATTTGTTGGTTTCACACTCCAACTAACAACGAACGTATATATGGCGTCATGAAGGGATACATGATCAGATATATGGTCAGTGACTTTTGGGCCTAATGAGGCCCATATCTGGGCCAGGATAAGATCTGACCTCCAACTCAAATGTATTTTTACAAGATTACTTATTAAAGTTGGTAGTTGTGCATTAATCTTCAAAATTAAGGCTGCGGCTCCGTTTCTTTTCATGCACGCACGCTGAACGCGTTGAAGCATTTCGGCCAGCATGTAGCTGAGTTTTATGTGTGCTTTTGGACCGTGGATGATTAGTCGTTTGTCAGGCCGTTCTCTAGAAGCATATATATTAATATAATCAACTACCACCGATCGATCGAGAACCTCGTATCCGCGTATAACTAGGCCAAAATTAGGTGTCAATGTCATGCAATTCGGCCGCAAATAGCAATTAATATTAGCGTGAAACATGCCCATAAAGATTTCAATGAATGAATATGGTTTTAACTTTTGCCGATGATCAAAAGTTGCGTGTACCCGCATATACGCGCCTTTGATCGTCTGTTCCTGCATATACAAGCTTTCCTTTTTAATTTTGATTAGGTCGTGTCTGTCTGCATCATGTAAGTTACCGATCTTAAAATCTCAGCACTTGAGAATTGTATTTATAACTATGTCTCCAACTTTCCAACATGCAACACCCGCATAATGCATTCAAGTAAGGACCATTTTTGGCTTGAATTAAATCCATCCTTGATCGGTTGCTATATACAGTCCAATATATTAGGAGATGAAAAAGAATATTAGAGCACACATTTTTTTATAATATTGATAGACATTGATGAAGGGTAACATGCATGATGATGAGATTTATACATGTACTTGGACAACTTGTTTATTTGATGCGCATCTTTGGTCAGGGGAGATAAGATCATGACACTAGTACCGGACCCACCATATACTTCAACTTTCTTTTGAACTTGGGTGATCATAGTAAATTTGTGGCCCCCATTCGATTCTATATATGCAAAATGCACGATCCAGGAAATACCGACATTTTCCACATAATTCAAACCCCGCTCATTCTGCCACGTGTATATATATATATGTGTGTTATGAGATCTACGTGTTGTTGTTTTTTTTAATTACAAAAAAGAATTTTGGATAAAAAATTGTATAATATCTCAGTCCGATGGATATATAGCATTTATAAAACAAGATACATGTTAGAGCCTTGGTTTTCAAAAGGCCAGCTGATGATAATTAATTATAGATTAACAACGCGATGATGACGATCGTTTTCTTTCCACCTTTCACATTCCATTTCGCTGTTCGATCGAACCCATCAAGCAATTTCTTTTGACATTAGAGGTTTACATTCGATTTTCTTTTGCTGCTGATCTGCATGCCCTTTCACTCCGGCTCGGTGGCTTCCAAAGAAAATGGGGGCACAATCCCACCAGTCCTAACCCTGAACTGCAATCATTATGTCTATTAATTATTATTCCTGATTTCTCATTACAATAATTACAGGCTACCGGTGCTTCTCCGTCCCTGAAATATTTCGTAGCCAATTTATATTGTTATATATGGTTATGAAATATATAAATATCATGTAATTATTTTAAAAAATAGTAAAATTTATAATTAAAAAATTATTATTTTTATATAGATCTCATATTAATTCATTTTTTTTAAAAAATTACGATTGTAAAAATTATTTTTTACCTATTTAATATAATATTTTACACTGAAATTATTTTTCTAGCTTATTATATGTGAACAGAAATAAGTGTTGTGGCAGTCTCCACTGAACTATGTGGGCCAAAACATTGGCTGAATGAGGTGCAGGTTCATAGTCATGAACAGAACTTACAGATCAACAATATATATAGGTATATTTTTTAATTGCATGCGCTTAATTTTTCTTCCACCATTCATTTTGAGATCATTAAATAAGCATCTTGCTTCACTGTCGTGCATTCAAGTTGATATTTTTACATCGCAGCCCACCAGCCCTTCACCAACGACAAATTCTATACTTAATATACTATATATATATTTTATATATATAAATTTAACTGTATATTACAATGGAGTGGAATTCAGCAGATCAAATTATAAAAGATTTAATGAGGGGGGGAATAAAAAAAGAAAGAAAAAGGACGAATGTATATATATGATCATGAAAAGATAACATTGTACATGAAATATCTCGTGAAAATTTGGTAAGAACCAAAGTAATTTACACAATCACGTAAAAACTCTATCACCATTAATTTCCTAACCCTTTTTCATGAGTCTTTCCCACCCCCACCCTGATCTGGCCTCCCTTTTTTCCGTGTAAGCACCAAGCTGTAAGCAAGCAATCGCATTTCAAGGGCAACCAACCCAACTTCTCCACAATCCATATTTATTTAAAAGAGAAAACAAAATATAACCTAATTAAACAATAAATTAATGAAAAGAAAAAGAAGTAGGTCAAACAAAACTCGAGAGGATCCGTAAAATCTCATCAGAAAGGAGGGAAGGTCTTGCCTAACGCACCCACGCTAGTCCAGAAACCGACCAAGTCTTGCCTGTATGGCAAGTATGTCCGCCTCTTGCCCCCCTCCCTCATCGCCCTGTTCCTCACGTAGAAAGCTTCGTGTGCCGACGACATGGTTTCCTTCGACACGGCCTTCTTCGGTACCTTCTTTTCCAGCTTCGAATGATCCAGTTCGGCCTTCTCGGCTCTAATCTCAGCTTCCTTCTTCGGCGTCAAGAACACCAACGATTCCTTGCCTTCGCTGTTGCATCTGCGAAGAAAACTCGAGAGCCTCCAGCGTTTTGATGCCGACGCCGGTCCAGTTCCGGTGGAACTGCTTTTCTTGCATTTGCTGGGGGAGGCTTTGGCCGAGCTGTTGTTACTACTATTCGGAGTCCAAATACAGTAGGTTCCGGGAGGGACCCCATCCAGCCCGTCCTCCACCTCTTCCTCCGAAGACGTCGAAAACGTCGACGACGTTTGATCGCGTTCCTCTCCGAACAGCTGCTTTAGCGGAACCCGGACGGACAGCACATCGTGACCCTCTGCCTCCTCTGGATCGCACGTTTCATTGATTTTCTGTTGACTCTTCTCCGCGAAGAGGTTGCGATTGAATATAGGGAAAACCGGACCTATGTGGCCGTCGATGACGGCCACATCGTCGACCCTACGAACCGAAACGAATTCGAAGTCGTCATCGTTGTCCTCTGGTTCTTCGCCCCGATAATCATCACCAAGTTGTCGCTGCCGGTCCCCAACACCGTCAAACTCGCGGGTTACTTCAGCCGCTATGGCTGCGAGTCTATCCGAAGAGTAGCTGTTAAAGCTGGGACATGCTGAAAGTTCGGAACTTTCTCCTTGCATTTGGAGCTTAATTTTTACACCGCTTGCTTCGTCTCTCGAACTCCTTTTCGATCTTCTTCGTGGTCTTCTGCTTCTCGTGTCTGTAAATCTCTGGGGGTTGATTCTTCTTGACCTGATCTGTGTTGTGTTAGGGAAATGAAGGAAAATAATTAAGAAGATATGGTTAACGGGTCCCTATATATATCAAGGTGGGTGGGTAGTGCGTGATTAATTGATGATGTTAAACAAAATAGTGATATATGAACAAAAAAAAAAAAGGGTAGCCCAAGTGTTGGCGCGTGAATCCAGAAGATATCAAAATGGTTTGACATTAGTACTTCTTTCCGTCGATCTTACGTTAAACGTAGCGAGTTCCCACGTGTCTTATGAATCTATTTCGGTTTTTGGGTTTACGAATTAAAGAAAAAATTATATAAGTAGCATTGTAGAGTCGTTTCGGGTATTTGTTTTTGAAAAAGTTGAACAAATTTGAAATTTATATAAAAAATAATAATTTTTTTATAAGTGATCTTACCTTTTTCAAAATGAGTACGATGAAATTGCATGTTTCAAAATTATATATAATATTATCATTAATATAAAAAACATATATTTATATTTTTAATAATATTAAATGTATGAATACAGTTGTTGGATCATCTGAAATTTACTGCTTATACGATGCTCTTGACGTGGCACAATCATGCAGTGTTACCTGCCTTTTTAATAAAAAAACACAAAAAGATTATATTCAAACTAAAAGGGGTCCAAAAATATAAAAAGTAAAAAAAAAAAAAATGAAACTATTAATTTTTTCTATCATTTTTATGATTTTTTTAATAAATCACTTATAATTACATTAAAAATACCATCCAAACAATATGTTTCAGATGGTTAAGTAGTATTATTATCTTAAAAGTATTAGCTCTTTTTTGATATTTAAGCTTCTTATTTCCATTAATTCAAGAACCTCATCAATCCTATTAATATACGTGTGTGTATGTAGATTAATCGGCTGCGCGCATGGGAAGGCCTTGTAATGGTTTTCGTGCTGCACGTGCCAACTAATTCATTTCTTTGAAGGTCAAACTTTACGTGTTTTTAAAAAAATTATTATTTTTTTCTTAAAATTTCAATTAAAGGCAAAGTGTATATATATTTATAACGATTATATGATCTGCATCGACGGTTGAGGATGATGTTCGAGAACATACATTAAACTTTCCAGTTGAATTGATCAACAGCCACTTAATTCCCATGGGAAGAGACAAATTATTTAGATCATGGGGATAAAGATAAAGTTGACAAGAAAAAGCCAATCGAGTTAGCACAGGTCGGTCGCGTAATAATTCTAAAAAGAAGGAGGTTAATGTCATTGCCAGCCAAACCGCAGACTTTCTAGAAATTAAGAAAATCCTGTAGAATGCATAGACCACAAATAATTATAAATAACAGCGCGTATACATACGCATACCATGACTTAATTACTCGATGGAGGATAGAGATCAATACATATTAAAACCACTATATATATACTGTTTGGCAAGTATAGACAACTTGCAAAATGTGGAGTATTTAAATTATTTTTTATTATACTGATAATTACAATTATCAAAATATCACATGTTTTATTATATTTAAATATATATATCTTTCCCTTAAATGGAGAGCTTTTATTTTTTATTTTTATTTTTTATAGACAGAAAGATTTAATTAATTACCAACCAAAGAAATTATATATATATGATCTGTTAGTACCACTAGTTATGATTAATCTTAGTTCATGGGTATGCATATATATATATATATATATGGGTGAACGTTTTGCTGTCAATTTAATGTATTGTATTATATACAGTAGTACGTAAGTGCTGACCTATATGCGTACAGCTCTTTATAATAATAAAAAATTATACTATATATATACATATATAATTCTCTTAATTTGATAACTTATAACATGCATTCATCACTTCTATCTCGATCCCCTTAATTATTTGGAAATTATGCTTTAGATATAATTAATATACGTATATTAATTAATTAGAACAATCTAAGTAATTTAATTAAGTGACGCTTATAAAAATTAGTATAATTATATGATACATACATGACGAGCTAAAAGGCCCTACGCACGTACCTAAAACTGCTGGTAAAAGGGATGCTGAAAACGCTTTCTAAAGGGCTAGCTTTTACATTCATTTTGAGATCGAGTGGGAAATTTCTAAATTTTCAAGAACTCTATGATCTCATGCTAGCTTCACAGCTAAATTGCCCTTTTATGATCCAAAAAATCGTATAGTACGTGGCGACATGTATATATGTTATTAATTTCTTTATGTAGGTAGTATTAAAGTTGAATATTCATGCGATCGATGTCCTTTTTATCCTCTAATATTATAATTATAAGCACCATGCACTTACAAAAGTATGAACAGCTAGCAGTATGCGCATGCATTATATTTGTTATATATAAGGGTGCATGATCTAAAGGGACTGTAGATATATTTTAATTAGAGTACTCCAACGTCACCCGTACGACGATGTCTTCTATGTATCTTTCGAAATTTCACTGTACTAATTCATATTAGCTAGATAACTCTGCCTCTCATGTTAACATCGAAGTATAGATTGGTCATGACTCATGAGCCTATCCCCTGTCTATTTTGAAAAAAGAAAAAGAAGGCCGATTTGTCCGTGCCTTATTTTAAACAAGGAGTGAATATGATAACGTTAATTAATCCGAAATATATAAATTATTTCATTATATACATATATATATATATATATGGAGTTTTGCTATATATAAGCACAATCACGTATTAATCTATATATCAATACTGATTAATTCATATTTAAAATTTAAATTAATACTATTTTTAATAAAAAAAATTTTAATTAATTACATCATATTGATGTATAAATTAATATATAATTATGTTTGTAATTATGTATGCGTAAGCAATGGGTTGGTGTCATTGCAAGGCATGCAAAAAAAATGAGATGACAGACGAATACTAATTACAGTAATCGATCGCAAGATGTCAGCAGTTTCCCACTCGTGAACCAAACCAATGATATTCCTTTTATATGGTAAATCGTTTTAAAGCTGGCTGGCTTGGAAAAAAGGTTTTCTTCTTTTTTTGACCTTCTAGATTAGGCCGGTGATCAGAATATTATTGGTGGGAATTTAACTGCTGGAATAAAGATTTTCTCGCATTTACAGGATTAACAACAATATATCAACATTGTACAGAAACGTACGCTGGCTGGCCTAAACCCTGTGGTACTTGAGATTCCACACGTACAAATTAAAGTCATGAGCTGATTTTCAAGCTTCCGGCAAGTGCGAGAGCTGTCCCTTGAAGTGGGGAAATGATCAACCTAAATGGGGCCCCGTTGTCACTGCGCGCTGTCCATTATAATGCAAGTTCCACGCACGCACGTACGCAAGCAAAAATATCTCGCATCCAAGTAATTGCAATATTGTCACCTAAACAAAAAGGATTGAAATTAATGTTTCTAATTTTATATATATTCTCTATGCTAATACTTCCATATTTTGGGCTTTCGCGCCGGAAAAGGAGTTTATTAACGTTATCATATGACCATAGCTGGATGCTAAATGAAGTGATCACAAAATATTACACAGCTCCAACTAGTCTTCTCAGGAAATCCAGGCGAAAATGGTGGAGCCAGCAGCTGGCCCCTTTTGTTTTGATGCATGCGGATGGTAAATTAATCCTTAATTTGTGCTGCCTATAACATTTCATGGTATTTCATAATCTTGGACCATACCACCAAAGATTACTAAGCATGAGCAATGCTATGTGCAGTTCTCAAATGGAGATTGCAATGCAAGTTTACGTAATTTTATATTTAATTTTTTTTAAAATTACAAAAATTTTCATCTTAAAATAATTTTTTTTTCATTTAATAAAATGCATGCACATGCAGTCTCCAAATACAGATTGCAAATAGAATTTTTCTATTAAGCATATAATACCATTCATTTCATATTATCAGTGATCACAGATTAATTATGGGATCACTACTTTTGCATTATATGTTGCTAAGAACCAAGAGAGTTTCTATATATCCGCATGATATACATCAGAATGATCATCAGGTTCATTAGCTCACTGTATATATATAGCACTGCATCGATCCCTCATCCTCATTATTATTGTCCTCTCCGCTTCTGTCATCACACGCCCGGCCGAATATCAGTGCCTGCTACTGAAGATTTAACAAACTCCATAAAATTAATTACATGTCGATCGAAGTGCCTTTCTTGTCGGACACCAGTATTGTACGTATCTTTTTACCTGACCAATTAGTTCCTCGTTCAAATTAGACGTACGTACTGCATGTGATGGCATACATGCATATTGATTTCTTCATCAATATTCATCTCCCGATCGATCTTAGTTACTGAAGATATATGCTCTTAATTTGTAAAGCCTTCACGATCCATATATTGATATAGTTTTTAAACTTGGAATCTCTTAAATCCAACTGTTCTATGGAAATGCGGTATTGTTAGCCATCACAGGACACATGAGTGCATGCCAACGATGAAGTGTGTATATATATAATTTTCATTGTAAGGCCCTCACATGCATGAGTTGATCACCTCCCCGAGTTACTGTAGTAAGGATTCGGGGAGGCGCCTCCAAGCTGGCATGCTTAATGAATTTTAAATTAGTCTCTGCATCAAGCTGGTTCATATGATCATCTCCACATAAGTACAAATATCATCTTCACAGCGTGATCATGAAATTAGCAGAACCGTAGATCAGCAGGGAATCAAGTGTATATTCACCTTAACTTACAGAGACCTTTACAATGGAGATCAGCGCGACTCGAAGGTTTCTTACATTGCGTCTCATAGAATGTATGATTTCTATCATACAGTACGTGCGAACCTTGTCCACCTATCGATTGTTTTCCTATATATCCTGAAACCATTTCAACATTCAGCTAGAAATAAAAAACCATATATAGTTAATAAATAAAGAAAATGATAAACTAGAACAACATTTATAAGACGTACTCGAACTGGAAGTAGTACTCACATCGATCTAAAGATGGATCTTCTTCAAACAGAAGGTTAAATATATATGCATGTTCTATATAGCTCTAAGTAATCCATATCGAAATTATATAATCATGCTCACATAAATATATAACCTGAATTAGCTACGTATAACACACACACACACACACATATATGATCAACTTGATACTAAATTCTATATGGCATGGTGCCATAATTTAATATAATGCTGGGAGCTGGATGCAGATCATCACCGTTTAAAACAAGAGGGATCGAGGCCAGGTTTTGCTTCGTATCGCATTTCATGATTCTTGTCATGTGTGTGTGTGTCTCTCTCTCGATCTCTCTCAAGCAACTGATCAGCAAGTATGAGCTTCGATTGGGACCTCGACAAGATCATGATCAGGCCAGGAGGGTTTTCCCTAAATTGCTTGGCTTCAAGTGTTGGCATGTACGTGCCTGGCCTTAGTAATGCCAGCTAGTACTTGTACTGCCTAGCTATTCTCGTAACCTTGGTACCTAGCTAGCCAATAATTATAGATAATTGTTATAAATATAAAGGGATTACATAAAATAAATTCACAAACTGACGTGGTTTCATAAAATCTATTAAATCTACTTTATAATAAAAATAACTTTATAAGCTGACATATTATATTAAACCACATCAACTTATGAGTTTACTCTTATATAATTTATTTATAGCTAAAGTATTTTCCATAATTATATAGTACCACTCAAAATAATTTACTCGGTCTATATATACTTAAAAAGTCAGTCACTGACAGAATTATATTGTCGATTCGAAACATGCCTATTTTTTTTTTCAAACTTTCTTTTATAAGCTTAATTTCAACTTTGAGTAATTATTTTTATTCAAAGAATGAATGAATCCGCTGTTTTAGGGCTTACAGAGTTCTCGTGGACTTTAGTCATAACCATGCATTTGGATATTAATAATATAATATAGTCATGATAGTTTTTTTTTTGTTGGCATCCATTGACTTGATCATGATTGTTGCTTAGAAACGGGAGATCAAATTCTTCACGGGCGCCATTATTTACTAAATTAATTAAAAAATTTTGTTGGGTTATTAAAGATTTTATTTGCATTTTGACTCAACTTTATAGTACCAAATGTATAAGTACAAAGAAAAAAACAATTAGTTCGAGAATTATCTTATAGAGGCGACAATTGCGTTAATGAGGCAACCTGCTTTGTCTCAGCAGATTCTGTACTACTTTTGTAACGGTTGTAGGCTTCTAGTCTCAATTTTGTAAAATTTTTAATATATTTTATTTATCTATTAATTTTCCATATAAGAAAACTGGGAGAGATTCGATCGCTGGACCTAAGACTCGTACAGTTGGATACAGATAGACGCAGAGACACATTGGACAGAGAGAGAGAGACAGAGAGAGACACCCTGAAAACTGAAAACCTTCATCGTCGTCCCGTCTTCATGACCATCAAGAGTTCAGGTCGAACTACAGCTGAATCGACGTTGTCTTGTCAGAGCTCGGGTTGCTATTCTCCTAGACCCGTCCGATTCAGTTCTGATTCGATGTACTTCCTACTGAAACCCTAGGTCCGTCTGTAATCCGGCCCGATTAATTCTACTGCTTTTATTTGTTTAGTTATTTACTTACTTTTTATTCTGTCGATTTAATTTTTCAAAAAGTAGTAGTAATAATAATAATAATAAGGAAATATTTCAATCACAATTCATTGCTTTGTTGATTCGTTGAGCATGAAAGTTATGTTCTACTTTTGGAATCAATTCAATGTTTCGAAATGAAATGCTTCTATTGAATTAGGTGAAATTGGAAATTGAGTGATTGCAACTTTAAGTTGGGCATTTGGGATGGGCTTGGAGTTGAATTTTTTGGTCTTTGCTATCTATTTACTTGTGATTATTTTGCTTTAGGAAATCGAAATGTAAAGTGCTATTTTTTGTTGATCATTGCTGTAAGCATTGTTGGAAGTCAAATTCGGGGTTATGCTAACAACGGCTGCTTTAGATACTGGTTTTTCTTATCTGCCTCTGGATAGAAATCAGGGAGTGTTTGGCATTTGTTCTTAGAGGGAGATTTTATGATTTAAAGTCAGATTAATTGCCTAAGAGTAAGCCGGTGTCTGTTGATGTTGCTGGTGATGTGGCTCTTTGGGCAGTACCGTTTGGTTACCGTTGTGCCAGTGCAATCTGGAATTTAGAAATTTAGTTTATAATGAAAGTTTAATGGAAATTCTCTGGGTAAAATATGTTTTTCCCATGTGCACGAAAATAGTGTTTTGGGGTCAATTTCATTTCAGAGTTTGATTGATTGCCTTGAAACCGTTTTGGTTGCAATTCTATAATTCATTTTTTATGTCAGCATCCCTTTAATGCATGGAGAGCGCAATGGCGAAATACTTTGATCAAGTCCCTTCATTGAAGAAGTATTTTTTAATTAGAGAAAGTTCCCAACTCATTTTATTGGTTGATGAATTAAGATTTTCTCATGAGAATTCAATATTTGGAAAACTGGGAACGAGGGACAGAATCTCAAAAACACACACAAAAGGGAGAAATTTTTGCATAATTATTGAAATCACTCCCTGTTCATGCACATTTTTTTTCCCTGAAACCACAAGATTGTGGAGTTCAATCAGTTCTTTACACTGTTTCCTATTGGAGTCACAAACTAGTGTAGGGCCGTAGGCAATGTCATCCTTCTGTATATGTTTGTCCATTCTGGTGTTGAATGCATCTATTATGTTTATTATATTTCAAAATTATGCCAAAATCATTATTTTAAACCGTTTAATGGTCAATTGTTTCTGCTTCAGCTTCCATACCATTTTTTTCCATTAGTACTTCTGTACCACTCTAGTGACTGCCTTTATAATTTTGTAGGAGTTAGAAATATTAATTTGTCATATTCTTCTTGCAAATTATACACTAACGTTTGAGTTAGTGTTGGGAGCATTGTTTATAGTATTGGATAGTTTTATCATGTGGCTCTGCTGGGGACATTAGGGATGGGGTTGACAAATCATTAAATAGACTGCAGTGTGTTGACTTTGACATATTTGAATCATCAAATCCTGTATGCACTGTTATCAGTCATTGCTTCTTGAGAGTTCTTGTAAATATTGGCCATTCTGACTTTAGGAGATCTTGTATACAAAATTGTTGATGAAATCACTGGATACACTTACTATTTTGTGTTGAATAAAGGGAAAATGCTGCCAAATTGGAAGAAACCCCACATCAAGTTGACGACACGTACCTCCTTGGCGTACATTTTATTCATGTTCTCTGGAACATTTAGGATCAAAGAGGGTGTTAATGGTTCTATGTAATAAGAAACCATGGAGTATGTATCAGAGAAAAGATTTCCTGTCAATGCAAAGGATTATAAGTTATATGAAGAAGTTGGTGAAGGAGTCAGTGCCACTGTATACAGGGCTCTCTGTATTCCACGCAATCAGATAGTTGCAATTAAGGTTCTTGATCTGGAAAAGTGCAATAATGACATGGTATGTGCTTATTTATGTACGTTGTCATATTTATTTATCAAAAAAAAATTTATGTACGTTATCATATAAATTTTGTCTTTATATTTAGTTGATATCTGATATTTGGCACACATTTGTATTTTGGTTTGCACTTGTTATGCTTGCAATGTGATGGGATGTAGCAAATATCTAGTAGAGCACTTACATTTTGGAGCATTTTCTTAGAGAATCGACTGAAAAATTGTTGAATCAATTGCTCATGTTTGAAAGGCCTATCTGATAAATCTATTCTAGGTAGAAACATTATTAATGGAACTTCTTTTAATGTAACTTTTTTTTTTTTTGATAGATAAAAGAGATTTTATTCATAGTAAATAGGCCTAGCCCAAGTACACAGGTAGTATAAAAGAGAATAAACCTAAGTACAATCTAAAGCAGAAACAATACTAAGGAAAAGCATTACAAATGTTGATATCCCTCAAAAGATTATTCACCCAAAAGTTTAAAGTGTTGAAGAAAAAGTCCCTAAATTCCATCCTTGTGCGTTCACGATCTTCAAAACACCTTCCATTTCTCTCAAGCCATAAACACCAGAATAAGCACAGGGGAATCATTCTCCACTCCTCTGTACTTCGTCCATTTCCAGCTGCACCTTGCCCCAGCAAGCCAAAAAATCCACCACACGAAAAGGCATTACCCAATCGATACCTACCTTGACAAATAACTCATTCCACAAAGCCGTTGCCATTTCACAATGAAGAAACAAATGTTTGACAGATTCACTATCATTTTTACACATGGTGCACCAGTCCATCACATAAAAGCCCCTTTTCCTCAAATTATCTGTAGTTAAAACTTTCTCAAGCGACACCAACCAGCCAAAAAATGCAACTTTATTGGGCACTTTAGCTTTCCAAATACATTTCCAGGGAAATGTTATGTTACCAAGACTAGTTAAGACCTTGTAATAGGATTTCACAGAAAATCTGCTTTTAGAATCATGAGTCCACTACAACATATCATCCCTGGTTTGATCAATCTTAGAATCATAAAGGATAGCATAGAAATCAGCAGCTTCACTCACTTCCCAGTCTTGTAAGTCTCTAGAGAATTCCACATTCCAGTTTAACATGTTATTAGAAAACAAGTAAGAATCCGTCATAGCAGCCCCTTTACATGTAGCAATCCTGAAAAGGTGAGGAAATGCTAATTTAAAAGCTAAATCACCGCACCAAACATCATGCCAAAAAGAGATGTTAGATCCCGTTCCCACTTTGAGATTAGTGTTTTTGACAAAGTCCCCCCATCCCATTCGAATGGACTTCCATAGACCTACCCCAAACACCCCTTTTATTTCATTAGTACACCAGTTCCCCCAAATCCTTCCATATTTAGCATCAACAATCTGTTTCCACAAAGCAGTATTCTCATTGTTATATCTCCAAAGCCACTTCCCAAGAAGAGCTTTATTAAAAAGTTTCAAATTCCGCACACCCAAACCTCCACAAGTCACCAGAGTACAAACCTTTTTCCAATTCACCAAGTGAAGTTTTCTTTCCTCCCCAATACCATCTCATAAGAAATTTCGAAAAATCCTCTCAATGAGTTTTACCACCCTCACTGGAATAGGAGAAAGAGAGAGGAAATAAGTAGGTAAATTAGACAATGTGCTTTTAATTAATGTAACTCTACCCCCTTTGGATAAATAGATCTTTTTCCAGCCAGCTAATCTCCTTTCAATCTTCTCAATCACCCCATCCCAAATAGACACAGAATTATGAGGAGCCCCCAAAGGTAATCCAAGGTATTTCATAGGTAGAGAAGAAACTTTGCAGCCCATAATGTTAGCCAAATCATATATATTGTTGACTGAACCCATAGGAACGATTTCAGACTTATTTAGATTTATTCTAAGTCCAGAAACAGCTTCAAAACATAACAATAAAGCTCTTAAGGCTTGAAGATGATCCGGGTTAGCATCACTGAAAAGTAAAGTGTCATCTGCGAAGAGAAGATGAGAAACGGTGATGCAGCCCCTAGCAACATCTCCCATCTTAAAGCCCGACACGAAACCTCCATCAATTGCCAATTCAATCATACGACTCAATGCATCAATGACTAGGACAAATAGAAAAGGAGACAACGGATCTCCTTGCCTTAAGCCACGAGAACTACTGAGTTATGGCTTGTACATAGATGTTAGGTTGAGAGAACTCTGTACTTCAATTGCTCATGTTTGAAAGGCCTATCTGATAAATCTATTCTAGGTAGAAACATTATTAATGGAACTTCTTTTAATGTAACTTTTTTTTTTTTTTTTTGATAGATAAAAGAGATTTTATTCATAGTAAATAGGCCTAGCCCAAGTACACAGGTATTATACAAGAAAATAAACCTAAGTACAATTTAAAGCAGAAACAGTACTAAGGAAAAGCATTTCAAATGTTGATATCCCTCAAAAGATTATTCACCCAAAAGTTTAAAGTGTTGAAGAAAAAGTCCCTAAATTCCATCCTTGTGCATTCACGATCTTCAAAACACCTCCCATTTCTCTCAAGCCATAAACACCAGAATAAGCACAGGGGAATCATTCTCCACTCCTATCCACTCCTACTGATGGTGGACAGATGGGCTTGGAGGATATAACTTTGGATGGATTTTTTCAAGAAAATCAGTTAAGTAGATTGGAGGAACCCACTCCTTTGAATTTTTGCTTGCCACCTCAACCGAATGTGTCGGAGTGGGTTTTTCACAAGGTAAAAGAGATACAGAAAATAGTGGGGCTTGAATGCGATGGGTATGAAGAGCAGTTCATGGCCTTGTTTACACCAATTGAGGCGGGGCATAAACAAAAAAATAGGGATGAGTCTAAGAAGCACTGGGAGCTCAAAAGACTGACTTGGTCTATGAAGATGAAGGGCAGCGCTAGCAGGGGGAGGATAAAAGGGAAGGGGCAGACCGTTCCTCTATGAAACCAAAAATTGTGACTTGGAATGTCCGTGGGCTTAATGATGTGGATAAGTGCATGCGGATTAGAAATATGATAAGGGAATGGAAAGTGGATATTGTATGTTTGCAAGAAACTAAATTGCAGTGTATTGATAGGGGAATTGTGTGAAGTTTATGGAGCGGGGTCCATGTGGATTGGGCTTATTTGGCCTCAAATGGGGTGTTAGGAGGAATTGTGGTGTTGTGGGATAGACGTGTTGTAGAAAGGGTCGATGAGTTTATTGGAAATTATACGGTGGCATGCTCGTTTAAGAGTGTAGCCGATAACTACCTTTGGGCTTTTGCAGGTGTTTATGGCGCCAATTCAAACACAGAAAGAAGCTTGTTATGGGATGAACTTGCTGGGATTCACAACTGGTTGGATCTCCCCTAGTGTATACGAGGAGATTTCAATATTGTGAGATTCCCAAGTGAAGCATTGGGAAGTAGAAGAGTACGACCAGCAATGGAGGCTTTCTCGGAGTGTATCTTTGACCTGAACTTGGTGGACTTGCCTTTAGCTGGTGGTACCTCTACTTGGTCTAATAATCAGTCATGGTCCCGACTAGACCGGTTTCTAATTTCACCAGAATGGGAAAACCGTTATCCTGAGGTCTGGCAGAAGCGGTTGTCCCGTATTGGTTCGGATCATTGGCCGATTATGCTTGATTGTGGAGGCATTCCGAAGGGTCGGCGGCCTTTTAAATTTGAGAATATGTGGTTGAAAGCGGAAGGATTTGTGGATAGGGTTAAACAATGGTGGTCTTCCTACCAGTTCCAAGGTACTCCTAGTTTCATTTTTGCAGCAAAACTGAAAGCTCTCAAAAAAGATGTACAAGTATGGAACTTGGAATCATTTGGCAATGTAGGGGAAACAAAAAAGCAAAGTTGCTGGAAATTCAGGAGATTGAGAGACTTCAAGAGGTACAACACCTCACTTAGGCGGAACAAGAGAGGAAAGTTGAGCTGGTTGCAGAAGTTGAAAGGTTGATCCTATTAGAAGAGGTGTCTTGGCGTCAAAAATCAAGGGCATTATGGTTGAGAGAAGGGGATCGGAGCACGGGTTTCTTCCACAGAATTGCAAATTCACACAGGAGAAATAATAATATTGAGATGTTGAAAGTGGATGGAGTGGAGTGTAGAGATGAACAGGTAATCCACAATCATGTTGTGGAATTCTTTTTTTTGATAAGTAATAAAAGCTTCATTAAGATAAAGATGGGCATAGCCCAGGTACACTGGAGGTATACATGAACATACACCTATTTAAGAACTAGAAACAGAAGCAAGAAAATCATGGCAGCTTAGGCCATTAAAATCTAAAGCAATGGCCCACAGAAAAAAAGTCTTCCATAAGAAACACCAAAACTCTTCCGAGGAACGTTGTGGAAGAGTTCCTGTGTGGAATTCTAAAGTCTAAAGTCTTCCATAAGAATTCCACAATCATGTTGTGGAATTCTATGAGAACCTACTAAAGGAGCAGGTGGGATGGCGGCCTCGAATGGGCTGGTTTTTAACACCATTGGGTTTTGTGAGACATCAAGACTAGAAAGGGACTTTGAAGAGAGAGAGGTCTGTGAAGTTGTGAGGAAAATGGCTAAAGACAAGGTACCAGGACCGGATGGTTTCTCTATGGGTTTCTTTTAAGAGTGCTGGGAAATTATTAAGGAAGACTTAATGAAGGTCTTTAAGGAGTTTTTCAGGGTTGGAAGATTTGAAAAAAGCCTTAATATCACGTTCCTTGCACTGATACCTAAGAAGGTGGGGGAGACGGAGATTAAGGATTTCAGGCCTATTAGTCTTGTGAGTGGGGTGTATAAGATAATTGCTAAGGTACTTGCTAACAGATTGAGTGAGGTGATGGGGGAGATTGTCACGCAACCCCAAAATGCTTTTGTTAAAGGAAGACAAATCTTGGATGCGGTGTTAATTGCTAATGAATGCCTTGATAGTAGACTGAAAGACCGGAAAACAGGGGTCATGTGTAAACTCGATATGGAAAAGGCATATGATCATGTCAATTGGGATTTCCTCCTTCATTTACTAAGGAGGTGTGGTTTTGGGGAGTGGTGGAGGGCTTGGATCCGTTGGTGTATTTCTTCGGCAAAATTCTCTGTTTTGTTGAATGGAGTGTCAGTAGGTTTCTTCCAGAGCTCATGTGGATTGAGACAAGGGGATCCGTTATCTCCCTTGTTATTCGTCATAGTCATGGAGGCGCTAAGCAGGATGATAATGGCATTGGTTGCGAACAGTGTTATAACAGGTTTCCCGATCAGAACCCCGAATAGGGGTATTATTAATATTTCCCATTTATTATTTGCATATGATACCTTGATTATGTGCGAAGCTAACCAAAGGCAGATGCAAGCGCTAAAGGTCCTACTTTTTTGCTTTGAGGCAGTCTCTGGTTTGAAGGTAAATTTGGACAAATCAGAACTGGTGCCAATTGGGATAGTCCCTAATACTCGTCTCTTGGCACGAACTTTGGGTTGCAAGATAGCTTCTTTCCCTATGACATATTTGGGACTTCCACTGGGGAACACTTCGAGGGCTTATGCGATATGGGATACAGTGTTAGAAAATAGAGCAGCGTTTGGCGGGGTGGAAAAGAATGTATTTGTCTAAAGGAGGTAGGATTACTTTGATAAAAAGTACTCTATCTAATCTACCCACCTACTTCTTATCTCTATTTCCTATACCAGCAAGTGTGGCAAACCGCATTGAGAAGCTCCAACGTGATTTTCTGTGGGGGGGATTGGGGGAGGAGTTCAAGTTTCACTTGGTTAAGTGGAAACAGGTGTGCCGCTTGATCCTGGGGGGAGGGCTGGGAGTTAGAAACCTAAGGGTCTTTAATTGGGCACTGTTAGGCAAATGATTATGGAGATTTTCCAGGGAACCAGACTCGCTATGGAAATTAGTTATTGAAAAGAAATATGGCGGCTTATGGGGAGACTGGTGCTCTAGAGAAGCTAGAGGGGCTCATGGAGTTGGGTTGTGGAAACACATTAAAAGATGATGGGAAGTCTTTAATCGCTTTGTTAAGCTCCAGGTGGGTACAGGATCCAGGATTAAATTCTGGAGTGACGTGTGGTGTGAAAGGAGGGCCCTAAAAGATTTGTATCCCTCTCTCTTCCAATTGGCAAGTGCAAAGGATATATCAGTGGCGGATGCTATGGAGGTCTCGGGGGGACGGATTACTTGGAATATAAACTTTGGTAGGGCAGTACAGGATTGAGAGATAAGTAACATTGCAGATTTCTGCAGCTTTATATACTCCATAAGATTAAACAGCCAGCAAGAAGATGTCATGTGGTGGACGCCAACAAGAAAATGTATTTTCTCTGTAAATTCTTTCTATAAGGCTCTCACCCCAGAGCCCAATTCTCATTTTCCATGGAGAAAGATCTGGTGTCACAAGGCACCTCCAAAAGCTTCATTCTTTGCCTGGACAGCAGCCTTGGGTAAGATTCTTACCATTGATAATCTAAGGAAAAGAAGGATCATTATCGCAGATTGGTGTTGTATGTGCAAAGGAGGGGGGGAGTTGGTAGATCATCTTCTACTACATTGTGATGTGGCAAGGACTTTATGGAATGAGGTGTTCGTTCGTTCAGCAATGGTTTGGGTGATGCCCAAAATAGTTGAGGCAGCTTTGGCCAGTTGGCCAACCATAAGAGGCAGGCAACCGATTAAAACTATGTGGAGCATGATCCCTATTTGTATCTTGTGGTGTTTGTGGCGGGAGCGCATTGAGAGGAATTTCGAAGACCAGGAAAGATTGTTAGAGGAGCTTAAACTGTTATTTTTTAGAACTCTTTGTAGATGGGCCTTAGCTGTAGATTTTAATTGCATGGCCTTTCGAGATTTTCTTGCCTCTAATGTGCCCACTTAGGTGGGACATCGAAGTTGTATTTCAGGCGTTGTCATTCTTTGATCAATAAAATTTATTTATTCATCAAAAAACTACTGAAAAAACCAGCCGGACAGCCATTCACCAAAATAGAAAACTTGGTCGTCGAAATACAATATCTTATCCAAGAGTACCATTTCTCCCCAAAACCAAATCTCTTAAGCAAATAAAGAAGAAAATCCTAATTGACATGGTCAAAAGCCTTTTCCATGTCTAATTTAACTGAGATTCCAGATTGACCCGTCCTTATTCTGCTTTCCAAACACTCATGAGCAATAAGTTTCGAGTTCAAGAATTTGTCCTCCCTTCACAAACGCATTTTGAGGCTTTGTAATAATATTATCCATAGCCATACTGAGGCGGTTGGCTAACACCTTAGAGAGGTTCTTATAAACCCCGTTAACCAAGCTGATTGGTCGAAAATCCCTTATTTCAACAGCACCCGCCTTCTTAGGGATAAGAGCTAAAAAAGTAGTATTAAAACTCTTTTCAAATTTGCTGAAGGAGTAAAATTCTTCAAAAACTTTCATAACGTCATCCTGTCATCCTTCACAGTATCCCAACAAGCTCGGAAAAATGCCATGGAAAAACCATCGGGACCCGGTGCTTTATCCTTAGACATGCCCCTAACCACATCTAGAACTTTGTCTTCCTCAAAAGGCCTCTCCAACCAAATTGCAGTTTGATTATCAATGGAGTAAAAAACCAGCCCCTCTAACTTGGGCCTCCAAGAGAAGTCTTCCCGAAAAAGTTTCTCATAAAAATTCACAATGTGCTCTTCTATCTCCTCCTTATCACAAATCACATTATCGTCAACATGGAGGACTTCTATGGCATTATTTCTGCAATGAGAATTAGCCATTCTATGAAAGAATTTCGTACATTTGTCTTCTTCCTTAAGCCATAAAATCCTGGATTTTTGCCTCCAAGAAATTTCTTTCATAATAATAAATTTATTAATATCCGCTGACACCCTTGCCTTCAATTCCTTTTCATCACTAGAAATTGTACCCCTCAACTCCTTTTCCTCCAAATTATTCAACTAATGTCAAAAACAATAGATTACCCTGCTTTTTAAGTCATGCATGCCATACTGATGCTTACCTTAACATTTTCAACTGCTTAACCTGATATATAATTATTTGGAAGTTACTGTCACATTGAGATGCATTTTACTTATATTTTTCAATTATGCAGGATGGTATCCGGCGAGAGGTACAGACGATGACCTTGATTGATCATCCAAATGTGCTACGGGCACATTGCTCTTTCACTTCTGGCCACAGCCTTTGGGTTGTGATGCCATACATGGCTGGTGGGTCCTGCCTTCATATAATGAAATCTGCTTTTCCTGAAGGTTTCGAGGAACCTGTTATAGCTACTTTATTGCGTGAGGTTCTGAAAGCTCTTGTTTATCTTCATTTCCATGGTTACATCCATAGAGATGTGAAGGTAACGTACTGCACCCGCTTGTATCATTCTTATGCTAAGAAATGTTTGTGCCTTATTTCTGCGGCACAGCACCATTTACTACTTTATTGTTTCCACTACAAGTAGTAGTCAACAATTAATGCCGTGTCTTACAAGAAAAAAAGATTCAAGAGTAGTTTCCTAAAAACTAGCGTTCATGACATCATATAATGCTTGGGAGAATTGTCTTTTCTCTGAGAAGAGATGTGAAGTTAACACTGCACCTGGTTCTGTCATTCTTCTCGTGATAATCAATAATATTTGTGCCTTATTTATGCAGCACAGCACCTTAATATCTTGTTGTTTCCACTACAAGTAGTTGACTGTTAATGCCATGTCTTGTAACAAATATATGAAAATAGTTTCCTAAATCGAAGAGTTCTTGACATCATATGATACTCAGGAGACTTCCTTTTCAGACTAGATGAGCTATACTTCTTGGTATTGTGTTAAATCTCTGTGTTGCCGTATGCAGCATATGACAATTGAGATTTATATATCAGTTTTATCGTCTGTATGACAGTTGGGATATATATATATATATACCATATTTACTTCCATTTTTTTATCATTTTTTTCTGATAAAAAAACTCTTTTATATTTTCCCATAGATTTCTCTGTGTTTTTCTTATTAATATCCTTAACTCTGGTTTCCAGGCTGGGAATATCTTACTTGATTCTAATGGTGCAATCAAGTTAGGTGATTTTGGGGTATCAGCTGGCATGTTTGATACTGGAGATAGGCAACGTTCCAGAAATACTTTTGTTGGGACTCCATGCTGGTATATTTCTTTTGATCTTGCTGCCCTTGGGCCTTCCATGATTTTCTACTTTTTGAGATCCCACCAGAGTCGGTTGAATTTTTATATCATGGGTTGAAACTGTTTTTGTTTTGTTTTCCTTGGTCAGGATGGCTCCTGAAGTTATGCAGCAATTGCATGGTTATGACTTCAAGTCAGTGGTTTGCTTCTCCTATCTATGTTTTTTGCCCCTTTTCTCCCAGTTGCCTAATCTTATTTTTTTTTCCAATCTTTGTAAATAGAGCGGATATATGGTCATTTGGAATAACAGCACTTGAGCTTGCTCATGGCCATGCCCCATTTTCCAAGTACCCGCCAATGAAAGTATATTTCTGAGTTCTTCCAACTTACAATGCTTTTGCATACTGCATATATTTTGCGTATTTTTGCTGGATAAGTTCACAATTTAATCTTTTGGTCTTCTTTATTTATCATTGCAGGTTTTGCTGATGACTTTACAAAATGCACCTCCAGGTTTGGACTATGAAAGAGACAAAAGATTTTCTAAGGTATGTACTGTTTACTAGAATCTTTCTGACAGCTAGTGCTCTTGAATATTGTTATTGAAGGGTTTTAATTTTTCCAGTCTTTCAAAGAGATGGTAGCCACTTGCTTAGTGAAGGATCCAAAGAAACGTCCAACTGCAGAAAAACTATTAAAGCACCCTTTCTTTAAACAAGCACGCGCAAATGAATATCTTGCTCGTGGTATTCTTGATGGTCTTGCTCTTTTAGGTGATCGTTTTAGATTGCTGAAGGTATCTTGCACAACTCTCTTTTGTAAACTGTGTCTCAGGCGCGGCATTACCTTTGATATAATTGCTTGAATTGGAATTTCTGTTTCAGGCAAAAGAGGCTGATCTTCTTGTGCAGAACAAAGCTCTATATGGGGATAAGGAGCAGTTATCACAGGTGACAATTCTTCAAAATCATTGTCCAGAACAAATAGCTTTTCATTCAACTCTCACATATTCCTTCCTTTCTTCCCTTTCCCATTATTTGAGGCTTTATGATGTGGAATGGGCATTTAATTCATCCTTTCTAAAATGAGCTTCTTCTTTGGACGGTAGTCGTTGGACCTAGTGACATATCCTGCCCTCAACAGACTAGGGGTTCAAATTATTACGAAGGAAAGAAAATCTGGCGAAGTCATAGTAGAATGTTCCATGTTGTGTTCTCTCTCTCTCTCTCTCTCTCTCTCTCTCTCTCTCTCTCTCTCTCTCTCTCTCTCTCTCTCTCTGTGTGCTTACCCACTTTATGAGGTCGTGGGAGGACCTCCAAAAGAGGATAGTAAACAAGACATGATCTTGACGATAACTCGTGTGGCAAAAGACACAAAAATCTGCACTTTTGCATATTTCAAAGATGTTTGAGACTCTATTTTATTGTAGGTCATAGAATACATTCCCACTCTATAAAACTCACATAGATTATAAATTAGCTTAGCTTGATCAAGTTTTGTTTTTTATTTTATTTATTTTTAAAATTTCGTTTCTTCCCTATAAAAGAAAAATATACATTTCTTTAGATCTATACTTTTCTAGGGAAACAAATACTCAACCTTATCTTAATTTCATTTGATAAAATATTTTTTATGTTATTATTAAATATCAGTTGGAGGAAAAACTGGATCAAATCAGACTTTTTTACTTTAGCTATTTAAGTTCATAAAATTTATTTTAACTATGTTTAGGGATTGGCCCCTTCACTTGGGTGAGCGCCTTGTGCCTTAAGGTTACTTTTCACCTTTGACAACACCAGGTCAAGCTTAAGGCTTACTGGATGATTTTACTTATCCTAGAATTTTTCTACCTACCTCATTTCTTGTTTTCCCTCATTCTTTACTGATTGTTTTGAGAATTGATGTTTATATTCATAATCACTTATGCCTTTGTGCGCAAGCATGAAGAAGGTTTTTTTCAAATATAGAAGCTTATTTATCCTGAGCTTTTATGATTTTCTTGTATCTTTTCCTATTTCTAATAAGATGTTCCTCTTGTATACATCTTGTATTCTTGGTCTACACACTCTGTGCTTTTTAATATTTGATTATTTGTAGAAAAAATTTGAGTGAACTCATAAATGCAAATACTTGTTACTTTGCAGCAAGAGTACATTCGAGGCATAAGTGCCTGGAATTTCAACCTTGAAGATTTAAAAACTCAGGCTGCCCTTGTAAGTGGTGTCAATGACTGTTTTATTTAATCATGTAATTTCGCGATTCCTTTGAAAAGGGTTTCTTTGGTATACTGGGGCTATATTTTACCTTATTTTAGCACTTTATTGCTCACAGATTCGGGATGATGGCATGCCAAATTCTGAAGATCCAGATACTAGTAAGAAGCTGAAAGATGGGTATGATGGTGTTGGGTTCCCAGCTGATAGTCTGTCCCAGGAAAGGGTCAACCATCCAAATGCTCACCAGAATGATGAGGTATTATGACCATTGCTGAAATACACTCCTTTTTCTCTCAGTTAATTGCATTTAAGTTCAAAAATTCCCTTGAATATTTGAATTATAGTTCATTCTTACATATGTTTGACATATGCCTTTTTCAGGATGGATTAAATGATATTCATGATTTGAAGAGTTCACTCCCTTCCTTTCCTGTGAAACCTCTGCAAGCACTTAAGTATGACTTCTTTTTGGCCCTCCTATTGTGTTGTATTTTTTTTTTGGAAAATGGAATTATATTACCATTAATGAAATCACTACAATCTGGATTCAACCAGTACTTCTTGTCTTACTACCTCAGGGACATCTTGCCACCATATCACCATATCCTCTACACATTTCGCACATTGGGCAAGCTTATGGGCGACATCTGTTGCTTCTCTGCATACATGGACAGCTTCAAAACTGTTAAAAACATTGAGCCACTCCTTATTGTCTTCAATTTGGGGTCCCTGACAAGAAAGATTTGTGGAAGATTTGAGGACTTCAATAGTTAATAAAGAATTTCTCTGAATAAGAATAAGGGTATACCATGATGATAAATGGACTGCAAGCCCCTCAAAATTGCTACAGTTTCAATATCTTTAACTTCATCCATCCCATACTCGATCATACTTAAAGCCATAACCACACTAAGCTTCTCATCTCTGGAAATTCTCCCTCTGATTTTTAGATGTTAGAAAAGGTCGCACCATCCACATTTAACTTTAAAACTGCTTTGGTGGCAGCTGGGGGCTGCCAGTTCCCAAAGCAGCAGTAAGAAACACAGCCATTCCCCCTGCAGATTGTTTTTATGCAGTTGCCATACTAACATACTGAAACTTGAATGACAATGAGAATCAAAATCATTCAAGGGGCTAAATTTTTTCCAAGCCACCCTAGCATGGTCAGGAAAACAATGCATGGCAGTCTTCTACTTGTGTCCTCAGAAGTCACAGTCCTGACTATTCGAAGTTGATCTCTTGGCCAACTAAATAATTTTTTTCCTGAACAAGCATATTGAAAATATCTTAATTGCACTTGGTGATAGAGAAGTGCTTTATTATGCTAATAAATAGTTCATTGCATAATTTTTTTTTTAATATTTCCAGATATTATCTGCCTCTATTTTTTTTTTTTTTTGGCATTGCACTAAATTAGAGGACAATAAATTTAGCAGTCTGATTTTTGTCAGTGCTGCAATTCATACTTCATTGAAGCAACTGTTTCTTTTAATGCAGAGGTTGTTTTGATGTTTGTGAGGATGATGTTATTGTGAGTAGTCCAAGAGCTGTGGATCAAGAAAATGGAAGAAATGAGTGTGATAGTTCAGGACAGAGTTGTATTTTACCACAGCATGTAATTTCTGAGCATAAAAAAGTTATGAGCAGTTCAGTACTATCAGAGAATGCTCTATCTCCTAAAAAGTTTGTTGGTGATGAGGACAGGTGAGCCACTTTTAAAAATTTGAACTTTGATATTATTGTTGTTGCTCTTCTTCTTCTTCTTCTGTTGCTGGTCATAATATATACCTGCAGTGGTACTACAATCTTTCTGTGCATGGTTTTGTATTGTTGCTATATGAATTACGTTTTTTGTCAAACTTTTCTTCTTTTCATTTTTCTTGCTTGATAGATGGGTTGTGTGGAGCTGTATATGTTTTCAATTACTCCTAGTATTTATAGGGTTCCATTCTAAGTTGAAAGTAATAATTCAGAAACATGGTTCTTGTTTGGAGCTTTGTCTTACTGAAATACTAGGTTGTGAAACATAAGTTGTGAATTTCGTGGTAACATGCACTCAGTATGTATTGCCTTGTCCAGTTGTTACATATAAATGTCCTCCTTTGGACATGGCTTTTTTTCAGTTCTGTGTGTGATGTGAAATGTCAAACGCATGATATATCCTTAGTAAATATGTATTTTTAGAAACTGAATTGCAACATTCATGTGGCACTGTAATGTAGGTGAGCATAAGTTGTAAATAATGAAGTGATCATTTGCATTAAAGGTAGCCCAATGAATAGTATGTGGTGGGGTTGCTTGGTCCTACAATACCACAACTTTGTATAAAAACTATAATAATATTTCTCTATTGGCACTGAGCGTCCGGGACAATGTTCCGAGTCCCAACTAATTCTAGGGTGGTGTAAAAATTATAATCATAAACTACTATTGCAGTTTATGTCAAGACTTTTTTAAGCACATTGAAAAAAGGTTATAAGAATAGTAGCGATTGCAAATACACCTACACCCTTCACTTATTTTGCTAGAACGCTTGAGGCCTCATCTTGAAGTCTGTTTGGACACCCACTGGGTGGTAACCAAGAAACCATGGTGAGTATTAACTCTTGACTTGATTGGAACTGAACTGGTTGGAGACGCTGTTGTGACAGGAATTTTACATTGTCAGCATTATCCTTTCATTAAAAGTGTGCTTGCTGTTTGGATGTGCAACATTATGTCATCTTGTAGTTTATTAAAAAAAATTTATTTGTTGTCGATCCTATACTTCTTTTTAACCATTCTTATGCATGCGAGTTAAAAGCATTGGATTCCGTTCAGTGTAAATGACTCCTGTCTTGAAACTGTTATAAAGGGATTATCTACATTCAAAATTTCAAGCCGAGCATAACTACAGCGGTTCGTTATTGTATCGTCAGAAAAAAGATGCCAATAAGATTTCATCTGGTATGTCTACTGCAATTTTCTTGCTTTTAACTCAACCCTATATGCAATCAAAGATGCTATCAAGATTTTAATGCTACATTACTCATATGGTATTACTGCATATGCTTATGCAGCCGAGGATACGTCAGAAGGATCGGTTGTACAGCGTAGAGGGCGCTTTAAAGTCACTTCAGCTGACCTCAGCCCAAAGGTATAAATGCATTCATAGGCTATATCACTAATCAACCCAACTCATCCCCTGGTCAGCATATGGATTCCATCAATCTGATATCATATCTCAAAAGCAGCCTATTGTATTTAAGTTTTTAATCTGTGGCCTGATAAGTGTTTGTGGGAATGGCTTTTGGAACTCGTTGACCTTCTCAGACTGGTTATCTGGGTCATATGTAATTTATCTATATTCCCTTATACTTGGGTTGCTTATCTTTTCACACTTCTGAAATTATCTTTAACTATATGCAGAAAACAGATTGATCATAGTTGTCACTTGGGGAGCTTTGGGTTGGAACTAGCCTTTATGTGACACTATGCTGAGATCTGAAAGGAATATGAGTGAAATTAGCATATATAGTTTGCATAGCAGAGATCGTTACATTGTATGATTATTGTTTTCAGTGGCACTGCTACTTAGTGTATGGTCATCTTGCGGATAGGCATCAGCGTATGGTGTCTTTTTTTTTGGCGGTTGTCTCAGTTTTAAGGTTGTGTTATATTTTGTGTGCAACAGACACGCTCATCTCAATGTGAAGCACTGCTTCTGATGCAAGGTTTTTCTTTTGGTTTGAATTTATTGACCATCTTTTTCTTGCTTAGCATCCTTGAGGTTTTAACATCAATCATTGTGGATTTTCTCAAAACTTTCCTTGTGAACTTCGCCTATGATATATAATTGTGACTATTTTGATTAAATTGTCATGATGCTTGAATTTTTATCCTTTAGGCAATGGCTTTATAACCATTGCTATTTTTTCTGCATGCAGGGTCCTACGAACTGCATGAATTGCCCAGTTTCTGGAGGTTCAACCAGTCCAACAAAGACTAACCTTAAATCTGCCTCATTTCTCCCGTCTCTGCAATGTATTCTGCAGCAGAACAGCATGCAAAGGGTACGTTTATATTTATATATATAACTTCCCTACATTGTAGAGATATTATGTCTGAAAATAGTCCATTATTTTCTTCTTATATCTTGACAGGAAGAACTTATTAAATTGATCAAGTATGTGGAACAAACCTCTGGTATGTGTCTCACCTTGATCATTCAAATCTTTTCTGCTTTATCCTACGAGCACTGATTTTGTTGGATTTAACCCCCATTTTGCTTGATACAGGCAAGCAACCAGAACCAGAGCTACTAGTTGCTGTCACAAGCGACCTGCTGCAGGTATTTTCTTTTGATGGAACAGTTAAAATGATCTCTTGCTAAATGCAATAAAATGTACAATAGTATTGTACTTTAAGCAGTAATTTGTTGTTTTTTTTAGCAAAAAGTAAAAGATAAGGTCATAGAAGTAGACATTCACCTATGGCATATATAGAGCGAGAATGTATGTTATCACCTGAAACTATCTAGTGGAAATGAGATTGAGAATTTGGTTTAGATGTGGCCAGCTGACATCCTCATGGCCTTATACTGATGGTTCTTTTAGTGGGAGATTAAATTAATGGGGTGTCTTGTTTTTAATGGGCGGGAGATCAAATTAATGGGGTGTCTTGTTTTTAATGGGCTAAGGGCTTGTTTGGGGTTGTGGTAGGAGTCTTAAAAAATGTTTAAAGAAATGAGATTGAGAATTTGGTTTAGATGTGGCCAGCTGACATCCTCATGGCCTTATGCTGATGGTTCTTTTAGTGGGAGATTAAATTAATGGGGTGTCTTGTTTTTAATGGGCTAAGGGCTTGTTTGGAGTTGCGGTAGGAGTCTTAAAAAGTGTTTAAATAGCTTTCAAATATTAGGTTGTTTGGGTGTTACATATTAAAATACTTTTTAATCTCAAATAAGCTAAAAAGTACGTTTGAGGAAAATCATCACTTTTATGCTTTTTCTCAAACGTGCTCTTTCAGACAATCTGGAATGTAGTTCCAATTTTAAAAATTCTATCAATGGACGAAAATGCTCATACAACTTTCAAATAACTATAGCTTTCAAACTTTTAAAGATTTGATCATAATTTTAAAAAAATCAAATGACCACCATTTTTACGTCAAAAAGTACTCTTTTAATTTGTTTCAAAACATATGTAACATGTTTGAAAGTGTTTTAAACATAAGGTTACCAAACAGTAAATAATTTTTTAATAATATAACTTATTACTTAAACTATAAGTTATAAGCTCTAAAGCTAGAATCTATATTTCTCACTACAATCCCAAACATGTACTAAATGTCCATGACTTTTTACTTTCATTTGTAAACCCTAGTTGGGTACTTCTCATGTATACTTGCTTTATAGTTGTATGGTAGTGCATGGGGGGAATGGTGTTCTTTAGAGGGTAGGGGGTCATATGGAGTATGCCTGTGGAAATTCATAAGAAAGGGATGGAATGATTTTGAAAAACATCTAAAGTTTGAGGTGGGTGATGGAGTACGAATCCGCTTTTGGTTAGATGTTTGGAGTGGGGAGAGTCCTCTTTATAAGGAGCGTGGAGTGGGGGAAATTTGGAACTTTTTTGTATTCTCTATGTTTCAATGGTTTTCTGCTATTGTTCTAAAGGGTGGGAATGTTCATGAGTTTCTACTTTCTTTATAGCCTACTAGAATGTAACTAGGTGTCTCATTTTGTATACTTCCTGTGTACTTGGGCATTGCCTAGTTTCTTCATATTCAATAAAGATTATTACTTATCAAAAAAAAAAAAAAATACAACTTTCAAACTTTTAAAGATATGGTCATAATTTAAAAAAAAAAAATTCAAATGATCGTCATTTCTACTTTAGAAAGCATTTTTTTAATTTGTATTTGAAAGTGTTTTAAACATAAGGTTACTAAACAGTAAATAACTTTTTAATAATATAACTTATTACTTAAGCTATAAGTTATAAGCCTTAAATCTATAAGGTATATTTCTTACTGTAATCCCAAACATGTACTAAATGTCCATGACTTTTTACTTTCGGTTGTAAACCCTAGTTGGGTACTTCTCATGTATACATCCTATATACTTGGTCTTTGCCCGCTTTTATGAATAAAACTTCTTGATTACTATTTTTTTTTTTAAATAATGGGGTGTCTATCCTAGAATTTGAGAATAGGTGGGACTAATAGGATGATTCACTTATGCACATATAATTTCTCTTGTAAAATGGTTTCATCATTTAACTTATTATGAGGGAAGACATGGTCCAGTATTTTACTTGTTAAAATGTAGCCAGTATTTTAGACAACAGTTGCATGCCGTTTGGTTAATTGATCTTAAATTTGAGCACCGTGCAGATGTCCCCTGCCACTTCTAGGGAGAAAGAGCTGCAATATCAAGTGAATCATCTGCAACAAAGGTACTAGATGAATCTCTAATGACTTCTGACTACATATTTTCACTATGTAATCTCTTAACTCTAACTGAATCTCATCTTCAATGTCAGTCTTGAGAGCCTTGTTGAGGAATTGCGGATACATAAGATGAAAAATGCCCAGGTATGTATGCATAAGCTGGATTAAGTTTGCTTTGTTGGCCTGTCAGACTCCAATTTTATCATGAAGTTATCAATTGCGAATGACAATAATTGCTGTGATTTTTTTCCTGTCCACATCTTTTATCATTGTCGTAACACCTTAGGCCACATGCAGGCATCAAAATATCAGAACAAATTGAGACCTATGACATACTTGTACCCATTTTTGTGTTTGCTGCCGACATGTCTCTTTGTTCTGATCTTGTGAGATCTGCATGTGGCTAAGTGTGATACATCTGACTAGAACAGACATGTATAAAAACACTAGTCATATCACAGTTGTTTGTATCTGACCGTAAGATAGAATAAGGGTGATGTTGAGATGTTCTTAAAACACGATCAATCATAAACAATCATTAGTTCAAATATGAAATTGAAATTTGATACGCAATTCAGGGACCAAAATTTTATTTTAACAATAAAAAATAGTAGTTTCACTCATTCCTGCCCAATTTTGCCCATGTTGCATTTGATTTTCACTCAACTGTTTCAGACCAATGTGTTGAATCGATGTTTTATCAAATAATGGTGCCTAGAAGCCACTACTGACATTTCTTCCTGTGCAAACCATTATAACAAAGTAACCAACCTACACTTGCACCCTAAATGCCACTCTATCAAAGGTAATGCATGCAACAAGCACACAGACAGTGTATTTCATTTGACATAAAAAGCAGCATGGCTGCCTGCCTAAGTCGGTTTTTGATAGTTGAGACATGTTGGAATGTTCAACAGGAGGCGAATGTTCTTACCTGGTGGCAGTTATTTATGCTTTAATTCCCTACTTCTGAATTACAAATAATGCCATGATTACATGTATGCCCCTGCATGTCTTAAATTATTGATGTGTTGGTTGTAAGTGATGCTTTAATTATCTAATTTATTGTTGATAATGATATTGTGTTGTGTCTTGTAATGTGCCTCTTATCCCAATTTGTCAGCATGATATGGGAATGGTGGACTGAATTTGACTTTGTCTTCAATTTTCCACTGATCAGTCCATCTTGTAATGGGGTGTGCAGTTAGAAAGACAATTAAATGCATTGGTCAACAAAGAAGAAAAGTTTTGAAAAGTGGATGAAGCACAGCGTTGTTTTTCAAATCACTGCCACCTTGCGACCAGCAAGAAGCAGAATGATGTTTTTCATATCACCGCCACCTTGTGACCAAAAAGAAGCACAAACTTATGCGTAGGTGAGTGATGAGACGCACAAAATTTACCAAAACACCTGATTGTTTTCTTCAATGGCTAAGTGAGGATCTCTAAGATACTTCTGAGAGAGAGGTATAGGGCATTTTTTATTGTATTCTAGTGTATCATACGTGTGAAGGTGTGTTAAGCCAGAGACGCAATTTTGAAATCTTGCTGCTCGATTCAAACTGTGTAACATGTAATCTACTTACTGCATAATGTAATTATATTACGGTCTCTCTCTCTCTCTCTCTCTCTCTCTCCAATTCGATGAGTTGGCTTTCCTGACGCATCAACTCCATGTATCCCACAATAGAGTTTTGTATGGATGAGTTTGCTGGATTCTTCATGAATATTACGGGAGCCAAGGTTTATCGGTCAGCTAGAACCTTTTTTTTCTTTTTTTTTTGGGGGGGGGGGGGGGGGGGGGGGGGGGGAACCCCTAGTTCCTATGTCATCTTATCGTTAAGGATAGCAGCAGTGTCATTTTCTCACTAGGATGCTTTCGTTTCTTATCAATATCTGCTGCCTAGCCAACGTCCAAATCTATTCAAGTTCGGGTTCAATTACGAAGCCCATGCAAGTTGTAAACCGGTCTATTATTTTTTCATCTACTTATTTTTATAAGCTAAATCGAGCTTATAAGTTTATAACACGAACCTTAAACGCTACTCATGCGAACTTGTTGAGCTCAATGCTGTATCGCAGTAATCCAGTTGGCTTAAGTGGTAAAGGGCCTTGGTCTTGGTGACATGTTCCCTCTAAATCTGAGGTTTGAATCCTCTTAACTCTTGGGTGCAAACAATTTTTAGGAACCAGCAAACTGAAAAAACTCATTAAACAATAATCGAAATTACGGGTAACTGTTAAGTTACACATTGGGAAGTTGTACGTTGCTAATTCTGAACTAAAATGTAACAAAAGAGTAATCATCAATCTGCAAAATGCTGGAAGGATCACTCCAGGATTATAAAAACAAAATCAAAGGGTTTGAGCAAAATAGTTTTGAGTTCAGCTACGAAATGCTACCAGAGGCGGTTGTCAATCACAGCAGAAACAATTCCCCTGAGTGTCTCCTGCATAAAATCGTGAAATAATGAGTTACATACCATATCATTTATCCAGAAAAAGAGGTAAATATGTCTTTGAATGGTACCACAGAATGGTCCTTGAGTCCAAGAGAAAGCACCAACGATTTGGGGGAGCCAGAGGTGCTGCACACAGAACAAGACGCAATCCATTTATTAGTGATTCAGGTAAGATTCTAAGGATACAGGCATCCAGGCCACAAATTAATATTACATTTGGATGTCACTTACAGCCAGCCTATTGAGATTCTATTAATGCCACCAGTGCTACTTGTAGGTGAAAAGAGAGATGTATACCTTATTATAGAGATTGACAAACATAGTTTTACAACTTTCACCAGAAGTCCTCAGAGGATTTTATTTATCATTATTATTTATTATTTATAAGCGTCCTCGAAGGAAAGTTTGGTTTGTTATAGATTTTAGCTATGAGAGTTTTATCCGAATGAACTTATCTAACATGGTGAACTAAAACATACCTGATGTGTTCAATTAATTTACGAGCACATGCCGGTAGCATTGGCTGCATTTATTGTGGTGGATCAATATCAGAAAAAGTTGGCAACTATTTATCAAACACGGACTAGAACACAGGTTATCTCACCTCATCTCGTTTTCCAAATATTGAAGACACGTTGAATGTTGGCTCGATTGACACCCCTTCCTCCTTCCTACAAATGAAGAAATAGATCTCAGAAGCTCCTTTGGCAAGAATAATCATTTTAATAGTTTAATGGGACTGTGGAAGCCACGGCAAAGGAAGTTACAGAACTGTTGATCAATCACTCGCATTTTTTACTTGTTACATCCAGAATCTTAAAAGAATTAAGTTCTCCCCTCAGCTTTGTTGACCTTGGTCAATGCTATACAGTAGAACTTCTGGAATGGTCAAGTTTTCAAGTGACATAATTTTTTTCCCTCTCCACTAGTTATTTTTCGAATTTATATTTCATTAAAAAGGTGTAGATAAGATCATATCCTTATTCTACTTCACAAAGATGAAAGATAAAGAAGCAGAGTTCTTTGGAGTGAAAACTATGTAATTCTCCCAGGTCAACAAGAACTTATCTAATGTAAAAGAACTCGATTCTGTCACCTCTTCTAGGCCGATTACTGGAGGACATGATACAGCTATAATGTGCGTTCAATGTACTACTCCATTATACAGGAAAGTTTTATTTTATAGTATAAATAACAAGAGTTTCTATCGTGAGCCTTGGAGTCAATAACTGGCAAGGTCTTGGACCCAGCAAAAATGGAATGTACGAATTACTAGCAAATCTAAATTGGATAGAAACAGAAGGATACTCTACTTTGCACGATTGCTTTAGAAGATAAATGAAAAGAATAAGCACACCTGGCATGCAGTATTGTTCCCATAGCTCCTATTTGAGTTGCAACAACCTAAAAGTTTTTCAAGCATTAGGATTGAAGTTTTGAACACAAACATGAAGGCCTCAAACCCCTCCTCTTTTTCTTCTTTTTCCAGGGAAAAAATCCAATGGGAAGATGAACCTCAAACTTACGAGAAAATGGTCATCGTAACTGCAAAGGACAACATCTGTTTTGTTCCCCTGAAAGAAAGCAAGCAGAGGCAACTGGAATAATTAATAATAAACTCAATGACCATACTTTCTGTTGGGAAATAGATTCGGGTAGTTGAAACCGAAACGCATAACAATACAGAAAACCTCTATAAATGTGAATAAAGCTTATAATTTTTGGTTTTTGATAAGAAGTGAAAGAAGCTTATATAATGTCACACACTCTTTGTTAGATCAGGAAGGTTAAATGCCACCTGTCTCGCCTACCTTTTCTTTTGATAAGTAAAAGTAAAACGTTATTGAAAGTAAAAGGCATAGCCCAAGCACAGGAAGTATACACAGAATACACCTAATATCCACTAAGCACTAGTGATGGATACAAGCAAATTATTAAAGTTGTCTCCATTACAAGCAATGACCAAAGCCCAGGAAAATAGTGTGTTAAAAAAGAATCTCTTCAGCTTGTCCAAGGAATGCTCCCGGTCTCCAAAGCACCTATCATTAACTGTCTCAGTTACTTTAGCAAGGCTTACCTTTGGATTCAGTTAACTCCATGAATCACAAAAGGATCCCCAATCATGCATAGCAAGGACTATGCATTTGCAGTTTTATTGTATTCCTTTTTCCTAATATAGATACGCATATAGACAATACCTTGAACAAAAACATCATCATCATCAAGACAACGTGAGGTGGAAATTTAACAAAATAAAGTCTCGCGTGTTTTTTTTTTTCCCTCTCATGCACCAAAAATACATGCTTGTATAAAAAAGAACGAAATTAGATGCCATGACATATGGAAGGCAATATCCTAAACTTAAAGTCGAACTTCAAGATATGCAATCAAGTCAAAACAAAGTTCTCCTTTCCATTATGGTTGAAATCACACATAACTGTCACTCCATCAAGGAAATTCATAGTCAAGTATTCTAAAAAACAACCGAGGTAATAGGTATTAAGTACCATAACGGTACTTTCACTCCATAATCGTGTCTTAAATTCCATAGCCCCGTACTTCAAATCACACCTAAGCTTATCGGCCTACATAATCACGTCTTAAATTCCATAACCCCATACTTCAAATCACCAAAGCTTATTGGCCAAAAATAGAATTACGAGGAATATGAATAGCCAATTGGTAGCAGGAACGCATGAGAATGAAACTAGAATCCAGATTTGGGCGCTGAAGCAAACAGGCGATGGGCAATAAGGTTGCTTTAGTTTTCAGGCCCTCTTAGTTCAAAAAATAAAAAACGTGAAGTATTTTACCTTGATATCCAACGAGAGGCTCTTGTGGGTGACCGGGAAGCGCGGGACCGAGCTGCCCATAACACCAACACAGGCACGGGCGGAGAGAGAGAGAGAGAGAGAGAGAGAGAGAGAGAGAGAGAGAGAGAAGGATTGAGGAACAGGAAAGAGTCTTGGGAGCGAACTGAGAGGTAATCCCCGAGTAAGTCTGGGCCATGCAATTAAGAGCAAGCAACTAAATTTACAAAAGCCCAGCCCATTTCTTAGCGAGGTAAAAACAGAACCCAGCCCAGTTGTTTCAGCTCCTATAAAAAACCCTTTATGGAGTCCAGTTGGTTAGCTCCAGCCCCGACATCCTGTCTAAAAATCTGACTACTTTTCTAGATTGCTCTCTAAATGAGAAGAAGAAATAGAAAAATAAAAAGAAGGCGAACGGTGGTTCGTTAGTTGACAATGGAATGCGTGGATGGGGAGCATGGTTTTGGGGTAAGTTCCCAGCGGACATCGTTCTCTCAACAAACACAGTAAGCCATCCCGTGCATACTGGTCATTCAACACGTGAGTGACAGCCCCCCCTACTTACCCACTTAGCCGTTCTTTCTAGCCTAGCCGAGCCGGCACCGCCCATTCCACCTTTTTTTCACTTTTTAACCCAAGAGTCAACTACTTTAGTCACTTCTCTAAACACGACACAGAAAGAGAGACGTTACACTTACCGAAAATTGGTTACCGATAGGCTAAATCATCTTTTTATTTATTTAGTTATTTTACATATTTTTTAATCATTTTAAAAAAAATATTAAAATTTATAAAATATGATCTTAATCATTAAATAAAAAATAATAAAAACAAAATTCGATAGAAATTTTCGTTAGAAAACTTATGTGGAAATAATATTTCTCATACTGAAAAAATACTTGATGATGTATATCTAATTAATCAAGACAATCCAGCCCCATAACTCTGTCAAGATGAATGTTTTAGCCATAAATGTTTATTACAAAAATAAATTTATAAATTAAAATAATTTGACATCTTACGTTAAATTATAAAAAAAATTTATTAAAAAATAAATCTAATATATATATCATATGAAATCATATCAGTTTATCTGTATATTTTATGAAATCACTTAAATCATAGAACACAACCAACAACAAGCAAAGTACTAGTATTGGCTTATTCATCTTTATCTTTATTTTCAAATTTGAATAATGTCTTTAAATTCATCTACATTAACTTATGCATCTCTATAGTTTTGCATATCTATGAATAGTGATTTTTCAAGTTAGAATCACTTTTCACTCTCCAAATATTATTTTTAATATTTTTCTCTCTCCTACCCATTAAAATCAACATTGTGAAATTTTTATTAAGAATATTTTAATATATGAAATTTGTATTAAATTGATGATACAATGTGTTTTTTAGTACATATTAATATTTATTGATAAATTGATCATTTTGATATATGAAATTAGTAATATTTAGATATATAAAATTGATATTTTTAAACACATGGTATGCTAATTGCAAAATATATAAATAATAATAATTTTAATAAAAAATAAAAAATAATAATATTTCATTATTATTTGATTCAAAATACATAATCTAATATAAAAATTTTCTTGATATGTAAAATTAATTTTCAAAATAAATAATTTTAAAGATGCTTATAGAAATACCAATACTAGTAAGTAACAACCACTTTTGAGTCAAATTGAATCTATCTATTTCTACTGACATCTTTCCTTAGATAATGTTACATATATTAGGTACTGATAGTAAGTACTCCTCCATTAATTTTCAACGAGTTTTGCTATATACAAATACAGTCGCATATTAATCTGTGTACTAATATTGATTTATTCATACTTAAAATTTAAATTAATATTATTTTTAATAAAATCTATTTTTTAATCAATTACATCACATTAATACATAGATTAATACATAATTATACTTATAACTATCTTCTTCCATTTTCAACTTATGTATTGCGTTAACCTACCACTACGATGGGGGAGAGTAGTCAACATATTGCTTCGGACTTTCGTCTGCGCCAGGAAAGGAAAGAAATTTGGGAGGTAAAAAAAAACAAAAAACAAAAGGGTTCCTTGATCGGGCTCCGAGAGATTTCCTTGCGTCGTGTGTTAGGGTTATTATTTTATTATTATTTATTTATTACTCATAAGATATTAGAAATTTTTTTTTATTTTTAAAAATTTTTTTCAACATCTTTAGAGAAAAAATTAAAAAAATATATAATTTTATTAATAATTACTTCTTTAATAATATTAAAAAAAATTAAATATAATAAAAATAATTAATAAGTAGGAGAATAGTAGCAACCTATCATTTTCCGCGCGATGGAAAGGCAAACCAACCAGTTGCAGTGCTGGGTCCAAAATGAAGTTCTAGAAAGCTTATAGTGCACGTATCTGTCAATCACTCCTTTACTATGATATCTTTCCCTGTTGATAGTCAAAGTTCCTGTAAGCACGCTCGGGCTTTTGGAAGTTGGAACACCCACCCTCTTCATTTTTATTTATAAGAAGAAGAATGAACACGAGAGAAATAGTTATTTGGCTGCTAAGCTAGCCAAGATTGAGCAGCTTAACCCCAGCCAATTCCACGCGCGCTCTTTAAACTATAGAAGCTGAGGAATAAAGGTGCCGTTTGCATGACTCTCGGTAGATTCTCTCTCTGTTGTGGCTGTAACCTCTCTAGTCTATCCCATAAAGCTTGTCATCTTTATTTGGAGCAAGATACTGATTGAATCTTTCATCAGAATATGGGGATTTTGGGGTCAGAAGAGAGCATGAGGGTGGAGTTGGAGGAACTCCGGCTGATGTTGGTGGCCTGTGCAGGCCTGCAAAGGAGGAAAGATGAGGAACAATTCAAAGGAGCACGTGTTTCCTCCATGGGTATGGACATCGATGATGCAGACAAGTTGGTCTGTGTCACCAGTGGCGTCTCTTATTTAGGTCTCGCTATTGTAAACAAGCTTTTGGTTCGTGGCTACTCCGTCCGGATTATTGTTGAAAATCAAGGTAATTTTCTGATAATACTATGTTTGATTGTTAGATCGATCGGAACTATCCCAGCATAATGATACAGCATGTACCGAGTTCAGTTCAGTTTTAAGGTTCTGGTTTCTTTGAGCACTGTTTGGTTCTCTTTTTTTTTTTTTTTTTTTTTTGACAAATCAAAGAAAACATGGAACCCCGATGAGGTTTGAATTTGCTTCCTTTCTTGTTTCAGCTCGTGTTATCCGGTAAGTATAGAAGAAAATTCGACTTAATCATTAGATTTCCAATTACTTGCATTTAGTCGACTGTGTTAATTTTTTTCAAGTGTTTTTAGTTGCTCTTTTTCGAAGTAATCATTTGATATGCACTATCATTACCTTTTTTTTCCCAGATTAGCAAAGAAATTGAATGACGTGTATAATTTTCGTTCATGAACATGCAGAGGACATAAATAAATTGAGGGAGATGGAAAGCTCGGGAGAGATGATGACAGGTAGCAATAACCTATCAGCAGTTATGGCGAAGTTAACTGAGATTGAAAGCTTGACAGAAGCATTCCAGGGGTGTCGTGGCGTCCTTCACACCTCTGCATTCACCGACCCTGCTGGACTTTCCGGCTACACGGTGAGCTTTCTCTTTAACACGTCATTTTTCTCTCTGTTTTTTTTTTTTTTGGCTTGCCCTTTTAGTCTGCCATTTCACAGTACAAGGTTCACGTAGATCCTACCTACCTATACCAAGTTGTCAAGCAAACAGCTTTAATGTCTTGGTCTCTAAACGTCGGCACCTACCTCACACATTACATAGGATTTTCTACCTATGATCATGGTCCCTTTGTATAAATGCATAGATGTATACAGAAGGCAAAAGTTGAACCAAAATGGTCCACCTGACTCAACTTGCCAACAGCCTCCGGTACCAATCACATTTTCAAACTCCCCCTCGTCTCTCTTTGCTTGTCTCTCTTGGGTTGTACTACATATTTTGGAATCATCAACCGATTTTCATAGCTAGCTCGCAAACAAATTGCAACACGAAAAACAAATGGCGCCCAATTTCAGTCAACGTCATCGACATAAAATTTCCATAATATACCGGTGACAAAGCCAACTGAAAGAGGGCGAGAGCAGACTCTGCTGACCGGTCTATAAAAAAAGATAATCATAAGCACAGATTGGAGCTTGCCCAAGCGGGTCAACGCAGAACTTCCAAATGCTTTCGTTCAAAGTTTGGTGGGACAATAACATATGCCACGCTAAGAGTCGAGACAAAACTTAAATCTCTTCAAGACCATCTGTTATATTTATTAACCATCTGTTATGGTCCAAGACGAGAATTAACCATTCCCACTTGTTATAAAACTAAAATAAGTAATTTGATCAGCTTATGAAATTATTTACTTGTCACTTATTCTTCTCTTCAAGACCCTACAAGCTTATTTTGAAATGCAGAAATCAATGGCTGAGATAGAAGTAAGGGCCTGCGAGAATGTGATGAGAGCATGCGCAAGAACACCATCGGTAAGAAAGTGTGTTCTGACATCCTCGCTCTTAGCTTGCGTCTGGCGGGGGAAAAACCAGTGTGATCTCTCTCCCGTGGTTAACGATGACTGCTGGAGTGATGAATCATTCTGCACAGAAAATAAGGTACTACCTTCGTGCATCCAGGCCATGATTTATTGGTGATCGAAGCAAAACTCGCTTAACCCAAAAGGTATTGTATCCTTGATTTTGATTTTCTAAAACATGGCAGCTGTGGTATTCCTTGGGTAAGCTGAGGGCAGAGAAGGCGGCATGGAGAGTAGCAAAGGAGACGGGGCTACAACTGGCCACCATATGCCCAGCTCTCGTTACTGGTCCCGAATTTTGTCCTAGAAATCCAACGGCAACAATTGCTTATCTTAAAGGTATCGTCTCACTTTCTGTCCCGAGAAAATGAAAAATTTGCCAGGTTGAAGATTGAATTTGTTTAGGGAGATTGCTGGAAAAATATTTGAATCAAATCACTTAATAAACAGAGGTTGTATAAAAATGTAGGCGCACAAGAGATGTACTCAAACGGCACGCTGGCAACAGTGGATGTAAGCAAATTGGCAGCAGCAGAAGCATGTGTTTATGATGCAATGGACAAGAATGCAGGCGGCAGATACATTTGCTTCGATGATGTTGTTGACAGAGACAGAGCAGAAAAGTTAGCTCGAGAAGCAGGGGTGCCAACAAACAAGATCTGCGGGAATTCAGATTCTGAAGATGTTCAGGCTCGGTTTCGGTTGTCGAATGAGAAGCTTTCTAGTCTCATGTCAAGAACACTCCGATGCTGTTATGGTGAATGCTAAGAGATCGATTTTACGTCCCTTTTCAAGTCACCCTCTCACTCACTTTATACATATTAATTAGAGAGAGCATTAGACATCCTCCTACTATTCACACAATCTCCACACACCATATTTTTTTAATTTTTATTATTTTTTTCTTTTATCAAATATTTAATATATGAATAATGAATAAAAAAATTAAATTAATTTAAGAAGAATAAACTCAAAAATAATTAAAATGTGCCCTTCGAAGGATGCATTTTGGGAGAGAGAATGAAAGTCCAACAGTTTTTCGCACATTTGCAGTTGCTCTAAACTATTATTTTTCAAGTAAAAACTAATGAAATAAGAGCTTACGTTCATTGCAAGAAACCCCAAAATCACATGAGATATTAAAAGATAGTGGGAAGAGGAAAGCATTAATCTACTGGTATCTACCAAAGCAATGATAAGCCAACAAAAATCAAGTGAACGTTTGCTTTATAGCTCTAACCAAAACCAGTTCCGCTCATATAAGATCCTTACGATGTAATAAAAAAAACACGGGCACGAGTAAACGAATCGTTAAAAACAAATAGCAGCGAAAGTAATTAAAAAAAGATGCTTAGGGGCTCAGAGAGTTGCTGTCTCTGCTCAAGGAAGAGATTGTTGAAGGCTCTTCTCATACAAGAGGTGTCAGAAATCTAAAATGCACTCTTCATCTTTGCCCCGTTAAAGAGTAAAATAACTTTAAAATTCGATCAAAACAAAGTTAAATCTGAGACTGGTAAGAAACAGTCAAACAGAAGATGAAGACGAAAACCATAGAAAGAGAGACGACTGCCGACCTAGGGTTTCGAATCTGACCGGGATGGATATTGCTTTATAGAATTTATAGATTGTTTTTGGGCTTTGACGGCATTTAAAACCAAGCAATCTCTATCGAGCCCAGACCAAAGAGATTCCGAGGGCACCGTAATTTGATGAAAGCCCAATGGTCCCAATTAAAAAGAACCGAAATTAAACATTTCCACAAAATAAAATAGAATGAGGCTTGAAAAATTGTCATTCCTTTTTATAATTAGACTTCTAATATTAGGATAAAATATTGTAAGCCCAATATGGCATTCCAAGCCCAGCTCAAGGGTGGGATTCTCATAAGGAGTAAAGGAGGGGATAAAAGGCTGAGAAAAATAAAAAGTGTTAAGAGGAAAAGAGGAGATGTGACATATAAGAAATGAGATATGATATAAAGAAAAAATGGACAAAGAATAAAGGGAAAGGACGAGATGACTTTAGAGAGGTTAGACCAAGACTGCTACTTCGATTTCTCTTTTAGCTTCTTCAACCTAGCTGTGGGAGCTCTAGAGACAAGATCTCTACTAAAAAATAGATTTATAATCTCTATTATACAGCGAAAATGAGAAACCATTTGAAATTATAAAACAATCATATTATAGTGAATTATCTTCTCCAAACGACTCGTGGACATAAGTAGTATACCGAATCACATAAATTTATATATTTTCATCTCTTTTATTTTTCTTACATTTATTTCCTACATATTGCCATGGATATACGTATGGAAGTCGTAGAACCACACCGAATCACTGTTGGGGGTCCCATACCACACCAATTAAGGTCCAAGTTATCACAACGGGTCAAAAAGGACTATTTCTCCCGTTCCAACCAATTGTGTAATTTTTGAGTATTAACAGTTACCATAATTCCTTTTATAATTTCAAAGCAGCTTCCGATGCTATCTTATTAACTATTATGAACAATCTGACTATCAAATTATCTAAGTATTAACTTAACCTCTGAATTTAAAACATAATATATAAATCAGTACCCATTTTAAGCTTTGATAGTTAATATGAATGAAAAATAGATGATATAACATAATATTATTCAACAGTTGGTCTTAAAAGAGGGGATAAATGATAACTTATAATTTAAATTGGGAGATGAAATGACAACTTTGATAATCCAGTGGATATATTAGAAAATAGGTTATAGTTCGAGGGGAAAAAACTTAATTTGCATAATATGTCTTCTGACACCAACACGAGTCATGACTGACAAGACTTTGAATTTTTACACAAATTTGACCGTCTATTTCCTTTCTTCTGTTACTCAAGCTGTCATACCGTCCATTCTCCCCTCTCCTTTCTTGCCTTTTAGTTTCTTTGTCTCGGCAGCTTTCCCTCGGGGTAATTGCATAATGCATTGGCTTGAATAAAGTCTTAATCTATTCGGGAGAGAAACATATATACGATAGCTAGAACTATTAAAGACCAAACGTGAGCAATGACAGCTATAGCAATCCACTCTAGGAAATGGAATGAATTTGATGATAATGACAGGAACTTCTCTGGAATATTGGATCTACCACATCATTCAAAAGCTCTGCTCGCTTGAAACTGGAATACGCAAACACGTATGGCATGTAGAGATTTCCTCAAGGCTGACGCCGGGGCTGCTAAATCAGTCGGAGAGCTCCTTGATCTACACTCTTATTAATGATTCTTGAAGTTGTATGGATCTGATTTGTTGTAGTCAGGATATGAATTAACACATAAGATTGCATACAAAGTAACAATCTACAATGTCACCGGCCAAGATGATCTGGTGGAACCATGACCGCATTGTCTCGGTGATTTCTGATTAGTTTAGATGAAGTTGAATGTGGATGCACGTGCATGACTCATGAAGATCGCGCAACAAACCAAACAGCAGGAAGTGGAAAAAGGGCATGGTAGAAGAGGAACACTTCCCTATATTCCCTGTCATCGGTACTCATGAAACTAGTGCCCATCTGATACACTGATACAGTACTTAGATCTCTCTCTCTCTCTCTCTCTCTCTCTCTCTCTCTCTCTCTCTCTCTCTATTTTGATTCCCCTGAGTATTATATTAGAAAATCTTTTGCTTTAATTAAGAAAGGTTTGGAAGTAACTAAAATAGGTTAAAAAGGGTACAATATACTTGGATATAATACATATTCACCCACACACACACACACAGAGATCAGAGAGAGAGAGAGAGAGAGAGAGATTCAGATTGCAGAAATGCTGGATAAACAAGAGTTAAATCATCTGGGCACTTCAGATCAGATCGAAGTTCTGTTACTCCTATATAGATCAGAGAGCACTCACCAAAATCGATTGTGAATTCGTCCTTGATCACATGTAATAAATATTTTTAGCTAGCAGACCGCTGGGCAAAGACAACTATATTGAAGAGGCAGTGATCGAGTCCATCTGCATTGGCCTCTCCACCAATTAACCTTGTGCCCAGGTAATTAAATTCTTCATTACGGATAAATCATTATATCCCTTGTTCACATTTGCATGCAACTTTGTGATCTCTGCTTGAAATGCTATCTAGCTAGACAGTTCCGTATCCATTTTCATGCAATCTAGTTCTAAACCATTTGCACTGGGAAAAATCGGTTTGAGTATGCACGTTAATTGACTTCTGAAACAAACATCTTTTCCATGATTGCTGCATTAGCTGCTGCTGGATCCAACTAATGCTTACAAGTGGTATTGCGGGCTTGTGTAGGATGAGGTTCACTGTCAGCTTCTTCAAAGCGAAACTCTCCCTCTTTTCCTCTAACTGTCATGTTCATTTCAATGGAAATGACCCAATATTTGAGCATGGATCTGTCTGATCTTTTCAATTCGTTGTTTTCTGGTACTCATTGATCAGTCACCTTGTATGCAAGTGACCTATGTTCACTTTGATTAAATCCATGTCAGGTGCTTGTAGTTGGCATAAAATTTCAAGCCAAGAATGAATCGAAACCTTACAAGGAATATAGGAAACTAAGACTTTCTTTAGATCAAGAATATATTAATTGTTTGGCTCAACTGAACTGATACTACCAGAAAACTTCTATCTAACTGGGGATGATCAAACATTTAGTGGATCTGTTCCAACCAAAACAGGAATGGTCTAAGATTATGGACTCATAATCTCTAGCTAATTTGAAGATAGAGTCAGATTCCATGACTATTTTACAGACCATAATAATGTTGTGTGTATTCTAATAATATGAGTTAACTAAACCAATTGTTTTCTGTCTTCCTTCTAAAAATCTTGGTCTTGGAACTAGCCAGTACTTCTTGATCGAGTGGCTGACAAAGTTCCCAAGGGGGGTCTGGGGTTCAGGCATAAGCATCATCCAACATGACGATTGCTTTAAAATAGTTTTGCTAACTCCTGGAGGTGGCAGTAAAATCAAGTCAACTTTGATAGCATAGCTAGGATCAAGTTGTTTTATGGAAAATGCTATTTGAACTTATAATTTTGACTGATAAAAGTTGCCGATTAATTTTTTTATTTTTTACAAAATTTTAATTAACAATTAAGAAAGTAATTATTAGTAAATTGATATTTTTTAAAATTATTTAAATACATATAAAAATAATTAAAATAAAAAAAAAATACATTTACACTGATCGGTCAGATTTGATCGGTCCTTCATCGGTTACTCTAGCACCTTCCTTATTTTATATTCTGCTTTCTTATTGTGGGTCCACTACTGCATCAAAATCATATTTTTAAGCGAATTGTTTTCTATCCTTCCTTCTAAAGTTGACCCTAATTTCGTGTTCATATACACCAATATCATTTTTAATAGTTTCTTACTATTTTACTAGGTAGCCCAATGGGCTTCATAACGGATGACGAATATTTTTAATTTTTAATAGCATCCGTATTCTGATCTTCGAAATTGAATGGTGAGGTTATTTTAATATTTTTCCCGGATTTGGATCTCACTTTGATTTTGACAGCACATTCAAAAGTGCTTCTCGTTGTTTTTTTTTTTTTTCAATGAAACATGGCCCTTGATATTTTGAAAGGGTTATGCTAAATTGATATTTTTACATATTTTTTTATATATATTTTATTGATACAATTGATTAAAATAATTATTTTATATTAAAAAAATATGATGTAAGTAATTACATTAATGAAATGTAAAAAAAATACGTAAAAATGATTAGATATAAAATTTTTAATTTAAAACATTTAAGAAAATGATAGGATACATAGACCTACACTTGAGTGTACCATGATGGTTTAGATTTGAAAGAATAATTTATAAAAATGCACTGAAATTGAGATGACACTAACAATCATATGAAAATAAAGTGAAAAAATCATAGAAAAAATGTCATATTAAGAATAAATACTGGATAGTTAATATTGATTGTCTGGCTAATAATAAACCAATTAACCCTATGGGAATGGAAAGTACTCTGGAGACTTTGACAATTAGAACAGGTATTGCAATTTTCAATTCATTACCCAAGTTAAAGACCCACAAAAGAACTTTTTAAAAGGGTGGTTGGGAATATAAGATTTTTTTTAAGAACAATTTGGAAAACATAATGACAACAGTTGAGGGAAAAAATAAAAAAATAAAGGTTGATGTTGTTCTTTGACAATTCAATGGTGAAGATGAAAGAGTATGCACATAAAGACAGGCCAAGCATTGTTGCAAAGCTAAATTAGGCATGAAGCATGAAATGATCATTTAGCTTATGAAAATGAAGTGAGGGAAAGTTTTTCACCAACTTGGCCTCTGCTTGGTGTGTATCGTCTCATTCACATTCCCCTTATCAATCTTACCTTCTTCTTTTTTAATTCTAGGAAAAACATGCATACATACAACCACTCTAGTCACCACAACTCAAATCTTTTACAGCAGTTTACGTTACCATTTTGTCCCTTTACTCACACCAACTCCTAAACCCCAACTTGCCCATCATTTAGAGGTGGAGCTGGCAAAGGCATTCATATCAGCATAAAGCCCCCTTTAATTGGTTGTTTATCTGCCAAAGCAGCATGGTTTTAGTGAATGTCTCTCTCCCAGAGTTTAGAATAATGCTTTTTTCTATAATGGAGTGTGGGAATCTTGGTGCCTGTTTATGGTCAATCACCGAGTCCCAAAGTTTAAAGTAGAATGCCTCTTAAGTAGCAACACTCAACTACAAGTACCCAAAATCGCTTTAAGAGAGTAGTGACCCAGTCCCAGAAAATTACATTTCTCTGTCCCTCTCTAAAATTACATTGACCCTTTTACCCTTTTCAGAATTAATCGGATAAAATGCATGAAGTCTTTTGATTTCCTGTACGTATGACATCAAAAGCAGAAGCTCCTTGGAATTCTTTTTAGTGCCAAGTTAGTAAGGTTACAGGCTAGCAGCTACGGAGAACGAGAGAAACACGGAGGGAAGAGCGAAAGAATTCAGTGTCTTTTTCATCTTTGGCAGGCTTGAAACTTGATCAAGAAAATCAAATGGACGATGAGAACCCACCTCGTGTTTCACGTAAAAATGGGAACCACGAGGCCCCAAGGGCCGGACCCACGAGGAAGGGCAGGTACACCACCGATGATGATGGAGATCAGATCAAGTGTTCTGGCAAGCATTGCAGAGCATGCACTGCCGGGTTGGTAGCCGACTGCGTGGCCCTCTGTTGCTGCCCGTTCGCGGTGGTGGAATTTCTTGCTCTTGCGCTTGTGAAAGTCCCGTGGATGGTGGGGAGGAGATGCCTGGGATTGGGAAGAAAGAAGGGTCAGAGGCCGGAGATGAAGAGGAAATGCAAGAGAAGTGAGGGTGACTGCGTGGTGGAGAGGGATGGGAATGTGAGAAAGAGGAGGGCGGTGGAGGGAATGCCAGAAATTGCATCAGGGTTTGATGAAGAAGAGAGGATGGACAGTGGTAGTGCCAGGTTTGAAGCTGAGAGGGTTTGGCTGGAGCTGTACCAGGTTGGTCATTTGGGTTTTGGGAGAGTTTCCTTCACCGGTATTCAAATTTCTGGGTAAGGGCAATAAGGGAAGGAAACCAATATGGTAAATACATTATTATTTAGAAGTCTTTGAAGCATTACCCCATGGCTTTGGGGTTATTATAAGTGTTACAGCTCGAGATTAAGCTTGGCCTTGCTAATGAAATGAAGTGATTTTCTATGATTCTGCAAGTATATGTTGGCTCGGAAAACTTGAGTCATGTTTTGATCTCCTGTTTTCCTTTGATCACTAATCCCAATTTGTTTAGAACATTGAAGTTTTAGTTGTCCTTCAGACATGATAACAAAAGGCCAACCTCCCGTATGTTTTCCTTAAATCAACAAGACTATAAGCATGCACCAGAAAACAAGTACTTTAGGCAAAGGTGGCATTGCATTAGGTAGTATATATCCGTGTGGTTATTTCGTGGGTGCAAAACCCAATTTGTTGGCCTTTTTTCTTTTAACGAGTTACAGAGGCAAGATAGCAAGATTCAAGATTACTCAAAAACGGCAAGAAAGGGGGACAATCCATCAAAACCAATATACAGCAGTCAGCATGCTGCCAATATCGAGAGTTAGGGCAACTTGTTGATTTGCTATTTAGTTTCTTTTTCTTTGTTTGGTTTGGAAGAAAGTTTGGACAGTGAAAGAACAAGTACTCCATTAACCTTATTGGATAAGAGTTGGAGAGTGTGTGATGAAAAGTTCAAATATTTTTACGGTTTGTTGAATCTAAGTAAGTTGGGCACAAATCTCTCTCTCTCTCTCAAACAAAGAGGGTGAAAAAGAAAGAATGCAGATCTTAATCGTGTTCTTCTCATATAATAGGATCTTACATTTGACTCAAAGATGATTTAAGGGTTGAATTCAATTTAGAGGGACTGAAGAAAAAGAAAAGCCATCTCATCATCTAATTAACCTACTATTATCTTTTATTTTTAATCAAATCAAAACCATATAAAAATATAGAACCACTTACAGTCCAAACAAGGTAAGGTCTTATTGAGATGATCATTTGCCAACACAGGTTTTGGCATTTAGATATTGCCAATTGGGTAGATTGAACAAATAAGAGATCAAGAATTTTTATTGGTTTATGAAGTGGGGATTCAACATAAAAATTATTTGTATAAGATAAGGGTGTACAAATAAGTAAGATAATTTATTTATTTTTAATGCGGATATGACTTTTAAGGAATCAATTTTAAGAGAAATGATTTCCCTATAACATGATTCTATAAAAGAAAAGCCATACATTGACGTGGTTGAATGTACTACGTTAGATTGTAAAATTATTTTTATTAAAAATTAAATCTAATATATCATATAAAATTGTGTCAATTTATGAATTTAATTTTATAAGATCTATTCTTAATTATAACTTCTCCAATTTTAATAAAACTTATAAAGTTAAACAAAGCTTGGCCATTTAAAAAGAAAACAAGAAGTCACAAATCTAAAAATAAAATATCTTAGTCATAAAAGAATTATATAAAAATAAATTTAAAAATTATTGTTACAATATAATATATTAGATTATAAAGTTATTTTTATTATTAAATAGACTTAATTAATTTTATAAAACTATATCAATTTATAAATTTATTTTATATACTCTATTTGTCTGACGCAGCAGTTATCAACCTAAAATAGTGCTTACATAGGGAATTCGAAATCGAATCTCCATTTGGCATTTAACAATCACCTCATAAAAAGAAGAAAAAGAAAAATTAAAACTTTTCATTTTGTTTGTATTAATATAAAAGTTAAAATTGTAATTATATAAAACATTATTAAATGTTCTCGTAATATGAATGGTGTGATACTACGACGTTTTTATAATAATTAAAATTATTTCACGGCTCACAATCGGACAGAAAATGACAGACGCCCCGCCATTTCCGCTGGCAAACGAGGACACCTCATTTAAAAAAAGTTGCCGGGTGGCAGATAAACAAAGCGAGGTACATTTTAGCAATTAGATATTTACTTGGCAATAACTTGAACCTTGATGCCCAATGCGCCCTTAAGGCGCACAGTGGGGCCCCCCGTCCTTTCCAAAACGAACGAAGGCGGTGCAGCTTTTCCACCAGAGACTTCGGGAAGCGGAGAATAGCGAGTTGGACTGAGTGAGTGACTCATTGAGTTGGCGGAACAAGAAGAAGATGCAGCGCGAGCGAACTCGGATAATGGTTGGAGTGAACGAGTCGACGATCAAAGGATATCCACACGCGTCGATAAGCAGCAGAGGAGCATTCGAGTGGATTCTCCAGAAGATCGTTCGCTCCAATACCTGTGGCTTCAAGCTTATCTTCCTTCACGTCCAAGTCCCTGACGAAGACGGTTCATTTTCTCTCTCTCTCTGTGTGATTGTTTGCTTTATATACTCTGTTTGGTTGCCGAGAAACCGGAGAAATGTACAAGGAAAGGGGAAATCGAAACCTAATTATTCTCCTAAACGCCGAGAAAGGATTTGTATTTTGTTTGAAGTCTCTAAAATTTGAAACCGAACTATTCCCAGCGATGTTAAGGTTTTCTGCATCTAATTCGTGTTTAGATAATGTCGATGAACTTGTTGTGGTGTTTCTATAAACTAATTCGATCATTTTCTAACCTTTGCATTCATAAATGTCGATTTTCTGTTTGGTTTGGAAGAAGTGAGGAAAATTTGCAGTTCTTCTGAATTCTTTATTTATATACGGGATGAAGGAAAAGCGCCAGCTTATCAATTTGCGTATATATAATATATACTTGTGTGTGTGTGTACATACTGAAGAAATTGCCTTGGAAATTCGGTTAAAGTAACCGAATTTGTATTAGAGATAACAAAGGTGCCTCTAATTGGGAAAGGTATGGAGGGAAGGTGCGTAAACTGGGTAGACTGATGGTTTGGTCGTGTTCAATGGTGAATGCACCATAGTTGAGGGTTCATTAACTGAATTTGGAGGTGCCCTATCAGAGACGCAGGGTGATTCAAGAAACTTGAGCTGCAGTAGTGTTACGCCCGTGATTGATTATGGATTTTCATCAGCAGCAAGAATACGCTATAGGTCCTTATCCTAAATTGATCTGGGAAGCTCATCCATTGCCAATGAAAAGATAAAAGGACTTAATAACGATCCCTAATATAAACCTGTCGTTATAGGAAACTCACTCACAAAACCTCTACCAGTTACAACTTTATTGTACCTATTCTTAATCATATTAATATAATTTAGAGGAATTCCTTTCTATCCCAAAATCTGCTTCATCATCTCTTTAAGTACCCATCATATGCTTTATGTAAGTCGGTAGAGACCAATGGAGATCTTTACTCGTTTCTCTGCATTTCTCCGTTAAAAGCCTCAGTGACAAAATAGCTTCCACGGTCAACTTGCATAATACCAAATCAATTCTTCGATACTGTTTTCTTGTCTAACATTTTTGCCTGGCATGCAAGTCCTTATTTTATTCCATGTGCTGATCCATGTCTGCAAATCTACAGCATCTTGTGTGAACAAAATCACCGGGTAATTATGGTATGTTGTAACTTGTTTCTGCTAGGTTTTGATGACACAGATAGCATTTATGCCTCACCTGATGATTTTAAAAGCATGGAGCGCAAGGGCAGGGCAAGAGGGCTTCAGCTGCTGGAGTACTTTGTCACTAGATGTCATGAAATTGGGGTACTGACGTACATCTGTTTTGGATCTCTCTCTCTCTCTCTCTCTCTCTCTCTCTCTCTCTCTCTCTCTCCTGCACCCTTGCACACACATTTATAGAGCCACTTAAGGAATTACATTTGTGCTAACTTTTTATTTTAGATGGGATTACATAGTATTTATTAACAAGAGTAATATTATATACAGTTATAGAGTGTGCAAATTCTATACACTCATTTTTAAAAAAGTTAATTTTTTTATACAGGCCCCAGATTTTTCCTATTTTTTTCGAAATGAGTGCATTACTCACTCCAGCACTGTATAGATCATTGTCCTATTAGCAATGTTTATATTGACATACTTGTAGGTTTCATGTGAGGCATGGATCAAGCAAGGTGATCCAAAGGAAGTAATCTGCCATGAGGTGAAGCGAGTCCGGCCTGATTTTCTGGTCGTGGGAAGCCGCGGTCTTGGCCCGTTCCAAAGGTATACCAAGTTCCCCCCTACCAAATTCATGAAAATATGACGTTGTAGTACATACTCTCGAGTCCTGGATATGCTTGTCGTCTTGGGAGGGTTCCCTGCTACATCTTAAAATACTATATGATATTTTGAAAACTAAAATAATTCCTGTACTGCTTTGCAGGGTTTTTGTGGGAACTGTAAGCGAATTTTGCGTGAAGCATGCTGAATGCCCGGTGCTCACAATCAAACGCAGTGCAGATGAGGCTCCTCAGGACCCTGTTGATGACTGATTGCCCTCTGAAATGTTTTTGATTTGTTTCATTCTGTTAATAGGCTTGTGACACTAGCATGAGCATCTCTTGTTAAATACTTGTATGAGTTGTTTTATCCAAAATAGTCATATGGAGGAGCTTTGTTCTCTGTGATCTGGATGGGTTAATTATGCTAAAATAATAATAATTAAAAAAAAAAAAACCCCTTTTCGGTAGGAGGTGAAAATAGTGTGGCTGCTTGTAGCCTCTGAGAGTCTGAAGTTTCCCCAGAACTGGCCAACTCTAGGCCCTGACAAGTGAGTAAATGATCTCCCTTCAAATCACAATTCTTTTGTTGATTATTCTGAAAGGGAATCGTCATTGTACAGCGATGGACAAAATCTGGAAAGATAGAGAAACTAGGCACCCGGGCCAAACACGGAATCTCTCTCTTGTTCACTACTCTTCAATGCAGTTGAAATTGACACTGGCCGCTTCAAAAGGACTGGTTTGTAGTGAGTGATTGGAGGCTTCCTCAGCATCAGAGCTCCTTATAAGGGAAACCCTAGCACAGAAATTATTAGAGAAATTATCTGTTTCCGATTCGTTCAACACCCCAAACTTTGCAATAAATTCTGATAATATCAGCAGTAGAAGGCAAAGAGGATCCTCGGCCAAATGCCACCAATAGCACTGTAGGAGAACCTTTTCCCTTAGTGTTATCAGATGTGTTCCAACAGGTTGTTTTGATTTATCTGACTTTACATCTGGTTTATCGGCAGTTCTATTGGGTTTAGCTTCGTGAAACCCAACTTTGTTATTTTTCCTCGCATCTGGTTTTCCGGCAACCCACTTGATTTGGTTTCATGTGTCTCTACTTCTTTGTTCTTTTTCCCCATCCTTTCTTTCTCAGCAGCTTTCTTCGTCTTAGCTTCATGTCTGTGCTTATTTTATCATGGTCCATGTCCTTCGCTTTGATCCATGTCTAGTTTTTTTGTGGTTGGTATAATTCCGGTCTTTACTCAATGACAGTCTAGATTCGCTCTCTTTCTACCAGGTTGACACTTTTTGTACGCGGTCCATCGCGATAGACTAAACTTTCAAGGGATTAATGAGTGGGATCCGCTCTTGTTTTGCAGTTTGAGGATTGGAAATATCAGATAGCTCCAGCCCCAGATCAAGCTCCTGGGAGAGTTTCTTACGAAATCTCTTATCATCGCACTTCCGAATTGGAGGGGACCTAGTAAGTTGACCTGCAGCCCTGATCGGCCGCTCCCCTAAACGAGCTTCACTGGGAACTTCGAGGGACACCTTTTCTATTGCTTTCTTTTTGTGTCCCTAACTTAGACTAGTGAAGGGAAGGGACAATCCGGACAAGTACTTGTTGTTCTTCCCTTCCCTTGATAAAGCAAGCGTTTCAATTTGTCCTTCGGCCTCGCCTCACCTTACCTTTCCGAATTTTACCAACCCTTTTTGTTGACACAGGTTTATCGTCAGTTAGTTCTTTACTTCAACCACAATCAACTTCAACGGTGATGCCTTCACTTTTCTTCCTTCCAAAAGAGGGGCTCTTCCTAGTTTATTCCTTGCTCCCGCTGCCATCATTTTCGAAACTTGAGACTTTGCTATCAATAAATGGACCCAACATTTAGAACCTCCTCAAAGTCCCCGTAGCAGAAGTTGCATCATTGCCACCATAATGATCAGTTTGATCATTACCCCTTCCGTAGCCAAATCCTCATCCTCGACTTCTTTACGTTCATTCACATCCTTACTTTTGGCCGAAGCATCAATGTTCCCTTCCATCATCTTAGCAATACTTTCCCGCTTCCTTCTTTGATACAGCCTATCCTCTGAATTCTCCAACCACTTCTATATCACGGTTTGACCTGTTTGGCCAAACTTGGGACTTTCAAGTAAAGAAATCCACTCTTCTGTGAATGGCTTTCGAATCAAGACTTCCATCGAGGTACGTAGATCCACTACGTAGATCATTGCCACCATAATGATCAGTTTGATCATTACCCCTTCCGTAGCCAAATCCTCATCCTCGACTTCTTTACGTTCATTCACATCCTTACTTTTGGCCGAAGCATCAATGTTCCCTTCCACCATCTCAACAATACTTTCCCGCTTCCTTCTTTGATACAGCCTATCCTCTGAATTCCCTGACCACTTCTATATCACGGTTTGACCTGTTTAGCCAAACTTGGGGCTTTCAAGTAAAGAAATCCACTCTTCTGTGAATGGCTTTCGAATCAAGACTTCCATCGAGGTACGTAGATCCACTACCCCCTGATTCAAATTGTCTTCGAGGCCTGGAATTGATTGTGGTTCATAATAATGGGCAAACAAACTCCCCATTTGCATGATTAAAAGCTGCCAGGCGACTCTATAACACCCTAAGCCCAAGCGCACTGCGTATGGAAATAGTCTATGCAATATGTTTTGTTGACGCTATAAAAATTGCTCAATAGGCCGGAGGGAGAGAGAGTCTTTCCCAACCCACTGATGCGATCCAGGCATCTATCGGTGTTGTTTAAAGCTCTCGTTAGTCTTCCGGCACAGCCATATAATGTCGATGCGTACAAGGTAGAGAAAATAGAGAAAAATAGACACACAGATTTACTTAATTCGGCACTAGGCTTACGTCCACAAAAGTTTGGCGAAGGGAAATTCACTATAATATTCTTATCTACATACTCATGACCTTTCTTCTCTCACTGTACAAGGAAAGTTATGAATATGTTTTCTGGAAAGAAATGCCTACGCCGAAGTCCTCTAGAGTTGAAGAGGAAGGCCGAAGGAGAAGAAGCCTTCTAGGCCCTCCATTGGAGGTTTTTTTATATATCTTTTTATTGAGTGCGCCAATCTACAGTGATGGGACTCTACCCCTTTGCGTGAGCCAACTTCCTTTCCTTTCCCATTTCCTTCTCACTTGCTTTGAGGCCTCCATTTGCCTGCCCCGTATCCTTGTCCTCGTCCCCCCTTGTCCTCTAGCACCTAACTAGGTGGGCTAAGCCTAAGCCCTAAGACCTGGTATTTTACCCCTCTCACATGTTTAATTTCAGCAATAAGGACCACTGGTTCTGACAAAATGTTTGAAACATTCCCAATTCTGCATCAGGTATAAGAACTCCATTCTGGATTCCAGCATTCGCTACCAATGGTCTATCAAGTCCGTTTCGATTCTCTTTTGTCACACAATAACAAGTCATCTCTACCTCTAAAAGCACAGCCATTTCCATATACCTTTAAAAGCACAACCATTTCTGTAGCCCTTGCACAACATAAACAAAGCTCTTCGAGTTACTTTACCTCGACATCTCTTTGAAATTCTCCTAAAAGGGCTTCAATTGAGAATGTTGGCACTAAGCAAAGGTGCCATCCCCAAAGTATGTCACAACTTTTAACTTAGCTGCATAATTTGAAACATCCAAAGATCAATGGGGCGCGTAACCATGGACAATTAAAATATAATTTTTTTTAATTTAAAAAATTTAAATTATGTTTTGTGTTTTATTTGAAAATTTTGAACAATTGTAATGATTAGATAAAAATATTAAAGATTTAAAATTAAAAAGTATTTATATTTAAATGATATTTGAAAAAGAAATGAGATAGTTGAAAGGTGATGAAGTGAAACCTATTCCCAAACAACCCCTCACTCTTAGCCACTCGAGTATTAACCACTTCATTCAAATGGCAGTCATCCAACGGCACCACCATCAAGTACAACTATCCCAACCATTAGCTAATCTGTAGCGCTTCATTCTTTCCATTCAATATCCCATTCTTGTCGTTTTTGTTCTATTCAGCCAATTCCTTACTGCTTGCTTTTTATCCCGCCCTGCCTGATCATCAGTCATACCCCATCTTTAGGGCCCGTTTGGTTCCTGAACTGTACTCAGCTCAGCTAAGTTCAGTTCACTTTTAAACCTCTTCTACCTTCCAAATAGCCCAAGTGAACTGGCTTCATACGTGAATTCGGTGAGTTTTGTTCATGTAGATGGACAAACAAAAGCTAATAACACATCTTAATTTTTTTTCCCATAACTCTCTCTCTTCCATCAACTTTATCACTCTCTCTGCCAACAAGCCATCATCTCTCTCTTTCTCTCTCTCTCACGTTTCTTTCTTCCAGCCAGCACAAATCTTTTTTTTTTTTACAAATTATCATTGCAGGTTGGTATGAAGGGGGACAAGCACTACCAATGAATAGTCATGGGTCCTTCTAACTTTACAAATTTCCATAAATATATCTAAATTCATCCTAATATCTAAACACACTTTAAATTTATCTTAAATGAACTCAACAAAATTCATTCTATCATTTCAACTCACTATTATTCATAAAAAAACTGAGTTCAACTCAACTAAACAAAACATCTAAACGCAACCTTAATCTCACCATCAACAATCATTTCCATTTGAAGAAGCTATAATCCCATTCACTAGGGGCCCCCTGCGGTCCGCCAATACTATCTTTTAAGGGGTTTCTCTCCAGGGAGTCAGGAACTCGTAGGTTATCAAGAGGCGTGGGGTAACTTTGATAATCACGTTTTATGTAGTCACTAAAATCTTTCTATAAAAAATCACGTTTATGTATTTACCTAAAGACCCAAACTTGGGGCTACCATGCCATGCTGCTTTAGCCTCGTAATAAAAAAGAGAGTATTTATAGGTGCAGAGTATGTAAAGACAAACCCATTTGAAGTTTTTTTTTTTTTTTTTTTTTAACACAATAAACCTTTTTGTTGCCTTCCTTCAATTGCAGGAAAATAATGTGGTAGAGCGACAGGTCCTAAAGATCATTAGAAAATGGACCTCTGCACTACGACTAGTTGCGAAAGAAATTGCTACGACAGTTCAACCCAAGCATAGGCCTGCATTCTAAGCACAGCATGAAGACATACAGCCCGATTCCATCCAATTCGTCCTATGACCAGACTTATTACTAACAATCTCTCTGTTTTTTTTTTTCCTTTAATATATAAATATCGTACGTGCTATATAAATATCGTACGAAGCACGTCGCATGCACGAAGAAATTTCGTTCTTTACGTGCATCTAATACGTCTTCGCTTTCCTTACTAGTTTCTAGTTAAAGTATCAGCTCCCCTATATTGTCTTCACACTTTATGAAGCAAGTTTTGCTCTACCATCACTTCTCGAGGTATGATCTGACTCCAACGAAACAAACTAGAAGGTCCTGCTCCTCAGGAGGCACTCAGCAACAAGTCACAACGAAAGATTATCTGTAGGAAAGATTAAAAAGAACTTGAGGAAAGGAAAGAAAAGGAGATTTCAATTATCTTGACCATAAATTAAACATAAGTGATACTAAACAGTACAAGGTAAAACTTCCAATCTGATTACTTATTCCAAATGATGTGGAAAAATGGGGAAACCAAGGATTACATGCAGAATGTTTGGTATGAATTCAGAGTGTCACTAGCATCCCGATGACTGCAAGAGGTTATTCATTATCGATCAAATCTTCCTAAAGTAACAAGCATGGAAACATTGGAAAGTGACTATTTTGGAGATTCCATCATCATAAGTTGTTTGGCTGGCCTAATATCGTGTGTGTATATATATATATTCCTACTCACTTCTCAAACTAATTCTAGTTGCCTCCAGATAAAACAGATGAAAACCTGGAATGGAGAAGATAATTCCTTAATATTTTTTCCAATCACATTCCCACTCTTATATTAAAAGTTCTGCATGATGTTGCCACTCACATGCTTCATTGTGCATTGATATGCACATATGTTAGCATTACTAAAAAGGCAAGGATCTTACTGTGCAACGCATCGGTTCCTTCTCTGTATTCATTGTCCCCCACAAACAACCTTTAAGTAATGTGATTAAGGGCTGGTTTGGTTACACAAAACCAAACTATCTCATCTTATCTCATATAATTATTACAACTTCTCAAATTCCCATACAAAATTTTTTTTTGATAAATAAATAATTATATTGATCAAAGAATGGCAAAAAGCCTGAATTACAACTCTGATACCCCACCTAAGTGGATACATTAGAGGCAAGAAAATCTCGAAGGGCCATGCCATTAAAATCTACAGCAATGGCCCAACTACAAAGAGTTCTAAAAAAAAGAAATTTAAGCTCCTCTATAGATCTTTCCTTGTCCTCGAAAGTCCGCTCGTTGCGCTCCCTCCACAAACTCCACAAGATGCAAATAGGGATCATCTTCCACATAGCTCTGATCGGTTGTCTGCCTCTTATGCTAGGCCAACTAGCCAACGTTGCCTCCACCGTTTTTGGCATCACCCAAACCATTTCCAAACGAACGAACACTTCATTCCATAGAGTCCTTGCTACCTCGCAATGTAACAGAAGATGATTTACCGATTCTCCCTCTCCTTTGCACATGCAACACCAGTCTGCGATAATGATCCTTCTTTTCCTTAGATTATCAGTGGTAAGAATCTTGCCCAAAGAGGCTGTCCATACAAAGAAAGAGGCTTTTGGAGGTGCCTTGTGACTCCAGATCTTTCTCCAAGGGAAATGAGAGTTGGACTCTGGGGTGAGAGCCTTATAGAAAGACTTGACCGAGAAATTTCCTTTTCTTGCTGGAATCCACCACATGATATCCTCTTGCTGGCTGTTAACTCTTATAGCATAAATAAAACTGTAAAAATCAACAATGCTACTCATCTCCCAATCCTGAACTGCTCTATCGAAATTAATGCTCCAAGAAATCTGTCCCCCCGACACCTCCATAGCATCTGCCACTGATAAATCCTTTACACTTGCCATTTGAAAAAGAGAGGGGTACAAGTCTTTTAAAGCCCTACTATCACACCATATGTCCTTCCAGAATTTAATCCTGGTTCCTGTACCCACCTGAAGCTTAACAAAGCGGTTGAACACCTCCCAGCCTCTTCTGATGTGTTTCCACAATCCAACTCCATGAGCCCCACTAACTTCCCTAGTACACCACTCTCCCCATAAGCCTCCATATTTCTTTTCAATGACCAATTTCCATAGAGAATCTGGTTCCATGGCAAATCTCCATAGCCATTTGCCTAATAGTGCCCGGTTAAAAACCCTTAGGTTCCTAACTCCCAGACCTCCCCCCGGGATAGAGCGGCATACCTGTTTCCATTTAACCAAATGAAACTTGAATTCATCCCCCAAACCCCCCCACAGAAAATCTCGTTGGAGCTTCTCGATACGGGTTGCCACACTTGCTGGTATCGGGAATAGAGATAAGAAATATGTAGGTAAGTTAGATAATGTACTTTTTATCAAAATATAAAAATATATTATAATAAACAATACAACTTTTTCAAATTTCAAAACAAAACTAATTTTAAAAAATTATATTATAAAAATATTTTATTTAACTTTCAATAAAATATCTCATCTCATCTCATCTGAACTGTGTAATAAAACGAGGCCTAACTCTCCCCATGGTAATTCATTATCCCAAACAAACAGTCAACATATTACAAATTATATAAACAATGTCCCCCACACACATATAGACTCTAAAGAGAAGCACAAAATTATTGTATTTCTAAAGATATATAATTAATACACCCTAACAAGTATAAATTTAAAAGTAAAGGTCTTGAGGATTATTTGGCGAATTATGATTGTAGGTGGGTGCATAAGAAAAACAACAGATTCATGCATCACAAACATTGGACCAAAGCTTTCAGTCACCAGCTCGAATTGGTTCACCGCGTGAGTTTGTTCTGTGTATGCATAACAAAGATCGATTCCCAACCACAAAATGTCCAGAGGGAGATAACTTACTCATTGTATGTATTTGGGGATTTCACCTTTTCGTAGAAGGGAAAGAGAGTACTCAGCAGTGTCAATAAGGTCATCAATGTTGTGCAGGGATCTCTCCTCAGAACCCAACATGAAAATAGCACGAACCTGTGCCTTCTTAGCCAGTCTTGCTGCTAAATTCATTGGCAAACTTCGGGAGTTGAGGCTCCGTAATATCTGGCGATAAAGAGAAAGAACTCGTCCTCTATTCCTCGCCATATCCTCAGCTGTTGCCCATATAAGACCATTTGACATCTCTCTGCACCGCATAATCAAAGAGAATGAGAGTGTACCATGCACTTGTGTTCAAAGGAATTGATAGGGTTTAATTATTCTAATTTAAAAAAGACTTAAATGTTATAGTAATTGAACAATATTCCAATACAGTATGTGAATCCTTTAATCTGAAGGAAAGTTACTCAAACAGTTTTGTGCACCACTATGACTAAGCTTGTAATTCAGACAAAATTTAATAGCCAACCAGTTAGGTTATGGAACTGAAAGTCAATATCTCAAGTATATTTAAAGTAATGAATAAACAGATTTTTTTTTTTTTTTTTTTTTTTGTATAAGAAAGAAATTTTATTGATCCACGTAATTAGGCAAAGCCCGATTACATAGGGAGTATACAAAAAGAGCCTAATTACAAATTACGTGCTACGGAAAGTATCGTAAAAGTCATTAAAACTTGTTCCATTCAATACAATAGAAGAAGTCCAAAGCAACAATGTATGAAAGAAAAAGTCCCTAAAACCATCTAGAGAGCATTCCCTATTGTCGAAACAGCGACCATTTCTTTTGTGCACCACATTAAGCATAGAGGCACCATCTTCCAAACAGCTGTAATGTGACGATTACCCCATATCCCTTTCCAGTATGACAATAAGTCTATCACCCTCCTAGACATTACCCATGCAATGAATAAATAGAATTTTTTTTTTTTTATAAGTAAAAGATTTTATTGATACACGTAAATAGGCAAAGCCCGAGTACACGGGTATACAAAAGAGAGCCTAGTTACAAACTAAGTGCTACGAATAGTAGCATAAAAGTACCTTCAAGAGAAAACACTTCACTAGTCTACATAAACTCGTGGAATACACCTGCCACTGGAAGACCAGTGCATTGCCAAGTTGCCAACTGACAAGTTCAAGGCGCCAATCTACTTAAATGATTGGTTGAAAGTCTTCCAGTGTTTTCATCTGTTAATACTCAATACACCAAAATCCGATGGATAATTTTATTTTTGGAATTGCTAATTTCTTGAAGAGTTAATGGTACTTCATCGATCATACAATATGGTGAACAAATTAAAGGCATTTGTACAAAATGAAAGGCTGGTCGCACGAAAAACAAGAGCATCAATATGTGAAGCAAGCCATACAGATCTTGCAGAAGCTATTGTTAGGTATGGAACAGCAGCTCCTTATTGCCTAATTCAACCCAATTCATCAAAATCTCAACTTTTGACTACAGAATTAGGAATTGCAAAACATAAAGTCAAAGAAATAGTTGAGTCAAGTTGAGGTACAGGAACTTTCGTACATCTAAAATCTCGATGGTTAATGGTAATTCAAATTTCTGTTTCCAAATTTCCATTAGCCAACAATCAAGATATGAAGATCAAATTATCAAATTCAGTTCCGGGCAGAGCAAGTTGAACAAAACAAAATGCAAGCCAAACAGAGCAAAATTGCAAGCCATGAAAAACAAAATGCAAGCCAACGTTCAAACAGAGCAAGAATAATGCCAACCTAGTTTTTTAAAAATAAAAATAAAAATCTTATCGTTCCTTAATGTTAAAAGATCATCTTCGCGTTGTCAAATCTCAATGATGTCCTTTTATTTCTCTGCTTTAACAATGTTTTCAACACGGTTAAAGCTTGCTGTCCTATTATTTCCTTTCCTTCATTTTCTGATTTGAAAACTCTTCCATGTTAAAAACATTTTTAAAGCAGGAAACGGACCAACTCCGTCGTAGATAAATAAGCTGCAAAAGTTTTGAAGCTTTGCTCTGTCGCAGCTCTGATCGAGCAATACGAGCAGATAAGCAACACGAGGGTGGAGTGGGCTTATACCTGCGGCGTGGAGTGGGCGGTGGAGTGTGGAGGTGGACGTCTACTTGCGGCGGAGGAACACGAGCTGCGATGGCTTGGAGAAACACGAGGCTCGATCTGCGACGGCCTGTAGTTGGCGTCGGCGTCGGCGTCGATCGTCAGAGTGAAAAGAGTGGAGACAGAGAGGAAAATGCGAAGAGGGTTTTAGAACTAGGGATTTCTGATTTCGCAGAAATGGGAAGAAGTAAACAGATGAATTACGAATGTGTCCCTCTTTGTTCAAGACATTTACGAAAATGCCATGCCTGAATACCAGAATGGAAGAAACTAAGCCTGTGCAAGAAATACAATAACCCGATCAACCCGTCAGACCCGTTTGAATATGACCCGATAAAGACGGGTTGAAATTAAAATCGGTTTGAAAACTATTTGACCCGATAAATGTCGGGCCGTTATTTCAAACCCGTGTCTTAAAACTCCTCTATAATCTTCTCTCACTTTTCATTAAAACCCTAACCCTTGCCCTGTGTTCTCCTTATCGTGCTCTGTACCTTGCCTCCCGATGACATTTCTGCATGAAACAAGAGTGAAATCGGCATTTTGATGCAAAAGTTCCAGGCCGCATCGTCTTCGAGAAGGATCTTGACAACTTTCTTCTTGGCGTGGCCGTGCTTGGACACATGCATGAGCGGAATGAGGCCTTCCCTGTCGAAACCCATGCCCGATTGAGTATGAAACCCATGTCCATCTCTTGCGCGATTGAGGCCTTGCCAACTTTTTTCTTTTCCTCTCCGGAGTCTCCAGTGCATTTGATACCATTACTCAATCCCAGTCCATTATTGAAGGCAGTTCCTTGATTTCCAAAGAAGCGGCTCTGGACTTGGTTTCTTCAGCCTAGGTAGTTCCACCAACCGTTACTTGGGAAACCCTTTGTCTGCAAACCCTAGAAAATCGAAGAGCGGCCCTGCATCCCCAGGATCAAAGGCAATGCAGTTGTTGGCCGCCTCGAGTTCATAGCTTCTGCAGATGGCTTCACTTATGCAGACAAAGAGAACTGCATTGAGGATTCGAGTTCATTGCTTCTACAGACGAGGAGAATTGCATCGAGTTGAACGACTTTCTGATTTCCCTTTCGACTTACCTTTTTTTTTTTGGGTAAATGTCGAGTATACGGGTTCGACCCGCTTTTATTTTGGTTGGGTCGGACGGGATCAGTTTGGCGCCTTATGTGGTTGGTTCCAGGTCGGATCAAACAAAAACCTGGTTTTGTCAAGACGGGTTGCAGCCCTAGAAGAAACAGTGAAACAGACCGGAACAATTGAAATTTTAGTCAGTACAAAACATTCACCTAACAGTGCTGGTTACTGCTCCCCAGCAAATCCCAGCCGCCGTCGACCTGAACGAAAATGAAAACATTGCTTACGTCTCATATATGGCTTACCACCATATATAAGAGCATTGGCATTGGTTTGGCCAAATTTATCTTTAAATTTGGCCAATATCAACACTTTTTTACATTTGTCTACTCCATCAAAATTCAATCCCCACATTGGATTAGCCATTTATTCTCTATATAATAATAAAATATTATTAAATTAATAAATTTTTTATTTAATTTATTTTCTCACATTTTGTAATTCTACCAATTAAATGTTAATAATAATAATTATATTATATTACATTAATATTATTATATTATAATTAAATTAATATTAAAAAAGTATTATTAAATGTTAATAAATAATTATATTCCAATTAAATTAATATTAGAAAAAGTGTTATTAAATGTTAATAATAATTATATTGTATTAAATTAATATTACAAAAAAGTATTATTAAATGTTAATAGTAATTATATTCTAATTAAATTAATATTAAAAAAGTATTATTAAATGTTAATAGTAATTATATTCTAATTAAATTAATATTTAAAAAAGTATTATTAAATGTTAATAATAATTATATTATAATTAAATTAATATTAAAAAAATATTATTAAATGTTAATAATAATAATTATATTATATTATATTAATATTACAAAAAAGTATTATTAAATGCTAATAGTAATTATATTCTAATTAAATTAATATTAAAAAAAGTATTGTTAAATGTTAATAATAATTATATTATATTCAATTAATATTAAAAAATATTATTAAATGTTAATAATAATTATATTCTAAATGTTAAATGTTAATTATATTCTAATTAATTTAATTTATTTGTTTGGAATGATAAATTAATATTTTAATGTTTGATGAATGAGTAGTGGTCTTCCATATTTAGCCAACCACTGTAGCAAAAGTCCAAATTATTTTAGACTTGCCCAATTCAATGTAAAGGATTTTTGAATCAAATTATGTAAAATTTGACCAAACATCTCATTTGACCAAACCAATGTGAATGCTCTAAGGGGGTGAAAATAACCAATCATCACCCAATAAAGCTTGGAAATTAAAAAAATAAAAATATGGGACCAATAAATTATTTTCCATCCGTTCAGCTGCATTCAATGGCAAATATTGTATAGTCTGAGTGGCAAATTGTCTTGAGAAGTGCTACCATTTTATTATTTTTTAATATGTTTAACTCGTTTATGACCATATCATTCAATAAGGACTATGCATTGGAGGGAGGTGGAGTGAACCGTGTCAAATATAAGAGATACGAAGTGTTGTTGAGTCCATTGGTACCACCCTAGCGGGATGAGTTGCGAAGGCACAACAGCTCTTGAGCTTCACACGTCAGTTATTTTTGTGACACTTCTGATGAAATCAGAGATCAACAGTTAGAAAGTGGCATGGAGCGACTCGTGTAAATATAAGGCTGTCCAAAGGAAGTCGATTAGCCCACAGTTGAACAAAGGACATATTAATAAAAATAAAAAACAAACAAGAGAATTTATAAGCATTGGAGAATGGGGAGAGGAAAATATAGCTCGAGTTTTTTTTTTGGGGGGGGGGGGGGGGGGGGGGGGGGGGGGGGGGGGGGGGGTGGTGTGTGTTCGGCAAGAGCGACAGGAGAGAGACCCCTGTCAAAATTTATACGATTAGGTTTTGGATTCACGGTGTTGGGTGAATGCTTTTGCCATTTGAGATTCAATAATAATTAAAAAAAAACAATTGCATTTTTAAAAGAAATTGATTACTCTTATAAGCATTTATTATAAGCCCGACTCATAATAACTACTCCCCTTGAATATTCATTTTCTTTCTAGTTTAAAAATAATTGTACGTAAAATTTTTGAAAAATAAAACCCAACATTTGAGCCTACTCCATGGATGTTGTTCAAAAGCTTAATATCTACTCTCTACGCACGCATATACATAGGCCGCATCCAATTAGGTGGGTGGGCTGCTGCAAATCCGTTCATAACTCTTTGGTTGTGCCGTTCCTGTAAAATATAGGAGACTGGAAGAAAATGTTTTGGTGCTCAATGCCAAAACAGAGTATGTATTGCAGTAAATATATAACACTTTCTGTTACAACAATGTTTATCTATATTTACATTTCAAACTAGATTCATAATTTAAACTAGTAACGTGATAGCTATGTATAGCATTTGAATTTGAAGTCTGCGAGATATCCTCCTTCTGCTGTGGATAATCTTTGAGTGCTGAAGAATCGGTCTTGCATGTTGAGTCAGGAGAAGTAAGTCTAACAGCCCCCTGCAAGCTGATGGGAGGTGAAACTACATGAAGCTTGTCACGAAGTACAGCAAACCGAGATGCAGTGAGACCCTTTGTGAAGACGTCTACGACCTGATCAATGGTCGAAATAAACCAAATTATAATGTCCTTATTCAGCACCTTTTCACGGATGAAGTGAAAGTCGATTTTAACGTGTTTAGTGCGCGCATGATACACGGGATTAGAAGCTAGTGAAATAGCACTAATATTGTCACACCAAATAGTTGGTGGAGAATACAAGGGAAGACGCAACTCTTTCAGCAACATCCACAACCCATAAGCTTCAGCAGTTGCATATGAGAGGGCCCTGTATTCGGCTTCAGTACTGGAGCGAGCCACGACAGATTACTTTTTGGCGCACCATGAAATGAGGCTTGAACCAAAAAAGACTGCATATCTTGTGGTGGACCTACGGCTGTCAGGATCTCCTGCCCAGTCATAATCACAGTAGATATTAAGTTGAGAAGCTCCCTTGCGGTAAAACAAACCATGATCAACACTCCCTTTAAGATAGCGTAGAACTCGCTTAACATCAATCCAATGGGACCTGGTAGGAGAGTGCATGAATTGGCACGGTTGACTGACTGAATACGCAATGTCTGGTCGAGTAAGAGTGCAGTACTATAGTGCACCGACGAGTTGCTGATATGTAGTGACTTCAGTTTCAGATAATGCAGACCCATCATGACTGGAAAGTTTTGTTCCACATGTAGATGGGGCAGAGTAAGGCTTAGCACCGATCATACCAGCACGATAAAGTAAATCCAAAATATATTTAGATTGGCGCAAATGTAAACCATCAGAGATACGGTGAGCTTCCATACCTAAGAAATATCCAAGATCACCAAGATCTTTCATGGAAAAGGACTGTTGCAGCTGTTGAATAATAGAAAGTATAACAGATTTGTCGGTACCTGTGATGAGAATGTCATCTACATAGACAAGAACATAGATTGTAGTTGCAGGTGTTGTTAAGATAAAGAGAGATGAATCAACAGCAGATGTGCAAAATCTAATGTCAAAAAGAGCCTAAAAAAGACGATAATACCAAGCACGTGGTGCTTGTTTCAACCCATACAAAGCTTTGTGTAGGTGACATACGTGATATGTAAATTGAGGGTCAACAAAGCCATGGGGATGTTCCATAAACACGATTTCATCTAAATGACCATGCAAGAATGCATTAGACACATCCAACTGACGAATACACCAGTCAAAATTTATTGCCAAAGCCAATATTAACCGAATGGTAGAGCTCTTAACAACAGGGCTAAAGGTCTCGGTAAAATCAACTCCACATTTTTTATCATACTCTTTAGCAACCAACCTCGCTTTGAATCGGTCGATAGAACCATCTGGTCTACGTTTAATTTTGTAGACCCACTTGTTATGGACAATATTATGACCAGTGGGTTTAGGACATAATGACCAAGTGCCATTTGAGAGCAGAGCATCAAACTCGACCCATAGCAGCGCGCCATTCAGGAGAAATAGAGGCTTGAGAATAGCAAGTGGGTTTCGTTGGTTGAATGACACTACTGAGAGCTTGGAGAGGATGTTTAGTGGAATAAAAGAGCTGGTAGTCAGGGAATGATTTGGGGCGAAGTGAACCTGTGCGAGAATGAGTAACCATGGGATGGCATGGGTTCGGAGAGGGTGCTGGGCTAGAAGGGGCAATTGGGGTTATCGTTGGAAAGGCATCAGCAGGGATAAGAACAAGCATCCGAGTTGCAGGTGCTGGAGGAGTAAAGATATCAGCAAGGAGAGGAACAGGTATCCGAGCTGCATGTGCTGGAGGAGTAAAGATAACATCCGGAGAGGTACCTGGAAAAACATTTTCATTGAACACCACATGACGAGGAACAATGATTTTATGAGAGATGGGATCGAAGCAGCAGTATCCTTTATGATGATAACCATAGCCAAGAAATATGCAATGTTTGCTACGATACATTAATTTATGAGCATTGTATGGCCGTAGCAAAGGAAAGCATAGGCAACCAAATGTGCGAAAGGAAGTATAATATGGTGGTGTTTGATAGAGAAGAAAATGAGGACTTAAATGACCAAGAACCGAGGTTGGTAGACTGTTGATTATATAAACAGTGGTTAGAAATGATTCAACCCAGAACTTGTGAGGTAATTTGGAGTGAGCAAGCATAGAGAGACCCATTTCCACAATGTGGCGATGTTTTCTCTCAGCGAGCCCATTTTGTTGAGCTATGTATGGACAACTTATGCGATGAAAAATACCATGTTGGTCCAAGAATGAACGAAATTGATGTGATGTAAATTCCCCCCCACCATCCGATTGTAATTGTTTAATAGACAAGGAGAATTGCTTTTCGACTAAAGCTTTGAATTTAACAAAGGAAATGAAAACATCAGATTTATTAAATAAGGGGTACATCCAAGTATGACGAGAAAAGTCATCTACGTAAATAACATAATAACGAAATCCTCCAATAGAGACAACTGGGGAGCACCACACATCTATATGAATGAGTTAAAGAGGAACAGTAGAGACTCGAATAGATGGCTGGAAAGGAAGTTGTTTACTCTTGCCGAGTTGACAGGAGGCACAAACTTCAGTAATGTGCGATGAGCCGAGGAGAGGCAGATGATTATTGGAAACTATGCGAGAAACAGTAGAAAATGAAGCATGACCGAGGCATGAATGCCACACATTAACAGGAGCTTTGACACCGAACATGGCAGTAAGTAAAGAGGACTTGCAGATTTTATTTGGGTAGATGGGATAGAGACCATCCTTACTCTTTCCTTGAGGCAGAATGCAGCCTGTGTGCTTGTCCTTAATATAAAAGGAAGAATCAGTTAGTATAAAGAAACAAGAATTGTCTTTACAAAACCGATTGATAGATAAAAGGTTAGCTGATGCAAATGGACAATGAAGAACATGAGACGGTTTAAAAGGAGTATGAGATGTGTGTAACGTCAGAGAACCAGTATTATGGATTGCCAAACCTGTACCATTACTAACAGTAATGTTTTCATTTCCTTTATAGGGTTCATGAAGGCTCAGATTCTCAAGGTCAGAAGTAAGATGTGCATTAGCACCACTGTCTGCAAACCAAGCACCATCATCAGAGAATGAGTTGGACTGTGCAACCATGGCAGCCAACTGAGCTGGGGGATGATGTCCTTGGTAGGCATAATCCATCCGATGATAGCAATCAAGAGCACGATGGCTGAACTTGCCACAAATTTGACAAGGAGATCTAGGTGCATGAGATGATGTAGAAGAGGAGTGGGAGGTGCAGGAGGGCTGTGCAGTAGCATAGTGGGATGATTTTGGAGGAGCAGTCTTTTGAGAAGAGTGTTTATATTTTTCATGAAAGGAGTGGGAAGGCTGGCAGGAAAGAAATGCCATAGTAGGTTCAGGAGCAACCTATTGATGTTGGTTATCCAAGAGGAGCTCAAATGAGAGAAGTTCAGCAGTAAAATCAGCCAGAGAAAGATTGGACTCACGAGTGGCAAACGAGTACGAGGTGATACATGGCTTAAAAGGAGGATTTAGTCCGCCAATGATGTAGGAAACAAGATCATCATCATCCACTGGACAACCGGTAGCAGCAAGTTGAGCAGCTAAAGACTTGGCCAAATTAATAAAATCAATACAAGATTTAGACCCTTGATGAAGAGTCTGAAGTTGGAGTTTTAGTTGAGGGATACGGGAGCGAGAATGAGAGGCAAATTTGAGTTCAAGTGCACGCCAAACCTTATGAGAAGTATGGAGACCATAGAGAGTAGGCAAAACTGACTCAGATAAAGAAGCATTAAGCCAACTTAAGATGAATTGATCCTTTTTAACCCAAATAGGATAAGCAGGATTAGCATCAGTAATAGAGGGCAGAAGCTTGGGAAGGCATGGATCAGATCCATCGACGATGCCCATCAAGTCATAGCTGCGAAGGACAGGAACAGTAAGCAATAACCAACTAAGATAGTTGGTACCATCAAGTTTAATGGTCCTGAGTTGAGCACCATTAGGAAAAGGGAAGTGGGCGGAAGCAGAGGAGGTAGCCATTAGGATCAAAGAAAATAGGCGTTAGCGTATGGCTTAACTGATACCATGTCAAATATAGGAGACTGGAAGAAAATGTTTTGGTGCTCAATGCCAAAACAGAGTATATATTGCAGTAAATATATAACCCTTTCTGTTACAACAATGTTTATCTATATTTACATTTCAAACTAGATTCATAATTTAAACTAGTAACGTGCTAGCTATGTATAGCATTTGAATTTGAAGTCTGCGAGATATCCTCCTTCTCTTGTGGATAATCTTTGAGTGCTGAAGAACCGGTCTTGCATGCTGAGTCAGGAGAAGTAAGTCTTAACAATTCCAAGTATATGCATGTGTCAGACATATGCTGCTAACAAGAGATAAAACCACCTTAAACATTTACATGGCTGTTGGCTCCCAACATCAAATCCTTGATCAATACAATCAATTTGATCCCAAAAGGATCAACAGTACAATTTTTAGTAGGGAGAGGGGTTTGATGAACAATTTGCTTATATTGCTATAAACTCATCATTACCAATTAACTCGTTAATCATCAAGCATTCAAAAGGATTGATCGCAGTTACATTTTTCCTTAAACAATAAATGCCCTCAAAAACCACATAATACCCGAAATTTAATTCCAGCTGCAAGTTACAATACCAGAGCAAATCGTGAATCTTACCCATGTTTCATGCATAGTTATTTTTGTCGGATCTTATCCAGTTGAAAGAATTGCAGCAAAAACAGACATACTCATGAAATAAGGTTTAAGTCACAAGTTTCTTAGCTTCTTTCTCTTGTGCAATCCAAGAAACACAGAAAGATCAACAAAAACGTAGTGAGTTGGGAAAACACTGTCATTCAAGAAGCAGAACCCAGTTTCATTACAGTGTTAAATACCCATTCAGTTGAGAACAAAATCAATCACATTCCACTATACTGCCCAATGAACAACATGTCCCCCAACTAACCACCAATTGCAAGTCGAAAAACAAAAGTAAAATTTAAACAATGGCGATCTTAGCCCCAGCCTCCTCGAGCTGCTTCTTGGCCTCATCGGCCTCATCCTTGGACACCCCCTCCTTGAACTTCTTGGGCAAACCTTCGATGAGCTCCTTAGCCTCCTTCAACGCCAGGCTAGTCAGCGCCCTCACAGCCTTGATCACCGCAATCCTGGCGTTGCTGGGTACGTCCTCGATCACCACGTCGAACTCAGTCTTCTCCTCTACGGCCGCTGGGGCGTCTCCGGCCGCAACTCCTGGTGCGGCTGCGACGCCGGCGACTGGGGCGAAGGAAGCAGCGGAGACACCGAGCTTGTCCTGGAGGTAGTCGACTAGGGTTTTGGCCTCTTCAAGGGTGAGGCTGGAAATGTCGGCGCCGAGCTTCTCGATCTTCTCGGGGGCGGACACGGCGGAGATAGGACGGACATGGGTGCAACGGTGGGTGAGGCTAGAAGTAGAGGTAGAGGGGAAGTGGAGGAGGTTGGGCTTGGGGTTGTGTGTAGGATAAGGAGATGTCGAGGGCGTAGAATAAGAGGGGCACCGTAGCGTGAATGTGTAGAGAGTGCTCGCCATTTCCTTCCTCAGGAAGACAGAGAGGGAGAGTAGAGAGGAAAAACAGAGGATAGGATAGGGGGAGATATGGGCCTGGAAAATAGGATATAAGGCGAGAACTTGTTTTCTTCTTTTTCTTTGGCAATACTGCCCTTCTAAAAACGTAAAATACCAACCTTACCAGGAAAAAAATGAAAAAGAAGAGGGGGCATTCCGAGAATCGAACTCGGGACCTCTCGCACCCAAAGCGAGAATCATACCACTAGACCAAATGCCCTCTCATAAACGAACTTTTATGATAATAAATATATTAATAGAAAACAATATTGTTCTATCTTTTCCCCTGCTTGACCAGCTATTAGATATGACATAATCCAGGATGAAAAAAGCAACATTTTTCATATTAATCCGTGCTTCTTTGATAAATTAAATTCATTAAATTATCCAGGATCTGAATGTTCCCTTCGGCTCATCCAGTAAGTGGTGTGCTCGGGAAAAGATAACAGATGGAAATAGTTGGTTCAACAGATATTCTTTGGACACACTAAATTTGGATAGTAAAAGCGTTTAATCTCATCTCATTTAATCATTATAATTTTATCAAAATTTCACATAAAATATAATAAACAATTCAACATTTTCAAATCTCAAAACAATAATAATATTAAAAAATAATATTTTAATAATATTTTATTCAACTTTTAACTTTTATCTAAAACTATCTCATCTCATCTCATTATCCATACTGCAATTCCCAAAACTCATAGAGAAGGCAAAGACAAGTGAGAAGTTATAAAGTTTTGTATAAAGATACAATATCTTGAATCTATTCTTACATGGAACAAGAATGATCCTCTGATCAGGTATTCAAAATCTCCTATGCCTATCAATGCCACAACATGGTCACACATTTAAATCAGCAACAACAATAGTCTTCAGCTGCCGCCAATGGCCCACCACCAAAACAGTGTCTTACCACCTTCTGCGCCTCCTCCCATACCAGTACGCAAATGCAGCTATTGAAGAAGCCACAATAACACCAGCAGTTGCATGAAAAGCATATAGTGGTCTTCCCACAATAAGACTAGAACCACTAACAACGACAGGCGATGATGGCAGCGGTTTCTGACTAACTGTCAATGCAAAGCTCAAACCCTGTCTCTCCAACTCACCCAGGTCTTCAATTGCTGGCTTGAGTCTAGTGGCATTGGCAATAGCTTCGTACTCTTCTTTGGTTCCACCTTCAAGAAATGATCCGACTAGGTGACCCTTGCTTACGCAGTAAGCCCCAAACCTACCTCCTGAGAAATCCCCATAGTGGACTACTTCCCCTGCAGCGTCCCCATAAAACTGCCAGGACATTGTGAAGACTCTGGAGTAAAAGAAAGGTAAGTAGTCAAATTCGCCAGTTTTTTCTGGTTCCATTATAGCATGAACAGCATGTCTTGCAGACTTTCGAGCTGAGTCCACGTGCTCAAGCCTGCGAGTTTCACCAAATAGTTTAACTGGAAATGCTGCAACATCACCAACCGCATAGACAGAGCTGTTGCTTGACTGTAACTTTCCATTCACTTTGATCCCACCCTTCTCCAAAGTTAGTTGGCCTTCAAACAAGCTCGTGTTTGGACGGATACCTATTCCCACAACCACCATGTCAGCAGGCAGCTGACTTCCATCTCTAAGATTAACGGCAGTTACCTGAAAGAGGTTGATAGGCAGCTTTAGAGATCAAACTTGGGGGGGGGGGGGGGGGGGGGGGGGGGGGGGGGGGTGGTGGTGGAGAATATAAATTTGCAAGAATAACAATGTCTTAAAAGGAAAATTAGTTTTATTACTTCATCATCATCATCATCATTTTTTAAAGAAATGATCATAGACTATTATCTGATAAGTTTAGACAATTTTCCAAGATTTGAGATAAAAACCTCATGCTCATTAAAGAAAAAAAGAAACTCATAAAAAAGAGATAATCTCATCAAATCCATCAATTTTCTCACATTCCATTCATAGGGAGTTCTGGTCCACCTTTCCAGACAACTAAAGAATACAAAAAAAATCCTCCCAAATTAATGTAAGCTATACCTTCCCAGTGGAGTCAATATTGAATGATGACAAAACAGTCCCTTTAATGAACTTTACTCCTTTGGACTGATAATAATCTTCATAATAACTTGCAATCTTGGGAGTAAATAAACGAGCCACTGCATCACCCAATAAAAAGGTACAGTATAATCGTATGGATCAATAGGTATATGTGCCTATCTACTGTTCATGGATTTAATGGGTTACTGTGCATGCGTGTGTGAGTACAATGGGCAGATCTAAACTAGAAAAAAAATCATTACAGTACTTACTGCAATGTTCTTCCGGAAAAACCATGGTCACATTTATTTTATTGATCACCAAAGATGCAGCACACTCCATTCCAATGTAGCCACCACCAATGACAACCGCATTACCACCAGGACAGGATTGCATGACATCAACAAGCCTATTTGCATCAGCCAAATCTCGCAAATAGCACACATTTTCAGCGTCTGATCCACTCACTCCAAATTCTTCAAGCTTCAAAGCCTACATTTGACCCAGGTTAATCAATTAACGCCAAAGAGCCACTCCTTTTTATATTGAGAAAACTCAGACGATTTTGATATGCCAAACACATTTACACAACATTTGCTATTTTGGTAAGTTCATAAGTGTTCTTTCAGCATTAATTTTTTTTTCTTATTTATAATAAGGACCAAAATCAAAATCAAGTCAAAAGCACACCAGAGAACTAAGAACATTCTTTATAGGTAATACAGAGCAAAAACATAACATAACAAATCAAACAAACAACTCAAGTTCATGTTTGTCAAGGTATTGGCCTTTACCCTATCTTCTAATTCCATTTCTTACATTTCCAAGGAAGTGGCTTTGCCAATGTAACAGTCATCAAATAAAATGGGGAAAAAAATGCTTAGTAAATCTGTCACTAGAAAGGCAGAATGCTTCCTCTTTTTATACATAGCATCATGCATCTGGCCATTGTTAATAAGATGAGCTTACTACTAAAAGCAAAAGACGTATTAGCCAATGAAAGATTAGTTCCAATACCCGAGCACCTGTAGCAACAATGAGAATCTTGTAACTAATAGTCTCCCCAGCTGCTGTCAATAATGTCTTCCGCCTTACATCAGCTGACTTGACTCGAGTTCCAAGAACCAATTCAATCCCTACAGAGACCAAGATCCCAAAATAAATACCACATTGAGTAAAACATGCACCAATACTTACATGGCTCCAATCACACACAACACATATCAAGAACATATATCAACAGAAAGGTATTCTGCTGAGTGAATTTCTTATTAGCCTATTTAATTAAAAATATAATAGTGAGAGAATGTGATTACCCTGTTCCTTATACCACTTTGGGGTTAGCCTTTCCTCATTAGCACCAACACATGTATGAAATGATGGAAGGCTTGCACGATCTGCATGTTAGCAGTTATTTAATTAACGAATTCAGAAATAACCTGAGCAAGAGAGATGAAAGAAAGCAGAACAAAATGAAAAACTAATCAGCATTTGCCTATCAATTAAGAAAATCAGGAAAAAATTTAATCCCACTTCACCCAAAAGTGGTAGCCTAAAACTCCAGGATCATCGCCCTTGAGGTTGTCATAGCAGAGTCTAGATGCCAATGAAGTAAGAGCTTTCAGGTAAATGATCAGCTTATTCACTACGTTAATCCCACTCTAATTTGGTGATTTAGATTCCATGATATAATTGAATAAGCACTACAGCACGTCATTGTCTTTTCATTTTTCCAAAAAACCTTCCTTTTTTTTCATAAGTAAGATTTTTTTTTTTTCCTGAAACCTTCATGAACAGAGCTGTAGCTACAAAGTTCTGTGATTTCTTAATAAGAAACCAACATACAATCCAAATTTTAATAAATAAGGAATAAAGATCTTTGCTTTCCATTTCATATTTATGACCTTTTCAAGAACTTATGCATGGCATACGCAATAACAAACAGTTCAGAGATCGAGGATGCCTCAGGGTTTTCAAAGATTCTTGAATGATTCCCTTACATAATTAGTAACATTTCACGTGTGGATTAAGCAAAATATTTTTCTTCGCTTGACATAATCTTTCAGTTTCATGAGCAAAATGGATACAGAAATTCAGAGGGACAAAGATCGTGGGTTAGTGGCACAAAAATCTCGAAACCCTGACACAACACCCACTCAAACTGCTTAATAAGAGTCGCTTCACAAATATTTATGATGAGAATGCATACCTTCAGGAAGTAAAAAACCTTTGCTTAATGCAGGTCTCTCATAAGGAGCAACCTGAAATAAATGTTGCATAAAATTAATTTCTTTCCTATAAATAGGCACGCTCTTCTCAACAAGCTCAACTCTATCTTAGAAACAAATCAAAAGAAATTCAAGACCTAAGAAATCCAATCTTTGTATTATTTAAGATCATTTTAAAGAGTATGCAAGGCTTCTAAGGTTCCAAATCATGCTCAGTCTCTGGCAATCCCAAAATACACTTCCACCCCAGTTTGTAGGGCAATTAACATCGTTCTCAACAATCTCTTGATCCAATCACATTAAACCCACATCACTGCAAAGTAATATATGATGGTGCAATGTAGGATCAAATTACCTGCTAAATTTTTAGATGATGTTAAAATACACAACATAAATGGTCTTGCCACAAGAACTTTTAACTAATCTGTGCGTGTGCAAAACTCTGTACCTTCAGTTAGACTGAGATGCCCATTATCTAGAACTCAATGGCCTTCCAACAGGGAAATAGAGAGTGGAAATTTAAGAGCATGTTTACCAATGAGAGAGTCATATATTTTATTAACCTTGCTGGCCCATCTCATGACTGCTGTCAGCTAGATAATATATATGAGCGCACGCACTTGAGCGTGTGTTCAATGGCCTTTGGGTCAAATGGCACTTCAACCCCCACGTAGGAGCAGAATCAGAAAGTGTGAACAAGCCATATTTGGAAAAGCATTTAGAGGAGTAATGTTCCACTTAAGGTTGCTTTCTTTGGCTGGCTGGACTCTCATGGGAAATTTTTGACTATTGAAAAGCTGAGAAAGGGATTGGTGCTTTATGTGTAAAAGAAATTGAGAAACAACAGAACATCTTCTTCTTCACTATGAGGTGGTTAAGGCTTTATGGGATGAAATCTTTACTAGGCTTTGTATTGCCTGGGTCATGCCTAGGAGGTGGTCGATCTACTGTCATGCTGGAGAGGAATTCAGGGCAATCATCAAATCACGGCTGTTTGGAAGATGGTTGTCTCCATGCTTGATGTCGTGTACTTGGAATGAAAGGAATGGTTGCTGTTTTGATAATAGGGAACATTCGATGGGAGGGTTCAAGGACTTTTTCTTTCATACATTGTAACTTTGGGCTTCATCGATTTTATTGGATGGGATTAGTTTTCATGACTTTTATGCTGATTTTCACAGCTCTTTGCTTGCAATTAGGTTCATCTCTTGTATACTTCCTGTGTACCTGGCCATGCCTAATTAGGTAATGACTCCAGTTCATGTCTGTGGAGTCATTACCTAATAGTTATCATACATGAGTTATGCTATATGTTGCACCCCTATTCCTCTTATCCCACTGTGGCATTGCTTATCATCTATTTAATCAGTTCTTGCTTTTTCAAAAAAAAAAAAATTCAAAGGGTCGAAAATGAGATGATGGTGTAGAATAAAAAATTAGAAGGAACTGATCATTATTGGATTAATTATATTACACCATTCTCATCAAGAAACTTGAGATTTAATCGAAATATTAGCACTCTTGGTTGAAGAAACAAAGAAAGCAAGAATCAATATATATATTGATGTCAGGGAACCTCTCCAAGGCAGGGCCCGTCTAAAGCAAGAATCTATACTTAATTACAAATATAAAGGCCTGTGCGTGTTCAAGCATGTGTTGGACTTGTAAGACTGTTCAGAATACTTAACAATCTTTAGACGGAGAGAAGTGAGAAGTTGAGAACCAACGCCCTTTCTTAAATTCATAAGCTAGATTTATCAATCAACCGCATTCATATCACACGCAAGCCAAGTTTGAAAGATGCATATTCTAAACCAGAATCTGGACCTCGATGAGAATACGTTAAAAGAATTTTACTAATTAAATCACAAAAATATAATGATTACCCAACTGTAAAGAGTATATCATACCCATTAAAGAAGTGAACTTTCAAAGAGGAAAAGTATGAGAGAGAGAGAGAGAGAGAGAGATAGGTTACTGATTCTTCGGAGATTATGCAGAGTTCACCATGAGAGACCCCCCTCCTTGTGAATTCAAGAGCTGCATACCCAGCTGCCACCCCTCCTCCAAGAATCACATAGACAAACGCCCTTCCCATCTCTTTCACACTCGCAGTTTATTATGCGTTCGGGTGAGGATTGAAATTTCTAACAATTTCTTATGGGCAAGCGCTTGCTTTGAAGATTGAACACAGAAACACATAAAATCATACTCCTGGAGAGAAAAATGAACGTCATTAATTTTTAATCCGATATTCCACGACCCATCCGATGAAACGTGGTGGGTTGATGGTGACAATGTCGTAGTTACCGTAATACCCTTATGACTCGTAAAATCCTTTTCTGTTTTTCTTCCTTTAACAAGAGTAATGATACGACGATAAAAATAATATTTGTAATCGTGATTATACAAGTGTCGAGTAGTCTTTTAAAAAAATTAAATTTTTAATTATGAATTTTATTTTTTTTAAAAACGATTGTACGATATTTATACATTTCACGATTATATGTGACATTACTTATATATTATTCTATCATTTTATTTATATCTTATTATATATAATATGATTTATTTATCACTATTTAATAATATAAAAATATATAAAAAATAATTATTTAATAATAATAAATATGTTATATTTTATTTAATAAAATATATATAAGATAGTAATATAATATATAAAATTTTTTAATATTAAATACAGTTATATATTATACAAATGTCTTGTATTCTTTAAAAAAAAAAAACTTATAATTAAAAAATTCTTTTTTTCATATAAATTGTATATTTATTTTTTTAAAATAAACTACAAGTAATCACTCGACTACGTTACAAATATCATTTATCATCCCAAAATCCTATTATGTGGGAGTAAATGGAGATGGGGATGCAGCCAGTCATACGCTGCCACGTTTAAGAGAAATATGGTATGTGAGCGGTGGATAGTGTGAGAGGGTGGATATGGTTGGAAACTGTGATAGTTGTCAGACGATGATCGTCATCCGAGCTTTACCTTCTCCTCGTGCAACTGAAAATGTGGATGAGGCTTACGGTTTCCACATTAGCTCCAGACCACTCCTCCTTTTCCTTATCCTTTTCTATTTATTTTTTAAACAATAACATATATTACGTATTCATCATATTTTTTCATGAAAAAATCTAATTACAAATATAATTATATACTAATATATAAGGTTATGCAAAATAAGTTTGTAGTCCGTCCGTAAGACTCGATCTGCACAACCCGAATAAAGTCGGGTTCGACTTAACTACAGGTTCGACATCTTCCAACCCGACATTTATTGGTCGAAACCGTAACAACCGTAAGTTGAGAGAATGAAGACAGCAAAGAGGCGAAAGACCAAATGGTCGAGATGAGGGGAGAGTGTGGGTGTGGGTCGACTCAGCTGTGCAAAAAAACATTTTGATTTGATCTGATCTGCGGCTTGTCGAATCATCTGGACCATGGTAGAGCAGCAGTGGCCCTGCAACTCGGTCCACGGTCTCTCTCTCTCTCTCTCTCTCTCTCTCTCTCTCTCTCTCTCTCTCTCTCTCTTGCGATTACAGGATGGCGCAGAGTGACATCCATCGGAAGACCTTGGCTTCCGACTTCCCCCTCCATCCAGGTTCATCCAGATTAACATGGCATGCCTTAATAGGACTAAACAATTTCATCCTCTTCAATAGCTCAAACTCATTCTCGAGCTTGGTCCCTTTGTGTCCTCAACCTTTCTCAACCTTCAAACCCATTTCCGTAAGCTTAGATCTCCATCGCCTCAAACTATAAGCTAGAAAAATTTCAAGCCTGTAAGCTTGGATCTCCGTTGCCTCGACCTTCAAATCCATTCCCCATGGAAGCTTGGTCCCTCCATCGCCTCAAATTACAAGCTAGAAAAATTTCATCCCGTGAAGCTTGGTCCCTCCGTCGCGATTATGTCCATATCGTTGTTTGAAACATCGTTGGAATATTTTGACTGTACTTAGAGGAATCTTGGAGGATGACTGTAAGCGTACCCATACAGAGTTATGGAGAATGATGGAATATGGAGGAAGAGGAAAACCCTATTCGATTTGAGGAAGAGGAAAATAAAGAAATCTATATCTTGGATTGGAGGACGGACGGAGGAGAGCCGAAAATGGATTTTTTCTGCTGTGCGGATTGGATGCCAATGCCAGACGGAAGAGTCGGGGAAAATGAGGGCAGGCTGCTTCTCGAAGGGTTGGGGATTTTGGAATTTTGCAGAAGAAATGAGGAGACAGCAGTGTTTTGTCTTCTTTTTTAGAATTTTCATTTTTTCATCGGGTTATACGGGTTCGACCCGCATTTGTTTTGATGGGTCGGATCGGACTTGGTTGCTAGCTTATCATGTGTGTGGTCGGATCGGGTCGGGTCGGACGCGAACCCAATATTGGAAGACCGGGTTGCAGGCCTACTAATATGTACACCAATCTAATGTAATTGATCAAAAAATAGATTTTATTAAAAATAATATTAATTTAAATTTTAAATATGAAAGAATCAGTATTGTTATGTAGATTAATACGTAATTTTATTTGTACATAGTAAAATTCTTTTTTCATTATACTTTTTGCACTAAAATTAAGAAGTAATTAAAAAATAATAATAATTTAAGGAAGTATTTATTTTATTTTAACTTATCAATCAATAATCATCTCTTTTTAGTTTCTTGTTTTAATTTTAAGCAGATCACTAATTTAATTTAATATGATTGGTATAATAATTCTTTCATCCCCTTCATAGTCATTGAGTCCCAATGATAGATATAGGTCCAGTATGATAGCCCAAAACGCGAAAAGTTGGGCTAGGTACACAGTACCATAAAATATATAGCACGGAGTTTTAGTTGGGAAGAAGTAATAAAAGCTGGACTATGATCATAAATATTACTGATCCAGAGCCCATTAATTCCCTCCTCTTCCTGATCTTCTACTCCTGCCTCGTCTTCTTCTTTCTTCCTCGGCCGGCCAGGTCCGCCAAGAAGTGCCTGCCACACACGAATTTCGTATGTTACGTCTACCAAAATACTATATATTGTGACCAATTTTTTTTTTTATGATGAAAAATACTATTTACGACAAAAACAAACTCATTTTAACTGAAAATAATCATTTTACTGAAAATAACTGGTTGCAAAAAGTAAGTTTCTTGCATACAAAAGTCATTTGGAAGGAAAATGATCAAATAAAGGCTAACTAGATGCCATTTATTCGTGCATGTCAAGGCATGCATGATCAGATCGAAGAGTTACTCAACAATGATTTTAATTATAATGGTTTTGTAGGTGAATATATATATATATATATATATATAATGACTAATAATTAATTATAATGTTCAAACACAAGCTCATTTCAATAAATGACTACTTATATGGTTTAATTAAGCGTCTCTAGTGATCATTTAATTTTCATAAATACATGGGTACTTGAAGGTTCTATCTTCTAATCCTTCACGCAAAAGAGTTAATTGGGAAAATCAAAGATATTTATGAAGCAAAGGAACATGATTAATAATGGATGTTCATTTGCATGTTGTACCTAAAACCTTTGTATAATGAGATATAATAATTAAGTAATACTATACATTACATTACCATCTCACTTACATCTTACTATATATAATGAGACGCATTTATATTACTATTCAATGATAAAGAAACATGCAATAAATGATTATTCAATGGTGGTAAATATGTCACATCTTATTTAGTGGAATTCAAGTGAGATGATAGTAGTGTATAGAATTTTTCATATTTAAATATTACATTCTTTATTAGTTTCCCGCGTAAAATGTTTCTATCAAACAATTAGTATTTTCTCTACAAAATGTTTTTTTTAATTAAGTAATTAACGATCTCCATTGTTTGATTAACAACTTATAAAAATAATTTTTAAGAGTAATACTACTGGTTTGCCTATGATATTCGTGATGGTGGACAATGCTGATCGAGGGAGGTGGCATCATATATATGTCATGTGTGTGTGTGAGAAAGTGCCTTTTCTTTTTTGTAGAAAACGGTAGGCCAGGAGATGGTAGTATTGGCAGCACAAAAGAGCGGGGGGAAGGAAAAAGACGGGGAGGCCGGGGGCATGCATCGGCTTTATTTGAAAATTTACTTAATATAAGCTTTAGCAATAGAGCAATTATTTTTTTTCTATTAATATATAATATATTTTATCATATATGCCAAATAAGCACAAGATCAAAACTAATTGTTGGGTTTTTGGCTTATTTGCTTTAGTTCCACAGTGGTTGTGAATAAAGGAGAATTAGCCTCCTTGGTTAAGTATACTAATCATATGTTTAGCTAATAATTTGTGACTTTTGTAAAATTCCTCCGTTGTCCATTTTTTGTAAAATGGGAAGATATGAAAGTTAAAATTTTACTAATGGGGAAGTTATGTGGGATATATTTGGGGTGATGAGAAAAATTGTGTGATTATAATAATTTTTCACATAGTAAATTTTTTTCTCTAGGTCAAATAGTTTTTTTCCTCTTTTGAGAGTTTTTCATGCAAAATCTTGTGTTGTTATTATTTCTCTATTTTCCTTGATATTTCTGCAAATGGTAAATCCTATGGGGTAAATTTGGGAGGTCCATATTCCCGAATCCCAACAAGTGGTATCAAAGCCTAGATCCTTTTGGTGGGGTGGAGTTTTGATGTGGTAGTGTAGATAGGTACTGTCTAAGACGGTTCTGTTTAGAATATTGAAATTTAAGCAGGACCATTGCGACCCTTCAATTTTTCCTAGAAACTTACATAGTGAGTATTATTCATTTATACATTAAAATTCCTTAAGACAATGTCAGGAAGTATGGCTTCAAATCCTATTAGACCTGAGGCGTAGAAGGGCAGACCAACCCTTGAAGTCAGCAATGATACTAGCAACTGGTGAAACAACTAGTATAATAAGTAGGTTCGGCAAGTGACTCAAAGTCAATAAATGGAGATGCTAGTCCACAAGTTTGCACACATGTATTGGTTTGATATTGATGCAGGGTGTATAGTGGAAATTCATGTCGATGGCTAATGAACTTCCAGCAAAGCCAAACGTGAAAGTTATACCATAATGTTCAACAAGGTTATTTTCGACATGAGCTAAAATGAAATGTTTGGAATTAGTTTATTCTAAGTGAGTATACTTTTATGATGGAACATGATAGTAAAAGTTATAAAGATCTTCATTGAGACAAAGCATGGCCGTGGGACCCCCCAACGTTGCAAGGTGGAGATTGTTAGGTTTTTTACTTCTTTGCTTTAGTCCCACATTGGTGGTGAATAAAGGAGGAATAAGGCTCAAGGCCTATAAAATGTGGATTAGCTTCCTTGGTTAAGTGCACCAATCATATACTTAGCTAGTAACTTGTGATTTTTGTAAAATTTTCCTATTGTCCTTTTTTTGTAAAATGAGAAGAAGTGAGAGTTAAAGTTTTGCTAATGGGGAAGTTATGTGGGTGTATTTGGAATGAAGAGAAAAATTATATAATTGTAACAATTTTTCACATAGTAAATTTTTTTCTTTGAGTTTGGTGGTTTTTCTCTAATTTTAAGAGTTTTCCACCAAAAATCTTATGTTGTTATTATTTTTTTTATTTTTCTTGATATTCCTGTAAAAGGTAGATCTTAAGAATGAATTTGGGAGGTCTAAATTTTCAACACTAATTAATATAAAAAGGGATATAATATTTCGGCAGATCTTTTACTTTTGGAGACCAAATAGCTAGATTGGGTAGATGATCACGTAGTCTAAAATTTTCCTTGGATCACTTTGATCCCATGAGTGCCTTTGCGTGTATATGATTTAGCTAATTACTCGGCATCCAAATTAAAAGTGGACGGTCATCAATCCCAAATATTGCAGCTCAAGTCCATATTTGTTGGCACAGAACTCATGATGAGATGGAGAGAGCTAGCTGGCTGGCTGGCTGGCTGACCAGTCATGATTATGACTGAAAGCTAAAGTGAACACTACTGTTCGATACCCATAAGCAACGTTCTATATATCAACATCGAAGTGGACATATCGCAATATTTGGTAACTTCAATTGGTAATATCCTACATATATACACTTTTTTTCTCTTAAAATTAAATATTATAGGTAGAAATTAATTAATTACGTTTTTCAACCAACTATATATTGCATGCCTAAGTATTTCTGATCGATCATAGGAGAAAATTATCTCAATATTGGCACTGATTTTCATCCAGCTTGTCTCATGCATGCACGCTTCCATGAGTACTCAATATTGGCCGACCCGTCATGTGTTTTCCTTGTGATCTTGCACATGGCGGTTATTCTTTTGAAATGACTTTCCTTTTTTTATTTTTTCGCGAAACATGCATGTGGCTGAAAACATATGACATTAATGAAAGCCTTGAAACTTTGTCATCGTCGTGTACCTTTTCCCATACAAAAGCGGTACAACAGAATCCGGGGGTAATGGATCAGCTTGAGGATCCTATCTAGCTCGACCGCAAACCCTTTAATATTTGTTTCAAACTTCGAGAGTAAGGTAATTAATTTGGAACAAAAGTACTTGAGGCTGTCGGTACGTATACACGAGGTAAAAGCTAGCTAGTAGTACTCTAATATTAATGCATGCATGCAGCATGCATGTATGAAGGGGCGCCCTAGCTAGGCTAGCGTTATGGTCATGGGATTTAGTAATTAAGATGGCCTGCATGCATGTAATTGGAGGAGTACCTCATGCTGCAGGATCGATCGATGTGCGAATTACATACATATGAGCGAGCACGGGATCGAGATCGATCAGTACTAGCACTACTTGCTCGATCGCTACTTTCGCTAGCTAGAATTAGATTAGTGTTAGGCATTCATATATTTTGCATATATATACATCGCATATGGATGGCTATGCACAAAAATGGATATTCATGGAAAGCATAGACGGAATATGACATACGTACAAGCATGGTTTTCTAGCTTTCTTACGTGTCAAATTCCCTATGGCTTAAGTTAGCGGAAAAATCACCACTTGCATGTGTTCATGTCTACGTACGTGCCAAGCTCACTGCTCATGATCATATATCCTACTACTTGCATGAAAAATCACTTCTATTTTGATACGTTGTCTGAAGCACTAAGATCGATCGATATTATACCGCGTACTCCACTAGCCAATACTCCACCATGAATTTATATATACTTCATCAAGATTTTGAAGTACTTTAATGTTAATTGCCAAATATTAATTAAACAGTGAAATTCTTGTTATATATTATATATCTAGTTCCTATTCAAACCCAAATCAGCTAGCTATATAGTTTGTGAAGTGTTTATGCATGTCGATCGATCTCGTGTGTCTGATCGATCATGAACTTTATAAGCAATTACGTACGGTGATCTTATAGTACTATAGCCAGCTAGGCCAGAAAAATATAGATTGGTTATGTAAATACAAGGGGTGTTTGATAATCAACCGATAGGCTAATGCAAGGTGCAGGTACGTAATTACACACATAATATTATAATATTATGGTTAGGTATATATGACTTTCTAGGGTACCTTATGGGGAGAAGATTACGAAAGGGACATCACATCGATGTCTACTAAGATTTGGAAATCAAGTACTCTTTGTCTTTGTTACCTCAAAAAGTAAACAGAAAAAGAAGTCATAGTCATTGGTCGATCGACTGTGATCCTTCTCCTATGTTTATAAAGAGATAAGATCAAAGCAAGATACTCGTAATAAGAGAGGAGAAGTATAGGATCCTATATATATTACAAACCATAATATATATATATATATATATATATATATATATATATATATATTTGCATATACGTACGTACGTAAAATACCGATCGATCGAAGTTTAAATAAGAATTTGGGTCACAATATATAATACATTTGTTATACTTCATGTAGTACTGTTTAATCCCCACCAAATAGTTGCATGGACCAGATGTCCTCCATGCTCCAATAGTTGTCATTAATGGATTCAGGAGCGGGTAAATGAGGTACTGCTGGAATCGGCTGATCCATATTTGTTTGGAATGATGGCGGAGAGTACGTTTCCAGCGGTTCAACGTCCATGCGGCCTACTGCAGACACTTGGCTAATTGAGCTTCCAGTTTGGTCAATGACTACAGAAGAACTACTCTGCCCATATAAATTCTCTGCTTGCTTGATATGCTTTTGGATTCTGGTCCTCCAGTAATTCTTTATTTCATTGTCAGTTCTTCCAGGAAGATGCTTTGCAATTTTTGACCACCTGCTTTAGCAATTAAGTAACTCGCAAAAGACGTACTGCTATAACTTAGGGACATATATAATATAAGTTTGTAGCAATATCATTATCTTAATTAATTATCTAATCATGAGATTAATCTGTCAGGATTTCAGTGCAGAAAACCATGCAGCTAGCAAGCATATAATATATATATGATTCGACTGAAACGTCTTAAAATCTTGAATTAGCGAAAGCATCATTTACTAGCTAGAAAGCTGCCGAAAGTATGGTACTTGATGATCATGAGATCTAGAAAGTTGCTGGCTATATTATATATAGCTATTTAATTAATGTGATCCAAGATTCATCAGATCATCACTTGATTTTGGTGATAATGTGTGACATAAAAATCATAACTCCATAAATAAACATGTACGAATATATATAATCGAGCAAACAAAAATGATCCTCTTGTTGATTCTAGAAACAAATGTTATAGATAGCAATGCAACCTACTGATTTATTAAAGAGACTTATTCCAAACCATATGTTCCGATCCGATCCATATATGTACGGTTCAAAACCTAATTCCTCCGTGCATGTGTTAGACTTTATATAAGGAAAACTAGAATCAAATTCCAGCTCTATTGGATGGAGCTGTCGCTTTGCAGCTAGCTAGGGCTCACCACTCATGAACCAAGTTTCTGAATGGCTCCTGCAAGATAGAGAAATTTAACTACGTTCTTTCTCTTGTTCTTCTTCTTCTTCTCTTCATGATGATCTTCTTCTTCCCTTCTATTTTTTCTCCCCGTTTTTCTTTTGAAGTTTTAGTATTTAGTTATGAAACTGTTCGTGCTTATGATCTAGATTATGCATGACCACCTGATCATCTGTCCAGTATACAGACATTAAGGATGTAGGACATGTATAAAAGCTAGAATATTTCTTTAAGGTACGTAGCGATCTTCAATTTCTCCAAAACATGAGTTTAGAAAGGGAAAGAAAAAAGTATTTTTTTCGTCATTTTCTGGTGTGCATGATCATGTGCATGGTTGGGCCAGGAAAATTTGAAGAAATGAAAAGATTTTGGTGAAATATCATAAAACAAGTAAAACAGTTCTAGGGAATATATCTATATATATGTATATAATATATCTTTTTCTTTGAGCCGGATCTCTAGCACTTTCTCGAGAAGCATGGCTGCATGTTGTAATTATAGAAGATCAGCAAGTTCTCTTCTAGATCTCTTTAACCATCTGCTGGCTTATGAGAGCGTCGAAGACATCCTTTCGGCTTGAATCACTGGGGCCCATGCCATTATACTTAGTCATGAAGAATGGAAAAGATTATGTCATGGCTGTTTACCTCAGAGAATTTATTTTTCTTCTGAAAGCGACCGTGGGTACGTAACATGTTACCAATTGATATGGGTTCGGCTTAAAGAGGAAACAAATTATATTGCTGATCAATCTATTTGGCCCGGGTTCTCAACATCGATCCTATAATTACTGATTCACATACGTACACCTCATGTAATATTGTAAGTATTTCCAGATCATCTTTGATTACCTTTTAGTATTATAATTTTAGATAACTAAATCAATCATTTATTAGCTTTTAGGGTGTACACATGATTTGGTTTTGTCTGAAATTGTAAACTTTTGGAATGGATTGAGCTAGGATCATGGATATCCTGTATGCACCTTAATTAATTAATCAATAATTATTTAGATTACTCTAGTGATATATATATAGTACTAATTGTCAATTGCATGCTTGATTAATATTATTCTTTTGTCAAGTCAATTTGTAAAATATACCATCCACGTCATTTAAATATATAGTAAGATTTGATTTATAAGATTTAAATTTTAAAATTTACTTTTCAAATTAAATTATGTAATATAAATATTTTACTAGGTATAATCTACACATTGATTTAAGAATATAATTTTTCTTTAAAAAAATGTCATCTCAGATGTATATATAGGGTTAAAAAAAAATATATTAGCCGGAAAATTAATTAAGAAAAAAGACTCCAAAAATGAAGAAAACAAAAGGTACTGATAGATCTAATTAAGGGAATCTCTTATATATATATATATATGCATGTCTACTGCATACTTGCATATAACACCTAAAGTGAAAATTGCAATGGGGGAAAAGCATAAACTAATTTAAGAAAAAACCTCTCGATCGTCCTTCCTTAACGGATGATCGAAATCGTAAGCTTACTTGGCTTGGTAATAAATAAGATACTAAAATCAAGAAAACCAGATGATTGGCATATAGGAAATTCAGGAAAAGATCTTGCATAGCAACATAGGCACTGCGAAAGTCTCTCTGATCTGAGGGACAGTACCTGGCCTCTCTCTCTTGGCTCCTGAGTTCATGTATGATTAGTCAAAACAAGTACTGTAGAAGAAATCGATCGAAGTTCGAAGTTCTCCAGCTTTGACCTTTATAGTTCAGAAATAATAAAGAAAGCTAGCTGGCTAGGGTTGGAGGCTTACTGTTGTAAAATTTAACATATATATATATATATAACAGATCACCGAATACTTATATATACTTGTGACTATTTGCAACAGAGCGCACCTGTTTCCCCACTTAGCGTGCAGTTCCACAATCAAGAGCTCTTCTTCGGGTGTAATATTACCTCTTCGAACGTCAGGTCGAAGATAGTTTAGCCATCGGAGCCGGCAACTCTTTCCGGTACGTTTGAGACCTAGATGATCATCATGCAGGATAATTGCTAAATTAATCAAACTCATGCTCCATAGTACTGATCATGACTAGCTAGCTGGGTTAATACTGCTGCTAAAACGAAAGTAATTTCAAATTCGCAAAGATATATATTTGTATACAGTGAATTATCTAGCGGTTTAATTACCGGCAGATTTGGCTAGGGTGTTCCATACGCCTTCACCATGATTTGCAATATAATTGATCAGAATCATGTCTTCTTCCATGGTCCACGGCCCTTTTCTCACTTCAGCATCTTGGGATGATGAGTTGCATGGTTTCTTATCCATTTTTGTGGATCAGAGATCAGAGAAGAGATAAAGAGAGAGAGATTTGTGTAGAAAGCTAGATAACTACTAATCAGATGATATAATGGACCAGGTACGTAGCTTGCCAGGTTTTTATAGAGGAGGCGTACGTACGAGAGGATTTTTATCGGTAATTCAGCCATTAATCAGTTATTTAGAGGAGAGCTTAGTTTTAACCTAATATGATAATGAATTCCAGTTACATAATATATGTAAATGCATGCATATGTAAATATGCGTACTGAGTGATCAAACCCAGCACATGCATGAGTACTACATCTTATTAATTTCCTAGCTAGCTAGCTAGCTATATATAGCTAGGTAATTAATTAATTAGTCTATTATTTATATTTCATAGCTAATAATATTTAATCTCTGTCTCCATATAAATAAACTAGGAAAAAATGCACTCGATCGCGTGTAAACATATTATATATATATATTAATGTATATGAAAAAATGAAATGGATATAATGAGGATCACAAAATCACGTGCATAGTAAGACCGATGTTGATCTAGTACTCGCTATATATATATATATTGTATTCTTCATGATGAAAAAGAAAGCCCCTAAAGAAGAAAACAAAATTCATTTATTGGAGCAACATGTGTACGTACAATATCAGATATAATATATATATATACATATATATATCCTGGCTACCTTGGGCCATCACATCAGATTCTTCTGGCCTCCCAAACAGTAACTCTTGCATTCGAAAAAATTATGCTACCATCCATTTGTTATCCTCCACACTTATCGAAGTGGAAGTATATATAGAAAATGATTCTCCATGCAACATATATATATATTTATATATGAATCTTGCATATATACATAGCCAAATGAGTGCAAATGATTGCAATTGTGATGCTCTTAGCTAGGCGCGCAACATGCATGCATGGATGGTGGATGTGGGTGTCGCTTGATCCAAAAGCCATTAACTCCATAATTAGCATATTAATGTTGAAAGAAAGACTTATCTTCTGTTAAAAACACACACATATAATATATATATATATATATATATATCAGCACGTACTTAAATAAGAGTGATAATACTCATTATCCCACACTACACATTTTTTATATTTTAAAATTATTTTTTACTTATTCTTTTTTTATACTTATTAAACTAATTGAATTATTTTACTTATTATTCATATACTATATATTTATTATAAAAAATAAATAAATAAATAAATATAATATACGATGTGTACGTAGGAATGATAAAGAAAATGATTAATGATACATACCACAAAAACTGTGAAAAAGTACTGATAACTACTCATGTCTATGTTTCATGCATGTGAAAAATAGTTATACGTACCGTCACACCATTCCACCATAAAAACGAGCAGTAAACCGCGGGCGTAGGAGGCATGCAGTACCGCCGACAAAGAAATGGTCGGATATATTAATTGTAATCATGGACGTAGGTGGAGTACTGCTACTTGTGAGTAGTGAGTCGAAAATTGATGTGCAATAGCCCGGCAGGAGGAAATGAACATATATATAAAATATATGAATAGTTCCATTCCGAGACAAGAAATGAATAGGGACGGGGCCGTATTGTACATATCATTGGGTTTTGATCAATGGGGTCAATTCTTCATGTCGATATACTCTGTGGGCAAGTTAACAAGTACGTGAGCTGCCTATAATTTTGATGAGCTTTAAAGCTATTTCAAAGCAAAAACGAAAAAACATTGTTTTTTGGAGTTTCTAAAATAGTAAAAAATGTGGTCCAAGAGTTAATTACATATAATTAACTGATCTAGGTCCTATATAGATCATGAGTACGTACTAGTTACTACTGTTATTCAACGACCCAACAGTATTACTAGATGATAATTTTTTGAGAGATGGAGAGGATAGAGTTAGGTCTAAGGGTTCGATCTGGTCCACACAATTAGCTGGGAAAGACAAGAAAGGACGAATTAATAAAATTATATATAAATAGATCCCAATTCAATATTCAACAGCTTGGATTAATCTGCCCGCCTTATTATAACTCTTGCTAAAAAAAGGAGAGACTAATTAACGAGTGTCCGAGCTTGCTGGCTGGCTTGCCAAATGACAAATTAATTATAAATCAATTAATTAAATTTATACATATGAAAAATTCTGCTCAAAAGCCTACATCACACAACTATTGAGAAAAAATTATAAATAAAAGAATTTTTCTACTTAGCACCGTAGGGCGTTGCTCATGAGTTTTATATATATATGGACTTTGGTTTTTTATTCTCCTTTTAGTGGAAGTATGATCTGTCATCACCGTGATCACGTTAGACCCGAAAAGCTTTCCCGTAACAGTACTCATATTTACACCTGTGCAAAAGTTGAATGAATATCGACCATCCCTTTTCAATTCCCAATTCCTATTCAGTTTGGCTTTTGATTATCAATTGCTCTTATTGTAACAAATTTGTTGGGGGGGTTACTTACCGAATATAAAGTACCATCTCATTCTCTTCCCAGCTTATATTCGAAAAGTACTGTCGGCCGCCCCATGCAACTCTTCCTATATATGGTGTGTGTGTGTCTGTGTATGATGGAGCCATTAGGTTCAAATACATGTATAGAGCGAGAGGCCTTGCCTTAGTGAGGAACATCTTTGCTATCTTTCTGAATTGGAGAAAATGGGAAAGAAACTAGTACTTCTTGTAGACGGGGATTAGTGGCTATAGCATTATCGCGATATTAAGCAACGTTGGCATGTGAGCACACGGCTAATATGCAACCTCAATTTGGATCCACTAGTACTAGGTCTAGGCAGTTGCCAGTACTGCATACAACATTTTGCAAGAAAATGATCATTCAGCACCACGTATAGCGAAAAGGGCATCTTTATTAATTCGCACGCATACTTGCATTTTACCCATACCATGTCTAATCACGAGTTTTCGCTCGTCAGTTTGAACTGTAAATTCGTAACTTCAAGTTGATTTACGAACACAACCATAACTGCCTCAGAAATTACAATTACCCCCCGATCACTGACGTAAAAATACGACAACGGATCTACAGGCCACTGTACATTTTGATTTTATTTTGAGTCTGGGGGGTTAAGTTAGAACAACCGAGAAATAATTGTTTTAGACCCCTGTAAGTCCACTTAAATGGCAAGCCTAGGCTTATAGTCTAGATTTTCTTGTATTGATAAGTCACAATTATAATTTCGTTAATTAAATGAAATGAAGTTTATTTTCATAAAAAAATGGCAAACCTAAGCAGAGGGAAGTTACATCCAGTCTAGAAGATTCAAGGATCATCTTAGAATGGTACAGGGATCACCTTCTGCAAGCCACTCACCAGGACGGTGACATTGCCTCCATTCTTTCATCCAATGTAAAATTCCAACCGTCAATAATAAGGCAAACAAGCATTACCATTAAGTGCGGTCATGAACAAAAAAGATGGTAACAACATAAAAGATTGGTTTAGAAGCTAAAAAGTATTTAGCTAAAGTAGCAACCACACAAAACCATATATATAAAAGGCCTAGACAAACAGTCAGCTATTACAATAGCCACCGGGAAAGTGCATTCATACTCCCAGATCGCCCGAAACCAGATTTCTTTGATGTCTCATGCCTGAAAAGAAGGGGAATAGGATTGTAACTAAAATATAATGAAAGGCATAGTGCAGATATAGCAAATGTGGAACCCCTACAATGAAGTGATTCAATGACCGGGCTTTCAGAATGATCTTTCAAAGTTAAAATTCACAATGTCTTTGCCAAATCAGATGGCAGCTTAGACCTTTTATAATTTTATGGTATGGTCTCTGTCTGTCCTATGTATAATTTTGTGTTAACTTTTAAGCTTTGTTCATGTACTTGCCTTGCTAGCAATGTTGTTGGAAAGCCAATCCAACCCCTCGTACAGGCCCTCACCAGAAGTGGCACACGTGCTCTGGATGTACCTGAAATGAACCAACATACTGCATCAGCAAGAATTGATCTTTTTCTCCTTTTTTTTTCTTTTTTTTCCCAGAGAGTTGATACGAATTCAACAAAAACATGTTTTCTTCTTCTTAGTTTGCCTTAAAAGAGTTTAAAGAGGAATGCTGAAACCAAGGAGTTTTTTGCTCCTTTAGCTTCATTCATTTTTTTTTCGAGTAGCTCAATTCAAATTTCAGAAGAAAAGAAAAATGACACGATGGTCCCTAATGCAACATGTTTTTTTTTTTTTTTTTTTTTTTTTGGGGGGGGGGGTGGTGCGGCAGCAGAAATGAGGGGACAAATAGTACCAGTGGCGTTGACGGAGGGAATGGAGGCCAAGCTTGTCAGTTATCTCTGCAGCATTCATCGCATTTGGAAGATCTTGTTTGTTGGCAAATACAAGAAGAACAGCCTCCCTCAGTTCATCCTGAAACCAAGAAAAAAGATTTTGTATTATAAGATTTGGTGCCCATATCAAACAGAAAATAGATGTAGCTTTATCAGAATTGCAAGCTTAAATAAACTGTATAGCATAAACCCAATATTTGGCCAAGCAACCAATAGGAGCCAGTAACAGGATAGACAGATAAAGACTGATCCTATCCTACTGATGCAAGAATCAATAGATAGGTCTTCATCAAACAGCTGCCACAGACCTAGTTGAATTACAAATACAAGCAATTAAAGCAATCACAAACCCCATATTTAACTTACAGTCTCCCACTATTACCACAGAACTTTTTTTTTTTTTTATGAATAAATAAATATATTGATCCAAGAAAAGCAAAGCCAGTTACACTAGTCTAATGCCCTAACTAGGTAGGCACATTAGAGACAAGAAAATCATGAAAAACCATGCCATTAAAATCCACAGCTATGACCCAACTACAAAGAGTTCTGAAAAATAAAACTTTTAGTTCCTCTAAGGATCTTTCTCGGTCTTCAAAAGTCCTCTCATTGCGCTCCTGCCATAAGCACCACATAATGCATAGAGGAATCATCTTCCACATTGCTTTGATTGGTTGCCTTCCTCTTAAATTTGGCCAACTCGCCAAAGCTGTCTTCACCGTCTTCGGCATAACCCATGCCATGTCTAGTCGAGTAAATACCTCATTCCATAGTGTTCCGGCTGTATCACAATGCAGGAGAAGGTGATCTACCGACTCTCCCCCTCCTTTACACATACAACACCACTCTGTAATGATAATCCTCCTTTTCCTCAAGTTATCAATTGTGAGAATCTTTCCCCGAGAAGCTGTCCAGACAAAGAAGGAGACTTTGGGTGGTGCTTTGTGTCTCCAAATCTTTTTCCAAGGAAACTGAGCATTTGGCTCCATAGTAAGAGCCTTATAGAATGAGCGAACAGTGAAAGATCCTTTAGCTGTCGGCTTCCACCACATAACATCTTCAAGCTGCCTGTTTGGTCTGATGGCATATAATAGGCTATAGAAATCAGCAAAGCAACTTATTTCCCAATCTTGGGCCGCCCTACTAAAGGTAACGTTCCAGTGAATGTGTCCCCCCGATGTCTCCACAACATCTGCCACTGAAACGTCCTTTGCGCTTGCTATCTGGAAGAGAGAGGGAAATAGATCTTGTAAGGCCCTATTGTCACACCAAACATCACTCCAAAATTTTATCCTTGAGCCCACACCCAGCTGTAACTTAACAAAGCGATTAAACACCCCCCATCCTTTTCTTATGTTTTTCCACAACCCAACACCATAGGCCCCCCTTACTTCTCTAGAGCACCAATCCCCCCATAGAGCACCATATTTCTTTTCAATCACCATTTTCCATAAGGATTCTGGTTCTGTCGCATATCTCCATAGCCATTTTCCTAGTAAAGCTCGATTGAACACCCTTAGATTTCTAATCCCCAACCCTCCACCCGAGATAGGACGACAAACCTCTGCCCACTTAACCAGATGAAACTTAAACTCCTCCCTCATCCCCCCCCACAGGAAGTCACGTTGGAGTTTCTCAATACGGGCTGCTACACTCGCTGGTATTGGGAAAAGAGATAAAAAGTAAGTTGGTAGGTTAGAGAGTGTACTCTTTATTAGAGTAATCCTACCACCTTTAGACAAATACATTCTCTTCCATCCTGCCAATCTCCTCTCAACTTTCTCAATCACAGTATTCCAAACCGATAACGCCCTCGAGGCGCTTCCCAGAGGAAGTCCCAAATAAGTCATGGGTAATGACGTTAACTTGCACCCCAACAATCTAGCTAACTGGCGCTTGTTAGGCACTACCCCGATTGGCACCAGTTCTGACTTCTCAAGATTCACCTTCAACCCGGACACTGCCTCGAAACAAAGGAATAAAGCCTTCAGTGCTTGCATCTGATTCTGTTCCGCTCCACACATGATAAGTGTATCATCTGCAAACAATAGGTGAGAAATATTAATAATGCCCATCTCCGGAGTTCCAATCTTAAAGCCCTCAATGAAGCCATTCGTAACCAAGGCCGTAATCATCCTGCTTAAAGCTTCCATGACTATAACAAACAACAAAGGTGACAACGGATCCCCTTGTCTCAACCCACGTGAACTATTAAAAAAGCCCACTGCTCCTCCATTTACCAACGCTGAAAACTTCGCCGTCGATATGCACCAATGGATCCATTTCCCCCATCTCTCCCCAAAACCGCATCTCCTTAGCAAATTGAGAAGAAATTCCCAATTGACATGATCATATGCCTTTTCCATGTCTAATTTACACAAGAACCCAGAATTTCCAATCTTCAATCTACTATCAAGGCATTCATTTGCAATAAGCGCAGCATCTAGAATCTGTCTTCCCTTTACAAAAGCATTTTGTGGATTTGAAACAATCTTCCCCACCACCTCACTCAGTCTGTTCGCAAGAACTTTTGAGATTATCTTATATACCCCATTCACCAAACTAATAGATCGATATTCCATGATTTCCAAAGCCCCTACCTTCTTCGGTATCAGTGCAAGGAAAGTAGTGTTTAGACTTTTTTCAAATTTTCCAACCATATAAAACTCTTGGAACACCTTCATCAGGTCCTCCTTTATTACTTCCCAACAATCCTGAAAGAATCCCATAGAGAACCCATCCGGTCCTGGAGCTTTGTCCCTATTCATTTTCTTCACTACCTCAAGAACCTCTAACTCCTGAACTCCCTCTCCAATCTCAACACATCACTTGGCTCAAGAGTATCAAAAACCATCCCATTCAAAGGAGGCCGCCATCCCGCTTGCTCTGTAAGTAAGTTCTCATAAAAGTCAACTATATGATTGTGCATCGTCTGTTCATCTCTACACTCCACCCCTTCAATTTTCAGCATCTCAATATTATTGTTTCTTCTATGTGAGTTTGCAATCCTGTGGAAAAACCTTGTGCTTCTATCTCCTTCCCGCAACCATAATGCCCTAGACTTTTGACGCCATGACACTTCTTCTAGAAGTATCAACCTCTCAACATCTGCAATCAGCTCAGCCTTCCGACCTAATTCTTCCTGTGAAAGTGGATGCATCCCTTGAAGCCTCTCGATCTCTTGAATTTCCAGCAACTTTATTTTTTAGTTTTCTCCTACATTTCCGAAAGACTCCGTGTTCCATACTCTTAAATCTCTTTTGAGTGCTTTCAACTTGCCAGCAAAAATGAAACTGGGCGTACCTTGGAACTGGTAGGAAGACCACCACTGTTTAACCCTCTCCACAAAACCTTCAGATTTAAGCCACATATTTTCGAATTTGAAAGGCCGCTGGCCACTACTTAACCCTCCGCAATCCAACAAAACGGGCCAATGGTCTGAACCTATCTGGGGCAGTCGCTTTTGCCATACATCCGGAAAATGGCTTTCCCATTCTGGGGAGATTAGGAAACGATCCAGTCGAGACCATGACTGATTGTTAGACCAAGTAGCGGTACCTCCGGCTAGTGGCAAATCTACCAAATTCAGATCAGAAATACATTCCGAGAACTCCTCCATGGCTGGCCTCATTCTTCTACTTCCATCCACTTCACTACAGAATCTTGCAACGTTAAAATCTCCTCCAATGCACCATGGAATATCCCACCAAGTATACACCCCGGCTAATTCTTCCCACAATAACCTTCTATCCATGTCTACATTGGGGCCATAAACACCCGCAAAAGCCCATAAAAAGTCATCGGACACACACTTAAACGAACAAGCTATCATGTATTGTCCAATAAACTCATCTATCTTTTCCACCACCCTCCTATCCCACAACACCAACACCCCACCCGACGCCCCGTTAGATGCCAAGTATGCCCAATCCACATGTACTCCACTCCATAAACTCCTCACAATCCTCCTATCGATCGTCTTCAATTTTGTCTCTTGCAAGCATACTATATCCACTTTCCACTCCCGAAGCATATTCCTAATCCGTAGGCGCTTATCAATCTCATTAAGCCCACGGACATTCCAAGAAACAATTTTAGGCTTCATTGGGGACCAGCCAGCCCCTTACCTTTCACTCTACCCCTTCTAGAGCTGCCTTCCATATTCATAGACCATGTCAATCTTCTCAGTTCCCGCTGTTTCTTCGATTGGCCTTTGTTTTTTTGATTATGCCCCTCCTCGATCGCTGTGAGCAATGCCATAAATTGCTCCTCGTATCCATCACATTCTATCCCCACAAATTTTTGGATCTCTTTCACCTTATAAAAGACCCATTCAGACACTTTCGATTGATCTGGAAAATAAAAATTCAAAGGAACAGGATCCTCCCTCCTACAGTTCTGGAAACCGTGTATATCATCTTCAAAAGAGATATTTTCCAACCCCAACTGACCACTGACATCAGGAAACAACAAATCCCCATCCACCGACAGCCTCAAATCCTCAGATCCATCTCCCTCTTCCTCGCCTGAATCTGATTCCATCACAACTCTACCCTGATCTTCCATCAACACTAAACCCATCTCTTTCATGCATACCGTCGGGACCCCATCAGAATGCTCCATCGCCGTCATCGGCGTCATCTGTGAGCTCGCCTCCCTTCTCTCCACTGTCGGCGAGCTTTGCGGCATCATCTCTGTTACACTCGGCCTCGGGGCTGCCAGAATCTCGTCGACGGTCTCCAGTACCACCGTCGGCGAGTTCTGTGGTGTCTCAACCTCTTTAGAGGATACGCCTATAACTGGGTCTTCCGAATGGGACCTGGGCTGAGGAGGCCCAGGCCCGACACGAGGCCCTCCACTCGTGGAAGCCTTAGTCTCGTACACAATAAGAGGGGGACTTACCATGGTATTTGGGCTACAGGCCCCCAACTCCAGGCCCACCGTTCCAGACCTCCCCTTTTCATCCTCCCTTTTCCCTCCTGTTTCCTGAATCAGCCCAACACATTTTCTGACTTCGTCCATATCCTTCTGCAACTTCCTCAACTGGCCCTGTAGCTCCAACAGACGTTTGCTGGATACCCACATCTCCTGTCCTACTACCCTGCCCGACTCTGCATTTTGAAGATGGCGTGGGGCTCGATCCCCCCCAACTACATGGCTTGCACCTCCGGCAAGCCCCTTCTGCACGTACACCGGTCCCGACGTGAGGACCTCCTTAAAGGATCTGGGCATCTTGTTTGAGGACTTTACCACTTTATTGCTATGCCCCCCTCCACCCTTTACATACCCATTTCCTCTAATCTGAAGCAACTCTAGAGCCATATTCTTCACTCTCCTCCATCCCCATCCACCTTCACCTTCTGGAAAACAGAGCAAGCGGATTCTACCTTCTTTTCCATATTCGGCAATCGACAAATAGCGCCCACGCCTATTCCAACATCGTTGAGCAACAAAACTACGATATCCTTCTCTTATTACCGAATACACATCCTTCTTTCCCCCCTTCAGGCAATCCTCCAATACCTTTACCAACCACAAAGATGTGTTTCTGCCCACCAAAAGTTCATACCTCTTCTTCCACCCGTGTTCTGAAAAACAAATATTATTTCCTTCCTTTGTGAGGCTAATCAGCTTAGACTCAACAACTACTTCCCGTGAAACAGCCATAACACACCGATCACAGCGACGGAGAGTCCTCCTTCTTCCACAGATCTGGATTGCAGCCACAAACTGTGAATGCAGAGACAAACCAACCCTAGGAGATGCAGAAGAAAACGCAACTGCATACAAAAACCAGAGACTACCCACTGCCCAGACGAAACAGGCACTCCGATGCCTAAAACCCGGAAAACGAGATCGGCGTCGCTGGACAAGAAACACACGACGACGACGAGAACCTCAGATCTGGACGAGTTTTGTCCACGCCGGCGACCTCCATACGACAACAACCAACACACGACTACGGCAAAAACCCAGATCTGGATTTTTTTTTTTTTTTCTTCACGCCGGCGACCTCCGTCGGCCATTCGGTATGTCGCCGGAGACCTCTGGCACAGTCGCCGGTGATCTGGCTACGACGACGCGAGAGAGAGAGCTCTGGTCAAAACCAGATCCAGATTACTACAGAAAGAAGACGCCGTCCTCACCGTCGAGTGATGGGAAAACCCAGATCTGGACAAAAACGAGTTTTGTCCACGCCGGCGACCTCCATCGGCCCGTCGGCATGTCGCCGGAGACCTCTGGCACAATCGCCGGTGTCCGTATAGTCACCGGGGATCCAGAAAGAGAGAGACCGTGCGGTGGGACTCCGGAAGAGAGGTCGTGGACTGTTGCGGTCGCCGAAGTAAGAGCATATATACGTTTTTCCTATAAATATCTTATTACTTACAAAAAAAAGAACACCACAGAACTTAGTGAGAGTCCTAATTAAGATTATTCTGGTGACTGCATAAAAATTTTGTGTGACTTTGACAAAGCATGCATAGAACTAAGAGAACAACATAAGTTAGCATTCAAAAATCTTTTTTCTTTTTTTTTTTTTCTTTTGATAAGTAGCATTCAAAAATCATTTTTTTTTTTTTTTTTTAATGTCGGGGATCCTCTCCAAGGCAGGGGGCCCTTTGGACCCACCCCTGCAGAATAAACCCCGGTCCCGTGCACCGCATCCTCGGAAGTTTCCCTACACGGAACTGGTTAAATCGCTGGCTAGTAGCATTCAAAAATCTTTGGAGTCCTACTTAAGTTAGCATTCAAAAAACAGATTCATGTAAAAGAAAATTGGTATATAAAAGATGGAACATTGATAGTTCTCCAATCACAAAATATGTTGCATATGAAAGTATAATAAGTGGAACCCAGTTAAATAACAATTAAAATGCAAGAAAACATAACTCAAATTTCCCAAATGTGTAAAAAATACAATAAAAAAGTCAATACAGATTTAAAAAGGCATGCAACCTCAGCTATATAAATCTAATTTAGATGCTGTCTGAATGAAAAGAAATCCAAATACCATAGCACAACATGCAGGAACAAGACACAGACAGGAAAAGTGGCATATACCTCGTTTAACATCCTGTGCAACTCATCCCTAGCCTCAACAACTCGATCCCTGTCATTACTATCAACCACAAAAATTAGACCCTGAGTGTTTTGGAAGTAGTGCCTCCACAGTGGACGGATCTGTTTTAAGAAATTATATCAGTTAATCAACCATTTCATTACGGAAAAATAAATATCTTCAGAGAGTTGTGTAACATATCCAACTAAATAATTTCCCCACAAATTTTTTTTTTTGATAAGTAATTTCCCCACAAAATTAAGATGCACTGCTATAACAATACTCCCCCTCTAACGTATTGTGTGGAAAACCTGCTGACATGACTCATGACCCGTTTATGCAACATCAAAGGACACATTTGCAATGTTGGTCCTTTGTTTAATGACACTATCGCATACAGGTGCTAAAGCTCATGTTGTAAAATTCAAACTGTATGCACCCCAATGTCTCAATTCAAGTGACTTATTATGTTCCATAGTTCACACATTGTAAAATACCTGAATAACTACCAAATTTCAGACAATAATCAACCTTTTTTTTTGTTATCAAGCAGATACATTCAGAACTTGTCCTGCATTATTAATAGAAAAATAATTGAAAACATAAATACAACTCAAAATATTAAAGATATGCATACAGTTTAACAACCAAACACACACACAGGCACATGGGTGCCTTTTCCACACGCACTTGACTTAGTAGGGTCGTACCTTGTCCTGACCACCAACATCCCAAACAGTGAAGCTGATGTTTTTATACTCCACTGTCTCCACATTAAACCCTGCAGATACAACTCACTCCATTATTCATTGGTAACTAATACCACTTCAATTAACAAGAGTCAAAACTGAAATGCATGGATCTTTGCTTGGATCGGAATAGAGATAAGAGCTAACTCATCAAGCTAAACAAAGAACACCCAATCAACCAAAATAAGATTACCAAGTGACTGACTCATCAGAAGAAAAACACATAAACAGACTCTAAGTCACAACCCATCAAATAAAATCAGATTGTGCTCAATGTATCCATGAGAAATATATATGATCAAGATGTTCAAAAGCTTCAGTAAACTCGATGATAGAACTAGTCCCGTGCATCGTCAAACAAGCAGTATTCCTTCTATCTGACTTAATATTTTATACATAACCCTTGAGGTCAATTATTTTACCTATACATGATAAGGACGAGATCACAAAAACCTTGCAAGCAAACAACGATATTTGAAAAACGAAATAAGGCAAACTTTTTCCATTTTACTTTTTTTTTTTTTTAATCTTCTTTAGTCAGTAAGACATTCAAGATGATGTGAATAAAGTAATCTGGCAGAGTAAATAAAACCCAACAAGTTCGAAGTATGAACCAGAATGTAGTTAGTACCAAAGACGGGGGGACTCACCGATAGTAGGGATCGTGGTCACAATTTCACCGAGCTTGAGCTTGTACAAGATGGTGGTCTTACCGGCCGCATCAAGACCTACCATCAAAATACGCATTTCTTTCTTGGCAAAAAGCTTGCTGAACAACTTCGCGAATGTAAGCCCCATTCTTACTTCTAGCTGTAGTCCTAGCTGCCTATCGATCAGTCGGCTCTGATTTATTTATAAGATAAAAAAATGAGAGAAATCATCAAAGTTGAAAAAACAAAAAAAGATTTCCAAAGCATTTAAAGGCACAATAAATCTAAGTGACAAAATAAGTAAACCTTAGGCAGCAAACCATATAAATCCATAATAAAGAGGCATAATTATCAGGAGGAAAACATATATGAAACCCTAATAATTTCGGATCGAATAAACAGACCGATTAAACAACGTGCTGAATCAAAGTACGGTAAAGCGAGTTCCTGATCACGAATTCTTAAAAATTCAAATAGATCCATCGAATTTTAAAATTCACGGCCAGAATCCCAAATCATGGAAATGAACCCCAAATTGGAAGGAAAGTCTAAGAAACAAGTAAACAAAAGATCTCGCCAACAGATCGTCAAATAAAAATAATGGATAAATCGTTGCGAATCTTTTACATAGAATCAATGAACTCAAATCGAGAGATCTGCCGGTCAAGACAAGCAAAGATCTGCAACAGATGTAAAGGGGAAAATATGGTATGAGAGAGAGAGAGAGAGACCTTTCGACGAAGGATATGAAGGGATGTGCGGAGCAGAAAAGGGTGGCGAGCCGCGGTTTTTTGAGAGACAATGGATATTCTCTTAGCTATTTAAGTACTGGGTGAATTACCATGGTAAACTGTGAAACGTGGACGGCGTCGTTTGTTGAGTCGCGTGGGATTTGTGGTGAAAATTCAATAAATTATGAAATGAATGTCATCTCTGGTAACCCACTACAGTGACTACACACATTCTCTCTTTTTTTTTTTTTTTTTTACTGCACACATTCTAGATGCATAAACTTGCGGCATTAATTAATGGAAAATGATGATTTTTTTTTTAAGAAGGAAAATGATGATTCTTGAGTTTGTCCCTTATGGTTATGTATTTTATTTTTTTTTTTATTTTTTTATTTAATAATTAAAAAAATAATTATTAGCATGTTATTTTTAAAATTTTTAAAATTTTTTTAAAAATATCTGAAATAAAAGTAAAAAATTAATAATAATAATTTACACTAAAAACACAATAAAGTGGACAAACTTAAATGATATAGTAGCATTACCTTAATTAATATTTAGAAAAATATATATAGCTTTATTTTTCCTTGAAAGCATGCCACATCTGACATTATTATTTTTTCTATTTTATATATTGACTTTTACAATAAGTTATATATCAGTTTATCTATTTTTTCTCTATATCATTTAAATATATTTTATTCATTTCAAATATTTTTTATAATTAACATTAAATTTACAATATCTTCATATCTTTTAATATTTGTAGTATCTCTCCATATATAATGTTATAAAATTATGTCATATTTCAAGATTAATCAAAATTTAAATGCCAAACTACTGTTACAAGGTTTTGATCCAAGTGCTCTTCTCTTAATCACGACCTTCAAATATCTAATTTTCTTTATATTGTACAGAAAAATGTTTTTTATAAGAGACATTGAGAGTGCTCTACTACGTACATGTTGAGGAAAAAAAATAAAAAATAAAAATAGATGTGTGATATAAGATTGTTGAATATTGTTGCCCAGATGACTAACACAAGAGGGGGGTGAATTGAGTTGTATTAAAAAAAATAACAATTATAAATCAAATATATAATATAAAATATAAACAAAATATGAAATAACAATAAATATAAAGAGTAAGGGTAAGAGAGAAGCAAACTCAGTATGTTAACGAGGTTCAGCCCCACTGCCTGCGTCCTCGCCTCAAGCTACCCCTTGAGGATTTCCAAATTCACTATTCAACCTCCTTCAGGTGGAGATAGAAACCTATTATACCTTTGAACAATACCGCTACAAAGGATCCCTGTAGAACACCCTCTACACTTGCAATTACCTTACACGTGGTGATTCAACTATTCCCCGTGTAGAATACTTTCTACACACACAAGGGTTATACACACCCTTTTTCTGATACAAGAGCTGATAGTGGGTAGGTTATCAGAAAATACTCCTCAATGAGTGAAATAAGAACAATACAGCGCAAACTATATCTCTCAAAATGAACAAGGATTAAGGCTCAATGCTTAGAGAAGAGAGAATAAAAGCTTTGAATGAATGTTGTATGCTCTTGGTGTTGTGAATGTGAAGCTCTCAAATGATCTATTTATAGGCATATGAGACTTCATATTCAAATTTAAAAAGATTCACATGTCAAAGACAACATCATTCACTTTTTCAAAAAATTCAAATAAAAGGTTCTTCTTTTTCAATTGTCAAATACAACATCATTCACTTTTTCAAAGAATTCAAATAAAAGGTTCTTCTTTTTCAATTGTCAAAGACAACATCATTCACTTTTTCAAAAAAATCAAACCTAATCTTTTACTTTTGGCATATGACAAAATGAGCACACTTTCATTTTCAAAAAATTCAAACCTAATCTTTTACTTTTTGTATAAGTCTAAAAAAGCATCAATCACTTTTGAAAATATTCAAATAAAATATGCACATGTGAAAGATGACAATTAATTATCTTTAATATTTTCAAAGTTCAACCCTTTAATCAAGGCATGCACATGCAAAAGATGACAATCAATCATCTTTCAAAATTTTCAAATTTAATTTTCAAAAATATTCATGCACATGTGAAAAATGTATTTTAATGCTTTATGATAAAATATTAATTTTGAGCATTAATCCTAATTTCGAATTTTGAAGAGATTTACAACATTACTCTATAATTTTAATGTGAACTTGTTCCCTTCTTGCTCATGCTTGTTTCCTTGATGTGCTTGACTCCATTGTGTAGACAACTTGAGCTTGAGACTTCTTTATTCTTTGAATTCATTTGTTATCATCAAAATCCATGTGTAGATTTATAATCACATGAAACTTGAAACTTTGAGTTCAACAATCTCCCCCTTTTTGATGATGACAAATATTTGATAGAACTTGAAACCTGTATTAATACTTAAGCTCCCCCTGAAAATATGCGTTAGTTTTTCAAGCAAAAGTATAAATATAATTCCAAGCATATATAACAAGTTTAGCAATTTAAACAATGTTAATGTTCTAGTCTAAAACTTCTCCCTCTTTTGGCATCATTAAAAAGGATCGGCAGCAAATAAATGGACTAAAGAAAACGATGCATTTAATAGTCACTGTAGATAGTTGAAAAATGGAGCCGTCTGTGACCCGACAAGTGCTGCAAAGCCTCGAGGTCTAACTCTATGAATTTAATACGGCTGAAGATTTAAACAATCGCCCGATGTTGTTGACAAACGGGATTGAAGGCTCCGAGTTTCTATAAAAAAATGATCATTTTCATCTATCGGATGCCAAAAAAAAATGATCGCTTCTTGACCTGAGTTCTGTTTTTCCACAACGATAGAATGGCTGAGCAATTCTCTTCCACTAATGTTCCAGACTTGAATCAGGAACTCTTGACGCATCAATCATCAATCTTCTCTCCTGAGGCCGTCAATATCATGATAGGAGCAGTGAACCGTTTTTCTAGTAAGGCTGATTCTGAGATTATTGCAGAATCAAGAATGCTCAGTAGTCAATATGCTGCCTCTGTTACGATCTTGTCTCGAAGGTTAATGGCGAGGGTGAGTGAGATTGATCATCTTAACATGCAAATATCTGAGTTACGACAGAAGCTTGCTAATAAGGATAGTGAGAATAAAAGGCTAAAGCAAGAAAACCAAGAGTTGAAAAAATTTGCAGATTGGTATGCTCATGATCTGCAACCACGAATAGAGGAGCTGGAACGAGAAATGGTTTAGATACAAGGTCAACATCGGCAGATAACAGCAGAGGTTCACCGTTTACTAGAAAAATATGGACAATCTACTGTTAATCTCGCTGGGTTAGTAAGAAAACTTTTGACAATGTGTGTCCAGCATATCTTGTATTTCTTTTGACTAAATAAGATTTGAAGAGAAAATAGTTTGTCTTATTCTTTATGCTATCTCTATAAAATCAGTCCTGAAGTTCATCCAATCCGCATCAAGTTTTCATCTCATCTCTATAACTCATCTGCATTCCTTCAGCATTCTCGTTTTAAGCCTTCTATTCTTTTCTCAATGGCTCATTCTTCTAATATTTCTCTAGATCCATCCATGAGGCATTCTGCATCTCAACCTCCTGTCCTTTCTGCAGCTGCCATTGGTGCCATGTTGCAGTAAGAAAATAATAATCTGACTAATAAGTCAGATTCTGATGCTATTTATGACTTGGTGAGTCTCTGGACTCGCTACTCTTCCTCTATTGTTGCTTTTTCTCAGCGGCTACAAGCCAAAAATCATGAAATTGAAAGGCTCAAAGAACAAATTGTTGTACTTCAACGCATTGTTCAAGAGTCTCATACAAGGGAAGGAATCATTCGGCAGAAGAATAAACAGTTGAAATCTTTATTAGATTCTTCATTCCGCTTGCCGGTTCCCATGAATAAGAATGACATGATATTGTATGAAGAGAATGAGCGTCTCAAACATGAGGCTAAGAATCTCAAGTTTATGTAAAAGTATTTAAAAAATCTATCTCTATTTTTATTGACTCTAGTCTATCTTTTAAGAGATATTCATAGCATGCATCATACCTATTTCTCTTCTGATCATACATAATCTATCTTCTGGTAAAGGTTTTGTGAAAATATCTGCTAACTAATCGTGTGTGTTTGTGAACTCTAATATTATATCGCCTTTTTGCACATGATCTCGAAGAAAATGATACCTTATTTCAATATGCTTAGTTCTAGAATGTTGTATTGGGTTCTTTGAAAGATTTATAGCACTTGTATTATCACATTTGATTGGAATGTGATTATACTTGAATTTAAAATCTTCAAGTTGTTGCTTCATGTAGAGAACTTGAGCACAACAACTACCCGTAGCAACATATTCTGCCTCAGCAGTAGATAGTGCAACAGAATTTTGTTTTTTACTAAACCAGAAAACTAATGCATGACCTAAGAAATGGCATGCTCCACTAGTACTTTTTCGATCTATTTTACAGCCAGCATAATCTGCATCTGTGTAGCTGATTAGATCGAAAGATGTGTGCTTAGGGTACCATAACCCTAGGTTAATTGTAACCCTAAGATATCTAAGAATGCGCTTAACTACAATTAAATGTGATTCTTTTGGAGATGATTGAAAGCGTGCACATAAGCACACACTAAACATAATATCTGATCTACTGGCTGTTAAATATAATAAGCTACCAATCATACCTCGATATATCTTCGAGTCAACTGGCTTACCGGATTCATCTTTATCAAGCTTAGTTGATGGGCTCATTGGTGTTCCAATTTCCTTAGCATTTTCCATCCCAAACTTCTTCAGTAATTCCTTAATATATTTTGATTGATTGATGAATGTCCCACTTTTTGCTTGCTTAATTTGCAATCCGAGAAAGAATGTAAGTTCTCCCATCATGCTCATCTCAAATTCTTCATGCATAGTCTTAGCAAAAACTTGACACATATTTTCATTAGTAGTACCGAATATTATATCATCAACATAAATTTGAATCAAAAGAATATCATCATTTTCATATTTAATGAAAAGAGTTGTGTCGATTTTTCCTCTTGAAAAACTTTTTTCAATCAAGAAACCACTAAGTCTTTCGTACCAAGCTCTATGAGCTTGTTTAAGTCCATATAGTGCTTTTGTGAGTTTAAAAACATGATTTAGGGAAATATGATTTTCAAAATCTGGAGGTTGCTCAACATATACCTCTTCATTTATAAAACCATTTAAGAAAGCACTTTTAACATCCATTTGAAAAAGTTTGAAATCTTTATAACAAGCATATGCAAGTAGCATTCGAATAGCTTCTAATCTTGCGACAGGTGCATATGTCTCATCATAATCGATTCCTTCTTCTTGATTAAAACATTGGGCTACAAGTCGAGCCTTATTTCTAGTAATGACTCCGGACTTATCTTTCTTATTTCTAAAAACTCATTTTGTTCCAATAATAGTATGATTTTTGGGTCTAGAAACAAGTGTTCAAACATCATTTCTTCCAAATTGATTCAACTCTTCTTGCATAGCTAGAATCCAAGATTCATCAAGAAGTGCGTTATTAATATTTTTGGGTTCAATTTGAGATAGAAAAGAAGTATGATTGCAAATATTTCTAAGAGATGATCAAGTACTTACACCTTGTGAAGGTTCTCCCAAAATTTGTTCCACTTGATGATCTTTCACAAATTTCCACTGTTTGGTTGCATCTTGTATTAAATTTTGATGATCTTTCCTGATGGCTCCATGTTGAACTTCCTCTATTGTTTTCTCTTTGTTGAGATTGAGACTTTCTGTGTTATTTATACCTCTTGTTTCTTCATCAATAGATTTCTTGAAGAGTGGAGAATTAGATTCATCAAATACTACATGCATAGATTCTTGTACAGTCAAAGTCTTTTTATTGAATACTCTATAAGCTTTACTATTAGTAGAATACCCGGGAAAGATACCTTCATCAGATTTTGCATCAAACTTGCCTAAATTATCTTTGTCATTCAAAATAAAACATTTGCATCCAAATACATTAAAGTAACCAATGTTGGGCTTTTTCTCATTCTAAAGCTCATAGGGGGTTTTATCTAACTTAGACCTTAGCATAATTCTATTTATAACATAACATGCAGTACTTACCGCTTCGGCCCAAAAATAACTAGGCAAGTTGTTATCATTGAGCATTGTTCTTGCCATCTCTTGAAGAGATCTATTTTTCCCCTCCACTACCCCATTTTGTTGAGGAGTTCGAGGAGCAGAAAAATTATGCACAAAACCATTTTCATCACAAAATGTTTCAATATTTTTATTAACAAACTCTTTTCCCCTATCATTTCGGATACTTGAAATAGTATAGCCATTTTCATTTTGAATTCTCTTGCATAACTTGGTAAAGGCATTATGTGCCTCATCTTTATGAGCAAGAAAGATGACCCAAGTATATCTAGAGAAATCATCAACAATAACAAATGCATAATATTTTCCTCCTAGACTTGCAACTCTATTTGGTCCAAAAAGATCAATGTGTATCAGTTGCAATGGTCTAGTAGTGAAAATATGTTTCTTAGTTTTAAAAGAAGTTTGTTTACCAAATTGACATGCATCACAAATTTTGTCTTTAAGAAAATATGTTTTTGGTAAACATCTCACAAGATCATTTTTTGAAAGTTTGGAAATAAGTTCCATGTTGGCATGACCTAATCTTCTATGCCATAACCAACTAGTTTCATTTTGAACTGACAGGCAAATAGCATCTTGTGAGGTAATTTCTTCAAAATCAATTGTATAAATATTATTGTTTCTAAAAGCAATAAAACAAATATTACAATCATGATCATTCAAAATAATGCATTTATCCATTTTAAAAGTAACTGTAAATCCTTTATCACATAATTGACTTATGCTCAAAAGATTATGTTTTAAACTTTCAACAAGTAGAACATCTTCAATTATGAGAGAAGATTCATTACCAATTTTACCTATTCCCACGATCTTCCCTTTTGAGTTGTCTCCAAATGTCACGTGTCCTTCTTCTTTAGATCTAAGATCAAAGAATTTAGTCTTGTCTCCCGTCATGTGTCTTGAACATCCACTATCTAAAAACTACTTATTTTTGCTTGTGGATGACTTCATGCATACCTATAAAAACAATTAAAATGATTTTTCTTGGTACCCAAGTTCTTTGGGTCCTTTATTTATTAGTATTAGAAGAAACAAGATTTTTAGGTACTCATATGGCCCTAATAGTCATTGTATGATTTCTTCTAATAAGACAAGTATGATAATTATGACCATTTCTATTACAAAAATTACAAATAGCATGTGACATATATGAAAAACTTGAATGATTATAATAATATCCTTTTTTGACAAAATTATTTTTATGAAAAGAATTTTGAATATTAGTCTTTGAGGTAGAATGATTATCAAAGAAATTTTTATAAGGTTTGTATTTTTGTTTTGGCATATATCCCAAACCTGCCTTGTCAAAAACACATCTTTGACTACCAAGAAGTTTTTCAAAATTTCTTTTTCCATTCATAAAGTTTTCAACAATATTTTCTAAATCGGTTTTCTTCTTATTCAATTCAAGATTTTCATCTTTCAAAATGATACTTTTTTTTCTTAAAATTTCAATTTCGTTTGTTAAAGAAAAATTTTTCTTTTTCAAAGCAGTATACTTGATACCCAATTTTTCAAATTTCTCATAAATCTCTTCTAAAACATTTTGCAATTCTTCATATGAAGGATTTTCAATATTATCAAGATTTGTTACCTCAATGTCATCTTTAGCCATAAGACAAAGATTTGCTGATTCTTCATTGCTTACTTCACAATCTGAGCTACTTGAATCATCATCCCATGTAGCTTTCATTGCTTTCTTGCCCTTGTTTCGATCTTTCTTTAGCAGAGGACAATCTGGCTTGATATGACCAAGTTTATTGCATTTATAACAAATTAAAGTGTCGTTTTTACCTGAATCTTTTTTGGAAAACTTTTTGAAAGATTTGCTCGGAGGAGTTCTATTTTTCTTCAAGAACCTCTGAATTCTTCTTGTTATCATCGCAACTTCTTCATCTTTATCGTCATTTTCCTCATCTTCATCACTTTCACTTTCATGAGGAACAACTTTAAGTGCTAAGCTCTTCTTTGGCTTTCCTTCTTCTTCTCCTCTTTTCAATGTGTACTCATGGGTGATAAGTGACCTGATGAGTTCATTGACTTCGAGTTTCTTGAGGTCTCTAGCTTCAAGAATCGCTGTAACTTTTGATTCCCAACGTTTTGGTAAAGAGTTGAGAATTTTTCTTACTATCTCCACCTTGGAATAAACTTTGCCAAGAGCTGTCAAGCTGTTTATGATGTTAGTAAAACGAGTGTACATACTAGAAATAGATTCATCATCATTCATCTTAAACATTTCATATTCATGAGTAAGAATATAAATTTTTGATTCCTTTACTTGCGAAGTTCTTTCATAAGTTACTTCCAAGTTATCCCAAATTTCCTTTGCCGTAGCGCAATTCATTATTCTATTAAACTCATTTCCATTAAGAGCATTATATAATAAATTCATAGCAGTTAAATTTAAAGTATAAAGTTTATCGTCTTCACGATCAAACTCTTCTTCTTCCTTTTTGACCTTTACTCCATCAACCACTTTTGTTGGAATATAAGGTCCATTTACAATACATTTCCAGATTTCTCTACCTTGAGTTTGAAGAAATATTCTCATTCTAACTTTCCAGAATGAGTAATTATCTCCACAAAAGAGTGGAGGCCGACTGCTAGATTGACCTTCACCAAATGAAGCTGCAATGTTAGCCATAAGATCTTAACTCAAAAGATAGTTAATCTTATAATAGAGTTCTTAGCTCTGATACCAATTGTTGCCCAGATGACTAATACAAGAGGGAGGGTGAATTGAGTTGTATTAAAAAAAATAATAATTATAAATCAAATATCTAATATAAAATATAAACAAAATATGAAATAACAATAAATATAAAGAGTAAGGGTAAGAGAGAAGCAAACTCAGTATGTTAACGAGGTTCGGCCCCACTGCCTACGTCCTCGCCTCAAGCTACCCCTTGAGGATTCCCAAATTCACTATTCAACCTCCTTCAGGTGGAGATAGAAACCTATTACACCTTTGAACAATACCGCTACAAAGGATCCGTGTAGAACACCCTCTACACTTGCAATCACCTTACACGTGGTGATTCAACTATTCCCCGTGTAGAATACTTTCTACACACACAAGGGTTATACACACTCTTTTTCTGATACAAGAGCTGATAGTGGGTAGGTTATCAGAAAACACTCATCAATGAGTGAAATAAGAACAATACAGCGCAAACTATATCTCTCAAAATGAACAAGGAATAAGGCTCAATGCTTAGAGAAGAGAGAATGAAAGCTTTGAATGAATGTTGTATGCTCTTGGTGTTGTGAATGTGAAGCTCTCAAATGATCTATTTATAGGCATATGAGACTTCATATTCAAATTTAAAAAGATTCACATGTCAAAGACAACATCATTCACTTTTTTAAAAAATTCAAATAAAAGGTTCTTCTTTTTCAATTGTCAAAGACAACATCATTCATTTTTTCAAAAAATTCAAATAAAAGGTTCTTCTTTTTCATTTGTCAAAGACAACATCATTCACTTTTTCAAAAAAATCAAACCTAATCTTTTACTTTTGGCATATGACAAAATGAGCACACTTTCATTTTCAAAAAATTCAAACCTAATCTTTTACTTTTTGTATAAGTCTAAAAAAGCATCAATCACTTTTGAAAATATTCAAATAAAACATGCACATGTGAAAGATGACAATTAATCATCTTTAATATTTTCAAAGTTCAACCCTTTAGTCAAGGCATGCACATGCAAAAGATGACAATCAATCATCTTTCAAAATTTTCAAATTTAATTTTCAAAAATATTCATGCACATATGGAAAATGTATTTTAATGCTTTATGATAAAATATTAATTTTGAGCATTAATCCTAATTTCGAATTTTGAAGAAATTTACAACATTACTCTATAATTTTAATGTGAACTTGTTCCCTTCTTGCTCATGCTTGTTTCCTTGATGTGCTTGACTCCATTGTGTAGACAACTTGAGCTTGAGACTTCTTTATTCTTTGAATTCATTTGTTATCATTAAAATCTATGTGTAGATTTATAATCACATGAAACTTGAAACATTGAGTTCAACAAATATATATATTTTTTTAATTATCTTATAACTTTATATAAAATGAAGAGTAATTTTATTAATTAAAATTTATTTTTAATGAAGTGAATGATTATATTGGTTAATTATAAAATGAGATACAAAAAAGTTAACAAATTTAATTATTCCAATTCTATTATGTAACAGTGTAAAATCATCTCATTTAAATCGATTTGCAAATATAAGATGGACCGGTCCTAAGGTTTTCTCATAAAATTGGGCCTCTTCGGCGCACGCGCAACCTCACAAGTCACAAATTCGACGTTCCAGTAGGTTCAACCCCGCTGTTTCTGGCCATGGCCAGTGCGACGTGGCTCCACACATTTTCTTTATCTTACGCTCTCCGTCCCCCATCCATCCTTCCCGCCATCTTTCACCGGTCCTCTCCATCCGGTCGACTCTTTTCCTATTTGAGCGGATCCTCCTTGCCTCCACTAGGCCCGGTCCACGCGCAAGCCAAGCGAGGCTCTGCAATGAAAGACGAAGACGTAGCTTCTCGTAAGCACACGCTTCAGCACTTCTCTCAACCTTCGCGTACCTTTTTAATCTCTTGAGTTTTGAACTTGGCTCCATATTTTGAGCGAAAAAACTGAGAGCTCTAATTTTGCGATACTCTTGTGTTTTTTTATTTTTAGGCGATAATCTTCGCTTTGAAGCGCCGCTCAAAATAGTGGAATATCCAGACCCTGTACTGAGAGCGAAGAACAAGCGAATCGACTCTTTTGATGATAATTTGAAGAAGCTCGCTGACGAAATGTTCGACGTAATGTACAAGTAAGTCTTCCTCACCCCTTTACTCTCATTACGTGTTATTTTAGTTATTTGTACTGTTTGGAGGCTTAGCGTGAGATGGAATCCAACCTGGACTAATGATGATAAGAGTGAGTTGTTATGATATTATTGATCCAAATACGTTCCTTAAGCTTTTGAATTTAACTCTTCTTTGGGAGTTTTGATTGTAGATATGTGTGTGTTACGAACTTTTTCTATAGTAAGAAAATGAGTTACAGAACAATATTTTAAACTCAGAGCTTTGAATTTAACCCTTATTTGGGAGTTTTGATCATAGATGTGTGTGTGTGTGTGAAAGAGAGAGAGAGAGAGGGAGCGGCATCGTTTGGTTACAAAGATGAAATGAGATAGAGGTAAAAGTTGAAAGTTGAATAAAATATTTTTAGAATATAATTTTTTAATATTATTTTTGTTTTAGAATTTGAAATTTTTTAATTGTTTATTATATTGTGTGGGAGTTCGGCAAAGTTGTACTAATTATATGAGATGATAAAAAAATATATATATATATCTATATGAGATGAGATGGTTTGGTTTGTAACCAAACCAGACAGAGAGAACGAGATTTATGCCAGTCTTGCCGTGCAGGTTATGAGTTTCTCTAAACTCATTTACTTATTGTTTTCAAATTGAATGCTTCTATGATTAGATGTTTTAGATTTAGATGCTTATTGAAAATCCTTGCTTTTTACAAGAGTGTGAGCAATAATTGTTGGCTTCCTTTTCTGCAGAACTGATGGTATTGGGCTCTCAGCACCCCAAGTAGGAATTAATGTTCGACTCATGGTGTTTAATCCTGTCGGGGAACGTGGTGAGGGGGAGGAAATTGTTCTTGTAAATCCAAGAGTAAATAAATATTCAAAGAAAGTGGTGCTTTTTAATGAAGGTTGCCTATCCTTCCCAGGGATTTATGCTGATGTCGAGGTATTCGAATAAGCTGAGTTGTTCCTTACATCATCTCCTCCTTGGTTTCTCTTGTATTCCAAATAGTCTTTAGGACATGGCTGCCTTGAGTTTGCAATTTTCTTTAGCGCACATCGATACATTGTTCCCGATTCATTGATGATGCATTCATGATCTTCCCATTAATCTTAACTTTGTTGCCGACTGTGTAAAATATATAAATATCATTGGGCTTTCCTCCATTAAAGCTAAGCTGGACCTTCTGATATTGTTTATGTTTCCTCTCGATGCCTGCTTAAAGTTTCTGTTTTATTTTCTTGAGGTCATCAGTAACTCTTGATCTTGTTGTGAGCTGATCAAAAGATAATATGTTGTTAAGGCTCCTCGTACAAGTTTTTTACACTGCTAAAAAAGTATAAAAAGAAAAATATATGCATCTTATTAATTTTTATCACAAGTATTGTTATCTAATTCTGTATTTGGTCTCCTAAGGCTTGTTTGTGTCCGATGTTACAATTTGCATCATGTTTGTACATGCAGAGACCAGAATCTGTAAAGATTGATGCACAGGACATTAAAGGTGCAAGGTTTTCAGTCAACTTGTCGGGTCTTCCTGCACGGGTTTTCCAGCATGAGTATGACCATTTGCAGGTCCATCTTTCATTCTAATTCAAATTTAGTATCTCTTGTAATACAAATAAAATAAAATAAAATCCTGTCCTTTTTAGTTTGACATAATTAACCATCGGAGAAACTAAAACTTTATGGCCTTGATAATGAACCATCAACATGGAATGTGGATTGTTGGGGTATCTAGAGTAAGTTGGTTTTATAATTTTCCATTCATGACCTACCCCAGAACTTAAAAGAATTGGATTTGCCTATGTTTGAATTTATTCAATTAGAAGTTAGAATGTGGTAAAGTGCAAATTAATGCAAGAGAGAGAGAAAGAAAAAAATAATGTGTGGAAGTGGGAATACTCTTCCCCTTTTTGAGTAATATGAATAAACAATAAGAGGGCATGGAACTATTGATTCAGTCTCATTTCTGAAATTGTAATTCCAATGTTTTTGCCAAAAAAACTTCATACTTTTTAGGCTTTGATCTGTCACAGTGAATATGATAAGAGAAGGAATATTATGGTTCACCTGATCTTGAAGCAGATGCTTAGGTTAAGGCTCTAAAAAATTCAAGGTAATGCAATGTAAAAGAGGAGATGTCCATGCAGAAAAACAGTTTTATCTAGGTTTATGCATATACAAACACATTTCCTTGTATCCCCATTCTTGATGGAGCAATATCGTGTGCTGCATACAGTGACACATGTTCGGCTGAAGCTTCCATTGGATCATTCGTTTATGTTAATGCATTTGAATACTGTTTGATTTTTTTGGTCCTCAGTTTTTTTGTTCACTTGTAAGCCATTCTTCTAAGATAACTGTTGACTTTGTAGGGTGTTCTGTTCTTTGATAGAATGACTGATGAAGTTCTCGAGAGTATTCGGGCAGAGTTACAGGTGAGAAAGCATGCTCCCCTAAAAATTGTAGAACATGATGATACCTGGAACTTTTGTTTTCATTGGGAAGTCTATTTATTGATAAAAGCAAACAAACAATGAGCAATGGCTACTGCTAGTTGTAAATTTTTCATCCCAATCTCGGATACTATCCTTCTGTTTAGACAAAAACAATATATTTATGGATCTCAAGCCCCCTGGGCATTATCAGCCATTCTTTATGGTGATTAATTTTATAAGGAAAAAAACCAGAAGGCTTTTTTATTTTTTGAGCGCATGCTCATTTAACAGAATGGTGTCCCACATAGGTGTCTATCTTGTATACTTCATTTGTACTTTGGTTGTGTCTTTACAATTTAATGAAATTTGATTTCTTATGCTAATTTGTTCATGTGGTCATGACAGGCACTAGAAAAGAAGTATGAGGGTAGGACAGGATTGGCAAGCCCTGAAAGAATTGAAACCTACAAAAGGAAGAAGGTTGCTGCTGGTTTTGGAAAATCATGAACATGCTGGGTTCCTTAGACACATCAGGCTTCCGTAGTTACAATGGAAAACTGAGAATTTGGTTTTTTTTTTCCTTCTGTTTTAATTCATTTTATTGTTATTTTGCTTGTTTGTCATTTAGGATAGCTGTGTATTAGTCGTGATGCTGGATGAATTATACACAGGAACTTGCTGAGTAGAGGGAAATATCAAATACATGAAACCATAGAAGGAAGAAATGGCTGATTCGATGTACATAGTTTAGAACTTCAGCATGTGGATCAACTTCAGTATTTCAGTTTCTATTGGCTTATTTGATAATAAGCATTTTTAATTGTCACTGTAAGTCATCTTTGGAGTTAATAAAGTTGAGTTTTTTTCCCTCTAAATCCTTTTTCACCTCAGAGGCTTTAAGAAATTTACGTTCAAGATTTTAGTCAAAAGGAAAGGAAGAAAAGAGGAGGGGAAAAAAAAGGCAAAATAGAAGTTGATGTGTTTACTTTCTCCCTTGTCAATGTTCATGCACTCCTTGGAGAATATCATATGGAAAATATCTTTCCAAATCCAGCTTATAAGATGCACCTGAGCAATGTTTAACAAATGGAAAAATTGTATTGAAGAGTCTAGAAACCAGAATCAAGAAAATAGCAATGTTCTGCACTTTGAAATGTAAAACATTTTTATTCCTAGGAAACAAAAACCAAGGAGAACAAGGTTAAACCTGAACAATCTTACTGGTTGTCATTCAAGCATAAACGGGAGGTGCAGTTCTAGTTCTTACCAGTCCATATACTTTCAAACATAAAGGTTCACACAAGTCATAGTTATCATGGAGGGGTGTGAGCACTATGTTAGCGAGAGATAAACCAGTGCAGTGCAGGCTGTCGCTGCATGCAAAATGTACAGGCTTGTTTGCTCGAATATGCTCCCCGTATGTTATTAATATAGTTAATAATATAGTTAATGCCTGTCACTACCACAGCTGATGTTTTGTTCTGGCCTTTGCTGTTGGCATTAGTACTGTAGAATTGGTTGATTATGAGTGGATCATCAACTTCAGAAACTTGAATGTATGAGATCATGATTCCTACTGAACCTGAGCCTTCCCTGCAGTGGGAAACTATGAGAACATATCTGGTAGGGGCCCTAAGTTGGAGTTGTAAATTAAACAAATGCTGTTGTTTATTCTGAATTTTGCTGTCCCCAATCACATCAACTAATGTGTTGCATCTCAAGTAACTGTGGTTGACTTATAAAGCGACTTAGAATATTTCATATTAATTTATGTGAAGAAAAACGATAAAATTCAAAAAGTAGCATTGCTTATAAGTAAATGGTTGTGTAATTATACAAAGAGTTTCATATTTGATTTTGAATCAGACTGACATTTGAAACACAAGCTCTGGTGTTATCCATTCCCAGCGAGTTGAATCGTTGATGCTGCTCCCATGCCCAGATACACAACTGACGTTATGCATGTATATGTTGCAGCATCCAGTTTGTACGGATAAACAAGATCTCCTGCATGATGCGGTTCGCATCGCATACAGATAAATAGACATTCATGACTTCTTGGGGCTCCTATGTTCCCGAGTCCTCCAAAGATATATGTTTCAAATTTTAGGATTTTCTTATTTCTTCAACAATTCAATTGCTATTTCAAGTCTCTTACCTATGACTGTTTATATGATTTAGAGAGAGAAGATACCATGAAAAACAAAGGAAAAGGAACAAGAGGTCAAAACAAAAGTGTTCGTTACGAGGTTTTGGGTCCAAGATTATTTTGGATGTGACCTTACTGCAAATGGAGATTTTGGTTGAACTTGAACCCTATAGTTATAGGTATATGATTTATCTCTCGCTCGACCGTTACTGTCTTTGGCCCCATTTGTAACTTAAATTTTAAACTTAATCTAACATTTAAATACTGTATTATTTGGTTACAAAGAATTTTCATCTCAAACACAAAATTTTCATCTCATTAATACAACTTTTTCAAATCTCCATACAAAATATAATAAACAATTTAACTTTTTTCTTACTTTTTCAAATCCCAAAACAATAATAATAATAACATATAATATTTTAATATTTAATTTTAAAACTCAAAATTCTCATATAAGAAATCTCAAATAATTAAACTCATATCAACTTAACACCTCTTTACACGTAGGATACATAACATTTTTTAATTTAACATATTTTTACACTTGAGACTCACATATTTTTTAACTTTTTATAAATATATCTAAACTCATTTTAGGTATACTCTACAAAACTTATTCAACCATCTTAACTCACTACTATTCATAAACAACTCAATTTATTTTAACATCCAAACGAGACCTTAACATTTTGCATCTGGGCTCTAGACCTGCAAGTGAGAAATTACTGACTGTGTTCCTCATCTTCGAATTTACCAAGTGTACGTTCAATATCTTTATAATTTGTTCTTGCTCGTATTTTCTAATTAATTAAATCATGGGGACCTCGCTACCAAGCTTATAATCTGCTGACTCTGTCAGGAGAGCAATTTTGAGCATGGCCCAACTGATTTAATTTATTGAGTTGAATTTCCGAGCATGATTATTTGTGGCGTCAATTTTGGCCCATACTAGAACATCTCACTACGATCATGTTCAAGTTGTGGCACGTTGGTTAACGAACGATCAAGAACAAGTCTTTGACTAGGGACGCTGTATGAAATTAACATTTATATGAGATTTTCCATTTTATAGTTCAGCCCATAAGAATCATCGATCCTCTAAATATTATAATACTGACAATATTTCATATAAGAGCATATATACAAACAATGCCGTCACTGTTTATTTGCACTCGTTGATTTCGGAGATCGAGACAATCAATAAAATTCTAAAACACTAACCCACAGACATTCTCCCAATGATTTCTATCGATTTTGATTTTTTTTTTTCACTTAATTGTTAAAGAAGTGTTTCAATTTTTTTTTAATTTTTAAAAAATTAATTAAAGTAATTAAAAAAATATTTTTAAAAAAATCACACAAAATTAAAATGTACAAAATGTACTTAATTATCGGTTGGCAGTCTCGCTGGCCCTAACACTGCCATAAAACTTTGTGAGGGAGGAACGGTGCTGCTGGGGCCACTAATATTGGGTCCTCGAGTGCAAAATATATTTGATTATTCGTGTCTTTTTTAAGCATTTGTTTAAATCACTTTAAATATTTAAAAAAATCATAAACTCATTTAAAAATATTTTTAATAATTAAATAAAAAACTTAAAAAAGATACGTGATCAGTTTTATTGGGATGCATCTCGGTGGATGATGCATCATTTTCTTGGAGGAAAAAGGTCAAATCCTCCACATTGATACATTAGAAAAAAAGTTTTATTACGAAGAAGTAAAATTGTGTATTAATTTATATATTAATATTAATTTTTTTATATTTAAAATTTAAATTAGTAGTGTTTTTAATAAAATTTACTTTTTAATCAATCACATAAGTCTCATTCGATTACACAGATGAAATAAGATGTTTTAAATAGTAATAAATAAAATATTATTATAATATAATTTTTTAATATTAATTTTGTATTGAAATTTTAAAAAGTTAAATTATTTATTATATTTTGTATGAAGATTTGAAAAAGTTGTAATGATAAATTGAGATAAAATGAGATGAGATGTTTTGAATTTTAGTAATCAATCGAGGCATAAAATAGTACACATATTAGTGTATTGCAACTAGATTTTTTCTTAAAAAAAAAAAAAAAAACACGTGCAGTCATAGTCATTCAGTTCTTAATTATGTGATTTTGCACTCGATCTAATCATTCAAGAAATAATTGGTAATCAAGGACAATAATAACTTAGTAGCATATATTCTCATTCATATTGCGCTGAAACTATTACTTGCAGCTTGCTTAATTGGGCGGAGTGGACCACACTGCACGTCCCATCCCTCTGCAGTGGCCTATCCCCTTTAATTTGATGATTTGGGAGAAAATTAAAAAGAAAAAATAAAGTCTAATATTATCTCTAGAGAAGATAATATTACATCGTCTGTCCTTATAATAATAATCAAGCTAATCTCAGCAGGAATCAGGGTTAGACTGAACCCTGCTTCTCGATGGCTTGCCTGACCGCAAACAGTGAATTGGAGGAACAGTTGTAGTTTTTAGCTCTCCAAATGTTTCCCAGCAGAAAGGTTCAGAAAAACCGCTTCCTTGGGCAGCTTCGAGATCAATGGTAGTGAGAGAGACTCCAGTGCAAGGCACGCTGTCACTGCATGCAAAATGCACGGGTTTTACGGTGAAGGTTCCTCGAATATTTACGTAGTTAATCCCCGATACTGCCACAGCCGATGTCTCGTTCTTGCATTTGCTCTTATCACAGTAAAATTGGTCAATCATTATAGGAGTTTTGACTTCAGAAACTTGAATGTTGGAGAACATGATTCCTTGTACTGAGCCCGATCCTCCCTGCGATTTCATTATTGGCAAAAGTATAAGGACTTTTAGCCTAGTGCTACGTACTTACCAGAGTTTAAGAATTTTAGCTTTTGCAATATTATTGGATCGAAAAGGGTGTTTAACCCAATATCAAGCTAGACATGATGCAGCACAATATTATATATAATACTATATTATACCTGCCAAGTCTTTATTCGAACCCCGGTCAACGTATTATGCATTTGGACGTCTCGAACAGTGACATTTGACACACAAGCTTTAGTATTGTCCTTTCCAAGCCCTCCAAGGCTGATTCCATGTCCAGGTCCACAATTGACATTGTGTATGTATACATTTGAGGATCCAGTTTGGATGGACACACAGTCATCTCCTGGAATAGAATATGATCGATCATTAACAAGTCTAGCTTTTACAGCCTCAAATAACATATACGATCGAGTTTCTCGTTTTTGTAAAACTGATCTCATCATCACGATAACACCATGGTCATGGCCGGCCTTAATAGTATATAATATGTCCGACTCAAAGACATAATTATATATCATACCCAAGTCTGATACGTACCGTACAGCTTTGACATATTGCTCTAATAATTAATTAATTACTTTATATGAATTCAAGCTCTCTCTCTCTCTCTCTCTCTCTCTCTCTCTCTAGCGTTTAATCTAGTGTTTGAATAATGCAGAACTTTCTTTTAATTTGTTTCTAACTGAGCCTTGTTGTCCGGGCCCGATCAGCTAGTGTAGAGCCAGCAGCTGCGCATTTATAGTGTCCACGACATTGAGAAAAGATAAAACTTAGTATCCTAGCTAGCTAGCTACATGGATTTTTGGAATTACCACATGCAAGACTGGTGCTGTAAATGACCACATCTTGGGTGTTTTGCAGGTGGATTCCATCTGTATTGGGACTGTCACCCGGCGATGACACATTTATGTCGTAAACCTGAACGGTCGTGCAGCTATCGAATTTGAGGTGGGTCTGAGGACTGTTTTGAATTGTTATGCCGGTGACCGTAACTCCGGTGCTTCCATAAAACCTCAGGGCCTGCATATATACCAAAATACCAAAACAAATTATAAAGATTCATCATTTCATGAGAACTCATTGTCATATTTAAGAAAAATGAGGGACCTATTCATATAGTACAAGATGAATTACCGTGGGCTTGGTGCTTGGCATTTTCCCCTACGCAAGATTTGAATGCATGGAAAGCAGAATATTAGAATTTAGAAGTGGCAATTTCATATTACTTCTTATAACTTGGAAAAAGCCAATGGCCTTAATCGTTTGACTTGACATAAAGTTGCGAGCGATCGACTTACGTACCGAGTCATCCCACCAGACTGAACCTTGTCCGTCAATGATACCTTTACCTTTGATGGTAATCCCTTTCAGCTTTGTAAATTCTAGCCATTGTAGTAGACCTGATCCCCAAGGTTTAGAGCTTGTAGGTGCTATGATTTTTCCATCCAACTGCATGATAAATATTTTAATATATTTGATAAATCAGCCTAGCTGGCACACGTACGAACTGAACGTGTCAACAAATGTTTGCGCATATTTTCGGTGCTACAACCTTCGGCATGTTTTTCATGTAGAGGCTGCTAATTAAAGTAACTCTCTAGGTGATTTTCTGTCTTTTTAATTATTAATATTTAATTAATTATTATGTGCACTGACTTTTGGTTGCGACCTTTGGGCTTTGAAGGCAACTGCATATATGGGATCAGTGCTGTTTATATTATTTGTTGAAGTGTAATTAGAAGAGTCATACGATCCAGATATCTCATGTGAAATGATGATAATATGTAATATTTCACCTGAAAGACAATGTTTGATTGACAAGTAGCTCCAGAAAAAGTGATTGGTGCAACGAGGAAAACAGACCCAGATGGAACAACCACTGTTGATGCCTCCACCTTGCAAGCTGCTGCCCACGCTGCTCCAAATGCCTGCCTCAGTACAGTAATATAAGAAATAATTAGCATTAATATATATGTTATTATTATTGTTAATATATATTGAACCATGACGTACGCAAAATGAGAAAGCGAATTAAGTTATTAATTATTATAAGATAAGGTCACCTTTGTGTCATCGACACGTCCATCGCCTTTGGCACCATAGTCTAAGACATTGAAGATGGCAGAGCTCAAGAGACTACGACCAGCTGGGTGCTGGTTGCGGCCATGACCAAATTTAGTTTTGCTTCGCCTGATCCATTGCTTGCCTTCTCTGGCGCAGCAAGTTTCATAGCTTGAAGACCAGACACAAAAGGCAATAAAAATGATCAATGTAAGGTCTTTCAGACTCAAATTACTAATCATTTTCCAGAGAGAGAGAGAGAGAGAGAGAGATGGCCGGAGAGAGGGATTAGGGGATGCAAATACTTGAATAAAGTTTATATGTTTAATGAAGTACTAGTTTGACAAGTTGGGGCTGTACTTATAGGTAGAATGCTTGTGGCACTATGCACACATGAAGTACTATATACATACACGTACGTACACTGCACACGCGCGATATATATATATAATGTGTGCGCGCGCGCAGTGCAAGAGTTGACAATACAATTTGGAAGCACAATCATTCTTATTTCTCCTATATTCTTTAATTTATTAGCCCACATACACGCCGTTAATACATTATGTCGAAAATATAAATAAATAAACTTGTAAACGGCAAATTACAAGTTAGAACAGTACGTACTCATGATATCATGTGGATTTAATATGGCACTTAAAAAATATAAACATTCTTATGATCAATAATCTAACATCGCGGTGCATGCTCACTGTTGATCTAACATCATGAGGCAGGGGGTGTGGGCACGGGCTGGAGAGGACCCCCGGGGGGGGGGGGGGGGGGGGGGGGGGGGGGGGGGGGGATAAAAGAAAGAAAGAAAGTATCCAGTTGGGAAGAAAAATGGGAAAAAAAGGAGTTTTAATCTTTAAAACTATTTGTAGCGGTTTATCATCGCCGCAAAAGGTAATAGTTCCTATTAAGCCAGTTCGGGGTTTAATTTGGTGGAAATGCGCCGCAAAAAATGGTTTTCCTGCAACATCTTTCTCTTCGAATGTGATCCCGTGAAAAAATGCTGAATTTTTTTCACAACAATTTTCATGTCATAAACTAAGTATTTGCTATGATATTAGATCTTAGAGGGGAAAAAACATAACTCATAATAAAAGACCATAATTCTTATAGTGATGTGTTTGTTTAAAGGTTACTCATTCTAATAATATTGTAGTCTAAGCATGTTTTAATTAGAGAATTTTGATCAAAAGATCTGATGCATTAGTATTTGTATGATTGCTAATTTTCTCACCAGAATGTCTTATCAGCACTGCATTTGATTTTACCCCCCATCAAACATCGCATCATGATCAGGGTGTATGCATGATCGATCTATAATATATTAATATGTATCATTTTCGTAACACATAATCATGTGTACCATCTTGTTGCATTCAAAATATGAGTACATAAAGTAAAAAAAAGTGACCATATATTAGCATGACTAATTGATCTAATTAACGTTGTTGGTTATTTTTCCGAATCATGGCATGCACTTACGTACGAGATCAGATCATTGTACCACTTGATTAGTTTGTTTTTATTAACAAAAAAACAGAGGCACATGATACCGACACGTACGGTTAACGACGCACAGCAAAAACAAGTGGAAAATTAACGATCAATAGTTAGTTACATAGAAAATTACTCTAAATAAGTTTTAAAAAATTATTTATGCCAGATAATACGAATCGAAAATGATTATTTACGATTAAAACAGATTTATTGAGACAAAAATTAATTATTTTCATAAAAAATAATTAACAATAACAGAACAATTTTCTTATACTAAATTTACAAAAAAAAAAAGGATAATTCATAGCTAATTAACCTAATTGTGAAAAAATAAGCATTTAAATATAAATATATTAATTAAAAGGGTTATTCTTTGTTTTTTTAATACAACCGATAATTATTAATTCATTTGACTTGAAAGATTACAATACACACGCATGTTCGTATTCGTATCATGATAGATGCAGTACTTCTATATGCATGATAGATTCGGGTTGGCTGCAGCTTGCTTAATTGGTTGTTGCGCCAATTATATATATTAATTTAACCAAGCACTGACGTTCTTATCACGTCATGCAAACACAACCACGACTCACGAGTCATCCATATCCGGACAGGCCGTCCTAAATTAAAGCTCGACAAATCCTAAAATCATGCAGCCCAACATTACTGAATTGACAACGGCCATCTTTCTAGGTCATTACGTCGACTCTCAAATGTTCTCATGATGATCATGCATGGCCTACGAGAAAGAATAAAGAAAATGGAAGAAACAAAAAGTATACGTGCGAATGTCCCAACAAATTGATCAAAAGAATGCTTGAAAAGCCATTAAAACCGGGCAAGGAAACGTCAAACTAGACCAATACATATATGGACATAATTAAAAAGTAATTAACGATCTAGAATGCGTGTGGGGATCCTAAATATATAGCAAATTGACGAATTTGTGAAGTGACAGTTACATCACGTGAATCCTCCAATCATGATTCGTTCTAATTTATAAAGGAAAACCGTTAAATCGGTTGCATGCCCCAGATATCGTGCCATGCCTTCAGGGATGGGCCTCCATACAGTACTACTAGTATTAATACCAAATTCATGCAATGATTCTTTGCTTCTTTTTCTTTTCTCTAACCTTATCTTGCTGTGTACGTTCGTGCAAAGACTTTTATTGGGGGCCGGGTTTTCAATTCTCTCGCCTTTCACGGCAAATTCCTACTAGATCGAGAGAGATCACAGAGAGATCATCAGGTGTTCGTTCAAAGTTCCAATGACATTAATTCCACTATCTATCATCATGTGCACAAGCTGGGACATTATTTTTCTGCATGATCGAGTTTTATTGGTACTGTGCAGCCATGACCTTGCAGGCTGGAAATAGAGAACTGAATAAGACGCAATGTTTGAAAATAGAGGACTAAAAAATATATATCCGTGATTGCAAAGTTACACCGATCACGCCATGTTCTTAGCAGTACTACTGATCCACTGATCATGACTGACCATTTGCAGGGCCTAGCTACTAGCTAGCTAGCTAGCTACGTACGTTCATGCACCCACTCCATAGATCGTTAATTTAATTAAAAAGACAAAACCCTTTCTCATTTTGATGAGGTCAGCTTCAGGAAATTAATTAGACCAGGCCAGGTTCGTAGCTTCGTACGTAACAAATTCAAAGATTTCCTGATCCTCCCTATCTAGCTCGTCTTTTATTTACCCAATTAATTATTAATATATATAAATATGTATATATCTAGCTTCTGTTACACATGTGAGTTTGAATTATTGACACATATCTGATTTGGATAATTAATAATTTGATAATTTTCGACTTAATTTCCTTGATATGATCTTCCGGATTTGATTGAAATTAACCTTTTTGCTGCCTGAACTACCGAGCTAAGCCGTCAAATACCCAATTTGTTTTAACCAATTCAGCCGCATTATTTGGTAAAGGAAAATGAGTAAGGTTATATATACATACAGTCGTATAACCGTTTTAAAAAATAATAAAATTTAATATTAAAAAATTAATTTATTTTTAAATAAATTTATTTTTATTTATTTATTAAAAATAATTACACGCCGTTACGTAATCAAGAATATAATTATAATTTTTAAAAATTAATATCTCTATACCATTTATCACATATAATTATTATTATTATTTTTTATTAAATATGTAATAAATTATGAATAGAAAAATTTATTTAATTTAATAAGAATAAAACAAAAAATAAATTTGTCCTCTTCGTTCGTTATCTCGCCTGTCACCTTGAAAGGGAGGCAACGTTTTTTTATTCTCTTAAAAAAAAAAAAAAAAAGAAGAAGAAGAAGAAGACAAAACTAATAATCAATCGCCGTCATGATAATAGTGATCTGCATCACATGCATGGTTGAATTGGTGGCAGATTTTCGGCCATATGCACTCCCTCTTTCTATATTTATATTTATAGATTCTCATTTATCTGCAATTCCTCGACGTTGTCCCGTTTTAATAAACAAATAGTATTTATTCTTTATAAAAAAAAATATAGTATGCTGCCTAACTTTGTCTCATTATTTTAACCGTCCATATATTTTAATTTTTTTATTAAATAATTACAAAATTAATTTATAATATATTTATATATTTTTTATTTTTTAAAAATATTTAAATATATTAAAAAATATTTAAAACAATAAGAAAAAACCTTTGTGCTAGCGGGCACACGCTAGCATTACTCATTCTTTATTAATGTTGAGGCTGATTTAGCATGAATTTCTATCATTTTTTTTCCTAAACACCATAAATAATTAATTCACATTACAAAAAATGTGTGACATTAATATAGACAAACGTCTATTTCTAGCCATGCCCATGACTCCAACAGGTGCACATGAGATTGATTGCATAAAAAACAACAATTTCGTGCCTTCTTTTCTCTTTTGTTTCTTCTTTTCCGCCCAACCTTTTTCTTCACACTTTATTATGTCATCACGAATCTTAGACTAATTATCCAACTAAGGGAATTGAGTCGGCCCAGCTCGGAATCATAAATGGGCCAACTTGGATTGGATACCCAAATGACCAACAATTTAATGTGTGATAAAGTTCAATGGATCCCATCATGTCTTGGTCTTCGAAGCAAGGTGACGACCAAGACGTCAGTCTCTAACTTATCCAACCACTAACTACCACGTGTCAAACTAGTGTCCGAAAGTACGGACTTGAAAACTGACTCTTAACTGAGATTGATAAAAACCAGTTGGGTTCCGCACTGCCCGGTCAGACTCATCGGACAAAACGCAGGACAAGGGCATCCAAAGACTCAAATACAGTCTCTCTTTAGTCAAAGCCCATAAGAAATCCCTCTGAAGCTGCGAAGAAAATTGGATCGGTTTTTCTTCTCTGCAAGATAGTTTTTCTGTCTCTTTCTCTCTCTCTCACACGCACAAGTACACAAACATTTGGATCGAGGAAATTGCAAAATGTGAGGGATTTACAGCTTCACAAGACTTCGAAGCTCAGGTACACTTCGATTATTTTTAACACCTGTTTGGTTTCTAGGAAGATGAAAGACTGGAAGTAGAAGAAAAGAAAAGGGTTTTTGTTGGTTTTACTTGTAGGCTAAGATGAGATTTCTAGTTGCTTTTAAGCTTGGTTTAGCGCAGTTAAAAAAATCTACACTTTGAAATTGTTTTTTCCACTTTTTTTTCCATGTTTTCTCAGTAACCAAACGGAGCTTTTAGGCTTTTTTTTTTTTTTTTTTTTTTTTTTTTTTTTTAATGTACGAAGAATGTTTACTTTCCTTTTTTAGTTTTAGGTTACGATAAGTTCATATTTCCTTTTGTTTCGACTTAAGTTGATTTCATAGTTACAGATTCGGCATTTTGACTGTCTTATAAGTTTCCAAGTTACATTGCAATGTACAAGATTAGGGATGCTATTGACACAATACTCAGTGATCTCGCTAAGAGAAGTTCTGAAATCTATGCATTCTAGTCTATGTTGGATTTAAAAGGTGAAAAAACAAGTATTAGGGTATCGTTAGTGTGGTAGGAGTATACATTCTAGTTCATTAATTCTGTCGGAATAGTGACACATGAATAGCTACACCAAAGTCTTTGGATGTACAATGAGATGGAGAATAGGGTTAGATATACATCCAGAAAAGACGAATGTGGTTATTTTAATCATATAGATATTTATGTTTTATTTACAGATTTCTGGACTATACATCTGATGCTTTTGTGAAATAAATTCAGCAGAATACGACGTAGCTAGGTTATGGACAAGATAATGACATGATGACACATAGTTGTATTAGAGTATCTGCTTATAACAACAGCATGAGAACATATTTGATCTGAAGTTAAATGTTTTCTGATAACGTAACTATGGTAATGCATGTTTAGTTCCGTAAGTGTTGTAAGCGAGCACAGTGACCAATTCTCCTTCCCATCTCATAGGATGGTATAATATTATTTTATATGTCTGAGTTGTTGTATTTTCACTTTTCTTCAGGTTATAACAGTTGCATTGGTTGGCGTGGCTGGTCTGCTTTAAGAATCTGCAAACATCTTTCCTCCAAATCTCTTCAGAATTTATGGCTACTGCCGGTACAGCTCCTGCTTCAGCTGTTGGAAAACCATCAGGGGAGGCAATGATTGTTGACAAGCTCCCAGAGGAAATCAATGAAATGAAGATCAGGGATGAAAAGGTTGAAAAGGTTGGCTTGTCAAATATTTGTAGATTATGTTTTGTCTGTGTATTGTCGGTATTATTATTTTCTGTATGTAGTTTTTTTATTGCTAGTTTCTGTGTTGTAGGAAATGGAAGCAACAGTGGTAGATGGAAATGGAACCGAAACTGGACACATTATAGTAACCACAATTGGTGGTCGAAATGGTCAACCCAAACAGGTAGATATGTGAAACTACATAATCATAATTGCATCAGTTCTCTCTCATTGAGTAGTCCAGTTCAAGTCCCCTCAGGGCCAAGGGAGGTTTACCTGGCTGTTAACTTTAGGGCTCTGTGGGATTAGTCGAGGTGTGCACAAGATGGCTTGGACATCCACGGATATTAAAATAAAAAAAAAGTAGTGGGTGGAGAGAGAATACCATGCATGCCTCATGAAAATGAGTCATTTTCTAACAAAGTCAAGAGGCCACTTGTAAGAGACAATAAAACCCAATGTCTTTATCTTGAAAACTAAATCAGAAAGGAAACAACACTGATAACTGTGGGGATCAACCTGTCATGAGAAGATCATGCTGATCTGATGCTATATGTTGTTTGTGAAATTCACTGTATTCTCTAGAATATATATTTATATACACCTACCAACAATTTTTCCAGTCTTTCAGCTTTTAGATTTGATGTGAACTTTTAGCCTCTTAACCTGGACAAGCAAGTATGCTAACAGATATGAAGACAAAACGTTGCAGATACTAATTTGTGGAAGTTGGGTGTGTGAGTTAATTTGTGGAAGTCAAATACTTACGTTGCTTTAATTTTTCTAATGTTTGCCACAGACCATAAGTTACATGGCGGAGCGTGTTGTTGGACAGGGCTCATTTGGTATTGTGTTTCAGGTGATACTTTAATTGCCAATAATGAATTGCTATAGTGATTGTTGATATTTTGGTTAAGGTTTTGGGTAAGATCATGAATTTGAAGCTTCACACGTTTCATTTTGCAGGCCAAGTGTCTAGAAACTGGAGAAACTGTTGCAATTAAGAAGGTCTTGCAGGATAAGAGATATAAGAACCGTGAATTGCAAACAATGCGCCTTCTTGATCATCCTAATGTTGTGTCACTAAAACATTGCTTCTTCTCAACCACGGAAAAGGATGAGCTCTATCTCAATTTGGTGCTTGAATATGTACCTGAGACAGTATATCGTGTAGCAAAGCACTACAGCAAGGCAAATCAGCGGATGCCCATGATATACGTCAAACTCTATACATATCAGGTTCTCTCTGCCACCTTTTCCTCTTTTTTTAGGATGTGGGGGAGGAGGCTTGGAGTGCTGTCATTTTAAACGTGATATTTGCTCTAATTTGTAATGAGATTTTTTAGCAATGATTTGTGATTATCCAGCGCAAGAAAGCTAAGAAGTTAATTAAAGTAAGAGGTCGGGGGGAAAAGCAAAAAAAAGAAAAAAAGGGGGAGGGGCAAATGTCAACAAGTTCAAGAGTCAAAGAGTTACAACTGTATTGTTTAAACTGAGCAAAACCTCATTTTCTTGGTTTTTTTTTTTTTTTTAAATCTATGAAAACTACCAAATATATTTTCAGTTTGGTTCTAGATGCTCTTTGGTTACCATTTTTGTTTGATTAGAGAAAGTTGGTGAATTTTACTTAATATAACGATCATAATTGCCTTAATAAATTCCCCTTCCCTGTAGCTAAATCCAGATAAATTGTGACTTCCCCCATGACTGTTCATCTTAATATATAAGTGGTGCATTTAAGCATCCATTTTACACACTTTGATGGAAATGTGGTGGTTGTTAAAGCAGACATTTGTGGAAGATTGCTACACGTCCCAATCATGAGCATGCCCATATAGGTACAATATAAAAAACAATATATATATCTATATATATTTCCTCCTTATTTTAGATCACTTTATACTTGGTGATAATGAGGACAGAACCTAAGAGGTACCTGTGAGATATTCTGCCACTAGATCAAAGTCTCTTTTCATATTTATTATTTTTATGTTTGGGGACTATTTGATGATCACTAGAAAACCTGTTAGCATGTACTGACTATCCTATGATTTATTAATGCCTAATTGATTTTGGCAGATATGTAGAGCTTTGGCATATATTCATGGAGGCATAGGCGTATGCCACAGGGACATAAAGCCTCAGAATCTACTGGTTTGTATTTGAATATTGGGGATTTTTCCTTTTAGGGATTGGATCCTGTTACCAATACAAGCTTGTGTTGCAGGTTAACCCCCATACTCACCAGGTCAAGCTATGTGATTTCGGAAGTGCAAAAGTTCTGGTAGTATTTTGTTGCTTTGTCTCGACTTCATAATGTCATATGTATAGCCATTTTTTATTAGCTTAGTTTTTGAGAGAGATGCTTCCCCATGATGTCAATGATGTTCCCTCTGGTCGGCCTTAATTTTATGCACTCTTGACTATTAACTTGACCTCTCTTTGATTGATTGATCCCTTGCTCTTTTATTTAACATCTGGAACAGGTAAAAGGTGAGCCAAATATATCATATATTTGTTCCCGTTATTATCGAGCACCTGAACTTATATTTGGAGCAACTGAATACACTACTGCAATTGACATCTGGTCTGTGGGTTGTGTTCTTGCTGAACTGCTGCTCGGACAGGTTCTCTACAAAAGAAAAAAAAAATATTAATATCTACCTGTGACTTCTTTTTTTCCTTTTGGTCTCACCAAATGTATAGCAGGGACTGATTGTAAACTGTTTTCCTTTTCTTTTTTCTTTGGGCCACCCAAATTTTATAGCCTCTCTTTCCTGGTGAAAGTGGAGTTGACCAGCTAGTTGAGATTATTAAGGTAAGATATCCTCAGCCTTTTGTGCAATAGAAAGGTGCATTTTTATCAGTGGATGAACTCAAAAGTTGTGATCATTTAGCTTTTTTAAATTTAACATGATCAAATATCCTTTTCTTGAATTAGGTGCTTGGTACACCAACTCGTGAGGAAATCAAATGTATGAACCCAAACTATACGGAGTTTAAATTCCCACAAATCAAGGCCCACCCCTGGCATAAGGTGAATCCTTGGCCTCTGTTCCACGATCTCTGCTAATTTTTTGCATGATACTCGTAGATTCAACTGACAGTGTTCTTTTGAACACAGATATTCCACAAGCGCATGCCCCCAGAAGCAGTAGATCTTGTCTCGAGGCTTCTTCAGTACTCTCCGAATCTGAGGTGCACTGCCGTAAGTATTTCCCATTTGCTCCTCCTTATGTCCTAATGCAAGTGAAGGATAAAGATTGATATTGTGGATTATTTTTTTCCAATTAGCCATTCAGTTCGTTATGTGGAAACCCTCCTTTGCACTGTTCGAATGGCTTGGCTTGTAAAGCCAGTGGGTGTGATTTCTACTCGATAATATACATCTCGTGCTTCTTGATCTAAAAGCTGAGCATTTTTTTGAATGAGCAATCAAAATGATTTCCTTTACATGCCCATGGTGTTTGAAGGTGAAAATCATACCCGCTGGGATGCTACCATCTCAGAAAATGGGTCCTGCTGCTAAGATTTTCATGAATAATTCCTTGCACGTTTCTTAAATTTTAGATTATGATCCTACACTCACATTTTGTACTTCTTTGAATTCTATGTAAGAGCTAAAATATGCTACTTAACGATTTGCAGTAGAAAGAAAAACATAGATATATATTACTTCCATGGTGAAAGAAACTTGCTGCTAATTTTTTTTTTAACTTCTCTCAAAAATAAACTTGCTGCTAATTTGAGTTCACCATCTATCAATCGAAGTGATCATTTGTTATATATCTTTTGCAGTTAGAGGCCTGTGTCCACCCATTTTTTAATGAACTTCGTGATCCTAATACCCGTCTTCCTAATGGACGTCCCTTGCCGCCTCTCTTTAACTTCAAACCTCAAGGTTCTTCTCTCTTTTGTACCTCAATTCTTTTTTTTTTTTCTTTTTGATCAGTACTTCTCAGTGGAACTTTTGCATTAAATAACCAAGCTAATCCGTTATATATAATGTGGTATGAACGTTGGGGGTCACATTTGCAGAGCTGAAAGGAGCAACTTTGGAGCTTCTGTCCAAACTGATACCAGAGCATGCCCGGAAACAATGCCCTTTCCTTGCTTTGTAGACACTGTAGAATGAAACGCTGAATGGATGTAATGATTGTAAGATTGTATGTATCACGTTTGTCCTGCTTGCTTTCTGCAGGAATTAGTGCTGCCGCGATTGTTATTATATGTACTTTTTCAACTTTCAAGTACTTGATTGACTATCCATGCCTGCTACTATTTTTCCTTTTGCCTGTGGACACAGTACACTATGTAAAACACTCGAGGGTGATTATTAGCCGATCGTGTCTGTAATCATAAAGTAATAACTCAATGTACAGTTGCTTGCTCTCTCTCTCTCTCTCTCACGGTTGTAGACTTTTGTCTTTCTTCCATGGAGATGCATACCATTTGAGGGTAGGAAAGTGGTGCTGGGAGCTGAGAAAAGCTTCAAGATGAAGTTCTATTTATCATAATGCATGCCTCGTCGCATGGATTGTTTACTTGTTTTCCAAATGGTTTGTCTACCGCCTCAGCTTCTATTAGGAGTAAAACGCGTATGGTGCTTTAATCGTTGTCTTAAATGTCCCGTTAATTAGCCCAGCTGTCTCGTGACTCTCGCTCTTTTTCCCTTTACGAGGAGGTGCTCGTGAGTCGTAAATCGTATTCTTAGAACCTGGATTCTTCCCCATTTTGTCTCATTTAGCTATACAGTGCAATGAGATATTTTATAAAAAGTAAATAAAATATTGTTATAATATAATTTTTTTAATATTAATTTTATTTTAAAATTTTATAAAAATTAAATTATTTATTATATTTTATGTGAGAATTTAAAAAATTTATAATAATTATATTAGACGATATAGATTAGTATTTACTATTTGATAACCAAATTAGGAATTTTGGACAAGGATAAATTTATTTTGTCCAGTCATGCTTTTAAGTAAATTTGAGCGAGTAATGCTATACAACCTCTTAAATTCTATACAACATTTTTCTTTTCAAAATTTTAAATTTTTTTTAGTTTATTCTTTTTAAATTAATTCAATTTTTCTATTCATTATTCATATATTAAATATTTGATTAAAAAAATAATAATAAAAATTAAAAAAAATATATGGTGTGTAGAGATTGTATGAATAGTATGAGGTTGTGTAGATTTTTTCAAATTGAGCGGTGGTGCTACTCCCGAATATCGAACACTGTAATTTTTTTTCTGCGTCTGTTTTTTAAAAAATAAAATTTAAAAACTTATTAAAAAAATATAAAATACAAAAATCAGTAAAAAATGTGTAACAAAACTCGGAAGCTCTGTCATTTCTCAATAAAATTATTCTACTTAGAATACGGTCTTCCTCTCTAAATATTTAAAGATTAGTGCCTAGTTACGAGCATAAGTTATGTAAGTACTGCTCAATGTGCATGCTCTTTGTCATATTTTTAACACATTTTCATAAAGGAGTCTACCGTTTTATAAAATGATCATACGAGACTTGTATCTTAAAAAATTGTTTTACTTATAAAAAAATATTTAAAATTGTTCAAATTATTATTCATTTAAAAATTATAAAAAAAAATAGTATCGTCGATATTTATAATGGTGGGGAAGTTTTAATTTTTAATTTTTTAATTTTTTAATTTTTTGGTCTTGATTCTTGGTCCAAATGTTCGGCTACCTATAAAACCCAAAATGAAGGAACAGTTTAATAGTCCCCCAAACGACTAGTCGGATAAGATTAGAAAAGTAGTCATCATGTTTATGGCGTGGGCCGACTCCCCCGCGTGGAAGATGGACCGACCCACTACCGTGACTTGCTGGTTTTTGAACAATATACATATTTACGAAACAATAACTATCTTTTAAAATATTCACACTAGATTAAGATTAATACAGAAGTTAAAAATAAATAAGTATTTTATTTTTTAAACTCTGACATTTTTATATGATTAAAATAATCTATATTATTATTTTTAGAATTAAAATATTTATATTTATAATCGTAAGAATAGATACTCGACAACATTCAAACTAATATGCAATGAAAATTGGACAGTGGAGGCCAAATAACGATTGGTGATGAATTTTTTTTTTTTTTTTAAAGAATAATGACACATATCGTCATAGAGTATGTAAACGTTATACAGTCACTTTAAAAAAAAAAAAATTATTATTAAAAAATTATTTTTTTTTTTATATAAATTCAATATTTATTTATTTATTTTGAAATAATTACGCAATTTTCATACAATTGTTGAAGGTGGAAAGTTGTATTTTCGTTTAAAATGAAATAAATGATGTGTTTTCGTTCCAAACGAAATAAACCACACAATTTTCTTAAATGTCTAATTAGTATTTTTTAAACTTCGGTAATTAAAAATATACTTCTTTTAAATAATTACCACAATTTAGGAATCACATCACATTATCCTAAAATAAACATAGTTATTTTGAAGTAAATAACGTGGTCTTTAATTGATTATAAAATAATGATAAATATATTAGATAATATTTGATACATGAAGTGTATGTGTTACTAATTATTTTAAAAAAATTGATTTATTATTAAAAATTAATTTTTTAATAAAGATTTTGTATTTATTTAATTTAAAAAAATTAAAAAAATTGTATAGTATTTACATATTTTATAATTAAAAATAATATCTTTTATATATATTATTAATATAAAAAGCTTATTTATTTTTAATGAAAATAATGATTTTTTTATACTTTATTCTCTTTGACTTTTGACTGTAAAAGAGGAAGTGACTTGTATTGGTAATTGGATAGTGGAAGCCAGCTAATATATGCTTATAATTACATTTTTAGACTTTGATTGTCTGGTGGTCACAATGAAGAGAGGGATACAATTGATATTCAACTGTATTGACATCAAAAGTGACTACCATAAACTGAAAAGTTGATGGATAATGCAGAGATCTATGAATTAAAAAATAAAGGAAAAAACAAAAATCAGCAGAGCGCTACTTTCAAGAGATTTTTTAAGAATGTGTCTGATGTTGAGAGTATTTTAATATTTTTAATATATATTATTATTATTATTATTTATTTTATTATTATTATTTTTTATTTTTTTCTATTATTTAATATTCTATTACTATTTTCTATTTATTTTTTTATTATTATTCACAACATATTTCAATATTTCTCAACATTCAAATCTAATCTTAATTGCAGTGAAATGAATTCTTTGTACTTTCTCTTAAGTAAAGATTTGTTAAATTCATATTATCTCATTTTAAATCTTATTATTATTTTTTAAATATTATTTAAATATAAGTAATTTTTTAATTTAAAATTCTTAATTATTTTATCTAATTTAATTGTTATAATTATTTTAGACTTTTAAATAAAACATAAAAATAATACAACATTTTTAATTTTTAAAATAAAAATAATAAATTATATTTTAATAATAATTTAATTTTATAATATTTTTATTCAATAATTTATCTCCCATTTCTTAAAATCCAAATAAAAATTTTTAATTTAAACTATTTCAATACTATTAACAAATTATTTTACTATTATTCACATATTTTTCATCTTATCTCATTAGAGTTGGACTCCCACTCTAATTAAGAATGGGAACGAATTCCTATTTTGATTAGAGTTGCAGGAGTCTGAGGTTGAAACTTTGATTGGAGTTGAAGAAAATAAGAAAAGCAAACAAAAAGAACAGAAAAATAGCCCTAAAGCAACAACTAAATTCGCATAAAATGAAAAAATGACATTTAACAAAATGACAAACAACAACCGATTAACTATGTAAAATCAATAAATCCAACAAAACATGGGGAGCAACGACAACCTATTTAACAAAAGGAAAATTTTGTGTGCAGTCATTTTCGCGGACTCTTTTGTGCACTCCAGTGATATGATTGGTTGTGTATTAAAAAAAAATTAATCCAGCCAATTATATCAGTGGAGTGCGCAAGGAGTGCGCAAAAATGATTGTACGTACTACATAGCATTACTCTTAACAAAATTATAAACAACAACCAAACTTGTTTTTCCTTTTATTTTCAATAACAGGGGTGGAGTCGGGCATGGTACGAGAACTCACCAAAAAAAAAGACGCGAGAGTTTGAGGGCTTGGATATCAGCTCGGGGATGCCGAAGCCCTTGGGAGTAGAGCAAACGATGTCGAAAGCCAGGGAGAAAAGATAAAACAGAGGAAGAGAGATAGAATGTTCATATAGGATGATAAATGCGTAGAAGGAAGAATTAGGATTTTAAGAGAATTGATAAGAAAATTGCATCATTTTCTCCTTTACTTAAAAAAACAGGTTGCAAAACATGACTGTATGGAGGCTCGAACGCAAGTTTGGGGTGGGCAAAACAAAGTCTCAATTGTTAGGCCACTCAACAGCTTAAATCATTTTAATAAATATCAGAGTCAAAGTTCAGAGGTTTGAGTCTACACCGACTCCGGCCTTCTTTTTGGAGCAACTCCTACTTCGATTATGAACTTTGATTTTTCCAACTCTGTCGAAGTTGGAGCCGATGGTGGTTTTGCTGACCTATTACATTTACATTTTAATACATTTAAACATTTTAAATTAATAATTTTTAAAATTTATTATTTTTTTAAACTCTCGTAAAATTCATATAAACTTATTTAATACATTCAAACATATATTTCAATATATTTACATTAAAAGAAGATGATAGTATGTCCAACGAGTTTATACTCTCATTTTGACTGCTCATTTATTTATTTATTTAATGATTAAAAAAAGTGACTATTAATATAGTTATGTGTTTTTTAATAATATTAAAAGATGTTTTAAAAATGTGAAAAAGAAAAAGAAAAAAATTAATATTTTTTTTATTTAAATCTAGTATTTATTTTTTTTCAAAATAATTACGCAATGTTTATAAATTAACGACTGCAACTATCATTTCAAAAAAAAAAAATCCAATTGGTGAAGGTGGAAAGTTGTATTTTCGTTTGAAACGAAATAAATGATGTGTTTTCGTTCTAAATGAAATATACCCCACAATTTTCTTAAATGTCTAATTAGTATTTTTTAAACTTCGATAATTAAAAATATACTTCTTTTAAATAATTACCCCAATCTAGGAATCACATTATCCAAAATAAACATAGTTATTTTGAAGTAAATAACATGGTCTTTAATTGATTATAAAATATTATAAAATAATTATAATATATCAGATAATAAATAACGTGGTCTTTAATTGATTATAAAATATTTATAAATATATTAGATAATATTTGATACATGAAGGGTATAAGTGTTACTAATTATTTTTAAAAAAATTGAATTTATTATTAAAAATTAACTTTTTTTTATAAATATTTCATATTTATTTAATTTTTTAAAAAAATTAAAAAGATTACATACTATTTACATATTTTATAATAAAAATAATATCTTTTAAATATATCATTAATATAGAAAATTTATTTATTTTCAATGAAAATGATGATTTTTTAGTACTTTATTCTCTTTTACTTTATACTGTAAATGTGGAAGTGACTTGCATTGGTAATTGGATAGTGGAAGCCAGCTAATATATGCTTGTAATTACATTTTTACACTTTGATTGTCTGGTGGTTACAATAAAGAGAGGGATACAATTGGTATTCAACTGTATTGACACCAAAAGTGATTCTATAAACTGAAAAGTTGATGGATAATACAGAGATCTATTGATTGATTAAAAAAAAGGGGAAAAACAAAAAATCAACAGTGTTACTCCCAAGAGACTTATTAATTGTGGTGAGATGAATCCTTCTATACTTTCCTTTGAGTGAAGATTTGTTAAATTTATATTATCTTATTTTAAATTTTATTATTATTTTTTAAATATTATTTAAATATAAGTAATTTCTTAATTTAAAATTTGTAATTCTTTTATCTAATTTAATTGTTATAATTATTTAAGACTTTTAAATAAAACATAAAAATAATACAATATTTTTAAATTTTAAAATAAAAATATAAATTATAAATTTACTTTTGTATAATTTTACTATGTCTGTAATATTCTTCTTCTTCTTCTTCTTCTTCTTTTTTAATTTTATTTATTTATTTATTTATTATACTAATATTGTTTGAGTTTTTTTTTTTTTTTGAAACCTTTATCTTGAGTTGCCATCTAATAAAACAAAAAACAAAAAGATCATAAAAGGAAAGTATCACGTGGCAACAATAATTATCTTTCCATTCTCACCATTTTTCATTGATGCATTAACTTGTAACCAACTATAAACTTCTAACTCAAAGATCTAACACTAGTTTTTAACTTTTTGATTAGTGTGAAAGTAAGGTTATAACCCTAAGTAAGGCTGGATTTGAAAGATGAAATCATCTCAACTCACCTTAAATTAATAAATTTGTTAGATTCATTACTTTTTTAAATTCTCATAAAAAGTTTTAATTCATAGGAACTTATTTAATACATTTAAACACATATTTCACTATATTTACATTAAAGGAAAATGATAGGAGGTCCAACGAGTTTTTCCCCTCATTTTGACTGCTCATATATTTATTTATTTAATGATTAAAGAAGCGACTATTAATGTAGTGATGTGTTTGTTTTAATAACATTAAAGATGTTTTAAAAATTTGGAAAAGAAAAAGGTAAAAAAAATTAAAATGTGCAATTTGCACTAAGGGCATGCCCAACGGTCGGAGCTGAGTAGCACATCAAGAGCACTCTTACATTAAAATACATATAAATAGAATTCACAACAAATTACTATTTACAAATTAACTAAAATAATATGAAATCACCTCAACATACAATCATCGCCTAACCTAGTTTTGATAGTGAGTTGAGATGGTTTGTGAATAATAATGATATATTTGAGTTAAGATGAGATGAAATGTAAATTATTTGGGTTAAAATGTTTTATGAAATTTTGGAAAATGAGAGGAAAAAATTGAATAAAAATATTATAAAGTAAAATTATTATTAGAATATAATTTTTTAATATAATTTTTGTTTTGATACATGAAAAAATTGAATTTTTTTTTGTTTTATTTGAAAATTTGGAAAAATTATAATAATTAGATAATGATTAAATGAAAAAAATTGAATAGTTAAAATTGAAAAGCATTTGTGTTTATGATATTTAATTATTGAGATGAGATTAAAACATTATTCTATTCAAACCTAGTAAGTAAAAGTTAAAACCAAGCAGATTCTTTTTCTTTATATTTTTATATTTTATTAGTGTTACACTTGTTTGTTCTGAGATGATTATTGAAACTCTCATCCCATTAAATCTTATATCATATAACTTTTAGTTTATATAAAAACTTGCTTGCCTAGAAAAAAAGATATATGACGTACGTCTAGCATTAAAGGAGGTTTAGATATAAAAAATCTTATAATTCATTTCATTTTATTTTGTACAATTATTATAAACATTTTAAATTTTTATATAAAATATAATAAATAATTTAATATTTTTAAATTTTAAAAGAATAATAACATTAAAAAATAACGTTATAATAATATTTTATTTAAATTTAAACTTTTATTTTATTTTAATCACCTCAATTCACTGCTCAAATCCCACCGTCAAACCCACCAAATACAAACTCAAAGCTGTCCGATCTATGATGGATCCACTTATTTATCCGGATCAACGGCCCAAAACACATCATTAGGACATCACGGTCCAAATAAAAACGATTCTAACTCTCTGATTACTGTAAACTCAGTATACTGTATACCAATCGGCTAGAATCCACTTTTACGATATTTTTTTTATATCTTTTTTTGGTATACCAATCGACGAGCCCTCTAATTTTGTTTTTTTAACAGCACAACGCCAGATTCCGAAACGATCAAAAAAGGGGGGTCTCTCAATTTTGCACGGATTCTTGACCCCCACCTGCAACATGGGTTCTCTCTCCAGCCTACAGTTCTCTCTGTAGAATTTATCCGGCCCTTGTCTTCACGTAGCTTCCTCCACTCCCTCTCACTGCAGTATTATACTTCAGTTTTTTTTTTATTTTTTTTTATTTATTTTACCATTACTCCGAAATATATCTCGGTAGAAAGACTCAAGAGCTCCGTTTTTAGCCCTACGGTGGAGGTTTTCGCCGAGAGACCTAGTACATTATCGTTTACATCGGCGGTAGCTTCGCGATTAGCGAGATTCCTCTTATTTTCGTTTCAGAGGGGTAAGTTTTCTCTCAACGATGTCAATTTCTTGACCATATTTTGTTAATATGGTTTTTGTTGTTGAGTTTAATGTTTAGAGCTATATTCAATAAAGAGGTCGTTATGGGGTTATTTGATTTGTATGAAAATCTGCCATGCTCTGTTTGGTTACCGAGAAAAGGTAGCAAAAGGAACGGGAGAAAAATTTTCATTTTCTTAATAATTGTTTGTTTCAGTATTTGGGGCCAAGAAAGCACGTTGGACTATAGGACTGACTTGAAAGTAAAGGTATCAAATTCTCTGGAATCCAAAAAACACGAGACATAGGGTTCAGAATTTTTCCTTCAAAACTGTTTTCACAAGTTTTCTCAGCAACCGAACAGAGGTAGGTTTGTTTTGGATTGTATTTCTTATGTGCTAAAGATCTTGGTCTGATAGTTGTAGGCCAAAAGCTTGTCTCCGCTTGATTGTAGCATGTATGAGAAGAAATCTAATATCTCAACATTATGAGATCATCCCAGGACCTCAGGTCATCGATTTATTAAATCGGACCTTTGTATTATTATTTTGGTCCTTATTAAATCGGACCTTTGTATTATTATTTTGGTCCTAGCCTTCTGTGAGCAAATCCTTATGGAAGTCACATGGTGCTTAGTGTAAATTCGTGAATGTTAGTTATTGTCATTACCTTTGTAATTAGTGGTTGTGCCTTAACTTGCTTTTTTTGGCACTTATTTCCTTATTGTTGTGTTCTCATAAAAAAAATGTATTGTTTGTGTTCTTGCACAGGTTGAAACTTCAACTTTGCACAAAGCCGTAGATCACAGAGAAATGGTACAGTATATTATTCATTCAAGCTTTGTCTATTTATATATTGTTTTATAATTTTCTGTTTTTCATAATAATTCTTCAGTTTGAATCAAACCAAAATATTTTGCTTGACCGACCAGTAAATATTAAATTAAACCTTCTTTTATTTATATATTTATATATCGGCCATGATTTGAGTTCTGTATGGTGTGCATGTCGGTGTTGATGTGTATACTTGAGCAGAATGGGGATGCTTCTGGTGTAGGGGGTGAAAATTTTGACTGGAACACTGATGATGAGCTGGAAGTTAATGACTTCTCTTTATCTTCTTGTTCAAGTTTGACACCTCCAAATGGAGAAGCTGTTGTGGGCTGTGGTGAGGTAAAACTTTTTTAGCTGCCTGTACTAAATTTTTTTGGCTTGAGCTCAATGCAATGATTTTTGTTTCTATATGTCAAGAGTTGCCCTGAAATGTACTTCTCTAATAAAAATGATTAGCCCTGATATGCATATTGTTCTTTAAATAAAATCATTCCCTGAAATGCATATTGTTCGTTAAATAACTATTTCCCCCTTATCTGGCTCAAGGCACGCTCAACTGCTGGTTGTTCCAACTCCAAGTTGATTGATCATTTCATCGGGATGGGATTCTCTAAAAAGATGGTTTCCAAAGCAATTCAGGAAAATGGTATAAGCTCAATCTTACTTAAATTGAGAATATGTTTTTAGCTTATTAGCATTGCAAGTAACCCATCTGTTTAATCTTCAGGGGAGGAAAATACAGATTCAATTCTAGAAACCCTTCTTACATACTCGGTGAGCTAATACCTGCCCAACTCTCAGATTCTGTTTTTGCTACTTTTGTCTTGGCTGTGTAAGCCACATTGTATCAAATAAATCATTCTTACTATCCCTCCGTTTGTTTCTTCCTTTTTGTGAGGGAGGGAGGGATCAAACATTTCTTTTGCTGACCTTTCTCTTTGCTCATGCGTTGCTAGACCAACAATTATTTATTATGGCATACTCTCTTGCATTTAAAGAAAAAATTAGTCTAATGAAAGTCGTTGGCTTCAACTTTCACAACTTTAATTAGTCTGGCCATGAGAGTCTCAATTTCTACAGGCTATCGAAAGCTCTCCTCAAGGACAGCCTGATATCGATTCTGATAATTCCTCTTTGGACAGTGGAGGGAGTTTTCTGGATGACTTTTCAGATATTGATAGTTCTTCTGACACTGAGGTAGGTGGAATTTTATTTTTGGCTAAGCTATGGACTCTATAAACAGTACATTCATCTAATATGCTCTTCTGCAAATCTGTGACTGCTAGCAAATTTTTATTTTGCATGGGCTTCCTGGTAGCTCCTTTTTCCCTGTCCACAAAGATTACAATTACATGGGGCATGTTGGCCTATGATTGACAATTTATTTTTTGCTCGTTATGTGTATAAATCAGCTCATACATTGATCTGTCTGGCAGGAAATCATGATTCCTGAGTCTGATGAGGATGGTAAATTGTTGTCCTTAGTTAAGATGGGGTACACAGTGGATGAGGCTTCAATAGCAATAGAGAGATGTGGTGCGAATTTCAGCATTATGTGAATTTTGTACTGTTTTGTCTTTGTTTTAGTCAATTTTCTTTTGATGTCTTTTGATTCATCCATATTTCATGTGACAATGCATTGGTAAGTGTGAATTTAAAATTTTCATTTTGCTTCATCCAATGTAACTTCAATACACACGCACACATACTGGTCACCAAATGTTTCACTTTCCGAGGAACTTTTTTACAGGTTTAACACTTCTAGTATAATCTCTCATGAGAAAGCTCTATGTAATACTTCTGAGATAACTTGTGACTATTGAGTTAAATTTCATTTGAATGGAGTGCTATTTTAGGGCTTGTTTGGACACAGAATTCTCAAAACTTCTCATAATTTCATTCCCAAACTTATCAGAAAAAAAATTCATTCCCAAACTAGCACACCTAGGCTAGTTTTGTTTTTCAATAATTTACTCCTTTTTTTTTTTGGATAAGTTTCAATACTTTACTCCATTGGTTGATTGTAATTGATTTTCATGGCATGTCTTTTCATGATTTCCTTGTATCTCAAAACTAGCATGCCTAGGCGTTGCTCTTGTATATGTCCCGTATACTTGGGCATTTTGTCTCTCTTTTGATCAATAAAAATTTGTTTACCGATTAAAAAAAAAATTTCATTTCCAAACATCACTCAAACACAAAACCCTTTTCAATTTCAAATCTTCAACCTTTTCATCTAATCATTACCTAATCATTATCCAAACACAAAAACCAATACAACTTTCACAAATTTCAAAACAAAACACAAAAATAAATACAATGTTTATAAACTTCAAAACAAAAATAATATTAAAAAATTATATTCAAGCAAATTTTTTAACTTTATAATATTTTGATTATACTTTTTCTCTCATTTCCCCAAACCCAATAAAGCATCTTAGTTCAAACCATTTCCCTATTTACAGAATTCTGAGATACTCAAAAGTGTTCAAACGAGCCCTAGTTGAAAATACGCCCCTTGACAGTTGTTTTGACAACCTTTTCTTGCTTGCTTCTTTATCCTACTAATTCCATTTTGGTATTTTTTTAATGGAACATTTAAAAGTAATAGAACAACTTTAAAAACCAAATGGGATGAGGTAGTAACTTATGGTTTAGGAGATTTATTGTGATACCCCATATCATAAGGATAAGGGTAGGCGGTGTATGGGATCCCACATTACTTGGGAAGGAGAAGTTCTTTCTTTTTATAATGTTCTAATGGGGATCCGATTTTATCATTAACTAGTCCTTTTGGAGTATAGGCAATGTGGTTTGGGCCTCCCATTGGGATGTTACAAATGGTATCAGAGCCTGTCCCAACAAAAAATGTGGGACTTGAACCGTGCCACCTACAATACACAGGTTCGACGAGAACGTCGGAAATCTAAGGGGGGTAGATTGTACCCTATATGATAAAGATAAGGGTAGGTGGTGTATGAGATTCCATATTTTTTGGGAATAAGAAGTTCTTGCTCTTTATAATGTTCTAATGGGGCTTCAATTGTATTATTGACTAATCCTTTTGGAGTATAGGCCATGTGTTTTGGGCCTTCCATTGGGGTGTTATCTTCATGTAGCCATGTAATAATTTGTGTTAAACGATAGTGAGCTACTTGTGTAGTCGCTTGTGTTGAACCACATCAAGGAGACTTGTGGTAACTTGCGCTGAATTTTAGTCATTTTGTCTTCTCCCATATTGACTTACCTACCAAAAAATTTCTATTAAGGCTTTATGGTGTTGGTTTTTCATACCAGTGAATCATGGAGCAAAAATATTTAGTTTGTCGAGCCTTTTAGATTTCTTCCATAATTGGTAACCTAACTTACTGGGGATGACTCAGTGGAGTTAAGTAGCCACACCCTTCTTATAAGCCCTCTATTATCTAGTTAGAATCCAAGTTGGGTTGGTGACATTGTGTTTCTGGTGCTCTTAACTACAATAATCATTTATAAGTAAATACTTAAAGAAGCCCCCGGTCTGCTTCAACTGGTAATTTTCGTAGTAGACAATATAAATGTTCTTCAATCTCTTGTCATTGTAGCAAAATGTATATGACTGTCTCTTTCCTCAGCTTACTATGCCCTCCAAACACTTCAGGTCAGAACTCCTCACTTGTGGAGTTGACAGATTTTATCTGTGCTGCTCAAATGGCTAAGGTGGCTGATGCACACTTTCCAGAACTCCCCCTTGAAGTCAAGGTACTCCATTTTGCCTCTTTAAGTGGATATAAACTCATCCACCAAAGAGAAAGGTGAAATGAAGTTTTGCTAATATTCTTATTTATTTTCCCCTTATAAGTGGGCCATAATTTATCTATGATGTTGTTTATACAACCTGGAATAATATTCATCAAAGGTGATTAGTTTTATCTATTTTGACAGCCGAAGCTTAAGCATTCATACAGTGATTTTTCTAAGCATAAGAAAAGGAAACTTTCTGATTATGCGATGTGGAAAAAGAAAAGGCGGAACGGTGTTCAAGATGATGATGATGAGACTATTCATCTCCCAAATCCAATGACTGGATTTGGTGCACCTGGTGAACCATGTCAAACAATTTGTAGAACACTTCCAGAGGCAGCTGTTGGGCCTCCCTTTTTCTATTATGAGAATGTGGCTCTTGCTCCTAAAGGGGTTTGGACCACCATTTCACGGTTCCTGTATGACGTCGAACCGGAATTTGTTGATTCAAAATACTTCTGTGCTGCTGCTAGGAAAAGGGGCTATGTTCACAATCTTCCAATAGAAAACAGATTTCCCCTTCTTCCGCTTCCACCACGGACCATTCACGAGGCATTACCCTTAACAAGGAAATGGTGGCCTTCATGGGATCAGAGGACAAAGTTGAATTGCATACAAACTTGCATTGGTAGTGCAAAGTTGACAGAGAGGATTCGCAAGGCACTTGAGGATTATGATGGTGAACCACCTCTGAGAGTTCAGAAGTATGTACTTGATGAATGTCGAAAATGGAATCTAGTCTGGGTTGGGAGGAACAAGGTTGCCCCACTTGAGCCTGATGAAGTAGAAATGCTTTTGGGTTTCCCAAGGAACCACACAAGGGGAGGTGGAATAAGTCGAACTGATAGGTATAAATCACTTGGTAACTCATTCCAGGTATGAATCCCTATATTGGATGAATGAGTCAGTAATCTAATATGTGAATTACTCATTTGGAAATGTTGCAAGCAATTTAGATAGTTGCAAAATGCATGCTATTTCATTATAATTCATTTTCTTCTCTAATTTTCCCTAGAGATTTCCAAATTTTAAATCATTCCCATTTGAGGATATCGCTGGGAATTATATTTGTCAACTAGCTTGTTGGTTTGGTTGATTTCAGGTTGACACAGTAGCATACCATCTATCGGTCTTGAAAGACATGTTCCCAGGTGGCATCAATCTTCTCTCCCTTTTCTCTGGGATTGGTGGTGCAGAAGTAGCCCTGCATCGGCTTGGTATCCGTCTAAAGAATGTTGTGTCAGTTGAGATTTCAGAAGTAAATAGAAATATCGTCAGGTGTTGGTGGGAGCAAACAAACCAGAGAGGGAATTTGATTGACCTTGCAGACGTGCAGCAGTTAAATGGTGACCGGTTGGAGCAGATGATGAACTCATTTGGCGGATTTGATCTTGTAGTTGGTGGCAGCCCTTGTAATAATCTCGCTGGTAGCAACAGGCATCATCGAGATGGACTTGAGGGTAAAGAATCTGCACTCTTCTACGATTACTTTCGTATTCTGGACTTGGTCAAATGTATCATGACAAAAGCACAATGATTCCATGTAAAGGAGCCTTTATTCCTGGTACTTCTGGTTAATTTCAATTTCTTGGATCTATTTCATTTTGTTTGTCCTTTTTTTTTTTTTTTCTTGAATTAAACATTGAAACAAGAACTTGCGAGATTCTTTTTAAGCTTCTGCTTAAACGGAAAACAATTGTTGGCAAAGGAAGGTAAAGTTATTGACTGACATTCTTCTTTATGTTTGTGACTTTGGTCTGCTATTCATTCTGTTGGAGCAGTCTCTTTAATAAGGCAAATAAAACTACATTCTGCAACCCCCCCACCCAAAAAAAAAAAAAAAAAAAAAGTCACCTTAGAAAGTTCTTATTGGATATTTTGTTTCGGGGGCAAGGACTAGGTTCAAGGTATAGCTTTGCTCCTACTCAGGAAAACACATGGCCGTGGAGTTCATGTGGATTTTGATGGTATACTCTATATTCTGGATGAAGAAGGATGGCCTTTATTATTATGACCTGCTGGATGTTTGCTGCTATCCTCCATGCTGCTATATCTTTGAGGGTCTGGAGGCACAACTTTCTGGGGTCAAAGTTTGTTGCGAAGAAGGGCAATATGGCTGTAAGCCACTTTCTCTTTTCTGTTTTCTTGGTTAGGTTACATGTCTCGTGGCTCTTTATATATTAGATGTAATATATACGAGCGGCTCTGTTCTTGGTCTTGTTTAATGTGAGCTGTAGCCTGTGCTGGTCAGGGACTTGGGCAGGGTTGCTTGGATGACACATTTCTTTCTTAGTCCATGTTGAAGTGTGGAGCTTGTGAAGGAAGTGTTTTGTTTTGTGTGTGTGTGTGTGTGTGTGTTTCTATTTACTTCAATATCAGAAAAAAGGAAAATTAATTTCCTAATATTTTGCTTTTTAAATATTGTATCAAATTTAATTATAGATGGAGTCCCCACCATGTAAATTTACTCGGTTGGTTTTTTTCAGTTAATACATTAGGGTGGCCGGATTTGTGGGTTTCGGACTGGACTAGATTGGGTACAGATGAACAGTCCTGCGAAGAAAAATAAATCACAATATAGTGAAGAAGATTGGTGCTCGCTAATCCTTTTCTTAAATTTTATTTGTTTTTAGATGAGACCCAAAAGGAGGAACTGCAAAGTCTAGTCCCATGTCACTATACATATACAAACTTAATTTTTGAAGTCACAACAATTATGACAAATCTCTCGAAATATTTTAACAAAAATTTTATATGCAGTTACTTTTATGTACTATTTTCACACTTTATTAATGTGTTTTCCTGTCATATTTTTAATATAAAATAATTTTTTTAATTAATCACATTAGTGGAGTGTGCAAATAATACGTAAAAGTGACTGTATATAAAAGAAATTTTCTTCCATTTTGAGGAGTATTTTCTTGGTGAACGAATTTAATAATTGATTTTTAATATTTGTTCTGCTTTGTCTTAGGCCAATGGAAAATCAAAGATAAAAACATGAATTCTCAACCAAAAAAATAAAATTTTTAAAAATGAATTTATGAGTTGATGTAATATAGCATGATAGTCAAACTATAAAACTTCTTTTATTATAAAACAAATATAATATTTTACAAAAGGCTTACTTTACTCTCATAATATTTTTTATGTGTCACCTTTTGCACTATTTAAATGTTATCAACACCAGCTTAGAAATAAGAGTATAGCTACATTTCCAGAGGGATGTAGCCCAATAACCCACCAAATAAGGCAAAAATTTTTTTATTTTTTATTTTTAATTTTTTCATTTATGTTTTTATATTCTTAAATATTTTTTTTAAATAAAAAAAATTCACAAAGTCACTAAAAGATACTTCTTTAAGTATTAAGTAAAAAAAAGAAAAGAAAAAAAAATTCAAGACACAAATTTGGGTCCCAAAGCATTTGTCTAGAAATAATAATTTTCTGAATTAAATGGTCAAAAGGCCATCCTTAAGTTCGGAGCGCAATGGGATCCACATCCGGATTATAAAAAACGTGTGGTTATTAGTTCGAATTAATCTGGATTTCAATCTGGGAGAATAAACAGATTCAATCCAGATATTTAATTTTTTGCAAATTTTGACTTAAAACTTGGATATCTGGGTTATAATCGGATTTAATTTGATTTTTTTTTAAAGATTTTAAGGTTAGGTTTGGATAGTAAGATTAAATGAGATGAACTGAGATGAAAGTTGAAAATTGAATAAAATATTATTAGAATATTATTTTTTAATATTATTATTATTTTAAAATTTAAAAATTTTAAATTATTTATTATATTTTATATAGAAATTTTAAATTTTTAGTATAATTGAATGAGATTATATGAAATAAATTGAGATGAACTTTGAATTCAAACGGGACCTAAAACTTTATAAAAACTTATAGCTTTGTTTTAAAAAAAAAAAATTGATATCATGTTTAAATTGTCCAGACTTAAAAAAAAAAAAAATTGAAACACTTTTTAAAAAACAAATAAAAATACAAAATAGATAATATTGTTGTTTACATCATAGTGCAAAATATAAATTTATAAAAAATAAAACAAAATAATAATATATCACAACTAATTAAACTAATAATATTATTAAATTCAACACACTAGTTGTGAAAACATTCTGCCAAGCATATGTTTTGAAAGGAAAAATATAGTTACAAGGACAATAATATACTAATCTGTACAACAATGTGATGTGATTGGTTAAAAAGTAAATTTTATTAAAAATAATATTAATTTAAATTTTAAGTATGAATGAATCAGTATTAATACACAGATTAGTACGCGACTGTGTTTGTATATAGCAAAACTCATTTTAAAATCCCGCTTTGATACGTTAGTCTCAATTCTCTAGAGAGAAAAACTCACTCTTAAAAAATTTAATTGTAAGTGATTTTACGCACTAATATATATACTCATCCAATATAATTAGTTAAAAAGTAAATTTTATGAAAAATAATATTAATTTAAATTTTAAATATAAAGATATCAATATTAATATATAAATTTACTTATACGTAATAAAATTTCTTAAAAAGCACGTATGCTAGAAGTGTTATTTTTATTTTTGAAAATGGAAGTGACAACGTATAACTGGGATTAAAAAAATAAAAAAATTCCGCTACGAAGAACAGTGTCTCGAAACTGGATCCTTAATCAGATCCAGATTTATCTTACATGTCCGGATGCATCCGGATTCCGGGTTTCAAACCGGATCCAAAAAAACACCCCAAGTTCTTAACCATGGTCAGAAACTAACCCAACCCAATACAACGCCTGAACGCCATGCTCACTTTCCTTCCAATACCTGAGAGAATACTATAAATACACATGCTTGGTTCTCTAGTTTGCTTCCTACTTCCTGTACGCGCTCATCGCCCTTCGGAAGCGTGCTTCTCTCTCTGAGCGATATACAGCCAAACACATTGAGAGAGATAAGGAAGGGCCCCTCAGATACTCCCTCCATTTCTCGCTGTGTAAATCACATCAGACGTCGTCAGGTACAAGTCATATTTCTTTTTTCTTTCAGAAATTGTCAGATCTGAGTGCCAATTTTGTTTTATGTATGAGTCATCAGCGTGATACATGGGAATTAAATCTAGGGTTTTAGTGGGTGCGATTTGGTGCTTTCTCAAAGCTCTGCCTGGTTACTCGGACACTAAGAATTTGTAAATTTTTGTTTAGGGATCACCTTATTTTTTAAAGTAATGCAGTTGGGTAATATTATTTTGATGGTAAATCGGAGCTTGTTTTGGCTTCTGTTCTCGTGTTCATTTCGTTGGTTTTCTCGGGAGTCAAACGAAGTTTTGGAGCTCGATTACTGTTTCGTTGCGAGGATATGAACATGTCCGTAAGTTGGAATTTTACACAACATATTTTTTCAACCTGAATGAACTGAGGGCTTGTTTGGACACTTAGCTCCGTTTGAATGCTAATAGTATCAGATCATCTATGAATAGCACTGAAATTATTTGTGAATAGTGGTGAGTAGTTTGTGAATGGTAGTGAAGTAGCACAAGAATATCTAAGAACAATTGTGTTCCCAAACAGGCTTTGGCCTTTAGAATATCTCAGAATAGTAGTAAAATAGTTTGTAAATAAAAGTGAAATGTTTTGAATTAAAATGTTTTATTGAGTTTTGTAAATGGAGAGAAAAAAAGTTGAATAAAATATTATAGAGTTAAAAAATTGTTTAAATATAATTTTTGCTTTGAAATTTGAAACAAGTTTTTGTGTTTTGTTTGGAAATTTGAGAAAGTTGTATTAGGTTTTTTATTTGGATAATGATTAGATAAAAAACTGAATATTTGAAATTGAAAAATGTTGTGTTTGAGTGATGTTTGGAAAGAAAATATTTGAGAATATCTTGTTACACAAACAAGGCCTGAGTGTAGGGAAAATTCTTGGGTTTGGGTGTTCTGTGATTTTTTTGTTCGTTGTGAGCTAGGATTCCTTGAGATTGATTTTATTTTTGTTAATCATGTGTTGTATTTTTCCTTGGAAAGCGGATGAGAGGGTATTTGATTTATTGGGATCATATGTTATTAATCACAGCAAACTACTTGACTCAGGATTTAGGTATAGTAGACATGCGTTCTCTCTATATTGCATGATTAGTAATTTTTTGGTCTATTTATCCCATCTCTCAATTATATTTTTTTCTTATTACCATTCTTGAGGTTACAACAGTTGTTGTGTAGTTGGTATATACCAACTGTGAGTTTTACGTTTGGGCAAAGACTTTTAGGTGAGTTAGGAGATGTTTGGAAATATATCTCATCCCATCCCATCCCATCCCATCTCTTCTAATCCCATCTCATCTTCTTCCTAAATATCATTTAAATACAAATACTTTCAAACTAATTATTACAACTTTTTCAAACTAATTATTACAACTTTCACAAACTTTCAAATAAAAAAAAAACAATTCAACATTTTTAAATCCTAAAACAAAAATTATATTCTAACAATATTTTAACTTTATAATATTTTTTATTCAATTTTTTATTTCTCATTTCTTAAAACCTAATAAATACTTAACTTAAACTATCTTACTATTCACAAACCATTTTATTACTATTCACAAAATTCTCATCTCATCTCATTTTCCAAGCATCCCATTAGAGTGATCATGGGATTCCTTAAAAAAATAATTATAGAATTGAAAGTTTTTATGTTGATGAAGGATTGGAGGCTTCTTACTCATAACAGAGAGGAGTTGGAAGGTACTGAAGGAGATGAGACTTGGGATGGTATCGGTGCATTGGTTTATCAGAACATTGGAGGATTTTCGGAGGAGTGGGATGAAGGACTTCTACACTATGACAAGGGAGGGAGCTAGAAGTTTTGTAGTGCAGAGGTGCTCAAATGCCTGTGGTCGATTTATGACACTAGTTGAATATGGTGGGTGAAATAAGAAACTTCATCTTCATAACAGAAGAAATGGAAGGGAAGGGATGGAGGAGGATGGCAGTTGCGTTGAGGGAGGCCTTACTGGAGAAGGAAGTTGTGAACTGCAATAGGGTGGGGTATTGCAGAGGCTGGTTGTGGTGGGGATTTGAATGCAAAATCGTTCTTACAAGGAGGCACAGCTGCAGGCGATGTTGTCGGTGTAGTCCAGAGAGTAGTTTAGGGGTGGAGCCATCGACGATGGGACAACTCAGCGTAAAGCCACCGTGAGACATAATAACGGTCAAGAGACCGAATAGGCTCCTTAAACTACTAGTACATTCCGTGCATGGTGGAAGAGTGGTGATGGCAGGTCCTTTGTTGGTCTGGCAGAAGGTGTGAGGTTGGGCCTTCCAGCCATGGGAGATAACCAATCTTGCCGGAAAAGATCTTGGTAGCCTTGCTCTAGGTTGAGAAACCTTCAACAGTTGCCCAGGTTGTGGAGACGATGCTGGTAGTGTCAACGCCGGTAGAACTAAAAACGTTTCCCATCGATGTAGCAATGCTAAGTGTTGGATCTCTGGCCCAACAAGGGCAGACAAGGCCCATGGTTAGTGGGGGAGAGCCCTCTCTTGAGCTATAGATGGCATCTTCTTCGGCAAAAGCCTCTGCATGTATCCCATGTGTTATTTTCAGAGGCCGAGAATGACAAGGGAAAGGATCTGGTGCTATCACAGATATGGCAATATGGAGATCCTATGCAAGTTGGATATAGAGAAGGCCTATGATCATGTCAATTGGGAGCGTTCTTACTTTACTTGCTTGGGAGGTGCATTTCCATGGGGAAATTTTCAGCTTGGTGAATGACAGTCAAATTGGTTTTTTTAACAGCTCTCGAGGTCTAAGACAAGGAGATCCTTTGTCTCCATTCCTTTTTGTCATTGTTATGGAGGCGTTAAGTAGAATGATCTTAGCCTTGGTTAATAGTGGCTTTATGGCTGAATTCTCGATTGGTGACCCCAATAGGGGCTCTAACATTTCTCACTTGCTGTTTGTAGATGATACGTTGATGTTTTGTGAGGCAGAAAAAAACTAGATTCAGTCATTGAGGGCATTTCTACTCTGTTTTGAAGCGGTGTCAAGTTTGAAAGTGAATTTCGACAAATCAAAATTGGTGCCAGTGGGTAATGTTCGCAACATCCGGCAGTTGGCTAATACTCTTGGATGTAAGGTCTCCTCTCTTCCCATGAATTACCTTGGTCTTCTTTTGGGGGTAGCCTCAAGGGTTGAATCGATTTGGGATATATAGTGATTGAGAAGATTGACTGCAGATTGACAGGTTGGAAGAGATTGTACTTGTCGAAAGGTGGAAATCCATATCGAGAAACTTCATTGTGATTTCCTTTGGAGTGGTTGAGGGGATGTCTTCAAATTTCATATGGTCAAATGGGATAGGAGCGACATGTGGTGTGGAGATAATGCCCTTAAGGATTCTTTCCCTTCAGTTTTCAAGATTCCAAATGAGAAAGAAGCTTCAGTGGTTGATTGTGTGGAGATATCTGGTGGCCTAGTCCAGTGGAACGTGAATTTCACTAGGGCTGCACAAGATTGGGAAGTTGGCAGTTTTGAGGATTTCTTTAGTCTTCTATGCTCCATGAAACTGAGAACTCAAGGAGCTAACATGTTGTGGTGGGTACTCAGTTACATACTCAGTTCATTCTTTCTATAACTCTCTTACACAACCATAGAACAATCAATTTCCATGGATAAGGATTTGAAGGAATAAGGTGCTTCCCAAAGCGGCATTTTTTGCTTGGACAACATCACTAGATAAGATTTTGACAATGGATAACTAATGGAAATGTAGGGTGATCATAGGGGATTGGTGAGGTGCAAGAGACTATGGATCATCTTCTATTGCACTGTGAGGTTGCTAGAGCGTAATGAGATGAAGTGTTCAGCAGATTAAAGCTAGCTTGGTTGAGCTTTTGGCCAGCTGGACAAATATAGGAGGTATTCCACAAATCGCAGCCATGTGGAAAATGGTTCCCTATCTGTATCCTGTGGTGCCTATGGAAGGAGCAAAATGACCATACGTTCGAGGACAAGGAGCGCTTATTAGAAGAACTTAGATTACTTTTATCAGGACTCTATTTATAAGGTCCACAACTGTAGATTTTAGTGGCCTTGATTTTCATGAATTTCTTGTTTCCATTTCTTCTTTCTAAATAGGTGTTACCTCTTGTATACCATCTTGTGTACTTGGGCTATGTCTATTCTTATTAATACAATTGTTTATTTATCAAAAAAAAAAAAAAAATTATCTGTCATAGGGATTTAGGACTTGTCTGTTGGAGTATTTTGTTGGCTTTACTCTGTTTATAACTTAAAACATACTCTTTGCTGTAGATTTGTGTCGGATTGTTTTGGCGATTCACTTGCAATGGCTGCAGCTATGACTGTCTCTTCCACAGGTCCGCGATATGCACCCGAGGACCCCACGCTTCCCAAACCATGGAGAGGCCTTGTTGATGGTAAAACTGGGTACCTTTACTTTTGGAATCCTGAGACGAATGTCACTCAATATGAGAGGCCTACAGGGTCAGTTCCTCCTCTATTAGTTCTTCTGTATTAGTTCAACAATCTTCTCAAGGACAGCTTTGTGGCTACAGTCCTGATGACAATGGTAGTTATGGCAGGGGCAGCAATGGTGGGTCAAAGCTCGAGGTTGAGTCAAGGATGCAGCAGGTTTGGACTTCACTTGTGATATTTATTCTTGTTTCATCTGTACTTACATGGCTTGGCAGGTGTTACTTGATTTTGTTTGGGTTATAATCATGCTATGCTCATTTTAGAGGCTGTAGAGTCTGAAATACCCATAGACTGTTGCAAGAAACATGTCCTCTTGCGTGTTCTTTGAGGTTGGAGTGAGCACAGGGCTCTACATACATGACGAGTTTTTGAGTTATGATTAAAGCAAAAAATGAACTTCCTGTTCACATTTTATGAAAAAATTCCAATAAAGCTTTTTTGGGTTATGATGAAAGCAAAAAATACCTTTATGTTCAATTTTCTGAAAAGATTCCAATTAGATTTTTTTTTTTTTTTAAAAAAAAAAAAAATCTGGAAACAAAATTTTATTCATAACAATAGACAGAAGCAAAGTTTTGAATACTGTTTCAGTGACCATTTCGGTTAAGGCACTGGAATGAAATATTTCGGTACCGGTATGTTTCGGTGTACCGTTTTGGGATTAATTATATATTATATATAAATATTTATATGTATATATAAACTAACAACTGATAAAATAAATACATATATATGCAAGTGTGTATCATGTATATGTATATATATATAGAAGAATTGAATATTTATAAAATGAATATATGTTGAAAAAAATCACAAACTTGAGTTAAGACACAAAAATGAAGAAAAATAAAAAATAAAAGAACAGATAAATTGTTAAAAATAATAATATTTAAAAAAAAGAGAATGAGGGGACATATTTAAAATTATAAAAAAATTTAAACTATATAAATATATTTATATTTTAGAATTAATTAAATACCATTTGCATTTAAAATTTACAAAAGTGCCATCTAAGTATAAGAAAATTACAAAAATAGCCCGAGAAACGGAATGGGGACCGAATCGCTCAATTCCGGCCGAAATGGCTAGAATTTGACCGGAATGGCTGAAACGGGACTGGAATGATCGGAATTTGAAGCGAAACGGAACGGGGTAGTAGAGTGTATCGGACACTACACCGGAAAGGCAAATTCAGGCCATTCCGGAACGGAATACAAAACTTTGGACAGCAGTCCAAGTACATTGGACATATACAAGAGTATCACCTATACATGATAATCTAATGATACAAGAAATTCATGAAAGTTCATGCCATTACAATTAATTACAAAATGTGTTAGTTTATAACCAATTAGTTTATAAAAGTGTCAGTAAAATTATTCATAGAATGTGAAAATGAAACATGGAAAACACGGAACCAAGTCTCCTAATCAGATGCAGTGAAAGATATAACCTTGAATAGAATAACATCTTGAAACCTAAAAAGTGGACAAATCAAATTCAAAAGGACCAGCAACGCTAGTTATGGAAAGTAGGAATGTGGGGATCAACTGACCCACTCCCCTCGTTTTAAAATATTACAAGTGTAGATGAAGTTTGATTTATCTTTGCTGTTGGGACTAATGCCATGTTCTTAACTTTGCATTAGAATACAAGAGGTGAAACTGTCCATTCCAGTAATATTGCAAATGGGACACTTGGTGCTGGACCTGGTGGATCTTCTACACGAGTACATGGAGCTTCAGATATAGGAGTTGGTTTTTCTGCAGAGTCTTATCGTCGCCGGCATGAAATAACTGTTTCTGTAAGTATTTAAAGCTTCATACACTGGATTTACCTTAGTGATGTTCAAATCTCAGTGAGCTTGACATAACGACTGGATGAATTAGAATTTGTCCCTCTCCCCCAATTTGGATGGTTGGTGGATGGCTATTTACATGATATCTTTTAGCTTGATTATCTATGAGGCATGAAAGGTGTAGTTCGGACTTTCTACCATTGGGTGTTGAAGATAAGGCAGAAGCAAATATCAGGATTAATAAGTCACAAGATCTGTGGTTTGCTTAAAGACCCGATTCATTTGCTATCATATATATGTTTGGCTTAGTATGGTAATTAGTAATATCCTCAGTTGACACTTTGATTAAAGAGATGATTCATTTGCTGTCAGAGTTCAGTAGAATTAGTTCATTGTTTATGCGATTTACTTTTTTTTGTTCTTGTTTCATTGTCCCAAAATATTGTTTTGGTGGGCCTGAATATGGTTTTGATTTATGTCGTTGATAATATGTAAATTAAATTGAAGTTACGGTACCCTCTTTTTCTATGACTAACAAAGTCCGAGTATCTGATGCATCTTAACTGATTTTGTCCTAAACTGAAGTTATTCCATTAAATGCTAAGCTGTCTTATATATATATGTACATATATTATATGTAAGTAAAGTGATGAAGAAACTTCATTAATCAACGCAAAAGGCCTACTCTTTGTTAGCAGCTGTACGGTGAAAGTGGGTTCTTTTGAACATGCAATTTACAAGGGACTTGCTATTGCATATAGAATGAGTAGTAGGTCATAAATCTTTATACTTACCAGTCATGAAATATTTGGGTGCTGATATTTGCATTTTTATTTACTTTTTTTATTTTTTATTTTATGATCTTTTATGGAAACATAAGTTTTTCCCTCAATTTTTTCCCCTTAGGGTGATAATGTGCCTCCACCTTTTATGTCATTTGAAGCTACTGGCTTTCCATCTGAGATTCTTAGAGAGGTATGAACTTCTAGTTCTCTTTTGTTCCTCTTTTTTGGGGGTCTTTATGGGTTACGGGGTCCAAGATTTCATGTAAGTCTGCTAAACTATGTATCCTGAGTGTTTCTTGTGCAAAGTCCTGTCATTGCTGGAGGTCCAATGCTGAGTTTCAGGCTCATGTTAATCTTCTTTTGCCATCTGTACTTTTTGTCTTAGGTGCGATATTTGCTCCTGCGAGGAGCTAATGTCGTACGCTGTGTGCCCTCTTTGTTGGGGGTTTGCATTTAAATTGGAGCGCCCTTATCGGTGGACCAATTTTTGGGAAGGGCTTTCCGAATCATCCAAGTTCGTGGTCAGGACTGCTGTTGTTGATGATTCAGTCTGCCACTCAGTCTGAATGGAAGAAGAGGCCTCCTCCTGCTCTAGCTTGCATCAGCAAGCATTGACCGCCTGCAAATGGGGGATGGTGCTTCTTCTGCCAATGGCCAGTCCTCTATAAGTTCAAAAAGAAAAAATCAACCAGAAATACTGGAGCCAGTACCTCTCTCACAGGGGTTGCTGGATTTTTTGCTTGTTCCAGGTACACAATGCTGGGTTCTCTGCCCCAACTCCGATTCAGGCACAATCATGGCCGATTGCTCTTCAAAGTAGTGACATAGTGGCCATTGCTAAAACCGGTTCAGGGAAAACCTTGGGTTACTTGATTCCAGGATTTATTCATCTCAAGCGCTGCCGTAACAACCCTCAATTGGGTCCAACTGTGTTGGTTTTGTCGCCAACTAGGGAGTTGGCAACACAGATACAAGATGAAGCTGTGAAGTTTGGAAAGTCATCAAGAATTTTGTGCACGGTATATTACTCTAGATCCAATTACTCATGTTATGTATATCTTACATGTTTTCTGATTTATGTAGTTTGTGTACAAGTACAAGTACTTCTGCTAAAATTACAAATATTAAGTTTTTTCCAACATGTTTGCTGAGGCTTATGCATGACATATGGTACGTTCCTGATGCTTTTATGTTTTGTTGTCAGTGTTTATATGGAGGAGCTCCAAAGGGACCCCAGTTGAGAGATATAGAAAGAGGATCAGATATAGTGGTTGCTACCCCTGGTCGCTTGAATGATATTCTGGAGATGAAGAGAATTAGCCTTCATCAAGTTTCTTACCTCGTGCTTGATGAGGCTGATCGCATGCTCGACATGGGTTTTGAACCTCAGATAAGGCAGATTGTAAAGGAGGTGCCTCATCGCCGCCAAACCCTCATGTATACAGCAACATGGCCAAAGGAGGTTCGGAAAATTGCAGCAGATCTGCTCGTCAATCCTGTTCAGGTTAACATCGGCAATGTGGATGAGCTTGTCGCGAACAAGTCCATCACACAGGTGTGCATTTCGTTGTAGGATTACTGCTTGTCATGATTCAGCCCAAAGCATTGCAGACATATATCTTTATTTCTCTTACTTTTTTAATGTCTCATTGTGTATGTGTTCTATATATGCTTCGTAAAGTTTATGGCTGTTAAGTTTGCTTATTCAGTGCTTGTTGGCAAATTGCAGCATGTTGAAGTATTGGCACCCATGGAGAAACACAGGCGATTGGAGCAGATACTGCGATCTCAAGAACCAGGATCAAAGATAATCATCTTTTGTTCAACCAAGAAGATGTGTGACCAACTTGCCCGCAATCTTACCCGCCAGTTTGGCGCTGCTGCCATTCATGGAGACAAATCTCAGGGTGAGAGGGATCATGTGTTGAGTCAGTTTCGAAATGGTAGGTCTCCAATTCTTGTAGCCACCGATGTTGCTGCTCGAGGACTGGACGTCAAGGACATCAGGTTGGTCACTTTTTCTAGGTTTTAGAACTGATGTTCTGTTTGGGTTTGGGGCCCGCATTTTTGGCATGCAAGACTTTTAGACATACTACATGGTTGAAGTCATTTATGAATGTACCCACCAAGGGTAAAGCGATCTCATAGCTTGCATTCTACCCGATAGGTTGTATATGGCATCTAAGTTCTCAATTATGGGAATTGAATTGATAGCAACATTTTGCATGATAGTTATTACTTTGAGGGTTGGAGAATTAAATGCGTTCTTGTTAGGTTTGTTTTGGGGGCTGACACAGTACCAATGGGAGTAACTAGTTGAAGTGTTGATTTAGACTTCTTGAATAACCCCACCTACAGTTTGTCTGCCAGCGTCTGTTGTACAATGCAGCCTCGGTAATTAACAATTTCTGCCTCTTGAATAGTCTTCTGATGCTTTTGATCAAGTTGACTTGAAACAATACAGAAAATAAACTCTAGTGTCCATTCCCGTGTCATTGTTTTCTGACTTGAAAATTCAAAGCAACAACTTCATTCATAATTTCTGTTGCAGGGCGGTTATCAACTATGATTTCCCTACAGGAGTAGAGGATTATGTTCATAGGATTGGGAGGACGGGGAGGGCAGGTGCCACAGGTCTGGCTTTTACATTCTTTGGTGACCAGGATGCCAAATATGCTTCAGATCTCATCAAAGTTTTGGAAGGGGCGAATCAGCGAGTCCCCCCAGAAATTCGTGAGCTGGCATCCCGTGGTGGTGGGATAGGTAGGTCAAGACGTTGGGGTTCTGGTTCTGGGTTCGGTGGTCGTGATGGGGGCCGTGGTGGACGTAATGATTCAGGTCATATTGGAAGAAGTGGAGGCCGTGGATATGAGCATGAGTCACATGAGAGGTATTAGGGCTTTTTTTTCTTCTCAAGTTTTTTGTCATCTTTGACCTTTTGCTGATTCATATGAACTTGTATGTTTGGTTTGGTGCCAATTCAAAATGAACTCGTTCCATTCTAATGTGGTACCACTGCCTACCAATGCTGTTCATGATTTATATTTTTTATTTTTAATCGGTTCAGCATATACATAAATCAGACTTGCCAACATCTTACTTCTAATGTTGTTTTTTCTTTCTGCATTTTGATTTCATATTACTTGGTGGAAGTTCCTTTTTTTTTTCCCCAATTTGGCAGTTTTAGAAATTTCTCTCTGCGAGCCATAATATTGTGCATCTGAGTAAATGGTTAGACATACCTTTTTGTATGACAGGTATGATCGTGGTTACAGCTATGGACAAGATAGAGGTCGCAGTCGCAGCCCCAGCCCTAACAAGGGTTCTGCCTGGGGTGAACGCAGTAAAGGTTGGAACCGTGATCGTAGCCGTAGTCGTGACCGCTCCCCAGTGCGCAGTTTTCACCAGGCAATGATGGAACGAGGGAGGTCATCCCCACCACATCAACAGCAGCGTGTGCCACCTTACAACAGTGGGAATGCAAGGGAACCCAAGGGTTCACCACAGGGGTGGGGCAGATCCTCGGGTGGTGGGCAGGATGATGGAAGATTTGCCAATGGACCTCACTCTTCTTATTTTGGAGAAGAAGAGGAGGAAGGCTTGATACCTCAGGATGAGGTTGACAAGTAGAAGGTGCTCATCGTTTCTCTTGAGCAATACTTATAGTTGGGGTTAAAACGGGTTGAGCATGCCTTCTGCGCATTTTAACTTTTTGTTTGTGTTGTAAGTGGAAAGTAGTATGTGCTATAAGTATAACAAGGCCGAAAAGGGTGTGAAGTTGAATTTTGTTGGGTTGTCTTCAGAATAGTTCGAGGGGGTGCTAAAAGACCTAACCGGATCCCTTTTTAACTTGGACAACGTAATTAGCATTAGTTTTTAGTATTCTGTACGCAAGAAAGGGCAAGGAAAAGCACCACACAACGAATGTTTTGAGGTAAACATGGTGACCTCAATACTCAATGGTATAGTTATTTGTTATTGCCTTATTTAATGGTCTGGTGTAGTCAGTGTGAGAATTTGAAACCCAGGAACCTATGAATGTTATATCACTCGCTGTTTCTAGTGTAAAAAAGGATTCACGTTTGGGGGCGACTGTGCCATCTTTTATATATTCTTAGCATGGTAGTGTGAGGTGGTGCTCTTAGAAAAAAAGGGTATGTTGCCGATGCTATTCTTCCGGCCACAAGTGAGTTTATTAAGATATTTGGGGAATACAAAGAAAAGAAAAGAAGAGTACGCTGCCATTCATGCTTTGAAAAGAGTTACGTACTTTCCTACTTGATGTACGAGAAAGTCGAGACTGGACTTGAGAACATATTTATATCGAAATGATCTACTACGCTCGGACTGTGAGCTCTGGAGAGAGGGCTACAACCTACACATCAACCAAGTGGACTCACTAATCCACTTCTCTCTTTGCTTATGGTGTAGAGATTGCATGTGATTAGGAGAGCTTTTGATGGCATTCTATTCAAGAAAAAGCTATGCCTTTCGCAATCTATGGAGACTCCAAATCAGCTTTCCTAATCCATGATGGCTAGAATGATCATCTGTTTTGCCTTCACTGCATCAATTGTCATTCAGTCAGTCAGTCATGAACACCATACATCTTGCTGGATAATCATGACATTTAAGCATCTTTATCCTTTCTTTTCAATGCGTACGTCTTTGTTTCCCTACTTTAAATCTTAAAGATCTACTTGCTGTTTCTAGTTTCTACGTTCCAGCAACGTCGGCGTCTGTCTACTTTTTATGAGTACCAACTGGTAGGAAACATTGTACCGTTCTCTTTCTTTTATTCTTGGGCCTCTCAAAATTGATGTCGTATGTAATCGCTGTCATTTTTTATTGCAGTATATATAACGGTAAGTCGTTAACAGCTACCGATCTAATAAAAACCCGCAACGTCTACCGTTTAGAGCCAACGAGCTAGATTCTCTCCTCGGGCAATTAAGCAGAAACACGTTATTGCTCCATGTTATTTTTTTATTTATTTTTATATAATTTAGATGTTTGAAATTCCAGGTATTAATTTCCAGGCCCTTTTAGTCAATGCAGCTCTAACCAGTGCAATCGAAATGGCCAGGACAAAGCTACAATGTATATATATATAAATTACCTAGTAACGTGCGATGACATCCTTCTGTTCTGGCTTATTTGCAGCTTCTTTGTCTAATTTTCTTTCAGTTTGTACGTACACATGTATTCCATGCACTACATTTCGCCACATGACCAGGATGGATAATATTCCTGCTAGCTAGCTCATGAGTGCTCTCTCTCTCTCTCTCTCTCTCTGACATTAATTCTCAACCCGTGATTTATCCTTCTCAAGTTTCATCTGAAATTATCCTGAAGTAATAATACTTTTATCCGCTTCCGGGAGTTGAGTTGTGACTAGCAAGTTGATCTAGTGCTAAATTGAGTTACTTGTCACAAAAAATAGATATAGCTTCTTTGGTTATTAGACTCAACTGAACTCAGTTCAATTTAGTCTAATTTTAAGTTGAGTCTAATATCTAAACACCAAATTTTCAAATTACTAAACTTATCTTAATTCAAAACCTACTTACAGATAAGACCCACAATCTTTTTAAACTTAACACCTCTTTATAAGCAGGGTCCACAACCTCAACTTCTCATAAATAGTACTAAACTCATCTTAATATCCAAACACATCTAACTCATTTTAGATGGGCTCCACATAACTCACTCTACTAACTCAACTCACTACTATTCATAAAGAATTTAACTTATCCCAACTCAGCTCAACATCCAAATGCAGTCTTATAATTACAAGCTGGAATTATATACATACATATATATATATTGAAATTTCCAACGTACCCCTGTAAAACTACGAAATTGTCTACCAATTTCCTTGAACAAATAGGTTAGATCTTAATTATCAAGATTATGAAACGAATCAAGTAATTTAAAATAAATAATCAAACTTGCAAGACACAACGATTGGTTACGAAGGGAAACCCTTTAAAGAACTCTTTAAAGGTAAAACCCTACGGGGCAGCCAAACCCAGGAAAGTCAATCTTATTATTTGAAGAACAATTACAAGCAATAATCAATTACAAAACCTTTGCAATTCGACTCTCTTACTTGCCTAGATAAACGACCCGTTTGTCTTCTACCGCAGTAGCAGCCAGAACCTCTGGCGATTTTCAAATGTTGACCTCCCTTCTGGAACTCCAAAGGCTGAAACACAATCGATGTTGCTTCGCACTCAAAGCACGATCACACTCAAGAAGATATGAAAAATCCCATGAAAATTCTCAAGTGAATTTTCTCTCATAAACACTCAGGATCTCCTCTGTAAAATTCGTGGCTTGAAGTCCTTGAAAAGATGCAAAACCGAATCCCCTTTAAATAGAAGATCTGAAAAGAGTTCTAGTTGCAGTAGGACTCTGCTGACGGTTAGCAACAGACGCGAAAACGCGTCCCGACGGACTGCTAACATTTCGAGATAACTTCTTCTGATATAGACTGAATTCTGTTCCGATTTCTTCTGGATAAGTGTACTGCTAACAGAACTCGATTTTGACTTCAGGAACTTATCTAAACAACACCTAAGACTTCTAGATAGACTCAATATTGTTTAGATATAAATCAATACTTATTTTACATTCATCCAAATTTAATCAAATAATAATAAGATAAACCTTATCATTCATTCAAATTTAATCAAATAATGATAAGATAAATCTTATTATTTAGTCATCTAATCCTAGCCAATTTTTGCCTTTACAATCTCCCCCTTTGGCGGATTGGTGACAAAACCAATTTGATGAATGTCTTGGATATACAATCTTCCCTTTGGCGGATCGGTCACAAAATCAACTTGATGAATGTAGTGTGTACCTAAGATAAAAACAACCAGCAGACCAAGATCTCGTGAAAAATATCTTAATACAGTAATGATAAGAAATGACATAGAACATTCCTTGAAACTAGTCCCAATAATAATCAAAGGTTAGATGCAATGTAAACCTACAAAAAGAAAGTGTTCTAGTCATCATCAATAACCATGTTCAATACTTAATTCTCCCCCTCAATATTCTGCTGCTCCCCTTTTTTATTTTCAGCAAATTCATCATCAATAACCATGTTCAATACTTAGTTCTCCCCCTTAATATTCTGCTGCTCCCCTTTTTATTTTCAGCAAATTCATTAAACACCCACTTACTCAAACTCCCCCTAAATTTCACAATATCAAGATATTCCAATTTATTTATCTCCCCCTTTTTGTCACTAATCTGACAAGACACAAAATAGAATAAATATCTTATGTGAGTCAATATGAAGATACTAAGAAAGACATGGTGAACAACTCACATGTGTCTCAATTTTTCATGGATTAAATGCACTTGATGTATGAGCATGAATGCATGTTTAAACAATGAGCAAATGATTGAGACAACTTAGTTGAGAAAAAAAAACAAACACTTGGTGGGCATTCCATGAAAACCGAATGACAAAGGCTAAGGACCCACTCAAAAACCGTCCTCAATACATGCAAACAAAATGCTCAACTGAGCAACCATAGTGATTTCAACGCAACCCAATCACATATAATGAATAGCCTCATAAATCGGCTGAAAAACATATCAACCCTAGAAATTTCAGAAGACCGAAAAACATATAAGCCTTACCTTGATTAGGATGCAAAGATGAGTAGAACTGGATGATCTTCAGAATTTCAAAAGTCTAACTAGTGATATGAGTGAATGAAGGATTCGGTTGGGTCTCAAAAGAGGAAGAAATGTGTGAGAGAGCTGGGCGCCGTGCAAAATAAGAGAGAAAGGGGGTGGGAGATCGGCGCATGTATGAGACACAAGAAGGAAAAACATAAGGCACATAAGTGTCGTGTGCCTAGGCACGTGCCCGAGGAAAAAGAGTCCCACTGGGACTACTGCAACACTAGCATAAGTGACCAAAAAAAACACAGATTTAGGCTCATATCTCAAACAAACAAAAAAAAACTTCATATTTTTATTTCTGTATTTATTTTATAGAAACCAGAAAAAATAGAGATTAGTAAAAATAAAAACAACAAAAAAATTTTATTTTTAATTTTTTATTTTATATAAAGCAATAGGGCAAGTAACATGCCTAAATGCATCTTAGTTCAAACATAGTGTAACTCACAAAACAAATTCAATAAAGTACACCCTTTTATTTGCAACAATCACTATGGATATTCACTCCTCATAAGATCATCAATGTCAAAGTTCATGTGAGTGTGTGAGTGAGTATACTTATAACAAAGCATTTTTATGAACTCCTTTCTTCAATATCTTTTTTTTTTTCTTTTGATACCTTTATTCATGAAAGATTGCTTCTTATAGATGCTCACAAGAGTTTGTTGCTTCACCTTAAAAGTCAAACTTTATGCTAGGGCCTAGATACATGAGCATCTCCTCCAAACACTAGTTTGCACAATCCCCTTTTTTAAGTCCATTTTTGTTGCTCATCTTTTTCCACAATGATTAGAGCAACGATGCTTTCTATAAGGACTTAAGGAGATAGATCCGTGTAGGGTGTTTGTCTTTTTCCACAATGAATTAACACCGACTTTTTCTATATGGATCACTCTTTGTGTTTGGCAAGAAGAGAGCTCTTTATTGATGTACTAGGTTCAACTAGTATTAGTCAATTCAAGGTAGGAACTCTCTCTTTGATGAGCATCTCATTAAATGATGTGAACTTTAATTATAAAAAACATACATATAAGTTTCTCACTGTGCATTGAAAATGAACTTTGCTAAGATAATCCATAGGGTTAGTATACACAAAGTGAATTGCACAAAGTAGAGAGATGCATAGGTTCAGGAATTTATTAAGTAAGAACACAAATGCTCAAACTTTGACATATCAAGCATGCACTTTCCTTAAAGAAAAGTTATGAACCAAACCAGAATTTTTTTTTATATTATATTTTTCTTATTTAAAACTGAAAAACAGAAACATAAAACAGAAAAATAAAATGCATGTCCTAGGCTAATGCAATAATATAACGGATGCAAGAACATGCAAGTAATCATATCCATTAATGTGACATGGCATCCTCTTTGACCACCCATTTTGCTTTAAATTTTGGCCTATTCTTTTTGTCAACATCACTTTGTATGATCTTTTCTTTATTTTGAAAGCAAAAATCTGCTATTTCACCAATTTTGAGATTTAAAAATTTGATTTGTTGACTCATATCACAAACTTGATTCTCTAGACTATTTCCTTTCCTTTTTAGATTTCTTTCACATCCATTTTTCTTCACTTTATTCAAGTTAAAGCAATTTGGTCTTATATGACCAACAACACCACAATAATGACAAATAGGAATAAACTTACCTTTGGACTTACCTTGTTTGGGCTTCTTTGTCATTGATCTATCATGTGAGGCTCTTAAAACATGAGTTATAGACACGGCCTTCTTTGGAGTTTCCTCATCTTGACTTCCTTTAATAAAAATGATATTTTTGATGAGGTGGCAGCGGATGATGAGTCTTTAAGTTCCATACCTTGAGAAGTCATATACCCCAAACCCGTGCGATCACAACTAGATTTTTGAATACTCAACATCTCTTCTAATTTTTGTGTTGCTGTTTTTTCTTGAACCTTTTCCAACTCTTTTTCTAATGCAATTTTTTGATCCCTTAATCTTGCTATTTCAATATCAGAAATTTTGAATGCCTCAAACAAGTTATTTTTCTCACTCTCCATATTAGTGAATTTCTTGTACAGCTTCTTGTTGAGTTTCTTTAATTTGATCACTTCTTCACACACATCATTGTAAGCTTCTTGTAAACTCAACTCATGATCATCCACAACTAGAGCAACCTCCAAATCACTATTGTCATCATCACTTTCAGATTTTGTTAGCTCAATATCAGAAAAATCATTAACAACAGTAGAAAAAGCCACAAAAGTATTGTCATAATCAGATGATGAACTTGAAGTTTCAGATTCTGAACTATCACTAAGTGTGACATTCAATGCTTTTCCTTTACTTTTCTTGAAATTTGGACATTCAATTCTTATATGACCATAACCAGAACATTCATGACATTTTACTTTATCAGATTTTTCTTTATTCCATTTTTCAAAATAATTTTTCTTTGCAGAAAATTCTCTACCTCCTTTTTCCTTTCCACTATACTTTTTATTAAACATGAATTTTCTGAATTTTCTTACTATAAGATCTATATCCTTATTGTTAAGATTTTCTTCATCAGAAAAATTATCTTGATTTTCTTCTATAGTTTTTAAGGCAATAGACTTACCTTTTCTTGCTTGAGGAAGCGAAGATTCATACGTTTGCAAAGAACCTACCAATTCTTCTACCTTTATTGCATCAAGATCTTTACTTTCTTCAATAGCGGTAACTTTGGGTCGAAATCTTTCAGGTAAAGACCTTAGAATCTTCCTCACGATCCTTGAATCCTCCACCTTCTCGCCGAGATTAAACCTGGAATTCACAATATCATTCAGTTTAGCATAAAAATCATTAAAATTTTCATCTTCCAACATTTTAATCTCTTCAAATTTTGAGGTTAGCATTTGCAATTTCGAATTTTTTACTATTCTTGTGCCTTCATGTGTAACCTCCAAAATATCCCAAGCTTCTTTAGCAATCTCACACATGGAGATTCTTTTAAATTCTTCGGAGGATACCGCCATGAAAATAGCGTTAAGTCCTTTGCTATTTAAATTGCAATTGCTAATTTCATCTTTTGTCCAAGCATCTATAGATGTCTCGGGTTTAGTCCATCCTCGTTCAACCAAATGCCATACACGTTCATCTAAAGACTTGAGAAAAGTCCTCATACGAACTTTCCAATAAGCATAGTTTTCCCCATCGAAGTATGGTGGAACGTGTAATGACGTCGACATGACCTACAAGGGCACGGATCACACTCGAATGAGTGAACCACGCTCTGATACCAATTGAAATTTCCAACGTACCCCTGTAAAACCACAAAATTGTCTACCAATTTCCTTGAACAAATAGGTTAGATCTCAATTGTCAAGATTATGAAACGAATCAAATACTTTAAAATAAATAATCAAACTTGCAAAACACAACGATTGGTTACGAAGGGAAACCCTTTAAAGAACTCTTTAAAGGTAAAACCCTACGGGGCAGCCAAACCCAGGAAAGTCAATCTTATTATTTGAAGAACAATTACAAGCAATAATCAATTACAAAACCTTTGCAATTCGACTCTCTTACTTGCCTAGACAAACGACCCGTTTGTCTTCTACCGCAGTAGCAGCCAGAACCTCTGGCGATCTTCAAATGTTGACTTCCCTTCTGGAACTCCAAAGGCTGAAACACAATCGATGTTGCTTCGCACTCAAAGCACGATCACACTCAAGAAGATATGAAAAATCCCATGAAAATTCTCAAGTGAATTTTCTCTCATAAACACTCAGGATCTCCTCTGTAAAATTCGTGGCTTGAAGTCCTTGAAAAGATGCAAAACCGAATCCCCTTTAAATAGAAGATCTGAAAAGAGTTCTAGTTGCAGTAGGACTCTGCTGACGGTTAGCAACAGACGCGAAAACGCGTCCCGACGGACTGCTAACATTTCGAGATAACTTCTTCTGATATAGACTGAATTCTGTTCCGATTTCTTCTGGATAAGTGTACTGCTAACAGAACTCGATTTTGACTTCAGGAACTTATATAAACAACACCTAAGACTTCTAGATAGACTCAATATTGTTTAGATATAAATCAATACTTATTTTACATTCATCCAAATTTAATCAAATAATGATAAGATAAACCTTATCATTCATTCAAATTTAATCAAATAATGATAAGATAAATCTTATCATTTAGTCATCTAATCCTAGCCAATTTTTGCCTTTACATATATATATAATATGACTTCTAAATAATTATATTCTCAATCCTGTTACTAAAACTAAATAAAAATACACTTAAAAGTCTAATTAATACTAAACCGAGAAAAATAATACAAAATGCTATTTACACTCCATTTTAATTTGTTGCTTGTGCAATATTCCAATGCAAACAGAATATCAAAAATGAAAGTTTTATGGATCGGAGCACTACGCATGATATATGTACGTAGCTAGAAGGAGAAAATTAAAATGAGTGAATAGATATATATGGACTAAATTTCTGGCAGTACCCTTGTTTAAGAATAACTTAAATAGGAATAAATACAGATGCCAATTAAGGAAGGTATTGAATGGTCAGTTACAAGTTTTAAGTGCTGAGCTTTTATTTGCAGTATCCACGATGATCATCATCTCATGACTTCAAACAATCCCTTCCAGGTTTGGATATTAATTATTACCCAAAGGAAGACAAACTAAAATGATTACTCATGACCTGAGTTGTCAAATGACCTAATTAATCTCTGCCCTCATTCAAGGCTATTAAACACAAAATCTGGACATGACTAGCTACTTATTTTAAATTAATAAAACCCATTTTCTGCTTAATTAATTCATCCCTAGCTAGCTAGTTCAGCTGATCGGTTAATTATTGGTCGGTGATCATGATGATCATGCTAAAGGAGTACTTATATTCGATCTTTCACATGAAGTGATGATCTATCTACCAATTTGTAGAAAATGCATGGCTAGCTAATTAATTTGAGGAAGAGATTCCAAACTAATTAATTAAAATTAAGTTGTTTTGAAGCTAATTTATAAAAACATATATAGAGATCAAAAGACAAGAACCTTTGTTGTATGCTTGAGATCAGTTAAGCTTCAAAGAGCTATATATAAATATATATATATATATATATATATATTTCTCAAGTTGCTGACCTTAATTAACTAGCTAATTATGCATACACACAAGACATGACATGCACATATATATACATAAATTCTATGTGTAATCACTTTTACGTTTTCCTTTATGTGTTCTACTAATATGATAAGTTGCACAATTTTTTTAATATAAAATAACTATTTTGATCAATCATATTAGTTGATCAGTGCATAAGGAATACACAAAAATGACTGTAAGTAGCAGAACTCAAATATATATGTATTTAAGTTGGAATTAATTACATGGGACTCTTTATTGATCTTCTTTGTATTATATTTGAGTTCCCAGATAATTAGATTTAGTTATATAAGTAAACCATATCTTACCTATTAATGATGTGAACAAAGAAATACTTTAGCTATGAAAACTTACCATTTGAACTGATCACCCTTTCAATAATGAATTTAATCTCCACTTTTACTAGTTTGACTCACAATTGTAATAAGCTTACCTTTTTAAGGAGAGAGAGAGAGAGAGAGAGAGAGAGAGAGAGAGAGAGAGAGAGAGAGAGAGAGAGAGAGAGAGAGAGAGAGAGAGAGAGAGAGAGAGATCATTTAAAGCTACATGAATTAAATAAATATGTATATTAATGTTCTCTAAAAAAGAGTTGGATGTTGCTAAATAAGAAATTAGGATGCCAATTAAAGAAATCTGTGATTAAATGATAATCTGCTCACGAAAAGGATATAAGAGTGCCCTCACTGTAGCCTAACCTTTTCTTTTTAATTTTTGATCTCCCACCAAATTAATCGAATCCCCGCCGTGGATTGTCTCAAGATCATAAATTAGTTAGCTTTGATTTTAAGGGCATTAACGGCTCCGATTTAAACAAAATAAAACACAAAATCGTAATTCATAATTGTTAGAAATTCTACCTTAAAACGATGAGAATTAGAGCAGCACTAGCTACATGTCGTCCATGTGTCCTTAACCAGTCTGAGAATTATCCTAAAGTACAAAGAGCTTATAACGACCCAATCATTATACACTCTTCTTTTCTCCCCCCCACTGAAAATACTTAGAACGGAAGCTCAACAGTCACAGTCAACAAGCAAAATCAGCCGTAGGATTTAGGAATGAGCAACGATTTTTGAATCGAGTGGGTCCACAGCTTTGCGCTCCTCTCCCTTAATAGCCCATACAGACAACCCCATTAACACCCCCACATTAAACAACCCTTCCTTTCTTGAGCTTTTTCTCTCTACTGCATGGAGTTCGATGCAAACTTCAGAGAGGATTTTCCTTGTCTTTCCAACCTTTTCTCTGATAATAATACTCCCCCGAAACCAGACTTGACAGATGGGTTTTCGTTAGAACCCTCTTCCTGTAAGGCCAGCTTGTTTGATGATTTTGACGGCCATTTTGATCACTTTCCCCTTACCGTGTCTAATTTGAATCCTCACGACCATGGTGATGATCATTTCAACGTTGAGGGTTCTACCTCGAACCCCCTTTCTGGGATTCGAGAGTATCCGTGTACGGATCCGTGTGAAGCTTATGCAAATGCGTTTCTGAACGATTTCACTGCAAGCCTGTTTGCATCGGATAGTACAAATGGAAACATGCAAGGCTTTGAAAGTTCTTATAATCTGAGCTTTTGGGATAATCCTGATCAAAAAAATCTGGTTCAGCCTACGACAGGCGGCCAAAGTCATATTTATCTGCCGCTGAATATTCAAGAACATGATGGACCAACAAATGGTAAGTTTGCAGATGATATCTCATGCATAACCGCGGAAAATGGATATAATAGGAAATTAGCAGTTCAGAGGAAGATCAGGAAGCGAGCTGTGCACACAAGAAAGGCAATCAAAGTTCAAAAGAAACCCACCATAATCAAAGGCCAATGGACTCCTCAAGAAGACAGGTAATTTAGAGAATTATAGTACTCTATTTTGGTTAATTTTTGGTAACAAGGATTTTTCTTTTCTTTGTTAGGGTTTTGGTGTTTGGTATTGCTATCCAGTTATGCAGATTTGATTATTGAATTCAACTCTATTTTCAGGCTTTTGGTGCAGTTGGTCGATCGGTTTGGAACAAAGAAATGGTCCCATATCGCTAGGATGCTGAATGGAAGGATGGGAAAGCAGTGTAGGGAGAGATGGCACAACCATCTGCGGCCAGACATTAGGGTTTCCCCCCCTTTCTTCTTCACCTACTACCTTTCATACATACATATTTATACACACACTCACACATAAATATAAACAAAATCACAACTCTTTTATTCAAAGGTGTTTTGTTGTTTTAAAGTTATAAACATATACATATATATCTATTGCAAGAAAAACCTTTACATGTAGGGTAATTATTTGCTATATATGAAATGATCATTTCCTATCAAAATAAGTACATTCTTATCAAAAATTATAATTCGTTACAAATAATCGTTTTTCTTGTAATATATATTATTCATGCGTTATAATATAAATACAGTATAAATCTTTATATATATATATATATATTCATTTATAAAGAAAATGGTAATTATTCCTCAATAGGTAATTATTTACTTTTTTAACGCGTGTCGTCAAATGTTTCGAGATTATGACGTCGCATTTGTCTTTTCTTTTCTTCTTATTTGTGTTTTATAAAATTGTGAATAGTTTCCATATTTTCAGTTGCATACATAATACATGCATTTAAATGTTATACATTACATGTTGTTATCCTTCTGTTAATATTTGAAATTGTTGTTACATTTTTTTACGCATGTTATCAAATGTATGGCGATTATGACATCGCATTTTTGTCTTTTCTTTTCTTCTTATTTGTGTTTTATAAAGTTGTGAATATATAGTTTCCATGTTTTCATTTGCATACATAATACATGCATTTAAATGTTATACATGACATTTGTTATCCATCTATTAATATTTGAAATTGTTGTTACATTTTTTTACGCGTGTTATCAGATGTATGGAGATTATGACGTCGCATTTTTGTCTTTTCTTTTCTTCTTATCTGTGTTTTATAAAATTGTGAATAGTTTCCATATTTTCATTTGCATACATAATACATGCATTTAAATGTTATACATGACATATTGTTATCCTTCTATTAATATTTGAAATTTTTGTTAAATTTTTTACGCGTGTTATCAAATGTATGGAGTTTATGACAATGCGTTTTCGATTTTTTGTTCTTCAATTTCCTTTCTTTTTAACTGTGCTTTATAAAGTCTTACATATTTTTTTCATATGCATATGTGTACTCATACATATAAATGTTGTACATGTTTATATTAGTGATCATCCATTTATGAAGAAATCTGAAATTGTTTTTACATTTTGTATGCGTGTTATCAAATGTGTATATATGAATATTAATTAATTATATGTTGCATTTCTATTGTTATTCTTTCTTGTATATACTTTTAGTACATGTATATATGTATATACTTATGGTACCGTTGTATTTATAACAACCCGCCCTGAACATTTGCTCTATCCATCATTTGCTAGTGCTAGTAATATTTGCTTGACATGAACGTAACACATGATGATCAAGAACATGCATGGAGAACTACCGAATTGGACTAGTTTTTTTCTTTTTCTTTTTCTTATTTTTTTTTAAACGTCCCAAGACCTCGATCGTTAGCCATAATATTATATTATATATATATATATAGATCATCATGTGAAATCTCAAATGATCAGCTGGCCCTTGATATTGTTGGTTTGGAAGTTAATTATTATTATATCTCCCTCGTTCATGTTAGCTCTTTTATATATATATATATGTAAGACTTCAATTTTATTTTGATTAAAAACGCAATGTCTATGCATGCGTTGAAGCCATTTTACTTGGCGAGATCATGCTGATCATACTGGCTGGCCGGATAAAATTAAGGTCCGGCACCCTTAGTTTCTTTTTTAATTCTGCAAGAAGCAGGTGCATATGATCTGATTGGAGCTAATATCTACACCAGTTTAACTTTTAGATTAGGATATTATACTATTTGGATAATTTTAGGGTTTACTTTCTTATTATACGTACGGTTTAACGATTATACACTACAAAAAAAATAGATTTTTGTAATCAATTTATTGCAACAAAAAGATTATTCGCAACTAAAATAACCCGTTTTTCTTGTAGTGGCAGTACTCAAGCATGCATATATGCATTTACTTACATATTGCATGTACTTGTGTTTGCAGAAAGATGCATGGAGTGAGGAAGAAGATAAGATACTTATTGAAGCCCACAAAGAAATAGGAAATAAATGGGCAGCAATTGCTAGGAGGCTGCCAGGAAGGACTGAGAACACTATCAAGAATCATTGGAATGCAACAAAAAGAAGGCAACTCTCCAAGAAGAAAAGCAAGGACTCGGATCCGGATGGCTCCCTCCTGCAAAGCTACATAAAGAGCGTGACTTCAGCTTCAGCACCCAGAATCGATAAGAACATGCAATATGCTCTCTGCACCGGACAAACAAATGGTCAGAATGACGACCAAACCCCGAACTGATCAGCTCGAGAGCTCAGAACTCAATTCTGCCGACTGGGCAATCCCAATTTATAACGATCATAATTATTACGAGGCTCTGGGTTTGCTTTTTGACAAAAATATGCTTCCGGAAACTCATGGCTTTATGTCCATGCTGGAAGAGATGCCCCGTAGTTCTGTGGTCGAAGAGAACAACATGGAGTATGAGACACCGTTGGAGACGGATAATCTTGTGCAGGGTGAGGTAAAGAAGGAGATGGATTTGATGGAGTTGATATATCAGGGCAATCTGTGAGCTCTGTAGAATTCCTGCTCGGCTTCTCTGGCAAGCTGAAAAAGTATCTCAAAAGTCAAGGCTTCTTCTGAACTTTTCCGAAGCGTTTGAAGCGTAAAAGTAGTGGTAAATGTCATTTTATTGCCTAGTTTTTTCTCTTCGTTGGTGTCAGAGAATTTGGATTAGTTGTATTTTCAACTGTCAGACTTGAACCCCCCAAGTATGAGGGGAAACTTGGACCAGTTGCTGTCGTGCATGTTATATAAATAAACTCCCTTTTGGGTTTGAAGTGTTGCTTCGATTTTCGGATCACATGGATCGGGCAAAGCCTAGAAATCCCGTGAGGCTTGGAAAGCATGCATGCATTCATTGACGCTAGGCCCAATTCATGTGCCCTTTTTTGTTCTTTTTTTCTGCCTGTGGTATTCTGTGGATCCAGATATTTGTTTCCCGGCACCAAACCCAAAAAGTAAAAGATATTGAAACAATCAAGGCAACCACGAACCGCTATCAAAATCTTCGGTCATGACTCATTTTAGACGAAAAAGAATTCCTTACATTATCTTTGGGCTGAACCCTTGAAAAAGGTTGAAGAACAAGAAACTCTTGCTATCCTACAAAAATAGAAGCGTGGCAGCATTATGAGAGGCATTTGAGTCTTGCAAATGTCAAATAGCCAGTGTGCCCTTTTGCCTCACTGCATGGCCTAGCCATGACCGTGGGATAACTCAAATTGTCATGCGCAGTGTGTCCTTCACTTGAACGCTGCCGCCTCTTACATGGAAGAGACCCAAGGTTGCCTCCATCAGCCTCGCCGCAATCCCTTTTTCCTTCTCGAACTTCGTAAGTGCGAAGAAGTACCTCAAATATCCTTATGTCTAACACACAACCAGAAGATACGTATAAATCAGCAATTAATAAATCAACTAGAAAATTTAAGCTTAGAGCAAGAGGAGAAACTATCTAAAGTAAATGAAGGCATACCTGTGAAGTTTGACCTAAGAGTATCACAGGCTCGTTGTACTTGCTCAATACACGGGGAGAAGGAACATAAAACCCCATCTGGTTTCAACGTTTTCTCAGCTGAAGGAATGGCCAACCATGGTTGGGGTAGGTCCAGGAAGACAGAATCAGCAAACCCAGAAAGTTCATCTGGAAATCCTTGACCCTGAATGTCTCTAACTCCCACAGTGACCAAACTGCTAAGTCCTGTCTTCTCAAAATCCTCCCTATAAACATAAACATCAAATCAGCCTTTCAGATAGATCTTATCTTTTAGTAACAAAACGAAGCTTAGACTCAATTAAAGATTACATTTCAAGTTACTACCTAGCAGCAACTAGCTCATGTATTTATTTTCCCTAGCACTACTACAACTCAGATTTTCAGATCTCTTAAAAAGCTTGCTTTGTGGATATCATTTGAGATCCGTCAAGCTAGTTTCTTGAGGCCCTTAGAAATTAAGATCCCCCCAGAACATGATAGACAACCAAATATTTAAATCAAGTTATATCAGTAAGTTTTTCAGATATTCAATTACATATGAGCTCTATAAAATGTAGTTAGTAACTTTGCAACTCCATTTCAAACTAGTTTCCACTTTTGAGAGAAACAAACACAAATCTCATGTTACAATCAATAGCTTGAAAAACTGGAAAATATAATCGCCATTACCAACCAATTAGTGAGAATCAAGTCACAATATTCCTTTATTATACCTGGCTGAGGCAGCCCTTTGTTCATGAAAATCAAATGTGTAGACATGCCCTGTAGGAGCAACAGCCCTTGCAAGTGACGTAGTTAAAGATCCACTTCCAGTCCCAGATTCAAGAACCAAACAACCAGGAACTATTTCCAAGTACATGATGACAAGGCTAATATCAGCAATATAGAGAATCTGGGTCCTGTGACTTAGAACCAGAGTCCACAATTCAGGAGTTGGAGCTAACAAGTAAATAAAACCACCCTTGTTGCTAAAAACCTTGGTTCCAAAGGGCTTTCCAATCCAGTCTGAATGTTTGAATACACCAAATCGGTTCTGAAGCACTGAATCCTTGCATACTTTAAGAGCCTTCATGTTGTCATGCCTCTCATAGACAATAACCAAATCTCCATCACAAATGCTACGAGTAAAAGATAACTTTTTGTTTGGATCGACAGGCAACATCCTCAAAATCCTGATATTGTAAAATAAAATACAGTAGCAGCTACCTGCAAAAATTAAAATCGTATAAAGTAAAAGTGACCAGCTAGTAATATGTGTAAGAATATAAAAAGTGTTGAATAACATTTTGTACATTGCTATTCAATGTTTTGCAGAAAACAGTCCATACAGAAACACAAGATCCTTGGGGGTCTTCGGCCTCTTTATCCAAAACCAAGCATTCTCATTTGAACCGATCAAAAAAACAAAAACACAAAATCCTTCGTGTTTCCCGAGGGCCTAGTCAGTTTTGCTCAATCAGCATAAAATTTATAATAAGCATGAAGGGAACACAACAAAGAAACTTATATCCCGATCTAGAGCAGAAGTGAAATTCTTGCAACTTAGCATGGAACGCATGAACACACAAAATCCCATGGAAAAATGGTATCAAATGAACTTTAGTAAACCAAAAAGCTCACAGATAACCATTAGATCTTTACTAAAAATCATAAAATATTAGTCTGATCAGTATGAAAAGTCCTCAGAATAGGGTATCAACTAAGTGGAGAGTTCTTTAATTTCTTTCATCTGGGCTCCCCCTATTCTTCAATAAGATTCTCGATTGCTTATAAAAAAACACCAGAGCTCCCCCTATTTGAATCAAATTGTAAATGCATTTTGAAACCAATGTTATTTTTTACCTAGAGGACTCTGAAATTCGGCAATCTGATGGCTTTTTACCCCTATAAGAATCGAGCGTTGTTTCACTGAATTTAAAACAAAATCGCAAATCCTTAATCCTTGAGAAGACCTGACCTCAACCTGCACAGCAAGACAAAACAATGTGACTATTTTTTTTTTTTTTTTTGCTACAATTGCTGACTACTATAAACTCAATTAAACGGCAGATTCTTAAACATACAAAGAATTGAACTTTAGCCAAAACAATCCAAACCTTCCCGGCAAAATACAGGAAAGAAAAAACAAGCAGAAGTAATGGAAACTCCCTCTCTTTAAGCTGATAGAGAAGCACTGAAACTATCTTAGACGACAAGCATTGACATTAAAGTTATATATTTTGTAGATATCCAAAATATCCAAGTCTTAAAGTTCTAACTTTTGTAGATATCCAAGTCTTAATTCAAACATAGAGGCCGGTCCTTGTGAGGGGGAGTATGGAAAAGCAGGAATCACATAAATTCACGAACCCATTAACGAACCGTGAGAGAGAGAGATGCTTACACGGAGTGGGAATTACTGAGAAAGCGAACCGCCAGAAGGCTGAGAAACTTCCTTGCAAGCAAAGCTCGTTTGGTATATTAGGGCGTCTTGTGATCGACAATTGTGGGCTAATTGGGTTTAATGTGGGTAGTAAATGGGCTCCGGATGGGTACTCGTGGATATCCATTTAATTACCCACCAAATTTCATTTTATTCCATATATATTATCATTAATCTATATTTATTTATTAAAAATTAAAATACTGAGCTTTGCTACGTAAAAGTCGTTGTATTAATACACTACTGTGACCTATTATAATTTTAAAAATATTAAAATATTAATTATTTTTTAGCATAGCTGATGTGGAAAGTTCACATCAATAATATGTTGAGTGTTCAAGACTTATAAATATATTTTATAGGTGCACTAGTTAAAGTGTAATGTGTACAAATTGGAACGCTTATCATTATTTTTTATGTTTAGCTAAAAATTACACAATATCTACACAATATTAATGTATAAATATTGTGCAATTCTTATGTTATATGACAATCTCTTACATACTTAAAAAAATATTTGCGATAGATAATTGTAAAAAAAATCTTAATTCGGTAGAGTATTACTAGATATAAAATAAAGGTGAGCACCAAATTAGTCGGAGTTCGATTTCTCAAAATCCAACTCCGATTGGTTGGAGCAGAGTCAGATTCAAGCTTTCTTCAGGCTTTTTTTTTTTTTTTTTTTTTTTTTAACTTCATATTTAGTCAATTAAAAAAAAATTCTGGACTTTCAAATCTCAAATTTTCCAAAAAAAAAAATTACAACTAAATCATTCACTGATAATTTACTTCTATACCAATATCTAACTTATTTTTATACTATACTTATATTATAATGTCTAAATACATGTTATTATACTATAGTATCTAACTTATTTATATACTAGATTTATTGGTTATTTCTATACTAGTGTCTAATTTATTTCTATATAAGACTTATACTATCGTGTCTAATTACATGTTATTATACTAATACATAACTTATTTCTAACTTAATTATCTAGATTTTTTAGAGTCTAATTACATGTTATTATACTTTAGTAAATTAGTATATGTGTTATTAACTTATTATACTAGATTTATTTAAATCTAGTGTCTAACTTATTTCTATATTTGATTATGTATGGTAGTAATACATGATGTTTATATATACTAAACTATCATTAATTTATTTATATTATAGTATAAGTATATTATTTTATAATAATTAGCTCATACTAGTAGATTATTAAATTTAACTATATAAGTTATAGTTATATTACTATATATGATAAATATATAAGCAAATACATATTGTTATAAAATATATACAATATCAAAATCGAAATGCAAAGTCGGAGTCGGAGTCAGTCCAGAGACACCTCCGACTTCCACTCCTTTTTGTTTAAGTTGGAGCAGAGTTGGAGTTAAATTTTTGAATTTTTACTCTAATATAAAATATCATGTTAATAATGACTCAAGAAGTAATGCAACTATGTCTTTAATTGATACAACTATGTCGTTATGGGTATGTGATTTTTTTTTGGTTGCGAGGTCTAGAAGAAGAAATGCTTTTCGGGGTCTCTGTTTGTTGCTTGTCGTTGTGTGTTCTTGCCTCGTTGTTGATCGTTTTTTGTTGTGGCTTGTCGTGGGTATGGTCTCTTGACTAGATCTCCTCTCGGTTTTTTTATGCTTTTGTTTGGTTATCCAAAAGTTTTCCACTACAATGACTTTGCTATAACTCATTCATCCATTAGTTGACACGAAATTGGTTTGAAGAGAAGTAGATGGCATTCATGTATAAATAACGTCGAAAATTTTATGAAAAAGATGTTATACTAGAGATGGCGAACCCGGACCAAACAACGCCGTTTTGGGAAAAATGAGGGGCTGGGCTGCATTGCACAGCTACAATGGAGAAAAACAGAGAAAAAAAAATAAAACAAAGAAATGAGGAGAAGAAAATGGAAGCTCACAATTTAACTAGCCAAAAATGGATGAATGAGTTATGGTGCTCATCAATTTGCAGAGGAGAAGAACCAACAATGAAGAGGAAGAATAAACAAGTGGTGCGCGGTCAGAGAAGAATAAAAGAAGAGGAAAACAAAAGAAATGAAGACAAAGAGAAGCAGTAGACGGCAAGACACGAAAAAACAAAGAAAAGAAAAGAAATGACAATGAAGAAGAAGTGGTCAGTGACGGTAGGAGGAAGAAGAAAGAAACAAATTCGTAAGGGCATTGAGGCCAAAACGATGTCGTTTAAGAGGATAAGGGGCTGAGTTTTGAAGATACACAGGCTGGGCAAAATCTGGAAGGGCTGGGCCCAAAGAAAAAGGAAAACCCATTAAAAACAAGTCATATCCAAAACATACAAGTCTAATCTTTATATATAAAAAGTGGCTATCTAACATAAATTTATTATTTTAACGGAAATGTGTTGTTTTACCGTTAAAGTTGAACTCCATTTACTAAATCCATTAACTTCATTTATTATATTTTCTTTAATTTCTTCTGTACCTTTACGCCTTCTCTATTTTACGTCTCCTCATTCGTTTCTCTCTCCAAAACCAATTTATCTAGCACAACGCACAACCCAGGGCAAAATCTTTCCCAATTTTCATCAATGGCGGAGAAGAGCTTCAAGTACGTGATCCTCGGTGGTGGAGTCGCAGCCGGGAGCTTCTTTATCATTGACTCTCGTACCTCTTTTTTTCCTTTCTATCTTTTTTCCCCTCAGTTTCCCTTCCATATACTCTTTCTTTTCATCTTTAAAAGTTTTCCTCGATGCAAACTCCATGGTTTTGGTTTTATTTTAATTTTGCATCATTGATTATTTTTCGTTAGTGTTTATGAGCCCGTGGTTGTGGATTCTGAATAATTAAGCTGAACTCTGTTCAGTTTATGCTCTTCGCAAATGTTAGTATCGCACACTTTTCCCCCAATTATGATAAAAAATATGTGTTTCAGTAGTTTGTAGTAGATAAATACTTTTAAAATGAGGGATTTAATTAATTACTTTAGTATTGTTGAAAATGAAGTAAAGGAAGACTGAAACCATGGATCTTCGTTGCCTTTTCTTTATCTACGAATATACATACTGTACTCAAAATTTTCAAAAAGAGATTTTCGTGGTAAACCTTTAGGTAGTGGACGGGATGAGCTGAGAATGATTGAAGTTGAACCGTAAAAAATGCTCTACCTTTGAACAAGTATTTTACAAATGAGTTGATTGACGGAAGCTTCATTCCCTTCTTTATGGTTAGTGACAAACATATCGGACATTTGACTGGGTCAAAATAAGAAAGCGGTACACATATGGTTGCACTTCCTAAAGGCGCATCCTCAACAAACTTGGAAGATAATCATGACTCCTTTAGACCGATGGCAAGACCAGTATAATTCCAGTTGGACGTTTTTAGTCTTGGAAGCAGGGAATTTTAAGAGCTCAGTTTAAATTAAGGGTCCTGATTTTAATGGTAGTAACTATATACCCTTTGCGATGACTGTGGGATTAAAATTATATAGAACTCCATAGCATTTACTCGTCCTTGCCTACTGATGTTAGTCTATGAATCTTTTGTGCAAGATTTTGTGAAAAAGAGACTGATTTGGGTTTCTTTATTGTCTCACTTTTCAGTTGCTAAGTTTAGTTAAGACTCTAGGTTCTTAATTGTAATGGGGCAGAACTTATTGATATCAACTTCATATGCTGGGTCCTTGTGGTGGTCGTATGGATAAACCTTAGTAAGAACTACTATGATGTAAATAGAAACCAGTTATCCTAATTATTCTGTTTTCACATCTTTGCATTTTATATACTTGCTCTTCGTTGGTTAAATAAGAGGTTCAAGCCTTCTCAAATAGTTATCATCATTCATGGTCTTTGCTTCTTGAAAAAGTCTCCTTTTGGATATGGTTTTCCTTTTTAATTTTCAGTTTGGTTAGGTTAAGTATTAGGATGTTAAAAAAGACATGCAACAACCACCATTTCTTAGTTGGATGTTGGGGCTTGTCATACCATATTTGAGTTGGGCTCTTCCCCCAAGCATTAACAGCTTCTCAACTGGACTAATGAAGTTAACCTACGATTGCCATTTTTCTCAATTGAATGGACTAGAATTTATTGCAATGTGCTAGAATATGACATGATAACAGAGAATAACTTCATTGATATTATTCTTCAGCTGCCTTCTTCATAAGGATATAGTTCTATTTCTAGAATGTGAACTTCTTTTTATATAATTTTTATATACAATATGATATTGAATTACGAAATAGATGATAGGTGATTGGATAGTGGTGCCTAATTAATTCATTAGAATTTATTTTCTTGAATTGTTGAACAATTTTCCTAAGTTTTTTATTCTCTTAGTAGCTTATTCACAGAATGACTGAGGTAGGCCTCTATTGCCCTCTGCTTTGGAGTTTGGTAAGAACTCACTAGACTGGATAAGAAATAAGGAATTTTTGGGTGGGGAATTTTATGAAATGAGCTATTATCATTTTGTTGAAGTTGGTTCAATCCTCATGCTGTCTTATGACCTTGACCATATTTCAAGCAGAAAAAGATAAAACCAAAATTGAATTTTCACAATTGTTCCATTATTTTTATTTACAAGAAAAGATTGCTGAAAAAATGGCGACAAGTTTCCTTGATGAATGCATACCAACAATGTGTGCATATATATGTATATATATATATATATATAATATGAGACATAATTCTGCTAAAATGCTGGATGGGATTTATAAGGAAAAATTTTACTGTAGTAAAATATTTTCTCATGAGACCCACAAGGTTTTAAGACCACCATATGCAAAATTTCAGAAAAAGTCTTCCCCTGCCTTTCAATGCGTAAAAAAAGTTCATTTTCTTGTCACTCAAATGGAGCCTATGTTGTGGGGATTCACATCATAATCTTATTTTTGCACTTATTTCATTGCATTTAGCTTGTTGCCCAAATGACTAACACAAGAAGGGGGTGAATTGAGTTGTATTAAAAAAATAACAATTATAAATTAAATATATAATATAAAATATAAACAAAATATGAAATAACAATAAATATAAAGAGTAAGGGTAAGAGAGAAGCAAACTCAGTATGTTAACGAGGTTCGGCCCCACTGCCTACGTCCTCGCCTCAAGCTACCCCTTGAGAATTCTCAAATTCACTATTCAATCTCCTTCAGGTGGAGATAGAAACCTATTACACCTTTGAACAACACCGCTACAAAGGATCCGTGTAGAACACCCTTTACACTTGCAATCACCTTACACGTGGTGATTCAACTATTCCCCGTATAGAATACTTTCTACACACACAAGGGTTATACACACCCTTTTTCTGATACAAGAGCTGATAATGGGTAGGTTATCAGAAAACACTCCTCAATGAGTAAAATAAGAACAATACAGCGCAAACTATATCTCTCAAAATGAACAAGGATTAAGGCTCAATGCTTAGAGAAGAGAGAATGAAAACTTTGAATGAATGTTGTATGCTCTTGGTGTTGTGAATGTGAAGCTCTCAAATGATCTATTTATAGGCATATGAGATTTCATATTCAACTTTAAAAAGATTCACATGTCAAAGACAACATCATTCACTTTTTCAAAAAATTCAAATAAAAGGTTCTTCTTTTTCAATTGTCAAAGACAACATCATTCACTTTTTAAAAAAATCAAACCTAATCTTTTACTTTTGGCATATGACAAAATGAGCACACTTTCCTTTTCAAAAAATTCAAACCTAATCTTTTACTTTTTACATATGACAAAATGAGCACACTTTACTTTTCAAAATTTTCAAACAAAATCATCTACCTTTTATATAAGTCCAAAAAAGTATCAATCACTTTTGAAAATATTCAAATAAAATATGCACATGTGAAAGATGACAATCAATCATCTTTAATATTTTCAAAGTTCAACCCTTTAATCAAGGCATGCACATGTAAAAGATGACAATCAATCATCTTTCAAAATTTTCAAATTTAATTTTCAAAAATATTCATGCACATGTGAAAAATGTATTTTAATGCTTTATGATAAAATATTAATTTTGAACATTAATCCTAATTTCGAATTTTGAAGAGATTTACAACATTACTCTATAATTTTAATGTGAACTTGTTCCCTTCTTGCTCATGCTTGTTTCCTTGATGTGCTTGACTCCATTGTGTAGACAACTTGAGCTTGAGACTTCTTTATTCTTTGAATTCATTTGTTATCATCAAAATCCATGTGTAAATATATAAGTACACAAAACTTGAAATCTTGGGTTCAACAATCTCCCCCTTTTTGATGATGACAAATACTTAATAGAACTTGAAACCTGTATTAATACTTAAGCTCCCCCTGAAAATATGCGTTAGTTTTTCAAGCAAAAGTACAAATATAATTCCAAGCATATATAACAAGTTTAGCAATTTAAACAGTGTTAATGTTCTAGTCTAACACTTCTCCCCCTTTTGGCATCATTAAAAAGGATCCGCAACAAGTAAATAGACTGAAGAAAACGGTGCATTAGTAGACACTATAGATAGTTGAAAAATGGAGCCGTCTGTGACCCGACAAGTGCTACAAAGCCTCGAGGCCTAACTCTATGAATTTAATACGGCTGAAGATTTAAACAATCGCCTGATGTTGTTGACAAACGGGATTGAAGGCTCCGAGTTTCTATAAAAAAATGATCATTTTCATCTATTGGATGCCAAAAAAATAATCGCTTCTTGACCTGAGTTCTGTTTTTCCACAACGATAGAATAGCTGAGCAATTCTCTTCCACTAATGTTCCAGACTTGAATCAGGAACCCTTGACGCATCAATCATCAATCTTCTCTCCTGAGGCCGTCAATACCATGATAGGAGCAGTGAACCGTTTTTCTAGTAAGGCTGATTCTGAAATTATTGCAGAATCAAGAATGCTCAGTAATCAATATGCTGCCTCTGTTACGATCATGTCTCGGAGGTTAATGGCGAGGGTGAGTGAGATTGATCATCTTAACATGCAAATATTTGAGTTACGACAGAAGCTTGCTAATAAGGATAGTGAGAATAAAAGGCTAAAGCAAGAAAACCAAGAGTTGAAAAAATTTGCAGATTGGTATACTCATGATCTACAACCACGAATAGAGGAGCTGGAACGAAAAAGAGTTCAGATACAAGGTCAACATCGGCAGATAACAGCAGAGGTTCATTGTTTACTAGAAAAATAGGGACAATCTACTGTTAATCTCGCTGGGTTAGTAAGAAAACTTTTGACAATGTGTGTCCAACATATCTTGTATTTCTTTTGACTAAATAAGATTTGAAGAGACAATAGTTTGTCTTATTCTTTATGCTATCTCTATAAAATCAGTCCTGAAGTTCATCTAATTCGCATCAAGTTTTCATCTCATCTCTATAACTCATCTGCATTCCTTCAGCATTCTCGTTTTAAGCCTTCTATTCTTTTCTCAATGGCTCATTCTTCTAACATTTATCTAGATCCATCCATGAGGCATTCTGCATCTCAACCTCCTGTCCTTTCTGCAGCTGTCATTGGTGCCATGTTGCAGCAAGAAAATAATAATCTGACTAATAAGTCAGATTCTGATGCTATTTATGACTTGGTGAGTCTTGGGACTCGCTACTCTTCCTCTATTGTTGCTTTTTCTCAGCGGCTACAAGCCAAAAATCATGAAGTTGAAAAGCTCAAAGAACAAATTGTTGTACTTCAACGAATTGTTCAAGAGTCTCACACAAGGGAAGGAATCATTCGGCAGAAGAATAAACAGTTGAAATCTTTATTAGATTCTTCATTTCGCTTGCCGATTCCCATGGATAAGAATGACATGATATTGTTTGAAGAGAATGAGCGTCTTAAATATGAGGTTAAGAATCTCAAGTTTATGTAAAAGTATTTAAAAAATCTATCTCTATTTTTATTGACTCTAGTCTATCTTTTAAGAGATATTCATAGCATGCATCATACCTATTTTTCTTCTGATCATACATAATCTATCTTCTGGTAAAGGCTTTGTGAAAATATCTGCTAACTGATCGTGTGTGTTTGTGAATTCTAGTACTATATCGCCTTTCTGCACATGATTTCGAAGAAAATGATATCTTATTTCAATATGCTTAGTTCTAGAATGTTGTATTGGTTTCTTTGAAAGATTTATAGCACTTGTATTATCACATTTGATTGGAATGTGATTATACTTGAGTTTAAAATCTTCAAGTTGTTGCTTCATGTAGAGAACTTGAGCACAACAACTACCCGCAGCAACATATTCTGCCTTAACAGTAGATAGTGCAACAGAATTTTATTTTTTACTAAACCAGGAAACTAATGCATGACCTAAGAAATGGCATGCTCCACTAGTGCTTTTTCGATCTATTTTACAGCCAGCATAATCTGCATCTGTGTAGCTGATTAGATCGAAAGATGTGTGCTTAGGGTACCATAACTCTAGGTTAATTGTACCACTAAGATATCTAAGAATGCGCTTAACTGCAATTAAATGTGATTCTTTTGGAGATGATTGAAAGCGTGCACATAATGTAACAGCCCGCTAGAAATTCAATTGTGAAATTTCTATTAACTTTAGGAATCTCGTGAAAAACCCATAAGTTTTCACGAATCCATTAATCGTATAGGTTTTTGTCTAACTACATAGTTAGTGTTATTATTTACTATGGTATCAGAAGTGTATTTTTGATTATTGGAGATAGTTAGAAGTGTCAAAATGTATTATGATTTGTGCCATTAGACTCGGAGGGTTATTTAAAGTCTTATGGCGCAATAACTTTTTTTTCACATTTTCGGACAAAACGTCTGTTCAAAACTGTAGATATTATTGGATAAAAAGAAATATCTTGAAGTAATTTTCGTGAATATTATTGGGTAAAAATATTTTGAGTTGATTTTTATAGATATTATTAGATAAAAATATCTTAAGTTGATTTTTATAGATATTATTAGATAAAAATATCTTAAGTTGATTTTTGTAGATATTATTGGATAGAATATTATGAGATAATCTTTTATAGATATTTTGGGTAGGAGAAAACCACACTCAACTCTCAACTCCAGCCTTATCACCTCCCTTATCTCGTCCATAAATGTGTCTAGCCAGCACCCATGAACTTATCTTCAATTACTCCTTCTAATAAAAGATTATCAAACACTCTCTCTCGGACAGATTTTAGGAGATCTTTTGCACGCCCATTTCGAAGCTGTTGTAAGTGTTTTATCATAAAGTCTCCTTCATATAAGTTGTTTCTTTTTGAGTCTAGTTTACATGAATATCTTATTTGCCCCATTTGAAGATCATTTGGTCAGTCAAATATTATATAAACTATAGAAAGGTCATTCTGGGAGATAAACTGGAGAATATGTTATAGTTTGGAGTTTTTGACCAAGCTAATGGATAGATATTGATCCAAAAGTTTTATGGAGTATTGTTAACATGTATATGTGACTATTGGTTGAGGATTTTTGCATGATTAAAGGTTTTGATGAAAGATGTTCTTAGATTTAGAAACTTAGAAACTGGAAGAGGAAAAACAGTTTCTGTTTTGAGAAAGTTTAACTCTTTGGTGGTCTAAACCTATTCTAATGACTTTGATAATTTTATTGGAGGATCCTAAACATCTTATATACATGTTATATTATTATTTTGAAGATATTTGATGTTAGTTTCAAAGATATGAAATTTTATGCAAATAGATATTCAGATAAGCCAAAGTGTGGATATTCTTGGCTAAATTTATGTTTTGGTTAATTTCTAACCATGTGATCTTGAATTAGAAGCTTGTATATGTTTTAGGACATCTTTTTAAACCATGTAATGGTTTGGTTTGAAGATCATATATTTATAAATCATAGATCAAGAGATTTATCAAAACTAGTTGAGGAAAAAGCTTCTGTTTTTGGACTAAGTGTAAAACCAAAAACTCCAAATGTTATTTTGTGATTTTGGTGACTTTAGTTTGATGATTTAAAGCATGGTTGATGTTAGGATGATATTATGAATATGTTAGAAGTAAGATTTGATTTTTGAAATTCTTGGAGATGTTTTGATTTAAGGTCAAAACTTGTGATTCAAATGCTTGGATCTTTTTACAAAAAATTTTGGTGTTGATTATTAGATTTTTCTAAATGGATGTTTTAAGTATGGTTTTGAACTTAGGATTGGAAGATGTTTGTTGCAAAATTTTGGTTTAAGCATGAGTTTTGAAGTTGGAAGGAATTGCAACAAAAATAAAGGGAAATGGCCTATGGATGTTTCGACCATAGTGTGTTCTTCATGGTTGTGTTTTGTTTTAAATTTTTATGAGTTGATATTTAAGTTTAGGACAAAATTTACATGAGGAATGTAAATTTTGGAAACTTTTGAAGTTAGTATGCAAAATCCTTAAGTTATGGGTAAAACGGTCAATTTCCCACATGTAGAGAGTAAAATGAAAATTTTACTCTTTAAGTTAATATTTTCCATATTTCAAATTATTAGTGATTTAGTTCTAATTTTTAGAATCACTAATTACAGTTCCTCGTGATCGCACTTGAAGTTTTATAAGAAACGCGGAGATCGAGATAAGTTAGCTTTTAACTTACTAGCAGTCTACTGTGTATGTGTGCTAAGTAAAAGAATTACAGTGTATGTATGTATGTTATCATATATGTCATACCATGCCAAGTTATCATGTAATTGTCTATTATACAGAATTTATTCTGTCATCAATTTTTATCTGTTACACAATATATTCTGTCATGTATTACTATACATTACAAATATGTCATGTTAAATATGTTGTCTGTTATATGTTATACCATGTTACGAAATGTTACTATCTCAAGTTGGTTATGTATTTAACTACAATTGTGATGCGTAAAATACATGGGGCCACAACAACTGTGGAGTATGTATTTTTCATGTTAAGTCAAGTTTATGTAGAATACATGGGGCCACAACAACTGTGGAGTATGTATTTAACTGCATAGTGATGTATAGAATACATGGGGCCACAACAACTGTGGAGTATGTATTTACACATAGAATACATGGGGCCACAACAACTGTGGAGTATGTATTTTTAATGTTAAGTCAAGTTTGTGTAGAATACATGGGGCCACAACAACTGTGGAGTATGTATTTACACGTAGAATACATGGGGCCACAACAACTGTGGAGTATGTATTTTTCATGTTAAATTCAAGTTTCAGAGCAAGTTCATGCTAAGTCAAGTTTCAGATCAAGTTCATGTCAAGTCAAGTTCAGTTCATGATTCAATTTAAGCTATGTCAATTATGATATGTTGTACGCTAAGTTATGCTTTAATTACTTATGAATTTGATTATGCATTTATGCTTTTACTGTCATACATGCATCATTAGTCTGTATGGAAATTTTTTGTTAACTTGCTGAAATTTGTAATCAAATCTCACTGTGGTAGTCCCAACTACCATTCCCCCGAATGGTAGATCTTGTTACAGGACTTGAAGGAGGATCAGGAGCTGACCAACTAGACATAGTCGACTGAACGATGGTGCGTCGTTAATGTTAATATAGTAGTTAAATTACTACTTGTACGATGGAGTTGCATCTCCAGTACTTTTGGATCATAACTATTTTGGAATAGTGCTGTGATCTTAGTTATTCAATGGATCTTTATGTATGAAGTATGTTTTAAGTATTGAGATATTTTCAGTTTGGTGCATAGTATTGCTAAAAAAAAAATTATCCGCTGCGAATATTGCATAATGTTAGATGCATGTTAGGATTATTGCATCTTATATGTCATGAACGGGGGCAGGTAACCTTGTGTTACATGTCTCGACGCTTCAAATGTCCGTCCGATCCCAAACGGAATTTGGGGGCGTCACAGGGTGGTATCAGAGCAATACGTCTCTGGGCAGTAAATCCACATGTCCTTAGGAAATGCACCAAATATTAGGTTTGAAATTTAGTTGTCATTAGGCTTGAATTTCTTAAAGGTATGAGAGGTATTATATGATTGTAATATGTATACTCGTGTGTTACAGGAAGAGACAAATGACTCATGGTAGAATACCTCAAAACCCTGAAGGTGGTATCAATCAGGAGAATCATGATTCCCCAATGGATGGAGGATTAGCTGAAGCTGTGCGTATGCTGACTGACGTGCTTAGACATCAGCAACAGCAACAAGTGAACGCACCTAGACCCGAAGTTAGGGGTTGTCCATATGAGAAGTTTATGCTTTACCGTTACCCAAATTTTTTTGGTAATGAAGGACCACTGAGAGCCGAGAAATGGATTATAGATCTCGAGAGAACGTATGAGATTTGTGGATGTCTTGAGGACCAAAAGGTTCTATATGCTGGATACCTATTCCAAGGAGAAGCTGGAATATGGTGGGATACACGTAGGCAACTTCTAGTTAGGGAACTAGGTAGTATGGCTGCATTGTCTTGGGAGAGGTTCAAGGAAGAGTTTGACAACAGATTCTTCCCAGACTCTGTCAAACAATTGAAAGCCCTGGAATTTGCGTCCTTAAAACAAGGTAGTTTGACTGTAGAGCAGTATGCCGCTAAATTCATGGCATTGGGAAGGTTTGCACCACACTTGATTTCAACTCAAAAGATGCAGGCACAAAAGTTTCAAGCAGGACTTCTGCCTAGAATCCGAAGTCAAGTAGCTTGCCTTAGAATAGAGAATTACCAAGAGTTGGTAAATGTAGCGACAATAGCAGAGGCTGAGCAGAAGGAATTGGCGATCCAGAACATGACCGATCGAAAGAGAGCCATGCCATTTACTACAAGCAGTAGTGCTGAGAAAAAGAGGCCTTTTTCTAGTCCGGAGAAAGGCAAGGGAATAATGATTGGAGGACAGAAGCCGTCCTTTTATTCACCATGCCCTAAGTGTGGTAAGCTTCATTCTGGAGAATGTTACAAGGGATATGGAGTCTGTTACCGATGTGGAAAACCAGGACATATGATTAGAGATTGTCCTAACGCCAAACAAGGTAGTGGAGCTGGTGATCGCAAGCCAAGGCCCCACATCCCGGCACGAGTGTATGCAGTAACACCCGGTGATTTTGATGTTGACGCACCTGAAACTGATGAAGCTGGCGTCATGACTGGTATTTTTTTTTATTTTATTTTATATTTTTTTTTCTTTCCTTTTAGTATTGATGATGTTGCAGGTGTTATGAATGTGTTAGAATTAGTATTAATATTGGTGTATATTTTTTTTTTAGGAAGGGTTAATTTGTTTAGGTTCTCGGCTTGTGCACTATTCGATTCAGGTGCGTCGCAGTCCTTTGTGTCTGCAGCGTTTGCACGAATTTGTAGTTTGCAGACTGAACTATTACCACGACGGGTTGTAGTATTAATTCCCGATGGGAATACAGTATCTTGTACCCGTTTAGTTAATGATTGTCCGTTAGAGCTAGAAGGAAGGACACTGAAGGCTAACTTGTTAGTATTTGGTCAGATGGAATTCGACCTGATTTTGGGGATGGACTGGCTTTTCAAGCACTACGCTAAGATAGACTGTCGGAAACGAGAGGTTGTGTTTGAACCTCCAACTGAAGACAGGATGAGTTACGCAGGAACATCAGTTAAGGCCACCCCACCTTTGATCTCGGCGTTGCAAGCTAGGAAGTGTATCGATGATGGAGCCTCAGCGTTTCTATTGATAACTGTAGAGGAGACAACCAAAACTATAGGAATCCAAGGGATACCTGTGGTTGAAGACTTTCCTGAAGTTTTCGTTGATGTGTTACCTGGTTTACCACCAGATAGAGAAGTAGAATTCCAAATAGAGTTGGAGCCGGCAACAACTCCGACTCACAAGGCGCCATATCGTATGGCCCCTACCGAGTTGAAGGAGCTCAAGTTACAATTGGAAGAACTTTTGGAGAAGGGTTTTATCCGCCCTAGTTCTTCGCCGTGGGGAGCACCTGTGTTATTTGTGAAGAAAAAAGATGGATCTATGAGGATGTGTATAGACTATAGAGAGTTGAATAAGGTGACGATTAAGAATAGATACCCATTACCCAGAATCGATGATTTGTTGGATCAGTTGCAAGGAGCAGCAGTGTTTTCAAAGATTGACCTGAGATCCGGGTATCATCAGCTAAAAGTCAAGGATCAAGATGTGCTGAAAACTGCCTTTAGGACAAGGTATGGCCACTTCGAGTTTTTAGTGATGCCTTTTGGGTTAACCAATGCTCCAGCCGCATTCATGGACATGATGAACAAAATATTCAGACCTTATTTGGATAATTTTGTTGTCGTATTCATTGATGACATCTTAATCTACTCTAAGAACAAGGAGGAACATAGACATCATCTAAGCATAGCTTTAACTATACTTAAGGATCAGAAACTTTATGCCAAACTTAGTAAGTGTGAGTTCTGGCTGGAAGAAGTAAAATTTCTAGGTCATGTGATCTCTAGTAGAGGAGTAGCAGTAGACCCGAGCAAGATTGAAGCTGTAACGAACTGGCAGAGACCGACCAGTGTGCATGAGATCCGAAGTTTCTTAGGACTGGCTGGTTACTATAGGAGATTTGTGGAAGGATTCTCCCGTTTGTCTGGACCACTCACCGCCCTGACTAAGAAAAATGTGAAATTTACTTGGAATGATAAGTGCGAAACAAGTTTTCTTGAGTTGAAGAAAAGACTTACCACCGCACCGGTACTTACACTGCCGGAACTTCTTAAATCTTTTGTAGTATATAGCGATGCATCTAAGGTAGGACTCGGATGTGTGCTAATGCAAGAAGGGAAAGTGGTTGCTTATGCTTCACGACAACTGAAGAATCACGAACAGAATTATCCTACTCATGATTTGGAATTAGCTGCAGTAGTTTTTGCTCTTAAGATTTGGAGACATTATTTGTATGGCGAGAAGTGTGAAGTCTTCACAGATCACAAAAGCCTAAAGTACCTGTTTGAGCAGGAGAATCTTAATATGAGACAAAGAAGATGGCTGGAATTAATCAGCGACTATCAGTGCGACATCAAGTATCATCCTGGAAAGGCCAACGTGGTAGTTGATGCTTTAAGCCGCAAGAGCAGACAAGAAGCTTCATCAGTTCCTTCATCAGAAGTAAATTCCCTCTTATGTAGTATGAGAAAACTGTTGATTAGAAACCGTAGTCAGGAAACCATGTTGACTACAATCCAAGAATTCATTCCATTGGACTGGGAAGAACTGAAAGACCGTCAAAAGAAGGACAGTAAACTTGCGGAAGTTGTAAAAAGGATCGAAAAGTCAAAAGGACCAGTGGACTTTAGCCTCAGAGAGGATGGGACTCTGTATTACAAGGACAGAAGAGTCATTCCAGCAGATGAAGAGTTAAAGGAAAAAGTACTAAAGGAAGCTCATAACACACCTTACACTGCTCATCCTGGTAGTACAAAAATGTATCAGGATTTGAAACAGTCTTTTTGGTGGGAAGGAATGAAGAAGGACGTAGCAGAATTTGTGAACAAATGTTCTGTCTGTAGATTAGTAAAAGCAGAGCACCAAAAGCCAGCCGGTAAATTGCAGTCATTGCCAATCCCAGAATGGAAATGGGAGGATATTTCCATGGATTTTATAGTAGGCTTTCCAAGGACCTCAGCCGGAAATAATACTATCTGGGTAATAGTTGATCGTCTGACAAAAAGTGCTCACTTCATACCCATTAAGAATACAGATTCTCTAGAAAAATTGACGAGAATTTATATAGCAGAGATTGTCAGATTGCATGGAGTGCCTAAGACAATCGTATCAGATAGAGACCCTCGTTTTACGTCACGCTTCTGGAAAAGTTTACAAGAATCGATGGGCTCTAGTCTGAGGTTTAGTAGTGCATACCACCCACAAATAGATGGACAGACAGAAAGGACGATTCAAACTTTGGAAGATATGCTAAGAGCCTATGTTTTGGATTACGAAGGGAATTGGGAGAAACAATTACCTTTGATAGAATTTGCTTATAACAATAGTTTCCAGGCCACTATTCAAATGGCACCATATGAAGCCTTGTATGGTAGAAAGTGTAGATCACCTCTGTATTGGGATGAAGTAGGGGAAAGCAAAGTAGTTGGACCAGAAGTCTTACAAGAGATTAAGGACCAAGTACACTTGATTAAAGAAAGGATGAAAACAGCACAGAGTCGACAGAAGAGCTACGCTGATAATCGAAGGAGGAGCATAGATTTTAAAGTTGGAGATTGGGTCTATGTGAAGGTATCTCCTATGAGAGGAGTAAGTCGTTTCGGAGTGAAAAACAAGTTAAGTCCGAGATATGTGGGACCCTATGAGATAGTGGAGAAAGTGGGAGTAGTTGCATATCGTTTGGAATTGCCAACTGAGTTCCATGGAATTCATAATGTTTTCCACGTGTCTTCTTTGAAAAAGAGTTTTGGGAATCAGACACCAATGATAGTGGATCCCGATAGCATACCTTTACAATCCAACTTGACCTATGAAGAGAAGCCAATGCAAATTCTTGACTGGAAAGATAAAGAGTTGCGGAACCGTAAGATCCCATTGGTCAAAGTACTTTGGCAAAATCATAATATTCAAGAGGCGACTTGGGAGAAAGAAGTTGATATGCGAGCCAAGTACCCCCAGTTGTTTGACATCTAAATTCAGTCTTGCAGAATTGTTTTGGGCTTTTGCTTAATTGATACTTTGTAGTTCACTTGTACGGGACTGACAATATCAGACGTTGTACTTCGTTATTTGAATATCAATAAAGTATATGTGTTTCCTTAAATTTTGAATTATTATTTCTTACTTACTTCGATTTCGAGGACGAAATCTTTTTTTTTTAGGAGGGGAGATTGTAACAGCCCGCTAGAAATTCAATTGTAAAATTTCTATTAACTTTAGGAATCTCGTGAAAAACCCATAAGTTTTCACGAATCCATTAATCGTATAGGTTTTTGTCTAACTACATAGTTAGTGTTATTATTTACTATGGTATCAGAAGTGTATTTTTGATTATTGGAGATAGTTAGAAGTGTCAAAATGTATTATGATTTGTGCCATTAGACTCGGAGGGTTATTTAAAATCTTATGGCGCAATAACTTTTTTTTCACATTTTCGGACAAAACGTCTGTTCAAAACTGTAGATATTATTGGATAAAAAGAAATATCTTGAGGTAATTTTCGTGAATATTATTGGGTAAAAATATTTTGAGTTGATTTTTATAGATATTATTAGATAAAAATATCTTAAGTTGATTTTTATAGATATTATTAGATAAAAATATCTTAAGTTGATTTTTGTAGATATTATTGGATAGAATATTATGAGATAATCTTTTATAGATATTTTGGGTAGGAGAAAACCACACTCAACTCTCAACTCCAGCCTTATCACCTCCCTTATCTCGTCCATAAATGTGTCTAGCCAGCACCCATGAACTTATCTTCAATTACTCCTTCTAATAAAAGATTATCAAACACTCTCTCTCGGACAGATTTTAGGAGATCTTTTGCACGCCCATTTCGAAGCTGTTGTAAGTGTTTTATCATAAAGTCTCCTTCATATAAGTTGTTACTTTTTGAGTCTAGTTTACATGGATATCTTATTTGCCCCATTTGAAGATCATTTGGTCAGTCAAATATTGTGTAAACTATAGAAAGGTCATTCTGGGAGATAAACTGGAGAATATGTTATAGTTTGGAGTTTTTGACCAAGCTAATGGATAGATATTGATCCGAAATTTTTATGGAGTATTGTTAACATGTATATGTGACTATTGGTTGAGGATTTTTGCATGATTAAAGGTTTTGATGAAAGATGTTCTTAGATTTAGAAACTTAGAAACTGGAAGAGGAAAAACAGTTTCTGTTTTGAGAAAGTTTAACTCTTTGGTGGTCTAAACCTATTCTAATGACTTTGATAATTTTATTGGAGGATCCTAAACATCTTATATACATGTTATATTATTATTTTGAAGATATTTGATGTTAGTTTCAAAGATATGAAATTTTATGCAAATAGATATTCAGATAAGCCAAAGTGTGGATATTCTTGGCTAAATTTATGTTTTGGTTAATTTCTAACCATGTGATCTTGAATTAGAAGCTTGTATATGTTTTAGGACATCTTTTTAAACCATGTAATGGTTTGGTTTGAAGATCATATATTTATAAGTCATAGATCAAGAGATTTATCAAAACTAGTTGAGGAAAAAGCTCCTGTTTTTGGACTAAGTGTAAAACCAAAAACTCCAAATGTTATTTTGTGATTTTGGTGACTTTAGTTTGATGATTTAAAGCATGGTTGATGTTAGGATGATATTATGAATATGTTAGAAGTAAGATTTGATTTTTGAAATTCTTGGAGATGTTTTGATTTAAGGTCAAAACTTGTGATTCAAATGCTTGGATCTTTTTACAAAAAAGTTTGGTGTTGATTATTAGATTTTTCTAAATGGATGTTTTAAGTATGGTTTTGAACTTAGGATTGGAAGATGTTTGTTGCAAAATTTTGGTTTAAGCATGAGTTTTGAAGTTGGAAGGAATTGCAACAAAAATAAAGGGAAATGGCCTATGGATGTTTCGACCATAGTGTGTTCTTCATGGTTGTGTTTTGTTTTAAATTTTTATGAGTTGATATTTAAGTTTAGGACAAAATTTACATGAGGAATGTAAATTTTGGAAACTTTTGAAGTTAGTATGCAAAATCCTTAAGTTATGGGTAAAACGGTCAATTTCCCACATGTAGAGAGTAAAATGAAAATTTTACTCTTTAAGTTAATATTTTCCATATTTCAAATTATTAGTGATTTAGTTCTAATTTTTAGAATCACTAATTACAGTTCCTCGTGATCGCACTTGAAGTTTTATAAGAAACGCGGAGATCGAGGTAAGTTAGCTTTTAACTTACTAGCAGTCTACTGTGTATGTGTGCTAAGTAAAAGAATTACAGTGTATGTATGTATGTTATCATATATGTCATACCATGCCAAGTTATCATGTAATTGTCTATTATACAGAATTTATTCTGTCATCAATTTTTATCTGTTACACAATATATTCTGTCATGTATTACTATACATTACAAATATGTCATGTTAAATATGTTGTCTGTTATATGTTATGCCATGTTACGAAATGTTACTATCTCAAGTTGGTTATGTATTTAACTACAATTGTGATGCGTAAAATACATGGGGCCACAACAACTGTGGAGTATGTATTTTTCATGTTAAGTCAAGTTTATGTAGAATACATGGGGCCACAACAACTGTGGAGTATGTATTTACACATAGAATACATGGGGCCACAACAACTGTGGAGTATGTATTTTTAATGTTAAGTCAAGTTTGTGTAGAATACATGGGGCCACAACAACTGTGGAGTATGTATTTACACGTAGAATACATGGGGCCACAACAACTGTGGAGTATGTATTTTTCATGTTAAGTCAAGTTTATGTAGAATACATGGGGCCACAACAACTGTGGAGTATGTATTTACACATAGAATACATGGGGCCACAACAACTGTGGAGTATGTATTTTTAATGTTAAGTCAAGTTTGTGTAGAATACATGGGGCCACAACAACTGTGGAGTATGTATTTACACGTAGAATACATGGGGCCACAACAACTGTGGAGTATGTATTTTTCATGTTAAATTCAAGTTTCAGAGCAAGTTCATGCTAAGTCAAGTTTCAGATCAAGTTCATGTCAAGTCAAGTTCAGTTCATGATTCAATTTAAGCTATGTCAATTATGATATGTTGTACGCTAAGTTATGCTTTAATTACTTATGAATTTGATTATGCATTTATGCTTTTACTGTCATACATACATCATTAGTCTGTATGGAAGTTTTTTGTTAACTTGCTGAGATTTGTAATCAAATATCACTGTGTTAGTCCCAACTACCATTCCCCCGAATGGTAGATCTTGTTACAGGACCTGAAGGAGGATCAGGAGCTGACCAACTAGACATAGTCGACTGAACGACGGTGCGTCGTTAATGTTAATATAGTAGTTAAATTACTACTTGTACGATGGAGTTGCATCTCCAGTACTTTTGGATCATAACTATTTTGGAATAGTGCTGTGATCTTAGTTATTCAATGGATCTTTATGTATGAAGTATGTTTTAAGTATTGGGATATTTTCAGTTTGGTGCATAGTATTGCTAAAAAAAAAATTATCCGCTGCGAATATTGCATAATGTTAGATGCATGTTAGGATTATTGCATCTTATATGTCATGAACGGGGGCAGGTAACCTTGTGTTACATGTCTCGACGCTTCAAATGTCTGTCCGATCCCAAACGGAATTTGGGGGCGTCACACATAAGCACACACTAAACATAATATCTGGTCTACTGGCTGTTAAATATAATAAGCTACCAATCATACCTCGATATATCTTCGAGTCAACTGGCTTACCGGATTCATCTTTATCAAGTTTAGTTGATGGGCTCATTGGTGTTCCAATTTCCTTAGTATTTTCCATCCCAAACTTCTTCAGTAATTCCTTAATATATTTTGATTGATTGATGAATGTCCCACTTTTTGCTTACTTAATTTGCAATCCGAGAAAGAATGTAAGTTCTCCCATCATGCTCATCTCAAATTCTTCCTGCATAGTCTTATCAAAAACTTGACACATATTTTCATTAGTAGCACCGAATATTATATCATCAACATAAATCTGAATCAAAAGAATATCTTCATTTTCATATTTAATGAAAAGAGTTGTGTCGATTTTTACTCTTGAAAAACCTTTTTCAATCAAGAAACCACTAAGTTTTTCGTACAAAGCTCTAGGAGCTTGTTTAAGTCCATATAGTACTTTTGTGAGTTTGAAAACATGATTTGGGGAAATATGATTTTCAAAACCTGGAGGTTGCTCAACATATACCTCTTCATTTATAAAACCATTTAAAAAAGCACTTTTAACATCCATTTGAAAAAGTTTGAAATCTTTATAACAAGCATATGCAAGTAGCATTCGAATAGCTTCTAATCTTGCGACTGGTGCATATGTCTCATCATAATCGATTCCTTCTTCTTGATTAAAACCTTGGGCTACAAGTCGAGCCTTATTCTAGTTATGACTCCAGACTCATCTTTCTTATTTCTAAAAACCCATTTTGTTCCAATAATAGTATGATTTTTGGGTCTAGGAACAAGTGTCCAAACATCATTTCTTTCAAATTGATTCAACTCTTCTTGCATAGCTAAAATCCAAGATTCATCAAAAAGTGCGTCATCAATATTTTTGGGTTCAATTTGAGATAGAAAAGCAGTATGATTGCAAATATTTCTAAGAGATGATCGAGTACTTACACCTTGTAAAGATTCTCCCAAAATTTGTTCCACTGGATGATCTTTCACAAATTTCCACTGTTTGGTTGCATCTTGTATTAAATTTTGATGATCTTTCCTGATGGCTCCATGTTGAACTTCCTCTATTGTTTTCTCTTTGTTGAGATTGAGACTTTCCGTATTATTTATACCTTCTGTTTCTTCATCAATAGATTTCTTGGAGAGTGGAGAATTAGATTCATTAAATACTACATGCACTTGTACAGTCAAAGTCTTTTTATTGAATACTCTATAAGCTTTACTATTAGTAGAATACCCGAAAAAGATACATTCATCAGATTTTGCATCAAACTTGCCTAAATTATCCCTGTCATTCAAAATAAAACATTTGCATCCAAATACATGAAAGTAACCAATGTTGGACTTTTTCTCATTCCAAAGCTCATAGAGAGTTTTATCTAACTTAGACCTTAGCATAACTCTATTTATAACATAACATGCAGTACTTACCGCTTCGGCCCAAAAATAACTAAGCAAGTTGTTCTCATTGAGCATTGTTCTTGCCATCTCTTGAAGAGATCTATTTTTCCTCTCTACCACCCCATTTTGTTGAGGAGTTCGAGGAGCAGAAAAATTATGCACAAAACCATTTTCATCACAAAAAGTTTCAATATTTTTATTAACAAACTTTTTTCCCCTATCACTTCGGATACTTGAAATAGTATAGTCCTTTTCATTTTGAATTCTCTTGCATAACTTGGTAAAGGCATTATGTGCCTCATTTTTATGAGCAAGAAAGATGACCCAAGTATATCTAGAGAAATCATCAACAATAACAAATGCATAATATTTTCCTCCTAGACTTACAACTCTATTTGGTCCAAAAAGATCCATGTGTATCAGTTGCAATGGTCTAGTAGTGAAAATATGTTTCTTAGTTTTAAAAGAAGTTTTTGTTTGTTTACCAAATTGACATGCATCACAAATTTTGTCTTTAAGAAAATATGTTTTTGGTAAACCTCTCACAAGATCATTTTTTGAAAGTTTGGAAATAAGTTCCATGTTGGCATGACCTAATCTTCTATGCCATAACCAACTAGTTTCATTTTGAGCTGAAAAGCAAATAGCATCTTGTGAGGTAATTTCTTCAAAATCAATTGTATAAACATTATTGTTTCTAAAAGCAATAAAACAAATATTACAATCATGATCATTCAAAATAATGCACTTATCCATTTTGAAAGTAACTATAAATCCTTTATCACATAATTGACTTATGCTTAAAAGATTATGTTTTAGACCTTCAACAAGTAGAACATCTTCAATTATAAGAGAAGATTCATTACCAATTTTACCTATTCCCACGATCTTCCCTTTCGAATTGTCTCCAAATGTCACGTGTCCTTCTTCTTTAAATCTAAGATCAAAGAACTTAGTCTTGTCTCCCGTCATGTGTCTTGAACATCCACTATCTAAAAACCATTTGTTTTTACTTGTGGAAGACTTCATGCATACCTCAATGTCATCTTTAGCCATAAGACAAAGATTTGGTGATTCTCCATTGCTTGCTTCACTATCTGAACTACTTGAATCATCATCCCATGTAGCTTTCATTGCTTTCTTGCCCTTGTTTCGATCTTTCTTTAGCAGAGGACAATCTGGTTTGATATGACCAGGTTTATTGCATTTATAACAAATTAAAGTGTCATTTTTACCTGAATCTTTCTTGGAAAAATTTTTGAAAGATTTCTTTGGAGGAATTCTATTTTTCTTCAAGAACTTCTGAATTCTTCTTGTTATCATCGCAACTTCTTCATCTTTATTTTTATTTTCCTCATCTTCATCACTTTCACTTTCATGAGGAACAGCTTTAAGTGCTAAGCTCTTCTTTGGCTTTCCTTCTTCTTCTCCTCTTTTCAATGTGTACTCATGGGTGATAAGTGACCCGATGAGTTCATTGACTTCGAGCTTCTTGAGGTATCTAGCTTCAAGAATCGCTGTCACTTTTGATTCCTAGCTTTTTGGTAGAGAGTTGAGAATTTTTCTTACTATCTCCATCTTGAAATAAACTTTGCCAAGAGCTGTCAAGCTGTTTATGATGTTAGTAAAACGAGTGTGCATACTAGAAATAGATTCATCATCATTCATCTTAAACATTTCATATTCATGAGTAAGAATATAAATTTTTGATTCCTTGACTTGCGAAGTTCTTTCATAAGTAACTTCCAAATTATCCCAAATTTCTTTTACCGTAGCGCAATTCATTATTCTATTAAATTCATTTCCATTAAGAGCATTATATAATAAATTCATAGCAGTTAAATTTAAAGTATAAAGTCTATCGTCTTCACGATCAAACTCTTCTTCTTCCTTTTTGACCTTTACTCCATCAACCACTTTTGTTGGAATATAAGGTCCATTTACAATACATTTCCAGATTTCTCGACCTTGAGTCTGAAGGAATATTCTCATTCTAACTTTCCAGAATGAGTAATTATCTCCACAAAAGAGTGGAGGCCGGCTGCTAGATTGACCTTCACCAAACGAAGGTGAAATGTTAGCCATAAGATCTTAACTCAAAAGATAGTTAGCCTTATAATAGAGCTCTTAGCTCTGATACCAATTATTGCCTAGATGACTAACACAAGGGGGGGTGAATTGAGTTGTATTAAAAAAATAACAATTATAAATCAAATATATAATATAAAATATAAACAAAATATGAAATAACAATAAATATAAAGAGTAAGGGTAAGAGAGAAGCAAACTCAGTATGTTAACGAGGTTCGGCTTCACTGCCTACGTCCTCGCCTCAAGCTACCCCTTGAGAATTCCCAAATTCACTATTCAATCTCCTTCAGGTGGAGATAGAAACCTATTACATCTTTGAACAACACTGCTACAAAGGATCCGTGTAGAACACCCTCTACACTTGCAATCACCTTACACGTGGTGATTCAACTATTCCCCGTGTAGAATACTTTCTACACACACAAGGGTTATACACACCCTTTTTCTGATACAAGAGCTGATAGTGGGTAGGTTATCAGAAAACACTCCTCAATGAGTAAAATAAGAACAATACAACGCAAACTATATCTCTCAAAATGAACAAGGATTAAGGCTCAATGCTTAGAGAAGAGAGAATGAAAGTTTTGAATGAATGTTGTATGCTCTTGGTGTTGTGAATGTGAAGCTCTCAAATGATCTATTTATAGGCATATGAGATTTCATATTCAAATTTAAAAAGATTCACATGTCAAAGACAACATCATTCACTTTTTCAAAAAATTCAAATAAAAGGTTCTTCTTTTTCAATTGTCAAAGATAACATCATTCATTTTTTAAAAAAATCAAATCTAATCTTTTACTTTTGGCATATGACAAAATGAGCACACTTTCCTTTTCAAAAAATTCAAACCTAATCTTTTACTTTTTGCATATGACAAAATGAACACACTTTACTTTTCAAAATTTTCAAACAAAATCATCTACCTTTTGTATAAGTCCAAAAAAGTATCAATCACTTTTGAAAATATTCAAATAAAACATGCACATGTGAAAGATGACAATCAATCATCTTTAATATTTTCAAAGTTCAACCCTTTAATCAAGGCATGCACATGTAAAAGATGACAATCAATCATCTTTCAAAATTTTCAAATTTAATTTTCAAAAATATTCATGCACATATGAAAAATGTATTTTAATACTTTATGATAAAATATTAATTTTGAGCATTAATCCTAATTTTGAATTTTGAAGAGATTTACAACATTACTCTATAATTTTAATGTGAACTTGTTCCCTTCTTGCTCATGCTTGTTTCCTTGATGTGCTTGACTCCATTGTGTAGACAACTTGAGCTTGAGACTTTTTTATTCTTTGAATTCATTTGTTATCATCAAAATCCATGTATAAATATATAATTACACAAAACTTGAAATCTTGGTTTCAACATAGCTGAATAAATTTTTATACGCATAAGATTTTTTTGTCAAGAATATTTATGGTTGTCTCTTAGCTTTCAATACTTTTTTGCAAATTTTCCCTTTTCTCTCTACAGTCATTCGATAATTGTTTGCTTTGTCTCTTAGCTTTTACCCTTTTCCAAAGGATAAGGATTGAGTGTTGAGTCTTCACCTCACTTTCCAATGCCATGCTTGCAGCACTATGCTATGACGGTACTGCAGTTACTTCCAAATTGGCCTTTCAAACATATCTTCACATATTTTATTTAGTAATTTATTTTCCATATTTCTTTGACTATGGGTGGTTGGGCTTGGTTCAGGCTACTCGATTTGACATGATGAAGAAGAATGTCTAATTAGCATTCTATACATCTTACAATTCAACTACTTCTGCCAGTTTCAAAGGAATTTGGGAGCATTTGACTTTCCCGTAGTACTCAAGTGGCCTCAAGATATTAAACTTTGAAATCAAAACTGATATAGTAACATCATTTATGCGGTGTTGAACAATTCTATTACATTCCAAACATCAAATAGAAATTTGGCTCAAGAGTATCTTTGGCTCTTTGTTTACCCTTTTCCCTCTCTCCAATGAGTTGCTTTCTCTTGTATGCACCCTCACCCACTGTACTTGGATTGGATTACACCTCTTCTTAAAAAGAGCAAACTATTTATATAGAAATTATATTACTACATCATTAAATCAATATTTCGATAATACTACTGAACTGATTTCTGTGTGGGGCAAATTTTTTGGATGTGCCACATTTTTCCCTTTTGGCTGAATATATTCCTTTTGACTTCTGGGTGTTTTTTTATGCATGATAATTTAGAGTTGTATGTTCGTGGTGTCAACATGCATTGAATATACTAAACCTTCTTTTAAATCTCATCAATAAGAAAGTTTGTTTTTACTATCCTAGCATGCTTTTGGTGAATTTTTTTAGTACAACTAGGTTTGAAAGAACTGGTTTATAATTGAAAACTAATGATATAATATATAGGATCATGTTATAGCTTCTATTAATACTCTTCTTTTATAATATATCACAACGTATAATTATTTTTAAATTATATAAACATTATATTGTTATTTAATTAACTAAAAACATTATGTCCTTATTAATAAAAAATTAGTTATTAACAAAAAAATTATAAACTAAGCAAATGTGCATTGCACGTTGCTTTCATCTAGTAAAATAAAAAGACACAAAAAAATAGAAAAAGGTAAATAAAAACACTACAACTAAAAATTAAAAAAATAAAACAATAAAGTCCAACAATGAAATAAATTAAAATAGAAGGTAATTTAAATACTAAATAATAATTAATATCAAGAAATCACATTGAATCAACTAGGCAAATGTGTTTTATACGTTACTTTGACCTAGTATGTATGTGTGTATATTATATATATATATAAAAGTCAATCCAACGTAACAAATCAAACCCCACTGCATATTTTTATCGCATCTCAAGTTTTTACAGAAAATTAGAAATTGTGATACCAGCCAATTCCGATCATCACGTGATTATATTGTACCTAAATTTGTATTATTATATTCTAGATAATTAACCTGTTTTCACAGATACTGATTAATTAGACAAATAACACTTAAAGGCGAAGAACAATACCCTCCAATATTTATTTTCATTCTGTTTTTGTCAATAATTTCAATGCTCACTTAATCAAGAATAATAATATTGTGAAGGAGAAATGATAGTTGTAGTCATGAATGTACAAGTATCGTGCAATCACTTTAAAAAAAATAAATAGATATGAGACTCGTATGAAAAAAATAATATTTTTAATAATAAATTCTATTCTTTTTCAAAATAACTATTCGATACTTGTGTATTTTATGACTGTAACTAACATTACATATACGTATTGAAGTCCCAACTAACACCTAAATCAATCAGGACTTGCTCGCCTTCCAGCTCTAAACCCTCCCATGCAACTTGTCGGCCTTGCAAATCGGATTTTGCTGGGCCAAAACTTCCCTTCCAATAGCCTTGAAATCCACGGTGCATGCATGCTCTTCTGGGTATCTATGCATTCCACAAAACACGCTCCCACACCGGCAATCGAACCCTGTCAACCCCACTTTCTTGTTGCAGCTCTTGCACCTCTTCTTCCTCAAGCCCCCAGAACCCTTAACAATGGTGGCTATATCCGAAGTCATGGATGTTTGAGCATCTGATTTTGCAGGATTCCCCAAGCCTAGTGCTTCGATCACTGTCTCTGCAAGTGCTTCTTTGAGAAGGTCGGCGTTGTAGCAATTTGAGCACGGGTTGCTTCTGTCTTCCATTCCAAGCGGCCGGAAACAGCAACCATTCGTAGCAAGCTGCAGGCGATCCATGTTCTTAGCAAGTAGTACTTCTGGTGCTTCCTGGGAAAGTTCTTGTGCTTGAAAATCTTTGTAGCACTTGGAGCATAGGTTTTGTTTATCCTTGGATCCATAAAAGCCACAACCATTAGCGCAGAGAGGCGAATCCATGTTCTTGATTAAGATCTTCCTGCAAATCAATCCTTCGAGTTAATCTTCTTCTTCTTCTTCCTCTTCCTGATCTTACTCTTTTTAATTCTTGCTCAAGTACTTTTGGAGACTATAATTGAATGGTAATCAAAGCTGCTAATATATGGCAAATATATATAGGCGTGGACTGGCTGATATATGCATGGAGTTGGACTCTGGGAAACCGAATCCGATTTGGTCTTAGACACTTGGACCCGCCGACTATTTATTTAGACACAACACACCCAGACGGAAACCTTTCTTTTTGTTTTAATTTTGGGTGTCGGGAACGGTTGAAATTGTTGATGGATTAAAAACGAAACATGTTAAACTTCGAGTATAATCGGGAAAGCGAGCGATTCTCATTGGAGAAACATTACTCCACAGTGACCGAATAGTGATAGAATACTTTTTTAGAACTACTGCATTCACAAATATATTATACAAAATAAATTATAAATTAATGTAATTTTATGAAATTTATTAAATCTATTTTATAATTAAAATAATTATAATCTGACGTATCGCATCAAATAATATCAGTTTGTGGATTTAATTTTATATAATTTATTTGTGACTAAAGTATTTTCTTATTTTTTAACTCTTATTTGAGTACAAAACTATTTATAAATATCAATTGTTATTCAAATAAAAGTTAAAAATAAATAAAATTAAAATTAAAATTAAAAATTTGATTCGGTCACAATTTAGTCACTTTTACTAGTTCATGAAGGATCATTTTCCTCTAGGGAATTAATATATGTTGGCTATCGTAATTATTATACCAAGTTATATCACTAAGGTATTATAAAAAATTATTATTTATAATGATATATATGACTTAATAAGATAATATAAGTTTATAAAACCAGTGCATATTTCAATATCTTTATCTTCATAATTTGCTATTTTGCTACAGTAATTCCACTACATTTAGTTCGCGCTGGTCATCCATGTAAACTTTTTTTTGTTCATTTATTTTCTAATAATATTTTAATTTTATGATATTTTTATTTGATTAATTTTCTCGTATTTTTTAAAATTTCATAAAATATCTTTAACTCAAATAATTTAACTATTATTCACAAACTATTTCATTACTATTAATAAATTTTTCATCCTATCACGTTTCATCCGAATAACCAAACGAAACTTTAATATTGGAAAGATACTGATAAAGAAAATAAAAAGGAAAGAATAGTTGTAGAGACGGCAAACAGTAAGAAGTCTAATTCAAATACATATACTGCATATTGAAGTCCCAACCAACACCTATATTATAAATCAGGACTTGCTCGCCTTCTAGCTCTAAACCCTCCCATGCAACTTGTCGGCCTTGCAAATCGGATTTTGCTGGGCCAAAACTTCCCTTCCAATAGCCTTAAAATCCACGGTGCATGCATGCTCTTCTGGGTATCTATGCATTCCACAAAACACGTTCCCACACCGGCAATCGAACCCTGTCAACCCCACTTTCTTGTTGCAGCTCTTGCACCTCTTCTTCCTCACGCCCCAAGAATCCTTAACAATGGCGGTTATATCCGAAGCCAAGGCTGTTTGAGCATCTGATTTTGCAGGATTCCCCAAGCCTGGTGCTTCGATCACTGTCTCTGCAAGCGCTTCTTTGAGAAGGTCGACGTTGTAGCAATTTGAGCACGGGTTGCTTCTGTCTTCCATTCCAAGCGGGAAACAGCAACCATTCACAGCAAGCTGCAGGCGATCCATGTTCTTTGCAAGTGGTACTTCTGGTGCTTCCTGGGAAAGTTCTTGTGCTTGAAAATCTTTGTAGCACTTGGAGCACAGGTTTTGTTTATCCTTGAATCCATAAAAGCCACAACCATTAGCGCAAAGAGGCGAATCCATGTTCTTGACTAAGATCTTCCTGCAAATTAATCCTTCGAGTTAATCTTCTTCTTCTTCTTCTTCTCTTCCTTATCTTACTTTTTTTGATTCTTGCTCAAGTACTTTCGGAGACTATAATTGAATGGTAATCAAAGTTGCTAATATATGGCAAATATATATAGGCGTGGACTGGCTGATATATGCATGGAGTTGGACTCTGGGAAAACGAATCCGATTTGGTCTTGGACACTTGGACCCGCCGACTATTTATTTAGACCGAACGCACCCAGACGGCCTGAAACCTTTTTAGTCACGTTTGTCAGTCAAAGTATCATTTTCTATTGGAAATATATATTGGATATCATAATTATTATATCGAGTTATATCATTAAGAAATTATAAATAAATGTCATTCATCTTGATACAATTACAATGTATTCTCATTTCAAGAACATGAAGTAATTTCTCGATCGTAAAGAAGTACAGAATAGGGGTGGGCAGCGGGGGCCCGCCTCCCGCTACCCCGCCCCCGTCCGCCCCGCCTCCGCATGGGCGGACGGGGTACCCCGCACCACACATGCCGGGGCGGGAGACCCCGCCCCGCATGAAAAACACTAAGCGGGGGCGGGGGGCGGGCAGGGCTCAACCCCGCCCCACTTTTCCCCCGCCCCGCATTTTATATTTATATTTATAAATATATATATTTTATATTTATAAATATATATTTTTATTTTACAAATTGTATATATATAATATATTACAATTTATTAAACTTGTTCACAAGAATCTGTTAAGTCCCACATTGCTCAAGTAAGACTCTTGTATGGCCTTAGAGTTCTATATAAATGAGGCCTAGGGTGCCCATGGCATATGCAAGCTTGTGATGAACAAGTCTCATTCTCTTGTGATTCTTGTGAACAAGTTTAACAAATTTAAAAATTAATAACATAATTTTTATGTTATTAGTTTTTAAATTATTATTATATATATAAATTTTAATTTAAGATTTAATTATATAATAATTTGGGTCTAAAAATAATATTTTTAGACACAAAATTTTTTTTAAGCCCATTGAAATATAAGATTCTTGAAGTGGGCGGGAGGCGGGGCGGATGGGGTGTTTGCCCTGCCCCCCCGGCACCGGAGCGGGGGGCTCCGCCCTCGCCTCACGGGGGCGGGGTGCGGATGAAATATTCATCCCCCGCATCATGCGGGGGCGAGGTGCGGGGAAGGGGTGCACCAGCCCCGCATGATGCGGGTAGCACCCCTAGTACAGAATGTGTCATTACCCTTATTCTTGACTTAACTATAATAGTGCTTTAAAAAAAAAAAATGTAATAGTTGCTAGCTAGCCTATGTCTGTTTCTCCTATATTTTTTAAAATGAACTCAAAGAAATTCCCTATGGTTTGGTTTGATGACCCTCTCTTCTCGTCTTGTGTTTTTGGCAGTGGTGTTCTTGAAGTGCTCATTTATGACATGCTTAGTTATTAATAGCTGGAAATAAAGAAAAAAATCATAATTATTTACGCAGTTCAACATTGATGCATATGTTCACGTCGGGTCTTGCGTTTAAAATTCATTATACATGTGAGTGACAGTATTAGTAGTGAACTAGCTACTCTTTAGCTAAAATTTGATTTGATAATTCACTTTAACTATCCACTTTTCATAAACATTAAATAACAAAATCTTTAAATTCAATGAAACTTCAAGTCATCCTTCCACAAGTATTAAATAATATTCCTCGTTACTAGAATTTATACGTATTTCGTAATTTTCATCGAGTAGGTTCAACCTCAATAACCTTAACTTGGAATGGAAATAAGGAAAATGATATAGTTATAACCATCCTACTACTCATTTACTATTTTTTTGTATTTGATTTTTTTTAATTTTTTGTTTTACTTAATGATTAAGGAAGTGATTATTAATAAAATTTTATATTTTTTTAATTTTTTCTTAGTGATTAAGGATGTTAAAAAAATACTTAAAAGAAAATAATAAGAAAATAACAAATTTCAAATCCTTTATAAGTAGTAAATGGATAGTAATAGAATAGTAAGTCTATCACTACCTGGAGATAATTGATGTTCATTAATTGATCTCATTTGTAGATTCCATTAAAAAATCATTATTATTTAAATATTTGTGAAATAGGCATCTTGGTGAGTTATTAGTCCATTCTCATTAGAGATGCATGATAGGCAAGCTGAGAATATAGAAAATTCTCGTTTGGTTGTTGAATTTAACTTAATTCAGTCTAATTTTAAACTGAGTCTAATATTCAACCACTCAATTTTTAAATTACTAAACTCATCTCAACTCAAAACTTTCTTACACATGGGATCTACAACCTTTTTCAACTCAACACATCTTTATAAGTGGGGCCCATAACTTTTTTCAATTTTTCATAAATAGTATTAAACTCATCTTAACATTCAAATACATTTAAACTCATTTTAGATGAGTCGTACATAACTCACTCCAGTAATTCAACTTATTACTATTTATAAAAAATTTAACTCAACTCAGTTCAGTTTAACATTCAAACATAGCTTTAGCTTTTTTTTTAGTTATATACACAAGAGTTTTGCTACATACAAGCACAGTCGCGCACTAATCTATGTACTAATACTGATTTATTTATATTTAAAATTTAAATTAACATTATTTTCAATAAAATCTACTTTTTGACCAATCACATCATATTGGTATATAGATTAGTGCATAATTATGCTTGCAACTATATTTTTCCTATACACAAACACTTGCCGGTAACAATGACAGAGAAAACAAAGAGAATATTAGACCATTTGTGATTTCGTGTACAACTCACTCGATATTTCTCAAAAAAACAAAATGCAAAGCAGTACATTTAACCCATAAATCAGTACAATGGTAAAAGCAAAGCTTAGCATTCTTCTACCAATAGGAACCGACCAAATACAAAATAAAGTAGACTTTTATGTATGAGAATCCGTTAAATACAAAATATAATATATTTTCACCATATGTTTTGAACACAGAATAGAGTAATAAATGAAATGACCCAAACCATCGATGTTTGTACTCTATAGAGATGCTCATAACTTCTTCAATCCTTTTGGTAACTCCTATGGCTATGAAATGTTGGTTTCTTTCTTTGAGAGCTAAGAAATTGCATTGCAATCTGGAATATTTAAAATGAAATGAAAAATATATTATTTTCAACTATCAACTAGTCTTCATGTAACGCCTAGGCCCAATCTTAGCCAGGCCCATAGAAAAGCCCAATAGTAGAGAAAAATGACGTCGCTTCTAATAAGTAGGCTGGCTTTTTTCTCTCTTTTCTCCCACCAGGGACGGTTTCCCCTTTCCCATTTTTCTCCCCCGTCAAGTTTGTTATGAGGTGTGTTTTAGCCAAACTTCGGCTAGATTTTATCTATGAATGATTCACTATAGGTGCTTTGCATACAAATTCTCTATTCTCATTAAACTCTACAATCCCTCAACTTTCGAGGAGTAATCTCAAGTGTCTTTAATATTTGGGTCGGCCATTAAAAATTTTCATTTCAAACTTAAAATTATCATCTCATTATTATAATTTTATCAAATTTTTATATAAAATATAATAAATAATTTAACTTTTTTTTAAATTTTTCTAAATCTCAAAACAATAATAATATTATTTTATCTTAAAACTTAAAATTTTTATTTAAAAATTCTCAGTACCGAACTTAATTCTCTCATTCTCTTGAGCAATCCCTCCGAGCCTAAGAAGAAACAGCTTGTTGCCTCTTATTTATGTTTATGTATTGTACTCCAACTTTATGTCTAATCAAACCTTGTTGTTGTTGGACCCTCTCTTCATTTAAACCTGAGTTTTACTACGTATAAATAAAATCGCATACTAATCTGCGTATCAATACTGATTCTTTCATATTTAAAATTTAAATTAACATTGTTTTTAATAAAATTTACTTTTTAACTAATCACATTAAATTAATGTACATATTAATACGCAATTATACTTGCAACTAGATTTTTCCTTTTAACCCCCAACAGATTGTGCTAGGAAGCAGAAACCCTTTTAATTCTATTAACGGAATGAAATCGAATGTATTTTCATTTAAGATTTGTTAATTTCCATGCGTGCATTTGCAATAGAAAAAAGTTAGTTTGGCCACTCAGGTGTACAGTGCAGTTAGAAAAATTATTTTTTATTTTTATTTAATGATTAAAAAAGTAATTTTTAATGTATTGATGTATTTTTTTGTTTTTTAAAAATATTTAAATATATTAAAAAAATATGAAAATAAAAAAAGAGGAAAAAAAATAATAAAAAAAAAATTTGTCCTGAACAGCACGCTCAACGGTAACAGCATGGTAGCTTGGTCCTTCGCAATAATCTAATAGCAAAGCAATCTTAACAGAAAACGCAGAATAAAATCCATCCCTAGCAGAAAACAACAGTTAATCAAGTTCGAATCGAATGAATAACACATCTTCGCTTGAATTTTTTAATGGAATTAAAGGGGCCCGTAATTTGTTTGCCAAATTGGTCACCAATTCAATTTTTTTCCCAGAACTCAGATAAGTGTCATCCGGCATCACGTAAGAATGCATAAATGTAGTATAGCACGCATGCAAATACCAGAGCAGCTGCCTACAAGCCGCAGGTACATATCATTATCTGGTTTAGATGATTGCTGATATCATCATTGGGATACAACACCAGAAAATATGGCTGGATAGCAACTAAGAAATGGTAGCAGAAATCGATGCCAACAAATAAATAATCACCACCGAACAAAAATAAATTTCACTGCAGCATCTCTTGCCCGTATGGTCCAGTCATGACTACTTTTTTTTTATTATTATTTTTATTGGTACAGGATGTCCAGGAACTAGACAATGTGTTTCTAGTTCAAGTAATTCAAGGAGAATATCCGCCAGTCCGATGACCCTAGAGGTTGTTTGCATCGAAGGAAAATTTGAACCTTAGATGTGGGAAAGCATTCACCCAAGCCCAAAGCCTTTACTAATTGAGCAAACCCCCAAGGGTACTACTACTAATTTACTAAAAGCAGAAACAATCTGTAAGAACCATCTTAAAGCACGTCCTCACAACAAGGTGAATGAGGTATGTGTCAGAGCAACCCAGAAAACTCTAGTAAATCTTGATTCAAAATCTATACATCTCATGCCTGACTATTTAACGGCCAAAAAAAAAAAAAAACAGTTTCACAGACAACTCAACCGAGGGTTCAACACATTTTAAGACGCTCTTTAAGTATACAAACACTACAGCTAAATAAAGGTGCTCGCAAACAACTAAAGAAGGGTATTTCGAATCAGCCTTGTGACACTGAACCTTTACCTTCTTAATGTACACACATATTAACAGGCGAATACCTGCCAAGGAGGTCAAACTCAAATAGCTAATCCTTCCCAATAAGAGCAGGGTGAATAGGGAGGAGGGCAAAGTCACGAATTTATTACTTATCGACTGCATGCTTCACAGTTTCACTTCCCCCAAGAAAGTAGCTAATCTTGTCTATGTAGAGGAGTGATTAATGACAAACTAACGAAATCCCTGAAACTTGTTCTTAACTACCCCACAATAGCAAAGGGAGCCTGTAAAGTCCAGTATAGTGGGGCTATGTCTTTTGTTTTTCTCAATAAAATTTCAAATTACTTATAAAGAAAAGGAAACCATACTTATTGCTCAGTCCTACAAAAATATTCAATTCAGAGCATCCATATAATTCAATTTATTGCAAATTCGATGATCAAAACCCCCACAACAGATTATGCACGGAACAAATATCGCCCCCTGATCAAAACAGAAATTGCAATCGCCTCTGAAATTGCATAATTCAGCGAGTCTAAATTAATATTTATAATCTTCTAAATAAAAATCATATCTTACTAAATCCAATCAAGCATATTACTTGAACCTCAATTAAGTAAATGAAGTATTCAATTGCATCAAATCCAGATATCCATAAATTCAAAACATATATAAACTATCACATGCAGTAGTCTAGAAAACCAAAATTACCGGCTCAAAAAACGTCGAAACATAAACAAAGCGACCGGAAGGGTGGCCAATAAACTCGAAACTTAATTATTTCCTAATCACCACCAGCCTTCTGGTAAACATAGGTCAACCCACACTTGCCACAGTAGTGTCTATCAAAATGGTTAGCCATGAAGGTCCCCGCCCCACACTCCGCATTGGGGCATTCCTTTCTCAGCCTCTGGACCTTCCCAGAGTCATCCACCTTGTAGAACTGGAGCACAGCGAGCTTGACCTTCTTCTTCTTGTGCTTGATCTTCTTGGGCTTCGTGTAGGTCTTCTTCTTGCGCTTTTTGGCCCCTCCCCTTAGACGAAGTACGAGATGGAGAGTAGACTCCTTCTGGATGTTGTAGTCGGCTAAAGTTCGGCCATCCTCGAGCTGTTTCCCAGCGAAGATGAGGCGCTGTTGATCCGGCGGGATGCCCTCCTTATCTTGGATCTTGGCCTTGACATTGTCGATGGTATCCGAGGACTCGACCTCTAGGGTTATGGTCTTCCCCGTTAGGGTTTTCACGAAGATCTGCATGGTTGCGGTCTGGTGGTGATGTTTGAGAGAAAGGAGATGGGAAGTTTTATATGGGAGCTGGTGGATGTGAATTTAGGGTTTTCGTGCGTAGACGGGGTTTTGGATGGGCCTCCAGCTGCGGGACTTTGGAGAGTGTCATTTATTAAGGTCCATTTAAAAGCCATTTGGGTCTACCGACTCTATAATTCCGGCCCTGTATAAAGTATCATGACTCAAATAATTTGGAATTAAAAAATTGCAAATAAAATTTAGGATTGATTGTTTGGTTGGTTGAAATTAAAAGAAGAGTTTTTTTGGTTTTACATTTGAATTATTAGTTTTTTTCAAATTGCATATTTGGATAATTTCTACCTTAAATCACAAAGTTTTGAAAATTGTCATCCTCAAATATAAGTTGGTCATTACAAATGTGTTACTTTTTTCAATTTTAATGGACAGACGTAGACCAAATGTGTAATTTTTCAAGTTTCGAATCAAAATAACTTGAGTGGCTGCACAGATCGGGTCAGGTTGGCCCACCCTAAGTGACAGCCCAGGTCAGGTCGGCCCAAAATCATGTTTGCATGGATCGGGTTGCGGGCCAAGTTTTGATGGTATAGGAACACCTTGTCAATCTTTTATATTTTCTGATACAATTGAAAAAAAGTAGTGCCTGTAGTTTTTCCCAAAAAAATAGATCTATAACATGCATGGAGCCGAAGTTCATAATCATCTCTAATTTCATTAGCCCAGTTAAAAATTGAAATCTTTTCTTTCTTGAACTCAACAAATCCAAGTCCTTTGGAATTTCGAATGCTCTGTCCACACCTCAATTTATTTATTTTGATTGTTATGCTGTGCATTAATGAGGCTGTTCATTGGGATTGTACAGTAAAAGTTTCTTATCCTTCATTTCCGGTATCCCATATCAGTCAATTCCATGCTCATATACATGCAATGGAGGATATACCCAAAACTCAAGGTGTGGGTCTCGGAAATGATTTGGCCATTAACATAAATCCACACGAATGCAGGACGCTCCCCACATAATATAAAAGCCTCTTGTTGTAGTAAGCATGACTTCCCTAATCCAAAATTTGTCAGAAAGTCAGAATGAAAAAAGATCCACCTAATAACCACAATCCAAAAGGATTAATTATTATGTGTTATAAAATCATGAAAATAGAGAAAGAAATTCAAAGATAGAGAGAGAGCTCAGAGAGGTTAAGAGAGAATGAGAAGAGATTCTTTTATTAATCTGTTATCAAACTTATGAATTCATTAAAGGATTCAACGATATATATAGGAGTACAAAGGGGACTATGCTTTTGACGGTTAGTTCACTATGCTAGCACTATGCACTATGCATTTGACGACTAGTACTATGCATTTTGACGGCTAGCTAAATGTGGTCATACAATTCAAGATAGTTTATAACACTTCCCATTTGGATGACCATATTTAAAGAATATGCCTCGTTAAAACCTTGCCAAGGAAAAACCCTGTGAGAAAAAATCAATGGCGAAGGAAAAAGAGTACAGTATTCATGTGTATCGCCGAGTGCTTTAGGATTGCCTCATTAAAACCTTATAAAGGAAAACCCAGTGGGATAAAACCTTAGCGAAGGAAAAAGAGTACAATCAGCACAAGTCTTCAAGACATTACTTCCCCTGAAAAGTGTATGATAACAGGTCTTCAAATCTTCACATTCCAATGTTCCGCACAATTTTCTTAAATGTTGCAGTTGGTAATTCTTTTGTGAATAAATCTGCTAGGTTATCACTTGACTGTACCTTCTTGATATCAATTTCAACTTTCTTCTCATGAATTGCAATGATCTTCTTGTGTGTATCTGAAAGATAACTTGCATCTGTACATCCAACTAACTGTGGACTTGATTCATGTTGACAAAATAATCACAACTGGATCTTTCTACTCATCACTACTCTTCTGGAGTTGTACTCTTCTGGAGTTCTTGTAAATAACACAGTTAGTGGAGAATTCATTAACATTAAACCGCTAACCTCATTTTTTAATAAAAACGGTGGCCAGGCTTTTAAGATCAGATAGGCACCGCTGATTTTCAACTCTTCTGTAGGTGTTAAGCGTGCTGTCAGGCCCCGCAGAACTATGAAACTATATTTCGTCTCTTTTCTCTTGCTTCACGAGAGATGCTGTATCATAATTTTCTCTATAAAAGAGATATTCAGCTCATCCTCATTCGCATCTCATCTTCTTCACTTTTCTGTAATCATATTGCATTTTTACTCTACAATCTCTTTCTGCATTCTTATCCTACAATCTCTCTCTGCAATGGCTCAGCAATTTTCTCAGGGTCAATATATGAGGTATTCTGCACCTCATTCATCAGCTGTTCCTGCTTCTACCACAGGTGCTATCATGTAATATAATGATCTGACTCATAGGTCAGATAATGAAGCTATCTATGAGCTTGTGAGTCTCGGTACCTGATACTCATCATCCATTGTCGCATTTTCTCAGCGACTGCAATCCAGAACTTGTGGAGTTGACAATCTCCACGAGAATATTGTTATACTTCAGCGACTTCTTCTGGAGTCCAACATGAAGATAGGAGCAATAAAGTAAGAGAATAAGAATTTAAAATTCTTGCTTAAATCTTCTTTTCGATTGCCCACCCATTTATATAGGGATGCCATGTAAATTCTTGAAGAACAAGAGCGTTTGAAGAATGAGGCAAAGTGCCTTAAATTTCTATAATTTTTTCTTCAAGATAATAAAATAATATTTCACAAATATTTATATTTGTGTATCTATCATCTGGTAGATATTCTGTGTGCTTCCTTTTATTTCTTCTTTAATAATGCACACTTCTTATCAAACCCATAATATGAATCTGAAATACTAATTGTATTTAAAAGATGGTATTTCAAAACTAATAATATCATCCATCTTCCCCTTGAAGCCGCAAGAGTTTCAGATTTATATTTCAAATATGTGCGGTTTTCATGAGCTCTTCTGGAGCCTCAATGATATTTAAATCATATATATAAACTGCAATAATAGCTTGTTTCCATTTGCGTTTGTATTGCTTTAGATCATATAAGGATCTTTGAAACTTGATAGAATACATATTTCTAGATGTATTCATATTAGAAATTTCAGACATTTTCTATCCTTCAGGGATTTTCATATATATATCATGATCCAATGATCCATATAAATATACAGTTAATCATGCATATCCAAACTCTCGGTAACTTTTAAGCTAATAAAAATCTCAATATGATTTCAACTACTTTAAAATCATATCAATATTGTTTCTTCGAGAAACTAACTTGTGATTCCTATATCACATTTTTATATTAAAAACTTCAGGCTTTTTATATTATGTATATAAATATCCACTGATATTTAACAAAAATCACCTCTTTAGGTGTTTGGACTTCAAGTCCATATTTATCACATTTTACTTAGTGATATCAATTTTGCAGGAATTGAGAAACTGACTCGTGATTTATATATCACATTTTTATTTCTTTTCATAAATACCCACTGACATTCAACAAGCATCACCTCTTTAGGTGGTTGGATTATAAGTCTCAATGCATCATATTTTATTAGTGAATCAATTCTGCAGGAATTGTTTCTTTCAATTTTGGCCAATATTTTAAGTCATATTCTTCGACGGTTCTTGATTCACTTTCATCATTACTTCTGGTAATGTCAATTGCCATCTCATATGGAAATATGTTGTCGACAACGATTTTATTTTTATCCATAATTTCTCAATTATTCATGAAATGTAACGAGATCTCGTTATTTTCAGGTACCTGTCCCTCTTCAAGGGAAGACATTTTCATGAAAAGCCTCTTCAGGAGGCACTCTTCAGGAGATTTATACTCTTCAAAAGTTTATATAGGAGAATTTTATACAGAAAATTTGGATGGACTTTATTGCTTGTTCTGTGGGTATGGCCTCTTCAGGAGCACCAAATTATTTGTGCCTTTCTCTTTTGAGATACTCTATCTTTTGTATTGATAAGTCTCACATGTCTTTATACATGTTTTTAGACTGCTGAATTTCTTAATTGTCCTACAGGAATTTCAATCCTCGCTGGGATTTTAGCAGCTAGAATATGAGACATTTTTATCTTATTGCATCCAAAATTTAATTATCATCTAAACTTCTGATTCACATATGATAATTAAGATAACGTCGAATAATTTCATCTTATTTGCTTCAAGCAAATTTTTCTTTCCACTTCTGGTGGTAAGACTTTATAGTAAAAGAATCTTCTGGTTCTTTTATGGACGTCCATATGAAAATCATTCGACTTATCATAATTGATTTTGAATGATCAAGATAACCATAAATTATACAAATATTTTGAATCATATCACTTTTTGATGCATCATAATATTTGATTCAATAATTGTATAATATCATCTCAAAAAAAAAGCTTATAGCTTTTCCAATACGAGCTTTTGACTTGAAAAGATATTTATTATCACGTTCAATCTCTTAGTTTCTTTGAATGAAACGCATCATTCTTTTCACTTCAGGGAATAGAATGATATAAATTCATTATCATTCACTTCAGGGAATGATGTAGATCTAGTAAGACGTGACTAATGATTCTTATCAAAAACTCATTATTTTGTCCAGTCACTGAAAGACCAGATTTAAATTTGAATATATTGTGAACGTTTGCGTTTCATATTGCAGGAGCATACTCGATATTACTACTTCAGGAGCATATTCGAGACGTTCATTTAAATATATATTCTTTCCACAATTTCAATTATGCAATTTCAGGTGCATAAATCATAATGAGTTTTTGGTACACGTATCACTCATTTAAACTATGAGGTACTCAATAAAATTATTGATTTAGAGCGATCCTTCAGGGATGCTCTATTTCCATTCTAAGATAAATTATATCATCAATAATTCATAACAAGTACAAAAAGAATAAATAAAACTTGTATCTGAACTATGTGAATAAAATTATTCACAGATATAATTGATATGTAAATTATGGAAATTTTAATTCACCAATATTTACTTTAAAGATTTCAAATGATATATTGAAAAACTTACTTGAAATAGAAGATTACTATCTTCAGTATCATCTAAACCTTCGTGCACTGTAAAAATTAGTAAGATTGAAAAATATCACAGTACATAGCTCTTGTCTGTAAAACTAAAATTATTAGTCAAACATGTCAAGCTAATCATAAAAATTTACCTTTATCTCTTATAAAGAGGAAACCAGTCAACTATTATTACAATAATAATCTTAATCACTTACCAAATCCAAAATCACGTGATTCAGATTCATTCCCCATAAGCACCAACCTTTTCTTTTTATTTTATTTTATTTTATTTTATTTTATTAGTATTATTTTTTTATTGTAAAGATAATGCATTGAAAGCACTATGGATTTGATTAGTTGTTTTTTTTTTCTTTATCCAAAGATGCTTCCTTTTCCTCTAAACGACAAGAGGGGCTTTATGACTTTTATGACAAGCGGACTTTATTTTCCAACTTTTGTCTCTTTGGGTAGGTGTCAAGCTACCGAGTGCTGACCTCACCTATAGCATAGAGGTAGATTCACCGAAAAAATGAAAAGAATCATGGACAAGCTTTCATCGGTAATTTGTCTGGCTTCTTCATCTTCGCTGCTTTCTAAAGAGATCAGGAGGTTAAGATTCTTCATCCAGGAGCTAGAAATTCCTAGCTGGGATATAGCATAAGCGAGTCTGGTGTGCCGTTCAAGCATCTCTCTCCAAGTGTACTGGATATCATCGTACACAACATAAAGTCTGTCTCTATAGACCATTGCAGAGCGCTCCTCGGGTCACGTGGTTCCAAGCCCGGCTTGCTCCGCGAGTTTCACCATGTACACGTACTGCTCCCTGGTCAGTAAAGAATCAGATCCCTCTAAAGCTTTACCCAGTTGATCTTTACCCATGTAACCAGACACCTCAGATCTGGTGTTGATCTAGAATTGTAGAAGACCGCGTACTAAAAATGTGTTTGCAGTTGGAGCAGCTAGAGACAGAGAGGAAAATCGAGGAGAAAAGCTTGGTTGCAACACAACGAGGATAGCAGAAACACGTCCCTGACTAAACTGGCAGCGTCGGTGCTGAGCCGATCAGGCGAGATCACCATGGTGAGGATGACATGGCTTCTGCGATCTTCTGCAGCGGCAGGTTTTGGAGGTGCGCTACCAACTCGAGCGAGTGAACTACTGCCCTCTTGTGATTGTAGTCTATGCCAGAGATGGATCACCGAAGCGATACTAGATCATGCTTCCCGGATCTCCTCTGAATACAGCGTGAATATCGAAAAGAAAGTAGACATCGACGAGGACTACTCTCGAGCTCCTCTGTTTGTCCAAAAATGGAGTGAACCGACCGTTTGAAACCAAGGACTGTTTGAAGGAGGTGGTGGGGCGTGCCTTACTTCTCAGTCAAAGAGTTTGGAAACTTGTCGGTGCGCCCATATGGATCAACTACACTTGCACACCAGGAGATAGATAAACGCGAGATGATCTTGCTTCCGACAGTAAGAGTTGGTGAAGAAGACACCACGGGAGAACACCACGGGTGCTCTGGCATAGGTGGGTGTTGGCCTGGTAGGCGGTGGAGAAAAAAATCGCATTCATGTTGATAACGTGTTATAAAATCATGAAAATAGAGAAAGAAATTCAAAGATAGAGAGAGAGCTCAGAGAGGTTAAGAGAGAATGAGAGGAGATTTTTTTATTAATCTGTTATCAAACTTATGAATTCCTTAAAGGATTCAACGATATATATAGGAGTACAAAGGGGACTATGCTTTTGACGGCTAGCTCACTATGCTAGCACTATACACTATGCATTTGACGACTAGCACTATACATTTTGACGGCTAGCTAAATGTGGTCATACAATTCAAGATAGTTTATAACATTATGCAGTGATATTCCAATCTTATTACAAGATGACATGTCATTAAAACAGTACGTATATAAACAATTTTAATGACACAACATCGCATTATGGAATAGAACTACGACGTCATCGTACTCCCGAATTACCTAAATAGTTTTTCATATAAAAGAAACCCACGAGTACAACAACACATAAACACAGAACTGAGTTTGGGCACGCACAGGAATGATCAATTCCTAAAACGAGAAACAAGATACCTTAAACCCTATAAGCAACTGCATAATGCATATCTTCCTATTGGGCATACCAACAATCACAGAAAAATACGAGTCCCATGTTATTTAAGTTTTTGAAAAAGTTGGGACAGATTAGACAAACATCATAAAACTGGACACTTATTTATACTTTACTCACGACACACACAAACTTCACTCATGATCCATGGAACTTTATGCAGAAGACTTAGGAAGAGCTCCAGCTTCTGTCAGCAGGGGAATCAGCTTGCCCTCCTTGTGTAAGGCTGTCGTTTCTGAAACAATAGAAGGGAACATATAAGCATAAACTCCAAAACAAACATGCATGACTTAAATTTATACAAATATAAATGCGATACTAGGAAGCTTATAGCTTTGTGTTAAGGTATCAATATCCTACTGTCACAGCCACCAATTTGGTTCCCGCCGATGAATACATTGGGCACAGTCTTCTGTCCAGTCCACTCTGCTAGAGCTGATTGTATCTCACTGCCATCACCTTCAACACAGTTTTACAACGGTGCGGTTTGTAAGTAACAAATTAAGTGGATCATAATCATCTAAGTTTCCTAACTGAGATAACTCCAACGTGGAATTCTCAAAATCCTAACCATCATTTTTTATCAATTTATTTGGATTTTGTCATCTATACATCAACTTAAGGTAAAATTATAAACAATACTTGGCTAAGAATAATTATTAGGATTTTTTTAAGCATTTAACACGGAATTTCTGTACAAAATCTAGATGGACCTAATTCCAACGAAATAACAAAGAAAGATTCTATTTGCAAGCTGGTGTATAGGATTACCCTCCCCACTGTTGGCTTGGCATAATTTGATTTGCAAGAGAAGTTTAAAAACCAATCTCTTGCAAATCAAATCTTGCCATGTAAGCAGTGTGCAAGATGTATCCCTCCACACTGGCTTGCAAGTAGAATAACACAACAACAAACAATATTTTAAGAATCAAAGCATCATAGTAAACCCACACCACTAGATCTTGACAACACCATGAGAATCAGATATGTTCATTACTTTTTACGCATATACACACTTCAAAGGCATAGAAAAAAAATGCTTTTAAAGCAAGATAGACGAGGCTAAAAGTATGCTAGCTAATATTGCATAACCATATGTTTATTTGTAATACATTTTCCTTTTACATATTAAAAAAAATTTGTAATACATGCAACCAAACCCAATCACATCAAAGCAGACAGAGCAAACGATTGTCGTTATATGTGAAAAAGGAAATTAAGGGGAGTCGGATATACAAAACTACTGCATGTAAAGAGTTGGATTTGATTCCATAATCAACTGCAGTTAGAAATCAAATCTTTTTGCTTCTGCTTCAATGAAACTTTTAAATCATATTTCAATTCCTCAAATTCATACAAAACAGCCAAATCATGAATTTCAGTTCCAACGCCTTAATAAAGCGGTAGTGCTTTCTCCAAGAAATTAAACGGCGCAAACCATTAGAGTCAAAACTATATATATATAGAGAGAGAGCGATTTGATCTCACTTTCAGTGTCCAACTCAATGGCCTTGAAAGTGGTGCCCAATTGAGTCAAAAGCTGCTTCACGGTCACGCAGAACGGACAGTACGACTTGCTGTCACCACGATATCAACATCCAAATCTCTATAACCCTCAAATTAGAAGAAAATGATTTCATATATAAGCAAAGTGAGAGAAAGAAATAGAAAGACCTGAAAACAACGACAGGATTGGACGCAACGATCTCCTTGGCCTTTGGCAACGCCATTTTTCTCCCAAACCTAACGACAGCTCTTTGTAAAACCACTCGCACGGTACCTCAAAGAACTAGCACTAGTTTGGGGATCTTGTGAGAAGTGAAATATATAGAGATTGGGAACCGAAATTATTGCGAGGGCCTCCACGCTCGATCGCAGGCGTCCGTTTTTTTGAAGATATTTGTGGGCCCGTCTGGGTCTACTTTGAACGGTTGAACCCTACAAATTGGATTTTGGCCCAAGCCTCCGAAATTATGGGGTAAGCCTACGCTTATGGTTGCTTACTAGAAACAAAAAATATATATAATCAATTGATTTGTTAATTATCTTAAAATAATTAGTCAATTAGTTAATATGGGTTAAAAATAATAAGGTTCTTGTGGGTTAAGTTATTTAATGCATTTAGAAAAATACTTTAATTACAAAAGAATTACATAAAATTAAAAATACAAATTGACGTAATTTAATGTAATACGTCATATTGTAAAGTTAATTTTATTGTAAAGTATATATAACGAATCAAATTGTAAAGTTATTTTTATTATAAGATAGATATAACGATCAAATAAAGTCACGTTAATTTATGAACAAACATGTGTATAATCTTTTTGTTTTATAACATTTATCGTGTATTTATGTATGTATGTATGTATGTATTTCTTGAATGAACTCGTTAATAATTTGAGCTTAAATTGAAAGAGATATAGACAACTAATATAAATTTCATAATATTTGTTGGACATTTAGAAGTTGTTTGAATAGTGAGATGAAATGGTTTTAAATGAAAGTTGAATAAAATATTATTAGAATATTAATTTTTAATATTATTATTATTTTGATATTTGAAAAAATTAAACTGTTTATTATATTTTATTTGAAAATTTGGAGAAATTATAATTATAATAATGAAATGAGATAAGTTGAGAGTGTTTCTCAATCTAAACGGCCTCTTAACATTACTCGATAACTTCATTCGAATATTTTTTTTATTTTTTTATATTCATGAGTGTCAGGGCCAGCTTGTATGCACCAGCTTGTATGCACCTCGACTAATCTCACGGGACCTTGAAATTAACGGTCAGGTAAACCTCTAGTAATTCTAAGGGGATTCGAACTGGTAACTATTAGAGAGCAAACCTAATGCCTGATCAACTGAACAGCTTAAGCTACTCCATAAGTTACATCCAAATATTTGATTCGAATATTCTACTCGTCGATCTATCTTTCTACCACTTTAAGTTTGGTTAGGAACTTTAGGGGATCTCCATCCTCTAACGTGGTGCAAGGAACCACAAGAAAGTTTCCCTAAAAACTATAATTATAAATCGAGAAAGAAACATTAAAATGCGCTTCAATTCAATACACAAATTTCACGTCCAATTTTATTTAGCCTTTTGAAAAGCATCGATAGATAAGACAGAAACATAAACACGCCATAAAACAGGACACTTATTACGCTTTACTCATGAACCAAGATAACTAATAGTTCATTTTAAGCAGAAGAATTAGCAACTGCTCCAACTTGTGTCAGCAGAGGAACCAGCTTTCCCTCCTTGTTCATGGCCGCAGTTGCTGTAGAACGACAGAAGAGAATATTTAAGCATGGAGGTTCAAAAACAACAAACGTTAAAATTCTTTATCCATACAAATATATAAATGTAATATGAGCAAGACCGCACCGTCCCCGCCACCAATGTGGTTCCCGCCTATGAATACACTGGGCACAGTCTTCTGTCCAGTCCACTCAGCCAGAGCTGCCTGTATCTCGCTTCCATCACCTTCAAGACATCATAACATACCCAAGAACTTATTCATCCCTTTGCTCCTTTTAAATTTACAATATGATTACCTTTCTTTTAATAAATTTAACAGTTATCACAAATTAGGTGGTGTGTGTATAAATGAAGTCCTATCCCAGACATTGTAGAAAATTTCTCAAAAATAAGTGCTACAGATAGAAAGGGATTATACACTATCATGATTTCATGTGATACGTTAGATCCATTTTATGATAAAAGTAACTGTATAATCTGACATACACATCAAGTCATATAACTTTGTGGATCTATTTTGTGTAATCCATTTGTGGCTAAAGTATTTTTCTTTCTCAAAATCCTAACCCTTATTTTCAATCAAATGATTCAGATTATGTCCTAATGTTATGAGAAACAAATAAGTTCCTTGCTTCATATACATATACACCCTTCTAAATGCATGCTTTTATAGCAAGACATTCTGATATTGCATCAATTATCTGTTGTTTTCAAGCAACGAAATCAAGTCGGACCTCATCAACGCAGACAGTACAAGAACCTTTCGTTATCCGTGGACAACGAAATCCAGGGGAAATGGATTCAGGAAATTACTATATAACAAAGAATTGGATTAAGTCCAAATTGAATTACAGTTAGAATTCAAAATTCTTGCAAAAGCTTCAATGAATTTTTAAAATTTGATTTAAATTCCGCGCAAAAACGAAACGACTACACAGTGGGATTCCAGTTCCGACGCTTTTAGAGAAAGCTAAACAAGTAAAACGAGATAAACCACTCGATTCAAAAATGAAATATCTCAAGAGCATCTTATCTCACTTTCGGTGTCCAACTCATAAGCCTTGAAATTGGCCCCCAACTCAGTCAACAGCTGCTTCACCTTCTTGCAGAAAGGACAGTATGTCTTGCTGTCATCACAAACACCGATATCAATGATGCGCGCGCGGGCACACAGAGAGAAGTATATAAAGCCATAAAATCGAAAGGAAACGATTTCACATGCACGTATGGGGAAAGTATAGGGAAAGAGAGTTAAAGGGACCTAAAAACAACGACGGGATTGGACGCAACGATCTCCTTGGCCTTCGGCAACGCCATTTCTCTCCCAAAGCTGAAAACTGCTCGTACAATATGTTAAGAGGAGCACCGGCATGGATGAGTTCTGCCATTGGGGGGGGATTGCGTGATTATGTAGAGGGAAGAAATTGAACAACGATCTGGATCTGAAGTGGACCGTTGAGGGCCTCGATTTGTGGCCACCGATGTTTTGGATTTGGAAATTGGCGGGCCAACCAAGGCTATTTCGGACCATTAAAAAAATGTAAGAATATAAAAGGCCGACGTGTATGATCAATTAATTATCTTTATACTTTTTTTCGATACGTGAAAGATACATACCACCCAATTAATTATCTTTAAACTTGATAATAAGGATACGTCTTGTATACACTTTTCAATCGTGAAGCCAAAAATTTTACTCATCATTCTTATATCACTATACACGATATTTATTTATTTATTTTATTTTTTTCTATTACTAAATATGTGATATATCAATGATGAGTTGAAAAAATTAATTAGTTTAAAAAAATTAAACAAAAAATTAAATATGGTATATAATGTGTGAATATGATGAATAATAAAATTCTTTTCAATACAAGTAACAATCCTATACCACAAATTTGGTGAGAGAAAAAAATAAAATAATAAATAATAAAAAATGTATATGGTATAAAGCTGCTAAATAAAAATTATCTAAATTTTAATTATCTTTATACTCGACAGCCTTGAGGTTGTTTGGAAAGTTAGTTGAGATGTTCTCATTTTAAAATTTTTCATAATTTTATTTCTAAACATCACTCAATACAAAATACTTTTCAATTTCAAATATTTATTTTTTTTCACATAATCATTACATATTTCTCAAACTTTCAAATAAAATATAAAAATTAATACAATTTTTTTAAATTTTAAAATAAAAATTATATTCAGACAAATTTTTAATTTTTTATTTAACTTTTTTTTTTTCTCATTTCTCAAAATCTAATAAAATATCTTAACTCAAATTATTTCACTATTATTAACACAATTATCATATCATCTCATTATCCAAACATATTCTTAAGTTTCAACTATGGAGTGATGATGGTTACTATACAACTAATTGGATGGTACTAAAAGTATAAGGTTTAGATAATGAGTTGAGTTGAGATAAAAATTGAAAGTTGAATAAAATATTATTAAAAATAATTTTTTAATATTATTTTTATTTTGATATTTGAAAAAGTTGAATTGTTTATTATATTTTATTTGAAAGTTTAAAAAATTGTAATAATTAGATGAGAAGAATTAAGATCCGCTCATGAACCAAACAAAATCTAAATACTTTTTTTCATTTAAATTTTACATAATCAATAAAAATTAAAATTAAACCTAAAAAGAAATGAAAAAAGTTATATATTTATCATTATTCATATATAAAGTATCTACCTATTTCACACTCAATCCCGTTTAACCCGCACCTGCGTATAAGATTTTACTGTTGTGTTGGTACCATTACCGCCAATTGGAAGAGGATTATTATTTTTTAATGTTTTTGTTCAGTATTTTTCTTGCCAAACTATTCACAGAAACCTTAACCTCAAACCTTAAGCCGCTAATCCCAGAACAGGTGGTTTACAAGGAATGCAGTCATTAGACACAGGTTGGATGGACGATTACAAAAGATGAGGCAGAACATACAGAAGTTTTGAGAACCCAGCTGGGAAACAGTGTCCACCACTTTCCAGTACCTTTCAAGACGCACAGATAATATGACATGAAACAGGAATACCAATCAGATAAACAAATCTGGGTGGCCAGAATTTCAAATAGGCTTCGTTTGGAAGTTGGACTGAACTGATATCAATTCAGTTCAGTTTAATTTTAAGCTAATTCTAACATTCAAACACCCGACTTTCAAATCACTAAACTCATCTTAACTTAAAGCATATTTACACGTGGACCTACAACCTTTTTCAACTTAATATATCTTTATACGCAAGATCCACAACTTTTTTCTTCTCATAAATGCATAACTCATCTTAATATTCAAAGACATCTAAACTCATTTTAGATAGACCCTACAAAACTCACTCCACCATCTCAATTCACTGCAATTAATACAGAACTTAAATAATCTCAACTCAGCTTAAGATCTAAACAGGACCTAAATTGCCATTGAACACAGAACTTATTGCCAATGTAAAACTAGTTTGAAGCGCTGGGGCTTTATTAAAATATAAATAAGATAGAAAGCTATTCCCTCATAAGTCTAACAACCAAACCTCAAAAATTCTTCTTGCCTTGGGGATTGATTTCCTGAATGACCATCTGATAGGGTCACTTAAATGTTCGTTTATTTAAACCACAGCAGGTTCTCGAAGCCTGACCTCGAGATTTTGTGCAACAGCATCAAGAAATTCTTCCGTGTTCAAATAATACTCATTCGATACCCTGAAGACAAAAATATACTTTCAGTAATTAAGAATTATGGGCACCGAAGTACTCATCAATATTCAGTTCTGCAAAAATCTGACTTCCAAAACTAAACCGTTAATATCCACAGTTGTTAGACGTGCCAAAAAATTAGGAGCAGTCCAGATTTGGGAGATGTGCCAAAGTTCTGAAAGAACTAATCATTCAGGCAACTCAAGTCCTTAAACCAAATTTATCTATAACAAGCACTGTGAGACTCATTCCTCGTGTTAATTTATACCTTCATTTTATAGTTATGTGAATCGTGAAATAGTGTTGTAAAATTGGTTCCAAAAACATAATTATGGGCATCGCGTAACAGAGAGAATGTTCAGCTTACTTGGAGCCGTGGCTCAAAATTGCAAGATCCTTGGTCATTTTTCCTGTCTCCACAGTCCCAACGCATGCAGCCTCCAACTTGTGAACGAAATCCTGCAACCTTTCATCTTTATCTAACTTGGCCCTAAGAAAAGGGAGAGAAAAGAATTCAATGGTAGAATCAATAGGGTAAAATAAATCTATAAAAAACCAAACCTAAAGTTATCAAATTGTATAGTGACACCTATCTATTTACATATATGACCAAGGCTCAATAATTTACAGGCTAACATAAATGCTTTGAACATATTTCGAAAGGGGAAGAAAGAAACAATAAACTCTATGCATATGTGAATATGAACCCAATATAATGGTGAAGAGCCTCTGTAAAGTCAGAACATGTGACAATGTTTTTCTTTGGAAATGATATTGCTAGGATGGTATTTTCAAAGTGATAGATGTAACATCGATTTAATTTAAACAGAAAACTGACCTATGTTCTAGCCCCCGTGTCCAAGCAAATATTGAGGCAATACTGTTTGTACTGGTTTCTTGCCCCTTCTGATGTAATCGAAAATGGCGAGTCACTGTCCCATGAGCTGCCTCAGCTTCTAGTGTCTTCCCATCGGAGGATAACTGCACAAATTGTAGTTAATAAGATTTTGCATAATCCTAAGATCTGAATATAGGGAACATTAATAACAGTAATAGAAATCTGATACAAACCAGCACAGAAGTCATAAGGCCCAAGGAGCCAAATCCTGCAACAAAGAAACACGTTCAGACAGTTTCACTAAATGCATTTCACTTGCAAACACTTTTCAGGGTCATTCATATTAACAAAGAGCTTCCTTAATGATCACTCGGGGCATAAAGAGATGTAACGCCCTAATGGAAGACCCAAACCACATGGTCTATAATCCAAAAGGACTAGTCAATGATACAATTGGAGCCCCATTGAAATCTTATAAAATGCAAAAGCTTCTCCTTCCCAAGCAATCCAAGATCTCATAGACCACCTACCCTTATCCTTATCATATGGGGTGTCACAAGAGAACTATATCACGTATGATTGAGCAACAAAGTTTCTTACATTGTATCAGACTAGGGCCAGCTTTAGCGCTATCTTGGCTTCTCAATGTACACACCAGAATAGACGTATCATTAAGGGTGCACTTCTTGCCAGATATGAAAACTTTTATGAGCTTAGAAAGACTTTTTAACTAAATTCTGCGCTCCTAGGATGGATGGTACGCTGATGGTTGACTAATGGTGCAAACCCAACTTTTTCAATATCAAATCTTCATAAAATAAGGGGAAAAAAAGCATAAGAAATATATAAATTCTTTTTTTTTTTTTTAATCGGTAAAGAAATATATAAATTCTGAAGGGCATTGCAAACACATGTTTGCATCAATGCATATGAACAGACAAATCTCCCAAAACCACTAGTATAATTTTAAAAAATAGAAACTCAAGTGTTCTTTTTCCAAATGTAAAAGTCTAATCCTTAGTTCATAACCATTTAGCCATACTATTTCTTAACCAATCATCCATTTAAGAGAAAATACTCGAAAAAGTGAACTGGTAAACTTCATTATCACAAGCACATAATATGGCCATGGCCACAAGAAATGTCAAAAATACTTATGTAGTCAACCCTAAAAAGTCAGAATGAGCTCTTGGCAGCACCTTGAGCTAGTAAATCGCTTTGCACATCTCCATCGTAATTTTTGCAAGCCCAGACATATCCTCCTTCGCTTTTTAGTGCATAAGCAACCATGTCATCTATCAACCGATGTTCATACCTTAAAGCAATATAGCCCTTCAGTAAACGATTTGAAAATATGTTGAGCATGGAAATAGAACATCATACTCTACAGTGGACAAAAACAAACCATATTGAATTCTCTTCAAACTTTTGTTTCCATTTCTTCTCGTATACCTCCTGGAATATGTCCTTAAACCTGCAATAGTTCTAAAACTGTGAACATTGCGGTATACAGATAATCATTAAAGGTTGAAAGAATATGCTAGCAAATGTATAAGGTTCAGATGAATTTAGGGAAAGAAGCACGGCTAATGGAACAGATAATGCAACAACTACCTGCCATCGTATTTCTTCAGAATGGTATTTTTGGTGCTCAAGTAAAGAGGCCACTTCTTTGCATATGCCAGTGACATGGACGACTCGGCAAAAGCTCGAATAGACTGACAATTCACACAATTTTGTCAAAAATGCATAATCAACATACTGAAATGCATATTAAAGAATTGAAATATGATTAGACAAACCTCGTCAATATTATACATAGCAAGTGCTACTCCCGGACCTTTAAAATTAAAAACGTCAAGCTCCACTGGTGTGCTCCCATCTTCAGGGACTGAGGATAAAAACTGACAGATAAGTGGACAAGAAAAGCTTTTCAGCTCATATATGAACAGAAAAGTAAAATTAGCATACCAAAAACCATTTTAAGCTTTCCTGGCCCTTCAATGACTGTATCCGTGGCACGATACTGATCGCCATATGCATGCCTACCAATACATATGGGTTTCTTCCAACCTGTAAATTGAAAATAAGTGCTGAACAGCCTTCGATTTTTTATTTTTTAAATTTTTATGTAATTTCGCATTCAATATTATGAAAGACAGAACTTTACCGGGAACAATTCTGGGAATGTTACGGCATAGGATGGGTTCACGAAAAACAGTACCTATAGAAGTCAGCAACCCTTCAGTACCTCACTTCAACATATCTCCTCTGCTTTAAATCCATCCCCCCCCCCCCCCCCCCCCCCCCCAAAAAAAAAAAAAGTGCGAAAAAGTGTAAAGGGGAAAAAGAAAGAAATATAGACAGGAAAGAGAACATGAGCAAAATTTTGCTGTTGATTATTTGTAACAACTAACATATATTTTTCAGGTGTCTAGATTGAAAGCATTCAAACAAATAACCTGTATCATTCGTGATTGGTCACTTAAAGCTGGGACAGCTGCTAGTTTGGCAATTCCATCTATTTGGCAACATGAAGATTCCACTATCACTAACCAAATGTTACCTCCTTTTTTGGGACAGTCGATTGTGCTAAGAACATCAGAGAAACTAGATATGACACCCTAGTAACTGGAATTATAATTACAGTTTATTAATTTAATTTAAAAGATAACAGCTCCTTTTAATCAATTTAAAAAAAGCTTCGTATGTAATGAAGACAACTTTTTCAATAAGTCGGTATATAACTAGGACAGCATCAGCCTATACCTAATCAAGAGTCAAGACCAGATTTTCCCATTGAAGGAAACATTGTCACAACAAACATCTCATGTAAGTCAAGCATGCCAAACTAGCTGATAACACAGAGAGAGAGAGAGAGAGAGAGAGAGAGAGAGAGAGAGAGAGGAAAAAACCCAATTTATTTGATAAATGACTAAATAACAGAACAAAATGCATTTATACCCTTTCCTTCTATGAGGGAAAATACTATTTATCAAACACAAACCATTTAAGATGTTTCGAATTGTGCCATTGGGACTCCTCCACATAGCCTTCAGCCCAAATTCTTTGACTCTGGTCTCATCTGCAAAATATTGCATTGCAAAATGCTAATAATTCTCTGTGACTCAAAACAAAATCATAACCCATATTTAAGCAGCAAAAGCACCGCCAATTTCTTATGTACTTGATAACGATAATCATTATATGGACCAGCAAGGTCAATATGTCTATAAAACACGAATCAGCAAGGTCAATATGTCTATAAAACATGGACCAGCAAGGTCAACATGTCTATAGAACAACATTTTCTGGGGAAAATAATGGATGATGGAGAAAAAAATGGAGAAAAAAAAGAATAACGAACCAGGAGTAATTGTAGCACACTTTACTGCAACGTTGTACCTGCAGTAAATATATGGTTAAAATGAAATACAGAAAAAAAAAAGGTCCCAGATAAGACTTTAGGCATCGAGGTGAACTAAAAAACAGTGAATTCAAATAAAGTGTAAGCATTTGCATTTTGATTTGCTTTTGTTTTGAAAAGAGCAGCTAGTATAAACCATGTTACTTAAAGTTTTTTTTCCACCACCATGAAAATTTATCTATGCCAATTTCCATACACGTACTTTAATTAAGATGCAACAACACTCTGTAACCCCAGCTTTCAGGAAACGCTCGCCCATCATCAACCCTTGATGGCTATGATTTCAACCAGCAAACGGCTAAACCAAAATTAAAGTGGCAGATTCCTTTACATGACTTCTTCTGGTCACAAGAACCACATATGATTATGATTCAGTAACCAGGTGAACTAAACAGACATTCTGATCAGTTACCAACCTATGACCACTTTCACATGGCATTTGTCTCCTATTCTTAAAGCCTTTTTTATTCATTAGCATTGACAATTGCCATCTATAAACATGAAAATATAAAATAAAAAAAAATAAAAAAAAAAACCCATATTATGTACCAATAAACTAGTGGCTATGATACTGACACTACCCAATTACTTATCCCCATATTCTTATATCACCCAATGAATTTGTTATAATTCTGTTTGGTGCACACAATCGGCTTATAATGCCCTCTCCTTTTCATATTATGAAAAACAGATGAAAGGAAAAATAAAAAAGAAGAAGAAGAAGAAGAAGAAGAAGAAAGAAAAATGAAAAAAAGAAAAGAGGTATAAAATCCAACTCACTTGACCACAACACATGCATTTTAACATATTTCCGGTCCAATCACTTACTTAAGAGCTGCTTCAGCACTTTCTATAGTAACTCTGTCATCCGTTGCATCGCGGTTCAAAATTCCCAAATCAAAGTACTTTATATCCAAATCCACGTATGGAAATATAAGCTGCAATAGATTTTTTAATGAGTTATAAGCTGCAACAGAAAACCAGAATTTCCCTAAATACCAAATCAAGAGGCATCTACAAATCCATTAGAAAAACGGAAATCAGCCAAAATGAAAATTCATACTTTGTCTTTTATCGTTCTCCACATGACCCTTGCCATTTCATCACCTAATAGCACAGAAGATATACCAAAATCACGCACAATAATAAAAACTGCTTCAGAAGGGGACACATAATGAAACAACAAATGTTCCATTTGGTTGCGGAAAACACTATTGAAACAGAAACAAGGAATCCAAGACGATCAAATAGTACTGGGCATTTATAAAACAAGGACATTCACAATCGAAGATCGGCCCAGCTATTTATATGTTCCGCGCGTTCCAGATACTAGAATGTATTGGATTGAGTTTCTCATTTTCGCGAGCAAAAAGAAGTAAGATGTGATTTCATATCATTCAAAAACTTCGTTTCGCTTTCATTTTCCTCTATGTTTTTCGGCGAGCAAAACAGAGCCCGCTGAACAGGTAAAAAATATGGGTTTAAAAGAACTTACCGTCCATTTCCACAATAGGATTCTGCACCCGAATTCTATCGAATCCAGCCGAAGACGAGTAGCACCGCAGCGTGGCATGAGCGAAGCGAGAAGAAGAAAAGGGAGAAAAGGCGAACGAAACACTGTTCCCACGTAGAAGTCCATCGAAGAGCCTCAGATTACTCGAATAGAGTTGCGATTGTACTCTAGGGTTTCTCAGGGCCATAGACACCGACGATGACGATGAAGACGAGGTTAAAATTTTAGCGCTGGACATGGCGCTCAAACGGGATGGCGTCGCTCTCAGACTAAGCATTCGGGGATTTTTGGGGGACCGCTTTATATACGCGAGAAGCGAGAGGGACTTGCTCCGGGTTCAAGAGTTGAGTGCGGGCTGACATAGTGAATGGCGCTACTGTAGTGCGGTGGAGACAATATCTGAGTCAATGTAATGAAATCGAAAAACACAGTAAAAAATTATATAATTGAGACAAATAGAATGAGTATAACGAAGGCAAAGAATGCAATGAAATGGTGTAAGCGTGGAGGGCTGAGCACCCTCCAAGTGCGAGTTGGAGGGCCACCGAATCACCGATTCCCGACTCCCACTTTGTCGAAGGTTGAACCCGACTCGGATTTTGAGATGCACATATTCCATTCCGATTTAGACTTGTTGGAGTAAAGTCGGATTTTAGACTCTCTTTTTTTTTTTTTTTTCTTTTTTAACTTTGTATTTGATTATTTTTTTAAAAAAGAAAAATTTTGTAAGATTTCAAATTTTAATTTTTTCAAAATTTACAATCTAAATTAAATAATTCATTTTTTATTATAATAAAAAATACAACTAACTAAAAACAAGTAACATACTAACATGTATGTTGAATCCAAGATTTCAAGTTTTGTGTAATTATATATTTACACATAGATTTTGATGATAACAAATAAATTCAAAAAATAAAGAAGTCTCAAACTCAAGTTGTCTACACAATGAAGTCAAGCACATCAAGGAAACAAGTATGAGCAAGAAGGAAACAAGTTCACATTAAAATTATAGAGTAATGTTGTAAATCTCTTCAAAATTTAAAATTAGGATTAATGCTCAAAATTAATATTTTATCATAAAGCATTAAAATACATTTTTTACATGTGCATGAATATTTTTGAAAATTAAATTTGAAAATTTTGAAAGATGATTGATTGTCATCTTTTACATGTGCATGCCTTGATTAAATGATTGAATTTTGAAAATATTAAAGATGATTGATTGTCATCTTTCACATCTGCATGTTTTATTTGAATATTTTCAAAAGTGATTGATACTTTTTTGGACTTATACAAAAGGTAGATGATTTTGTTTGAAAAATTTGAAAAGTAAAGTGTGCTCCTTTTGTCATATACAAAAAGTAAAAGATTAGATTTGAATTTTTTTGAAAATGAAAGTGTGCTCCTTTTGTCATATGCAAAAAGTAAAAGATTAGGTTTGAATTTTTTTTAAAAGGAAAGTGTGCTCCTTTTGTCATATGCCAAAAGTAAAATATTAGGTTTGATTTTTTTGAAAAAGTGAATGATGTTGTCTTTGACATGTGAATCTTTTTAAATTTGAATATGAAGTCTCATATGCCTATCAATAGATCATTTGAGAGCTTCACATTCACAACACCAAGAGCATACAACATTCATTCAAAACTTTCATTCTCTCTTCTCTAAGCATTGAGCCTTAATCCTTGTTCATTTTGAGAGATATAGTTTGCGTTGTATTGTTCTTATTTCACTCATTGAGGAGTGTTGTCTGATAACCTACCCACTATCAGCTTTTGTATCAGAAAAATGGTGTGTATAACCCTTGTGCGTGTAGAAAGTATTCTACACGGGGAATAGTTGAATCATCACGTGTAAGGTGATTGCAAGTGTAGAGGGTGTTCTACATGGATCCTTTGTAGCAGTGTTATTCAAAGGTGTAATAGGTTTTTATCTCCACCTGAAGGAGGTTGAATAGTGAATTTGGTAATCCTCAAGGGGTAGCTTGAGGCGAGGACGTAGGTAGTGGGGCCGAACCTCGTTAACATATTGAGTTTGCTTCTCTCTTACCCTTACTCTTTATATTTATTGTTATTTCATATTTTGTTTATATTTTATATTATATATTTGATTTATAATTGTTATTTTTTTAATACAACTCAATTCACCCCCCCTCTTGTGTTAGTCATCTGGGCAACAATTGATATCAAAGCTAGTTGACCTGTACTATTCATACAGGCAGATCACTCATGGGAACTCTCGCTTGTGACTGTGTCACCGAAGCAAGACTCTCCGACCATGAGTGACAGTGCACCGGTAGAGACGGTGGCCGGCTAGTCTGGTAGGTACAATTGTTAGGTGACATAGGTGCGGCCTATGATCAGTAACAATTGGTATCAGAACTAAGAGCTCTATTATAAGATTAACTATCTTTTGAGTTAAGATCTTATGGCTAACATTGCAGTTTCATTTGGTGAAGGTCAATCTAGCAGTCGGTCTCCACTCTTTTGTGGAGATAATTACTCATTCTGGAAAGTTAGAATGAGAATATTTCTTCAAACTCAAGGTAGAAAAATCTGGAAATGTATTGTAAATGGACCTTATATTCCAACAAAAGTGGTTGATGGAGTAAAGGTCAAAAAGGAAGAAGAAGAGTTTGATCGTGAAGACGATAGACTTTATACTTTAAATTTAACTGCTATGAATTTATTATATAATGCTCTTAATGGAAATGAATTTAATAGAATAATGAATTGCGCTACGGTAAAAGAAATTTGGGATAACTTGGAAGTTACTTATGAAGGAACTTCGCAAGTCAAGGAATCAAAAATTTATATTCTTACTCATGAATATGAAATGCTTAAGATGAATGATGATGAATCTATTTCTAGTATGCACACTCATTTTACTAACATCATAAACAGCTTGACAGCTCTTGACAAAGTTTATTCCAAGGTGGAGATAGTAAGAAAAATTCTCAATTCTTTACCAAAACGTTGGGAATCAAAAGTTATAGCGATTCTTGAAGATAGAGACCTCAAGAAACTCGAAGTCAGTGAACTCATCGGGTCACTTATCACCCATGAGTACACATTGAAAAGAGGAGAAGAAGAAGGAAAGCCAAATAAGAGTTTAGCATTTAAAGCTATTCCTCATGAAAGTGAAAGTGATGAAAATGAGGAAAATGACGATAAAGATGAAGAAGTTGCGATGATAACAAGAAGAATTCAGAGGTTTTTGAAGAAAAATAGAACTCCTCCGAGGAAATCCTTCAAAAAGTTTTCCAAGAAAGATTCAGGTAAAAATGACACTTTAATTTGTTATAAATGCAATAAACCTGGTCATATCAAGCCAGATTGTCCTCTGCTAAAGAAAGATCAAAACAAGGGCAAGAAAGCAATGAAAGCTACATGGGATGATGATTCAAGTAGCTTAGATAGTGAAGCAAGCAATGAAGAATCAGCAAATTTTTATCTTATGGCTAAAGATGACATTGAGGTAACAAATCTTATTAATATTGAAAATCCTTCATATGAAGAATTGCAAAATGTTTTAGAAATGGTTTATAAGGAATTTGAAAAATTGGGTATCAAATATACTGTTTTGAAAATGAAAAATTTTTCTTTAACAAATGAAATTGAAATTTTAAGAAAAGAAAGTATCATTTTGAAAGATGAAAATCTTGAATTGAATAAGAAGAAAACCGATTTAGAAAATATTGTTGAAAACTTTACGAATGGAAAAAGAAATTTTGAAAAACTTCTTGGTAGTCAAAGATGTGTTTTTGATAAGGCAGATTTGGGATATATGCCAAAACAAAAATACAAACCTTATAAAAATTTCTTTGATAATCATTTTACATCAAAGACTAATATTCAAAATTCTTTTCATAAAAATAATTTTGTCAAAAAATGATATTATTATAATCATTCAAGTTTTTCATATATGTCACATGCTATTTGCAATTTTTGTAATAGAAATGGTCATAGTTATCATACTTGTCCTATTAGAAGAAATCATACAATGACTATTAGGGCCATATGAGTACCTAAAAATCTTGTCTCTTCTAATACTAATAAATAAAGGACTCAAAGAACTTGGGTACCAAGAAAAATCATTTTAATTGTTTTTATAGATATGCATGAAGTTTTCCACAAGCAAAAACAAATGGTTTTTAGATAGTGGATGTTCAAGACACATGACGGGAGACAAGACTAAGTTCTTTGATCTTAGATCTAAAGAAGAATGATACGTGACATTTGGAGACAACTCGAAAGGGAAGATCGTGGGAATAGGTAAAATTGGTAATGAATCTTCTCTCATAATTAAAAATGTTCTACTTGTTGAAGGTCTAAAATATAATCTTTTGAGAATAAGTCAATTATGTGATAAAGGATTTAAAGTTACTTTCAAAATGGATAAATGCATTATTTTGAATGATCATGATTGTAATATTTGTTTTATTGCTTTTAGAAGTAACAATGTTTATACAATTGATTTTGAAGAAATTACCCCACAAGATGCAATTTGTTTTTCAGTTCAAAATGAAACTAGTTGGTTATGGTATAGAAGACTAGGTCATGCCAATATGGAACTTATTTCCAAACTTTCAAAAAATGATCTTGTGAGAGGTTTACCAAAAACATATTTTCTTAAAGACAAAATTTGTGATGCATGTCAATTTGGTAAACAAACAAAAATTTCTTTTAAAACTAAGAAACATATTTCCACTACTAGACCATTGTAACTGATACACATGGATCTTTTTGGACCAAATAGAGTTGTAAGTCTAGGAGGAAAATATTATGCATTTGTTATTGTTGATGATTTCTCTATATATACTTGGGTCATCTTTCTTGCTCATAAATATGAGGCACATAATGCCTTTACCAAGTTATGCAAGAGAATTCAAAATGAAAAGAGCTATACTATTTCAAGTATCCGAAGTGATAGGGGAAAAGAGTTTGTTAATAAAAATATTGAAACATTTTGTGATGAAAACGGTTTTGTGCATAATTTTTCTGCTCCTCGAACTCCTCAACAAAATGGAGTAGTAGAGAAGAAAAATAGATTTCTTCAAGAGATGGCAAGAACAATGCTCAATGAGAACAACTTGCCTAGTTATTTTTGGGCCGAAACGGTAAGTACTGCATGTTATGTTATAAATAGAGTTATGCTAAAGTCTAAGTTAGATAAAACCCCCTATGAGCTTTGGAATGAGAAAAAGCCCAACATTGGTTACTTTCATGTATTTGAATGCAAATGTTTTATTTTGAATGACAGGGATAATTTAGGCAAATTTGATGCAAAATCTGATGAAGGTATCTTTCTCGGATATTCTACTAATAGTAAAGCTTATAGAGTATTCAATAAAAAGACTTTGACTGTACAAGAATCTATGCATGTAGTATTTGATGAATCTAATTCTTCACTCTCCAAGAAATCTATTGATGAAGAAACATGAGGTATAAATAATACGGAAAGTCTCAATCTCAATAAAGAGAAAACAATAGAGGAAGTTCAACATGGAGCCATCAGGAAAGATCATCAAAATTTAATATAAGATGCAACCAAACAGTGAAAATTTGTGAAAGATCATCCAGTGGAACAAATTTTAGGAGAACCTTCACAAGGTGTAAGTACTCGATCATCTCTTAGAAATATTTACAATCATACTGCTTTTCTATCTCAAATTAAATCCAAAAATATTGATGACGCACTTCTTGATGAATCTTGGATTTTAGCTATGCAATAAAAGTTGAATCAATTTGAAAGAAATGATGTTTGGATACTTGTTCCTAAACCCAAAAATCATACTATTATTGGAACAAAATGGATTTTTAGAAACAAGAAAGATGAGTCCGGAGTCATTACTAGAAATAAGGCTCGACTTGTAGCCCAAGGTTTTAATCAAGAAGAAGGAATCGATTATGATGAGACATATGCACTTGTCGCAAGATTATAAGCTATTCGAATACTACTTGCATATGCTTGTTATAAAGATTTCAAACTTTTTCAAATGGATGTTAAAAGTGCTTTTTTAAATGATTTTATAAAGGAAGAGGTATATGTTGAGCAACCTCCAGGTTTTGAAAATCATATTTCTCCAAATCATCTTTTCAAACTCACAAAAACACTATATGGACTTAAACAAGCTCCTAGAGCTTGGTACGAAAGACTTAGTGGTTTCTTGATTGAAAAAAGGTTTTTCAAGAGGAAAAATCGACACAACTCTTTTCATTAAATATGAAAATGATGATATTCTTTTGATTCAGATTTATGTTGATGATATAATATTCGGTGCTACTAATGAAAATATGTGTCAAGTTTTTGCTAAGACTATGCAGGAAGAATTTGAGATGAGCATGATGGGAGAACTTACATTCTTTCTTGGATTGCAAATTAAGCAAGCAAAAAGTGGAATATTCATCAATCAATCAAAATATATTAAGGAATTACTGAAAAAGTTTGGGATGGAAAATGCTAAGGAAATTGGAACACCAATGAGCCTATCAACTAAACTTGATAAATATGAATCCGGTAAGCCAGTTGACTCGAAGATATATAGAGATATGATTGGTAGCTTATTATATTTAACAGCCAGTAGACCAGATATTATGTTTAGTATGTGCTTATGTGCACGCTTTCAATCATCTCCAAAAGAATCACATTTAATTGCAGTTAAGCGCATTCTTAGATATCTTAGTGGTACAATCAACCTAGGGTTATGGTACCCTAAGCACACATCTTTCGATCTAATCAGCTACACAGATGCAGATTATGCTGGCTGTAAAATAGATCGAAAAAGCACTAGTGAAGCATGCCATTTCTTAGGTCATGCACTAGTTTTTTGGATTAGTAAAAAATAAAATTCTATTGCACTATCTACTGCTGAGACAGAATATGTTGCTGCGGGTAGTTGTTGTGCTCAAGTTCTCTACACGAAACAACAACTTGAAGATTTTAAACTCATGTATAATCACATTCCAATCAAATGTGATAATACAAGTGTTATAAATCTTTCAAAGAACCCAATACAACATTCTAGAACTAAGCATATTGAAATAAGATATCATTTTCTTCGAGATCATGTGCAGAAAGGCAATATAGTACTAGAATTCACAAACACACACGATCAGTTAGCAGATATTTTCACAAATCCTTTACCAGAAGATAGATTATGTATGATCAGAAGAGAAATAGGTATGATGCATGGTATGAATATCTCTTAAAAGATAGACTAAAGTCAATAAAAATAGAAATAGATTTTTTAAATACTTTTACATAAACTTGAGATTCTTAGCCTCATGTTTGAACGCTCATTCTCTTCATATAATATCATGTCATTCTTATCCATGGGAACCGGCAAGCGGAATGAAAAATCTAATAAAGATTTCAACTGTTTATTCTTCTGCCGAATGATTCCTTCCCTTGTGTGAGACTCTTGAACAATTCGTTGAAGTACAACAATTTGTTCTTTGAGCTTTTCAACTTTATGATTTTTGGCTTGTAGCCGCTGAGAAAAAGCAACAATAGAGGAAGAGTAGCGAGTTCCAAGACTCACCAAGTCATAAATAGCATCAAAATCTGACTTATTAGTCAGATTATTATTTTCCTGCTGCAACATGGCACCAATGGCAGCTGCAGAAAGGACAGGAGGTTGAGATGCAGAATGCCTCATGGATGGATCTAGAGAAATGTTAGAAGAATGAGCCATTGAGAAAAGAATAGAAGGCTTAAAACGAGAATGCTGAAGGAATGCAAATGAGTTATAGAGATGAGAAGAAAACTTGATGCGGATTGGATGAACTTCAGGACTGATTTTATAGAGATAGCATAAAGAACAAGACAAGCTATCATCCAAGTCAAAGAGCAATGTATTTTTTCCCGATCGGTGAAAATGACATTTTTTTAGAAACTCAGAGCCTTCAATCTCGTTTGTCAACAACATCAGGCGATTTTTTCAAATCTCCAGCCGCACTTGTCGGGTCACGGACGGATGAAATTTATTTATTTTTTTTAACTATCTACAGTGTCTACTAACGCACCGTTTTCTTCAGATCCATTTACTTGTTGCGGATCCTTTTTAATGATGCCAAAAGGGGGAGAAGTGTTAGACTAGAACATTAACATTGTTTAAATTGCTAAACTTATTATATATGCTTTGAATTATATTATACTTTTTCTTGAAAAACTAACGCACATTCTCAGGGGGAGCTTAATTATTAATACAACTTTCAGGTTCTATCAAGTATTTGTCATCATCAAAAAGGAGGAGATTGTTGAACCCAAGATTTCAAGTTTTGTGTAATTATATATTTACACATGGATTTTGATGATAACAAATGAATTCAAAGAATAAAGAAGTCTCAAACTCAAGTTGTCTACACAATGGAGTCAAGCACATCAAGGAAACAAGCATAAGCAAGAAGGGAACAAGTTCACATTAAAATTATAGAGTAATATTGTAAATCTCTTCAAAATTCGAAATTAGGATTAATGCTCAAAATTAATATTTTATCATAAAGCATTAAAATACATTTTTCACATGTGCATGAATACTTTTGAAAATTAAATTTGAAAATTTTGAAAGATGATTGATTGTCATCTTTTACATGTGCATGTCTTGATTAAAGGGTTGAACTTTGAAAATATTAAAGATGATTGATTGTTATCTTTCACATGTACATGTTTTATTTGAATATTTTCAAAAGTGATTGATACTTTTTTGGACTTATACAAAAAGTAGATGATTTTGTTTGAAAAATTTAAAAAGTAAAGTGTGCTCCTTTTGTCATATACAAAAAGTAAAAGATTAGGTTTGAATTTTTTTGAAAAGGAAAGTGTGCTCCTTTTGTCATATGTAAAAAGTAAAAAATTAGGTTTGAATTTTTTGAAAAGGAAAGTGTGCTCTTTTTGTTATATGCCAAAAGTAAAAGATTAGGTTTGATTTTTTTGAAAAAGTGAATGATGTTGTCTTTGACATGTGAATCTTTTTAAATTTGAATATGAAGTCTCATATGCCTATAAATAAATCATTTGAGAGCTTCATATTCACAACACCAAGAGCATACAACATTTATTCAAAACTTTCATTCTCTCTTCTCTAAGCATTGAGCCTTAATCCTTGTTCATTTTGAAAGATATAGTTTACGCTGTATTGTTCTTATTTCACTCATTGAGGAGTGCTTTCTGATAATCTACCAACTATCAGCTTTTGTATCAGAAAAAGGGTGTGTATAACCCTTGTGCGTGTAGAAAGTATTCTTCACGGGGAATAGTTGAATCACCACGTGTAAGGTGATTGCAAGTGTAGAGGGTGTTCTACACGGATCCTTTGTAGCGGTGTTATTCAAAGGTGTAATAGGTTTCTATCTCCACCTGAATGAGGTTGAATAGTGAATTTGGGAATTCTCAAGGGGTAGCTTGAGGCGAGGACGTAGGCAATGGGGCCGAACCTCATTAACATACTGAGTTTGTTTCTCTCTTACCCTTACTCTTTATATTTATTATTATTTCATATTTTGTTTATATTTTATATTATATATTTGATTTATAATTATTATTTTTTTAATACAACTCAATTCACCCCCCTCTTGTGTTAGTCATCTGGGCAACAATGTATTCAGAAATAAAAAATAAAAAGAAAGTCATATTGTTACATGTACTCTCATCCAAGATTTTGAATTTTGTTCCATTCCAGTGTAGTGGTTGATACACTTTACCACTCAATTCCGTTTTACTTCAAATTCCGGTCATTCCAATCTTGTTTCGGCAACTCCAATCATCATTTTGGCCGAAATTGAACGTTTCGGTCTTCATTCTATTTCAGGCTATTTTTGTAATTTTTTTATACTTAGAATGCATTTTTGTAAATTTTAAATCCAAACCGTATTTAATTAATTCTAAAATATAAATATATTTATATAATTTTAATTTTTTATAACTTTAAATATGTCCCACCATTCGTTTTTTTTTAAATATCATTATTTTTAATAATTTATCTATTCTTTTATTTTGTTTCTTTATTTTTGTGTCTTAACTCAACTTTGTGATTTTTTTCAACATATATTCATTTTATAAATATTTAGTTCTTCTATATATATACACATATACATGATATACATTTACATATATATGTATTTATTTGATTAGTTGTTAATTTATATATACATATAAATATTTATATATAATATATAATTAGTCTCAAAACAATACACTAAAACATACTGGGATCGAAATATTTTATTCTAGTATCTTGACTGAAATAGTTACTAAAACGGTATTCAAAACTTTGCTCTCATCATCTACTATTCACACCCAACTAATCACTACAATAAAAATCTACACCCACCATTCATCATCCACATACATCATAATAATATTTACTTATCACTACTATAACAAACATTTTTTAAGTGCCAATCAAATTAAATGTTCCCAATAACAACAAATTACAAACTTCCAAAATTACAAACTTCTAATTGCCCGACAAATGAACCAAAATAAAGTATGGAATGTTTCAAATTTCATATTTTGCCCAACAAACTTCTAAATGCCAAATGTTTCAAATTCCAAATTGTGCCTAAAAAATATGAAAAAATTAGCACGAAAAACATACGGGAGCTATGCTATAATCGTAAGTGTAAGAACAAAATATAAACGAGGGTGGTGGTATAATTTATGAGCCTATCTTTAGTACTTTCACTTTGGCCACGGTTTCTGATAAGAGGAATGCTACACAATATCTTACACCACATACTTTATATATTAAAATATTATTTTTTATTTTTTATTTCATTTTATTCTTATTAAATTAATTAAATTATTCTATTTATCATCTACACACTTCATATTTATTATAGAAAAAATAAAAAATAAAATAAAATAAGTGTGGTGTGTAAAGTGTGAGGATGATAAGAAAAATTTTCCTTCTGATAATCATAACGCATATGCAGCCTGCAGGCCACACTGAACACAAGAAGAAGTAGAAGCTCCATGACAGAAAATTAGAGACTCACCATTAAAGTATGCTTGATGGAGGGGATTAATTATCGCCATATAGATACAAGCGATCACGTGATAAATGGAAAATTAATAGATTAGTACTATAAATACCTACCATTATATACATAATATTCTATGTACTAGTCATATTTTATTACTTTTTTAAATTTAAATTTTATAATTTTAACCATTTTCAGTAGTTACACATCCGTAGGCAAGATTATGTATGTTAGTAAAAAATTGCACAGCAGTATGAAAATGGTGAAAGAGTCATTCACGGCCTGTTATGGTGATATGGGCCTCTATCGGTGTGATCGGAAGCCCCCACTATGATCTGGTGAGGCCATGTATTCGTTCATTATAGTGAATGAAAAATAAATACTAAAAATATAAAAGAGAGATAGACACACAAATTTACATAGTTCGACATAAAGTATACGTCCACGGAATTTTTTGGAAGAAAATATCCATTATAATAAGTTTATTTACAGTCTCTCATTGTCTCTTATTTCTCATTATATATAATGGATATCTCGAATATATTTGTTAGAAAATATCTTCTCGCTAGAGACCATTTCCAAAGGTTAGAGAAACTAAAGTCAAAGTTGAAATAGAAGTAGTTCCCCTGAAGTAGTTTGGCCATTTCCTTTCATATCCCCCATTTTTTCGTACACTCTTAGAAAGTGATGAGGTTTGACCATCTTTCCATTACTTGTCTAGCATTTTCCTTTCCTTTTCATTTTTTTCCTTCATCTCTTATCCAGACAACCTTTTGTTGCTTGTCCCCTCATTGTCTTCTTTTGTTTTCTAGTGGTGGAACCTCTCTCATCCAATTGAGATTAGTAGGCTTACTTTAAGCAGGGTATATTTCATCCCTTCTAATATAGGTAGAATTGTATATATAGATAGCACTTTAGTGGTGGAACCTCTCTCATTTTTTTTGTTTGTATAATTTTTGCTTTGAAATTTAAAAAAATTATATTATTTTTCGTATTTTGTTAAAAAAATTAGGAAAGTTGTATTGAATTTTGTGTTTAGATAATGATTAAATAATAATTAGATATAAAAGTTGAATATTTGAAATTGAAAAATATTTTATCTTTAAATAATATTTGAGAATAAAATTACGAGAATATATAAATGTTCAAATTAACATGCCCAAGTGTCAATATAGTGTTTAAAATTGTTTGCTAGTGAGAGGGACACAAAAATTTTCAAGTTCTTATCCGAATTTGAGAATTTCAAGTGAACTAGAGAGTAATATATGGATGAATCTTATATATAGCTACAACATTTATTATTGCCCATATGCATAATTTGAATTGCTTTAAATAAGTTATAAATGTTGTAAAATCTAACTTATGTGTCAATCTTTCACCTATTTGAAATTGAAGTAGTTTGATCTCCAAGAGGGTAATAGTTTGAATGGATTAATAAATTAGAGAAATGTTATAAGTACAAATAAATTTTATAAAATTAAATTTACTTATTGACTTGACTTGATATAATATGTTAAATTATAAAATTATTTTTTTTATAAAATAAATATAATATATTATATAAAATTATATCAATTTATAAATTTAATTTTACGACATTTATATCACCGCATAACAAATTTTACATATGCATGAAAACGATCCATCAATAGAAAAGACCACATGGTTATTTTTATCCTTTTAACCTTAAATATGTATATTAGGAGATACGGGATCCCAACGTTGTCTCGAAAGGTTCAAAGATTATTGAGGAAAGTGAAAAGAGAAAATGCGAAAGAGTGTAATGCTTGGGCGGTATGGATGCTTCGATATTATCTTAATATCTAAATGTTATAAATATAAATATTTTTTATTTTAAATATTTAATTTTTATAAAAATTTTAAATAAAATATAAAAAAATAATTTAATTTTTTTTAAATTTTAAAATAAAAGTAATGTTAACAAATAATATTTTAATAATATTTTAACTTTATAATATTTTTATTCAATTTTTTTTTTATTTTTCAAAATCTCATAAAATATTTTAATTTAAACTATTTTTAACTCATCTCAATTAAAATATTTTATTACTATTTACAAACTATTTAACCTTATCTTATTTCATCTCACGGTCCAAAATAGACTTAAATCCATATATAGTATTCCCCGCATGCTATCTGCTTTCGTGTGCATCAACGATATGTTAGGTGCCTAAAAAATAATACTTATTTTCTCCAATTTCATTGATGATAAGTGCAACCGCTTAAATTCCTTATTGGACATCTCAGCCATGTTCCCCACGAATCACGATGGAGAAAGACAAGCGTGTCTCATTCATAAAGGCTTAGAGCCCTTTTTACTTGAATTCCATTTTGCGAGTACTTCTCAAAGCGAGATCTTTACATGAGGAGAAAAATGAGATTCCATGTTACAGTATTTGTGATGCTTTCAAATTTCGTTTGGGATCGGACGGACATTTGAAGCGTCGAGACATGCAACACAAGGTTACCTACCCCCGTTCATGACATATAAGATGCAATATTCCTAACATGCATCTAACAATATGCAATATTCGCAGCGGATAAATTTTTTCTTTAGCAATACTATGCACCAAATTGAAAATATCTCAAAATGCTTAAAACATACTTCATACATAAAAATCCATTGAACAACTAAGATCACAACACTAGTCCAAAATGGTTATGATCCAAAAAGTACTAGAGATGCAACTCAATCGTACAAGTAGTAATTTACGTTAATTACTATATTAACATTTATGTCGCACCGTTGCTTAGTCAACTGTGTCTAGTTGATCAGCTCATGATTCTCTTTCAGGTCCTGTAACAAGATCTACCATTCGAGAGGAATGATAGTTGGGACTACCAAAGTGAGATTTGATTACAAATCTCAGTAAGTTAACAAAAAACTTCCACACAAGCTAATAATGCATGGATGACAGTAAAAACATAAATGTATAATCAAATTTATAAGTAATTAAAGCATAACTTGGCGTACAACACAGCATAATTGACATAACTTAAATTGAAACATGAACTGAACTTAACTTGACATGAACTTGATCTGAAACTTGACTTAGCATGAACTTGCTTTGAAACTTGAATTAACATAAAAAATACATACTCCACAGTTGTTGTGGCCCCATGTATTTTACGTGTAAATACATACTCCACAGTTGTTGTGACCCCATGTATTCTACACAAACTTGACTTAACATGAAAAATACATACTCCACAGTTGTTGTGGCCCCATGTACTCTACGTGTAAATACATACTCCACTGTTGTTGTGGTCCCATGTATTCTACGAAAACTTGTTCTTTAACTGCTTAAATACATACTCCACAGTTGTTGTGGCCCCATGTATTCTACGTGTCACAATTGCTGTGTCTCACGTAGTGTATGCGCCACAATTTCTGTGACCCCATATATAAGTAATCAAGATGAAACGTGACTGGAATACGAAATGACTGAAGCCCTGACGTAACATAACGTGACTTGAACATAACTTCAAATACATGACCAACTTGAGATAGAAACATTTCGTAACATGACATAACATATAATAGACAACATATTTAACATAACATACTTGCAACAGTGAATATTACATGACTTGACATACATGTAATAGATAACATACTTAGCATGACGTATTTGTAAGGTACAGTAATACATGACAGAATATATTATGTAACAGATAAAAAATTGATGACAGAATAAATTCTGTATAATAGACAATTACGTGATAACTTGGCATGGCATGACATATATGATAACACACATACATACACTGTAGTTCCTTTACTTAGCACACATACACAGTAGACTGCTAGTAAGTTAAAAGCTAACTTACCTCGATCTCCGCGTTTCTTATAAAACTTCAAGTGCGACCACGAACAATTATAATTAGTGATTCTAAAAGTTAGAACTAAATCACTAATAATTTGAAATATGGAAAATACTAACTTAAAGAGTAAAATTTTCATTTTACTCTCTATATGTGGGAAAATGACCGTTTTACCCATAACTTAAGGATTTTCCATACTAATTCCAAAAATTTCCAAAATTTACATTTTTCATGTAAATTGTGTCCTAAACTTAAATATCAACTCAGAAAAATTTAAAATAAAACACAACTATGGAAAACACACTATGGCCGAAACATCCATAGGCCATTTCCCTTGATTTTTGTTGCAATTCCTTCGAACTTCAAAACTCATGCTTAAACCAAAATTTTACAACAAATATCTTCCAATCCTAAGTTCAAAATCATACTTAAAACATCAATTTAGAAAAACTAATAATTAACACCAAACTTTTTTGTAAAAAGATACAAGCACTTGAATCACAAGTTTTGACCTTAAATCAAAACATCTCCAAGAATTTCAAAAATCAAATCTTACTTCTAACATATTCATAATATCATCCTAACATCAACCATGCTTTAAATCATCAAACTAAAGTCACCAAAATCACAAAATAACATTTGGAGTTTTTGGTTTTACACTTAGTCCAAAAACAGAAACTTTTTCCTCAACTAGTTTTGATAAATCTCTTAATCTATGACTTATAAATATATGATCTTCAAACCAAACCATTACATGGTTTAAAAAGATGTCCTAAAACATATATAAGCTTCTAATTCAAGATCACATCGTTAGAAATTAACCAAAACGTAAATTTAGCCAAGAATATCCACACTTTGGCTTATCTGAATATCTCTTTGCATAAAATTTCATATATTTGAAACTAACATCAAATATTTTCAAAATAATAATATAACATGTATATAAGATGCTTAGGATCCTCCAATAAAATTATGAAAGTCATTAGAATAGGTTTAGACCACCAAAGAGTTAAATTTTCTCAAAACAGAAACTGTTTTTCTTCTTCCAGTTTCTAAGTTTCTAAATTTAAGAAAATCTTTCATCAAAATCTTTAATCATGCAAAAATCATCAACCAATAGTCACATATACATGTTAACAATACTCCATAAAAATTTCGGATCAATATCTATCCATTAGCTTGGTCAAAAACTCCAAACTATAACATATTCTCCAGTTTATCTCCCAGAATGACCTTTCTATAGTTTATATAATATTTGACTGACCAAATGATCTTCAAATGAGACAAATAAGATATCTATATAAACTAGACTAAAAAAGGAAAAACTTATATGAAAGAGACTTTATGATAAAACACTTACAAAAGTTTCGAAATGGGCATGCAAAAGAACTCCTAAAAGCTGTCCGAGAGAAAGTGTTTGATATTCTTTTAAAGGAACGTGTAAATGAAGATAAGTTCGTGGATGATGGCTAGAGATGCTTATGGACGAGATAAGGAAGATGATAACGCTGGAGTTGAGAGTTGAGTGTAGTTTTCTCCTACCCAAAATATCTATAAAAGATTATCTCAAAATATTCTATCCAATAATATCTACAAAAATCAGTTTAAGATATTTTTCAAATGTGGAGTAGACTTGGAAGAGTAAGGTGGCTAAAATCTTTCCATGTGTATTTTAAATCTCTATTCTTAAGATATTTTCCAAATGTGTATTTTGCTTAGGTGTCATGATCTCACACCTTGATTTCCTTCACAATTCCATCTAATGGTTTCTCTCTGTGCCAAGTATCTAATACTATTCATTATGTGTGGTTAAGATCTTGCCAAGTGTCCAAATAAAATTTCGCTAACCTAATTTGGATATTTCACACTGTGATTTTGAGAACACTGCGCTTAGTTGTTTACCGAGGTTGCTATTCACTCTAAAAATAAACGTAATAAACTTAGTACTGAAAAATCCTAAATATTCAATTAAGCCTAGTGGTGTAGACTATAATGTACTCTGACACTTCTAACTATCTCAAATAATTAAAATCGCATTTCTAGCACCATAGTGAGTGATAACACTAACTATGTTGACAGGCTAAAACTTATGCGATTAGTGGATTCGTAAAAGCTTATAGAGTCTTCACGAGATTCCTAAAGTCAATAAAAATTCCCCAATTAAATTTCTAGCGGGCTGTTACAATACTTCTCCATATGATCTTCATGCTTATGGAATTCATGAGTTTGCAGTGCGTTAGGGCCAAATTTCAGGGTTATTCACGTCCAGAAACCATACATTTTAAGATATGGATCAAAAGCAGCAACAGCAATGGTACTGGAATCAACAACAATTTCCATCACAAAAGGATTTCCAGCCATGGTTTCACATTTCACAGCAACCATGTCGCCGAAGACTAGAAAAGAAATACACCAAACGGAGCAAATCCACTTCACAACTTATGAGAATGGTGCTGCAGTTCGCAACATTTGACCGCATTAACGTTCAAAATACTGCTGGAAATTAGGCCTTGTTGAGCGGTGAGAGAGTCTCTGATCAAAGTCCAAGAAATGTAACAAGAACTATGGTGATCAATCATCATATTATATAGCGTGAAAAGCTTCCATGCATTTGTTTCGGCAGTTGTGATAACTCTATCCGTGTGTTTTACGTACTTAATATTTCTTTTGAAAGATCAACTATAATTTCCATTCATGAACACAAAGTGCAAGAAATGCTTTGGTCAATGCGGGCAGATTAGCGACGAGTACTCTACGTACTATTTCTGACATCTATTTTGACGACTCGAGGTAACAGGCAAGCTGCACAATTCAAGCAATTAGAAAAACAGTTTTGCATGTCTTTCCAAATTATATAGATTACATACATGATAACAGGGGAGTTGCCCAAACAGGTTTACAAAGATTCAAATGGAACTTCTACCTTAAAATATTGATAATCCAACTCAAATCCCCGACCCAAGAAACTTATTTAAACTTTTGCTTCGCATTTAGCAAATTAATATATTATGATGATCTCTACGTACAGAAGACTTAGATGTGATGAGTTATCTTCTAAATGTCCATTTGATACCAGTGGTCATGATGGATGATTCACATCATCTGGCAGATACAAGATGATTATACGTGGATCGGAGCATCCGACATGCTTCTGGTTTCAAAAGCAAGCCATGCACATGTACTTTTCATGATTCACATACAACTTTGTATACGAAATAGGAAAGTACATGCGAATAAACAAAAGATATGAATTTTTGGCCCAGTTTGGATACAACAGTGATCTCAACTCATCTCATTTAATAATTACAATTTTTTAAAATTTTCATATAAAATTTAATAAACAATTCAACTTTTTTAAATTTTAAAATAATAATAATATTAAAAAAATAATATAATTATAATAATATTTTATTAAACTTTCATATCATATCAACTCATTATCTAAACAACACCTAATTTAGATGGATGAAGGCACTGCAATCAAACTAAAGGACCTTTGGCTGGGCCAGACGGCCAATGGTTCACATGAATTAATAGACATGCACCCAAGATAAATACAAAGTACAGAATGAAAGCAATTACAGGGACAGAACTTCCCCCCCATGCGAACATAATATTTGCTCATGTATTGCAATAGTAACTAGTCCTAATTTAGCACCACCTTGGTTTGTGCAACAGTTGCATGCATGCAGTATATATGTGAATGCCCTTTATGCATTAGAATCCAGTCATGAAGTGTTTCAAGGTGAAGAGGAGAAAGGAAACCCAAAACTTTTAAAAGTCTACAAACCCCCATAAAGACAGGATACATGCGTGATGATCAATTGGTAAATAGCTGTGTAATGTGAATGAGAACGTAAAGAGTCAATGCATGGAATGGGTCGAGAGGCATCAGCAACAAAATGGGCTTCGAACTCTGTTTGGATTCGAGGGTACTTGAAAATACTTATCACTGATCAACACCAACCTCTATTGTTGCTGTCAGTCTAAGGCTGAGTTTGTTTTCTCAACTCTTCTAAATTCATCTCAATTTATCTCATCTAATCACTATAATTTTTATAACTTTTAATATAAAATATAATAAATAATTCAACTTTTTTCAAATTCTAAAATAATAATAATATTTTATTTAATTTTCAACTTTTATCTCAACTCAACTCAACATCCAAACCGGTCTCATAGTGAATCTTTTGTATGAGTACTAAACTCAAAAATATTCCGATCTACAATCTAAATGATCCATACGTGCTCGGAGACTACTTTATCACAGCTCGTATTAATGTTTTCACATTTATACTGCGTTGTGCATCTCGCACTATCGTTAGAAAAATATTATTTATCATCTTTATACTATATAATTTATCATTTTTATCATTCTATTTAAACACACATTGACATGTATGTGTTTACATAAAATGATAAAAATAACAAATCACATATTAATATATGGGGATGATAAATAGAAATTTTCCTATCATTAACATTGTCTTGCATATATTTGTAGTTTTAGAGTTGTAAATTTGTGTAACACGATAAAGTGTCGTGCAATTATTTTGAAAAAAAAGTAGAGTTTATTCTATTGAGATTTTGCTCATTTGTCATAGTCTCACATTGGTTGGGAATTGTTGCCCAGATGACTAACACAAGAGGGGGGTGAATTGAGTTGTATTAAAAAAATAACAATTATAAATCAAATATATAATATAAAATATAAACAAAATATGAAATAACAATAAATATAACGAGTAAGGGTAAGAGAGAAGCAAACTCAGTATGTTAACGAGGTTCGGCCCCACTGCCTACGTCCTCGCCTCAAGCTACCCCTTGAGAATTCCCAAATTCACTATTCAATCTCCTTCAGGTGGAGATAGAAACATATTACACCTTTGAACAACACCGCTACAAAGGATCCGTGTAGAACACCCTTTACACTTGCAATCACCTTACACGTGGTGATTCAACTATTTCCCGTGTAGAATACTTTCTACACACACAAGGGTTATACACACCATTTTTCTGATACAAGAGCTGATAGTGGGTAGATTATCAGAAAACACTCATCAATGAGTGAAATAAGAACAATACAGCGCAAACTATATCTCTCAAAATGAACAAGGATTAAGGCTCAATGCTTAGATAAGAGAGAATGAAAGTTTTGAATGAATGTTGTATGCTCTTGGTGTTGTGAATGTGAAGCTCTCAAATGATTTATTTATAGGCATATGAGACTTCATATTCAAATTTAAAAAGATTCACATGTCAAAGACAACATCATTCACTTTTTCAAAAAATTCAAATAAAAGGTTCTTCCTTTTTAATTGTCAAAGACAACATCATTCATTTTTCAAAAATTTCAAACCTAATCTTTTACTTTTGACATATGACAAAAGGAGCACATTTTACTTTTCAAATATTTCAAACCTAATCTTTTGCTTTTTGCATATGACAAAAGGAGCACACTTTACTTTTCAAATTTTTCAAACAAAATCATCTACCTTTTGTATAAGTCCAAAAAAGTATCAATCACTTTTGAAAATATTCAAATAAAACATGCACATGTGAAAGATGACAATCAATAATCTTTAATATTTTCAAAGTTCAACCATTTAATCAAGGCATGCTCATGCAAAAGATGACAATCAATTATCTTTCAAAATTTTCAAATTTAATTTTCAAAAATATTCATGCACATGTGGAAAATGTATTTTAATGCTTTATGATAAAATATTAATTTTGAGCATTAATCCTAATTTCGAATTTTAAGAGATTTACAACATTATTCTATGACTTTAATGTGAACTTGTTTCCTTCTTGCTCATGTTTGGTTCTTTGATGTGCTTGATTTCATTGTGTGAACAACTTGAGCTTGAAACTCATTTATTCTTTGAATTCATTTGTTATCATCAAAATCCATGTGTAGATTTATAATCACATGAAACTTGAAACCTTGGGTTCAACAGGAATGAAGGATAAGCAAAGGCATTGGGCCTATAAAATGCTGTTTAACCTCCTAGGTAAAGTCAAAGTGCACCAGTCAAATGCCTAGTTAGTAACTTTTAACTCTAATTAAATTTCTCTGTTGTCCATTTTTGTAAAATAGGAAGAGGTTTGAGTTAAAGTTTTGCTAGTGAGGAAAGCTTTGTGAGTGTGTTTGGGGTGAGAAGAGAAATTGTGTGATTGTAACAATTTTTATATAGTGGTTTTTCTCATGTTTTTGAAGTTTTCCACTTAAAATGTTGTGTTGTTATTACTTCTTCATAATTCTTGATATTCTTGCAAATGGTAGATCCTAGGAGGTAACTTTGGGAGATCTAAATTTTCAACAAGTGAATTAGAGTAAAAAGTTACTAGCTAAACACTTGATTGATACACTTTACCCAGGAGGCTAAACTCTATTTTATAGGCCTTGAGCCTTTTCTTCTCCTTCATTCCCAACCAATGTGGGACTAAGACAAATGAGTAAAATCCCAACAATTGGTACTTCTTCATTTTTTGCAAAGTGTAAATTTTATGGAGTGAATTTGGAAAGTCTAGAATTTTAATATATTATTAAAAAATTAATTAATTTTTAATATGAGTCCTGTATTTACTCATTTTTTTAAATAGATTGTACGACGCTTGCTTACTCTATGACTGCAAATATCATTTTTCTTTTTTAAAAATGAATATCATTTTTCTTCAAAAAAAATATACAAGACTTGCATACTCTAAGAGTTAGGATCTAAACTTATTTGCTTACATAATTACAGGTATTTAAGATTTAATATATATCTATTCTATATTAAAAGCGCCGCTTTTATGAACAGTGTTTTTTGGGCAAATTTCATTTCTCAATTCTGCCCCTCTGCCTTTATCATTTCCCATTTTAATCCCTCAGTCATTCTATTTTGTTTATTCTAAGGGTGGGCAGCGGGGATTGTTAAAAAAAAAAAAAAAGATAAATTAGATCAAAGAATTTTAATAAAAATAATATATCTACTTGTAAAATTTTGTAAATTACAGAAGTGAATTGTTAATAAGATAAAAATATAGAAAACATGGAAAACCAAATTTATATATATAGTCATTCAATAGTTGATTATGTTTGAAGAAATTAATTTTTGAAAAAGATGGCTGAATCAGATCAAATAATTTTAATAATAAATAAATAATATATCTACTTGTAAAAATTCTGTAAATTAGAGAGATGAGACGTGAATAAGATAAAAAGATAGAAAATATGCATAATCAAATATATATATATATATATATATCTAATCTTTCAATTGTTGGTTCTCATTAAATAAATTACACCTTTTGAATGAGATATTGTTAATAAGATAAAAGCATAGAAAAAAATGCAAAAGTGAGTTTATATGTATAGTCCTTCAATGGTTGATTTTGTTTAAGAAAATTAATTTTTTTTAAACAAAAAGTTGAATCATATCAAATAATTTTAATAAAAAATAATATATCTACTTGTGAAAGTTTTATAAATTACAGAGGTGGATTGTTAATAGGATAAAAACATAGAAAACATGTAAAATCAAATTTATATATATAATCTTTCAACGGTTGATTCTGTTTAAATAAATTAATTTATGAAAAAGATGACTCAATCAGATTAAAAAATTTTAATAAAAAATAATATATCTACTTGTAAAAACTTTATAAATTAAAGAGGTGTGTTGCTAATAAGATAAAAATATAGGAAACATTCAACTGTACATAGATGCTTAGGCATGTAACATCTTCTAGGAGTGTGTATATATATATGTATGTATGTATGTATGTACATACATGGTCATCGGGATCACTTTTGACAGTCCACTCGGGTGAATACGAATTATGAGTACAGTTTAAAACAGTTTTTCGAAATGATATGTTGTGAAATATTTTGTTAGTTTTTTAATAGAAGATTAACGGAAATACTAATTACAAATTGTTTAAAGCTCATGTAATTTTATAAAAATTAAAAACTGAAGCCTCATTTTATAAAAATATAAAAACTCAGACCTAATTTTGAAATTATCCCACTTATATTAAATAAATTCTTTATCATGCTTTATCCATAAACTTATTAATTAGGTCTGTGGAATTGCTTTAAAAAAAAAAAAAAAAGAAAAGAAAAAGAAGGACTCTAGAATTTACAAGTCCAAGCTCTCTATCTTTGTGAAATAATCCGTTAAAGACCACAAGCACTTTCAGTTTCAGGTCAACGTTGGGCCGGCCCACCACTACAAACGAGTATCACCGCCTATACCCTATGGTGTACCTAGAAGCCTTAAACCCCAAGTCCCCAACCCCGCCTTTTTTTCTTATAAAAAAAAAAAAAAAAAAACTGTTAAACCCTAAACCCTGCTCTCTCTCTCTCTCTCTCCAGTGTCTCTGCACTCGTCTATCATTTTCATTAGGCATGGCCTCGATGGCGAACAGAGCCAACCCGCTTCTCGCCAAACTTCCACACTTCCTCACATGGCGACCTCTCGGCTTCCGCACCATTTGCATGGGCCGCCTTGGCTTCGCCACTCAGTCTCAGCTGGAACCAGACCCCCCCACGCCCGTCGCGGGCACGAAGGTTCTGGACATCGCTAAAGAGGAATTCGAGATTGGATCGCGCTTGATAACTCTAGATACGGGCAAGATCGCTCGCTTCGCTAATGGTGCCGTGATTTTGGGCATGGACGAGACCAAAGTCTTATCCACTGTCGCCGCGGCCAAAGGGGACGCTGTTCGTGATTTCTTGCCCCTCACTGTACGTGTGTCTTGATCAATTTTTAGCTTTTAACTAAGTTGCACATTTTGATTTTGATAAATGCACAATTAGATGCGTGATGTTTTGGCTTGTCTTATTAGTATTACGTCTTGCTTCCGAAATTTTAGGTGTAAATGCGAGTCAAGTTTCTTTCTTTTTTGGGTGGGTTAATAGAAATAAATGGAGGTCGCTTGTATGTGTATATTTAAATTGGAAATTATGGACATTCAGGTTTTTGTCTAAACCGCTCCTGTATTTGTTGGGTTGCAGTGGATAATTATTTTCTCTCAATTTTTAGTACAATATACTTCCTAGAGGGCCCAAGCGAAGTGTTATTATAGAGCACAGAGTAGGGATATAGGATTTCTGTGGTGAATTATGCCGTACGTGAAAACAAATTCTTAGAGTAAAGTTTATAATTAGCACATCCTAAAATATGATATTAGATAGAATGCAAAGTAGGAGAAAAGATAAGACCAGTGAAGACTAACTCCACCAATAATGTGAAAAAAGGCCATACTGCAAGGATTTTTTTTCTTATTGGCACTAGGTGCCCGGGAATAGTGTCTTGACTAATCTCGGGAGTGCTTAGGCCCTCAGAAAGGAGTTTCCTGCAAGTGCACATTTGGTAATTCAAGAGAAAAATCCCTAGTCTGATGGCCCCTAGAGAGTGTTTGCACCCAAAAGGATTTGAACCTTAGACTTGGGTGAGCATACCCCAAGCCCAAGGCTTTCACCACTTGAGCCAACCCCTAGGATTTTTGCTCATGCTTCAATCTTGGTAGAGGAGTTGACTACTGCTGTGGTGATATTTGTGTCGCTTGGAAAGAGCAATCTAAGGCCTTTGCTACCTTATCTATCTTTCTGATGATAGAGTCATGCTTATAAAAAATCTGAGCTGCACCAATATCCACCATTTGATGTATCTAGATTCACTTTCTAAGATGTGCTCCCATATCTTTGTGGGTGTGCATGCCCACTATATCAATCATTTTGTGGTTCTTAATGGATTTTGTTCTAATAAGGTTGATTATCAAGAAAAGCAATTTGCCCAAGGTGTTATCCCAAACACATTCATGCGGAGGGAGGGTGCTCCAAAAGAACGTGAACTTTTATGTGGCCGTCTTATTGATCGACCCATACGACCACTATTTCCTTCTGGATTCTACCATGAGGTTCAGGTATGTTGTTACTGTTTTTTTTTTTTTTTTTTTTTGACTCTTCCATTAATATTACTTATCAAATAATTTATATCAAGTAATATTTCCTGATTCATAGGTAATGGCAAGTGTGCTTTCTTCTGATGGAAAACAAGATCCAGATGTAATGGCAGCTAATGCGACATCTGCTGCTCTTATGTTATCAGATATACCTTGGGGTGGCCCCATTGGTGTGATACGAATAGGGAGGATTTCTGGGAAATTTATTATTAACCCAACCATGGATGAGGTAAGGCTCAACCCCAGATTATAATTGTATATGATGGATTCCTGTACAGTGAGACATTTGAGCTTCTTGCTGTTGTTGGGAAATCTTTTGCTATATATTGTTCTAAATCAATGTTCCTGGAAGTCAATTTCCCATGGTAAATGATTCTTATTTGTTAATTTTTTATATTAAGAACACAAAAATGGAACAACACAAAAATATATATTATTTTTCCTGGCAGGTAAATTATTAACATAAATAGAACATTAGATTTTGATGCCTGCATTCTCTTTAGATAAGTATTTTCTTATTTTTTGTATCTATGGTTTAATGCAGCTTAGCTTAAGTGATCTTAATTTAGTATATGCCTGTACAAAGGACAAAACCTTAATGATTGATGTGCAAGCTCGTGAGATCTCAGAGAAAGATCTAGATGCTGGGTTAAGGCTGGCTCATCCTGAGGTTAGTCATTAAACTTGTAGAAATGATCCACCATATTGCTTTTTTTTGGTCTAATTCTACTTATATGATTGAATTTGAACATTCAGGCAGTGAAATATCTTGAACCCCAAATCAGACTGGCTGCTAAAGCTGGTAAGTGTAAGAAAGAATATAAACTGTCTATGATATCAGATAGAACGTTGGAGAAAGTTAGTAACTTGGCAGAAGTGCCTATAGAGGCTGTTTTTACTGATCCCTCATATGGCAAGGTACATACTATCTATGTTTATGGTTACAAGTATTTGACTCTGGAGAACTATTTTGCACCTCTCTATCTCTCTCTACATATACACTCACAAACACATATTGTTGAAGATATTTTTTTAAAAATAATATGATGTTATGTTTTAAATTCAGTTTGAACGTGGTGAGGCTTTAGATAAGATTACACAAGATGTAAAGAGAGCACTTGAAGAAGAATTTGATGAAGAAAGCTTGAAAGTCTTACCCAAGGCAGTAGACACAGTGAGGAAAAAGGTATCCATGAACTATAAACTTATACAGGGACAAGCTTATATAGAGATCTTGTATTTTAAGATCCCTTACATGTTCTCTGAATTCTTCAACAACTTTATCATATTCCTGCCTCTTTAACCACTCATTGCTAGATACATCTGACTTTCCTTTTTCTTTCTTGGAAAGTTTCTGAATAATAGCTTCAACTGAATGAATTGTATTGAAGAACACATTATTTTCTTTTCCTGTACTCAAACTTTTGATTATACAACTCAGGATTATTATTAATCATTGTCTTGGAAACCCATGAACTTTGAATGCTTTTTTAAAAAGGAAACCTTTAATTGTTAATTGGGTGAGAATCTTCTACAAATTTTTTATTAATTAAAAATTATTAAAACGTCTGTACACTCAAATATTTTCTCTCTGTACAACCAAAACTCTGATGAAGAAAAGTCCTCTCTTTTCCTCCTGGTGACGTTCTAGTACATGTATTGGTGAGCTAGTGTTTGATTTTAATGAGTTATGGGTCTCTCGAAACTGGTGGTTATTAAATCTAAGGCATTTGAGGTAGTAAGGGATGGTAGGTTTGAACTCATAACTGAGAAAGGTTGGAAGGTGTTGAAAGAGATTAGTTTGGGTTAGGCACAACAAGGTGGTTCATCAAAGCCTTGGAGGATTGCTTTGAAGGCTGGGAGGAAGGAGTTCTATTCTGCGCATAGGGAAGGAGATAGGGGCTATGTTGCACAGCGACACCTTAACTCACGAGACTATTTCATGGCATTGATGGAGTATGGTGGGGGTGGGTATTGGAACTTCTTATTCATTCCAAAAGATAGGGAGGGAAGGGGTTGGAGGAAGCTGGCAGAGGTTCTGAGGAAGCTGGAAGTGTAGGTGGTTTTGTGTTCCTACCACCACAATCGACGTCGAGAGTCCAACAACAACCACCATATCAGTCGTACTGGGAGGCACTGTAACCTAGAGGAAGTATCAGGGGTGGCCATAACTCTGACACCTAGGCATGCTCAAGAGGAGGGGTGGGCCTGCAAAGGGGTGTCGCCACTTATGTAGGAGCCCAGCCACTGGAGGAATGTGGCAGAGTTGCTGTCGATTTGTATGAGGAAAGGGAGCTTCGAGTTTGCAGGAGATGAAGTGTCAGATTGATTTGTTGCAAATTAATATTAACTGGATGATATGGTGTGTAGAGGAGAAAAAAAGGGTGGGCTGTCTACCAAGTGAAGCAAACAAGAAGGGTGCATTAGGTGGGCTCACTGCTTTGGGCAAGGCTCATTCAAGTGGGCCTCAACATGGGAAGCAGAAGTATATGGGTCATGTAGGAGATACAGACTTGAAGGGGAAGAAGACAACTAATGGGCAGGGCCCATGTAAAAGCCCATGTCGGGTTTGGCAGGAAAAAGGCTCAAAATCCCGATATACAGGAGCCTAAAACATTAGTACTCGAGTTTGGCACAGAAAGGGACGGCGGTCTGCGGTGACTCAAGTGGTGGTCCGACGGTGGTACTACAATCGCCGAAAGTGGAGGTTGGGGAAATTGTAGAAGTCGAAGGTTTGGAAGTATGTATCTCTGACCACGAATACTTGAGTGTTGCTCAGGGAGGGCTGCCACCTTGTGGACTGCCACATAACTTTCCGGCGAGCCTTGGACACCTCTGAACTTGTCGTTATCCTCGGGCCAGGCATAGATAAGATCGTGGGGGGAAGATCTGGCCCACAGTGAGCCTTATGAGGGAGCTCCTGAAGACACACTAGCTATTTTGGAGAGTGGGAGTACGTCAGATAAGGGGGAGATAGATGGGGAAGGTCCATTGATGCTGTTTGATCCCTGCAAATGCTCAACAGAGGGGGAGGAGTCAGCAAGGAAGGATCCTACCCCAATAAGTATGATCCCTCCTACTATTTCCCGTGATTGGGTATTGAAAAAGGTAGACGAACTTCAGAGTTGTATGGGGATTTCGTGTAAGGGCTATGAAGATCAGTTTAAGGCACGGATTATAGCCATTGAGGCAGGAAAACATGGCGCAGGATAAAAAAGAGATAGGAAGCTGAAGAGATTGACGTGGCCCATTAATTATGATGGAAAGGAGGGGAGTGCAAGTCGTGGAAGAAACAAGGGGAGGGCTGGAACAGTTGATAAATAAAGCCCAAAATTTTGAGTTGGAATGTTAGGGGGCTGAACGAGATTAATAAACGCATTCGAATAAGAGCTTTACTAAGGCAATGAAAGATGGACATCATTTGTTTGCAGGAAACAAAGTTGAAGCATATCAATAGAAGAATTATTCGGAGCATATGGAGTTGCCAATATGTAGGCTGGACGTACTTACCCTCGAAAGGGGCCTCAGGTGGAGTTTTGGTTATGTGGGATAAGAGAGTGGTGGAGAACGTTGTTGAGTTTGTTGGAGAATATTCGGTGGGGTTTTTTTAAAAAATTCCGATGATGGTTTTTTATAGGTCTTTGCTTGGGTTTATGGTCCTAATTTGGATAGTGAATGGTGGATGCTTTGGGACGAGCTTGCTGGCCTATGTTGTTGGTGGGAGGCTCCATGGTGTGTTGGTGGGGATTATAGTGTGACAAGATTTTCCAGCGAAAGATCAGGGGAAGGATGACAAAATCAAGCTACGGTGGATTTGATTTCATATTCGAGTTAGGTTTTATGGACATACCTTTAATGAGAGGTGAATATACTTGGTCTAATAATCAAACTAGGTCAAGACTAGACAAATTTCTCATATCTCCTTCGTAGGAGCTACAATATCCAAATTTAAGTCAGAAAAGGCTCTCGAGTATATGCTCCGATCACTTTCCTGTAATGTTAGATTGCGGTGGTATTCAAGGGGGATAAATGCACAAAGTTTTTTCACCGAGTTGCTAATTTTTTCAGACTTGTTGGGAGGTGGTGAGAGAGGATGCAATGCTGGTTTTTCAGGAATTTTTCACTTATGGCCAATTTGAGAAAAGCTTAAATGCTACTTTTATTGCTTTAGTCCCTAAAAAAGCTAGTGTAATAGAGGTACAAGATTTTAGGCCGATTAGTCTTGTGGGCAGCGTGTATAAGGGACTTTCAAAAGTTCTTGCTAATAGGATAAGCACGGTCATAGAGAAGATTATCTCTAAGTCCCAAAATGCCTTTGTGAAAGGGAGAAAAATTTTGGACTTGGTTCTTATAGCTAATGAATGCTTGGATAGTAGAATCAGGTTGGGAGTTCCAGGTATTTTATGCAAATTTGATATGGAGAAGGCATACGATGATGTTAATTGGGATTTTCTAATATATATGCTGAGTAGATGTGGTTTTGGGGAAAGATGGAGGACGTGGATGAGGCATTGTGTGTCAATGGCTCGCTCCTCGGTCTTGGTAAATGGTGATCCCATGGGTTTCTTTAATAGTTCATGGGGACTACGACAAGGTGATCCATTATCACCCCTCTTATTTGTCCTAGTAATAGAGGCTCTAAGTAGAATGGGGTCGGCTACAATAGATGGGAGACTTTTTTAGGCTTCTCAGTGGAAGATATCCACAGCTCCACCATTATTTCTCACCTTTTGTTTGCAGATGACACCTTACTGTTTTGCGAGGCAAATGCAGGACATATTCAATTTTTGAAGGCCATCTTACTTTGTTAGTGGTATTTAGGTTGAAGATTAATCTTGCTAAGACGGAGATGGTCCTGGTTGGTGTTGTAGCAATATTAGAGGGTTGGCTAACATCCTAGGTTGTGTGATGTCTTCGTTGCCATTGAAATACCTTGGTCTTCCATTGGGGGCTTCTTTCAAAGCTAAGACAATTTGGGAGGTGGTGCTGGAAAAATTTGAGCGTAGGTTGGCTAGGTGGAAAATGTTGTATTTATCTAAAAGGGGGCGGATCACACTAATCAAGAGTACTTTATCCAACCTTTCCATAAACTACTTATCTTTATTTCCCCTCCCCGCTAGCATTGCAACTAGAATAGAGAAACTTCAATGTGATTTTTTGTGAAGTGGAATAGGAGATGAGTTTAAATTTTACTTAGTGGGGTCGGACAAGGTATGTTCTCCTTTGAGAGATGGTGGCTTGGGGGTTCGGAATGTGAGGGCTTTTAATAAGGCATTATTAGATAAATGGTTGTAGTGTTATAATTGTGAGAGGGGAGCCTTTGGAAATGGGTGATTGACACGAAGTATGGTAGTGAACCTCTTTTTTTTTTTTTGGGGGGGGGGGGGGGGGGTTGGTGTTCTAAAAGGGTAGGGGGACATATGAGTGGGGCTATGTAAGTATATACGGAAAGGTAGGTGCTCCTTTGCTATTAATACTTGGCTATGTTTGGGGGATGGTAGTAGGATCAGCTTTTGGGAGGATGTGTGGGTGGGAGACACGGCCTTGAAGGACGCTTATCCCATGATTTTCAGTATTGCAAGGGAAAAAGAAGCTATGGTGGCTGACTTACAGGTAATCAATCAAGGTTCACAGGAGTGGAACATCAACCTTATTCAGGATGCACATGATTGGGAAGTGAGTCTTCTGGTGGAATTTTTTAACTTGCTGTACAGCACTTCTATTGCTGCCACAACTGAAGATGTGAAGGAATGAAAACTCTCTAGGAAAGGGAAATTCTTGATATGTTCTTTTTATGACTATTACCATGCAACAAAGGCACAATTTCCCTTGGAAGAACATATGGGGGAGTAAAGCACCTACCAAGGCTGCATTCTTTGTCTGGACAGCAGCTCTAGGGAAGATTATGACCATTGATAATCTTAGAAGACGTGACCTTATAATTACGGATTGGTGCTGTTTGTGAAGAAATAGTGGTGAAATGGTGGACCATCTACTTTTACATTGTGAGTTTGCTCGAAATATCTGGAATTACTTTTTTAGCATAATGGGAATAGCATGGGTAATGTTGGGTAGGGTGGTTGAACTATTAGCAAGTTGGAGAGGGATCACTGGTACACCACAGATCGCAACCGTGTGGAAGATGGCTCTTTTATGTATTCCTTGGTGAATTTGGAGTGAAAGAAACGAGAGACATTTTGAGGATCATAAACGCTCATTGGAAGAGTTTAGGAGTTTTTTTCTGGAAGACTTTGTTTTTGTGGGCTATTTGCTTTAGATTTGAATGGTCTCAGCTTCCACGATTTCCTTGTAACTGTTTCTAGTTCTTAAATAGGTGTATTCACATGAATACTTCTAGTGTACCTGGGCTATGCCTATCTTTATATCAATAAAATAACTTATTACTTATCAAAAAAAAAAAAAATGGGTGAGAGTTCCGAACCATATATGCTACTATCTATGATATGATATTGAGAAACGGCTGTTGGAGAGTTTTTATTGGTGAGGATTTCACATGGGCTAATGGATTCCTTACTAGTTATTGTAGATCACTCTTTTTCTTTCTCTTTAATTTTTTTTATAAGTAAATAGATAATGATGCACCAGCCGGGAATTGTACCCAGATTACTAGGTTCTATGATCTCTAGGGCATCAATTATTTAGTTATATGTCTCTACTATGTTCATGTTTATCCCAATCTTACATCTTTAAAGGCTGGTAATTCTATATGTTGTATAAATATATCAGGTCGTACGCAGAAGGATTATAAATGAAGGATTTAGAGTTGATGGGAGACGTCTAGATGAAGTGAGACCTTTGTATTGCGAAGCTGGTAGTTTTCCTATATTGCATGGATCATCAATTTTTTCTCGTGGAGATACTCAGGTGAGGATAAATGTTTCCTTTCTGCTTTGATGACTTAAGAATCTCGTGGTTGATTTTTTAAATGAAAACAAAAAGCAAAACTGCATGTTGTTGTGTTTGAGTATTTATGTAAATGTTACATATAGGTTCTCTGTACTGTAACACTTGGAGCGCCTGGAGATGCTCAACGCTTGGAGTCCATTGTTGGTCCCCCAAAAAAGCGCTTCATGCTTCACTATAGTTTTCCACCATTCTCAATAAATGAAGTCGGAAAACGAGTTGGCCTGAACAGGCGTGAAGTTGGGCATGGTAAAATAATTTATACTTACCGTTGTACAACGTCAATAAAATTCTAATCAAGATTGAACTGAAAAAATTGGTTTGTTTATTTATCTTCTGGGGATGCTCCACTTTGTTGCCTAAGTTCATTCTTGCTCGTTTAGCTGTTTCTCTCTCAATCTTTTGTTTTGACATAGTTTAGTAGTATTCCTGCACTTTTGCTTATTCCTGGTTCTGTTGATTTACATTTGATACGCATGTCTTTCCTCAGGAGCAAGAGAGTAGAATTGCAGCATTAAATAGGCTAGAATTTATCAATGTATACTGCCTAGTTGAATGCATTTTGTATGAACTCATGAATCCATGATTGTGAAATCAGCATGCACTGTATCAAGTAAATTGAACATCAATGAATAGGAATCAAACACATAAATGGAGCTGGAGTGAACCAAGAGTGTTGTATAGGTTCACTCAAGAGTAGTGTGTACTCTAAGTAGTCTACTAAACTAGACTACTTATGCCCTATAGTTGAGTCAAGTCCCTGTCCAACCCTCTTAATAGGAGAAGTTTTTTTAACTTGGACTTGAGTGGAACTGACCCGCTTGAAGCCAAACTCTAGTTTTCTATCATTGGGTGCACACAGAATGTCACAGGCTAAAGTTTGCTAATTTCTTTTAGATTGAAAGGTGTTCAATTCTTGAATTCTTGCCGCAATCTTAAGAAATTGCGCATTCAAGTCATGACGGATGACTTAGTAGGAGAAGATTGAAGGCTGCTTGAAACTTCTTAACTGCTAAAAAAGCTTTTCCTCCTGCCAGCCAACGTTTGCTTTTGGAGGAGTACATTTTATCAAAGGCTTATGCGTATTCTTTATATCAATAAAATTTCTAATTACTTATTAAAAATAAAATAAACATTTTATCAAACTTCAGAAGCCTGCTAATGCAAAATTTTCCTATCCATCCAATGCCTTATTGTAGCATCTTTCCAACGTTGTGTATTTCCCCCTTGGTCCCTTTAAAAAAGGGAAAACTCACAAAGCTATTACTGAATCAGGAATACTTCCTGTGTAATTGGGCTATGCCTATTCTTGGTGATAAAATCTCTTATTAATTATCCAAAAAATAAAAAATGCTGAATCAGGAATATCAAATATCATGCTCACATAAAGAAGTGTGCTGCAGATCCATTTTATGTGATCTGTTGTTACATCATATGCTACTTACATCAGAGGATTATAAATTAAAATTTGGATACTTGGTTTTCCAACCAAGATTTCCGAGGGAAATGCACAATATCTTTCAGCAACTTAAAAAATGTAGACAATTTTTTTACAGAACCGAGAAATGAATAGATTAGAAGTTTTTCCTTTTCCTTTTTTTTTTTTTTTTGGGGGGGGGGGGGGGGAGGGTGGAGAGGTTAAGCACAGAAGTTTAATATAAAGCAACTTCTGGCATTTCTTATAGGAACTCTTGCTGAGAAAGCTCTGCTTGCCGTGTTACCCCCTGAAGATGACTTTCCCTATACAGTCCGTATCAACTCAGAGGTCATGGCCTCAGATGGTTCAACCTCAATGGCGACTGTATGTGGAGGTATGCTTTTTCGCTTATCACTGCAGTATCTCTTGTCATTCCATTTGTTACTCCTACCTTTTTGCTAGTTGCGTGGAAACTGGGGAGTTCATAGGTCACTTTTATTCTTCAAAATCAACCCCAATAGAATGGCTTGAATTCATTTTATGAATATATATATGCCGCATGATATACATTTACCCCTTTTGTAGGCAGTATGGCATTGATGGATGCTGGCATTCCATTACGTGAACATGTAGCTGGTATTTCAGTGGGTCTTGTTAGTGAAGTTGATCCATCGACTGGAACAATTAAGGATTATCGTATATTGACTGATATATTGGTGAGATGCCTTGTCTTCTTTGAGTTATTGCCTTGTGTGTGGTCGTCCACTGTGGGAAAGTCTTTTTGGTTTTGCTGTTTCTTAATTTAAATGCTGAAGACTTCCAATAGCCAATCGAGTTATATGGTTATATTTAGTCTTCTAGTCTTTTCAATTTAATGCTTATGTCCATATTTCCTTTAAAACCCTAAGGGGTAGTTCAGTTGGTCAGGCCTTGGGTTTGCTCCCCAATGATCACCAGTTTGAGTCCCCTCAGGGCCACTGGAGGTTTACCTAGTTGTTAACTTCAAAGCCCCGTAGGATTAGTCGAGGTGCGCTCAAGCTGGCCCGGACATCCACTGATATAAAAAAAAAAAAAAAAAAAAAGCTGGCCCGGACATCCACTGATATTAAAAAAAAAAAAAAAAAAAAAAAAAGTCCATATTTCCTTTAATGGAATCAGCAGTTTTATTTTCTTTGGCGGCCTTTGAATTGGCCCATTGATTTCTAGTTTGTACTTGAGCTTTTAAAAACCATGCCAATATATTTGTGTTTCTACAGACAAAAGTAGGTATCTCTACTAATTACCATGGCCTATTGCTAAGTTGCATTTGGAGTTTATATATTGGATTCTGTAGGGCCTCGAAGATCATCTCGGAGACATGGACTTCAAAATTGCTGGCACACGAAAAGGAATTACATCAATTCAGTTGGATATAAAACCTGCTGGAATTCCTTTAGATATAATTTGTGAGTGTTTAGAGCCTGCACTTAAAGGTCGTCTTCAAATCCTTGACCGTATGGATCAAGAGATCAAAGTACCGCATACTCAAGATGATAGGAATTCTCCTCGATTAGGTTACATATCAAAAAAAAATTCTCCTCGATTAGGTTGAGTTTCCCCTTTAACTTGCTCTTGGGTTTCGGTTTATCTAGTACAAATTACTAAGTTGAAAGTTCTTTTGTGCTTGATAATTTATTACCATGATGCAGCCACCTTGAAATTCAGCAACGATGCCCTACGTCGCTTGATTGGGCCTCTAGGAGTTTTAAAGAGAAAGATGGAAGAGGAAACAGGTTGGGTTCCTCCTACTTGAGCATATGATACAAAGTGTTGTCACTAATTTCTTAGCCAATCTCTTGAATGCCTAGGATATTTTCATTTTGGGGCTCTTGATAATAACGACCATTACCTTCTTGTGTTTGGTTCATCGCACATCTCAATATGGTTTTATGGCTATTTTTTTTGTGCATTCTATTGATTTTTCATGAAATATGTGCACATGGGGAGCGGTATTCTCAATTAGGATTCGACTCGGCTTTCCCCATTATGGTCATATTAGTATAGTTTAATTGCTTGATATTTCAAATATACTCATTATATACTTAAGTCGTAACTTCGTTTGTTATGCCATCCTACACTAAAGATCTCTTTGATGCTACATTATTGAGATAATGTCAATCAATTCATGGCTGTATTTAGTCATTGGTTCTGCCGTAATCATGTTGCATACTTCTGTAATACAGGTGCCCGAATCTCTGTAAGTGATGGATCACTTACCATAGTTGCTAAGAATCATGCTGTTATGGAAAAAGTACTAGAAAAGGTAAATATTGCCTTCAATTGAGCTGTTATATTCAAGTTTTATATGTTGCAAATGGGGGCTTTTATTTGAGTAGTTTTGTGTTTTTCTAAATGGTTCCAAGTTGTATCTATGTGAGGTTAGCACCTCTAATTTGAAATTATGCTTCAAAACTTTAGAATGCTTCTTCCCGAGGAAGAATAAAACTGCAATAAAGAAAACTGTTTTGGGTGGGCCATGTGAAAATGACTAGCATGATAAAAGTTTTTCCCATCTAGCTTATGACTTATATTCTGCTCTGAAGGTTGATTTTATTGTCGGGCGTGAGATTGAAATTGGAGGGATCTATAAAGGTATTGTAACTTCAGTAAAAGAATATGGTGCCTTTGTGGAGTTTAATGGTGGTCAGCAAGGCCTTCTGCACGTTTCTGAGTTGTCACATGAACCGGTATGTAAAAGGATCTGGAGTAGTGTTACTTTAGAGTGTTTTATTTTAATTTGTTTGTGATCTTAGTTTTTTAATCCAGTGAATTTCTGCTTTTATTATAATTGGTATGGCATTCATCACATGTAGCGGTAAGAAAAATACTACTCTTAGAAGAATGCTATATATATTGGAGTATAAGTGGTTTGAATTTATTAGTTTTTGTTAAATAAGATTGAAGGAAAAGTGAACTACAGTTTTGAAGTGGGTTCTCAAATCAAATACAGATCAGTTTGCAAGTCACTTAGCTGGCTATCTTTCGAAGGAAAAGTTTTGGGAGAAGTAAGGTTATGATGTTAGGGGTTTTACGCTTAGAATTTTAGAAAAGGGTTTTTTTTGTTTTGTGTGTGTGTGGGGGGTGGGGTGGGGTGGGGGGGGGGGGGGGGGGGGGGGGGGGGGGGGGGGATGAGAATAACAGGCCACTCTGTGGATAATTTAATAGAAGATGATCAGTTGAAAAGGGAGAAAATGAACTAATGCCTTCAATTCACTTGAACATTCTTTAATCTTTCAATCAATCAAAATCTTGTTAATCTTTGAATGGTACCATGTAAAATCAGATCTTGTATAATAGGACCTGCCATCTGAAATAACCTTTTATAAGCTTTATTAGCTGTAGAAAAAAGTTTTGTGGACCTTTCCTTTAAATGGTACTACGTAAAATCTTCAAGTGGGACTATGTAAAATCTATATAGATGATGTACTTATAAACAAAAAAAAAAAAAATCTATATAGAAGATGTATGTTACAGTCTTGTGAACCTTTCCTTGACAGGATAAAAAATCCCAATACAGAGATCATATAATTTTGGGAGGTCTGGTTACAAAAACTAAGCAGCACTCTTGGAGACTTAAAAACACGCTATATTTTTAATGAACTAGAGTGTACATGACTAACTTATATTGGCTACTAATTCTAATTGGGTGTTTATCCCTTTTACGACCTGTGTAATTGGGCTATGCCTATTGGTATTATCTATATATTGGTCAATGCTCAGAATAATGGGAAGGACATTCTTTGCTTTAATGGAAGCCTCTAATAGAATAAGATGGTAGAAAAAAGGATTTGTATAATCCTTATTGCTGGGATATGGGCCATAATGCATTTCAGATTTGGCTAGGGTTTATTTGATAGTTTTTCCGGTAAAACTCAATTGTTATTTCATATGCTTTTCTTCATTAATTTTTCGTCCTTCATTTGATCAGGTATCTCGGGTTTCAGAAGTGGTATCTGTTGGCCAGCAACTTTCTTTGATGTGCATTGGTCAGGATGTTCGTGGCAACATTAAATTATCCCTTAAAGCAACTTTACCTAGACCTGGATCTGACACAAATAATGCGGTCGAAGGATCTGTTCCACCAGTGAAAGAAGAACCCAATATTTGGGCATCAGTTGGGGAAGTCTCTGATGAACAAGAAAAGCAGAGCTCCCTGTCAGAGGAGTTGTCAGGGAGCAACTACAAAATGAGTGAGGTTAACCTCTCTGCTTCGGTACCACCAATTCTAATTCGAAGTGCTGCAGAGTGTGACGAGGAGGAAAAATCTGCTGCTTCGAGTCGGAATGCCAAGAGTACCACTAGTCCTGGTGGTGCTTCAAAACCAAGTCGTTCTGATTGTGGTGTCTTTCCAATGAAGAATATTAAGAAGTCAAAACTTGTCTTGCAAAAGGAAGGAGAGAAAGAATCCAATTCTATCTTCAGAAGTGAGGATGGAGATGCTGATAAGGAGGATGAATTTGAGGCTTCTATAAGCGTGAAAAATCTGAAGATTGGAACAAAATTAATTGCTAAGGTTTATCAAATTCGCACACGCGGGTTGGTCCTTGATTTGGGTGGAGGACTACGTGGAATGTATCGGTTTGAGGCATGTGTTATCTTGTTTCTATGTTTTCATCATCATAGCTTTATTGGTTTTTCATTTCTTATATTTTGTTTTCAGCCTCAAATATATCTCAAAGATGAATGCCTAACAACTAACCAATAGGAAGCCTGACAACCAAGAGATGCATTTTTTTTTCCCTTACAATTGAGTCTGTGAAAACTGATTTCTTTTTTCCCTTACGATTGAGTCTGCAATTGATGCATTTATTATTAACTGCTTTGTTTTACCATGCAGACTAATGAAAAGAGAGACTTTGTGGTTGGTGAGGAGATACGAGTTGAGTGTTCGAGCTTTTCTGGTAAAGGAATCCCAGTAGTCTCTTTGGTGGATGCTCAATAATATTGTATCGGCCATTCTTTTATGAGATCGGAGCTGCAAGATGATTTATCTTTTAAGAAATTCTCGCAGCAACTGGAAATGTAAAGAAATTGGCCAAAATTTTGCTGGATAGGAAAGTGCAAGTGAAATGACCTTGTATCTGTTCACATAATCTGATGGGGAAGGGATCGAGCAAGAGTTTGTGACCTTCATGATCCTCGAGAATATCATGAGTGCTGGTGCTCGGTTCAAGATCAGTTCTAAATGAAGCGTTCTCAACTTCTGAATGCAGATAAGAAGTTGGTTTTAGAGATGCAGAGCACATGATTAGACACCCTGACTAGGGATGGATCTCTTAGTTCAGTAGCTGTCCCGGTCGCTTCGCTTCTACTGCCATCAACAACTCCTTTCATAATTGTTTTTGGGGGACTTGAAAATGTTGTTGAAGTCGAACTCTCGTCAATTCGATAAGTTATTGACTACTAAACTAATTCTCATGATATCAGATATTACATGACAAAGCAGAAAAGCTTCGCAGCCTTACAAGTTTTTCAGTTTGTTCTACACCTTTTCTGATCTCTGTACTTCCATTCTCATCCCAAAAGATACTCCATCCGTTACCTTCCGAAGAACTATGTTTTGCACCCATTCCTCCAGCATGGCAAGCATCCAACTAAGGACCTGTCTATTATTGACCTTTTTTGCATGAATGTCAATCATGTAAGACTTAATTTTAACCTAATAAGTTTTGCAAATCTGTGGATTGTTAATTCAACCTTTGTATTTGATTTCGGATTGGAAATTCTTTTAAAAGCCAATTGAAATTTACTCTTAGTAGGTTCTAAATAGAGCTAGTAATCATAATGGGTGCTATTTTCTTCACTTTTTGGGTTACATTGCAGATTTTAGGCAGTGATTATTGATCAAGTTTTGAGTTGTATGCGCACACCCTCACTTAGAACGCGGAGCACTTTAAAAAGGGTTATTGACGTTCTGTAATTAGTCATAAGGTACCATCACAATTACCACATTTTGTGACGATTTCGACATTGATCTCCACTCATTTGGTCTCTATGTATGTATCTGTGCGCGCGCGTGTTTATATACATAGGTATATATATTTTCATTATTTATATATTTTTGAAATCATGAAGGGGAAGTGTGATTATGGTTAATTAGGGAACAGTAATGGGGCGAATACGCATCATTGTGTCTGTGCTAGTCGCATCGATGGTGGGGTGGGAGGGGAAAGGTTCGCAAGAAATGGATGATCGTCAGTAGGAACATATCAATGTGTTTTTTGGCGTGATTTAATGTATGAAAAAGCTGAAATAATTAAACCGTACTCGACGGTATAGGACACAATGATCATGGAGGTGATGAAATAGAAACTGATTCAAGATGTTGTCTGCTAGCTCTTTTGCAATATACACGCTTCTGTTTAGGTAGCCGATGCTTTTGAATTAATTCGGCACAAAGGCCTAAAGTTTTTCGAAGTTTGGCTTGACTTTTGCATTTTTGCATTTTTGCCTTTTGAATCTGACATAGATATTTGACTTTTGAGTGCAGCCACTAGGTGAAAAAAAGTGCTTTACAAGATCTACACGGTAATAGCCAATAAGACGAAGGAAGGATTGGACAAAAAATACGATTATTGCTTTGACTTAAGGGATATGTAAAAGTGCTTTACGATCATGTATTATGTGACAGATTTCCAAGATGAATCTCTTGCCGACGTACAAACAAGAGAAACTCCCATCTCTAAACATTGCATCATAGGAGCGGAGCGCACTCTATTGTCTAACGAAGTTGACAAGTTTTAGCTTTGGTTATCAGATGCGCAATATGTATGATCCAAAAAACAAAGCAATATCAAAATGGTCATCAAGCATCTACTCTGCATTCATCTCAATTGCATTAACAAGCCACACTTCTCATCAGATGGTCACAACTAAAAAAGTAAAGACAAATAAGGGCAGTAGATCTTGCGTTGGAAGATGCATTAATCTTTTGGACATGAAGAAATGTAACAGAAGTATTTTAGCTATAAAGAAATTTCACTAAAATAAATTCACAAATTGATATAACTTAATATATTATATTAGATTGTAGAGTTAATTTTATTGTAAACTAGATCTAAATCTAATATATCATATAAAACTATATTAATTTACGAGTTTACTATTATACAATTTATTTATGAATATAACACTTCTCATAAATAAAGAATGAATATCCATTAAAAATAGTCTTAGGCCTGGTCTGGATTTCTAGATACAAACTATCTCTTATCTGAGTTGTACTTCATCTTTTATCTCCGAATGATAGAAAATAAAATTTTATGCGTTTGATTTTTCAACCATTGCTACAGTAATTATACTCTTTTGAAAGTTTTAGAGATTAAGACAATGTCCGTCACTTTATATGCGGGAAAACTCCTGAGCAGATGCTTTAGTTGACTTATAGTCTAATTTTTCTGTATTGATAAGTCACAATTATAATTTCATTTATGAATGAATGCAATAAAGCATATTTCTATTAAAAAAAAAAAAAAAAACTCTACAGTAAAAAGACAGTACCGCTACAGTTCATCTATTACAAAGTTTCATTTGCCTCTGTAGTAACTTTAACTACCACAATTTTAATATATATATAATTATCTATTAGAATTTTTTATTTTATTTTAATATATATATGGTGAGATCCATCACTTTATTAAATCTACGAAAAATTAAAATTATCTCATATAATTTTATCATCTAAATACACTTTCTACAAACTATCTCATCTCATTTTAATTAAAAAATTTTACTATTATTTAAAATATCTCATTTCATTTCATTTTATATAAACTGTATAATCAAATAAAATCTTAAAATCAGGAAAAAAAATTCTAAAATAATTAAATGAACTTTTGGAATAACATCCCATGAGCATGAGATGCTAAAGATAATAATCTACCAACCACTTTGAATTAGAAATCTTCCTTTTCGACGAGTTGGGTATCGTTTCATCACAAGCTAGTACACAGGATGTAGAATCGTAGATGGGAAAAGGCAGAGAGGATCTTAATAACACGCCATCCACATTGTCTGGTAAATTGCTAACAGATTTGTCAAACATAGGGTGGTTGCCAGGTGGGTGCATTTACACCTGTATGCTTAAGAGAGAGAGAGAGAGAGAGAGAGGTAGTCGGAGAGGTGGCAGCGGCACCGATGTTACTCAGTCATTCAAATCATGCAGTTGGGAAGTGAAGTCAAAGATGAGGTCCCAACGAGACGGTGGCTTGTAAGATTGCAAGAGCATCAGCAGTGTAGACAGATATTAAAATAAAAATTAGCTAAAATTATATACTTTGCCTGTTACCTTTCTTATTTAATAGAGGTTCTCACGTTAAATTATTTATTTATTAATTAAAATAAAAATAAAGTATTATTTTAATTTTTTTATATTTTATAATTATATTGACTATATATTAATTAAAAATTTAATTTTTAATTAAATTATTATTTTACCTTTTGTTAAGAGAAAAAAAGTGGGAGGCCAAAGAAAAAAGTAATAAAATAAAATATGGAGGGTTAACAGTATATTTTCAAATATATAAAAATACTGTAGCTAATAAACAAAAAAATTGCATTTAGCTAATCTGATGTAATAAATTTAATGGAGTTGTTAGCTAAATATATATTTGCATTGGTGTTGCTATCATTGCAAGTGTTCTAAGTTTATATAATGACTTGAAATGAGATGAATTAGGAATGTTCAACCGGATCCAGATTCGGATATCCGGCCATAACTGAATCCAGATCTGGGTTCTAAAAACATGACAGTTATTCGTCCGAATTCACCCGGATTCTAAGCCAGGTTATAACCGGGTTTAATTCGAGTTTTTTCTTTTTTCAAAGACTTTAAAATTCCAAAAAAATATATATAGCACTTAAAAAAAAATCTGATATCTTGTTTCAATTGCCCAATTTGTTTTAAAAAATAATTTAAACACATTTTATAAGTTTTTTTTTAAAGTAAATTAAAGAACAAAATAAATAAAAATACAAAATAGATAATATTTTTATTTACATCTCAATGCAAAACATAAATTTACAAAGAACAAAATAAATAATAATACATTATAACTAATTAAACTGATATAATGCTGCTACTATTTCAAAAAAAAAAAAAAATACAATACGACTACTCTTCACATCTTGAAAGTTGAATATGGAATTGAGGAAGCTGTACAAGGGACATTGATCAGCACAAGGGACATACTAGCATCCTCCAACAACCTGATTACAAGAAATATAGCCATTAAATCAATAAATGTAATTGTGGTACTTCATTAAAATGTAATTCTTAATAAATGTGATACTTATATAAGAACATATGTCCAACAAGTTGATTGCAATGTTCAAGAAACTGTATAAGCAATGTTCAAAAAATTTTTAGACTTTCATTTTAAAATAAAAGAACTAACTCAAAAAATCCATAAATAGAGCTTAGTTGAAACAAGGTGTGTAAAAGCAACCTCTTTGACTTGCAGTTACAATTGTAATGGGTCTATTTGATGCCAACATTTGCAACTCCTGCCGCAGGCTGTTAACCTGTAGAAATCAAATCTATGATCGTGAATTGCATTCTCAATTTTTAAAAAAGTATCCAAGGAGGAAAATGTAGTCTAGTATCCTTTTTAAAAGTAGTAAGACCATTTTTTTTTTTTTATAAGTAATAAAAGTTCCTTAAAAGAGTTCCTTAAAAGGTGCAATCCAAGTACATATGAAATATACAAGAAATATGTCTATCTAGACTAAAATGATAGGTGTATTTCTTGAAATGATCAGCAAATTTCAAGAAATACATCAATCCAAGTACACAAACATAATCCAAGTCTAGTTCCCTAATATTTCTTGAACATTGCTTGAGACTTCCATATTCGAGAAACTATATAAGCAATGTTCAAGCAAGCCATTCAGAAAGTTAACATGCCCAGCAAGATATTATATCAAAAATATCCAAAATTATTATTTTCACTACAGAAAGAGTAAAGAAATCACAAAGTAAGGTTTCATAGCATAATTGAATATGCAGTGTATGCAAAATCAGAAGTTCCAAAGTTCACATCATCAAGAACAAAAAATTAAGTTGCTGAAGTTGGCTATATATATATCCAAATAAACACAAACAAAGATATGAACTAACCATAAAACACAGCTAACATACAAGGCAAAACAGATTGGTAAGTTGTCATTCAGTATGTCTTTCAGGTGTCTCAAGAAAATAGAATTGAAGCATAAGCATAAGCATTGAAGCATGAAAATAGAGAAATTCAGTAACTACTACCAATCAAACCATCAATCCAGGAACATGTATCAAGAAAATCATAAAATAGAAAAATTCTAAAACCAAAGAAACTGAAAACACCAAACAATCATAACGAGGAACATATCTAAAGAAAATGTGTAAAAACAAATAATAAGCATAAACAAATAATAATCATTCAAGTTTCTAGAAGAAATAGTTAAAACTCTATTTATTACAATATTGATAATGCGACAGCATGAACTTCCAACTCAATTTACAAGATTTTTATTGTAAAACTGGTAATATTTTCAGTCTTTCCTTTGTGCAAATTAATGATAATATCAAACATATCTACTGTCTTTGCAAGAAGATACAATTGTCAACCCTCGTTTATGGAAAATATCTCTATTCAAAAGTGGTGTACGTAGACTTGGGAGGCACTTCCGATGAAGGAAGGTTCGTTTCCCATGCAAATTTTCCAGTCAACTTGCTCTAAAGAGACTTGGAATATCAAGTAGTATTTTCCTCTCCTATCATTTTCATTTTCTAGAATGAAATGGAATGGTCATTGGGAAAGTTCAACCAAAATATAATAACTCTTCCATCCGAGTGGACATTGTCACATTAGATACAAGTTAAGAATAGTATACTTCGGGTGAGAAGTTTTCTGACAAGTACGTTTGACAGATACGTAAATGCTATCTTTAAGATAATTGAGTTGAAATAAAAATAAAAATTTAATAAAATATTATTTTTTTAATTTTATTATTATTATGATATTTTAAAATTTTTAATTATTTATTATATTTTATAAAAAATTTTATAATAATTAAATAAAATGAAATAGATTAAGATTAATCCAAACCGAGCAAAAGTATTTTTCTGTACAACTCAGAACTCGAGACAAATGATTTTTAAAAAAATCAATATAAGTAAGTTTTGAACACGTGTTAATTGTTATGCGCTATAATTTTAAACTACTTTCCGTCTGTCAACTTGTAGGTACCAACAACGTACGCTTTTCCTCGATAATTTCCTTTTTCTTGCGTTCAAGTTTCGTGGAAAAGGTTTCTCCTGAAGTTTCGGATTCTACATCCTTTTTCCTTGCGTTTAGTGCTCGCTCAAGCTATTTTTTTATTAGTTTATCTAATAATATTATACATATAATACAATTCAAAGTAAAATATAGAGCGAATATAAACAAATTTCGTAAAGAAGAATTAATGATGATAAATTATCTACGATGTAGACCTCCAACTCCTCCATAAAGAGCACAAAAAGCTTAAAAGTAATGATGGACAAGAAAAGGGTAAAAACAACATAGAAATTAGAAGAACGAGAACAGAAGTAGAAGCCAACCCCATGTGAGCTGTTAATTTCGACTTCATGGTTTCGCTTCTATAGCCAGTAACCTTATTGCTGATCTGCGGATTACGAAGCCACATCTTCATGATAAACACAATGAATTCCGTGCATTTTTTGCTCCCAAGCTGCAAAAATCTAACGTGGGTCTTCTTCTTCACTTTCTTCTTGCTGTTCTCTTTCTCCCTCTCCGATCCCCGGATATCTCAGTCCGGACTCTACTGTGGCTTCAAGCCCCCACCATCCGCCCACTTCATCCCTACCTTTGTCAAAGAAATGGAGAGCCTATCCCAGCTCATCACCACCAAACACTGGGGCACCCACTTTGTCAACTCCACTCCGCCCATGTACGGCCTAGCCCAATGTTTCCAAGACCTTTCCCACACTGACTGCCTCCTTTGCTATGCTGCAAGCCGCACCAATCTTCCTCGCTGCCTTCCCTCCATCTCAGCTAGCATTCACCTCGATGGCTGCTTCCTGCGCTACGATAACTACAGCTTCTACCATGAAGCTACCAACCCTTTAATCGACAATGTGAACTGTAGCTCAAAAAATGGTATGGTGGTGGATCGAGTCGCCAGGTTTGAGTTTGTTAAGACTGTTGGGTTTGTGATTGGGAACGTTACGAGGGCTGCCGTGGCAAACAAAGGGTTTGGCTTGGCGGAAGTGGATGGAGTGTTTGCGTTAGCGCAGTGTTGGAAGAGTGTTGGGAGCGAGGGATGCAGGGAGTGCCTGGAGAAGGCGGGGAAGGCGGTGAGGAGATGCGCGCCTAGGAGGGAAGGGAGAGGGCTGAATGCTGGGTGTTATTTGAGGTATTCGACTGAGAAGTTTTACCATGATAAGGGAGAAGCAGAGAATGGTGCTCACGGTAATTTCCTTTTCGTTCTTTTTGGAAGTTGTGATTTATTTGAGTTTGTGGAGTGAATCGGAATAAAATTGTGAATAAAGATTGAGTTTTCGTTTGTGTTGCGCGAGAGTATATCTAGACAGCCGTAATAGCTACGGGTAATCTGAGTTCCAGTTCTTCTGGGTAATCCGGGGTATTTGGTTACGTCCCCTCCCCAATTTGTAGTGCTTCTCACTTTAACCTTTCTGGGAACTGATAAGGGAAAAGAAAGTGAAGACCGAAGTTTTTGAATGTGATTATCTAAACAACCCAGCGTGGAAAGTGCTTGATTAGTCTCACTTGAGTAGAGATTTTAATTTCTCGGGTCTCAAATGGTTACGCCGAGAAGGGTTTCAGAACGAAAGGTTTCTATTCTTTGCCACCATTTTCTGGGCAGCCAAATTGAAAGTTGGGGTTTCGTTTCTTGACCGTCTACTCCTTACTCCGGCAGTTTCATTGCCTTCTTTTTTTTCTTTCAAACTTCCTCAATTTATGTCATTTTCTCCGATGTATGGTGATATTTGATATTCTCTGAAAAGTTGATAATGTTGTTGACTAATTGCTCCCTCTCTGTGTTTGATGTTATCCAGCTTCTTCTCGAACAGGAGTCATCGTAGCCATTGTTTTATCGGCAGCAGCCTTCATAATGCTTTTTCTGTTTGTCACATATGCATGCTATGCAAGATTATTACGGATCAATGAAGGTGAGATGTTGTCATGATTGAAACAAGAATCATGGTGGTTTCTCATGCATTACAATAGCTTCTATAGGGACTTATAATGCACTAGTTTTCTAAATCGTTACTCTTTTCTTGTGTTCAGAGCGCAGCAATCTGGGAAAATTTTCGACTAGTATTAACAAGTCTGATTTGAATTTCAAATATGAAACTCTTGAGAAGGCAACAGACTACTTTAATCCCTCGAAGAAAATAGGCCAAGGAGGAGCTGGTTCTGTATACAAGGGGACTCTTCCAAATGGGAAAACCGTTGCTGTTAAGAGATTGATATTCAATACCAGGCAATGGGTGGATGAATTTTTCAATGAAGTAAACTTAATCACTGGAATTCATCACAAGAATCTTGTGAAACTTTTGGGTTGCAGCATTGAAGGCCCTGAGAGCCTCCTGGTTTATGAGTATGTGCCAAACAGGGGTCTCGATCAGTTCATTTTTGGTAATTTTCCCCTCTTTATAGTCCTGAAATTGGCATTCCATACTGTTAAATTGGTATTACCCTGACCTGGGGGGAAAACAATATTTGGACATGAATATGCTTGTTACACTGCTGGATTTAAGTCATTGCTGAATTTGTAACATATATTTTGCAATTGAAAACATAGAAGAAGCTAAGAAATGGGGGTGGGGGGGGGGGGGAGTAGGACTGCAATTTCACAGTGGTGATCATCTCTACGACTCTACCTCCTTTGCAGATAAGAATAAAGCCCAGATTCTAAATTGGAAGCAGCGGTTTGACATCGTTGTTGGAACAGCTGAAGGGCTTGCATATCTTCATGGAGGTACTAAAGTAAGGATAGTTCACAGGGATATAAAAAGCAGCAATGTTCTACTGGATGAAAATCTCACTCCAAAGATTGCCGACTTTGGCCTTGCTCGATGTTTTGCCCCTGATCAAACTCATCTTAGTACTGGCATTGCTGGGACACTGTAAGTAAAAGGTTATTTAAGTTTGGTGTTTCAATTCCTTCGTCTACGATTTGTAATTTATAATTTCAGATTTATTTATTGAACATAATATGCTAGTGTATTATTATCATCATCATCATCATCAGTATGTCTCTCATACGTTTTTCTTTACACCATGGAGGCATGCATTCCCTGATTCAAGTCTTTTCCATTGCAGTTGAGGTCAATTCTTGTACACATACATTCATACATACATACATACATATATATATATATATATAGAGAGAGAGAGAGAGAGAGAGAGAGAGAGAGAGAGAGAGAGAAGGGGGGGAAGAAATACAGCATTGTTTCAACCTGTTACAGCTGTTCTTGTCAATGGTTTCCCACCTTACGGTCCCTGAACAACATTCCTTGCCTCAATTGTCTTCTCCTTTCTAAACTTGCTTATCTTTTGGTGGAACAGAGGTTACATGGCTCCTGAGTATCTTGTTCGAGGACAACTCACAGAGAAAGCAGATGTTTTTAGTTTTGGAGTGCTGGTCCTGGAGATTGTAAGCGGTAGGAGGAACAATGCCTTCATTGAGGACTCTGGTTCTCTTCTACAAACAGTAAGACTTGCACCCGTGTCAATGTTATATGTCCATTCTCCATATAGGGCGAAAGAAGATGAGATCCATTCTATCTCTTAAGCTGTTTGCTTGTGTTGGTATATTCCATTTTTATCTCAGGTATGGAAACTCTACAGAGCAAATAAATTGGCTGAAGCTGTTGACCCTCGCCTGAGAGAGGAATTTCCTGTAAAAGAGGCATCAGAGGTGCTTCAAATTGGCCTTTTGTGCGCACAAGCTTCAGTTGCTTTGAGACCATCAATGGACGAGGTAATTCAGCTACTAACTAATAGACAATGTGAGATTCCTATACCAAACCAACCTCCTTTCCTGAGTGCCAATGTGCTAGAGTCAACCAGCTCCATGAAGTCCTATAACATGAACAGCTTAGAGTCATATGCGGCAACAAAGATCGAGGCATCCTACACTTCAGAGTCCTCTAGTATCGACAGTTCAGATGGGCTATCGAAGTCCTGCAGAAGTAAATCCGAGCGAAATTTCTAATGAAAACACTAATGTAAGCATAGCAATGTGAAATTATCAAACTCAGATCTGTAAGTTTGAAGTCTTGCTTGATTCTATACGGCAAAGCACCCTCTAAGCAACAAGGCTATGATCGATCACCTGGCGCTTACATTGAACCTCGAGGGGCTTTATGAGCAAACTCAAGAGTAGGAGATGCTACAGATGGCATAGTTATTTGCTAATTTGGAACTTCAATGGTAAATCTACGCCAAGAGCCAAGCAAATTCAGGCCATTTATTTTTTGTGGTTGTTTTTGTATTCAGGGTGTGGACGAAGTTCAGGGAGTTTGCTAACATATTTTTGCTCTCTGGCCTTCTTCCAACACTTAAATGCTTGCTTCACAAGCATCAAAAGTTGAATAAGCAGGGTAGTTTCTGGTACCCCACTTGCTCAATGCATACACAAGTTGACATGTCGGTATGTTTCAAATACATAAACCTAAATATGTTGATTTCGTTTGTCTTGTTTTGGTCATTTTATTCATTGGGGTGAAATATATCACTCTCTACTTTCCGAATCTAAAACGTATTTAATGTTCATGTTAAGAGCCCATCCAGAATTAAATAGTGCAGCATACGGTAGGTAGGTGGGGACAAACGATTCATGGAACCGGGCAGGGACATGCCAGTATCAGTTAGCAATGCGATTCATTCATGTGGACATGAGAAGTAAAGATGATGTTGCCGCAAATGTTGTCCCTGTCGTTCATGTTATCGGGTCCATCTGTTAGTGGACGTGGCTGAAACTTACTTTACTCGGGCCCTAGCATTTAGATGATATTGAACTGCAAGAAGACGTGGAAAACGAAGAAAGCAAATGACTCCAACCTCACATCAACGAGTTATAACAAACAGATAAGCAGCATATGCATAGCTTCTTCTAATGATAGGGGGGAGGAGGGGTCGAGAAAAGTACATAATGGAGAATTAAGAGAGACCCACCCTTTCGTCCTTTACGATCCGAAACAAACTGAAATCCACCCATTCCATGCCTCTTGTTGCTCTTTTACACGTCATGACTCATGACGCCCTTCCTTCGCTTCATTTTATGTAAAACTTGAGTGACTCCAGGAATATTATGAAAGCTGGAGAAATAAATCGGTTCTCAGTCAAACTATGTAATGGACAATTCAGCTTCCACCTCAATGCTGATTTCTTCCTTGATCTTCATCGGATATTCCTGCGTTTTCCAAAGGTAGCCTGCCTTGAGGCCACCGGCTTTTCCCGTAGAAGATCTCTTCAATCAGACGGGGACCACGAGGTGCTTCGTGAAGTCAGAGCAAAGCAAGATTAATTTTCCCGATTCCTTTTGTTAATTTTCCTTTTGTTAATCTGTGTACCAATACTGATTTATTCATACTTAAAATTTAAATTAACACTGTTTTCAATAAAATTTATTTTTTAACTAATTACATCACATTGGTGCACAGATTAGTGCACAATTATACTTGCAACTATATTTTTCTATGTAAAAATTATTCTATGGTAACAATTGAAGTTATATGGGGGTGGCTAAGCATCTAAGACCTTTTTTTTTTTTTTTTGAATTCCTTATAAGTTTTCCTTTCATAATTCATTGTTTTTACTTCTTTAATTGGATTTTTAAATAAATAATGAAAAATATTATATATACTTACAATTTTATTTACATAATTATACGTGTTTATGTTTCAGTTTCAGAAAATTGTAAAAATTTTAAAATTTAAAATCTAAATTGAAACAAAATACTGATAAAACGAGACTACTTTCCAATATATATAATATTGTGCATGCGTGCAGTCCTACTCAAATAATTATTCGGCTATGTTTTTTTCGAAGACTTCCCATCTAAATGTGTTTGGTATATGTACCATCTGAAATTTTCTCCTTAATTCGCGTAGGAATAGACTCAAGCAAGCGATAGTGACCAAATCCAAATTCTTTATTCTACTAGTACTACTACCTAGAGTGAGTTTGCTATAACATGGCTAGGTCCCCATACACTTGAGGTTTTGGGCCTATTATTCTTCTTCCCCCGTCATCTTGCACTGCCTTAATAATGAGGAAAGAATTGGGTCTACCAAACCTTGATATGTACGGTAAGAATCTGAATTTTGACTATTTCCATTATGCTCTTTTACAACATGGCTGATGATGATACGTGTTGTAAAAGAGCGTAGTTGCAGTAAATGTCTCGAGCCTAGAGGGGTGGCGTCGGTTCGAACAAGATTTCTGATTCACAAAATTTGACACCAGATCATATTTCAAATGTTGATCATTGACTAGATGAATTATCGGATGAGGTTCTGGAAAATATACGCACCTTGTCTAGTTAGAAACTGATGTGATTGAATCAAATTTAAAGGACTCTGATCGCACAATCCTTTAATACCCTGGCGAAAGAAGTATCAGAGGAGAAATGAAAAGACACTCTTAAACCCAAGATATGAATCTGCTTCTCTGGTTTCGCTAGCTGTTTCCGACGAGCAGAACTGCCTTCTGGGTTCACTTCGAGAACACTGCTGTCTTTTAGACTCTCTTGGAGAGTGTTGCTGCTTCCTGCTACTTTTCGTGGAGCTCACTGGGTCTGCTATCTGCTCATTGTTCTTCAACATAGAAATATCAAAAGATAGCATTTTAATAGATGATAGATCACCATTGGTGCCTGAAGCTCTGGGAGGAATATTCAGTAACCCAAATGTGCCAGATGAGCTTCCAGGAAATAAATTGTGTTTGACTTTTGTGCTTTCCTTGGAACATGCATCTTTTTCCACCTCACTGGGTTCAAAATCTGAAATGACTATTGTATCTTTCAAGACTTTATCTGAATTCGTATCCTTCAATGTTTCAGAAGCAGAACTACCGAACTCATCTCGACCCTCGGAGTGTTCCTGCGTCCAGAGTGACGGTTCAGAAATTATGGTCTTCGATTTATTGATCACTGGAAAATTCTTAGATTTTTTCGATATGTGATCAAATATCGACTCCTCAGTTAAAGTCTTGAATGCCCCTTGTTCAGGTTCTGGAGGAAGCCAATCTTCGATCGCGGCACCCAAGCTTCTGGCAGTAACTTGGGGCTTTGGAGTTATACATTTGTTAGTATTAATTCCATTATGTTCTACCTCTCTGGATTCTGAAGACGGATTAGCCCCGCCCTGTCGTGGAATCTTGTTTCTGCCTGTCTCCTCCAGAACTTCTACTTCTCTGTGGAGTTCAAGCAGCTGCCCGAGCGTGCGTTTTCTTGTGAGAGGCAGGGCCTCTGATGATGGAGAACGGGCATTACTTGATGCAGCCAAGACAGGAAACTTTTTGGCCTTTTCGCGAATGTGGTCAAATACTGTTTGTTCAGTGATGATTTTGCATTCGTCTTCTTGAAGTTCAACATCAGTCTCACCTGCAGTGATATGATTGGTAGACGTGGTAACTGAAAGGGAAGAAAGATGGTACACCTTAACAAACGCCTAGGATTTTTCTTTTCCTTTTTGTGGTATACCTTCTCCCATCTCTTCATCTATGAGGTTGAAACTGGGCCTAGAACAAAAAACGCCAGTGTATCTTTCAAAAACCATATCTGCATGACCCGGCAGTGAGATCCAAAAAACAGTCGACAGGATACTTACATGGAATCATTTTCCCTTTTAGAGTTGGCGGAATTACGAAGCTCTTTGGCTGAAACTCCAGATGTAGTTTCATCGTCATCTATGACACACACATCCTCCATTGGAAGAAAAGTGGAAGTCTGCTTATTTCTCTGTTTGTGATTCAGGCTTATATTGTTCTCTTTCATCAATAGAAGTTTTTGGCGGAGATCAATGCCAACTGCATGAATATTGTACAAAATGAATATAGACACAGTTGTGAAAAAATGTTGCACATATCATCGCAGGGGCCTTACTGTATTCTTCAAAAATAAGATCAGCCTTAATTGTCAGCTTTCCCTGGGGGTTTGACAGGAGAATTGTCGCACTATATGGGCTGCAATTAAATATCAGCTACCCCAGACTCAGAAAATGGCAGTGCATAACATGGGTATTTGACTAAACATTCTCCCTGACACTAATGGGAAAGGTAATTCTTCCATTGAACTATAACTCAGGCTACAATGAGCACCCTCAAACAATAAAAATTATAAAATGACCATTCGCCTTCAAACCATCAAAAGGTTGCAATGTGCAAAGATCTAATCGTCAAGTATGTGTCATGTCACCTATTTCTCGTTTATCTTAACGACTGGAATTGGACAAGATGTTACCGTTAGTTTTGAACTTTTGACAATTTAAAGATGTGCAATATATTCCGATATTTGGGGTGCATAGTGCAAAATGTAGTAGTTGGAGGGAGAAAGGTATATTCCACTTTTAATGGCTTTATCCTTCTTCATGTTTAAGCAACAGTATCGAGACTTCGTAAGTTTAAATAGTAATAGCTGCTGTTAACATGCAGTTTTACCAGTTTAAAACGTTCAATATCCTGATGAAAATGAAAAGAAATCTAATGTCAATAATTGCTTTCCTAGGTCTCCATATCTCAAACCTTGGGCCCATATAAAATATTTCATATAATATAATAATTTCACGTAGAACTGATACCTTATAGGAATGCCTCAACATGTTACTGAGTTATTAAACAAATGAGTGAACCACAAGTTTACGTTTCCATACCTGGGGAACTCATCCACTCTGTTGCAATAATAAAGATAAAGAGTTAACAATAGGTGGATGGCTGAGGAACAAGGGGTAGAATACAGAGCTAACCATAATACCAAGAGGCCACTATGTAGGACTGCCAAATCTGTATAGGAAATCAAAAAGTTTTCCAGTCAAAGGAAAAAATGGCTGTATGTGTGACGTCAGAATTTGCTTTAGTAGACACCCCTTGGTACTATGCTTGCACTACCATCCAAATTTTTCTAGTGATTGAATGTAGAGAACAAAAAAGAGACTACCACCTTATTTTCTCATGAAAGAGAATTAAGTTGTCCTCTTCTGAACCTATAATCTGCAGAAATGAGTCCATAAATAGCACATTTGTGTTGCATTACAACCAACATTTGTGAATATCATGCCTTATAAGATTCCAGATATCATACCATGTCAGCATAATGCCGTTTTGTTGACTGCACTGATTGTAATGGCCTAGTCAATGTTACTACCAGCTTGGACTTTCCCTGTCTGGGGCACTCGATATCTTCGATCTTCATATCGACTTTTGGAGGTAGTGAAAGTAAAGAATCCTTAATATGGTTCCCAAATGGGAATTTTCGACCAGTGACTATCTCTATCTTTCTTGGATCAGCTGTAGCTAGTGTCTCAAATGATTTAATTCCCATTGAATGTAGAGCCTGAAAATAGCATTAGGAGGAAGTGCAGAAAGAAGATATTTTACTAGCCCAGATTTTGAAAGCAATATGCAACCAGATATAATAAAAGAAGTTATAGAGAAAACCTTCGCAGTCACCATTCCAATGCCTGGCAATTGTTTCAGCAAGTATGGACTATCATCCCAAAGTTTTTGATTAAATGATTTTGCTGAAACTGTTGAATTCAAGGCTCCTCTATAATTCTTCTTGTGAAAGAAATACTCTTTCATGCATTTAGCAATTCTACACCCATTTGAACATATAGAATTTGTATCCTATGGCAGAGAGACCAGATCTGTAATCTCATATATAAAGTATCTAGAAAATCTGAATACAACATTATTTATGAGGAAATGAAACCTGGGTCAAGGATAAATCATGGACTGAAGGATCGCCAGTCAAGCAATCATTTGCCAAAACAAATATTTTTTCTTCTCTAGTTTGAATACGCTTTTTCCGTTTTCCTTTATCGCCAAGTATGTGAAAGCGAAGCCTGCCATCTTTATCAGTGTTGATGTCATTTAGAAGTTTCTTCTCATTGCGTCTGAGCTGTATCCCTTCACATTCCAGCAAATAAAATATCACTAATTCAATGGATTTCTCATGTACCAAAGGATAGATGATCATTTACGTGATATATACGTACAGGCAATCTCCTCAGCACGGCATATGATATGAAGTACATCTTCTAAACTGCAGTTCACAGGGGCCTGCATAATGTGCTTCATTGTTTCAAATTTCAAATAGTACTTTGTCATCAGCTTTCCAGGCTCTAAAGACAAAATAAGAAAAGGTTACAAACTGCAGTTAGTAGGGGTCTGCATATTGTGTTTTAAACTTTCATTCATAAAAATTACAAAATATTGTTTATGGTATATGATACTGATACCTAGTGGCTTCAAGAGGAAACCATCTTCGTCAGTCCAGATCATTTGATGTTGCGATAACTCATTAACTTTCTGAACACATATCTCTGATTAAAAGAACATTTATAAGCAAAGGAGACAGGAAAAATAAAATATTAGACTGGTGCATGCTATCAGTACCTTGCATGTGCCTTTCTTTCTGTTCACTTGAAGTCCCTTGTTTAAGTAAATAATTCTTAGGATTCTGCTTTTGCATTAAAAGTTCCAAAAAATTATTTCGATGAAAAGGAGTATCCAGATGATGTTTTGAAAGAGATCTGCAGAGGCACATGCCTTTTTCATTCTAACATACAAATATGAGCACTTCATCCATTCAATTGCCCTTGTAATATCAGAGACAGTCAGTTGAACTATCTCGGCAGTTAAGTGCTCCGTCACACATGGAAGCAATCTGAGGTAAGAAGACAACAAGAGCTATACCCGATTAGAGGACGCAATTTTTCAGAATATTCACTGCAGCCCAGGGCACAAAATCAATTATCAAATTGAATAAATAACATACTGTGATTCCACCATTTCACATCCATTCAAAAGATTCTCATACAAATGGACCTGATATCATGTAACAATTCATAAAACCTTAGTTCAGAACGGAAATCAATAACTATGAAGAAATATATAGCCGAGGATTCATAAAGCAATATACTTATAGACACATCAGAGAAGGGGGAGAAAGGTTTGTCTCACAGTTTCTCTTCTTGTCATTATTATGACCATTCCTGTATCATCAAAAGGTGGCCGGCCTGCCCTCCCACACATCTGCACACCAAGACAAGTGACTAGCTTCAAATTTTTTTTCACATTTAGCAATAACACAATGAATGCAGATATGCATGTCGGCATGATAAAATTTGTCACTTTTTAAAGATACTGCACCTTCTCTCACGTTAGAGTTGAAAAGAATCCTTCTTCTAAAGATAGTACTTCTTACTAGCAAAGAAAGTACTCCAAGAAGGATGACCATGTACTGACACGTGATTTTCCGCTCAGCCACAGAAAATTACTGGTCTAGTTGACCGAAGAAATTGAATTCAACATTGAAATCATGACTACCACATTGGCACAATAGTTTGAGGATTTTTTATGCAATGAAATTAAAAAAATCAAGGTTAAGTAGTCTTGATGAAGCAGCTCCTGAAGCTATATCCCTTCAGATGCCATCTCCTTGGCTAAATTCTTTTCAGAAATGACATTATTGTATAAACAAGTAATAAAACCACTTAAATGTGAACAAGCTTTTAGCGCAGTTATACAAATTTATCATGAAACATATACATGCCGTTTTTCCCCATAAGGAGACTGATATTAATGCATTCATTCATTGGAAGGTGCTTATGACAAGTGCCACACCTGTAGTACTGTGGACCGGTCATATTCCATGTAAAGACCTTTTTCCTTGTTGCTGGAAAAATGCAAGATTTGACGAATTAAACATGAAAAATGCTTTAGGAATTTACAATGAAGCTTATGACTAAATAGTTGAACATACAAGTGTTGTGTTGATTTTATCACCACTGTATGTGCTGGTAGGTTGATCCCATGGGCAAGAGTATTTGTAGTACATATAACTTGAATGTCTCCCTTAAGAAAAAGACTTTCAATGAGACTGCGATCCTTCAGGCAAAGCCCACCATTGTGATAACCAACTGCAAACATGCAATTTAGTACTTCGGAGTTTACTAAAGAACAACTTCAGGAACATAGTGATAATTCGATACTTCAGAGTACACTATAGCAGAGTAAGTTTGCTCTATACCACCATAAATGATATAAGATTGCATTTGTTTGTCACTACATGATAGAGATGCTTCCCTAAGCCTTTCCTGCTGCTCTTTGCTTTTAATGAACGGATTTGAATGACCAAAGGTCATTGCTGTTTGAGACAGGCGCTGTGCTGCTTCTTGTGCCCCCTTTCTAGTTGAACAAAAAACTAGTGCCGAATGTCCTCTTGAATATTGCATGAGAATATCTGCAAATCATTTTTAACCATCTTTGCAGTTCTTTGATTCTTTGTTCAATAGTGTTAAAATCAAAGACAATACGAGAATATATTAAAAGAATAATCTATCAGAAAGTTAGTGCAATGGTATCTACTTACCAAAAACATAGTTTTGAAGGCGCTGGATAATGAAACAAATACAATCATCAGAGGTAGGAGAAGCAATTTAGATTATGACTTTGGACTTTCATATTTCCAAATCAAGATATGTCTTAGAACAGAATAAAAAAAATGGTTTCATATTAATTATACCCTCAGTCAACAAAACACTTACCCTTTCAAATAGAAAGTCATTTTTGGCTGGTGTATATCCTGAAAAAAGATAGTTGCAAAGCATATCAAAACAATGAGGAGTTTGATATATTTTACACAATATGCTCCAGCACCTTCATTAGTATCATGGTCATACACAGCATATAACGCAATGCGAATTTAGGCAAATCCTTATTGTGCCCTAGATTCGGTTAAGAGTGAATTACAAGAAAAGTAATAAACTGGGTGGAAAACTTAGTGGCCAGAAAAATAAAAGAAACCGTAAGATGAATTTTGAATATAAAGTTCAAGTTATATCTATGTACCAAAAACTTTAGTGGTCAACTTTACAGGCCTCATTTCTTCTCCAAACCTGTCAAAACATGGAAGGCCAATGAGATAAACTGCTGAAGCAATAAAGTATACTCATCAGAAACGGCTGGGGTACCTTTTGATTCCTTGAGCAGGAACCTGAAGCCATTCAGCTGCAGCAAGTTGTATCCATAGTTTAAATTGTTAAATTCTTTTAAACTTTTAGTTGTTTGAAGATGATAACATATTTGACTCTTAAAGATTGATATCAACTGCAGAATTTACCAAGGTCCTCGATGTTTGGAATTGTGGCAGACACAGCAAGGAATCGGACATCAGCAAGAGGACTTGATCTCATCTCAGGTTTGCAAGCAAGCATTTTTATTCTACTAACTATTGCCTCCAAAGTAGCTCCACGTGGATCATTCAACAGATGAACTTCATCAATAAGTAGTAGTGCTATATCTCCGAAAAAGCTCAAGCCACCATCTTTTATGCGATACCGAGTCACAGCATCAAATTTCTATTCAAAAGTAAAAGAACTTAATTTAGCCATCCTTCTACAGTATCAGTAAAAGAAAGATACAAGAATGAAATCTGTATGATCAGAAACTTTAAATATGTAAATCTATGTACTTTCGTTTTATAGTTAATATGTACAAATGCATACAACTCTGCCGGGTCAAGTCAGCACTTGTACATAATTTGTTTTTAAGTAGACAAGCACTCTGTGTGCATTGAAGCTTGTATGTCCATGCAAAATGGGAATGCATGCTCACCTCAGGAGTGGTTAGAATGATATCGGCTTCATGTATATTCCTTGCGTTGTAGAATTCATTATCACCTGTCAGCTCCAGGCAAGTTACCCCCCATGGCCCAAACTTCTCATTCCAATCACGGAGCTTCTCTTGAACTAAGGCCTTAGATGGGGCTATATAGACCTTCATATCACAATCAAAAAAATCTAGGTAAAATAAACAAATTGAAACTGAGTGGGGATATATATGAAGTCCAAGCTTAATAACATGAACAACGTCAAATAGAAGAGTTATCTTTTTTAATTGCAGTCATAAGATTACTAGTTAGGTATCAGTGCCCAAGTCATAAAATTGTTACACTTTTCTGCATCCATTGAAGATCGAAAATAATGTATTCTGCAGTGTCCTTGCACCGGAGACTTACTGTTTTGAGGGTTCCCTTTAAATGGACGAACCTTCCCTCTTTAGAGATGAACTTTGAGAGAAGCCTCAAAATGCAAAGCTCAAAAATCACTGTTTTACCACTTCCAGTTGGTGCCGAAATAACCATGTTTGCATTGGAGTGGAAGCAAACAGGAAAGCATTCACTCTGCAGTGAATTGAAGTACCTGCATGTATACAAAACAAAACTATAGTAACTACTACGTGGGTTAAAATGTGAAGTGCAGGAAGATAGCAAACTTATGAAGACCATGAAAGCAACCATTTGGGATCATTCCACCTTCAAAATAATGTGTAAAACACACACGTGTCTACATATATGTGGAGAGAGAGAGAGAGAGAGAGAGAGAGAGAGCATTTTTTTTTTTGCTGGAGATTTACATTTATGTGTAGCTTTTACAAATGAAAAGGGTAAATTTGTTTCAGTAATTTTGGCCTGGTGATGACTAATGGTCAGTGGTTTATACACAGGATAATATAATTTAATTAAAACAAGTAGGAAAAATATCCAAATTTCAAATCTATAGATCAACTTCAGAAAACTTAGAATGTACCTGAAATTAAAAGCTGAACGAAAATGTGTAGGCAAATCTAACACAGACTTCAGTGTATATGAATCCATGATCCTGCTTGTTTCTAGAGAAGCTGAGAAAAACAAATAACCTGAAAACTAAAAACAGGATATATGATGACAATTAATATATAATAAAGGTAACAAAGTTAATATATTCATGAAACACAATGAGGATCCAACTGTTCTTGAATCATGAATTTTTTGATAAGACCCTTCAGGAACTTATCCAGATGGAGGTATTTCCATCATAATAGTGCTATACCTGAGTGTCAATGAAAAGCATGTTTGAAAGAAGCGTATTTTTCATAAAACAAATCATTTCCAGACTCTTCAATAACATAAAAAACTGAATCCTATCAAACAACTAGTCCTGCTAATACCTTTTACTATCAAACAATCAAACAGAGGTTTTTTTTTTCTTTTTTTCAAATTTTTATCTACCACAAAGAGCAACTAATTTCTGTAGCAATTTAGCTCTTAGATGCAATTGAAAACAATATTTCAACTTAAGCAGAAAACGAACATATCAGATCTCTTCCGATTCTTCTGAAGCTAAGAGTCGAAGAAACTCATTCATCCATTCAACAAGCCAAACTCTGGAACCAAAAACCATTCAAACCATTTATCCTTTAACAACAATATCATTAAAGATATACTTGTTTCAAATATCTGAGCAAGATTTTGTGTGTCAACGGCACATCTTTTCAGCACTCAATGAAAAGCTAGTCGCCATTTTGATTATTTTTTAGCGTTGTTGGAAAGTGTTTTTTATTATCGTGGCGAACTCATCTGATTTTTAAAATCTTAAAATGATCCGCATGAAACAATTGCAGCAACAGAACGATCAAATTAAAATGACAATCAGAAACAGAAGTCTCATCGAACGACTGAAACCTCTTCCTAATTTGATCGAAACTTTCCCCCTAGTTCTCAAATCTCTCAGTTTATTATTATTATTATTATTGTTGTTGTGGCGAAGTCATATAATCTTTAAAATCTTGAAATGATCCGCATGAAACAATTGCAGCAACAGAACGATCCGTGCTCAATTTCTGAAGCCAAAAGAAAGACCAGCTCAGATTATAATATACAGTCATAATACTTGAAATTTTTGCAAGAGAGAAACGAATCGATATTGTCGGTTCTTCAATTCCAAAACCATCAAATAGAATTGATTTCGCTTCCTCTTTCGCACGCGCCTGTTAAAGTGTGTGTATGTGAGAGAGAGAGAGAGAGAGAGAGAGAGGGATGAGAGGAGACCTTGGAGATCGAGAGGTTGAAGCCACAGGCTCGCAGTAGAGAGGGTTTCGCACAGAAACGGCAGAAGCAGAAGAAAGTTGAAACGGAACCACTTGCAAAGTCGTTAAGAGGCTATTTTTTGGCGGGAGAATTGCCCGGTATCTGCGCGATGAACCGTGTGAGCCTTGGCTACGGTTCGTGGGGACAGGTGCCTCGGGGCCGAGTAAAACAAATCATATGTCATTTCCACGTTTAGCTGAATTTAGATAAGTTAAATTTTAATAAATAATAATAAATTAAGATAGTGAAATAAATTTTATAAACTTTATCTAATATAAGTTTAAATATATTTAGAATAAGTTGAAAAATATTATAAATCTTATATATAAAGAATTATTGAGTTGAAAAAAATTGTAGATCTTATGTGTAAATAAATTTTGAATTAAAATGATAGTAAGTTAAAAATTGAATATTTGGATGTTAAACTTAGGTTAAAATTAAATTAAACAGAATTGATTTTAATTCAATCCAAATTTCAAACGGAACCTAAACGTATATTCTGCTTTGAGACCTTGAACTTGTTTGGATTTACTTCCAAATTGCTTAAAAATTAATTTTTGAAGTGTTTTTTATAAGGTAAATTACATAAAAATTAATTTTGTCCTCACCTAAATTTAATTTTTTTTATAAATCTTCCCCAAGCTAGATTTTCTAGTTCCGGCCCGATTTGAATTTTGGAAGGATGTATAATATATTTTATCAATGAAAACAATTATTTGCAAAAGTTGAGGGGGCAAAAAAAATTATTGACAAAAGTCAGTTTATTTTTTTTGAGACAAAAGTCAGTTGAACACAATGATTTTTCCTCTAAATGATTTCCACGTCAAAGGCCAAATGCAAATATGATGGTGAGGGAGAACAACAGTTACATATACAAGAGAAGAAGAAATGGATATCTAACTTGACCCGCAATCGACCCAAAAGCTCGTGAAAACTTACTCTAGTCTCTAGCTGCAACAATTCTTAACCTAGGTGCCGTTTATATAATGAGTTAAAATGAAAATTGAAAATTAAATAAAATTTTATTAAAATTTTATTTTTTAATATTATTATTATTATTTTGAGATTTAAAAAAGTTAAATTGTTTAATATATTTTGTATAAAAATTTAAAAAAATTCTAATAATAAGATAGGATAAAACATTTTAACTATCCAAATAGAGTCAATCAACATATGGTCAATTCCATCCCAAGTACAGGACGACAAGCATAAGCTTTTGCCATTGCTTAAAGCCACATCACAGATTGTCAATCATATGGATGAAATGTCTTCTCTTTTTTTTTCTTTTTTAAATATGAAAGATAGTATCTTAATTTTATTAATAGTCATCTCTTCTCTTATTACGTAGAAATAACTTTTAAAATCAGTGTAACCATGTAAGAGCTTTGGGGATTACATAAATCTTAAAACCAAAGCTCTTGTAAAAACCTTTCATTCGAAGGAAAAAAAACTACTGCTTACATTAATTGTTCCAACAGAAATAAAGCAAATGTCCAAAAGAAACTATTTCCATCTAAAACTTGGTAAACCAGATTTATCAATAACAAAAAGTCCATACAAGTTTTTAGGTAATTGTAAAATATAATAGAAAGACAAAGTAATGCCTTAAGCTCCAAAATTAGCTAATCCCTTTGACACACCACTATCTTCTCTGTATATATGTTGCATATCAAAACTTATAAACTTGTTGAAGTCAAGTATATCCTCCCAAATATTCACATAGCAGCAGAGGACATTTTCCTATTTCCGTACCGATTAACTATCAACAATGCATTAGACTCAATAATGACATCATAAAAACCAAGCTGGTAACATAAAGAAACACCAGCTTTAACTACAAAATTTATGCAAAAACATTTGTGCCAACCCCCAAATGAATGGAGAATACATGTATAAACTCACCACAGTGATCTCGAATAATACCACCAAACCAGCAAGCCCAGGATTGCTTTTTAAGGCCCCATCAATATTAAGAGTCATTCTATCAGTTAGGGATTCAACCAGCGAATTAAATTAAATTTTTTCAATTTAGTCTTCAACAACGGAATTCTCAAGGAACTTAAAATAGAAACATCATCCAACCTTTTTATGCCCCGGTTTAATCTTCAGATTTAATTCATGCAACCATTTCATAATTTTCCAAATAATGCAAGAAGCAGACTTGATTATACCTTCATATTTGGCTGAGTTTATTGGACGAAAGGTCTTCCCCAAAAATGTACTAAATTGATTTTTACATGAAATTAGTACTCTGTATAGTGCATACTCTCTAAGAATATTAACGCACGACAACATACTAAACCGCACATTTAAGCATCATTTGCCCACCTAGCAGTGGCGGACCAACGTTATAGTTAGAAGGGGGTGCTCTTGATGAGATGGGGAATAGATTTGGAATGAGAAGTAGGCAATGGGGGTTGTGGGTGGTGCAGAGATTGGCTGGTTTGCTGTGTGTGTCACTCGGATGAGTCGAGTCTCTGTGGGGTTCTGTAATTGTGATGTTCCAACGTACGATTAAAGAAAAATTCTTGGATTCTGAAATGTGGCATTGTCAACTTATAAATTACGTGGCTAAATGTGATGCGTTAAACGATGACAAATCATCTCTGTTTGTATACGTGCGTTTGGTACGATTGAGGAGCTTCGACGTTTTTGAAATAATTATTTCAAGCCTCACTGTCTTTCTCGATAAAAATTACTCAGTTTCAACACTGCTAGTTTTAATATTACACACCGGAATTTGATAAGATGATAGATCCATGTGGGTTTTGCAGGTCATTAGGAGTAATATCAGGAATGACAGGGAGTGGAGGGACTGTGGGGCCAGTCGTGACTGAGTTGTTGTTTTCAGAATCTAGATTCTAGAAGCAAACAACGATCAATCTCCCTCAGGGGTGTTATGATGATCATATGTACCCTCCCAATCACCCTCATCTACTTCCCTCAATGGGGAGGCATCCTCTGTGGCCCTGCCTCTGATTTTCCCAACAAAGTCAATGTAGATTATCACCTGCTCGAATGAGGTTTCAAAAGATGGGAGGAATTATGGGTTTCATTTGTTTAAGCCGTAAGTTCCTTGAAGTCGACAGTGTTTCAAGCTAATGACTGTATTTACTAGAAGGTAAAGAAGGCACTCAAATTGGTTCTATCAGGAATAAAGAAAAATCTTACATGCTCAAAAACAAAATCTAGGAAGCATACAGAGAAGAAAGTTCATATGACTGGATTAACTGCCAATAACCCATGCTGCATAAATGAGTTTTAGTAGAGTATCTATAGAGCGACTTTATTTCATTTATGGTACATTTCTCTGCCGAGTAGCCTGAAGAGAGCTCACCCGAAGAAGAAGAACTGACTTACTGTTGTGGAATTCGAACTTTTGGTTCTTTTCTGTAATGAATCAGGAAGTAATAAATTCCTACTGCAAAGGACGAAAGAACAAAACAAAAGCATAACAATTATAATGATGATGATGATCCACAAATAGTCGTTCATAAATGGGGTGCAAAGGATATCGTTGATCCAAAGCCAAGGACCTTACTCATATTAAAACTTAAAAAACCAAGGACCTAAACGAATGTTTCCATTCATGTATAGAGCAATTGCGGTTTCGCTTCTTTCATCAAAAGTTGCGTAGAAGATACCTGCTGGCCTTCGTTGGATGGGACTATGCTGAAACTAAGCATTAGCACTAAGTCGAGAAGCAGCTAAAGTTAAGTACAGTTGATTAGCCTCTGCAGTTGTTTTTCCAATAATGGTTAAAAGCTCCATTCCTAACCACAGAAAAAGCCTCCTGAGAAAATAGTCTCGGCAAAGTCCACCAACCGCCTAGAATTCCAACCAAAGTGAATTTTTCTTCTTTCAGTTCAACTCTAGCAATGCAGAGGAACTTATAGTCTTGGACTTCAACTTTTTTTGCGTACAATGACTGCAAAGCAAAAGATACTAGTGGTTACAAGTGGGTAAATGCAACCCAAATTAGTGAAAAATTCAAGAAACTTGGAGGAGGGTTCAAGTTGAACCGCCCCCCACACCCTTCCTCCAATCCCTGCACCACACACCCCCACACCCCCCCCCCCCCCCCCCCCCCAAAAAAAAAAAAATTGTATTCTGAGTCAATGTGACCCAACAAGTCCCTCCATCCTCTCCTTAACTATCAATTCTAAATTGTTATGAACCGTGCATGTGACTGACTAAGATGCCAATAAGAAGAAGAGCCATTGAATAATTGCTGAGGACAAACTGGCACAACATGATCGGATATTGTGCCAATTGTCTTGGCTGAGGTAGGTATCCAAATTCAGAAATGAATACACAAGTGGCTGTGAGAAACTGCTGCATGATAAACATGCAAAATACAAAATTGGGAAACAAATAATGAACTGGTCTCTTTTCTGTTCTCTTTTCCTTTCTTTCCTTGTACGTATCATGTGGTAATCTCTATGGCCACAATGGGCATACAAATCGGTGGTCTTGATGACCATTTTTAATATCTATTGGTGGAACCAACTTGCCTCAATGAGAAAAGTACTTGAAACCCCAAGTAAAACATCCCACGTGTCCAAAAAAACTGAAACTAGGAGCTGTATACTGAGCATAATCACATATATATAGCATTTTTGGATACCATAAAAACTGGAGTAGACATCTTTGAGATTTGTATTGCAACAGGTATAAGAAAATATATGTATATATATATATGAAGGCAGATAGGCACACACCTTTGCTTTGTAAAAGTGAGGCGCTTGGCGCATAGATTGATGACATAACTGCAGCATGTAAAGTTTGAAGTCAAGAGCTCATCAAGGAATAGTTGTGCATAATCGTGTTTCTCTTTTAACAGCAATTTTTATCTTTGTTTTATATGCATATAGGCCCACATGAACAAAGAGTCCACTCCTGAGATTTCAACCTCATAGCTCAAATAGGACAATATTGTAATCTATAGCTCCCTCATCCAGCAAAGCCTTAATTCTCAGTTAAATTCAAAGCAGCTGCCCAAATCTAATAGACCATCGGTCTACTCCCAAGTATGTATTACTATATCAACCACTAAATTGTCATAATGGTACTAGTGATGAAGATAATACTCATAATAGCAAGGATTATGCATAAGAATTTATCAACAACAATGAAAATATATATCCTATTAGATAACCACGTACTAATTGAAAGTTAAGTTTTCACATTATGTTCAGCACAATTCAATAGATGTTCATCTTTCAAAAATTCCCCCTAGTTCTTCAACTCACCAAGCAAACACCAAGGGAAGGGTTGCCACCCAATAAACCCCTTTGTGCATTCCATAATCGATTAGAGTTTACAAAGTTCCTTATTACTTATTAGGCTTTCTGTTAATGCATAAATAAAACAAGGTGAAAATGGAATGCATCCTTACCTGATCAACAGAAACGTAGACTGAAAGAGGACTGGGATTTGTGCTGAGGAGTAATAAAATTATTTTAATTGCAATTAATGCAATAGGATGATCCAAGTTCGTCAACACAAAAAGAAAGAAAAAAACAGGTAGCCAGAATTTCCGGGCAAACGTCCAGAAGGCCAGCGGATCTTCTTCCTCATCTGAAGTATCCAGCAAGCGGTGATCATCCATCAAGATATCAAGACCTATATTAATGAAAATATGAAATTCAAAGCATGAAAGTTAACTATGGATACAAGATAAGAGTATTGATACTTGAAAAAAAGAACATAAAACCCATACTACTAGCCGAGGTGTTCTGCTCACCATCCATAGCATAAGCAACATGAGGCCAACAGATTTTTGACCCTAGCGCGACTGACGCACCAAATAGGCATCCAACACTTGGTTTACATCCTACAAGAATGTCATTGCAACAACCCGATTACTGATAGAACAACTGAACAAGTTACATATATAAGGAAAAATTAATATAATGAGGCATGTACTGTTTAAACACTGCATTAGTGAGGACCTCGGTGCATTCACCAGAAAAAGAAAAAAGTTAATAAGCAAAGTAGAAGTTGGGAAACTACTGTTAAACTCGGAATTTTTTTTTTTTTGAAAAGTACACCACGTGACCCATCTCATGATGTAAATCGTTCGAGTTAAAAGGCACCCCCTTCCCAAATAGTGATGCTTAGCCCACTAGATTGAAACAGGATATTCTTGCCTAAGAAATGAGTTCTATCATCACGGTGCCAGCACGAACATCATCAGAAAACCCCAAAAGATGAAAGTTACACAATATAGAAACCATATCATTCCCGCCACTTACATAAACAGATTCTAAAATCTAAACATATTAAGTTCAAAATGTGAAACTTGGATTGGGGACATGGCGACACGCAACTTTCAAGTTTGGATTAAAAAATATACAAAACGTGAGAAATTATTGCAACGTTCACAATTGAACCCAAGACTATACCACCAGATTTTGCATTTATTTAGCAATTTCTAAGCTTAAATAAAAGTGAAAAAATAGATAATCACCCTATAAGCAACAAACTCCTGACGTTCACGCTGTAACACTAAGATTGAATTAAAGTGATGAAAAAACCTGATTTAGACTAAATGTTAGAATTAGATCGAATCACCTGAAAACCAAAAATATCTTCTCTGTGTAATTAATTTATGCTGAAATGCTGAGACACGGTTGCGGAGAACAGGTTCAAGGCCCTTTATCAACGTCTTTAAAGGTTCAAACCTGGCATAGTCTGCGTGAAAGTAATGGAATGCAAAGAAAATCAAGAAAAGCGGTCAATGATGGTTTGGAGAGACAAATTTTGCCAGTGAAATACAGAGAGAGAAAGAGAGACTCACAGAATTTTCTCCACTGAGAGATTGGTGGACGAGACGAGGTCATAAGAGTGAGAGATTGTCTAATTGGACGGAGAAACTTGGCCGCGTGCGCCATTTTCACAGTACCATTTCAGGTTCTGAAAAACTTTTCCTTCGAAAACCCGAACGGATCTCCCGGACCAACGAAGCGAATCTACTGCCCATGAGATAGCTTATGTTTTTTACCACACCTATGACGTTTATTTTGAGAGGAAAACGGGGTTAGCGTCGTCGTTTTGCTTTCCCTGTAGTCTCGTGATTTCTCGTGGATATTGTCACGGAGATTTTAAGGTCGTTAGGGGGATGCCATCGACGTTACAAAGTTTTGGGACAACGATAATGTGTAAAATGCCTATTAAGGCGGTTCTCTAGCTGCTTCTGAAAAAAAAGGGGGAAAGAAAGAGTTGGCGATACTCTAGTTGTTATAGCGACATATGTCATATGAGGCCACCATATGGATAGATGAAAGATTAATATATAAAACAAAAAAAATCTGAAAATGGGTCCCGGACCTTTTGTCTTCTGCTGACATGGGAAGATGTAATTGGTTACTGGAGCTTAAAGTGGAAAAAGGTGTCTAGAAAATATCTTGCTTTTCAAAGATGAAATTGAAATATCAAATATCCAGACGTTCTTTCTTCATAAGGGCTCCCTGAAAAAAGCTTCCGAGGACTACACGTTTGGCAACTGACAGGACACAAAAGATCAGTAAAGAAGTATGCCGCTCTCTGTTGTCTCAATTATCCCAATCTCGGTGCCAATAGTTTCCCAAGTGCATGGCCGTTTTGATACAAACAAGTCCATGTCGAGGTAATGTAACAATCTTAGTAAAAGCTTGGAGTTTTGAGCCTGAATTTGGCAAAGAGCTGTTTGAATTTAAATTGGGAACCATCTCTCTCTTAGAAGTAATCCCTCAGTTGTATGGATCTTGGTTTTCTGTATGTGATTGCACTAATGCTTCTCCTGTCCTGTCCTGTCCTATGGTTTTCAAAGATGGAGGCATAGATGCTCTGTAACCAGATGTTGCAATAACAGAAGAGCAGAGGGAAGAGCAAGAGCGGGAAAGAACTACTATGAATTGCTTGGAGTTTCTGTTGATTCAAACGCCCAGGAAATCAAAGAAGCTTACAGAAAGTTGCAAAAGAAGTATCACCCAGATATTGCAGGCCAAAAGGTCATAACCTTTCAATTGGTTTCATGCAAGGCTACTTAATTGATATATTCTTTCTGACTGCTAATTTGAAGGGTGTTCAATCTTTGTTTAGGGTCACGAGCATACTCTACTGCTCAATGAAGCCTATAAGGTGCTAATGAGAGATGATCTGAGGAGGGATTATGATGCTTCTGTAGGTCACCAGAGAGTACGATATGAAACAAATTACTCTGGCTTAAGTTATAGTTCATGGAAAGGACCCTTGAGACCCCACGCTCTATTTGTCGATGAAAATGCTTGCATAGGTAATTTCCCTACTCAAAATTCGGATATTTTTTCTGTCATTATTGTCCAATCAGGGACCTTTTTTCTCTGAACGTGCAATTGAACTGTTGGTAGGGTGCAGAGAATGCACACACTATGCAAGTAACACATTCGAAATGGATGAAGCTCTTGGGTGTGCCAGAGTCAAAGTACAATATGGCGATGATGACCAAAATATAGAGGTAAAGCAAGTCATATCATGGTTTGAATCCTGCTATAAAGGTTCTGCACCTGGGGATGACTCCAAAACTTGCAGGTATCTGTCGATTCATGCCCTGTCAACTGCATCCATTGGGTAGATAGAGAAGACTTGGCAGTATTGGAGTTCCTGATTCAGCCTCAGCCGAAAGAAGGGTATGGTGTATTTGGAGGAGGTTGGGAAAGACCCGCAAATGTTTTCATGGCAGCCAACTCCTTCAGCAAGCAGTTGAAACAGGAGGCTGGCACTCCAAGAAATGGTAAGAACTTTAATCTCTATACGATCTTATTAGATAGACTGTAACTCATACAACAGGGTAAAGATGCTTATAGCATGCAGCATTGTGCTGTGTTCTCAAGTAATTGAGCTCTAATTTCAGCACGGGCGACTGCTGATGAAGAAACGCCTGCTCAAGCTGAGGCCCGAGCAAACGCCAGCATGAAAATAAAGATGGAGAGAATTTCAAGGCTTTGGAACTGGGTGAACGAAATTCTTGGATAAGACATGTTGAACAGACGAAATTCTTGGATAAACATGTTGAACAGAGACTGAACTATGCAATGCGAAGCAAAACGTCATTTGATCAGATATTATCCGGGAGAAGCATAGAGGTGGCATTTACAGACAACTCTTCGATTATGCGAACCAACTTAATTCACGTCGGATGCGCCAGAAGAAAAGAGGAAGAGGTGCGCTGATGGCAGCTTGCGTCTATCTGAAAATAGAACTAAGGGTAAGAGCGGTGGTTACATATCGTGTATATATGAAAACATAACCAAGTATAGGAAGAAGTGGCTGATTACCACTTTCGTGTATGTGAAAATAGAACTATGTTTTATTCCATCATTATGATGACAAATCTTCAATAATATGTACCATGGCTGTGCCATTGCTACGTAATAATGCTTAGAAGTCCAACACTTAATAACATGACGTAAGTACCAGGTACAATAACGAATCAAACACAGTCAATGTTATTTCACTATTCCATCTAACACAACCACATCAAGAAATTCGCAGTCGCTGCAACTCCATTAGAGCATTTTCTCCAGTCAGTCTCACAGCAACATAGCAAACTCAGGTGATACGAAGCAATCAGATAACATTTAATTGGAAGAACATAAGATCAGCAAAGATAAGTAGCAACATCCCATAACTCTTCACTTTAACGACATTCATCAGAAACAACCCTCCATATGGGCTTGACAAGAGCTTCCATTTCACCCGATTTCCTCCAGATAATAGCACACCTAGTCACAGCCAAAACACAATTGCTTGACTCCTACGTATGTAATAACCAGATTCTTCTATCATATTTCATGCTGAAATGGCCCCCCACCATAAGAGAGCCCCATACAATACGGTTTTGTAATTTATACATTTAATAGAGCCTGCATTTGCTTGTACCAGCACAAACAGAACACTCGTCTGTATCTCCTGCTACATGGCTTAAACAGTGTTGAATCCTGTCATCCACGACATCCTGCAATCACAAACTTTTTAAATTTAGAATGAAATACTCGCTGCCCATACATAAACATAACCAACAAGAACAGTACAAGCAGGAATTCCTCTAGAGTGCCCACACAAGTGCTAATTCTCGTCAAAAAAGTTTTTTTCTTTTTTTTTTTAAAGTTAGGTCATAGGATTTACTATTTAGAGAGAGAGAGAGAGGGGGGGGGGGGGGGGGGGGGGGGAAGTCAATGAACATTTGCAGAAGATACTTTCTGTGTAACCGATCTAAAAAGACCATCAACAGCTATAAAACTAGAGCACGTGGCCCAATCATAAAGTTGAGCCCGTTTGAAGTTTGAAATTTTGGCAGAGCTTAAGAAAAAAAATTTCTGACATCACCCCTGTAGAAAGGGGCAAGAGGAGAATTAATACCACAAGAAGATCGTGAAGACCAAGAGGTGCAGTTATAATATATGAAACACGGGGGTGTTCTTTGGCAGCTTCAGCAGTCAAGGAAGGAATATCCTGCAAAATTACATACAGCAGAAAGCAATTAATCAGGGCTCCTAAATCTATCTTTTATGATATTGAACATTCTAGAAATCAATCCTAATTGAAATCCACAATCAAGTTATCCAAGAGGTAAGCTGAGGTACCTGATGCCAATGTCATCCAGGGAAGAGAAAAAATGGGCTTACAATCACTCGATTTGCACCTTGTTGAACACAAGAACCAAAGGCATCCCTTATAGATGGTTCTGCCAACTCCTAGTCATATTGGAAATAGCTGAACAAATGAGGAACCAGGTTTGAGGACTGAAAAATAAAAGCACCATGCAAAGCAAGAAAGCACTGTGTTTGCCTCAAAAGTCAAAGAGCACCAAGAAATGTTGCTACATGCACCAAAACCTAACAACAATAATGAATACATCAACCATTTACAAAAGGGAAACTAATATGAAGTTTTATTATGGTTTTCAAAATAAAGCAAAATGGTTCACTTAGAATCCATTTACATCACAAGTGTACACTAAACAATCTGTATGTCGAGCTCACAAAGACCTACGGGCAATCAATGAAAGTTCTGGCAAATCCAAATTGTACTCATAATGGGCAAATCTTTGGGCACAGAAGCATAGCTGAAACTGAAATATTTCTGTTTTCCTCGATTTTCATCAAGTAGAAACAAGAATGGACGTAAGAGAAACAGTTGCTCCGTGTTTGGAAAGAGATGATGAGAGAACCTAGAAATCTCCCAGAAATCTCATGTTAGAAACCCAAAAGAAAAGTTCTGTAAATCTCCAAATAGTACAGGATGACTTCTTTTAAGCTGGCCGTAATGTAGTTCATCTAGCAGTGAGCTTCACTGCAATGATAATAGCCACCTTTGCAAAATTACCACTATCAGCAAACAAGGGATGTGCACATTTTACCGAATCTTATGTTCTATAACAAGAAATGGATTCCTAAAGCGTTGCACTGTCAAAAGAGATACGAAAATATTAGTGTGTGCTGCTATATGATCCTTTAACTGTATTGCAGACAACATAAGTTCCCACCAAGATTGCACGGCATTTTTAAGCAACCTGCACATTGAATATGGAAATAATGCTGCCTGGTTGAAACAAGTATAAAGAACAATAGATTTATAAGCAAACTCCTCATAATTCCCATTTGATTATGGAGGCACTGAAAAAAGGAAGGTAATGGGCTACCATTTCCTTTTCCATGGAAATAGATGTGCACAAATGCACCAAACAAGCTAAATACTTTTTTTGAGAAGTAAATAAATTATATTATCAAAAGTAGGCAAAAGCCTGATACAATGTTTAGTTGCCATAGCTAGGTATGATCAATGGATATAAGGAAATCATGTAACCCTAAACCATTGAAATCGACCGCTATGGTCCAAGTACAAAGAGCCAAACAAGCTAAATACTTCTATATTGTACAAACATAAAATTTGATAAATAAGTTGTGACACCTCATATGATAAGGATAAGGATAAGTGTTGTATGGGATCCTGCGTTACTTGTGAATGAGAAGTTCTTACTCTTTGTAAGATTCCAACAAGGCTCAAATTGTATCATTTATTGATCCTTTTAAAGTATAAGTCATGTGGTTTGGGCCTTCTATTGGGACATTAAATAAGTATATTGCTTGAGCTGGTAAATTCAAGCAAGATAACATTGTGGTAATTGGAGTGAGAGATTATTGAAAAGCGCACTAACAAAAACACGAAATACTGTACAAGGATAGTCTCGAAGTGAGAAAGGCCCACAAAAAATTTAATGCAACTTCATAAAACTCATAAAAAGCTATGCATCAAGTAGCACCAAAAGAACCTACAACTTTGAAATCTAACCGTGTCAAAACAACACAATAAACGACTAAACTTTCATATAAGCTTCATAAACAACACGTGAAAGGCTAATGAAATAAAACAGCCTGCCTCTGCAACTTCTCTCTTTTAATAAAATTTGTATGTCTTCCTAAAAGAAAACAAGACCCATTGTCTTAAATTCTTTTCCTTCTCCAAAAAAAAAAAGAACGAATAAATAAATAGATAATACCATATGAGCTGGTTCTACAATTGGGTAACCAGTTTTGTCTCTGAACATTGTCACGAACTCATCTGAAAATTCATATATAAGAGTAAATAGTGAACTCAATACCAAAAAACTAAAAGCCAAACCCAGATTCACTGTTCTCTAGATGAATAAGTTAAGCGAATAATTAGACTTTTTCCGAATTATAAACTTGAAAAAGCAAATACCAAAACTATAACTGTGATGGGCAAAAATCAAGACTTGTAGACAGGAGGAACTAAGTTTAGAACTTACTTAGCATGAGATTCGATTCCTTGCGCCGCGAACCATGGTCAACAATGATCACGCCGTCTCTCTCACCAACCTCATGTGGCTTTCGTTTAATCCCACCATTTGTATTGCTCAAACACATCCTTCTCGACAAGTAATTGATTTTCACGGGGCCCCTTGTATATTCTAGGAACTTGGGTGGTCTCCAGGAGAGGTGCGCTCTAGTTGTTTCGCTTAATGAGGGCCTATGACTGCATCAAGACGAAAGATAAGTTCGTGACTTTCAACAGAGAGATTATCAGGAAGTAAAGAATGGGAATAGAAATTTTGCAACAAATATTAATAAAAGCAAGTTTCTCAATACCTCGTAACTGTAAAATGAGGATGGATGGGCAAAGACTCCATGGATAAATCTCAAAACCTACTGGCAGATTTTGTGCTTTTTTGGTCCCTCTGCTTGGCTCGAGTTTATGCCTGTGTTCTCTTTCGAATTTTGTCGAACATGTTGGGTAGAGCACTGAAACGGCACCGTCTATGCATAACTCGTCTGTTATGATGGGCGCTGAAAATTGAATACCGATCAGAGTTTCACTGCTAAGCGGTTTGTCTAATTTTCCAGTAATAATAGCCCTCCACTTAGAAGCTGACACCTCAGAAATCACACTAAACTCACGTTAGACTCATGCGCATGGGATAGGAAGGCAAAATCACTTCAGCTGAGGTATTTCTTCCGGAACGAACGTGTGCTTCCAGGCGGCTTTCAAAACGTAAAGAAAATGCTACGGAAAGGAACCAAACCAAGGAACGCAAGTGTAGCTTAATGGTCAGATGAACAGGAATACGGAAGCAGAATTCTGAAGCTATCATTTTGATTTATTAATTTCATGTACTCCAGAACATCATGAGAGAGAGAGAGAGAGAGAGAGAGAGAGGGGGAAAAAAAGAGCAAATTTTTTTTAAAATAAGAAGAAGAAGAGAATTATACATGTTGGCAATTTGGCACTGACCTTTAATGGTGCCCAGGAGCAGAAGCCCGCTGAAGTAAGGAAGAAAGCAAATAAAGTTTCACACAGTAGCCAAAACCCCCTTCGGAGGTTCCATATCTCTACCCTTATTCCTCGCTCAGATCTCCCTACAATCACCACAAACCTACCACAAAGTCAACTCTAATTCCGACTTGCAGTCACAAATAGACACCATTATCAGCCCCCTGCGTCCCATAAATAGCTTGTAAACATAAATAATGAAATATAAAAAATACTCACCATACTGAAAAACAATTTGCTGCAAACCCACAACAGGAACTTACAAAAAAATCACTACTTTACCATTCTTCTGAACCAAATGACCATGAGAAAACCAGGGGTTGTGTCGCGATGGGCAAGGGGCTCCGAGCTGCGACGGGAAGAGACTGTGAGCTGCGAAGGGGTGGGTTTTCGAAGGGGCTATGTCGCACAGGGAAAGGGGAGTAATGCTACGAATCAGCCACTGTTTACGGCTGATGCGTAGCACACCTTATGTGTCACTTTTTTTTCTTTTTTCAAAATCAAAACGTGCGTTTCATCGGTTCGAATGCCGCCGCCCTCTCCATTCCGCACCACTCTAAAATTCAAAACTAGCGCTCCTCACTCTTCAAGACATTTCGTTTCGGTTATTTTCGAAGAACATTTTATTCCCTTAACGATGGAGGCTACGAAAACGACGAAGGAAGCGAGAGGTAGAAGAGGTGGAGACAGGAACAAGTCGGTCTGAAGTCTATCAAGGTTGGGCTTCAATTCCCCTTGGGTCGGATTGCTCGGTATTTGAAGAAGGGTCGCTACGCTCAGAGGACAGGCTCTCGTGCTCCGATCTACCCCACCGCGGTTCTTGAATATCTCATTGCTGAGGTACTTTTAGATCCTGGATATACCTTTTGACCTTTTTGCCATTGGCATCTTTTCATTTCGAGTGGGAGTTTGTTCCTGTGTTTGTTGCTCGGACACTGAGTGTTGTTCAGATGACTAACATAAGAGGGGGTGAATTGAGTTATATTTAAAAAAATAACAATTATAAATCAAATATACAATATAAAATATAAACAAAATGTGAAACAGTAATAAATATAAAGAGTAAGGGTAAGAGAGAAGCAAACTTAGTATACTAACGAGATTCGGCCTCATTGCTTACTTCCTCGCCTCAAGCTACCCCTTGAGGATCCTCAAATTCACTATTCAAGCTCCTTCAAGTGGAGATAGAAACCTATTACATCTTTGAACAACACCACTACAAAGGATCCATGTAGAATACCCTCTACACTTGCAATCACCTTACAAGTGGTGATTAAACTATTCTCCGTATAGAATACTTTCTACACTGTTGAACTCAAGATTTTAAGTTTTGTATAATTATATATTTACACATGAATTTTGATGATAACAAATGAATTCAAAGAATGAAGAAGTCTCAAGATCAAGTTGTCTACACAATGGAGTCAAGCACATCAAGGAAACAAGCATGAACAAGAAGGGAATAAGTTCACATTAAAATTATAAAGTAATGTTGTAAATCTTTTCAAAATTCGAAATTAGGATTAATGCTCAAAATTAATATTTTATCATAAAGCATTAAAATACATTTTTCACATGTGCATGAATATTTTTGAAAATTAAATTTGAAAATTTTGAAAGATGATTGATTGTCATCTTTTACATGTGCATGCCTTGATTAAAGGGTTGAACTTTGAAAATATTAAAGATGATTGATTGTCATCTTTCACATGTGCATGTTTTATTTGAATATTTTCAAAAGTGATTGATGCTTTTTTAGACTTATACAAAAAGTAAAAGATTAGGTTCGAAATTTTTGAAAATGAAAGTGTGCTCCTTTTTTCATATGCAAAAAGTAAAAGATTAGGTTTGAATTTTTTGAAAATGAAAGTGTGCTCATTTTGTCATATGCCAAAAGTAAAAGATTAGGTTTGATTTTTTTGAAAAAGTGAATGATGTTGTCTTTGACAATTGAAAAAGAAGAACCTTTTATTTGAATTTTTTGAAAAAATGAATGATGTTGTCTTTGACATGTGAATCTTTTTAAATTTGAATATGAAGTCTCATATGCCTATAAATAGATCATTTGAGAGCTTCACATTCACAACACCAAGAGCATACAACATTCATTCAAAGCTTTCATTCTCTCTTCTCTAAGCATTGAGCCTTAATCCTTGTTCATTTTGAGAGATATAGTTTGCGCTGTATTGTTCTTATTTCACTCATTGAGGAGTATTTTTTGATAACCTACCCACTATCAGCTCTTGTCTCAGAAAAAGGGTGTGTATAACCCTTGTGTGTGTAGAAAGTATTCTACACAGGGAATAGTTGAATCACCACGTGTAAGGTGATTGCAAGTGTAGAGGGTGTTCTACACGGATTCTTTATAGCGGTGTTGTTCAAAGGTGTAATAGGTTTCTATCTCTACCTGAAGGAGGTTGAATAGTGAATTTGGGAATCTTCAAGGGGTAGCTTGAGACGAGAACGTAGGGAGTAGGGCCGAACCTCGTTAACATACTGAGTTTGCTTCTCTCTTACCCTTACTCTTTATATTTATTGTTATTTCATATTTTGTTTATTTTTTATATTATATATTTGATTTATAATTGTTATTTTTTTTAATACAACTCAATTCACCCCCCTCTTGTGTTAGTCATCTGGGCAACATACACGCACAAGGGTTATACACACCATTTTTCTGATACAAAAGCTGATAGTAGGTAGGTTATCAGAAAACACTCCTCAATGAGTAAAATAATAACAATACAGCGCAAACTATATCTCTCAAAATGAACAAAGATTAAGGCTCAATGCTTAAAGAAGAGAGAATGAAAGTTTTGAATGAATGTTGTATGCTCTGGATGTTGTAAATGTGAAGTTCTCAAATGATCTATTTATAGGCATATAAGACTTCATATTCAAATTAAAAAAGATTCACATGTCAAAAACAACATCATTCACTTTTTCAAAAAAATTCAAATAAAAAGTTATTCTTTTTCAATTGTCAAAGACAACATCATTCACTTTTTCAAAAAAATCAAACCTAATATTTTTCTTTTGGCATATAACAAAAGGAGCACACTTTCCTTTTCAAAAAATTCAAACCTAATCTTTTACGTTTTACATATGACAAAAAGAGCACACTTTCCTTTTCAAAAAATTCAAATCTAATCTTTTACTTTTTTTTATATGACAAAAGGAGCACAATTTACTTTTCAAATTTTTCAAACAAAATCATCTACCTTTTGTATAAGTCTAAAAAAGCATCAATCACTTTTGAAAATATTCAAATAAAACATGCACATGTGAAATATGACAATTAATAATCTTTAATATTTTCAAAGTTTAACCCTTTAATCAATGCATGCACATGTAAAAGATGACAATCAATCATCTTTCAAAATTTTCAAATTTAATTTTTAAAAAAATTCATGCACATGTGGAAAATGTATTTTAATACTTTATGATAAAATATTAATTTTGAGCATTAATCCTAATTTCGAATTTTGAAGAGATTTACAACATTACTCTATAATTTTAATGTGAATTTATTCCCTTCTTGCTCATGCTTGTTTTCTTGATGTGCTTGACTCCATTGTGTAGACAACTTAAGTTTGAGACTTCTTTATTCTTTGAATTCATTTGTTATCATCAAAATCTATGTGTAAATATATAATTACACAAAATTTGAAATCTTGGGTTCAACACTGAGGAATAGAAAAGTGAGATCTGGAGTATTTACTTCTTCTTCCCGAATTATATAGACACTGAGAGAAAGGAAATGTAGATGAGCATCCCTGGTGTTTAGCAATTTATTTTCTTTGCATCAGATAGAACTTTAGTTTCTTTTTTATTCTCAATGGTGTTGGTAAATCTTTTCCGTATTGCAAAAAGATCCATTTTTGTTTCATTCATGAGATGTGCACAAGCTGTTTTCATAAAGTAAAAAATAATGCTTGAAATAATAATATTTGATACGTCAACAAGAGCAAAGGAAGAATATTGCATCATATGTTCCTTGGACCACAGCAGAATATCTTGAGTCTTAAGAAATCCGTAGCTTTCTAGCTGCTGCTCTCGTAACTCTGTAAAAAGAAACAAAAAATTAATTAATTTCTCTTGTTGGAGCTACTCATGTCAGTCATTAAAAAAAACGAGTTCAAGCAATGGAAGTTATATTTGCGTCTTCATCGATGTAGTTCTGTAAAATGTACTTCATAAACTTGGAAATTAGATTGAGCAATTGGTGGGAGTACTAGCCAATAATCTAGGATCACCTTGAATTTACCATTTTCAGCTGTGTCTAAGCCCTGCCCAAGAACAAAGTCTTTCAAGCAAAACAAAACACCAAATTGAAAACTTACAGACTCCTTGCACATTGAAAACTTATTACATCCCAGACTGTACTTGTAAAGTTGCATTCAAGAAGAAGTTCATATGGAAAATAGAAAAGAGTAAAGAGAGACATATCACACCTTAAGGAAATCTGGAGGTAAACCAGCTAACTCAACCTCACTGAAGAGAAGAAAACTACCATCAACATTTTAATCGACCATGATGCCTGACACAATAAATACCATAGTCTTGTAAAGAAGATAAAACTTGTGCACAAAATCTCACAATAGCCATAGAAGACCATATTTAATCGTAACCTTGTGATTAAAAATGGAGTGTTGAGGAGATACAAGGCTCGCAAACATCCTATTCAAGAACTTTGGAAATTTTTTAATTATAAAGCTTCGTCTACATTTTATCAATTGCAAAACTATTAAAACAATTTGAGATATTAGGGTCATGCAAATCCTGATACCAAAAGTACTCATGGTTCTAAACTCATTCTATTCTTAAAGTTTCTTCAAATAAAACTTGTTTTCATGAATCATAACCATATCGTGGAAAGAAGAAATCTTTTTCATTGCTCTTCAGACAGTCAAAAAAATTATTAAAATGAAAAGTACAGTTAAGTCGTGAAGAATTGCATCGCAGAGTTTTTTTTATCAATCAAAATATCAAATAGCGTATTGACTCAACTATTCCTGCCTTCGTTGTCATTCTTAGATCTTGTATTGCAAGTGTAGAACAAGTGGTTAAATGGTTTGTCAATGATTCTTCGGATATGAGATGTGCAATGATTTATGGTCAAAGGTTTAACTTATAGAAATTTCTCACCACCGAGCAGAGTATGTGAGAATCCAGCCCTACAGTTTTACATTTGAAGGCCAACAAGGATATTGTTCATTTGGTTTCTCAAGAAAAAAGAAAATTCAAGCAGAAACACCCAAAAAATAAAAAATAAAAAAGTTGAATAAAAAATAGTTTCATTTCAATAAGATTCTTCAAAACCATGAGACTCGCCGAATAGAACAAGCAAAGAACAAAACCCTGACCTAAGCAAAAGCCTCTCATGTCAGGAATTTTTTTCTTTGAACTTCAGCTCAAGAGAAAATTGAAAAAAATAAATAAAAAAACTGAAAAGATAGTCTGCAGGTTGTAATTTTATTAAATCAACAACTACTACTACAACCGGAAAGAATTAAAAAGAGATCCAAGAAATTCATGTTTCCAATTTCATACAATAGTTTAACAAATATATTATAGAAGCATCAACCCGTAATCTAGCAAAAGTGAAGGATAACAAGTTCTGAGCGAAAGACAAAATATTGGCAAGAAATAGAGTGAATTTTGGAGAGATCAATATGTAGGAAAAAAAGAAGGAATATAAATAAGATTGATACATACACAATATACACTTTATTGATGGAAGAGTTAACTCCAAGGTCGCTTTGTAATTACTCTCGGATTTCACGATCCAAATTTGCGTAACTCGGACCAATGCGAAAAGGGGAGGGGAGCCAACACCCAATATTTATAGTTGCACACTGGCTTATTTTAAGCAATCCAGAAGCTTTGAATCCATGGCTAGGCAAGGGGGGTGGGGATGGGTGAGAGGTTGGGCGACGCGGGTTTTTTTTTGGGTGGGGGGAGAATTTCAAATGAAGTGAAAATGAGATAGAGGGAACGGGAATATGCAGAAGGGATAAAAAGGTAAATGCATCTTAGGCCACGTAAAGTGTCTTCCAGCTGAAGCCAAATAGTGGCTGATGCTAAGATTTATTTATGGTGGAAAGCCTAGGTGTCAGTACACTATTTGCAGGCTGTTATATGAGTATCCTTGGACGAACCAATTTTAAGGAATTCTCTACCAATCACCGTCGTTTTTAACTTCTTTCTATTCAAAACGGTGGAAATCATTCTGTGATATAGGCCCATTGGGTAAAAGTTATTAGCTTTTAAACACACTACATGTTTAATTGTTTAGTGAAAACAAACTTCTTATAAATTTATTTGTTTCTATTATTTTCCTGATTTGTTATGTATATAGTTGATAGCAAGTACTGTTTAAAAAAATATGTTTCGTGTAAATGATAGCGGATTAACCCAAGTACAATGTCCACGCTACTCCACTAATAGATTAATCCAACCTCCTTTGATTTGCTTAAGTTTCACCACAACACACTTCACCATTAACAATCATACTCCTGACATATCAAAACACCAATCCACATTTTACAACCATCCCCTTCTCCATCCACGACCTTATAAGAAGGGACGCTCCAACATCAATCAACCAATCATGATGTCACTCAACTATAAACTCCAACACACAAACTTGGACAACCCAAACTTTCAATAGACACCAATCATAAGAGTTACGAAAATCAAGTTGAGGTTACAAGGTTAAAGCTCGAGAGTATCTTACCAATCTAAGAATGGTAGTCAGTCAGATTCAAAAGTGAGGCAACACTGCCTAGAGATGGTTTGAGGCACTTGGCGAGATGAGGCGGTGCAGCTAGCTTTGGTGGCCTCCACTGGTCAAACAAGTTATCCTACAACAAAGAGAAAGCAAAATACAAGTTATCCTACAACAGAGAGAAAGCAAAATGAGAGAGAGATGGAGAGAGAAACCGAGATAATATTTTACGGGGTGAGAGAGAGTAAACAGAGAAAGCAGAGAGAAATGAGTAAGAAATCAAAACAAGAGAAATTAGAGAGAGAGAGAGAGAGAGAGAGAGAGATGTCGTCGAGGCAAGGCAGTGACGATGGATGAATGGAACGACATGGGGAGGGGTAGCCTAATTGCGGAGGGAGAGAGGAAGTGAGAGGGGGCTGCCTAAGGGTTATAGTAACTCGTTGGCTCAACTGCTCAGGTGGTAGTAAAGGACTCGGGCTTGACATATGCTACCATCAAGTCTAAAGTTCAAATTCTTTTTTATGTAAATAATCTTTAGAGACTATTAGATTGAGAGATTCTTTTATTAAATTATCTAATATGTAATTGTGGGAACTCGTCCGATCCAGTATTAGAAAAAGAAAAATCGAAACTAAATCAATTTTGATATGTTTTGAAAAAAATAAAATCGATACCGAATCAAATGCACCAATTCAATTTGATTCAGTTTATCGGTTCATCAATTTTTCTTTTCACCCCTAGCCCGACGCCAACTCAAAAGCTGGATCCCTGTGTCCACAAGGCTCAATCCTATGTTGTTGGTGTGAAGTGGGCCAAGCAAAAATACAGAGCGATGCCCAAATCCCAAACACAAATCCCAGTTTAGAGCTTGGTGATAGCCTTTGTGCTAAAGCTAGGCTAGGCCCGTCGTTAAGCCGGGCAGTGTAGCTTAGCCTACAAAGTTGGAAACTTTTAAGACTTGCTTGAGGACCGAAGTCTACTCCCTTTGATGTATTTTCTTTTGTTTTCTCCCTTATTCGAGTTCGATTTCGGTCACCCGACAAGAACAATGACAACCTTTTTTCTTTTCTTTTTTGTTACTTCTTTCTTTCTAAATTGTTAAACCTACAACAACATTACAAGGAGTTGTCACTAATGAGCTATTAGTTTGGAAATGCCTCATTTTTTCTTTCAAAATGAACTTTTTGAAAGTTGGGGAGGTTTTAAGATTAAGTTTGATTTGGCTGAAATTTTTATCTCAAAATTAAAATTTTCATTTTATCATTATAATTTTTTTAAATTTTTATATAAAATATAATAAATAATTCAATTTTTTTAAATTCTAAAATAATAATAATTATTAATTATCTTAAAACTTAAAATTCTTATTTACCAAACCGAAGCTAAATATCCGAAGACACCGTCCAAAACTAAGGAGAGTAAAAGTAAGATGAAGGTTGGTCGGTTGGCGGATGTCACGGGACGAGACTGGTTTCTTGGTTTGTGTCGATTTGATTGACTGATTAAAACCAATTCCTCAGTTTGTAACTGTACATGAACCAAAAGTCTTAAAGATTTTATGCCTTTAAATAATGCTCAGAGACCAAGACTCGACACTGTCGGAACGCGGAAACGGACACGTAATATAATCTACTCTAATATCTTAATTGACCAAGAGCTTACTTTTACTCACCGTGACCGTCATTACAAAAGTGTTGTCCATCGATCCAATGCATGAGTAGCAAAACAAGGGACGGACATGTGCTCCCCTTCCTCCGACCCACATGGTCGGTTGCGGCACATGCAAAGATTACAGTCTTTGATCCCATCCTGGTTTCTTAAAATTAAGCTACATGTTCACAATCAAGTTCAAAATCTTCTACACTCATGCTAAAGTTTTTGATTTTGAGCACCCAAAAATCCTGCAGTTCTTTCTTGCAATTCTGATTGCAGAAACTGTCAGGTTTTATATCAAACCCCACCATTTGCCAGGATCCTTCGGACCAATTGACAAAATTTCTATATCATGAATCCCTCCTGATCTCCCATGTATCAAAAAAACAATTAAGCTGCATGTTTTTAAATTAAAGAGAAATATTTCATCTATCCAAATAAATTATTTTATAATTAATTATCAATCTGATAAATTTAGGAGCCCACTTTGTACACACTTCGTAAACCCACCTGGACAGTAGTAGTTGAGGCAGTTTGGTAGTTGGAGCGAACGGTGGTTGACAGGTTGTTTTTTTTTTGTTTTAAAATGGGTCAAGTTTGTCTAGCATCTTCCAGAATCCAAAGTTTTGGTTCAAACATCGAGTCGATATTACACCTGTCTGGAAATATCTTCCAGGTCCTCAACAATGAAGTCCTTGTCTGGAAAGTATGCAATATTACACTTGCCACGTGCCACCTTGTCTCGATTGTTTTTGTATCTGGAATAGTACGAGATTTATGGGGTCGGTGGATGAGGGACTCAAGTAGTACGCGTGGCGAAGGTGGGCACGCCACCGCTGGAGAGTGGACGAATTCATCGTAACAAATATAGAAAGAGGTTTGATACGCTGTCCCGTTTAGTCATAAAAGAAATGGGATATTTTGGGATAATAATAAATAAAATATTATTATATTATAATTTTTTAATATTAATTTTATATTAAAATTTAAAAAATTGAATTATTTATTATATTTTATATAAAAAATTAAAAAAATTGTAATGATTAGATAAGATAAAATTATTTAATTTTTTGTAACTAATCTGGGTTGCTCACATATTATATATTATATTTTTTATTTTTATTTTTTTAAACTAATTAAATTTATCTATTTATTATCTATATACTAAATATTTGATAAAATGAAAAAATATAACATACAATATGTGGGCTTATATTTAAAATTTTTGAAAGAGTGGAACAGCAATACAGTTTCTCAAAACTTTTTTTTTTTATTTAAAAACTCTTTTAACTACTAGCTATCGCATCTTTTTACATCCTTTACAAGTTGTTAAATTAATCATTAAAATTTTTTAAAATTAATAATTATAATTTTTTAAAACTAATCATTACAAATTTTTAAAATTTTAAAATAAAAAAATTAATTTTTTAAATCTTAAAATAAAAATTATATTAAAAAATTATATTATAACAATATTTTAATTTTATAATATTTTTTATTCAATTTTTTCTTATTTATTTTCTAAAATTTAATAAATATTTAACTTAAACTATCTCATTATCGATCACAAACCATCTTACCATTATTTACAAAATTCTCACCAACTCTCTTATTATCTGTAAGCCTTGTTTATTTTTTAAAAACTTTTTATTTAATTTAATTTAATTATTATAATTTTTTTAAATTTTTATATAAAATAAAATAAATAATTTAATTTTTTAAATTTAAAAATAAAAATAAAAATAAAAATATATATTTTAATAATATTTTATTTAATTTTTAATTTTTATCTCAATTTATTTTACGTACGAAAACATACGAAGTGAGTTTCTTACTTCTTAACCACCGCGCGCAGACGACCGACAGCTTTTAATTTGCATTTTGCAAATTGGTTTACGATGCAAATAACTGTCGGCAATTTTATCTGCTTTTGACAGCTAGCCACAAGAAGCAGAACACTTCGAGCTTACGGTAGAATATTCACTTTTTTTTAAAGCAAAAGATAAAATTCTTTTATTCTCTTATCGTTTAATCTTTTTAATTCATGTAGCTTCCTCAGATTTTCGGACACTGTTCATTATGATCGGAAAAAACAAAGTAAAAAGGTCTTATAAAAGAGGTGCAAAAGTTAGAAGGTGGGAAGATTCTGAAAGATGTAAACAGGAACACGTACGTACTTTATCACCACTTCAAAGTTAAAAGCAACGATCTTCATCAAGTAATATGCTTGATAAATAACACGTCTGCTCGAATCATAGTTCAATGGACACGATCCATGCATGTTACGTTCTCTAGAAGCTAGCGTTCTATATAATTACTAAAGCTGTACATACATATATATATATATATATATATTTGTGTGTGTGTGTGAGAGAGAAAGAGCATCACCTTAATTTCTTAATTCATAATTTTTAAAAGAGAAATTATATTTATAATAATAGAATGTGTGAGTATTATACAATTTTTTTAATAATAAAAATGAGTAAATATAAAACTCGTATGATAAAAAATTAATTTTTTAATAATAATTTTTTTTTAACAAAATAATAATGAGATATATAACCAAAATTCTAGAGTGATCGATCTGATCACGCCCATCACCAAGCTTAATCACGCGGTTCAAATTAATGCATTGATTTATTAATACTGAAAAATCCAATCATGTACTTCTCTAGTTTATTTTTATAAAAAATTTCATCTCAACTAATCTCTATAATTATTAAAGTTTTTTTAAAATTTTTATACAAAATAAAATAAACAATTCAATTTTTATAAATTTTAAAATAAAAATAATATTAAAAAAATATATTTTAATATTATTTTATTTAATTTTTAACTTTTATCTTAACTCATTACATCTCATTTCATTTGTATAAGTTTGAGTATTTTAATTTGTTCTCCATTTGTTTTTTAAAAATTTTTATTTTGGCCAATAAGCTTGAAAACACGATCAATCTCCTTCGGTCGGCAACAACTTTACCCGATCAGTACGTAGCCCATAGGAAAATCAGAATCACAATTCACAGATATACGAAACGTTGGGTGAATAAGTGGCACTTCTTTAAAAGGTTCGTTAAACATTCCACTATGAAACGGACTAATTATATTTAAAGAAGAATAAGGAGATATTTAAGGAGAACCAAAATCAGAAAGATATGAAAAATATTCACTTTCCCCAAAAGGTTTTATTATTTAGTCGGCATCGATCACCCTGAAAATCTGTAAAGAAAAAAGATTTAAGATTTTTCCAGAAAATTCCATGTATGGTTATAGCATAACAAAGATCACCAAAATACTATTTCTCAAAAAAATTTACGTATTAATGATAATTATTATAAAATTCATTTTTATATTTTAAATGCGATTAGTTTGAATTTTGTTTAAGTTTTTTTTTTTTGAAAAAAATCACTTTGTATTCATATTTAACTTGTAACAGTATCAATATATATTTTATCTATGAGTATCTGGTTAGCAACCGAATCTGATCCCTTCTCTATTCAATACACATCATCCTCTCTAAATATAACCATTTTAACCAGTTGATGAGCTACTTCATTATCTTTCCTGTTAAGTTATTTTTACTTCAGAGAAGATTGAAAAATTAACGGATGATTAATTGGATTTGACCACCGCTATATATATATTATATATATTCTTGAAATGCTTGCGTACGTTCTCAATAAACTAAATTTTTTAGTGTGGGTTATATGGCAAAAAATGTTTTCCTTTTTGAAGAATAACTACTTTCTCAACTAAAATAGGAAAACATGCTAAATCGATTGATAATGGGTCTGATCGATAGGTATTTTTTAAAATTTTTTTATTTAATGATTAAGTAATTATTTTTTATATAATAATGTTGTGAATTTTTTTTAATATTTAAATGTAAAGAAAAATGTACGAAAAATAAAATAAAAAAGCCAAATGGCGTTCGATGAGATTTTGTGGGGCGTAGCACGACTCATGCAATAAAATATTATACTCATTTATGGGACTTTTTACCGTTTAGGTATACTTTTCTCAAATTCCTTATCAACATGCAGTCTTTAATTTCTCTCAATCGGTCAAAACTATATCTTTAAGGGGCTTGACGTTAGACTTGTCGATCCCCTCTTGAATCTTGATAATTAACATGCCTAAACAAGATGTTTAGCCAGTGAGGAATCGAGAAACATAGGCGAATCGTGGATAATCTAAAAGAAAATTTTTAAATAATCCCACTTTTTGGAAGAGCGACCCATTGAAATATTTCCTCAAAGTCGTAACCCCCACTTCCCCCACTTGGTGGTCGATCCTATCCGAAAAAAATAAAATAAATAATCAAAATGAGTAATTTTAAGACTTCATCGTAGTATATTTCAAACGATCTTTCTCGTCACCTTCCAGCTCCAGAGTTCCAAACCTTTGCTCTGCTCGCATATAAAATCGACACTTTCCATATTCCTTTAACCCTCAAAAACGCAAGCTGAAGATTTCATACAACACACTACACAAAATCGATCGAGAAAAAGATTTACTTCGAAGATCACAGAGAATATTCATCCCATCTCTCTCAATCATTTCCGAATTACCTTTTTTTCTTCTATTATATATACCACCCTTTGGCTTTCTGTCTCTACACCACAAAACCCTTCTCCTCGTCCGTATTTTTTGACGTTCTTTCTCTGTTTTAGTTTACAGCCTTTTTCTTCCGCGTTCATCAATGGCTCCGAGTTTGAGCAAAGCTGGTTCCGATGCCACCACTCTCGTCGATGACGTTAAACAGTCTCCAATCACGTTGGAGGGTTCAAACTTCTTGGCCAATGGCCATGTCTTACTTTCCGACGTCCCTGAGAATATCACAGCCACTCCTTCACCTTACACCTCCATTGACAAATCCATTACCTCCCTTGGATGCTTTGTCGGCTTCAACGCCACGCATTCAAGAAGCCGGCACGTCGTCCCCATCGGAAAACTGCGGGACATTAGGTTTATGAGTATATTCAGGTTCAAGGTCTGGTGGACCACCCACTGGGTCGGCTCCAATGGCCGAGACCTGGAGAACGAGACCCAGATGGTGGTTCTCGAAAAATCAGACTCCGGTCGTCCTTATGTTCTCCTTCTTCCTCTTCTCGAGGGTAGATTCCGGGCCTCGATCCAGCCCGGAAACGGCGACAACGTCGATCTCTGCGTCGAGAGCGGGTCGACCAAGGCCACCGGAGCTTCATTCCGGAGCATCATGTACACGCACGCCGGAGATAATCCTTTCACCCTGGTCAAGGAGGCCATGAAAGTCGTCAGAGCTCACCTGGGCACGTTTAAGCTTTTGGAGGAGAAAACCCCACCGGGTATCGTGGACAAATTTGGTTGGTGCACGTGGGACGCATTTTATCTAACTGTGCACCCTCGTGGTGTGTTAGAAGGTGTGAGAGGGCTCGTCGAAGGTGGATGCCCACCGGGGCTCGTTCTGCTCGACGATGGGTGGCAGTCCATCGGCCACGATACGGACCCAATCACGCAAGAGGGCATTAACCAAACCATAGCGGGAGAGCAAATGCCATGCAGGCTCTTGAAGTTCCAAGAGAACTATAAATTCAGGGACTACAGAAGTCCCCAAAACACCCCCATCGGTGCCCCCAACAAGGGCATGGGTGCCTTTATCAGGGACCTAAAGGAGGAGTTCAAGAGCGTAGACTATGTGTACGTGTGGCACGCACTATGCGGGTACTGGGGTGGGCTGAGGCCCGATGTGCCCGGAATGCCGAAATCGGTGGTGGAGAAGCCCAAGCTCTCGCCGGGACTGGAGTTGACCATGGAAGATCTGGCGGTGGATAAGATAGTTGCCACCGGTGTCGGGCTGGTCCCACCGGAGTTCGTTGATCAGATGTACGAAGGGCTGCACTCACACTTGGAGGCGGTTGGCATTGATGGGGTCAAGGTCGACGTTATCCATGTAAGTTTTAACCACCTTTTTTATTTTTCTTTTTTAAGAAATATTGCTTTCTCATCTTAGAAGGAGATGGATTCAGTTCCATTGTCTTTATTAAATAGATTGAGATATTTGGGTTATCAGCTCGATCTTGACGACGTATTTGGTCGGCGCGTGGTTGGCACGTTATCTTATCATATTAATCCGACAATGATTTCTTAACTATTTTCTTCCAAAAATAATTTTTGTTTTTCAAATTGCGTTGAATTTTCTTAGACAGAATCATGATATTCTTATCTAATTAGGGGTGTAATTTTGATGAGTTTGTATGTAGTTGCTGGAGATGCTGTGCGAGAATTACGGTGGAAGAGTGGAGCTGGCAAAGGCATATTTCAAGGCTCTCACTGCTTCGGTGAAGAAGCATTTCAATGGGAATGGTGTTATTGCTAGCATGGAGCACTGCAACGACTTCATGTTCCTCGGAACTGAGGCCATTTCTCTTGGCCGTGTTGGTGCGTGTCTTTCGACTTTTTGTGCTGATCATTAATTTAACCAACGGTCCACGCAACCGTCCTAGTTGCTCTACTTCTAATTAATAAATTGAAAATTAGAATTTTGAATATTCATATATTCTAGAAGTATTGTGTTTTTTTTCTTGGTCATAATTAAAATTTCATTTTAAGATCCACGCAACTGTCCTTTTCATTTCGACTTTTTTTTTTCTTTTTTCTTTTTTTTTTTTTAAATCCAGCTTTTTGGTTGGTTATATAGCCCCTTCTGTTTGGTGTCATCCCATGTGGTAATTATCCGATTAATTCATACGTGCATAGAACTAGACTAGTTCAAACATTGTGAATCTAGAATTGGTCGAACATAAGTTTTTCTTCTTATACAAGATAGTTAAGGACACTCTATTTGATTTGAAAATCATTAGAGCACAAATAGATAGACTATGACTCATTTTTCTGCCTGATTTAATTAAATATTACTTAATAAACGTTTTTAGTTTGCAACTAGAAGTAAATTACCCAATTTTTCGGTCATCATGAACATGATAGCTGGGTTTTCGGAAATGTTATCGACTAGTCATGATAACATGTTACATATATAAAACAGGGGACGATTTCTGGTGCACCGATCCATCTGGTGATCCAAATGGCACATTTTGGCTCCAAGGTTGTCACATGGTGCATTGTGCCTACAACAGTTTGTGGATGGGCAACTTCATACACCCAGATTGGGACATGTTCCAGTCTACTCACCCATGTGCTGCTTTCCATGCTGCATCTCGCGCAATTTCTGGAGGTCCTATTTATGTTAGTGACACTGTTGGCAAGCACAACTTTGATCTGCTTAAGACCCTGGTTTTACCTGATGGGTCTATTCTGCGCTGCGAGTACTATGCACTTCCTACCCGAGACTGTCTCTTTGAGGATCCTTTGCATGATGGAAAGACCATGCTCAAAATCTGGAACCTCAACAAGGTGGTTAATTATTTCTTGCTAATTCTTACATATCAATCTGCAAGTTTGTTGTCTGATCCGCCAATCTTTCTTACGTTTTTTGTTTTAACTTTTCCAATAGTATACTGGAGTTCTTGGGGCATTCAACTGCCAAGGAGGTGGGTGGTGCCGTGAAACTAGGCGCAATCAATGTGCCTCCCAATGTTCCCATGTTGTGAGCTCTCGAGCCAACCCAAATGACATCGAGTGGAAGAGTGGCAACAACCCAATCTCCATTGAAGGGGTACAAGTTTTTGCCCTTTACTATTCCCAGGCCAAGAAACTAGTCCTCTCCAAACCATCACAGAACGTGGAGATATCCTTGGAGCCGTTCAATTTCGAGCTAATCACCGTTTCCCCGGTGGTCGTTTTGACCGGAACATCTGTTCGGTTTGCTCATATAGGCTTGGTGAACATGCTTAACACCGGTGGTGCCATCCAATCATTGGCTTTCAATGATGAGGCCAAGTCGATCCGAATCGGAGTGAAGGGCACTGGAGAAATGAGGGTGTTTGCATCAGAGAAGCCAATAGCTTGCAAGATTGATGGCGAAGCTGTACCGTTTGAATACGAGGACTTCATGGTTGTTATTCAAGTGCCATGGCCTGGTTCTTCAAACCCGTCTTTGATTGAGTACATCTTCTGAAGTCAGGGGCAGCATATTGTTAATGTCCTTCAGGATTCTGATGATTACAAGTTTTTTCTTTTCTCTTTTAAAAGTTTGATTACTTATTTTTTTCCCAAGATGGGGAAAGTAACTAAGTGAATTAAACGATATTAAAGTGATATATCAATACTAATTTTGCAACTGTTGCTTATGCTTCGAGAATTTCCTTTTCAAATGTTTCTCAAACCCATCAGTTTTGCCAGTCTTTTGGTGGCAAGGATGTTTACTAGCCTTGTGATGACAAAGCCGCTCTCTACCCTCTTGACAGATCATGTCTTAGTAAAATGAAGTTTTTCAAGAGTTGGGCTTTGAATAAACCGCGGTTTGCAATGGCCCAGTAAAGGGAAATTGGATTCAGAACCATTGGCTACATCGGTTGGTCTTGGACCCAATCCGACCTGTTTAAGGCTTCGGACTCTTGGGCTTCAAGTTCGACCTATTTTTGGGATTTTTAAGGGGGGAAAAAGGACAAACAAATGCCTAAATGGGCTTCAGCTGTGACCTGTAATTGAGACTTAAAAAAAAAAAAAATTGCTCTACCAAGACGCTTTGCTGAACTATTCGAAGAATCGAAAGTGGCTTGAATCTCTGCGGTAAGTTACAAGATTGTTCCATACGCCCTACAACTACGAGCTTTCACCCAAAAGTTCTATAATTTTTTAAAATGAACTATAGACAACTTAAAATTTTACCAAGTGCGAAGCAAAAAATTATTATGACCTTCTTTGGATTTACATTGCAACTCATGTCATTATTATAAAATTTTAAAATAAAATATAATAAATAATTTAATTTTTTTAAATATTAAAATAAAAATAATATACTAATAATATTTTATTTTATTTTCAATCTCATCTCAACTCAATTCACTATCTAAGTCTCTCTAACTAATCAATAAAGTAAAAATTAGAAACAACAAAATTATGATATATTTCAATAATTTTACATTAATATTATTTTGGTATATAATTATTTAAAAAAAATGATAATATGATTATCAAATATCTATTTTAAATATGTTTATTTATATATATTTTTATTTTTTTCATAGTTAAAGAAGTCAATATTAATAAATTTATATATGTTTTAATTTTTTTAATAATTAAATATGTTTAAAAAATAATTAAAAATAATTAAATAAATAAATTTATATAATGTATACATTTAATAGAAACCCTGATATTATCTTTATTAGTTGCCATCTTACGTATCAAACAAATTTCCATTTTCCGTCGCGACGAAGGAACGGGGAGAGGGAGAACGCGGGTGTAGAAAAAAGGTTGTCTTCTAGCATAGTCATCTTCGTCGAGACGCGAATTTCAATCTTAAATCGTCGAAAAAAACAGAAAGGAAGAGAAAAAAGGCAACGAAAGTTCCCGATATCTTAAGGCGGTGGGAGCCGATGAATACGACGCCGTACATGGACAAGCAGATAATGGATCTGTCACAGGGATCGCCGGAGACGCAGAGCAAGGACTCCATCGACCTGATGAAGCATCCGGAGGAGGAGGAAGAAGAGGTTGATCATAACACCCACCACACGCTCCAAATCGCTGGAGCTCGTATGGATGGGATTGATAAGAAGGAGGAGATCCTTGCCAACTACGATTTCCAACCCATTCGCCCCGTCGGCGTCGTAGTTCCTCCATCCCGGTCCCCCAATTTCGATGCCACCCCCGTTCTCGCCGGTAGGGCTTGGAGCTCCGCATCCGATCCCAAGCTCAACACCACCACCGTCGCCGCCGCCACAGCTACTAGAGTAACCCTCTCTCACTCTCTCTCAAGTGTCCTGGTAATATAGGGTCTAATGTTGATTTGGTTAGGTCCCCAAGGATGATTATCGTGTGCATTTTGTCGATTTTATCTATATTTCTTGAAGAGTACATGCGTTGTGCTGGTGAGACTTCTTTTGGCAATGGTCGATGTGTCACAGAATTAGACTTATTAGTTGCTCTGGAATAAGAATTGAGGATATATAGCTTATATAAGCTAGTTCCCATATTGGCGTACCAGCATATTTTATTCGCATGCATTAATTGAAGTGGAATGTAAGTGAAATGCAGACATACAAGCAAATCAGAAATTGTATTCAATTTTTAATAGTATGGCTTCACGCAAGTGTTCATACAGAATAGTCCCTCTGTATCTAGATTAGATGTTCCATGATGTATGGAACACGAATTCTGATGATAAAAAGGATTTGAAATTTTGAGTAGCTGATCCTGAGCATGATTTGACATGTGGAAGGAATCCAAGGAGTTTCTCTTGTTTTGGTTCAGGAAAGGGAGCCTGAGAAAGAAAGTGAAGATTTAGGGCACATGAGTTCTTACAGCTATAAACATTTTCCCACCATCCAATCCTCACATACTAAATGGGAAAAAAAATCTTTGATAGGCGTTAAGTTCAGAGTCTAGAGCATTGTTTTTATCCGATATAAAAGCACTAATGCCTCGTTCTGTGGATTAATTTGCTAGCACTAAAAGTTTGTTATAGCTCTCTGCTTGAGCTTTTACCCTTTGCTTTCTCTGACGGGGCTTGAAACTTGGTCTTGAGACATTGAAATGGTTCTTATTCTTATCTTGCTTTTCTCCTCTCTCCTTTTCCTGTTTTGTTTATCCTTTCATATGTTGGTAGTTTTCTCATTTCCTTTGGATCAGCCAGAATAGTGGCTTTGTTGGACTACTTTCTTTTGTGTTATAGGTGATTTTTGGTGAGTGGGAATGTTCGGGAATTTTCTGTTGCTTGAAAGTTATTGACGATAGACTATATTATTTATTTCTTGTTATTCTCTGGATACATTTAATTGGTGTTCCATGTGTTATGCAGAATTATGGTTCTTTATACAGTGAACCTGCAAAAGTCATTTTAGAGAAGGATCACGATGCCTTTAGTTCTCCAATTGTGTCTGAAATTGATAGAACAATGAAGAAATATGTGGATAACTTGCTACATGTATTGGAAGGTGTTAGTGCACGAATAACACAGCTGGAAAGCAGAACCCGCAACCTTGAGAGTTCCATTGATAATTTGAAGGTGTCTTTTGGAAACAATCATGGAAGCACTGATGGAAGGCTGAGGCAGTTGGAGAATATTCTTAGAGAGGTACCCCTTCTTTTCTGACACTTCCTTTTATTGTGATGGTTGCTCTTTAGTGCATCTGGTATATGGGTGAAACTTTACTGAATTTGGTGGCTAAAGGCTTGCTTGGGGGCTTTGATGCTACTGGCTGCCAAAAGTCTCTCAAATAGGCCCCATGGACCGTTGTAAATTCATGCTTTTAGTGTGCTTCCAGAATAAGATGATTACAAATGCTTTGTCACATTGTTGACAGAATTTTTTAAGGAGTTAAGTGGATGATGTTGTGGAAGGATGATCAATAATTTGCTCATTACAATCCCTGCCGGTTCAAATTAGTGGATTTGCTTTGATCTCTGTCAAAATTTCAGTACCTGCTAATAAGCCTATCCAACATGACATGCACCAAACAAGTGGTGTAGTGCATGCTGGATGGATATATCCATGCGTGCTGCATATGTTATACATGCATGCATATTTATGTTGATCCATTACTGTATTAATGTTCTGTGGCCAACTATTCCTTTGAGCTGTTCATGATCATAAGAATCTTTGGGTTGAAATCGACAGGCAACAAAAATATTTTACCCCAATGTTAGTTGGTTCCCTCAATATCCCAAAGCTTGGTGCAAAAGCTTTCACAAATTCAGTTTAGGTTCTTGCTTGCTCTGAATTCATGAAAGGGTGCTGCTACTCAGCCCCATGGTTTTGGCCCCTCAAAGTTACCACTAGTGCAGTTGCACTTTTTTTTTCATTTTCTTTTAAACATTTTTTAAACATCCTTAAGCATTAAGAAAGAAATAAACAACTTCACTGATAGTCACTTCCTTAACAATTAAGAAAAAATAAAATAAAATACCCTAGCGGTAACTTTGAGGGGGCAAAATGATGGGGCCAACCGGCCAAGTATCATTCTCCTTCATTAAAACTGATGCCAGAATCTTCCTTCAGATTTCCTTGATATTTTAGAATATGTTGAGTTAAATTATTACCTCTCAGACTATTTATGCTTTTTTGATGAACTATTAGTTACAAAAAAAAAAACTAAATATCCTTTTTTATTAGAACCCAAAACTTGGTGCAGAAAGTGAAACTAAATTTTTTTAAAGCAAAGATGGGCTTCCCGCAGATATTTACCAGATCAATGTGGTTAGTATATTCACTTTCTCATTTGCATCGAGGCTAGCAAGAATCCAGAGATGTCTCAAACCAAGACTCAGGCAATGGCGTGAGGGCTAAATCACTTGGATCTGAAACTTGAATATATTATGCATGCTAGCGATGTTTGTACTGGTTTATTGGTCATTGTAGTGTCTCCAATTGGTGTTTGTTCATTGACATACAGGTGCAAACAGGGGTACAGGGGCTGAAGGATAAGCAATTAGTACTTGGTGGTGAACCGGGGCTTGCAAAGCTGCAAACAACCGAGGCAGAGCAACAACCAGAAACCCAAAACACTGTGCAAGTAGGTTCTGTGCAGCAGGCTGCATCTGTTCCTCAGCAATCCCAGCAACATCTTCCTTCTGCTAATAATCAACAGGCTCTCCCTGCACTTCCTCCCCCTAATGCTCCTCCTCAACCTTCTCCCCCTCTAAATCTTCCACCTTCATTTCAATTTCCTCCTCAATTCCTTCAGAACCAGATCCCCTCTATTCCTCAGCATGAGCCTTACTTCCCTCCACCTGGACAAACTCCCGAAGCCCCAAATCAGCAATATCAATCATCCTTAACTCAGCAGTCGTATCCTCCTCCTGCAGCAGCTCCACCACATCAGCAGTTTCAACCAGGCCCTCAACAGCAGTTCTCTCAGCCACCACCCCAGCTGCCTCAGCAGCGCCCATCTCTTCCACCTGCTAATCCCCCTCAACTCCAACCTTCATTAAGCCACCATGCTGAGGAGGTACCTTATGCTCCACAGAACTACCCAACTAGCCTTCGCCAGCCACCCAGTGGACCCAATCCCTCGCAACAATTTTATGGGGCACCTTCTCACATGTATGAATCACCATCTAGCAGATCCAGTTCAGGTTTTTCTTCTGGATATGGCCCACCTTCTGGGCCTACTGAATCATACCATTATGGTGGATCTCCTCAGTATGGTGGCACTTCTACAGTGAAACCACCACTCTCCTCTGCTGTTGCCCAGAGTGGTGGAACTGGTTACCCACAGCTTCCAACTGCTCGGGTACTACCACAAGCCTTGCCTACCGCATCTGGGGTTAGTAGTGATTCTGGTTCTACGGGAACGGGGAACAGGGTTCCTGTCGACGATGTGGTTGACAAAGTGACAATTATGGGATTCCCAAGAGACCACGTGAGGGCAACAGTTCGAAAGCTTACGGAAAATGGCCAGTCAGTTGACCTGAATGTAGTGCTGGATAAGCTTATGAATGAAGGGGAAGTCCAGCCCCCAAGAGGTTGGTTTGGTCGGTAGTAGTAGGATAGGTGTTTTGTTTTCTTCCTTTTTTCTCCCATCTCTTTTCTTGCGATCGCTGGTGTGTGAGCGCTTATCGTAAATTTCATTTGTGCATACTGACAATAAACGGTTATTGTATTTACAAAAGTTTTAGAGTTTTGTCATTAAATGGTGATGTTTGGGTTTAAGATTTATAATCCGGAAAATAAATATTGACATCTAGTTTTGAGTTTGTAGTTTTTTCATTCGGAGGTTCTTCTCTGTTTACAATATTTTTTGGAATCCCCATTAAATTATACAGCATTATGAATTGATCATGTTTGTTTATTTATTCAACTCAAGAGACATTCGAGAAGTGCTCCATTCGCAAACAGATTAATTAAAAATAAAACTTATATGTTGACATAATTTTAAATAATATTTTAGATCTATTTTATAGTAAAAGTAGTTTTTATAATTTACAATCAAATATATCATATCAAATTATGTCAATTTATATATTAATTTTTATGATATTTCTTTATGATTAAAACATTTTTCAGGCCATTATATTACCGGGAAATATACAATAATTTGAAGATTTTATATTTCATTATGTTGCTCCATTTTTTAAGAGTATTTAATTACACTTGTTTCATCCCAATGACAACAAATAGAAAATAATTAATCTAAATAAAAATGTAATCCAAATTACAAATAATATCCCACGTGTAAATCCAAATGTAACTTTTCTCTTTAATAAAGTCAAAGGGGACTTTTTTGACTTGTTACACACTAAATATGTGTTTTATTGGAATAATTACATTTTTCATTCACAACTTTTACTTGATTTTCAGCTTTAATTCACACCATAAACTATCTATATTGTTAATTTATATCACTTATTAAGATCTAGCAATTAAAGTTAATGAAAATTTTGCAATGAAGCATAATAACGGTTAGATCTAATCCGAAATATAATTAGAAAATAATAGACAATTTACTAAACTTCCGATATTTCGATATACAACACGAAAAAAATAGTGCTAGTTTATAGACAAAAATAATTAATCCTCGCTTCAAAATTATTCATTTACATTGGCTAGTTCGTTCTTCGTGAATTTGTAGCATACCATATAACTGACACAAAAGGCTATGAAATCGAATATGATTAAAAGAAATTGTGGCCATGGTGTGAAATAAACTCGATTGGGAGAAAGAGCAGCGTGCACAAAATCAAGTTTTTATTTTTTTGTCAATTTTGTTTTTTCATTTTTAATATATTTAAATATTTTAAAAAATAAAAAATACACTAATACACTAAAAATTATTTATTTAATTATTAAGCAAAAATAATAACTTTTTTTATTAATAAGCGATCAAATGAAGCGGTACGATGGAGACGGCATAGTATATTTATTCTTAGAGAAATTGAGTATTTTCAACCCTAGCTTATGATATTTTCAAACCCCCTCATGCATAACATATTAAGAAAAATAATTTAGTCACAAAAAGATTATATAAAAATAAATATATAAAATGATATAATTTAATACGATACGTCAGATTATAAAATTATTTTTATTATAAAGTAAATATAACGAATTTAATGAAATCATATCAGTTTGTAAATTAATTTTATATAATTTTTTTTTATGTTTGTGACAATTATTTAACATTAAAGTTGGATTTGATATCATCTTTGCATGTATTTCTTGATTGAAAATTAATTATGGAATTGTGTGTTTCGATTATGGGGGCAGGGATATAGTTTCGATTATCGGCTTCTATAAAATATATAAAAATAGAAAAATCATTTGAAATAGCAAAACATAAAAAATAAAAAATAAATAAATATTTTTTTTAAGAAGAATAAATAAATAAAACCCATGTCCGGTGCACAAATAAAAATTTTAGATTATAGTTTTCGTCGTCATTTTTATTTGTTCTCTTTCTGGTATTCCGTCTCCGTTCTCTCTCTCTCTCTCTCCCCAAAAAATCCCCTTTGCTCTTCACGGCTCCAAACCCCAACCCCCCTCCCCCCAAATCTTCACTCACAAAACCTCTTGCATATTTTGCCGTCCTCCGAATCTCTGACGCTGCGAATTTGTCTAAACCCCTCGATTATCTTGTTATTAAGATCCTGCCCCCTCCCTCTGCAACTACCACATCTCCCAGCAATGCCCTCTCATGGCCGCCTCGTCGGCTTCCCCTGTGATATTGAATTAAGTAGAATCAATCTGTAATCAGGCGAAGCTGGATGTCGCATTGGGTTCGCTTTTTTTTCTAGAAGATTCTGTAAGAATTCTATGCTTGCGTTATTTTATTATTTCATTGCTCTTTTTAATTTTGTTCTAAACCTAGGCTACCCTTTTTTATTGTAATCTTTAAGGTATTCGAATCCTCAAAATTTTTAGGTTCATTTGTTTGCACAGCATTTTTATCATGTAGCTGCGAACATCTAATGGTCTAGGTCCGTTAGGAGCTTAATTTGGTAGTGTGTAAATATAAAACTAGTGTTCCACTATTTTTCTTCTTTAGTTTTTCATGTTTAGTTTTATCTTCTGTAGATTGTCACGATGTTGTTTCTCTTGAGATGAGGTCAATTGGGATATTGGCATAAGAACAGCTTTCATGTCATCCGATATTTTGATCTTGAACACTTAAATCATGCATCTCTGTATATGTTTTGGGAATTCTCTTTCTGTTTATTTCAACGCGAGAAATGGGGAACACCCCTAGTTGAAAATTCCTCCCAATACTATCGTCAGTTTGATCTTGAATTTGTGTCAAATGTTTGAACTAAAGTAAACCAAGCCATGATAGTAGGAATAATGAGTGTCATTCGGTAATTAGTGGAAATTCATATTGTTAATTGGTAGGGCTTTGGCATTTGAAAGTGAATTAGTGTAGATACCATATCCATGGTGCTCTTTCTGGTTCTTTAGTTGTTTGTTCATGGCCATTTGGGTCAGCATCCGCGATGCAGCTTCACTGTAACGAAATGCAGTTTTTTTGGGATCCTGTCATTGTGTCACTAAAATACAGATAAAGAAAGGAAAAAAGAAGATTCGAGTCTTTAATATAAGGCGGGTTCTTTCCATGGATACTCTTCTTAAATGAGAATTTTTGGTTGGTTGATGTTGCATGGTGAGGCTGTACATCCCACTGCCAGCTTCATCATGTAACATCGCTAGATAGTTTGTCATAGTCTATTTTGGCATTGCTTGTATTCATTACTAGAATTGTTGGAGAAGCTGATTTGGCAAGTGTTAGGTAATTGATTTTTTTTTTTTTTTTTTGTTTCTTACTTGATGGGGAACCTTTAGCCAGATGTTTGAGTGGATGATTATATTAGGTTTCTCTTTTAGCTGATGTCCATATTGGCTTGCCCATTTTTTTAAAAAATTTAGGAATGCTTACAGAGAAGAAATATTTGACATGCTTTCCTCATAGAGGATAATATGATATTTATAAAAAACTTATCTCCCGGCTCTCTTGATCTTAATCCAGTGTCTGATAATTCATTGGCAATATGAACAGAAGCTAATATTTGCCTAGACCCAATGAATGCATTTTCGGATTTGGAGATTACCTTTTTTATCCCCCCCCCCCCCCCCCCCCTCTTTTTATAAGTAAGAGATAAATATTATTGATATGAATGAGATAGGCATAAGTCATCTACACCTGAAGTATATAGAAGAACGCCTAAATATATTCTAATTGCGATGAATTAAAGACAAAAAATCATGAGCGTTGTCCCCATTTAGTACAATAGCGGAAAACCAAAGCAATAAAGTGTGGATAAAAAAATTCTTCAGCTCCTCCCTTGTCCGTTCCTTATCATCAAAACAACACGCATTCCTTTCTAATCAAATACAACACATGATACATAATGGAATCATCTTCAACACCGCAGCCACTTGATGACAACCTTGCAGCTTCTTCCAACAACCCAACAAATCCACCACCCTCGAGGGCATCACCCAAGGAACATCAACCCTTTGAAAGATCTCACCCCCTTGCAAGAACCTTGACCATAATAGAAGTGGAATGGCTTGGACTTCCTCTTTGCTGATTAGATGCCTTGGACTTCCTTTGGGGGATACATTGAAGGCCAGTAAGGTATGGGATGGAGTGTTGGAGAGGTAGAGAGAAGTTGGTAGGGTCGAAGAAGTTGTATTTGTCCAAAGGGGGAATAATTACTCTTATTAAAAGTACATTGTCTAATCTTCCTACTTATTTTTTATCTTTAATTCCTATTCCTATTGTTGTGGCAAATCGGTTGGAGAAGTTATTTCGAGACTTCTTGTGGAGAGATTTAGGGGAGGAAGCTAAGTTTCATTTGGTTAGCTGGGACAAGATTTGTACTCCTTTGTCGTGTGGTGGGTTGGGGTTTAGAAAATTGAGTATCTTTAATAAAGTTGGCGAGGAATCTCCGGGACTCCGCAAATTGCATCTTTGTGGAGGATGGCTCCAATTTGTATTTGTTGGTGTATTTGGAATGAAAGAAACGAGAGACTTTTTGAGGATCATGAACGTTCCTCGGAAGAGTTTCGGAGTTTCTTATGGAAGACTTTATTTCCTGTGGGCCATGGCTTTAGACTTTAATGGCCTAAGCTTCCATGATTTTCTTGCTTCTGTCTCTAGTTCTTAAATAGGTGTATGCTCATGTATACCTCCAGTGTACCTGGGCTATGCCCACCTTTATCTTAATAAAGCTTTCTATTACCTATCAAAAAAAAAAAAAAATAAAGCATTACTTGGGAAGTGATTATGGAGCTATCATCAGGATTGCGAATCTTTGTGGAGGGGGTTGTGGAGTTCTAATAAGGTAAGCGGTACTCATGGTGTGGGGGTGTGGAAAAGTATTAGGAGTGGTTGGGAAGATAATGTAAAACAGGTTTTTTTGTGGTGATGGATCTAGGCTTCGCTTTTGGCATGATTAGTGGTGTGGTGGTAGGTTCTTAGTGCTGTTTTTCCAGATCTCTTTTGGTGGCTGAGATTTTGGACTCTTCTAGTGGTTCATCCCATTGGAATGTTCAATTTTCTAGAGCCATTAATAACTGGGAAATATAGAGGCTGTTTCTGAATTGTTTGGCTCCTTGTATGCTATACAGCTTGGGCAGGATGAAAGTGATAAGATGGTTTGGAGGCATGCTGGTAACAAGAAGTTTTCAGTTCGTTCTTTGTACAAGTTGCCGTCTCGGCTGAATGGGGTACGCTCCTTTCTTTGGAAGGGTGTTTGGAAGAGTAAGGTGCCTTCAAAGGTTGCGTTCTTTGGCTGGTCTGCTTTGGGGAAGATTTTGACTTTGGACAATTTCAAGAAGCGTGGATTAATTGTTTTGAATTGGTGCTTCTTATGTAAGAAAGCTGGTGAATCGGTGGGTCATATATTATTACATTGTGAGGTGACTAGGGTGTTTTTTATTTTTATTTTTTTGATAAAGAAGAGGTAAATTTTATTGAAAAGAATGAAATAGGCATTAGCCTATGTACACAGGAGGTATATAGAAGAACACCTAAATACATTCTAGAAACACTAAATTAAATATAAGAAGTCATGAACATTGTTTCCATTAAGCACAATGGCTGAAAACCAGAGCAATAATGTGTGTACAAAAAAATTATGAAGTTCCGTCATTGTGCGCTTTCTATCTTCAAAGCACCACACATTCCTTTCCAACCAAGTACACCACATAACACACAATGGAATCATCTTCCATACTGCCGCCACCTGGGGACAGCCTTGAATTTCCTTCCAACAAGCAAGTAAATCAACCACCCTCAATGGCATTACACAAGCGACATCAACTCTTTTTTTTTTTATAAACTCTTCTAAAGATACCATTCTGCAACACTCTTGTCACCTTACAATGCAATAGTAAGTGATCCACTGATTCTCTATGATTTTTGCACAAATAACATCAATCCATCACAATGAGTCCCCTCTTCCTTAAGTTGTATGTGGTCAGAATATTCCCAAGAGCAATGGTCCATACAAAAAAAGCTACTTTGGAAGGCATGCGAGACCTCCAAATACTTTTCCACGGGAAAGGTACATTACCTTGTGATGCCAATATTTTGTAATATGCCTTCACTGTAATCTTCTTGCGGCCAATGGACCTCCACTGAATACTATCCCCCTATGCCATTATACTTCTTGTGGAGTATATCAATCTGAAAAATTTTGAAACGGTATGCAATTCCCAATCATGATTATCCCTATTAAATAGGACATTCTACTAGTGAGAACCATGAGAAAATGCAAGCAGATCAGCCAAAGAAGCATCCTTGTTAACTGCAATACTATAGAGAGCTGGGAAGGCCCTTTCAAGAGCATGCTCTCCACACCAAACATTATGCCAAAACCTGATTCTGATGCCCTCTCCAACTACAAAACGGATATGGTTTTTGAAACACTGCCAACCCCTCATAATAAATTTCCACAAGCCCACGCCATACCCCCCTCACTACATTGGAGCACCAACCCTCCCAAGCACTTCCGTATCTAAAGTCAATAACTTCCTTCCACAACGAACCCCCCTCCAAGTGGTACTTCCATAACCATTTCCCCAATAGAGCTTTATTGAAGGTCCTCAAGTTGCTCACTCCCAATCCTCCGATTGAGATTGGGGAGCAAACTTTATTCCAATTAACAAGATAAAATTTTGTTTCCTTCCCCACTCCACCCCACAAGAAAGCCCGAAATAACTTCTCCACTCCACCATATTGTGCATTGAAAAGGTCTATATGCAGCGTCGTGCGCAGGATCCCGCGGAGCATCTCCTACGTGGACTCGAAATGTACCGTTTGGATTAAATAAAACGGTGCTTTTTGATATTCCTTACGAGCTGAATGGCACGTCTCTATACGGTGTGTTTCGCATTTTTGTGTTTTCTCCCAAAGGGCCAGAGTGCTTTCTTCTTCTCCCACTCGGTTTGCCTTCTCCCATTCGACTTCTCATTTGACTTCCCATTACAATACGAAACCCTAACCCTAACTGAGGATTTCTTTGAAGAGGAGGTGCGTTTCTACAAGAGGTTTAGATATCACCGGAATCTTCTGCAAGGCGTCGGTTCGATTTTATCTTTGATAACTCGCTACTCCATCTCAGTCCATTTTTGCAAGGGGTTATTGTGTTTGACGATTTTTTTCATGGGTTTCCTTCTATATTTTTCATATTCCTTATCTGCAAGGCATTGGTTCAATTTCATCCGAAGTAACCAAAGCTTTTTCAAAACCAATAGAGACGAAAGTGTAAAAGAAATGAAACCAGGAGAGAAACTGTTATGATCCTGTCGTAATGCGGCATCGTTTGTTGGAGAATACCTTGGCCTGCAATGCAATGTTTCAACTTATGGGATGATGGAGCAGTGGAGCTAAAGGCGTCCAAATACGAAGTCGTTTTATTGGCTCTGATGCTTTTTACATTTGGAGTTGTATGTGATGTTTAGTTTTATTTCATAGAGGTCAGTTTATCAATCCTAGAAGTTATTAGTCTGTTGTAGAGAGTGAATATAGTCGAAAGGAAGGAAGTGGAGAGGGGAGAATCTGGAATCTGAAAAATTTCAAGGCTACTCTTTTGTATGGAGGTTTGGAATCCCTTGAGGTATTCCATTATCGATACAATTGTGGCTCTTTGAAGCCTTTTATCAAACACCTTCTCTATTTGCTATATTTTCATTCTCATTCCTGAAGCATTTTATTACATCTCGTTTCGTTGGGTTCCTTAATACACTACGGCAACTCATTCAGCATTACAACAGATTTACAAGAAAGTTCATTACAGAAACTAATTGAATAACTTATCAAAAAAAAAAAGAAACTAATTGAATATATGATGGATGAAATTGTAAAAGAAATAAAACGAGAGATGATAGACGAAACTGTAAAAGAAACGAAAGCAAGAAAAAAACCAGTTCAGAACTTAGCTTTTTCGAAATCAAGAGACGAAGGCAAGAGATAAATTAAGGAAAAGTCTATCTTGCCCTTTCTTCTTCCTCCATTTTCCTTTTTTTTTTTTTTTTTTTTTTTTAAATAAAGTAAATGCTGCCACGTAAGAAAGGGTGCGTGTACAGGCACAAATTTGTGCCTGTATCTAGCAGTACTCTTGTGCATTATTATGAGAACCATCTCATAGAGCCGACCTGTTGGAGGCTGAAGCTCGATGATTTGTTTTTTGAGTACGTTGGTCCGCATAGTGTGAGCTGGTTGGAAAGAACTTTTGAAGAAGATGATATTTATAATGTCATTAGTGGTATGGCTAAAGATAATGCACCGGGTCTGGATGGTTTTTCGTTGGGATTCTTTCAAGCTTGTTGGGAGATTGTGAAATGTGATGTTATGCAGGTTTTTCTTGAATTCCACTCCTTCAAAAAGTTTTAGAAATGCCTTAATGCGACGTTCATTGCTCTCATACCGAAGAAACATGGGGCTATGGAAGTTGAGGATTTCCGCCCCATAAGCTTGGTGAGTGGGGTATACAATATTATTTTGAAGGTCCTTGCTAATTGGTTAAGCTTGGTAATGGAACAAATTATTTCTAAGCCTCATAATGCTTTTGTTCGGTGGAGACAAATACTTGATTCATTTCTCATTGCCAATGAGTGCTTGGATCATAGATTGAAGGAAGGAGTACCAGGCATTCTATGCAAGCTTGACATAGAAAAAGCATATGACCATGTTAATTGGGAATTTCTATTTCATTTGCTCGGGAGGTGTGGCTTTCCTGATAGGTGGATTTCATGGATTCGACATTGTGTTACTATCGCTCACTTCTTAGTGCTAGTTAATGGCACCCCTGTTGGATTTTTTAACAAGTCTCATGGATTGCGGCAAGGGGATCCGTTTTCACATTTTCTCTTCGTTATTGTTATGGAGGCACTTGGTCAGATGGTGAAGGCTGCTGTTGAAGGAGGTTTTTTAGCCAGTTTTTCGGTGGGTAATGGTACTAATGGCTCTATCATAATCTCACATCTCTTATTTGCAGATGACAATCTTCTCTTTTGTGAAGCGGATCTTGGCCAAATTCAAGCTTTACGATCACTCTTGTTATCTTTTGAAGCCATGTCAGGGCTTAAGGTGAACCTTGGTAAGTCTAAGATGGTGGCGGTGGGCGTGGTGCCTAGAATCAACAGTCTGGCAAGTCTCTTGGGTTGTAAAGTGTCTTCTTTGCCTATGAAATATTTGGGTCTTCTGTTAGGAGCAACCTTTAAAGCTAGAGCTATTAGGGATGGGGTTATTGAGAAAGTAGAGAAAATGTTGGCTGGTTGGAAATGGTTGTATATATCGAAAGGGGGTTGACTCGTACTGATTAAGAGCACGAGTTTATGGTATGAAGTGTTTAATAGAAGTGTTTTAATGAGATTCTTATAAATAAATAAATAAAAAGAAGAAGTGGAATGGCTTGGGTGATGCCTAGGAGGGTGGTGGATCTTTGTGCTTGCTGGTGCGGTTTAAGGGGTAATTTGCAAATTGCTTCTGTTTGGAATATGATCCCTTTATGCCTTATGTGGTGTATTTGGAATGAGAGGAATGGTCTATGCTTTGAAGATAAGGAATGCTCGGTGGATGAACTTAGGCTTTTTTCTTTAATACCTTATTTCTATGGGCTTCAGTAATCGTGTTTAATGGAACTAGTGTCCATAATTTCCTTATTTCTTTTTCTAGTTCTTGACTTGTAACTAGGTTCAGTTTTTGTATACTTCCTGTATACTTGGCTCTGTCTTGCTACTTGTCTCAATAAAATTTCTTATTCATAAAAAAAAACCTTGACCATAACTTCGTAGATTCCACACATAAGGCTAATCAGGTGGAAACCTTTAATAGGCGTTTCTAATGCATACTTCCCATGTATTTGGTAGCACCTTTTCCTCACTAATAAAATTATCTTGTAAAATAAAACTCATTTATCATTAAATGCTAAAAACAATTTGTGTCCAGATGTGAGCTCAGAATAGTTCTAGTTTTTCTAGCGATCTAGATTTTATGTTATTTTGTTTTCCTTCATCTTCCTAGTTAGCTGCTTCTTTTGTGTACACCGTGTACTTGCGTAGTGCCCCTTTGCATGTTTAATAAATAGATTTTTAAAAGCGTATCAATAAATTATTAGTGAGCAGAGCCAAACGCTTCTGACAAGCATTAAAAAATTCCACTCAACGATAGAAAATAAACGCAAGAACAGTTGATTGCCGGAAGAGTTATAATAAAAAGCTGATTGCCAGAAGCCATCTTTGCATGCAGTAGATCCAAATGATGATTTCCATATAACATATTGAATGTGACACTTGGTATATATTGAAGTTTTACCTAAACTAAAACTTCAAAGATTACAAAACTAAAACTAAAACACTATACATATCAAATAGGGAAGTTTTAGTTCTGATTTTCCAGCTATGTGATTTGAATTGAGATGATTACTTAAATATTGCTTTGTTATGATTACTTTGGATTATACTGGTTGTGATGATTTCCTGTTTTGACCTTTGCCATTATCTATGTTGATCTCGCCTTCACTCTATCTCTCTCTCTCTCTCTGCAGGTTCTCTTAATTGCTGGAATTTTTCTAGGCAATTGAAGTCATTTGATTGTTGCATCTAGTGAGAGTTTGGAGCTTTGAATTCTATAAAATACTACTGGATTTTACAGGAGAGTCCTATGGAGCTGAAAGTTTCATCTCCAAAGCCGGTGGGTCTTTCTCCATCTGATTGTGTCAGTGATCCTGAGGAGAAGGAAGTCAGCGATGATGATGATGATGATCGAAACCATAAGCATCGTAGGCGGGAGACGCGCTCTCAATCTTTGGAAAGAGATGCTCTGGAGCATGTGATAACAAGGCCGTATAGAAAACGCAACAAACCTTACGAAAATGGGCATCCTTTTAGGGAAAATGAATCTCAAACAAGTGAGAAAGACTTATCTTCAAAGTTTGAAAGAAGACGCCAGGGCTTAACATCACGAGCACCTTTGGGTTTAAATCACAGATTTCGGGGAAACGAAACATTTTCTGGAGCTGGTCCTGGTAGGGGACGAGGCTGGGACTCTGGCACTTGGAACCAACGTGATTCAAGGTTCAGTTCAGTTGACCTTGCATCTCAAATGGTTCAGCAGGGTTCCATTCCTTCAAACCTGTATAATGGAAGAGGGTTGCCAAATGTTTCAAATGCACAGGGTGCATCCTGGAATGCATTTGGACTAATTACAGGACTACCAACTGGTGGCCTAGAAACACTTCATTCCATTGGTTTGCAAGGAACACTCAGACCGTCCATCAATTCTTCAATGAATATGGGCATTCCTCGTCAACGCTGCAGAGACTTTGAGGAGCGTGGATTTTGTCTAAGAGGGGACATGTGCCCCATGGAGCATGGTGTCAATAGGATTGTCATTGAAGATGTTCAGGTATGCATATTTGTGATATATGTTTTTGTTACTGAGGCTTATTTATTAGATATCAATGGCTTATTTGGCAATGCCTAATGCTCTACATAATAGAAAAATTAATGTCCAATGGCATTTCATTGTAATCAAGACTCAGGACCAAACTCAATGGGTCCAAAATCTTCAATTTCTGCTAGAAATAATTTTTTTTTATAGGTAATCAAGGAGTTTTATTCATAAAAGGAGGCAAAGCCCAAGAACACAGGAAGTATACATGAGAATTTCTGCTAGAAATAAATAAACTTAATTATAATAGGATTTAAAATGTCCTAATGATGCTTTTGGTCTTTGGGTTTTTCCTCAGGAACCTTCAGGTTTGTTCCTGATCTGTGTAATCTTAGTAATCAATGGTTATTAGTATGACGCACACAAACGTACCTCTTGTTGGCCCTGGTTTCTGTAATCTCAGTATTCCATGATTATTAGTATTTGGTTGCCTAACCTGCAGGAGAAGACCCTTAATTGTGGTCCGCTCCTGTAGATCATTGATTCTAATGGGTCACTTGAAGATCCATGAGATGAACTAAAGGAACTGAGGTTTTTCCAAATATGTGATTCCAACTTCCTGACCATTTTTTGGGCAATCCCATGCCATCAGTGAAATGAATCACAGGGGCTGGTTTTTTGTAATTAGGATTATTGTATTTATTTGAGTCATCTTTAACCAGTAACTCAAATAGGCAGTGCATATGTTGACTTGTGCTTTCAATTTCCATACTTGTTTTTTCCCTGGGCAATGGTTCCTCTTTACGTTTCAGACCGTGTCTTTTACTGCTTGTGTTGTAATTAATCTTTGCAATCTGCAGAGCCTTTCACAGTTTAACCTTCCTGTTTCACTTCCAAGTGTTCACCTTCTGGGGACACCTGCTGGAACAAGACCTTTACAATCAGTTAGTGCTTCTTCAACCACTTTGATGAACAGCAAGGGATTGCATAACAAAATTAGCAAGCCTGGGATAGTTGATGATGGTTTGGGGCCAAATGGTGCATTTTCTGGTTCAGGTTGTGTGGCTGGAGCTGATTTGTATGATCCTGATCAACCCCTGTGGAATAACAACTGCCCTGAAACATCGAATGGCCTGGTTACTCTACAATCACCCAAGAATGATGAAACTGAAACCATGTTGGATGATGATCTCTCTGATAGGCACAATGGCAGGTCATGTGACACTGCTGATAATGAGTGCCTTGTTAGAAGCACCGGAACTGCTGTTGGCTTACAGGGTACTGGTTCGTCTGTTTGGGGTAGAATTGGTGGTTCAAAAAATAGATTAGACATGAAGGCAAAAATTGATTCTTCGATTGTTTCCTCTGCTTGTTTTGAGAATGAAGCTATGGAAGATAAAGGGGCCTTAGCTAGTGTTCAAGGCACTTCCCGCCAAGGAAAGCGGATCGTTGCTGAGGATGTTGGTCCAAAAGCTACAGCTTCATCTCCCAAGAGACTGAGTGACAGTGCGCGTAACATCCGGAAACCTTCTCAAAAGGCCTTGCGTACTCTATTTGTCAATGGCATTCCCCAGAAAAACAATAAAAGGGAAGGTCTTCTTTCTCATTTTCAAAAGTTTGGAGAGGTAATCGATATTTATATTCCAGTAAATGGTGAAAGAGCATTTGTCCAATTCTCAAAAAGGGAAGAGGCAGAAGCTGCTCTCAAGGCACCTGATGCTGTAATGGGTAATCGCTTTATCAAACTGTGGTGGGCTAAACGTGATAGCATTCCTGATGATGGCATAAGCAGTGGTGGTGGTGTATCTGTAACTCCTCGTGGTGCAACAGCTGCTTCAGTTCCATATCTCCCTTTTCTTAGCAAAGAGAAAGACATTAATCAATCTGCTGCTTCAAAGAGTAGTGTTCTCCATGCTTCTGATGCCTCTGTACCTGTCTCTGATCACCCTAAGCCTGTCATCCCAGATGGCCCTAAGGCTCCACCTTTGCAAAAGAAGCTGGAGGGTTTAGAGTATTTGAAAGAGGAGCTCCGCAAGAAACAAGAATTGCTGGACCAGAAGCGGAATGACTTTCGGCGCCAATTACAAAAACTCGAGGAACAAGTAAAATCAAATGTCCCCTTTAGAATTTCATTTCTAGTTACTCATTTTATACATTTTATTTATGCTACAAGCTCTTATTGTGGGGTCTGTAGCCTCTTATATTTTACTAGTATATATCTTTTTTTGATAAGTATTTTACTAGTATATATCTGGTGATATGTATTACTTATATTTTTATAAGTATCGGTATCTGGTGTCAAAGCCAAACATACATATGCATTTTCTTACCTTCACAATAAGAACCATACTACAGTACTTTGCTACTTAAGACAGTCTTCAATTGACCTTTTGCAGGCTACAGGACTGAAGGGCGAGGTAGTTTCTGAACAAGTTGCAAAGAGACCTAAACTGGAAATAGTGGCTGATACTGCTAAAGCCGCTACTCCAAGGTCCTCATCCGATCCTGGTTCTGCTGTGGCGTCACCACATGCCGAGATGGTGGGGGATAAGAACAAATCATTCGATAATGTTGTGTCCCATAGTCCCAAAATAAGCACAAGCCTGATGCTGCAGGAATCTATTAGCTTAAAGCAGCCAATTCGTCCATTAGCTCCTGTAGGGGTCCCTTTTCTAACGAACAGATACAAATTGGACAACCGTCCTTCTGCATTTAGAATTCTTCCACCTTTGCCAGCTGGACTTGTGAGTGTAAGTCTCTCTCTCTACCCCTCATTTCCCTCCCCCCAAAACACACACACACAAACAAACAATGCAGTGGGCAGGCGTGCAAGTGTGACAAGGATATAATCTCACCATGTAATTGTATATTATTGTTTTTTTTTTTTTAAATTTCCTTTACCACCCATGGAGGGCTTCAAATATCACATTTACCAAGTACCATGCGATTTATTTTGCATGCTCTACTTACCTTTTTTTTTTGGTGTGTTTAATGGTTCACAAATAAATTTTTTTTTTTTTTTTTGTGTTTGTTGAATCGTTCAGATCAATTTGTGATAGTGTTTATGGGTGTAATCAATGAAAGATCTCTTTATTTTATCTTCTAGGATGCTGTTTTGAAGGAACACTTTTCATTATATGGTGATATTTCTAATGTGGAGCTAGAAGATCTGGAAGCCAGTGAGTCAGACGCATCTAAAAATTGCTCAGCTTGTATAACTTTCACCACACGTCGATCTGCTGAGAGAGCATTTGTTAATGGTAAATGCTGGCAAGGCCACAATTTAAAATTTATGTGGCTGACATCTAGTAATTCATCTGGGGTCAGAGAAAATTCTCCATCCATTCGTAAGGGGCATTCAGAACCTGATGATCAGTCTCAAGAACAAGTATCAGGTATAATACCTGAGGAAGTTTCTGCTTCAGAAAATGGAGAATCTGAAAATCCAGTAAGAAAAAGTGGTATTGAGCATACGGAGATGGATGAAGATTCCCAGCCTAGTGCAAGTCCAAGGTCCGGTGAGAAAGAGTCAACTAAAGCCAATGTCTGTTGAGGATGGGTTAAAAAGATTTGTACAGTGAGGTAAGATAAATCATTAATCTGTAATTTTCAGGAACGTTGCTTTAGCAATTGCTGAAATTTGATTTCCCAATGTTTTCTATGTCATGCATGGGATATGTAGAAAGGGAACTTCTTGATTTTTGACCGCCACAAGAGATATTTGTTGGTATAGTTGAGAGGTGAACAATGTTGTCTTTCAGCTTGGATATATATGTTTAGGAACAAAGGATAAATTTTTGATAAAACTCTGCTGAAAATTAATCGATATTTTCACGACAGAGATTTGGGATCTGATTTTAATTTTGTTCTATTTAATATATAATCGAGTTGACATGTCTGTGCTGTAGTCTTGTTTCATTTCCACAGATTTTGAAGAGTATGGCACTCTTAAGATTATTTTATCTCCATAATTTTGAATGTACGAAGTTAATAAATAATAAATGAGGGGTTTAATGTTCTTTTCTTGGCTTTTGTCCAACAAATAAAAAAAATATGTGATTCAATCAGACCCATTTGATCAAATTGCTTTTTTCCCCAAAAGTTTGTCAAATTAATCGACATCGCAAAATTTTGGGTGATAATTTGTAACTCTACTCTATGCACTGTAACTGATTTTAAACGGTACAGTTAATATGTAAAGATGGAATCCGATCCCTTTTTCTACCGACTATTGTAACTCTACCACGACCGAGATCCTCGCAGTCTATCGATTCTATCCCCAGCATTACTTGACACTTAAATTCTTGAAGATACCAGAGCACGTTAGAAACTTCAATATCATACGTGTTCAGCATTTCTTGTAGAACATAGAAGCCAAGAAATCTTTGGTTAGTACGCAATCTCATGTGGTTGATATAATTTTTTGCATAAAATTTGCATGAATTCAACCACCAAAGTGGGTACTGTACAGAACATGTTGCCATTATGTTTTCATACTTTCATATTCATTTGCAAAACTATTCAGGAGGGTTCTACTTGAATGATCAATTTGAGGACGTTGACACGTTTTTCACAAATAATTATACCCCGAAACACAGCTTCTATTTGCATGTGGTGAAATAGAGGATTCTACTTGCCCATAAAAACCATGTCCAATGGTCCCATGCTACTTCTCCGGTTGTAGATTGTTAAATCTTCAATTTGATACTTGACACAACATCCTCGACTAATGACAGCCGCTGTACTTATACCCTACTACGGCAAAGTCGATGCCCCTACTATTCCCTTTGCCATTTAGTGCCCAACTGCCACGCCCAGAATTGCCATGAGTAACCGTGACAAAGTGAACATGCAAGATCCACTCAAAATATATATCCGTTCCATCAGATGGGCGTTCACCGGACAGGTTGCTTACTGTAGCCTGCCCTTATATACCATGTCAGCATTAAGCCCTTAAGTTTATAATCCACATCACCAACCAAGCAGCTCAAGGACCACCACAGAACCACCACTGTAAGCGCAATTTAAGCTGATGAAAAATGCAGTATACTTGAGACAAATTCCTCCCGACTGTGGATACTTGTTACTTGATGCGTAACCCTAGCTCATCTATCTGGGAAAAACAAGGCACTCTGCCCTGAAATTTGTGTCCCTACACGCATTCCATGTTGGGCTTGAGTTTGACCAGCATTGTAGCTTTCCATAATCCATCGATCACAAACTTGCATGTTAGGCTATTCGGGGCATATCCCATTTTTTGCATCCTATCCTGGATTTGCATTAAAGAAGCCACATCAGCATTCTCAGAGAGGACTTTGACAAGTGCATTGTAACTTTCAGTATCAAAAATTTGAAATTCCTTGGCAAAGAAGCCCAATAATGATTCTGCCTTTAAAGCATCTCTTTCCTTGCAGTATCCAGTAACTAAGGCCCTGCATATTGCTGGATCAGGTGGCACACCAAATCTAACCATCTCTTCCACTAAAGATTCACCATCCATGCTTCTGCTTATTTTACTCAAGCAGCTTATCAGAGTTAGGTATGTATTAAGATTGGGCTTTATATTTTTAGTTACCATCTCAGATTTCAAATCCAATGCATCTGCCACATGATTGCATTTGCAAAGCGACTCAATCAATTCATTGTAGACAACAATATCAGGCACATAACCGTACGGAGAGATTCTCTCTAGAAGACTTCTAGCTGCAAATGGCCTATTTTCCTGACACAATCTGACCATTAGATGACCATAAATGTCATGAGAAATTTGGATTCCAAATCTCTGAAGCTCCACAATCAAATTCAAAGCTGAAAGTAATCTACCTTCTTTTACATATCCCTCCATGATAATCTGACAAGTGAAACAATCTGTGCAAACCCCATTTCCTATCATCTCGTACAATAATGACCTAGATTCTTGCATCTTTCCCTCCTTGCAATACCCACAAATAAGAGTGTTATAGGACATAGTATCTGGAGTTATCCCTCTATGAACCATCCGATGAAAAAGCTGATGAGCCTCCCTAACCTTCCCTTCTTTACAAAGGCCATTCATCAAGGCAGTATAAGAAAACAAATCTGGCAACACGCCCCTCCGATACATAATCTTATACAAATAAAACGCATCCTCGAGCCTTTCTTTTCTACAATAGCTGTTAATCAACGTATTATAGGTCACCACATCGGGAATAAACCCTTCTTCTTCCATCTTCTCCAAGAACCCATTCACCTTATCCACATCTAGATCCTTGCACAAACTATGAGTCAATATATTAAATGTATGAGCATTCGGGTGTATCCCAATTCTCCCCATTTCTTCATATACGTCCCAACATCGATCAACCCAGCTCAGCTTCACCAACCCATTCAAAAGCCTATTACAGGCAATCACGCTGGGGACAAAACCAACCTCCACAGTCCTGCTAAAAGTCCGAAAGCCTTCCTGAATCATGTTGGCTTTCACATAAGCCTTGATAAGCATATCAAAGACAAGCGGATTCCAATTACAATCTTCACTGTACAAAATCAAACTTTCAAAAATATCATCATTTGGTGACACATCCCTAGCAACTTCTATCAATTCAGACAAAAATTTCATGGCTTGCGGAAGTTGTCGAGACCAGGCCAATATATGAACAATAATACAGTAATTCTGAGTAGTGGGTTTCAGACCCAAATCACTTTTAACCCAATTGAAGAAAGTGAGAGCAGAAGAGAAATCAGATTGGCACCTCAACAAAACTCGAGAAATTTCATGGGCACCCAGATGGGGAAGAAGCCCTTTAATGTCATTTTGAAGAAGAGCTAGGTGAGCATTTTCTTGTTTAAGGTTTAAGCAAATGAGATTCACTAAGTTGTTGGGGTTCCGGGTTTGGGGTAGAAACTGGTAAAGCGGCTTCGAGATTGACTTGGATTCGGAGTCTGGTAATGTTTGCAGAAACGAAGAAGAACAAGAGGAAGAGAAAGAGCAAGTTGATTGGAAAACGAAATTGATGGTCGGGAATGGTCTTGACAGAGATCTCATAAAAGATGCAGAATCGGTTAATACGACGAGGATTTGATTAAAGGAATGAACTGAAGTTCGATGCATTAGTTGCTCTGAGAGAGAGAGAGAGAGAGAGAGAGAGAGAGAGAGAGGCGTACCAGGCGTTGGATTTGGAACGAAAGGGGCCAGCTTTGGGAAAAAATAAAAATTAAGATGAATGGGAGTATTGTATTCCTTCTCAATATTCATCTTAAAAACTTAGATATAGTCATTTTTATATAAATTTTATATTTATCTATTTTTTTTAAATGACATTTTAGAATTGTAATTATTATTTATATAAAAAAAAATCTTATTTAGCTGATGCGAAGGGGAAAAACAATTTTTTCTTCAAATCAGTGTTCATGATTTTTCTTCAAAAACAAGTTTGAACACTGATTTGATAACGACTAATAGGGGTTCGAGTTGGTATATAGCTTCAAATATTTCCGGCAGCCAATAGCCTTGAAAAGTCACAAAGTCGCAAATATTAACGAGTGTCAGTCAAATCTGTACATAAAACTTTTTATAAACGAGCAAACATTTCATTAACTAAATCAAGATACATGAGGAGGGGTAGGTTTTTTCAATAAACACCCTGTTATAACAAATACAATACAAAAGTAGAAAAAGAAAAATTGGATCTTGAGGCTAAAAACTTGGTTTCTACCCATTTCCTACAAAGAGGTTGTCATCTTAAATGACTGTTTTTCACAATTTGCATAGATGTGCGAACTGTGTTGCTACTATTGGAGGTGGTGGATGTTGGTGATATATTAGAGTTTGTTGTCTTGAGAGGTTTACAGAAGAGATTGGTATTCCCAACCTCAAGATCTTCAGTTTGGGAAAGTGGGAACATAATAGGGTGACCAACATTGATTGGCTGGAATTGCTGATTGCAGGTTTTCTTCACGCTTGCTTGTTGTAGCATGTGGATTTCACGCGTCAGTGATAGCGATATGGGATGGGTTAGATCTAAAAGATCTTGGAGTGGCAAAGTTGTCAGTATGACATGTGTAACCATTAGACGCTTTGCAGTATGGCGACATGTGATGGCCACACACGGTATAAGCCGCACGCAAGGATCAGGCATAGAGACTTTTGTTGCGATTTTGATTTGTACCAATAGATCAACAATTGCAGAATTGTGTTGAAGGGCATGTGGAGACATTTGGTAGCCAAAAAGTAGTAGATTAGGCCTAGACTAAACTAGTGGAAAGAGAAGTTACAAAAACTTACAGAAAAATCTATAAGGTGGTGTGGGAAAAGGAAAAGGAACAGAAGGGGAGAGGACGATGAAAGCCAAGGTTGCATCCTCCTCTTTGGCAAAGCAGCAAATCAGCTAGGATAAGGGACTTTTTTCCAAAGTTTTAAATATCGTACAGTCAGTATGATTGGAATTTACATTGCCGGAACAATAACCGGCATGAAGGAGGTCTACGTTTTGTACCGAAACAAATACCAGCCATTTTGATGCATTTCGACTAATATCGGTTGGTTTAAGTGTTTCTCCCTGTATGCAAATTCTCCGGTATGTAAAACCCAATGGCATGACAATTTTGTAATTAAAGTTACCAACAAAGGCATTTCTATAAAGTTGGACTCAAATCGAAGAATTTTTCTCTTTTTTTTCATGATCTCACGCCATATAGTTAGACCTGATAAATAGCTTGCGTTGGGTCTTTTCCCACTAAAAGTACGCACAAAATATTATTTATATAAAAATGTTATTTTGACATCTCTTGTATTTGTTTTACTTAATAGTTAAGAAAGTGACCATTACTATATTGATATATTTTTTATATCTTTTAAAAATATTTTAAAATAATAAAAAAATATGATTAAAAAAATAATTAGATAATTTTAGCCTAACGTTAACCTACAGCAGTCAATTATAAGCGACAGAGCAGCACCGCTCTTATTTATATAGTATTGCATCCACATGTATTTGCAACATCTTACAGGGATCCATGAAACACGGATGAGGGTGTTGCATCCACACGTCTGCAAGATCTTATAGGGATCCGTGAAACACAGGGATGAGGCCCTTTAATTTTAATAATATATATAACAATAATTTATAATTTTTATAATTAATTTTGAAATATAATTTATATATAACTAATTTATTCATATATATTATTTGAAGACGGTACCAAGATCAAAACTATTTCGTTAACTGAAACGAACTTTGATTTTTCTTACATAGAGCCAGAGGCTCTCTTTCTAAGAAAGAGAAGCAAAAAAGATAATCTGGACATAAAACTTGAGTTCCAGATTCTACTCCAAAACTTTTGCCCTATTTTATTTTCTTAGATGTTACTTTACAGAATAATGGTAGAAGGGTTCAGAAAAAGGAAATCCATAATCTGGGACACTGTTTAATTAAAATTTATGGTTGATTTTACACAAGATTCTCGACATGGCAGTGGAAAGAATGAGTGGATACAACAAACTCAAAACCAATGCTTAGAAATCAATCCATTAAGCAAGTTAATGATATTCCCCTCAAAAAAATTTCCCATCCAATGAACCCATGTCCTAACTTATGAATCTGAAATGATTTCTGAACTTAATAACTCTCTTTGCTCCATGATAATCTCTGTAGTGGGGTCGACATCCAAACTCCAGATATCAAAATTAAATGAAACGAAGGAAAGGAAGAAGAAGATAACTATCATTATTTTTAGAATGCAAACGGAAGTCATCTGAAAATTTACATGCAAATTTAGAAGACCACAATTTGGCCAGGTAAAGAGACACAAATTGCCCGCTCACATTCTGGTTTTAACCTCATTCAAAAGCCATGTTTTCAGGGATAACCATGTTCGCAAGCTTCAGCTGTTTGTCTAGAGGCAAGTGGTCTTTCAAATATCCGCAAGTTCTATGCATTACACGCAATAGAAAAACAGCCATATAACTCTCACTTTCATCTATAGGCTGTGTGTCAGCTGTATCATCACTGCATACATTCCGTGTAGCCCATTTGTAAATGCGCTCCGTTGATGCCCAGAGATTAGAAACAACTGATTCTGCAACAACACCCCAGCTGGAGTCTGACATGAGAGAAGTGAGGGTAACTGGTAGATCACTCAACACAGCATGTCGATCCACAATCAGAAGAGGCATGTATTTGCAGCAGCTACCACATAGCAGACCGAGAAACTGAATTGGCTGTGGAGAAAGAATTTTAGTAAAAAGCATGGGCAAGTCAAAGGTAAAATTTAAATTTCATTAAATCCACAGCTACCGCAAGTCATTAAACTGTCCAGAAAGGCATGCGGATCAATTCACCAAAAAGCAAGGCAAGGGGGAATACCATTAAAAAAAAAAAACACTTGAAACTCTTCACATAAATGATTTTACTGTTAGCAGAACTTAAACAAAATATATGTAAACTGTGCCATCAGCACCACCCTGCATGTCAAAAAAAACGGTTTTAGGCTTCATTAAAGAACTTTAATGAATCCTTGACATGTCATCAATACTGATCTGCTGTTATTCATTGTACCTCATTTCTCCCCATTCAAGTCACCATTAACAAGTTTTTTGTCTTCCAATCCTGACAGATGGGAGAGTGACCATGCCCATATTTATAATGGTCCCCTATGTCCTTTTTAATTTTTATCATTCCACATTAAAGGGATTGGATGCTTAGTGCCTACCGTGGAAGGATAACTTGATATGCAGCTAACTTCTACTGCATCAACAACCCACTGTCTTTTGACACTTTCCTCTGCATGTTGCAAAGCTGCTACAACTTCAATGAGCACATCCCAGATACCTGCAGATAATATATTTCATATGTCAGAAGCTTTAGATGCTTTCAGGTATGTAAGAGTAACAAAAAGCAATTCTCATTCTCTTCAGCATTGTGGCTGGTAACATGGAATTGTTCAACAGTTATTTATTTATTTTTTATTGGGTTTTCTTATCTTCCCAAATTTTGTGTTGGTTACCATGGCATAGAGAAACTAACCATGCGATTCAGAGTTGAATATATAAGCTTTTAGTCTTCCCAGCTCAGTCAATGGGAGGGAACCCATACTAACTAGCTTGGCTTTGGCTTGCATCTTTTTAATTAATTCTATAGGCTGAGTCAACTGACCATCTCTTCGGACTGGGTCCTTCTCCAAAACCTGTGATATAGTTATGAATTCATATAAGTCAATCAGTATTCGCCAAGTTAATGTAGTGAATCACGAGGGAAAAAGTTCAATTAATTTGTACCTATACAAAAAAAGTTCAATTAATTTGTATCAGAAAAACATGGGAAAGCATGATATTCCTTAAAAAAGTGTATCCAGTAAAGAAGGCTCATATTATCTCAGTGTCATTGGGGTTCAGTCCTCTTCGAAAAAAAATGTTATCTCAATGTCAGCATTTCTATGAAGCAGCAAACTAGAACAAGAATTTTCTTAAGCGACAGGCATACCTGCAGAAAAGTCAATAACCAAACCCGTCGAGCCTTCCCTAAACATCTAATGGCCTCAGACCACTCCTCTACAGAACTAAGCTGATCCACTTCTATGATGGCTGCTGCTCCCAATACTGGCAACTGGGCAAATAGCACCTCCATGCACGTTTCAATGTGGGATATGTAGTCTACAGAGTCAAGAGAAGCTTCATCTAGGCACTGATATAGACCCTTCCAGCACGAACACCGCAACATTGAAGTAACCGAAGGCAAGTAGTAAGTTAAATCATTAAATAGTTTCTCAATCCTGGAACCTGAAAATACTTTTATCAGGTCTGCCAGGTGAATGAGCAGACATGATCGCAGATTCAGTTCAAGTGTCTTAAATCTGGACAGGTCAGACATCTCATCAAGGAAAGTTGCTAGTGGATCAAACTGGTTTGCATGAGCTAATGAAAACTGCAAACATTGCTTCCTGAGGATTCCTTCTTCAAGAGATGAATCAGGTGGTAACAACTCAGCAACTTTAGCTTCGTATTTCATGCAGCGTCTTATGATTGCACCCCAATCCAAGACTGGCAACCTAGGAGCACGTGAAAGGCACCTGAACACAGTAGCTACAGTGCCAACATGTGCAATGGTGCCTGTCTGAATGAATGAAATTAAGAAATTAAATAGATTTGCCAACAGAATCCTTTTACACTTTCCAGTATTAAGAATATTTTAGCCAATCAAGATAATGAGTAAATGTACTATCCATAACCATATCAACAGTGAGAAGAAATGGTAGTATTGACAAGCATGTTGGATATAGACACACATATCCAGGAACTGCCAGACAGCCTGAGAAAATAAACAAGCTTTGGACATATTGAACCCACAGAACTTGAAGCAACAAACTTACCTCAGAAACATCCAGATGCATTAACCACAAACAGAGCCTCATAACCACACTGTCCTCAGAAAAAGTTTGAGACACAGATTTTGAACCAGCTTCACTAGTCTTGATACCATTGTCGATGTTGAGAGGTTCCTTGTACCACAAATGATGCCGAAGAAATGAAACTGCCCATGCTGCATATTGTTGCAGCTGATGCCCATCAGAATTTTGGGCAACAAGAAATATCTCCTGCATCAATGATGTCAAATTCGGCTCACAAACTGGACTTGAAAGTAAAGGACCCCTGAGATAGCGAGATTCCTGTTCAGCAAACACAAATAGTAATTTGAATGCATTACTGAACAAGAAGTGGATGTTAGTTAAAAAAAAAAAAAAGGATGTTACGGTAAGAACAGCAAAAAAATTACCTTTCGCTCAAAACTGGTCTGCATTGAGGAGGTTAGAGGATGCACATGAACCAAAATCCCAGCACCTGCTCCCATGGCATTGACAACTCCAAACACCCCACCCACATGGATAAGAGGAGGGGAAGGATTGGAATAACACTCTCTAAACAACTCTAGTAAACCTTTGACACTCTCAACTTCAATAGGATGTACCCCTTCATTCAAAATGCAGGCAAGGAGGCCTCCAGCTCCAATGCATGATGCCATTAACAAACTCTGACGAGAAATACTAGATGCTTTAACAGAAACTAATTCAGAAATGAGCTCCCTATAGCCATTCACAAGATGATCTAGTTCACTATCATTCATCAATTCTACTCTCTGGCAGAAAGTCACGACAATGGGAAGTGCAAGACAGGAACCTACTGACAATACAATCTCAGAATCTTCTCTGCAAGAACCAAAATTTTGAACAAGAGAGTTCACATGTGGAATCCAAGATATGATTAAGTCCTTTATCTTGAGCACAGCATCATGTGCCCCAGCTCTGTATATTGCACCAACAGAGCTCGCCAAACCAAGGACAAGTCCACTAACACCCCAGATATCTTCCTCCAAGTCATCACAGTTCTCGCACAGTAGATCAGCAGTTTTAACAGCATCAAGATCAGATGCATCTGGCATGATATATGCAGAGAGACTTTCCACTATATCAGATGAAGACTGAGTGAGCTTACATATCATTAGCGATAAGACCTTTACAATCTTTCTTACCAAGTCCTCTTCCTTCATCTTTCTGGTGTCTTTGTCCAATTTAGAGTTATCAGTAGCTTCAACCCTGGTTAGAAGATCTTGGCATGAAAAACCCAAGCCAACACCACAAGCTCCTTTGACAAGGATGCTTTTGCTACTACCTAAAACCTGAAGCGAAGCACTATTGGTAAATACACCACCAGGTAATTCATTTAACTTTCTCAAATGCACACCGAGTATATATAAAACTCTTGATGCTTTACAAGCAATAAGAATTAGATGGCTAAGCTGGACAAAAAGATAATACGGTAGTAACAACCTAAATGTCAAGTAATTGTACCCTATTTTCAAAAACACTCATGAAACCCTGAGTCACTTATCATTATTAACTGTGGCAGAATATTCTTATTTCAAACTAATTCTTCATGCAAAAGTAAACCCAAGTGAGGATGCAATTCCCTTTGGATAGATAAGGAAAATTAAAAAACAAAAACATGACTACTTCAGAGGGTGAGTCTTCATTTTTGAAAATAGGAGGTAAGTGCTGCACTGCTGGCTATTTTACCAAACCTCCAGGTGCAATTGCATAATTTATCCTAAATGGTCAATAATCTTAGATTCTTAACCAAAGAGAACAAAAATCTAAAACTATTGTATGAGAAGCGTGACCACAAAGCAAATTGCACAAGTCTGGGAATTCAAATATCTACTCTAATATTTAGTGAGTGGGCATTCAATTGGAATCATATGGTGAGAACAATAGATAATGAAACCAAACAATTAATTCAGAAGTCCAAGACATATAACAATGTTTTGAGTTCACGAGTAGCTGTTCATATAAGCAATTAATGACAGAGTATTTCACTCTACTCAAGGGACCAAATGAAATTGCTGCTTTCCTTAGACTGGAATGATCAAGCCAAAAAAAAATCCAGAAATGTAAATCTTTTTATTTATTTTTTATCAGTAAACAAATATATATTGATCAAGAGTGTAGGCAAGAGCCCAACCATATACAAGAGCAATGCCTAAGCGTGCTAGTTTAGAGATACAAGGAATCCATGGAAGGTCATGCCATGAAAATCAATTACAATCGACCAATGTAGTAAAGTATTGAAAAATAAGTTTCTAAGCTCATCCATTGGTCATCCTTGATCGTCAAAACTTCTTGCATTTCTCTCCCTCCAAATGCACCACCATAGATATGTTGGGACCATCTTCCATATTGATGCAATTTGAGCGTTGCCCCGAATGCCCCTCTCCAAGAAGCTAGAAGATCTCTTGCCCTTCTCAATGTCACCCAAGCTAGTCCCAACCGAGCAAAGACTTCATTTCACACAGTCATGGCAATCTCACAATGAAGTAATGAGTGGTCAACCGACTCTTTGACTCTCTGCTCTTCTTGCACATACAATACCAATCTATGACTATGATTCGACGTTTCCTCAAGTTGTCTAGAGTGAGGATCTTCCCCAATGAAGTTGTCCATACAAAAAATGCTACCTTTATAGATGCCTTTGTCTTCCAAATGCTCTTCCATAGGAATGGATTTGTGTTATGCGTGGTCATGGCTTGGTAGAAAGATCGGACTTTGAAATATCCCTTTCTTAGAGGGGCACCAAAAAATCTTGTCTTCAACTCCCCCCGACAAACTACACAAGGTCAAAGAATGCGGAGAAAACATCAATTTCCCAATCTTGTGCATCTCTAAGGAATATAATATTCCATTGGGGAATAGCATTGGACATAATTAATAGATCCACAATCGAGGCTTCTTTCATTCTTTGCTAAACCATAAACTTATGGATAGGTTTCCTTGAGTGCCCTTTCGCCGCAGCATGCATCATGCCAAAATTTGACCTTGGCTCCATTGCCCACAATAAAGTGGATATTACGTGCATATGTATCACAACCTCTTCTTATGTGCTTCCACAACGCCTCTCCATAAGGCTCACCCACCTCATTAGAACATCATCCTCCCCATAGTTCCCCATGCTACAATTCAATGATGATTCTCCACAAGCGCTCCCCCCCCCCCCCCCCCCCCCCCTTTCTCTCTTTTCCTACCGCTCTTTCCCCCGGTTCATAGTGATATTTCCATAACCATTTACCAAGCAAGGCGATATTAAAGGATTTCAAATTCCAAATGCAAAAACCTCCTTTGATTGCAAAACATATTGTGGCCAATTTCACCAATTGAAATTTAAAGTTGTCGTTAATTCCTCCCTACAAGAAGTCACGTTGGAGTTTCTCCCTGCGATGAGCCACTTTGGCAGGGAGTGGGAATAATGAGAGGAAATAAGTTGGCAAATTGGAAAGAGTACTTGTGATTAAAGTGACCGTACCACCTTAGGATAAATACGTCCTCTTCCAACTAGCTAATCTCCTCTCCATTTTTTCTAGCACATCATCCCAAATAGAGTTCGATTTGAATGTAGCACCCAACGGGAGGCCAAGATATTTCATAGGTAGTTGAGATATCTTGCATCCCAAAATGCAAGCCATACTCTCCACATTAGGAATATCTCCACTAACACTACTTCTGATTTTGCCAAGTTCACCTTTAAGCCAGATACAGGTTCAAAGCATAATGGTAAAGCCCTCAAAGCTCGAATTTGATCAAGGCTGGCCCACAAAAGATTAAGGTATCATCGACGAATCATAAATGAGATATGTTGAGCAAGCCAGTAGTTGACTCTCCCACCAAGAATCCAGATATGAACCCACCCTCCACAACACCTAAAATCATCTTACTGAAGTAGCAAAGATAAATGGTCACATTGTCTCAATCCTCGTGAGCTTTTAAATAAGACTTTTGGTGTGCCATTTACCAATATAGACAAACATGCTGTAGAGACACAAAGATGGATCCATTACACCATTTTGTACCAAAGCCACGTCCCTCAAGCATGAATAGTAAGAAACTCCTATTGATAGGCATATGCTTTTTCCACATCCAGCTTGCACAAGAGCCCCAACTCTCCCAACTTGAGTCTACTATCCAAAAATTCATTGGAAATAAGCACTGAGTCAAGGATTTGCCTACCTTTGACAAAGGCATTCTGAGGCTTTGATATTAACTTCTCCTACACCTTGCACAACCTATCTACCAATACTTTGGAAAGAATTTTTGTACAACCCACCCACCCACCATGTTAATGGGATTGTAATCCTTTACCTCTACCACTCCAAGCTTTTTTGGTATGAGCGCTATAAAACTTGCATTTAGGCTTTTTTTCAAACCTTCAATTTTCATGAAATTCATGGAAGACCCCCATGATGTCTTCTTTAAGCACTTCCCAACATGTTTGAAAAAAATCCATAGAGAAACTGTCTGGACCTGGAGCTTTGTCACCCGCCATGCATTTCAATACTTGTCTAACCTCTAACTCATCAAATGGCCTTTCAAGTTGTTCCATTTCCTATGGATTAGGGACATCAAAAGCAAGCCCATCTAATCTCGCTCTCCAAGAAAATTGTTCTGTGAGCACATTCTCATAGTAATTGACAATGTGATCTATGATCTCGGTTTGGTTGGAGGAAGCCACCCCATCCATCATCAACATCTCTTTAGCGTTATTTCTCTTATGTGAATTAGCCACCCAATGGAAGAACTTGGTGCATCTATCCCCTTCCTTCAAACATAATGCTCATGATTTTTGTCTCTAGGATATTTCTTCCAATAAAGAAACGCTTTCAATGTCTGCAATCACTTGGGTTTTAAAAGCCCTCTGTGCTTCAGATAGTTCCCGCTCCTCATCCATTCCCTCCAATCCCTTGAGTTCTTCCAAGAGAGTATTTTTGTGGCTTTCCACATCACCAAATACTTGCTCATTCCACACCTTCAAATCTTTCTTCAGGGACTTCAATTTGCATGCCGGGATATAGCTTGGGTTGCCATGAAATTGGTAAGAAGACCACCATTGTCAGACACTGTCAAGAAATCCCTCTAACTTCAACTACATGTTCTCAAACTTGAAATACCTTGGGCCTCTATGAAGGCCACCACAATCAAGGAGGATAGGAAAGTGATCAGAACAAAACCTGGGGAGTCTCTTTTGAATAAGGTCCGGATTTTGTGTTTCCCATTCTGTTTAGATAAGAAATCCATCAATCCTTGACCAAGAAGGGTGTTCTTGGTTGCTCGACCAAGTGAAGGAGCCACTTGCAAGAGGAATATCTAGTAAATCTTGTTCAAAGATGAAGTTAGAGAAGTCTACCATAGTTGGGTTGAAGCTAGAACCACCCAATCTTTCACTCAAGAACTGGTGACATTGAAATCACCGCCAATACAACAAGGTAGGTTCCATCTGTTGTATAGTCCAGCCAGCTCATCCCATAATAAATTTCGCGTGCAATCTAGGTTAGGACCATAAACTCCTACAAAAAAGCCTACTGGTATCCATCCACGACATTCTGAAATGAGCAAACCACCATAAAGTCTCCCAAACAATCATCTATCTTTTCCACCACTCTTTTGTCCTACATCATTAAGATACCTCCCGATGCTCCATTGGAAGGTAAGTAACACCACCCCACTTGGTTACATCCCCACTAGTGTGAAGGGGGATAAATGCCAATTTCATTTTTTGCAAATATACAATGTCTACTCTCCATTTGCAAAGTCGATTTCTAACCTTAAGGCAGTTTTCCTTCTCAATTAACCCCTTTAAGTTCCATGAAACAATCTTGGGTTTCATAAAACAACCGCCATTGCCCTTTCCTTCAATCTTCTACAACTAGAGCTCATCTCTCTTGCTCCATCATTTACTGTCCAATCAAGCCTCTTTAATTCTTTAGCACTCTTCTTAGCTGAAGTGAGCTCCCTAGGTGAGCTAGAATGGGTTTGTCCGGCCTCTATAGCTGCAAGGAGAGCTATGAATTGGTCCTCGAAACTGTCGCACACAATCCCAAGACAAGTTTGAATCTCCTTTGCCTTGTGTATAACCCATTATAAATTTATAAGACCTGAAAGCTGTGGGTTGGATGTAGGGAAGATAGTGGGATTGGTTCAACCCAATGATCCTCTTCACAGACTAGGGGGCTTGTTTGTACATCTTGTCTGAGACATGATCCAAGACCTGCCAAAGCTCTCCCTTAGCCCCAACTAAGTCATACACAACCAATGTATTGTCTAAAAATCTCATTTCCACTGCGATACTACCTTCACAAACCCCTACCTCTGTTTGAGCATTTCCCAGGAACAAAAGGCCTTCTTTTTCCGTAGACAGCATGTTCTGGGTTGATAAGTACATGCTCTCGTCGATTTGGACACTTCAGGCGATTATTTTTGCATCAAAACAATCCAACATCCATTATCCTCAACGTCGGCCCCGCCCCCTCATCGACCGGGATGCTTGAAACCAAGTCAGATGCCTTTGTTGGTCAGTTCTGTGGTGTCACCATTCAGTGTATCGTCAACGTCGATGGTAATGTTGCAACTTCGGAAGATGACCCAATTTCATACGTGGAGAAGCCCGAGTGTTTGACCCACCATCGCCTAGCCAGGTGCCCTATTGGATCACAGGCCTTCTGCTTTCCTTTCCCGCACCCTTGTTCTACGTGGTTCTCTATTTGCTTCCGAGCCCCTCTGTGAGTACATAAACTTAGGTATGTATCAGGTCTCTAAGCCCAAGCCCATGTCCTGACTTAACTTAAGGATCAAACCCGTGACCCACTCCCTTAAGTCAATCAGCTCCTCTCTTATGCTTTGTATAGACGTCTTCTCTGCACCACACCCCTTGAATAGAGAGCCCCCATCCCTTCTTGCGTAAGACTTTCCGGCTGGCGGCACGTCAAAACTTTTCTCTTTGCCTTGCTCCACAACAGTAACTTCTCTCTTTTTCAAAATATCATTACAGTCCTCCACATCTCAGTACGAGAATCCTACTCTTATCAGATGCTCCTTTGTTCTTTCGACACCTCCTTTGATGGCTAGAGTAGAGCATGAGACTACCTCGGTGTAGGTCTTGGAGGTTGTACCACTGCATGTGACTATTGTGCAAGGTTGTTGTATGATCTCAGCACCCCCATATTTCTTCCCTCCAGCTTTACCCACATTGCCACACAGCTCACTAAGTTCCAAAGCCATCTTTCTCCAACCTTTGCCTTCCACTTCCTCAGGGAAAATAAGTAGATGAGTAAACTTATCCTTCCACCACCTCTGTACTCTACTATGGTCAGATAACGACCATAGGCCTTTCAAGACCTTCGTGCAATATAGCCATCGCCACCAAGCTGGATGTTCTAATAAATTCCTTCTTGCCATCTGATTGAACGCAATCTTCCAAAGACTGAAAAACCCAGAGAATTTTTAAACTACTTAGTACTAACTCTTAGTCACCTTCCTTCCTCTCTCTCTATAATACGAACAGCATGACTTCCTGCATATGAAACCTCAAAAGTCTGTCTCGATGAGGACTACCTCCAAGCAACCCATCCAACAAAGTCAATGCCTACGATAAGCAAGAATTCAACCCGAAATTTTTAAGGTAAAAAAGCTTAAAACATCACAATTTCAGAGCAAAGAGATTGCTCCCACCAAGTCAAAACAGATCTTTCTATTTTTTGAACTACAGTACACTACTTAATGAGTTCAGCGAACACCTCAACAAGTGCAGTGATGATCTGAAATTTCTGCTCATGATCGGTTACATGAAGGCAACTTGAGATCAATCCAAGAGAAATAGCAGCTGACCATTGGCGGTGTTCATGTTCATGCTGGAACAACCAATTAAACAGGAACTCTGAAGCAGTTGATTTAACAGTATGGGCAGATGGAGGCAAAACCTGACAAAAAAATGTCAATCATGAAGTAAAACTGCTAAAAGAATTCATTGCTGAGTGCTAAAATTTATTAAAAAAAGTTGAATGCAAGGAAGACACTTGAGAGGACCACATGGGGCCAGGGTCCTTACTGAGCCTACCATTTGATTCTAAAATCTCAAATTTTAATGAGGTAGACACAGAATAAATTACTCTGAAAAAAAGACGAATTGCCACCTGGCACATTTATAATGCAAAATGATCCATAACTGAGGCATATGAGATAGGGTTTGTTCCCACAATCTAGATATTCCATCTTGGAGTACACAGGAATAATTTTAGAGTTTTTTCACAATGGTTCCTTGGATCTCATACATTTCCTTTGACAGTTGACTGACAATATGCAACTACTTTTTTTTTTATATCAGTAAATAAGAATTTTATTGATGAGAAATAAGCAGTTGACTGATAATACACACAGCAGTAGATTATAAATCTAGAAAAAAAAATTTACAATCCTGTAAAATTCATACTGAACAAAGTGCACCAATGGCTAATGCAACATTTTCAGAAGATCTAGGGATGGCTTCTTCTGCTATTCGTATCATACTCTGCATGATAAAAAAAAAATATAAAAAGAATTAGACCACATACTGCACAGAATCTCTTTGATATTAATGCAATATATACAAGGTTGTAGAAGCATTGTTTTGGAAGTTCAAGACGATAGTCAACCTTAAGGATATCATTAGCCGCTTTGGAAGATTTATCCAAGACGGTGGGTGGTGATTTAGCATCAAAATACAATATATTAGCTCTCATCCAACGTCGCACAAAGGGATCCCATGACTGCAGTGAAAGAAGTGCAAAGAAAATATTTCTTGAGAGCTGAAGAGATGCTGCTATTTCCACCATTGCATTCTCATATCCAGCATGTGGATCTCGTAATCCCTGAACAAAATACAATCTTAGAGTAAATCCTCAAGAAACACAAATCATCAATTATGTATCTTACCCTTGATGACCCCTGTTTGCTCACATCTTTAGGAGTGAAGGAAAGAGATAATAGAGCTGCACCAGGTAATTTTTTGGCATTACTTCTTTCCTCTGCAAATGCAATGCTTATAAGATCAGAACAGAAATAGCCATGGGGAAGGGTGGATGGGACTATGCTGTTAAGATTTGATTAATTATCATCACAGAAAAATTCACCACCATAAATTATTTGATTAATTGCTATCATCAAAAGCCACCACCATCACTATGCAATATGCCTAGTCTTGTCAATGAAAAAATAATGGAAAATAATAAACCTACAATTAGTCTACAACTATTTTACCACACTACTTAAGATGAAGGCTAGCTACGTAAAATAGAAATTATTTTTTAATGAAGTGTCACAATTACATTGGTTGATTTAAAATAAATTGTAAAATAGTTGTAAGATAGTTGTAAGTGTATCATTGCCCAAAAATAATTATCTTTTGACCTATTGCTTTATACTTTCATCTTTCTCTTATTTTACCTATGAAACTTTGTGCATTGTGCAGGCAAAAGTAGTTAAGCAACTTTTTGAAATCAGCAAAATTTGTTTGAAGCCACCGAAGCGATGATTCAAAACTAAGCATGTAATGACCAAGGAAAGTGCTAGCCACATTTGTGCTATAAGCCCAAAAAGACTAGTCAATTTGAAGTTTCCCTAGAATCACTTATAAAGCCTAACGTACACATGCAACTTTTTCTCTCCGTACACATGCAACTACTCATGTTAGTGAGGTTGTCACGATGAAGGCTTTGTAGTCTCCCGGTGGTTGTAATTGCAATTTCACGTGAATTAGTAGTTGAGTCCAAGCTGATTATCCTCACAAAGGAAGGAACTAATCTACATATTTCAGAACAAGGGTGGAAGGAGAGGCATGAACTACTGGTGGGCTGAAACACAACACTGTGGATGGTGAATGTGTTGGAGGAGTGCTTGAAGGGGGAAAAGAAGGAGGTGTATTCAGTAATCTGGGAGGGTTACCGTAGTTTTGTTGCCCAACGTTGCTCGAATAGACATGGGCGTTATCTGTCGATTGCAGAATATGGTCAGGCGGGAAGAACTCATCTGCTATGCTTTCCAGTAGGTGAAGATGGGTGGGGATGGAGGAAATTGAAGAATCTAGCTATGGAGATGGTTCAGCACAGAGGAAACGGGTATGGAACAGTCGGAGGAGTGTAGAGTAACAGAGTGGAAAGGGGATCAAACACCTTGGCAAGATCCTTCAAGGAGGTTCGCATGAGGGGACCAAGGTACGTGCAAAGGGGGGCCGACGGAGGTGCATTTTACGTCGCTGGGGAGGAACGTTGAGCCCCACGCCATGAACGAAATGCAGAGGCTGGCATGCTAGTAGGACAAGAGACGTGGGTTTCCAGTAAACGTCTGTTGGAGCTGCAGGGCCAGTTGAGGAAATTGCAGAAGGAGATGGATGAAGTACGAAGGCTCGTCGGGCTGTTTAAGGAAAGAGGAGGGAGATGGGAGGAAGCCAGTGAGAGGATTGAAACGGGGGCGTTTCAGAGGGTTGGGCTAGATGGATGTAATAAGGCTGGGCCCTTCTTAGGGCTGGAGACACTCCCTCAAGTGGTGGGCCTGGAGACGGGCCTGGGTTCCCTTAGCCCAGTTTCTAATCAAAGGACCCAGCCCCCCTCAACTCACGATAATAAGGCCTCCACGAGTGGAGGGCCTGGAGTCGGGCTTGGGCCCCCACAGCCCAGGTCCATTTCTGAAGACCCAGCATCCTTAATGGGTTCCCTCAACCCGGGTTTCCCCAACCCGATTCCAAGCGACTCCACAGAGGATTCAGAGCCAACACCGTGGCAGCCATCGGTGGAGAAGGTAACGGTGACGACACAGAACTTGCCGACGGTGGTATTGGAGACTGCCAACAATATCTCGGCGGCTTTGAGCGAGAAGATGACGTCTCCGAGATTCGCAATGGGTCCGAGCCTGTGTCAGAAAGGGTTTTTTCCAGTGCAGGGAGGACAGAGGCCAATAGGCTCAAAACCTTTGTATTTGGGCCCGGTGGAAGCTCCTATCACACCATTTGAGGTTGTGGACGAAGAGGGGGAGGGTTCTGAGGATTTAATGCACTTGGTGGATGATAATATTGAAGATCTCAGTTTCCCTAATGTTTGTGGACAGCTGGGGCTGGATGATCTACCAACAGAAGGAGAATCTCTGGGTTTTCAGATTAGTAGGGTGGAGGAACCGGTGCCACTGGATTTTTGCTTACCAGCGCAACCAATATTTCAAATTGGGTCTTCCATAAGGTGAGGGAGATTCAAAAACTTGTGGGGATTGCGTGTGATGGATATGAGGAACAATTTATGGCTCTGTTTACAACAATTGAAGCGGGACATAAACAAAAATCTAAAGGCAAATCAAAGAAGCATCGGGAACTCAAAAGATTGAACTGGTCAATGAATATAGAGAGTAGTGCCAGTAGGGGAAGGGTGAAAGGGAAGGGGCTGCCTGTTCCTCAATGAAGCCTAAAATTGTGTCGTGGAACGTCTGTGGGCTTGATAAGATAAATAAGCGTCTACGAATTAGGAACCTACTTCGAGAGTGGAAGGTGGATACTGTATGCCTACAAGAGACGAAATTGAAGATGATTGATAGGAGAATTGTGAGGAGTCTATGGAGTGGAAGTCATGTGGATTGGTTATTCTTGACCTCAAAGGGGGCATCAGGAGGGGTTGTGGTAATGTGAGATAGACGAGTGGTTGAGAAAGTGGAGGATTGTAATGGGTAGTACTCGGTAGCATGCACGTTTAAGTGTGTCCCCGATAACTTCTTATGGGCTTTTGCAGATGTTTACGGCCCCAACCTAGATTCGGCAAGAAAACTTTTATGGGAAGAATTAGCAGGGATTCACTCCTGGTGGGGGACTCCCATGGTGTATAGGGGGAGACTTCAATGTTGTAAGATTCCCAAGTGAAGTCTCAGGTACTAGAAGACTGAGACCAGCTATGAAGGAATTCTCGGAGTTTAATTTTGACCTGAACTTGGTGGATTTGCCACTTGCCGGGGGCATTGCGACTTGGTCAAACAATCAGTCTTGGTCTAGACTGGATCAGTTCTTAATTTCTCCATAATGAGAAAGCCACTTCCCGGATGTATGGCAAAAACATATGCCATGCATCGGTTCCGACCATTGGCCTATTCTGATCGACTGCGGAGGAGTTCATAATGGTCGTCAACTGTTTAAATTCGAAAATATGTGGTTAAAATCAGAAGGGTTTGTGGAGAGGGTTAAACAGTGGTGGTCTTCCTATCAATTCCAAGGTACTCCTAGTTTCATTTTTGCAGGTAAATTGAAAGCTCTAAAAAGAGACCTAAAAGAGTGGAACTTGGAGTCTTTTGGCAACGTAGGGGTAAACAGGAAAGCCAAGTTGCTGGAACTTCAAGAGATTGAGAGGCTGCAAGAGGTACAACCACTCACTCGGGAAGAACAAGACAGGAGATCAGAGTTGGTCATAGAGATTGAGAGGTTGATACTGCTAGAAGAGATGTCTTGGCGGCAAAAGTCAAGGGCATTGTGGTTGCGGAAAGGAGATCGAAGCATGAGTTTCTTCCACAGAATTACAAATTCTCATAGGAGAAATAATAATATTGAGAAGCTGATAGTGGAAGATGTGGAGTGTAGTGATGAGCAGGTACTTCACAATCATGTAGCTGATTTTTATGAGAACTTATAAACAGAGTAGGAGGGTTGGCAGCCTACCCTAAATGGGATGGAATTTGATACTATTGGGTCAAGTGATGTCTCTCGGTTGGAAAGGGATTTTGAGGCGTTAGAGGTTTTTGAGGTAGTAAGGAAAATGGCCAGAGATAAAGCTCCAAGATCGGATGAATTCTCTATAGGCTTTTTTCAAGATTGTTGGGAAGTTTTAAAGGACCTTATGAAGGTTTTCCAGGAGTTTTTCATGGCTGAAAATTTTGAAAAAAATCTAAATACCACTTTTCTTGCTCTGATATCCAAGAAGGTGGGGGGGCTATGGATTTAAAAAAGTTCCGGCCTATCAATCTAGTGAATGGGTTGTATAAGATAATCTCGAAAGTACTTGCGAATAGATTGAGTGAGGTGATGGGGAAGCTTATTACGAAACCCTAAAATGCCTTTGTAAAAGGCAGACAGATTTTGGATGCGGTGTTAATTGCCAATGAATGCCTTGATAGTAGGCTAAATGATGAAAAGTCAGGGATCATGTGCAAACTAGACATGGAAAAGGCTTATGATCATGTTAACTGGGATTTCCTTCTACATTTGCTAAGGAGATGTGGTTTTGGGGAACGGTGGAGGGCGTGGATGCACTGGTGTATATCTACGGTAAAGTATTCTATGTTGATAAATGGAGTTTCAGTTGGTTTTTTCCAGAGTTCTCGTGGATTGCGACAAGGGGACCCATTGTCACTTTTATTATTCGTGATAGTTATGAAGGCCCTAAGTAGGATGCTCTCGGCTTTGGTTGAAAATGGACTCCTAAAAGGGTTCTCGATTGGTACCCCGGATAGGGGCACTGTTATCATTTCTCATCTTCTGTTTGCAGATGACACACTTATTATGTGTGAAGCCGAGCAAAATCAGATGCAAGTGTTGAAGACCCTACTCTTCTGCTTCGAGGTTGTTTCTGGGTTGAAAGTGAATTTGGAAAAATCAGAGTTGGTGCCAATTAGGGAAGTTTCTAACATTCGATACCTAGCGAGAACAATGGGGTGTAAGATAACCTCATTCCCTATGACTTACTTGGGACTTCCTTTAGGGAGTGCCTCGAGGGCGTCCTCGGTCTGAGATTCAGTGATTGAAAAAATAGAATGGAGATTGGCGGGGTGGAAGAGGATGTATTTGTCAAAAGGTGGAAGGATTACATTAATAAAAAGTACTCTCTAACTTACCTACCTATTTCTTATCTCTCTTCCCAATACCAACAAGTGTAGCGGTTCATATCGAGAAGATCCAACGCGATTTCTTGTGGGGGGGCTTGGGGGAGGAGCTCAAGTTCCACTTGGTTAAGTGGGAGCAGGTGTGTCGTCCTATTTCAAGGGGAGGCTTGGGATTAGAAACCTAAGGACCTTCAACCGTGCGCTATTAGGCAAATGGCTGTGGAGATTTGCCAAGGAGCATGACTCTCTATGGAAATTGGTGGTTGAGAAGAAGTATGGTGGTTTATGGGGGGAGTAGTGTACTCGAGAAGTAAGGGACACTTATGGAGTGGGGTTATGGAAACATATAAGAAGAGGATGGGGGGTTTTTAACTGTCATGTAAAGCTTTGTGTGGGTACGGGATCAAGGATCAAATTCTGGAGAGATGTTGGTGTGCTAGTAGGGCATTTAAAAGACTCGTATCCTCTTCTGTTCTCATTGGCTAGAGATAAGGATGCTTCAATGGCAGACGTTATGGAGTTAGAGGGGGGTCAATTCTTTGGAATATTAATTTTAGTAGAGCAGCACAAGATTGGGAATTAAGTAATTTCGCAGACTTCTATAGCCTCATATACTCCATAAGACCAAATGGACAGCAAGAGGATGTTTTGTGGTGGACTCTAATAGGCAAAGGTAATTTTTCAGTTCAATCGTTCTATAAGGCCCTCACCCATGAGCCCAATTCTCTGTGTCCTTGGAGAAAAATCTGGAGAAATAAGGCTCCTCCTAAAGTCTCATTCTTTGTTTGAACTGCCTCCCTGGGAAAGATACTTACCACAGATAATTTGAGGAAAATGAGGATCATTATTGTAGACTAGTGTTGCTTGTGCAGAAGAGGGGGAGAGTCGCTAGACCACCTCCTTTGACACTGTGATACGGCAAGGGCTCTCTGGAATGAGGTATTCTCACAACTGGATATGGCTTGGGTGATGCCTAAAATTGTGGAGGCGGCATTGCCCAGCTGGTCAGATATACGGGACAGAAAACCAATTAAAGATATTTGGAAGATAATCCCCCTATGCATTATGTGGTGCGTATGGCAGGAGCGAAGTAAGCGGACCTTCAAGGACCAGGAAAGATCAGTGAAGGAGCTTAAACTTTTATTTTTTAGAACACTTTGTAACTGGGCTATTGCTATGGATTTTTTTTTTTGATAAGTAAAACGGTAGTATTAATTATAATAGGCATAGCCCAAGTACACAAAAAGGTATACAAGAGATAAGACCTATCTAGATCGCTATAGAGGTTGCAAGGAACTCATGTACATTTAGACCATTAAAGTCTATAGCTAGAGTCCACAGAAACAAAGTACTGAAAAAAATAGAACGAAGCTCCTCGTTTGTCCGCTCCTTATCTTCGAATGTTCTCTCATTGCGCTCTTGCCAGATACACCACATAATACAGATAGGGACCATCTTCCACACCGCTTTGATTCGTGAATCACCCCCCGGCATCGCCCAACTGGCCAATAATTCTACCACTGACTCCGGCATTACCCAACTTAACCCTACTCGGCTGAACACCTCACACCACAAAACTCTAGCAATCTCACAATGTAGTAGGAGATGGTTCACTGTCTCGCCAGTTTTCTTACACATACAACACCAATCTGTGATGATGATCCGACGCTTTCGCAAGTTATCAGTAGTCAAGATCTTTCCCAACGCTGCTGTCCAGGTGAAGAAAAGTGACTTTGAAGGCGCCTTATTCCTCCACAAGCTTTTCCATGGGAAAGGAGGAGATGGAAAAGTTGTAAGGGCCTTATAAAATGAACGGACCGAGAAAATACCCTTACCCACCGGTTTCCACCATAGCGTATCTTCATGTCTTCCATTCATCTTCATAGAGTACACTAGGCTGAAGAACTCCGTGAAGCTATTTACTTCCCAATCCTGTGCTGTTCTACAGAAATTGATGTTCCAATGGACTTGGTCCCCTGAACGAACCAGAAGTTCCGCCACCGAAGCATCTGGATCACAAGCCACTCGGAAAACCAACGGGAAGGAATCCTTCAAAGCCTCTTCCCCACACCAGATATCTCTCCAAAATTTTATGCGTGTGCCCTCCCCCACCAAAAGTTTCGTATGGTTGGCAAACACCCCCCACCCTCTTCTTATATGCTTCCAAATCCCCACCCCATTAGGCCCAGACCCCTCTCTAGTACACCATCCCCCCCATAAGCTGCCATGTTTGCTCTCAACTACTAATTTCCACAATGCTTCCGGTTCCGTATTGTATCTCCATAGCCACTTCCCGAGCAATGCTCGATTGAATTTTCTTAAGTTCTTTATCCCCAACCCACCTGAAGAAAATGGTCTGCATACCTTATCCCAACTGATTAAATGAAACTTGAATTCTTCTCCCATCCCACTCCAAAGGAAATCACGGTACAATCTTTCTATCCATGCTGCCACGGAAACTGGAATAGGGAAAAGAGATAGAAAGTAAGTAGGTAAGTTAGAAAGAGTACTCTTTATCAGGGTCACCCGTCCTCCTTTCGACAAATACAATCTCTTCCACTCAACCAATCTTCGCTCTATCTTCTCAATCACTGGATCCCAAATAGAAACAGCACGTGAAACAGCCCCCAACGGTAGTCCCAGATAGGTCATAGGGAGAGCAGCGACCTTACAGCCCAAAGTACTAGCCAACTGACTCGTGCTACTGACATTCCCAACAGGAACTAACTCTGATTTATCAAAATTCACTCTCAAACCTGACGCTGCTTCGAAGCATAACAGAAGTGCTTTCAGAGTCCTAAGTTGTTCTTGTTCAGCCTCACAGAAGATTAGAGTGTCATCTGCAAAAAGCAAGTGGGATATCGAGATTTGGCCCCTGTTCCGATCACCCACTGAAAATCCAGCCAGCAGTCCATTGGTAACTAACGCCATTAGCATCCTACTCAGAGCCTCCATGACAATGACAAATAGAAAAGGGGATAAGGGATCTCCCTGTCTTAACCCCCTCGAACTGTTAAAGAAACCTTCTGGACTGCCATTGATCAAAACTGAAAATTTTGCCGTTGAGATACACCATCTAATCCACCTACACCAACGTTCCCCAAAGCCACACCTCTTCAATAGATAGATGAGGAAGTCCCAATTTACGTGGTCATATGCCTTTTCCATGTCTAGTTTACAAATAATCCCTGCGATACCAGACTTTAATCTACTATCCAGGCATTCATTGGCTATTAAGACCGAATCTAGAATTTGACGACCCCTGACAAAGGCATTTTGTGGCTTTGAAATTATCTTGCCGATGGCTACACCCAACCTGTTTGCTAGCACCTTTGAAATTATCTTGCCGATGGCTACACCCAACCTGTTTGCCGTTGCTATGGATTTTAATGGCATGGCCCTACATGATTTTCTTGTTTCTAATGTGCCTACCTAGTTAGGGCGTTAGAGTTGTAATACTGGCTTTGCCATTGATCAATATAATTTGTTTATTTATCAAAAAAAAAAAAAAAAAAAAGCCCAATTTCACTTGGCAATTATCAAATGTGAGACTTAGCACCCAGGACTACTTTTATGACCTACCCACTCTGTGGATCATTCATATTGTGGGATTAGGAGTTACAAAGCACTATCATCCATGCATTTTTTTTCAGTCAACAAAGAACAAAGCCAAAGTAACTAGCATTAATTTTGATGGCATGAGCAAATTAGCATTTCTTTTGTGGATGCTATATGGACCAGTAGCTCACGATACCTGAAGAGAAGATAACCTGAGGAAATACATCCAGAAGCTTCTCAATCTTACTTCCTGCAACTCTTTTCTCCTTGATCAATCTTCGGCGAGTGCTGAAGCATGTTGACACAAGTTCATCCGTCTTCAATATATCTCAAGCATATGGAGCAGTAAAAAGTTGGAAGGAAAATTAAAGCTTACGCGTGCTCATGTGTTATGATCTTGACATGAAATTCTTCCATGGCCTTGAGTACATTGGAGTTGGTCTCAGAAAAAAGCAGCTCCAAGCTCCTATTCTTGAATTCTGGAATACTTTTATCAGCATGTGATACCTGGAGAACATTATATAGAAAAAAAAAATTATTTAAGATTGAATTGAAAAAAAAAAGTAAATTCAAAGCAGAAAAAAGTGATAATATGACCACCAAATTGGATGCAGGATTTAATATAGTCTACACATCGAAGGCATAAAGTAATTAAGATTGGGGGAAATTTACTGCAACTATTCATAATATTACCTCATATTGGATCAAGGCCACAAAAGCAGAGGTCCTTGCCTTTGCCCATTTTAAGTCATGACCAGGATGGACAGAGGTACCAATGCCCCATAAAATATGCAAAACATTCTTTGAAGCTTCTGGGTATGCTTCAGCATCCATTGCACCCCATCTCAGCAGAAGGCAAATGCTGCCAATAAAACAATTTTTTGTAGGTAAGAATAGAATTTTATTAATATGATAAAAGGGTGCTGCATTGTACAGAGGAAGTATATGGGAGATCCACCTAACAAGCAAAATGAAAGAGCTCTAAAATTCTCAAAAAGAAGAGATACAAAAGTTGTACTACCCTCAAAAAGGTATTAAGAAATGATGCCTTGAATACCAGTTACCACATTATGCACATTTCTTTCCTGCCAAAAACCCGACAACAAGCAAGACGGAATAATTCTCTATAGTAATGCGCATTGAAGGCTACTAAACTGCCCTTTCCAACTTGCTAGGAGCTCCCTCCCTCCCCATAATCCAAAAATATCATACCCAAACATACCTATGTGCAAGAGCTGGGTCAGTGGAGTAATCTAGCAAATGCTTCGCAATAACATCCCAAGCTGTATAAAAATCTGGACATATACAAACATTGAATACTTTCAGGATATGTTATTTTAGTGAAATACCTACAATTCAATAAAAAAATAACACTTGAAATTAACAATTTCTTAGGAAAAACAACAATATACAAGCATTCACAAAGTACAAATGTATCCTGAACTTTGATACTGTCTTCCCCCCCCCCCCCCCCCCCCCCCCCCCCACAAAAAAAAAGATAAGAGAAACAATTTGGGTTGCTTGGAACAAAAAGATTTTCCTCAGATAACTTCAGTCATCCACCCTCATCCTCATCAAAAGGTTCTAAACTGAAACCAAAGAAATATGCTTATGTAAGCCCAGCCCAGGCTTATCATTCACTAAAATGTTGGATAAGGCTTAACAGCATATCCATATACTGCAAGAGTTATCGCCAAAGGTTCCAAACCAATTGTTAAAACTTCGAAGAAAATAATAGGCCAATAATCATAATTATGGAAGCACTGCCATAACTATTTCTTCAAACTGTGTATGATCTTCAGGATTCCAATCAAACATTATGTGCAGTAAAAACAGAACCACAACCAACTAGTAGGTGAATACTGTACTTGTTTCCTTAGTTAACTCATGCGCTGATTGATGCCAAGTCAATCTGCCAATCAGGGATCATAGGACCTTAAGGGCACCCTTTTTTTGGGATAGAGTCTAGCAGACTACTTTAAGGTATTCCTTGCCACAATGACGCTATTTTTTTTTATTGAGAGAAAAGTTAATATTTCACATTAAATTTGGCTAACTAAAAATCAAGCCGTTATTTTAAGTCCAACCAAGTATTCATCTTTTGATCGGTAAATAAGATTTTATTGATCACAGAATAGGCAAAAGCCCAAGTACATGGGTCATATACAAGAGCAACGCCTAGGAGTAATGTTCTAGTGATACAAGAAACTCATGGATGTTCATGCCATTAAAATCTACAACAATCGATCATTGGAACAAGGTGTTAAAAAAGAAGGTTCTAAGTTCATCCAATGACCGTTCTCGATCTTTGAAGTTTCACTCGTTCCTCTCCCTACAAAGACACCAGCATAGGCAAATCGGAACCATCTTCCAAATTGCGGCAGTCTAAGAAGTGCCCTGGAGACCTCTCCATGATTTCCCATTTCCTTAGGTTGCCAGTAGCAAGAATCTTCCCCAAAAGAGCTGTCCATACAAAGAAGAATGCCTTTAAGGGAGCTTTTGTCTTCCAAATGCTCTTCCACGAGAATGGATTTACGTTACGCTTAGAGATGGATTGGTAGAAGGAGCCTAATTTTTTTTTTATAAATAAGGAGGAGCCTAATGTGAACTTCACTTTCACCAAGGGTTGCCAAAATAGCTTGTCTTTATCCCCCCCCCCCCCCCCCCACCCCCAAAAAATAAATAAATAAATAAGAACAGAATATATTAGATTGTAAGATTCAGAAATTGCTTCAACTTCCCGATCATGGACAGCTCTAAGAAATGTGATATTCCATTGGGGAGTACCGTTAGATTGGTCAAGGAGGTCCACAATCGAGGCTTCCTTAATTCTTGCTATACCAAAGAAGTCGAAATAAGCTTCCTTAAGTGCCCTGTCACCACACCTCATGTCATACCAGATTTTGATTCGGGACCCGTCACCCTCCTCAAACAGGTAAATCTAGAAAATTCAGTCCATCCACGTTGAATGTGCTTCTAGAGTCCCACCCCATAGGATCCACTCACCTCAGTCAAGCACCAACCTCCCCATACTCTACCATACTTTGAGTCTAAAATTGTTCTCCACAAACCTCCATGTTCTATGGGATACCTCCATAGCCATTTGCCCAACAACGCCTTGTTAAAAAGCTGCAAATTGCGGATACCCCAACCTCCTTCGGAAATTGGGGAACAATCCAAACAAATGGTGGCCCATTCTACCAGATGAAATTTGAACGCATCATTCATCCCTCCCCATAGAAAATCCCGCTTTATTTTCTCCATGCACTTAGCCATCTTCGATGGAAGCGGAAATAAACAGAGGCAATAAGTCAATAGGTTGGAGAGGGTACTTTGATAAGTGTAACTCTACCACCTTTGGATAAGTACATCTGCTTCCAACTAGCAAGTTTCCGCTCCATCTTTTCTAGTACATCATTCCAAATGGATATCGATTTGTAATGAGCACCCAACGGGAGGCCAAGATATTTCATAGGTAGATGAGAAATCTTACATCCCAAAATAGTAGTCATACTATCCACATTGTGTACATGCCCACCAGAACTACCTCTGATTTGCCCAAGTTCACCTTCAAACCGGAAATGACTTTGAAGCATAGAAGGAGAGCCCTCAATGAATGGATATGATCCATATCCTAGCTGGCCTCACAAAATAACATGGTATCATCAGCAAATAAGAGATGAGAAATATTGAGTGAGCCAATATTTGCCTCCCCCACTATAAAGCAAGATATAAAACCACCCGCCACGGCCCCAAATCGATCATTTTGCTAAATGCTTTCATTACAAAAACAAATATTAATGGAGATAAGGGATCCCATGTCTCAATTCTTGTGGGCTCTAAAAGAAAGCATTTATTGTGCCATTAATCAAGATAGAGAAATGTACCGTAGAGATGAAATGTTTGATCCATGAGCACCACTTCATCCCAAAACCAAATCTCTCTAGCATATAGAGTAAGAAGCTCCAATTGACTCTATTATAGGCCTTTTCCATGTCTAGTTTGCAAAGAAGCCCTGGCTCTCCCAACTTGAGTCTATTATCCAGACATTCGTTGGCAATAAGCACCGCATCGAGTTTTTGCCTCCCCTTCACAAAGGCATCTTGGGGTCTTGATATTACTTTCTCCACCACCATGCTTAACGTTAGCCAAGACTTTTGAGATGATTTTATACATCCCACTCACCAAGCTAATAGGGCGATAATCCTTAACCTCAACCACCAACCAAGCTTTTTATAATGGGGAAAGTAGCAACATAATTTATGATGTTGAATCTCTCATTGGTTGATCAATGTGTGATATTCTGAATCCTAATTATTAATGGTTGCTAAAGATATCATGAGGTTTTCAGACAAATCAGATATGTTCAGAAAAACCAAGAAGCCAAGTCACCATGTTTAAGCTTTTTTTATAAGTATTTTTCAATTTTAAGCTTTACTTGAGGAGTATATGGGAAATGGAAAAAGATTTTAAGTTCACAGCAAACTAGAGTTACCGATTACATCAGCTTCACAGAGATGGGCAAGACTTTGAAAGCCAAGAGCTTGAACTACAGGATCTCGATTCTCAATGCAAGCCTATTAATTTGAAGGCAAAAAAAGTTGATCTTAGAATGTCACACATAGGACGAAGAAAAGAAACAGCTTTGAAAACCCATACCGAAACAGACAAGATGAGGTCCACACCCCTATCAGGGTTTTTTCTGCAAACATCCCGAATGGAAGCAGCAATACTGATACATATATTTCTCTGAGACACAAATTCATTGAACCGTTTTGGGAGTAGGGCACCCTAATTGATGAGAAGAAGAGAATTATAAGAACAACTTGGCAATAACAACAGAAAAAATGGCAAGTGCACATCATATGACATATTTTGCTGTTTGATATATCTGCTATGAATGATGATGGTTCTTAAGTCAGTATTTCAGGGGCGGAAAGGTCATCTGTATCATCTTATAAACCAAGAAGAAATGAAATTTTTTATTTCATCATTTTTCCTTAACCAACATGCAGCTTTGACGCATTGATTAAGAACAGAAACTAATATCTACATTACTGACAAGACCTGTCCTTTGATATAGCCCTAAATATAGGATCAAGCCTCACCCAAGTATGCTCCAAGTGTGTCCAGCCTGCTCAGGCACTGCTATAGTCAAGGTGAGTAAGGTGCAGCAAAAGAAGGCCAAAAACTTGTCTTATCCATATTCAATTAAAATAGGATAGATGCAATCAGAAAATAGAGAAAGAAGCACAAGAAAGTTCTTACCTGCAAACTCCCAAAGGTACGGTCATTGGTCTCCCAGGTTTGACAGAGCAAACGAGTCGCTGTAGCATATAATGTTCTGCATATAAAATAAAAAGCTATTAATGCAGGCCAAAAGCAACATAAGTCATAAGAAGACCACCTAATTGTGCATGTTAAATTCACAAAGACAACAAACATAAGAGGCAACTAAATCCCATCGCAAGAGCCACGTGAATTTCATATGAGACCTAGGTGAGGATGAAGAGCACCACTAAGTAGTGCCAACAAGTCATCAGTTGAGACCAGATACAGCAAAAGCGGGAGGTTTTTAACAGATTCAGAGTCATGGGATGGTTCAAGACCACGTTTGGACATTAAAATGACTCAATACATATTGTTAGCTTGGGGATAGTGTGAGATACACTTCTAGGGACAAAGAGCCAATGGAACAAGAAATTTTAAGAGAGCCCTTGTCTCCAAAGAAACAAACAAGACAGGTGGCCCCAAAGACCTATATACTATGGTAAGAGATATTGATGAATATATATATATAAACAAATGATGGTATATGGAGTTCAATTATGGCACCTGCCATTTATTTAGAATGGGAAAGGCAAAGCAAGCCACAGTCCTCCCAGAAGATAAAACCTGTGGTTCTATCACATAGGATTTATGAGATGTTCCTTCTGGTACAAGCATTTGCGAAGGAATAATGTCACATTACTTTGACTGCTATATCTTAGGATAATTAGATATGCGTGCGTGGCATAGAGCAATAGCACTGGGCATGCATGTAAGCTCTTATTATTTGCCAAATTAAATAATCATTCATGCAACGAAGCTAAAGAGTATATATGACCAGGATTTTTATTTGCATTCCCAATCCCAGCAAGTGCGCGAAACACATCGAGAAACTTTATTGTGATTTTCTATGGAGTGGGTTAGGAGATGAATTCAAGTTTCATCTAGTCAAGTAGGATAAGGTATGCTCACCAGTCTCCTTCGGTGAGTTGGGTATTAGAAAGTTGAAGATTTTCAATCGTGCCTTACTTGGGAAGTGGATGTGGAGATACAACATGAAACCGGAGGCTATATGGAAGTTGATGATTGAACTTAAATATGGAGGCATATAGGGGGGGTGGTGCACTAGAGAAGCTCATGGGGCTTATGGAGTAGGAATTTGGAAACACATTAGAGGAGGGTGGGGGATTTTTGTTAGGCACTCGGTTGGTATTGGGTAATGGGTCTAGAATAAAATTTTGGATTGATCGGAGGTGTAGAGATCAAGCTCTAAAGGATTCTTTCCCTTCAATTTTTAGAATTGCATGTGATAAAGATGCATTAGTGGCTGATTGTATGGAGTTCTTTGGGGACCTAGTCCAATGGAACGTGAATTTCACCAGGGCGGCCCAAGATTGGAAAGTTGGCAGCATTGAGGAGTTTTTGGTCTTCTATACACCATGATACTGAGAACACAAGGAGCTAACATGATATGGTGGATACCCACCGGTAGAGGTATATTCTCAGTTCGCTCTTTTTATAAGACCCTCACACAACCACAGAACATTGAGTTCCCATGGAGAAGGATTTGGCGAAATAAGGTGCCTCCCAAAGCGGCATTTTTTATATGGGTAGCAACATTGGGTAAGATCTTGACTTTGGACAACTTACGGAAACGAAGGGTGATCATACTAAAATGGTGAAATTGTGGATAACTTCTTGTTCCATTGTGAGGTCGCTAGAACGCTATGGAATGAAGTGTTCAGCAGGTTAGATTTTGCTTGGGTGATGCCTGCCATAATGATTGAGCTCATGGCTAGTTGGACCAATCTACGAGGTCTCCCACAAATCTCAACGGTGTGGAAAATGGTTCCGATATGTATTGTGGTGCCTATGGAAGGAGCGAAATGACCGAACGTTTGAAGTCAAGGAGCGTTCATTGGAAGAACTTAGATTATTTTTTGTCAACACCTTTTTTCTATGGGCTACAATTGTGGATTTTCGTGGCCTCAATTTTCATGAATTTCTAGTTTCTATTTCTTCTTCCTAAGTAGGTGTTATCTTTTGTATACCGTCTTGTGTACTTGGGCTATGCCTATTCATATCAAAATAATCATTTACTTATGAAAAAAAGTATATATGTCCAAGAAAGGACTGAGCTACAAAATAAATACGAATAAACATGAAGATTTATCACACTTCACTCGCAAGTTATGGCCCTTCGCCAGCATGTGATTAGAAGCAAATTTTCGCTCTAACAAAACAAATGCCGCATAGAACAATTTAAGCATCAGCATCCAGTATGTGTTTGATGACTACGCTCCATGATAGAGCAAAATTGCCACAAAACATGCAATCACAAGTTAAGGCCACCAAAATTATCACAAAGATATAAAATGAAAAACACAAAGATGTGCTTTCTTCGGAGTACATACGGTTTTGCATCCTTGTGAAGCATTGGCATGATAGTTTGAACTATGAGTGGAATCATCACAGAATGTGAACCAAGTGATGGAAGCATTCCCAAACTCTTTAGCTGCAAGAGTAGTTGGAGGAAGAAAAAAAATATCTAGATAGTACGGAAAATGGCAGAGCCAAAAGACAAGGATAATATGCCCTGCATTAATGACAAAAGAAACAAAACCAGCATGGGAAAGGAAAGCTTACCAACATATTCTGGTTTAAGATATCATTCCTGGTGAATATGTCATTGTAAAATAAAATTGCTAACAACAATGGAACTCCCAGTTTAGCGTCCATAACACCAATCGAGGCCAAAGAATCCAGGGCAGCACTTCCCAGCGACTGATGGATCACCAAAACACCAGCAACAGCACTGAGTAACAGGGGCATTTCTACAATGCATATAAGGCGAACATGTGACATGATGCAAATGAAACTTATATCCTAAAAAAATTAGGCCAAATCAAACCACTTTTTAACATTGCATGATACATAACACCAACCAATTACCATTTAAAAACAATTCTTGAGGCATATAGAGATGTGGGGAGGATTTTCGTCTGTCAACGATCCATAAAGAATATTGTCTTAGCAGAGAAGCCCAAGATCTTGGTAAATTAAGCATTTCTTTGCCATCAGCTTTACAACTAGAAGCAAAATTTAAAAAGAAGAAACTGGATGATGAATACTGATCCTGAAAAGACAGAACAAAAAAGAATTTTATATTGCTGGCAAGAGTTCCATAGCCATAATAAGACTGTATTCCTAACATTGGACTATCCTCTCACTTCGAACCATAAATTAGAGACTGGTGAACAATACTGTGATTATTATTAGATTCAACCTTATTTTAAGAGTGGGAGTCATATAAAACTTGAATATAGAATGAATGTCATGAAGTTGAAACATAACACTAGTCCACTTTAAGTGCATAAAGTATTCCGCTCAACATTGTGCTTAGCACTCTAATAAGTATTCATAGGATCCAAGATCAACAAAATATAATTTCAAAAATAAATGGTCCAGATATGAGATAACAAAAAGAAACCTGAAACCATAAATGTTGCAGGAGCCTAAAAACAATAAATCCAGGTGTGTTGACAGATGGAAATCTCCTTTCCATTGCAAGTTCATTCTTCGTTGCCAACAATGTTTTTACTAGAAGCTTTTCTAATGTGACAAGCAACTCAGTTGCAGCTCCTTTGACACACTTAGAAGGTGATGACATGAGGCTGATGGCAGGAAACACAAATAAAAGCTCTTCGCTCAAAACAGATACAGTTCTGCCGATATCATATCCTGCAGTAGCAAATGTTATATAAGCAAAGTATTTTAACTTCTCAAAGAAAAAAGATATATTACATAAGCAAAGTGGCAGGAGAAAGAAGGAAAATATAATATAAAATAATCATTAGCACTTCTGAATAAACAGAGCAAGTCAGAACCGAACTAAGCCAGATGAACAAAGATCAGCTGTTGCTGGAAAATAAAGATCAAAGTGTCATCTCAGTAACTACACATTCATTCAAGAAACTAAGTATATATTATATAATCAGAAGGGTCAACTGGTGAGTATGGCTATCAAGACATATAGCGGACATAATTTGTGGGACCCTAGGTAAGAACAAGAATGGGAATCAAATGAAAATTAAGTTCCCAAGGCGTATAAAAAGATTGAGTAGATGTAATTCCCTGCATAACTGCATGGATATTCCCGATTAATAACATGGATTCACATTGACAGAAGCCTCTGAACATAAAACTAATGCAATTATTATTATTATTATTTCAATAAGTAAAACTAATGTAATTAATTATCAGAATGTTTATGAACTTGCCATTTTTTAACCTATAAAAAAAATGAACTTGCTGGTTTAACTTACCATTTTCACATTTCCACTTTAAGAGGAAGTGGAAAATTTTCAGTATCGAAAGTTGTTCATGTTCAAGCTCTGACTGAATGAGGATAACAAATAATGATAGCACAGATGATGATAATTCAGGTACATATTGCAAACCATGATCTCTTTGGACTAATAATATTCGCTTCCCCAGTTCAACTATGGGCTCATTTACACCTGAGATCCCGCAATGACAGGTACATAAAGAAAGAACAGTCTCCAACATTTCCACACCACATAGTTGAGCTTCAGTAATCAGCTGCTAACATGGACAAAGACAACAAGGAACAAAAAAGTAGTAACTACAAATGAACCAATGCAAGAGAAACAAGGCGGTACAGTCAGTGTACATTGTGACAGCCGATTGAAGACACAACAATAAAGAAAAATTATTTCACGAGCTGAAGTCAAGTCATAAGTGCATACCAATCCCCTTCCAGCCAAATTTCTCAATACCACTATATATGTATCCACCATACATTCCACAAAGTACGTATAATTCCTACATCCCTGTCAATTATCAAGACGAGCACCCAATTAGCATGAACCTGCATTGAAACAATCAATCTTATACATAAAATTATCACCTTGACAGGAGGAGATAAAGCCTATACTTCTTAGACAACACTTTGCTGAAGAAGTACTTACTTCTGAGTTTTTCTGAGGAAGATACTTGGTGCATTCCATTAGCAACTTCAAAATTGGCATTGCCTCAAGAGGGAATGAGCAAGAAAGAGATGCGATTGATGATACTAAATGCCTTGCAAACAAAGAGGATGAAGAATCCGAAAAGGGTATCCTTAAAATCGAATAATTCAAAAAGGGTCTTAAAAATTCGCAAACTTCCACCATTCCCAGCCGCTTATTTTGTGCCATAAACAATAATACTTGCTTCACGAGCTCAGACTGAACCTCTGGTCGGCACGATAGAACCTGCCACCCATTACAAACACTGCTTCAAGGCTAAAAATCTACAATGGCTTGGCAAAACTAGGGTCACCAGCATCCAAATTTTCCGATAACGATGATTGTTTAGTTATATCGAATTTATACCAGAAGGCTTAGTTGCAATTCTATCGTAGATTGCTTCAGCAACAATAATTGGACTGTATTCACATATATAAATCATAAAATACGAATTTAAGTTTTACGCTGAAAAATGAAAATTACAGTCCTGAGACCCAACGACACACAATGAAAGTTAGGACAGCAAGTGATGATATAGGTCGCCGACCCCCCAGAGTTATTTCTCAAGCGAACTCCATTTAAAATTTAAAACATTCCTATGAATTCCTTCCAATCTACTTAAAACTCTATACTACACAGCCCAACTCAGTAAGTCATTCATTTCTCGCACCTTGACAAAAGGGTGAGTCTCCGTCGAACTAAATCTCCACGATCCATTATTCCTCCCAAACCCAAACCGAACCAGAAACCCCAGCCCTTTAACAAAAAGGTCGATGTATTTCGGATCAGATCCTTCGAGGGCGGACTGGAGCTCCAGCAACCCGCGAGGGATATCCATTTGCGAGTCCGTTACGAGGCGGCATAGCTCTCGAACGGATTGGTCCACAACGGCCGGGGAGATTGAGTGGAGACACTGAGAGATGGCCTCTCTTCCGGGTTCGGATTCGGAGTCCAGGTACTTCGGTGCGGACCGCAGCTTCGAGAAGATCGAAATAACTGCGAACTTCTGGAGCGAAGGCTGTGGCACTCTGGTCTTTTCGAGTAATGGAGCGTAAGTGTCCATGGAGAGAGAGGGGGGGGGGGGGGGGGGGAACTTGCCGTGTTCAGTAACAGGGAGTGACTATTGAAGACGCTGATAGCGGTAAACAAACGACGCCGTGTAGAATGGCAAACATCCGAAGAATTCGTCAGGGTTTCATTACGGGCCCGTCCAGCCTTAACAACATAACTTTTAGCAAAACGGTGCGCATTGTCGTATTGCGCTTGCGCACCTTTTCAAGAGGCCAGGTCATCACAGAAGAAAGGAGCACTTGGGTGTCCGTCTCCCTCCCTCCCTCGCTTCCTCTCTCACTCCCTCCTAGAATCAATCAACGAGAACGATGTCGCTTACGGTGCTCGACGATGATATGGTTCGCAGCATGTCAATTGGAGCAGTTTTCTCTGACTTCGTAAAGTTTCCGCTTCCTCTTTCAACTTCTTTGGTCTTTATTTGTTTGTTAAATCGTATACAGGGATTGTATTTTTATTCTCCAACACCGTACGACACTGAAACTGGAAGTATATATGAAGTAAAATCTAAATGTTTTATAGGCCATCGTATCTATTTTACTGTTAAAATTTCAGGTCGGAAAGATAAATTCAATAGATTTCCATCGGAAGGAAGATTTACTGGTTACAGCCAGTGAGGATGATTCGGTGCGATTCTACGACATTGCAAATGCTAAGTGAGTTCTTCTCTTTTAGCATGTTTGAGCAAGATGGTGATAACAGCATGTAGCACATAGTTTTTTGTGTCATTTCAGTGAAACCTTAAGAAAGTTTTTGGCATATTAGTGCTTATTCTTCAAGTTGAAAATGCACAAAAGTTTATGTGTCTAGTAAAAAATATGGGTTCACATTAGCACCAGTAATTTTTGCCAGCATCTGTGAGTTCAACACAAAATTAGCGGGAGGGGGTTGAGGGGTCTCACCCGTTTGATTAAGCATATTAAGTTAGGATTGACTCATATATACGCCCTGAACTTGTTTTTATATGAATGGACCCCGACACATGACATTCAGAGCTGTCATTTTATCACAATCCACAAACCTAGCATGAACTCAACACAAAATTAATAGGTTAGGGTTGGAGGATCTTACGTGTTTATTTAAATGGGTCAATTTGGGGTAGAATGCCTTATGTGACGATCCCCCAAAAATCACAACACGAGTTACCAATCTTATTTCAAATTGAATGGAAAGACGGGAAGTAAATGGGTAGATACTTTATTTTTTAGAAACTTTCCTGTATTTTAGGGCATCTAGGAAGGCACATCATCCATGGTAGAATAAATTGTGAAAAAGAATTATACATACGTAACCAGGCCCAATGAAATGGTTTTATTTCCTTCTTTCCTTTCTTTCATTTCATTTTAATTTTTCTTTTGTTTTTGTTTTTTATTTTTCTATTGCAATTTGTTATGAAATTCAGGTTGCTCAAGACCACATATCATAAGAAGCATGGTGCTGATCGTATATGCTTTACCCACCACCCTAGCTCTGTTATATGCTCTTCAAGGCACAATTTGGAGTCCACAGGAGGTGAGCTTCTTGGCATAAACTAATTGATTTGAGGATCAGCTCCAGTGTTTGTATTTGAGAAATGATGTCTTTTGGGGTTTATCTTGCCAGAATCCCTGCGGTATTTATCAATGTATGATAATCGGTGCCTTCGATACTTCAAAGGCCATAAAGAAAGGTTTGGATCTCGTGTCACTTCTGCTAAAAAAGCAGGAAAGTAATTTTGTAATCTGTCATCTCTTTGTAATTCAAATATGTTCCTTACCTTATATGGTTTGTACATAGTAGTAGAATCTTTACCTTCTCATGAAAATCATGCCGCTCTTCTGCTATAGTGCTTTTGGCTCGCTACCAACCTTATAGAATTGCCCATTTTTTATTTTGGTTGAACCAAAAGATAATGAAAGAGTTTGTCATTTTTTGCATCTTTTAATTGTTGATAGAACGTAAATTTATGTGCATGGTTCCTAAAAATAGATCTATCAATACTGTTTATTTATTTTCCTTACATATCTTCTACGAGGTTGTGATGCTGATCACACTGTAAATATGTTGCTGTAGAGTTGTTTCGCTCTGCATGTCTCCAATTAATGACAGCTTCATGTCCGGTTCTCTCGATCATAGTGTCAGAATATGGGATCTTCGTGTAAATGCCTGCCAGGTTTGTTTCTGTTGTCTTATGATTGATATGAATACTGCTGGGTGAATGAGTAATCAAGCGAATCTGAAGTATACTTGTAAATAACATACCTAGCAAAATGGAGACTGAACCCCCCCCCCCCCTTTTTCTCAAAAAATAAATAAATATCAGACCAAATTAATTTGACATAGGCAGTGGAGAATTCATCTGCATTTTCAAGTCTGAAAGAAATATGTGATCATGATTTATTCTTACTTTCATAGTTTTCAGGGGATTCTACGCTTGCGTGGTAGACCTACAGTTGCGTATGACCAACAAGGCCTTGTCTTTGCTGTAGCGATGGAAGGGGGTGCAATTAAATTGTTTGATTCACGTTCCTATGACAAGGTTCTTACACATAATGCTCTTAACTTAAAAATCTCCCAATCCATATGTCACAATCTTCATTTATCTTCCACTTGTAGGGTCCCTTCGACACTTTTTTAGTTGGTGGAGATACAGCAGAGGTTTGCGATATCAAATTTAGCAATGACGGAAAATCAATGCTATTGACGACCACAGATAACAATATTTATGTTCTTGATGCTTATGGAGGAGAGAAGGTTGGCTACTATTCGTGACTCTTTTTTTTTCTTTCTAATGAATTCTTGAAGTTTTGTGTGCTTGTGCCTGTGGGTGGGTGGGTGGGTGGGTGGGTTCCTGTGTATGAACTTCTAAATCTTGTCTGCTGTCCAATTGGGGTGATTGAAATTTTGAAACTGGGCCTATAGACTCTGTTGGCTTCTTGGTCTAGTTAGGTTCTTGGTATACGTATGAAATGTCTACGGTACCTTATCGATCTTTCTTTTCCGCAGCGCTGTGGGTTCAGTTTGGAACCATCTCAAACAACAAATATAGAGGCAACTTTTACCCCAGATGGCCAGTACGTGGTCTCAGGTATTTAGTTGTTCTGTTGTCGATGTAAATATAGAATTTGAATTATCTTTCATTCAAATTACAAATTTATGTATCTTACTCAAACTACATATCCAATGCATATATAGAATTTGAAATATCTTTCATTCAAATTGAAAATTCATGTACCTTATTCAAACTACAAATCCAGCATACCATATATATGGATCATAAACCTTTTCTGAGTGTGGTATTGAATATATAAATTTTTAACATAAGTTTTCAGTCTAGTAAAACTTGTAAATGAATTATACATAATTTAGACACCAGAGAATACATTTCATTTATTTTTCTTTTCAAGCTATAAATTCACTTATCTTCCACAAATATTAGAGAGATATTTTAATGTCAAGTGTTAATGCTGGAGTTTTCACTAGCCAACAGTTACACAGTATTATACAGGTTCTTAGGGCTAGTTTGGGCACTAGGGATTCTCAGATATTTTAGATATTTCCTTCCTAAACATCACTCAAACTCAATACACTTTCAATTTCAAATCTTCAACTTTTTCTTCTAATCATTATCCAAACACAAAACCCAATACAATTTTCTCCATTTCCAAACAAAACACAAAAAAACAATACATCTTTTTCAAATTTTAAAACAAAAATAATATTAAAAAATTATATTGAAATAATTTTTTAACTTTATAATATTAGTGTTCAATTTGTTTTTTCTTTTCCCAAAACTCAATAAAACATTTTAACTCAAACCATTTAAGTACTATTTGCAAGCCATTTCTCTACTATTCGCAAACCATTTTACTACTATTTACAAATTATTTCACTACTATTTACAAATATTCTAAGATATTAGAAGACTTTGTTTGTGTACATAGGTATTCTCAGGTATTTTTTTCTTAAACATCACTCAAACATAAAAAAATAAAAAAAATAAAAAATAAAAAATAAAAAAAACGTTTCAATTTCAAATTTTCAACTTTCAACTTTTTCATCTAATTATTAACTAATCATTACAATTTTTTTAAACTTTTAAACAAAACATAAACAATAATACAACTTTTTCAAATTTTAAAACAAAATTTTTATTAAAATTTTTATTTAAAGAATATTTTTACTTTATAATATTTTTATTCAACTTTTTATCTCTCATTTATCAAAATTTAATAAAACATCTTAATTCAAACAGTTTTACTACTATTCGCAAATCATTTAACTATTATTCACAAATATTCTGAGATATTCCAAGTGTGCAAACAAGCCCTTATTATTTGTATGTTTTGTTCACTTTTCTATAGTAGTTCTACTTTGTAGCCTATTTTGTTCCTTGACCGTTCTTGACAATCATGTCTCTTCAACAACTGGCATATTTTCGTTTTGTGGTTTGATTAATTTCGTTTTGTTCATTGACTGCACGACTCTTTCGTACAGGAACACGTTAATGTCGTGCCTTCAAAAGTTCTGTGTACATTTCCAATAACTGCACAAACTGAAAGCTTTTCCCAATCCTATTTAACTTTTGCACAGACTACTATATGTCAGATTTAAGTTTGACATCCAAGATCTTTTTGTGATATATTAATGTTAATCAAATGCAAATTTAATTTTGTTTTTCTTCTGCCATTTGTTTGGGACATCGGAACTATTGTTTTCTTTTTCTTTTTGGTGAAGGCTCAGGAGATGGAACCATACATGCCTGGAGCATCAACATGCGAAATGAGGTATCAATCTATTGTAATTTGCTGCCTGACAAGGTTTTTGAAGAAATCTGTTCGTGGCAAGGCATGGGCGTGGCTAAATATTATTTTGTTGTCTCTCCCCCTTTCTCTCCATCCCCATCTCCCTTGTGTCAAAAATAGGCGGGAATGGCAGAAAACTGTATACATTAAAACTTAATTAGTAGGACAGTTTTTCAGTAGGAACTTAACCTTGATTACCCTTTTTAGTTGCTAAAGAAAGACGTTTCACTAGATTGATAGTTGATACTAATTACTGGACCTCTACTTTTTGAGCGAAGTGGGTGTTCATTGCCATTGGATAGAAACGGTTTTGCTGAGAGTACTCTCGAGGAAATCCATGTGAAAAATCAAAACCTTATCCATCACCTTGCTGTTGATCTTAGTTCATTATATCACTTGGTCGTGTAAAATTCAAAATTCTGGACACTGGTATCCTTCGAGGTTATGATTTAGAGTAATGTTATACACCACTCTCGTCCTATTTTCATCCTATTAAGTAAGATATGGTTTCATCCTATTAAATAAGATGTGGATCATTTATCACGATTAGATGAGAAAGAAACATGTGATAAATGATCATTAAATATGTCATATCATACTTAGTGGGATGAAAGTGTGATAGTAATATGGTTAATAGAATTTTCCTATGATTTATGATTTGAGTTGATGAATAATATGATTTGTATAGGTGGCATCCTGGAACAGTAACATTGGGGTGGCATCGTGCTTGAAGTGGGCACCCCGTAGGGCCATGTTTGTTGCTGCATCAACTGTGCTCACGTTTTGGATACCCGACAATTCAAAGCTCAATGCTGAGCCTGTTTCTATGGACGCCGAACCTGCGACCCAATCCCAACATATTTCCCAATGAGCCAGCCTCTGTTCTATTCAGGAAACTTTTCGTTCTCGACCATTTCAATTTCCAAAACTCTTACGTCATGGTTACTGAGTAAAAATATTTGTATCATGTTTGCTGGAATTTTCGATCAGGCGAGATCGAAATGTTTTTTTGTAAGCGATAATATATGCTTGGCCAAGGGCCAAAAATTTGGTTGCGATCGAAAGTGCTGTATAAGCTCGTGTTTATACTCTCAGGTGCTCATGCTTCTGCTTATACTGATAGATGCCCTTTTAGGGTTGATTATTCAAGTTCTAGTTAATTTCTGAGCTCCATGACTGAATTGAATGGTGAGAACGAATTGAGTACCTCGAAAGGACACTAGATTCGTAAATAGCCCGGCGTGGTCTTTCTAAGTCCTGCAAAGGGTATGACACTAAATACAAGAGAAGCAAATCAAGGACATAAATAAACACGTTTAAATTCAACCATGCAACCATAGAAAGAACACAACGCTAAATTTCCAAAAGCTCCCCAGCCCAATGCCAGACTTAATCTACTTCTAAACACGCTTACAATTACATGAACAAACACGTGCACTAAAAAACCGACATTAGTATTTATAAGAAACGACCCTTCAAAGGTACGTTACTTCCATTCCTCAAATGCTCCTCCTCCTGTCTCTTTTATTTTTATTTTTTTCATCCACCCAGAGGAATGGTTGTTAAAAGTAAAAACCGGCCTCTAGCCTGTTTTTCATGTCCTCCTTCCCTCTTGGGCCTTACTTTGGATCTCTTGGCCCACCTCCTTGGTCTTCTGGCCCACGTAAGCAGCCATGTCCTGCATGCGCCTCTTTGCCTGATCCATCTCATGCGGCAAGGACCGGCTGGCCTGTCGGAGGTAATTAAGTACCCAAGAGAGCGATACCAGCCCCGTCAACCCTAAAGCTCCCGAGCTAAAAAATCCAGCGATAGCGAGGCCGATAGCAATGCCGGCCGGGACAAGAACAGGGCTGCAGATGATAAAGAGTGGGGTGGTGATAGCAAGCCCAATCATGCTTCCAACGAGCGTCAAACCAGCAAGTGCAAGCAAAGTGCCGCCTACAGGGAGGCCGCCGAGGACTGCTAGGATTTTGGTCGCCGATGGGCCTCTCTGGGACTTTGGACCACCGTTATAATGGCGTTGCGGGTGAACTTGGACCTGGTGTGGACGATCGGCCATGGGTGATATGTGGTTGAGCTCTGCGACCGAGCAAGGAAATTTCAAAAAATATATATAAGATTTAGTTCAGAGTTATCAGAAATAAAATATACAAGAGAGATTCATGTGAGAAAGGTGGCCTTAATGGTATTATATAGAGGGGTGGAGGGTGCAAGGCGTTGACACGTACATGTTAGATGGTGAGTTGGGGCTTTGCATGAGGAACAAGTTTCAGGGGTGACTTTTTAGGAGCATTACCCAAAAATTAAAAAGGATGTTAAAACTTAGAAGGGGGTGGCTCCTTTGGCAGGAGTATGTTGCCACATTTTTGTTTCTGTTCGGCAAGATCGATGTGCTTTGCCTAATGTAGTACATGCAAACTCAACAAGTGGGTTTTCAGTTTTGGTTCCTGGAGCGGGCCTCGTGCGCACACCGCTGCATGTGTTTTGCTGGGTTCAAAATGGTAAAACATTTTTTGCATTTTCGGGTTAAAGGCCGCTGTGTGCTTGCGACAAAAAGCCGGAATGGCAATCTTCCTTTCATGGGCTTTCGAGCTCTTTCTTGTTGCTTACAATGCATGGTTTTGTGGTTTGCATCTGTACTTATTTGATTCCTCGAGAAGTGGTTGTATTTTGGTTGGGCTGGCGCGGACAAAGAGATCAAGTGGACATTAATGCAGTTATCGGGAATGGGAACTCAAACCGAATATTGCAGAGTTATTGCCTATACACAGGGCCTTTTGCGTGATTATGGGTCTGCCACTTTCATCAAATAAATCCCAGTGTGCATGCCTCGTCTATCTCGTTTTAAACTACCAATCTTTCATGATCAACTATAACTTGAATGAATGAAACAACTTCTTAAGTGAAAAATGTAAACAATATTTATTGTAGTCTATGTGAATTGTTTTAACGATATTAAATTATTGTATGGCTTATTTCATATATATCTCTATTAAAATTTTTAATTTCGAAAATCTTAATTCATCTCGAGATTTCGGTGATGATCATTTGGAACAATCTATTATGCTAAGCCAGAAAAAAATCGATCGATCTCTACATAGTTCGTGAGTTCATACTCCATGCATGATGATCATGATTAGGCCGCCCTTCCTACACTTCATGTTTCTAGTAATCATCGGAGATTATTTGCTTGTACGTACGCATTACGAGAAAATTAAATTTTTTTTTTATTAATTTATTACAACAAAAATATTATTTACATCTAATTTTAGTTGGAAAAAGTCATTTCACTATAATTAATTAATCACAAATAAACAATTTTTTTATAGTGACTTTTAAACTAAAATCAAATTAGTTAAATTCAAAAGGATATGAAAATGATAGTTTGATTAATGAACAATTCCGACCAAAAAAGAAAAGGAGAAGGCGAGAGATCATATATATACTTAAAATGTAGAATATATACTATTTCAAGGCTTAGTTCTTGTAGCCTCGTACCGTCGTACGTGCATGTGTCTTAATTATTAAGGCTAATTAGTTATCCAATGGTCTATTAATGGAAGTAAAAGTACTAAATTAAAGTCAACATATATAACTGAAAATCTTTTGATAAGCTTAATTACATTAATTGAGTCGACTAATTTAATTAATTAATAAATTGCTAATTAAAAAAAAAACTATATATGATAAATGACTTCTAAATAAAATTTATATTGCATCTGAACTTGAAATTCAGAATGACTGTTTGATATTATAATTGGAGTCCTTTCAAATATTAATTATAAATCGCAACAAATTCTCTCTCTTAAACCATGATGCATAGGACTAGTTTTTCGTATCGAATGCGTTACTACAAGAAAATTAAGTATTTGTTATGGATTATTTGCGACGAGAATGATTATTTATAATAAAAACAAACTCATTTTAATATAAAATAATTATTTTCGTAAGAAATAGCTAATCACAAATAAGTAATTTTCTTGTAGTACTGCATACACATATTATAAGAATATTATCATGATATTGTTCATAATTAAATGGTTTTAGTATATAAATAACTTAATTACATATACATTGTACGTAATTAATGATCTAAGTAAAACTCATGTTACGTCTAAGATTCCTCTTCAAAAAACCATTTCATATTATAATTGGAATTTTTTTAAAGCATTATATAAATAGCAAGAAGTTGATCTCCCACCTAGCTATGAACATTTTTTCCTACATAATTTAGTGACTTTTACTAAAAAATAAATTCTCATGTCATTCATGATTAACCTCTTTTTCTCGTTTAAAACTTGATCTTAATTTGTTTATCACACCATTTTCATATTTAAATGAATTTTTATTTTTTTGTGCCTTTGAAGTTTTCTTCTACGAGCGAGACAAAGCTCATGTGAGCCCTTTAATTCCGGCCTTTGTCGACCACAAAGGAGGACCGTGATCCTTTTCCATGCAGGTGAATAGTAATGCTTCAGTCTGGCTTTCCTCGAAGAAGTTCATGTGTTTGAATGAATGAATGAGAGAGAATGGCTCCTGATTAAGACCCCCGGCCCCATCACATCGGCATGTGCACACACAATCACAAACGCAAACACAAAGCTCACAGCCTCACACACGGCTTGGGGCACGTCCAATCAATCAATCGGCCACAGATTGCAACGTTTTGCAATGAAGAGGAAGCTAGCATGTCTTGGTCTTGGACCTTTAGGGTCATGAGTTTGATCGTTTGGGCGGTTGTGGGTGGCCCATGCCTTTGGAGTGTACGTGATGTATACAGACGTGACCTAGGACCCATGCATGTCCTAGATTAAGACATTCTGAATGCACCCATTCTGTTACCCCGCTAGGCGTTTGCAGTGCGCGTGCTCGTTTTTGCATGACAAAGAGAGACATCGAATATCTTTCCTTGTCATTATTTCATATATTACATGATCCATTTCTTCTCCACTTATATACAGCCCGTATTCTCTCGATCGGCTACGTAACAATTCATCATGTGATCATGTATGATGATAAAAAAATAAGAAGGAAAGTGTTTACATGTTGCATGAGTTTTTTCTCTCATTTTGACTATTTGTGTATTTAATTTTTTTATTTAATAATTAAGAAAGTGACTTTTAACATATTGATGTATTTTTTTATTTTTTAAAAATATTTAAATATGTTAAAAAAAATATGAAAATAAAAAGAAGAAAAAAATAAAAAACCATCTTATCTTACCATTACAATTTTTTCAAATTTTCAAACAAAATATAATAAATAATTCAACTTTTTTAAATCCAAAAATAATAATAATATTTTATATATTCAACTTTCAACATTCATCTAAAACTATCTCATCTCATCTCAATATCCAAACTCTACCTAAGAATATATATCATACAAATAATTAAGTTTATATTTTTCAATCATGTTAAACTTTTGAGATAAATGTACTAAGACATGCTTCAATTAAACCTATATCTAACAGTACTAGGACAATATGTAGATAGTTAATTTGGGGTTATATACACTGCAACTTTACAGCCAATAAGAGGTGAACCTCAATCAAATCAAATTAAAGTTTATTGAACTTTGTTAACTTCTTTATGAATTTAAAATTTATTTCAAGTACCAATCCTAATTAAGTGCATCTATAAAGAGAAGAATGAGGGGAGGACGGTGCGTGCTAGATAGCATTTCCCCCACAATTTTGTGATTGCTTTTGAAAAAAAAAAAAAGTAATTTGATGGAACGGAAAAGGCATTCTTCATCTCATGACTAGTCTAGAGAAAAAAGTTCAGAATATTGGATAGGCATGAAATCTTTATCATCCCCGCCCGGATGACTGATCTCTAGTATTAATTACTGAAACTCTAGAGGTCATGTAATTGCCAAAGGTTAGTGGCATGGTGCATGATCGACCTACTAGCTAGCTAATTGGATTTGAGCTCATATAGATTATAATCATTTTATTTGGTTGTAAAGAACGCTAGCTATATATCATATATATTGACCCTGATGGCCCGATGGGGGATCGGCCCGTCGATTACTGCATTTTCCCTACAGGTTAGAGATATTGATAAATGAGTTTTCTACCACATATATACTAGAATCGCATATATACTAGAAAAATAAATAAAAATAAAAAAGAATAAAAGAATAACGTGTGTTGTAAAAATGATTGAGCATAATTTTTCTTGAGAACAAGTGAAGGGTAGAGGAAGACATGAAAGTAGATCAGGTTCAAAAATCAATTTAAGTACGATCAGCATGACGGGATTTTTTGTAATTTTTCTCCTTTTTTTGGGTGTGTGTGCGGGTTAATCGTGCTTTCAGCACATGGGAGAACAATCCTTTGGATGGGTCTACAAGGATAGGCATCTCTGGAACTCACTGCCTCAGATAATGACAATATATATATGTTACCATGGCGGCAGTTGAGTTTCACAAAGAAAAGTTGCACATGACACACACACACACACACATATATATATATATATATATATATATATATTATAATGTAGTTCCTGTAAATGGACTTTAAAAAAAAAGTCAACAAATTTGCAGTTTCACTTTTTCTTTGTCTTGAGTATCGTAATCTGCTGAATGGATCAGAATTAAGCTGCAAGTTGTAACTAAATAGCAGCATGGCTTGATTTGCCTAAAGCTCAAAGAATCTCATTAACATACTGATCATGGATGTGTTCACACTTTGGCCTACAACATTCACGCTGAACAAAAAGCGAAACCCATTTCCTTTTCACTGTGATGATTTGATAGCTTGTAATTTGTCCGATTAATTTCCAACGAGAATATGCAGTACAGTAACTCCGGCCTATCTTGTAAGAGGCATGCAGGTCTTTTAAAGAATATATTCTGCTAGAAATTAAAGCTAAGCTATCATATTTATTTAAGAATTATAATGGATTGATGAGTGGCATAACTTACATCAGCTTCAATTGTACATGATGTACGCACATGTGGACCAACAAATATTTGTTCTACCCTGCAGTACAATGATGTCATTGAATTACACATGATCAAGAAACATTTCATTTAACGTGTATATTGAGAGAATTTGTAGAGAATTTGTGACAGGTTGTTTGCGATGAGAATAATTATTTATTACAAAAATATATTTATTTTAACAGGAAATAGTTATTTTTGCAATAAATAGCTTACCACAAATAAGTAGTACTTTTCTTGTAGTGATTATAAGGTCATAAACCAACAAGATTGATGATCTAGACACAACTCATGACAATCACTAGCTAGAGGGAGTATGCACTAACAAATGCCATATTGGACCATTGAGCTAAGTTTGGCAGTAAAATAAACTATAAAAGTTGGGTTGGTGGCCGCCTTCAAACTGAAGGATACCCTCAATCATTATCATAAATTATTGGAATTAGAAAATACACGAAGGAAAGAAATAAGATAAGGGTTTTCTTCATCATATATGATCATTATATATATATATATGTTAGGGTTAGTAGTATCACATAAATTGGGTACCTTTTGGATATTTTTGTTTATTAATAAAAGAGATTATAATATGATCATCATCATCATCTTCTC